>NC_090026.1:56924466-58378216 GCF_037176765.1 Anolis sagrei
GGTAAGGCTGGGACTGTTTGGGTAGCTGTGAGACATTTTTCTTGAGCCCTCAGCTTGACTAATAGACTTGATGTAAGATCTTTCACATTTGTTGTTGAAGGAGAGGATTCCCAAATTAATCTGAGGTGAGTTAGAAATAACTCATTCATCCCTAACCTGACTTTTTTATGCCTATGGGAGATGTCAAAGCTGTCATCCAGCATTCAGTTCTGAGGAAATATATTCTTTCTTGGGTCAAAAGTGGACTCATCTTGTCCAGGCACGAAATGTCTGAGCTCCTTCAAGATGAATTAGCTTTGACCTCATGTTCTTTCTTTTAGCCAAGGGAATTTCAGAAAATATATCAATAGACTTTTGGTTTACACTTGAACTGTGTCATTTATATATTGATTTTATATAAATGTGGGAATTAAAAGCATAGGTACCAACTTTTAGTAAGTCGACCTGTTTCAGCATCTCACAAATTTAATGGTATACTAGCTTGATTAAAGGCATGCTTTATCATGGCCTGTAAAATACAATAAATTAGAGAACAAAAAAAGTAAAACATTATTATTGGGAGTAATTTGCTTTGCTATTGCTTAGACCATATATATAAGGATCACCACCACTGTACCAACCAAATAATATAAGGATCACCACCGCTGTACCAACCAAATAATAACAAGGCACACATCCACTACAGACTAGCTCACCAAAATCTAGAGCTTGCTAAAATATAGAGGGAGAAATAGTTGTTGGATCAACTAAATATTTAGAAGCTAGGAACTATGACCTGCTTGAACTGAAAGGCTTAAAAGGGTAGTAGATCTTCGCTGCCACCAAATTTAAGAGTAAACTGGCTGTGGTATTTGTGAGAGGTTGCTCAGTAACACACTCTGTGTTACTGTAGTGTTCTTAGAGGTTGTGTTATCGTGAATAATGCTTTTACCACAAAGATAGTCATGCAGAGGCTTGCTTAAGTTAATAAAAATAACCAGAACGTTTATTTAACAGGCTTGAAATATTCAGGTACAAAAGCGTGATGGTTTCATTAAAATACTGGCACATACAAGCTTGTGGTTATGCAGAGTAAAGATCTTAAAACTTCTGGGTACAAGTCTTTTAAAAAAGATCAACAAAGAAGATTACCTCAGGAAATGAATCTCTGAGAGTAACTCCCAAAAAATCCCCCCCTATAGGAAACTGGCTGAATCCCTGAACCAGCTTTTCCTTAGGGAACAGAACCGACCATAGCAGGGTCCTGTTCCACTCAGTATTCTAGTTATCTATTTCAATAGCTGTTCCTGAATACCACTCCACAGACTGTCCCAAAGTTCTTCCTCACAAAACCCAAACTACCCTTCCAAACTCCCAATTCACACCAACTGGCTCCCTGGCAAAACACAAGCCTCAGTTTTTTAAAGTCACTTTTTCCCCCTTCAGTCCACTTAGGCTCCGTCCACATCGCTCAGACCAATCTCAGCCCGATATCCTTCCCTCCTAGGCTAGAACACGCCCCCTTAAGGCAAACCTGGATGCCGTGGCTTCACCAGGCCCACTCTCTTAGGCCTAAGTTAGCCTGCCAAGGTAAGGGGATCATTGCACTGTACATTATAGCTCAATGATTTCACTTCAGCTATCATGGAATCCTAGGTTTGAAGAGACCACAAGGACCACCTTGATGAATAAAACTATATTTGCATAATCTGGCAGTCGTTACAACACCAGAAAATAGCCTTTAATGTGCACAGCATGAAGCCTGCGGAAACAGAGCTAAGGTAGAGAATGCTTGCGGCTTAAAGGAAAGGTTGAGACCAAGCAAAATACACTATCACCCCCTTCTTTCTCCCTTTTAGGAAATACGCATGCAAATAACCATTCAGAGACAGTTAAAATCAAAAGAATTTACTTACTAAGAAAAGCTTGCATGATGTAAATTCATACAGGTAACAGATATTTCGGATACATTCACAGCAATGAGTAGAAGGCCTTGAATGGATGGCAATAGGCCTCTCTTCCCAAAGCAGTTACATCCCAAAAGCTAGCAAAACAAAATAGAGCAAAAAAGAACAGATGGGCAAAATGGGATGGGGAGAAACAAAAAAGGATGCATCCCCCTTTTATACCCTTCCAAACATGTGGTCAGACATACGTGACCCAAACACCTGCAGAAATGGTGGATAACTCATTAGCTTACATGCATATTTAAATCAGGTGCAATAAACTTAGGAATTTGAGGAGGTCACATTACAGCATGGCACGAAACAGGAATGTGTGTGAGATTGCATCTACCCAACAACCTGGCCCAACTCCCTGTCATACAGAAGCATGCAAATAAAGCACCCACCACCACAGATAGACATGCAGCCTCTGCTTAAAAACCTCCAGAGAAGGAGACCTCACCATACTGCTGTTAACATCAGGAAGTTCTTCATAATGTTTGGTGGAATCTCATTTTTGCACCCTGTGGAGTTTTGGGGTTTGTAGTCTGGTGAAGTACTAGAGCTTTCTGGCTGAAAATGCTAAATATCTCCACAGAACTGCAAATATCTGCATT
Organism: Anolis sagrei; assembly: GCF_037176765.1. Classification (NCBI taxonomy): domain Eukaryota; kingdom Metazoa; phylum Chordata; class Lepidosauria; order Squamata; family Anolidae; genus Anolis; species Anolis sagrei. The sequence continues at coordinate 56,927,006 of NC_090026.1, forward strand.
TCATAGAATGGAGTCATGGCAATTTAAATGTGTGTCTGTTTGTGTTTAGCATGGCCTCACTTAGTGGACATTTTGTGCATCTTTGAAACTTAGTGATAGATAAATTCATTTTCACAGTAGACTATGCACCCATAGGAATTGGTAGATGCCAGGTAAAGGTAGTTTCTGGTGCTTTAAAGTTACTATGAAAAATTTGTTGTTCATTCGTTCAGTCGTTTCCGATTCTTTGTGACCTCATGGACTAGCCCACACCCCCCGCTCCTTCAAGGTCAATCCAGTCACTATGAAAAATAGGCATAATTAAATACTAGACCATACCATTAGCTTGATATTAATATTGAAATACCGTAATTTAAAGAAAAGTAAGACAAATAAAGAAAAACTTAACTCCATGTAACACAGTTTTATGGCATTGTAAAAACACAATTGTAAACCCAGTATGGAATTTTAGTTAATTTTTTTTTGCAGGTTGTTTGAGTTCTGGTTTTATTTATTTATTTATCGTGTCAGGGGCAACCAGACATTTCTAACAGAACAAAACAAACAAACAGATAAAAAAACCACAAAGTTTGCAAACTTGGTAGTTGATTAAATGTCCTTTGACCAGTATCTGGCCACTTGGAGTGCCTCTGGTGTTGCCGCAAAGAGGTCCTCCATTGTGCATGTAGCAGGGCTCAGGTTGCATTGCAGCAGGTGGTCAGTGGTTTGCTCTTTTCCGCACTCGCATGTCGTGGGTTCCACTTTGTAGCCTCATTTCTTAAGATTGGCTCTGCATCTCGTGGTGCCAGAGCGCAGTCTCTTCAGCGCCTTCCAAGTCACCCAGTCTTCTGTTTGCCCAGGGGGAAGTCTCTCATTTGGTATCAGCCATTGATTGAGGTTCTTGGTTTGAGCCTGCCACTTTTGGACTCTCGCTTGCTGAGGTGTTCCATCGAGTGTCTCTATAGATCTTAGAAAACTATTTCTTGATTTAAGTCGTTGACGTCCTGGCTGATACCCAAACAGGAGATGAGCTGGAAATGTCTCTGCCTTGGTCCTTTAACTATTGGCTGCTACTTCCCAGCGGATGTCAGGTGGTGCAATACCGGCTAAGTAGTGTAATTTCTCCAGTGGTGTAGGGCGCAGACACCCCGTGATAATGCGGCATGTCTCATTAAGAGCCACATCCACTGTTTTAGTGTGGTGAGATGTGTTCCACACTGGGCATGCATATTCAGTAGCAGAGTAGCATAGCGCAAGGGCAGATGTCTTCACTGTGTCTGGTTGTGATCCCCAGGTTGTGCCTTTCGTATGATATTGTTTCTTTCGTATGATATTGTTTCTAGCACCCACTTTTTGCTTGATATTCAGGCAGTGCTTCTTGTAGGTCAGAGCACGGTCCAGAGTGTCTCCCAGGTCTTTTGGTGTGCTTAAATGCTCCAGTGGGATTCCTTCTCAGGTAATCCTCAGAGCTCGGGATGCTTGTCTGTTCTTAAGGTGAAAAGCACATGTCTTTGTTTTAGATGGATTAGGGATCAGCTGGTTTTCCCTGTAATAGGCAGTAAGAGCACCTAGAGCTTCGGAGAGCTTCTGTTCAACCATCTCAAAGCTCCCTGCTTGAGCGGTTCTGGTTGAGCTCCGGTTAATTGAATCTACTTTATTATGATTGCATAGTGTGAAAACTCTCACATTAGATAAATTCCACTGAGTTCTACATTTAAAATCTTATAATCCACTAGGCTCGTCACATAGCAGTTTTTGAGTCTTTTAAACGTAGGTGGCAGCAATCTTTTTCAACGAAACAGGAAAACGTGAGGAGATTGCTTTTTCTCAATTCTCTGGGATTTTTTTTTGCCCAATTTCTAATGTAGTAGCATTTGTTGCTCCCAGTTTAAAATGTAAGAGGGGAAGTTGTGAGAGGAGCTAAAACACCCAGATTAGGAAAAGTCCGTCACCACCATTTCCTAGGTCTTTGCCAAAACAATTTCTTTATTTTCAGAAAGCCTTGGAAATAAGCCCCACTGAGTTCAATTAAACTCAAGTGCCTTTCAGGGCTATCTGGCCATGTTCCAGAAGCATTATCTCATTATTATCAGAGACAAGTGGGAATAATGTAATTGGCCACCTTGGTTAGCATAGAATAGCCTTGCAGCTTCAAAGCTTGGCTGCAATTATGCAAATATCCAGATCTTTCGGATTCAGAAGCTGGAGTATATGGCAGTGTAGATGGGGCCCTAGATAATGTCCCTTCAAGATAAATTCCCTTAGAAGTAAGCCCCACTGAGTTCAGTTAAACTCTAGCATCTTTCAGGCCTGTCTGGCCATGTTCCAGAAGTATTATTCCCTGACGTTCCACCTACATCAGTGGCAGGCATCCTCTATGAGAAGTGGAAATGTAGCAGTTGGTGGCCTTGATTAGCCTTGCAGCTTCAAAGCCTGGCTGCCATTATGCAATGATGCAAGTATCCAGATCTTCGGAATTCAGAAGCTGGATTACATGGCAGTGTAGATGTGGCCATACAATGTAGATTATCAGAGGCAAGTGGGAATAATTCAGGTTAATGTATTGTCGAAGGCTTTCGTGGCCAGAATCACTGGGTTGTTGTAGGTTTTTTCGGGCTATATGGCCATGGTCTAGAGCAGGGGTCCTCAAACTAAGGCCCAGGGGCCAGATACGGCCCTCCAAGGTCATTTACGCGGCCCTCACTCCGGGTCAACCTAAGTCTGAAACTATTTGAAAGCACACAACAATAACAACAATCCTATCTCATCAGCCAAAAAGCAGGTCCACACTTCCCACTGAAATACCAATAAGTTTATATTTGTTAAAACTGTTCTTCATTTTAATAATTGTATTGTTTTTAAGTGGGGGTTTTTTTGCACTACAAATAAGGTGTCTTCAGTGTGCATAGGAATTCATTCATGTTTTTTCAAATTATAATCCGACCCTCCAACAGTTTGAGGGACTGTGACCTGGCTCTCTGTTTAAAAAGTTTGTGGACCCCTGCTAGAGGTATTCTCTCCTGACGTTTCGCCTGCATCTATGGCAAGCATCCTCAGAGGTAGTGAAGTCTGTTGGTACTAGGAAAGGGGGTTTATATATCTGTGGAATGATCAGGGTGGGACAAAGGACTCTTGTCTGCTGGAGCTAGGTGTGAATGTTTCAACTGACCACCTTGATATAATGGCCTGACAGTGCCTGAAGCAAACTTTTGTTGAGAGGTGATTAGATGTCCTTGTTTGTTTCCTCTCTGTTGTTGTGCTGTTGTAATTTTAGAGTTTTTTAATACTGGTAGCCAGATTTTGTTCATTTTCATGGTTTCCTCCTTTTTGTTGAAATTGTCCACATGCTTGTGGATTTCAATGGCTTCTCTGTGTAGTCTGACATGGTGGTTGTGAGAGTGGTCCAGAATTTCTGTGTTCTCAAATAATATTCTGTGTCTAGGTTGGTTCATCAGGTGCTCTGCTATGGCTGACTTCGCTGGTTGAAGTAGTCTGCAGTGCCTTTCATGTTCCTTGATTTGTGTTTGGGCAATGCTGCGTTTGGTGTTCCCTATGTAGACTTGTTCACAGCTGCATAGTACACGGTAGACTTCTGCAGACGTGAGGGGATCCCTCTTGTCATTTGCTGAACATAGCATTTGTTGGATTTTCTTGGTGGGTCTGTAGATAGTTTGTATGTTGTCAGGCCCATAGCCAGGATTTTGATTCGGGAGGAGCTGAGTTTGATTGGGGGGGGGGGGGGGGGGCTGAGTTTGATTCAAGGGGAGGGGCTGAGGATCTACCCTAACAAACCTTTTGTATTGTTATCCCAATAGCCCCATGCATATGGGATATATTGAGCATAGTGATCAGATCCTGATCTGAATCAACATAACAGTTTAAATATTGTACCAGTAAGGCCTTCTCGCAGACCACCCTGAGAATTTGGGGGGGGGGCTAAAGGCCCTCAAGCCCCCCCCCCTCCCCGGCTACATGCCTGCATGTTGTGTTTCCTCATCAGCTTCCCTATGTGGTCAGTGGTTCCCTTGATGTATGGCAAGAACACTCTTCCTTTGGGTGGATCTTCGTCTTTATTCTCGTGGTTTGTTCTCGGTCTTGCAGCTTTTCTGATGTCTGAGGTGGAGTATTGCCTTAATTCAATGAAGTCCTATTTCCCATTTATAGAACATATATGCTGCATTCTAGTGCCTCACTATATTCTCCTGTCAAGTCCTATTAAGCTTGTATGTTAAAATAAAATTACTATTTAGATGTAGGACTATTCATACTATGTATATATTTCCTTTCTTTTGAATGCCTTGTTAGATTCTCTGACTGCGTTACCACCCAGTAATGGGCTTGACCCTTTTGATAGCTGCCATTCAGTCAAGGGAGTGAGTCAAGATAGATGATAATGATAAATTACCTGCCATGTTAGCTGCAGCTAGGGTTAGGACAGGGCAATTGTTTGCCTAAAGCATTGTGAAGTAGGCATGCTTTTCCTTTCTCCTCCTAATAGAAGTGTATTGTGTTGCCAGGAAAGCGCAAAGGAGCTGTAGAGAAAACATCTTCTTGGTTGACTTTATACTAGAGAAGAAGCAGAGTTTTCAAAACAAGAGAGGTTACTTTTAAAATTACAGTGTATTCATGTTATTTCTTCCCCTCCCTTGATGTTGTTACTGTGTGCCTTCCGGTAATGCCTGGCAATCCTTTGGTGAAGTTATCATGGGATTTAATGGCAAGTTTTGTTCTGCAGGGTTTGCCTTCCTTTGAGGCATCTGCTAGGCAGAATGAGAAAGAAAGACTTACCCAAGGGGCAGAGAGTTCCACTGCTGAACAGCTCTCACAATCAGGAAGTTCTTCCAGATGGAATATCCTTTCCTGTAGTTTGAAGTCATTGTTCCACGTCCTTATCTCCAGGGCAGCAGAACACAAGGGTGGCCCCAGGTGGCACAGTGGGTTAAACCCCTGTGCCGGCAGGACTGAAGACTGACAAGTCGCAGGTTCGAATCCAGGGAGAGGCGGATGAACTCCCTCTATCAGCTCCAGCTCCTCATGCGGGGACATGAGAGAAGCCTCACACAAGGATGAAAAAAACATCAAATCATCCAGGCGTCCCTTGGGCAACGTCCTTGCAGACGGCCAATTCTCTCACACCAGAAGCGACTTGCAGTTTCTCAAGTCACTCCTGACATGACAAAAAAAAAAGCAGAATACAAGATTGCTCCCTCCTCTCTATGATTTCCCCTCACATATTTATACATGGCCATCATATCTCCTCTCAGCCTTCTCTTCTGAAGACTAAACATGCCCAGCAATTTAAGCCGCTCCTCATAGGGCTTGTTCTCCAGACCCTTGATCATTTTACCTGCCCTCTCCTAGACACATTCCAGAGGAAATACATAATCTTTTATTGTATTTCTCCCTTTATTCTCAGTGTTCTTATTTCACCAACCTACCCTCCTAAATGAAACTCGAACCATCCGAGACCTACTTGCTTTTCGGAAAGCCTGTAAAACCTTTCTTTTCCGGCAAGCTTTTGACAGGTGAACAACCCGGACTATGCCTGTTCTCGCCGCCTATTGTTTTGTTATTGTTATTTTTAAAGCTGATTGTATTGTTTTAATCTGCTTCCTTAAACCGCTCCGAGCCAAATTGGGAGTACAAGTTAAATAAATAAATAAATAAATAAATAAATTTAATTTTTATTTTTAACTAACTGTGCCCTGCCACGCATTGCTGTGGCCTATAGTAAGAATTCTCGAACTAGAGGTAGATATCTGGACTATTATGAAAGAGAGGTGCCTACTATTCCTTCCTCACTTTTTCTTCCCCATCTCCGTTATCTCCTTTCTTCCTTCTCTACCTTTTTTTCATTCCTTCTTTTGTTCTTTGATTTCATACTTCCTTCTCTCTTTCCTTCCTTCCCTCCCCCTTTCTCTACTTCTTCCTTTGTCTCCTTTCTTCCCTCCCTGTTTCCTTCCTTCTTTCATTTTTATTTCCTTTTCCCCTTTCTTCCATCTTTACCTCTTTCCTCCCCCTTTTCTTTCCTTTCTACTTTGTATTCTTCCTTAGGTATCTCTTTCTTTCTTTCCTTCCTTCTCTCCCTTCCTTCCCTCTTTCCTTCCCTCTTTCCTTCTTTCCCTCCCTCCTTCTCTCTTTCCTTCCTTCCCCCTTTCCCTCCTACATTCCTTCCCTTTTTCCCTCCCTCCTTTCTTCTCTCCTTCCTTCCTGTCTGTTCTCCCGTAATACTCTATTCTATGAATCTATTTAATATAGTAATATTTCTAATTTAAAGGTGTTTTTTTTTCAGTGATGGTCACTCCTTGGATTGTGAAGAGTTTTGTTGCCAAATTTGGGGTCATTTGGCCCAGTAGGGTTTTTTTGTTTTTAAGGTACTCATTACGCACAGTGTGTGTGTGTGTGTGTGTGTGTTCTATCAACATTCTTAGTTTGTTTCTCCTAGTCCATTCCCAATTTTTTCATGTATACCAGGGCATCACTTAAGTAGGAAATTGTCTCTTTGAGTTTAACATGCTTCTCCTACCAAAATGGACTTCATACAGTTTGCATAGGCTTTGCTTATTAATTTGTACAGAATTTGAAGGCTTAAATCATTTTTCTCTGTGTTTTTGTGGCATCTATTGGCTCAGTATTATCACATGTCTGCAGCCCCTTCCACACCAAAGAAGTCAGTCAAACTGACAAATCAATATATACATAGAACCCAGGGTAGCAAACATATACATTAGCAAGCAAATAGTGAAGGTTTGGAAGGTTGCAATTTCCAATCATCTATCTATCTATCTATCTATCTATCCATCCACCCACCCACCTACCTACTTACCTATGCCTTTGTTCAATGGGATCCATGGATTGGTACATATTACATCTATTTTAAAGCAACTATAATGGCTACTAGTCAATTACTGAGCAGTTTAGAAGTGTTGGTGCTAATCTATAACACTGAGTTTCATGAAACCTGAATGACAGCCATGTCCCACATGAACAAGATTAATAATGAAGATTGACTCCAGAGGACATATGCCTTTTCCCTGTCCATAGAGTATAAAACAGAATGGGTTGTGCATATGCAAAAAAAAAATCAGTTATGGTACTTTGTTTCACATTTATTTTAATAAATAGCTTTGGGATTCATGTCTTGTATATCACAGAGATGGAAATTTCCATTAGGACTTTTAACAAAAACAGTTATATGATACTGAGTTTTCATGTGTCATAATGGAAGATCATAAAGTTTGTGTGTTCCTGCCTATTAAATCCATCTTAATTTGAACATATATCCAAAAGTATACCTTTTGTTGTTTATTCGTTCAGTCGTTTCTGATTCTTTGTGACCTCATGGACCAGCCCAGGTGAGAGGTCCCTGTTGGCCGTAGCCACTCCCACCTCCTTCAAGTTCAAGCCAGTCACTTCAAGGATAACATCCATCCATCTTATTATTTATTTATTATTTATTATTTATTAACTTTATTTGTACCCCGCTAGCATCTCCCGGAGGACTCGATGCGGCTTACACAGGCCGAAGCCTCAAAACACAATACAGTAAAACATAACACGACAATAGAAAACACAGCAAATCAATAGTTAAGCAAGCAACAACGACAATAACAATACATCATGACACTTTAAAAACTGGGCCGGCCAGCGCAATGGGGTACAGGGTTAAAAGTGCTAGAGTGGCAGGAGGAGCATAGGAATAAAAATAATACGGTGTGCAGTAATGTTAATTGTACTAAAGTGCTTCTAGGACTTGGGTGGGGGATTCCTAATCTGGGAAGGCACATCGGAACAGCCAAGTTTTTAGGTTCTTTCTGAAAGCTGCTAAAGTAGGGGCCTGGCGAAGATCTTTTGGAAGGGCATTCCAAAGTCGGGGGGCCGCCACAGAAAAGGCCCTGTCTCGTGTCCCCACCAAGCGCGCTTGCGACGTGGGTGGGATCACGAGCAGGGCCTCCCCAGATGACCGGAGCGAGCGTGTGGGTTCGTAGATGGAGATGCGGTCACGCAGGTAGGGTGGTCCCAAACCGTTCAGGGCTTTGTAGGTGAGCACCTGCACCTTGAATTGGGCTCGGAAAATAAATGGCAGCCAATGGAGCTCCTTAAACAGAGGGGTAGACCTCTCTTGATAATGAGCCCCAGTTAGCATCCTGGCTGCTGCCCGCTGGACCAGTTGGAGTTTCCGAGCCGTCTTCAAGGGCAGCCCCACGTAGAGCGCATTGCAGTAATCCATTCTAGAGATGACCAAGGCATGGACCACCCCAGCCAGATCAGCCTTCGCGAGGTACGGTCGCAGCTGGTGCACAAGTCTCAATTGTGCAAAGGCCCTCCCGGATACCGCCGACACCTGAGCCTCAAGTGTAAGCGACGAGTCCAGGAGGACACCCAAACTGGGGACCTGTGGCTTCAGGGGGAGTGTAACCCCGTCCAGCACAGGTAGCCACCCTATACCCCGATCTGGTTTACGATTGACCAGGAGGACCTCTGTCTTGTCAGGATTGATTTTCAGCCTGTTCTTCCTCATCCAGATCGACACAGCGGCCAGGCACTCGTCCAGCACCCGGGAGGCCTCCTTGGCATTAGGTGGAAAAGAGTAGTAGAGTTGTGCGTCATCTGCATAGAGATGGCACCCAACTCCAAAACTCCGGATGACCTCTCCCAGCGGTTTCATGTAGATGTTAAAAAGCATGGGCGACAAAATAGAGCCTTGCGGGACCCCACAGGTCAAAGGCCAGGGATCCGAGCAGGCGTCTCCCAGCTTCACCATCTGGGTTCGACCCTCCAGGAAGGACCGGAGCCACGATAGAACCGCGCCTCCGAGGCCCATCCCAGAGAGACGACCCAGAAGGATACCATGGTCGATGGTATCGAAAGCCGCTGAGATGTCCAAGAGAACCAACAGAGTCACACTCCCCCTGTCCAGCTCTCTGCGGAGGTCATCCACCAAGGCGACCAAGGCCGTCTCGGTGCCATGACCAGGCCTGAAACCAGACTGTGACTGATCTAGGTAGTTGGTATCATCTAAGAAGCTCTGGAGCTGCGAGGCGACCACCCGCTCCAGCACCTTACCCAAAAAAGGGAGGTTGGAAATTGGCCTGTAATTGCTCAGCACCGTGGAGTCAAGGGAAGCCTTTTTAAGGAGTGGACGAACCACAGCCTGTTTCAAGTTAGATGGAAAAATCCCTTGCTCCAACAATGCGTTGCCCTTGGTCAGCCCCTCCTCCTTTTTCCTTCCATTTTCCCCAGCATCATACTCTTCTCCAAGCTTTTCTGTCTTCTCATTATGTGGCCAAAGTACTTCAGGCCTACTGATGACTAAATGAAGAACTGTTTCCTTGCCTCCCAAGCAGATGAATGATTGAACAAAATATAAATAAATATGAATTTGTTTTATGCTGTGTGTTTGGCATAGCTTTGTGGTATTATTTCTTTATAAATGTCACTTCTGTCACAAGGGTGCATGAGCATTTCATAAAATTACCTGCTGAGCTCATCAATTGCTGTGGACTGCAGGTAGAATTTAGCATAATTATATCTTATGAACTAGCTCAGCCACCACATCTCAATGTATTTTTTATTTAAAAAATAATAACAAGAATGACTGTTAGTTTGTAAAAGAATATATAATTTCCCCCTTTTCTTTGAATGTATAAAGCCTCTTTATCCACAGAATGAATTAGATATCTATCCTAAAATGTCAGTTTTAAGAGGCTTAGTACTTCTCAAAGTGATGGTTCCTGGATTAGTATGAGGCTACTAGTGCTGGTCCCTGGTGTATTTCTGGGAAAGAAAAAAACAAGTTTAAGCAATAGGCATAAATATAGTGCTGGTCCTTGGCAACACTGAAAAAAATTGCTTGTCGCTGATATCAGATAACCCAAGAAGCACTGGTTTAGGGCATTCTGACATTTGTTGTTGCCGTTGTTATTAAATTTCCATCCCACTTTTCTCTCCCATTGAGATTCAAAGCGGGTAATAACAAGGTTTAAAACATACAAGGTACACTGGAATGAAAAAAGTAGACATAATTAAAAAATAACAATTGAAACATAATAAAGCAGTTAGACCAGTGTTTCTCAGCCTTAATAATAATAAACTTTATTTATACCCCGCCACCATCTGCCTGATGGGGACTCGGAGCGGCTTACACGAGGCGAAGCCCAAACAATAAAATACAACCGAAAACGCAAACAAAGCACAACATCATAATTACATAAAACATATGAATAAATAACAATATAAAATTACAATAACACAATCACAATGACAGTGGGCGGGCTACATGTAATGATTAAAAGAATGACTCATTAAAATTGGTTAAAAACTTGAGCGAGATAAAGGAGAAACGAATTGTTTGCGGAGGAGGACTCATTATAGCGGGGACTCCAATGACAATGTGTACTCCAATGACAAAAACGTTGAGGCTAATGCTGCCACCCCTTAATACAGTTCCTCATATTGTGGTAACCCCAACCATAAAATTATTTTTGTTGCTACGTCATAACTGCAACTTTGCTACTGTTATAAAGTGTAATGTAAATATCTGATATGCAGGATGTATTTTCATTCACTGGACCAAATTTGGCACTAATACCCGATACACGCAAATTTGAATACTTGTGGGGTTGGGGGAGGGATTTATTTTGTCATTTAGGAGGTGTAGTTGCTGGGATTTATAGTTCACCTATAATCAAAGAGCATTCTGAACTCCACCAACATTGGAGTTGAAGCAACCTTGGCACACAGAACTCCCATGATGAACAGAAAATACTGAAACGGTTTCGTGGGCATTGGCCTTGATTTCTGGAATTGTGGTTCACCTATAGTGCTCCAGAGAGCACTGTGGACTGAAACAATGATGGATCTGGACCAAATTTGGCATGAATACTCAATATGCTCAAATGTGAACACTGGTGGAGTTTGGGGAAAATAGGCCTTGAAATTTGGGAGTTGTAATTGCTGGGATTTATAGTTTATCTACAATCAAAGAGCATTCTGAACCCCACTAATGATAGAATTGGGCCAAACTTCCCACACAGAACCCCTATGACCAACAGAAAATACTGTGTTTTCTGATGGTATTTGGCGACCCCTCTGACACCCCCTCCCCCCCCCAGGTCCCTCCAGGTTGAGAAACACTAAGTTAGACCATAACAGAACATGTTACAGATTAAAAGACATTCAACACTTTAGGTATAGTTAAAACTAAATAAACACAAACTGAAGCCATTATGCACCCAATTGCCACTTGTCCATCAAGATATTTCACACAAAACGTTCCACCCAAATGTTACTATGACACCTATTGCTCTTGTATTATTCTTCACTGAAGACCTGAATCCATAGAAAAGTTTTTATCTAGCATTTGAAAGTTAGCAAGGAGCGGGCCATTCTGATGTCTTTCGGAAGGGAGTTTCAGAGCTGCATAGCAACCATCAAAAAGGCCCTCCCATCAACCATATTTGCAACAATGGTAGGACTGAGAGAAGGGCCTCTCCTGTTGATCTCACAGGTCGTACAGGTTCAAAGAGAGAGTTGTAGTCTTTTAAGTAGACTGGGTCCGAGTCATCTAGGGCTTTATAGGTTAAGACCAGCATTTTGAATTGCGCTCTGAAACTAACTGGTAGCTAGTGCAGTTGTTTTAGCAGGGGGGTGGCTTTTCTCCTGTACCTGCCCCTGTAAGCAATCTGGCTGCTCACCTTTGAACCAGCTAGATCTTCTGAATGCTCTCCTGAGGCAGCCCCATGTAGAGCGTGTTGCAGTAGTCTAAATGGGATGTAACCAAGATGTGTACCATCATAGACAGATCAGGTTTCTCAAGGTATGGGCGCAGCTGATGCACAAGCTTTAACTGTACAAAGGCCCTCCTGGCCACTATTGACACTTGGGCCTTCAGGGTCAGCACTGAGTCCAGGGGGACCCCCAAGCTGCAGACCTGCATCTTCAGGGGGAGTGATACCCCATCTAACATAGGTTGTAGCCTTATACCATGCTCTGCCTTACAACTGACCAGGAGTATCTCTGTCTTATCAAGCTTCAATTTCAATTTGTTCATCTTCTTCCAGTCAATCACAGCTGACAGGCACTGGTTTTGGGTCAGGACAGCTTCCTTGGCTCATGGTGGAAAAAAGTAATAGAGATGCCACTCCAAGGTTCTGGTCCACATCATTAGACTGCACCAATTGGAAATAATCAATTAAGGTTGGACAAGCAAAAAAATTAAAAATCCTGGCACTCAAGTATTGTAACGGAAGTCAGCTGTTACTAATGGTGCTATGGATTTTGAAGATGACATAAGGAAGAGGAAGACACGTCAAGCAAATTCTTGTCATGACCACCTCCCATGTGGAAATATATGTCCTCAATGTGTATGACTGTGTGGGTCCAGAACATGTATTCACAGTGACTTACGGACACACAGCGAAGACTCTACCCTTGGAAGGTAGTCATACTTGGCCATGAGTGATCACCTATGATGATGATGATGATGATGATGATGATGATGGAAGATCATAAGCACAGGAATATGCCTATTTTTTCTCTGATCAAAGGTCATAGGTATTCTCTTCCTTTCAGGAATCAGCCAGTCTCATCTGGACATCGTGGGTGTTAGCTGAGCACTAACCTCTGATCTCAGCCAATGCTTGCAAAGGCTGCATGAAAATATTTTACTTTTTTCCCTCCTTCCCTGATACAAGCTTTGTAGTGGAGCACAGTAAAAGGCATGACCAGCTAGGCATTTGGTGCTTTTCAATTCTAGAAAGAAAGCAGTGGACAGGATCCCATAACACATAAGTTAGAGGAGCAGGTAAAGTAACTTTGGAGTCAAGCATATGTGAGAGCAGATGAGGCATGCTAGATGTATAATTGTGGGGAGGCTACATGATCAGCAACTATAAAGGAATCATGCTAGGTTCTTCTTCCCCTGTCCTGCCAGCCACTCCTGATATTTATTTATTTATTTCGGGAATTTATATCCCGCCCTTCTCAATCCCCGGGGGGGACTCAAAGCAGCTTCCAGCCAGCATATATTCAATGTCTACAATTCAACACAATAATATACACAACAAGTAGAGTAATTATAAATAGTTAAAAACATTGAGTTAATACAATAAAATCTACTAGAAAAGAAAGCCAGTCTGGTGGCCATTGTCCCGCCGGATTCTGTAATTAGAGACTCCATTCAGTTTGTCCATAATCCTTTTCCATAGCTATTTTCGTCATTGTCCTCATCAGGTCTGCAAGATTACCCAAAGGCCTGGTCTCACATCCACATTTTTAATTTCCTTCTAAAGGAAAAGGGGGATGAAGATGACCTAAGTTCCCCGAGGAGTGAATTCCATCGGTGGGGGGCCACCACCGAGAAGGCCCTGTCCCTCATCCCTGCCAACCACGTTTGTGACAGGGGCAGGGCCAAGAGCAGGACCTCTCCAGAAGATCTTAAATTCCTAGGTGGGACATAAAAGGAGATACGTTCAGACAGCTACGCTGGGCAAGAAGCGTATTTCCATACTGTTGTAATTTATATAAGTGACTTTTCACCGTAGAATACCAGATGTTGCTTACGCTAACTATAATTCACTTCTTAGACAAATACAAAACATCCACTGTCCAACTCAAAACTAAATTCTAGCTTTGCCTTGAATAGTAAGCAGAAGTTTTTTCTTGTAGCCTTCCTTTTGTTACCAGGACGAAACAATTATTAGAAGAGGGCATTCTTATAAACTACTCATGCTACTCACAAATCCTCAGAAATAAGTAAAGAATTTGCTCAAGGGAAAGCTTATGGGATGATGCATTTAATCAATTTGTATGAGTACATGGTTGCTGATTCAATGAAATAGAAGAGTGGTTTAGGCTTGCTTGAACAGAAATTTCTTTATCCAATCAACCTTTTCTAAATTGGTCTTAATGTACTTCTATAAATACATTATTTCTCAACTCCATATAGCTTAGACAATACCAGTATTACCCTGTCTGCCATGATACTTAAAGCTGCTTATCTTTTTTTAGTGTTAATAATGTGAGTTATTTTTAGAAAAGGAGCAATTGCTTTTAAAAATCTTTGTATAGAGCCAGAGCCAGTGCCAAATGTTATAAGCAATGATTACTAGTGTCATCAATTGTTGAGATACATATAAATGAAAGAGAGTATGAGAAAATCAAGAGTGGTATAGTAACCGCTCTTGATTTTCTCATACTCTCTTTCATTTATATGTATCTCTATATTTTCTATATTTGTTGTTCTTCCTTCTAATGGTCTGTATTTTATTTTATTTTACTTATATTTTCAACTTTTGCGTAACGTAAAAAAAAATAGCTGTATCTATTTTATCTCCTGTAAACCTGGAGTCCCAAACTGGGAGAAAGTATGAACAATAATTAACAATGATTATTTAATAATTAATCATTCTCACTGGCATCCTTTCAGTTTCATTCTGCAATTCTGTAGGGTCCATTGGTTTGAGGTGGCCTCTGCCCCAGAGTTGCAAGCCACACTCTTTCAACCACCACAATAATGATTTAATCAGAGTTGGACAGTCTTATCTTAAATTACAGTTCTATGCAAATATTCAAAAACATTTAACCTCTTGCTGCCTATTGTTATTTCAATTGATGTAATTTTATTGGTATCCACATTTATTTTATTTTTGAAACAAGCTTGGCTACCCAGCGTTGCCTGGGTTATTTGAAATAGTCAAAATTTTAATTTTACAAAATGCATAAGGTTGTGGGTGAACTACAACTCACATCATGCCAGGTTAACCCTGAAAAACCATCAGAACATAAAATGTGTTATGTTAGACAAGTTTGCTCTAGATGCATCATTGGTGGGATTCAGTCTGGCCCTCCAACGGTCTGAGGGACAGTGAATTGGCCCCCTGTTAAAAAAGTTTAAGGACCCCTGTTCTGAGGAGTAGAGACTTAGCCCTGTCCCTTCTGATTTTATGAAGTGACAATTGGCGTATCCATTAGTGTAGTACTGGAAGGTAAAGAGAGAAGGACTGGAAGAAGTACAAAATAGTATGTCACATCAGAGCTATATATAGTAATAGTATACAAGCAACAGTCATTAAAAAAGAGCACGGATCAAAGAGCCAGAACTTACCTTTCCTCACAGAGACTTTGTAGCAATGCCCAGGAGGAAAAGAAGTTTAAATTTGTCTGTTAATAAAGTGTTGTTTTTTGAATTACAAATATAGTTTCTGATCCGTTTCCTGTACCACAATACCTTTCAGTTAAAGTTAGCGCCGGTGCAGACAATCTGCAGGTAATTATGTACTTTTTAAAAAGTACAATAAAAATTACTTGTGATGAATTGGCTTTGGAGATCATATATTATGTCTAACACTTAAGGTTGTATCTGGGATATCCTTGAGGGCTGATGATTGATTTGGATATTATAATTGTTGACACTGAATTCTTGTATTTTTTAAAGCAGTGGGGTACTATGTTCTTGCACAGTGCCCTTTTATGTTGCTTTGTCAAGCAGTAATATTTGATATTCTGTTCACATTCTCCTACTGCCACTAAAGTGGCCTGAAGCAAGCAGCAAGAAGAGCGCACTAAATTGAGCACTTAAATCACTGCTTCTTCGGCTCCATGGCAGATTTAACGAGCATCCTGGAATGAATGCCGTGAAATAATATACTGTCAGACCTGACACAGCAGAATGTCTCTGCTTCCAATCACACAATAGTTCAGGTGAGCATGCAATTACAATTAACCTCCTGCTTGCTTGTACCTTATGTGAAATGATCACATGAATGATAAAACCAAGAAAAGTCACAGTGAAACAGGAGAAAGTGATTTCTGAGCTGTATTGTCATTTTAAACAACTTTGGAAAGAATCAATGGAATGCAGATTTTTCATTGTTTCACACTAAACCGGTAGTGACATTCAAAGAAAGACCATTAGGTTCATGACCCAAGATTCACTAGAAAAGTCAACAACTCAGAAACAAAATGTGATCAAGATAATGAATGAAAGAATTTTAAATAAAGATAAAATTGATGATCCATCTGCATTTGGAATACTTTGTACAGTCAGAAAGGATATTTTAGAAGAAAAAAAATTTAAAGATTCACAGGGCTGAAATATTTTGCATCAGGTATGGGAACATGGAAGTCCTTTTTGTTTAGGAAAACAAAAGTAATCACTATGTGAAAGACATCTTCAGTACCAGCATACAGAAGTGAAGTGAGATTTGTTTTATTGCTTGACACTATTTATCAATGAACTTGATGGATGATCTTTTAAGGCAAACAAAAGTATTATTTCATTGATTGCCTCATTTATGAGTTTCATTATCATAAAAGGCAGATCAGATCAACTTCTGAAGAATGGGAAACCCAACCTTGCCACCAAAGTAGGAAGGAAACAAATAGTCAGACAACCAGATAATGAGAACAACAACCTTCCTGAACCTTTTACATCTACTGAATTGGAAATTGCTCTCAATGAATGTAAAAATGGCAAAGCAGCTGGCCTAGATGATCTACGGATGGAACAAATTAAGAACTTTGGCCCAAAAGCAAGGTGCTGGCTGCTGAAGTTGATGAACAACTGCATTGCATCCTGTTAGAGCCCTAAAACCTGGAGGAAAGCAAGAATCATACCCATTTTGAAACCAGGCAAGGGCCGTAATGATCCAAAAAGCTCTAGCCCAAAAAGCTCTCCTTGTTGTGCCATCTTTACAAAGTCCTGGAAAGACTTATTTTGCACATAATTATGGAAAAAATAGACCCATGTATGATTCCACAGCAAGCTGGTTTCAGGAAAGGCAAAAGCTGGGGACTTCTGGTGTGGCAAGCATGGTGTCTGGCTGGGTATTTTGAGAGCTCTCAGAGTGCCAGTCTGAGGTGACTGAGAAGAGTGATAGCTCCTTCCTTTTGGATTGATTGATATCCAAAGGACAGCCAAGGCTATAGGACACTGAACTGATGGTCAAAGTGAGGTATTTACCCCCAAGGGAAATATCTCAAAGACCCAGGCGAGGTGTCTGCAGGGCGGTGCTAGTAGCCAAAATGAGAACAGGGGCCCAGATCCTGGGATAACAGCCATCCTTCATTCATTTTAAACTGAAGAAGGAAAAGCCAAAGACCAGCTTAAACTGTAAGTTCCATGAAATAAATCTCTACGTCTAGGAAATATCCACTCTCGTGATATCAAAAAGAATGTAATAGATTGGAAATCATCAGAAAGTTAAAGATTGATATTCTAGAAATTAAAATACTATCATATTTTATTACTATCTGGGTCAGAGAAGACAGCCCCAATAAATTAATAAAAGTAATTTGGAAAAATGCACTTAGAATTGACTCTAAGTGCATTTTTCTTATTTTTATTAGTTATTTTTATAGGTAATTTTAATTATAACTATGTAGGGGATATGGTTTAGAGGAAAATTATAGTTTGATAACATAAGCAGTCAAAATATAATAAGCTTAATTAGAAATGTATGATATGTTTGTTGATGCTTCTGTTACAATAAAAATATGTATTAAAACGAAAAAAAGCCCTAAAAAAGTAATTTGGAAAGTAAGATGTCATTCACTAAAAGACTAAGCAACTCAAAGCAAACTGACCTTGGAAGGGATATTGTTTTGACTATGAGGCTCCTTCTTTAAACAACCTTCTGGTAATAGAGCTCACCCACAAGTCCTAGAATGCCCAAAAATTGAAGAGCTAAAAAGCAGAAGTAAGAATAGACAAGGAACAGCAAGAAGGGCTCTGCTCTGGGATGAGAGGAAGAGAAAGCAGACAAGACCCTCTGAAAGGAAAGAGAGGCAGGAAGAAGGAGAAAAGAACAAAAGAAGTTACAAAAAAGACAGGGCAGAAGGGAGAGAAGGTAAGCCAGTGGAGAAGAAAGAGAGAGACTGGAAATACAGTTGAGCTGAAAGAGGGCTGAATAGAAAGAAGGAAAGGATAAACAAGGAGAAAGCACTAGGGAAGGAAACAAATGAGAAGAGAATAGGGAAGGTACGGTCTGCCAAATCAGTATAACAGTGACAATACAAAGTTATATTAAATAGATCAAGCACCAATAAATAAATAATGACAACCCCTAAAACAAAATAAGAGGAGAAGGGAATGGGAATAGGACTTGGAAGAAGAGATTCCCTTCCAGGGGACATAAGTCTTAATGATTTAAAGAAGGAAATACAGAAAATATCAGAAAAACAAGATGCATATCAAAAATATCTGATGATCAAAGGTTAAATTTAAGGAAGGAAATAACAAAAGAATTAAATTCCATGAAAAAGGAAATCAAAGCGGAGTTTGAAAAAACGAAGAAAGACGTGGATCACCTGAGACTAGAAATGAAAGAAATTAAGATGGACAAAGTGAAGCTAGAAAAAGTAGAAGAAAAAATCCAGAATAAGATGGACATTTTAGAATCAAAAAGTACAAAATTGAAAAATAAACAAGAACTATTAGAAGAAAAAGAATTAGAATTCCAATTAAGATACAGAAATATCCAAGAAGAAAGTAAAGAAGATATCAGACAAATTATAATAAAAATTTCCTCAGAGATATTACAGTATTTGGAGGGAGAAGCAGCACAGAATATCGACTACTTGTACAGAATAATGACAAACTTCTTGAGAAGAAATAAAGTGGCCAGAGATATAATTGTACAATTTGGCAGAAAAAGATTCAGAGACGAAATTCTGAAATGCAACAGTTAAAATCCTGCATTCTGTAAGGGAAAAAAAATGCAACCCTCCAAAAATTTCCAACCCCAACATTAATAAAAAGAAGAAAATATATGTTTCTTACAGAAGAACTAAAGAAAAATCAAATAAGATTTAGATTGGAGAGAGTTGGAGGAGCTATGGTATCATACAATGATGAGAAATATTGGTTAACAACAGAGCAAAAAGCAAAGGATTTTTACAAGGAACTCAAGAATGACATGGATTACCCCCCAACCAAAAGACCCAAGGGAATCAACAGATAAGAAAAAGACCAAGCATAGACTCTCCCAAAAAAGAGAATTTGCCAACTGGACTAGCTGCGATGGAACTGGACACGGAGGAGGAGTAAGAAGAAGGAGGAGGAAATGTTTTTCAAATGATGTTAATGGATTGAACTCCCTGAATCAAAGAAAGAAAATATTTACTCAAATAAAAAAAAAGAAATTATGATGTGGTGGCTCTTCAGGAAACTCATATTTCATGGAAACATGTGACACACTTAATACCCAAAAAATTATTAGGAAACAAATTCTATGCTTTGTCACCGGAAAAAAAGGGGGGTTGGTTCTGCATATCAACAAAAGGATCCGTGCACAGTTGGCCTTTAAATATGAAGATGGTAGAATAGTTGGTGTAACAATCCTATCAGATAATCAAAAAATATTGATCTGCATGGTCCCAATGGGCCTAAAACACAGTTTGTGAAAAAGTTAAAAGAGTTAATTACTGGCCAAGAATTTGATGAATTATTAATAATGGGGGATTTTAATGGAGTAATAAATATAAAAATAGACAAAAAGACGATGGGAAGAAGAAAAAAACAAAGCATCAGGAAAACTGCCAACCATCTTTGTAAACTTCTACAATGAATTCATCTTCAATGAAGTAGCAGCCAATAATGAAAGGACCAAGGCAGTGACATCTCTGGCCCATCCCCTGTTTGGATATCAGCCAGCACATCAACGTCTTAAATCAAGAAATAGCTTTTTAAGAACTACAGAGATACTCGCAGAAACACCTCAGCAAGCAACACTCCAAAAGTGGCAGGCTAAAATCCACAACCTCAATCTATCTCTAATACCAAATGAGAGGCTCCCTCTTAAGCACACAGAAGACTGGGTGACTTGGAAGGCACTTAACAGACTGCACTCTGGCAACATGAAATGCAGAGCCAACCTTAAGAAATGGGGCTACAAAGTGGAGTCCAAGACATGCGAGTGTGGAGAAGAGCAAGCCACAGACACCTATTACAATGCAGTCTGAGCCCTGCCACATGCACAATGGAGGACCTTCTTAGTAATACCAGAGGCACTCCAAGTGGCCAGCTACTGGTCAAATTTAGTATTATGCCATGTTTTTAACTTTGTGTTTTTAAATACATTACAACAGAACCCTCTATTCGCTTCTGACATGATAAATAAAATAAATTATCATAAGTAATAGGGAGGATGGCTGCCTTAGATATCTTTTTAAAAGGATCTGCATAAATCTTAGTTGTTTATCTATCTATTTATATAGCAATATCACTCTGCATGGCATTTTGCAAATAAAAAAATAGCAAAATGGTTATTTGGCGGCAGGCTTACAATCTAATTAAGACATTATACAAAAGGAAAGGGGGCTGACAGTGTGGGAGGGGATTAAATCCAGCAGATACTTCATCTTTTCATCTTCATCTTTTCTTCCTCTGAGACCACATCTGTGGCAGTTGGGAGGGAGGGAAAACCTGTCATTTAGCTTATGCCTAGGCATGATAGAGGTGTACCTTCATTTGGAGTTTCTCAGTAGTTTTTTTTTTAATCTAAGATAAATAAAAAGAAGTTTGGCATATATTTCTCATATGCAGTTAATTAGTTAGTTTCTATCCCACCTTCTTCCCAAAATAGGAGTTTTGGTTGAAATATCATAGTATACTCAGAGGGTAGAGCCCCCGGTGGCTCAGTGGGTTAAAGCACTGAGCTGCTGAGCTTGTTGATCGAAAGGTCGCAGGTTCGATTCCGGGGAGCGGTGTGAGCTTCCGCTGTCAGCCCTAGCTTCTGCCAACCTAGCAGTTCGAAAACATGCAAATGTGAGTAGATCAATAGGTACCGCTCCGGCGGGAAGGTAACGGCGCTCCATGCAGTCATGCCAGCCACATGACCTTGGAGGTGTCTACGGACAACGCTGGCTCTTCGGCTTAGAAATTGAGATGAGCACCACATCCCAGAGTCAGACATGACTGGACTTAATGTCAGGGGACTACCTTTACCTTTACCCTTTACCTTACTCAGAGGGTGGGGGTACATAGAATTAGACACAATATTCCAGGTGTGGTCTGACCAAGGCAGAATAGAGGGGTAGCATGACTCCCCTGGATCAAGACCAGTGGTTCACAACTTTTTTTTTTATCAAGGACCACTTGACCAACATTAGTACAAATCGGTTTTTGGTCTACTTAAGATTCTGTTTGGTTATTTAGGTTGCTGATTTAGAAAATTGCTTTGAATGGACCACATCAGCTCTAGTTTCTGATATAGAACATATGCCATCCATTAGTCGCCATGTGCTTGCCCACAGAAAACCATATTTAATTTAATAATCTAGAGCTGATGTCATCTATCCAATGAAATTTTCTGAATCAGCCCCCCAAATAACCCCAGGAACAGGACTAAAAACGAAGACACCAAGAATTTTTTTGTTGGGTTGTGTTTTTATCCATGGATGTTGTCAATGCTCATGTAAACAAATAGGAAGGGGATGGAGTGAGGTTGAAAACAAATACAAAAAGCAGAGTGCAAGACCCAAGAAACTGCACCCTAAAGGCTATAACAGTAACAATAACATATTTATTTGTATGTCTCCCCATCTCCCCAGAGAGATGTGGGGTGACTTACAAGACAGCAAAAATACATACAAGAGCAGCATAAAAGATATAACAAAAACCAGGACAATACAAATATACCCCAAAAGAAAATAAGAGAAAAAAACTTAACAATTAAAATTGAACATAAAATCAAAATACAACAAGCAATAAACATAGCAAAGGATTAAAGGATTAAAAGTTTAAAACCATAGTATACATACCAGTTTGAATATCCCTTCGACAAATCAAATTAGAAATCAATCTAAACAACTATCAACACCATAGGCAATAAATAATTGATGGCAGAACATTAAATTGAAGCAAGGTTGTTCACTACTACAATATATTGAGATATATGGCTGTGTGGAAGGGCTCTCAGTTCAAAGCAGATATTGTGGAATTTACTGCCTTGATTTCTGGGTTATATAGCTGTGTGGAAGGGCCCTGAGCTATCTGTCTCCACGCTGCCATATATTCTAGTTCAAAGCAGATAACGTGAGATTTTATTCAGCTATGTGGAAGAGGCCTGAGGGCCCTTCCACACTGCCAAACACCCCAGAATACCAATGGAGATATTCCCACATTTTCTGCTTTGTATTGGAATATATGGCAGTGTGGACTCAGATAACCTAGGCCCCTTCCACACAGCCATATAATCCAGAATATCAAGGCAGAAAATCCCACAATATCTGCTTTGAATTGGGTTATCTGAGTCCACACTGCCATATATTCAAATTCAAAGCAGATATTGTGGGTTATCTGCCTTGATATTCTGGGTTATATGGCTATGTGGAAGGGCCCTGGGAGAAGAGACTGAGAAACAGAGATGAGGAGTTGCGGGGCTTGTGAGAAAGGGGCTTTAAGGATAAGAAAAGGAGAAGAAAGCATGTTTATTCCGAGGAGGCCCTGCCGCAGCCACGACTCTAACCGGGGAGGGTAGAGTCCTGGCTGCAAGTTGAAGAGGCTGCAGCCCCAACACCACCACCGCTGCCGGCAGGAAGGGAAGGGAGGCACACTAAGGGGGAGCCCTTTAGCTATCGAAGAAGTATCTTTAGTCAGGAGCATAACTAGATCATGGGATTCACAATGTAATGTGAACTTTCATTTCTTTAAAGTGCAACATAGATCAAGAAATGTCACTGCTTATGACTGTGGCACTTGAGTCGATAGAGTTGTGTCAGCCAGCCTGGGCCTACTTTTCCAAGCTTATTCTAACCTTACAGGTAGGGAATTCATCACATGGTGCCAACATAGTGTGGAAGTTGAAATGTTGAACTACATCTCTGGAAAATCTCTGCTTAGCCATGGACATCCAGTGGGTGACCTAGGGCAAGTCACACCCCCTCAGAGTAAGGCAAAGACAACCCACTCTGAGCAAATTTTGCCAGTAAAAACCCATTATAGTTTTACCTTAGGATCTCTATAAGTCAGAAATGACTTGAAGCATGGAGCAAGAGGAGTTTTTCCTCATGTCATTTTATTAACATATGGGAAATAGTAGGATAGAAATATCTATGGGTCTGTTTACAGTTCAGGTATCTGTAGATGAGTGATTGTTTCAGTATAGGTCTTGAACTGAGTAGATCAGTGTTTCTCAACCTGGGGGTCGGGATCCCTGAGGGGGTCGCGAGGGGGTGTCAGAGGGGTCGCCAAAGGCCATAAGAAAACACACCATTTTCTGTTGGTCATGGGGGATCTGTGTGGGAAGTTTCACCCAATTCTATCATTGGTGCGGTTCATAATTCTCTGATTGTAGGTGAACTTTAAATCCTAGCACCTACAACTCCCAAATGTCAAGGTCTATTTCCTCCAAACCCCATCTGTGTTCATATTTAGGTATGTTGAGTATTCATGCTAAGTTTGGTCCAGATCCATCCATGTTTGAGTCCACAGTGCACTCTGGATGTAGGGGAACTACAACTCCACCAACTACAATGCCCACCAAACCCTTCTAGTATTTTCTGTTGGCCATGGGGGTTTTCTGTGGGAAATTTGACCCTATTCCATCATTGGTGGAGTTCAGAATGCACTTTGATTGTAGGTGAGCTATAAATCCCAGCAACTACAACTCCCAAATGACAAAACCAATCCCCCCTAACCCCACCAGTATTCAAATTTTGTCCAGTGAATGAAAATGCATCCTGCATATCAAATATTGACATAATAACAGTAGCAAAGTTGCAGATTTGAGGTAGCAATAACACTAATTTTATGCTTGGGGGTCACCACAATATGAGGGACTGCATTAAGGGGTCGTGACATTAAGAAGGGTGAGAAACTCTGCAGTAGATGGTATCTTCAATCACTATTCAGCAACAAATTGAAGAAAATAAATGGTTTACCTGCTTCAGAGTTTCAACCATTCCCTTGCGTTTTCAGCCATTATTCTGTCTATGTGTATGTTTTTGTTAGCTGTTCATTATTTTAAGAGGAAGTACAGGTAACAAGTGGTAAGCATCCACTTGTAATACATCAAATAAAACGTAATGAGAACGCTGTTGATCATTCCTACTGGATGTGGCTTTTCTTTACTACAGTCATCAACTTAACCTCTGCCACCTGTTCTACATTGGAAACATTATCTTTTAACAGAAATAAATATGATTGGTTGCTTATCAGATCAACTCAAAAGCATTATTTTGAATATTGTCTCTAATGTCTGTTCCCTCCCCCTGACTGTGTAAAACATTGCATTCTTTAGGTTCTTGTGGGTTTTTTCGGGCTATAGAGCCATGTTCTAGAGGCATTTCTCCTGACGTTTCGCCTGCATCTATGGCAAGCATCCTCAGAGGTGTGAGGTCTGTTGGAAGTAGGAAAAATGGGTTTATATATCTGTGGAATGGCTGGGGTGGGGCAAGGAGCTCTTCCCTGCTGCAGTTAGGTGTGAATGTTTAGCTGATCACCTTCATTAGCATTTGAAGGCCTGCCTGAGTCTGGGAAAATCACCAGCAACCACCATGTCAGACTACACAGAGAAGCCATTGAAATCCACAAGCATGTGGACAATTTCAACAGAAAGGAAGAGACCATGAAAATGAACAAAATCTGGCTACCAGTATTAAAAAACTCTAAAATTATAACAGCTAAACAACAGAGAGGAAAAAACCAGGCACAGATTAACACTTCCCAGCAACAGATTTTCCCAGACTCAGGCAGGCCTTCAAATGCTAATGAAGGTGATCAGCTAAACATTCACACCTAAGTGCAGCAGGGAAGAGCTCCTTGCCCCACCCCAGCCATTCCACAGATATATAAACCCATTTTTCCTACTTCCAACAGACCTCACACCTCTGAGGATGCTTGCCATAGATGCAGGCGAAACATCAGGAGAAATGCCTCTAGAACATGGCTCTATAGCCCGAAAAAACCCACAAGAACCTAGTGATTCCAGCCATGAAAGCCTTCGACAATACATTGCATTCTTTGTTCCTTGATCATTTCAAACTGACTTTTTAGACCCAACACTTCCCTGAATACTTTTATACTCATAATTTCAACCACATTTAATACAACTTACAAGTTAATGAAGTATTTTGATTTTTATGGGAACTATGATTACCCTTCAGTAGTGCTCCAAAAGTGTAATACTCTGAGCACAGTTAAAATTAGAGACACATTTTATGCTTATGCAAATAGCTGCATGTGTGCATTTTACTGAACAGTTTCCAGAAGAATGGGTAGGCAGTGTTAGCTGGTGATTTACATCTCAATATGGCAGTGATTTTATTCAGGGTTTAAGTCTGAACTTCAAAGGATGTATCCAAGGTGTTAAAACTGTTTTAGGGGTGGGATTGATCATTTTGGGTTATTCTTCTAATGTTTTGACTAAAACTCTGAGAAGATTCATCACTCTATTGCCCTGGAGTCCCCAGTTGCCACTGTGGTTAAGTGTCTTCACTGTAAGAGTGGAGCAAGAACTATTAATAAAACATGTTGGCATTCCACTTTTCACTCAGTCAGAGCTATGCTTACTGGCTATGAAAATTTCAGAAATTTCTCAGTCGCTGTTAGTTGTAAATGGGTTGAATGTAGTCATGTTTCTTTGTGGGCATTTCCCTTTGTTTTGTTTGTTTACTACATGGGTTGCTCCTTTTCTATCTTCCTCTTAAGCAATCATGTGCCATGTCCCCCAGGATGAAAGTCTGATACCTAGTGAAGTCTCTCCATATTTGTAAGATAATGTCAGGTTTCTTCAGGCATTCTGGTGGTACTGTTTTTGTGCCTAATAAGAAAGTATTACAATATTCTTTCAACAGTTTTTTTATATGCCAGCCTTTTCAATAGCCCAAGTAGATAAATATCTTGTCAAATTAATAGTTGCAAAGATGGAACTCAGAGGTGAAGACTTGTGATCCTTGTAATGCAATTGACAAGCACAATCAATATGCCATTCTAAGGTAATAGCCATTCCAATATGAGCTGAAACAACAGTGAAATCCCTGCATTTTGGAATGCTCTCCCTTTATTATAGTGACTGGGTACTTCTTGTGTTGTGCTGTATTCCTTATTCCTCAGAGTGAAACAAACATTAAGTATTTGTGGATCTGCAGCCATTAACCTTTCCACTTGAAAGGTCAGAATAATAGTTTGGTGTGTTTTGTGTCAAGAAGATTCAAATACTGCCAGATGTTTAGAATGATAAAAAAAAAATCAACAATAGCTGCACTTTTCCACAAGTGAAAAATAAATCCTAATCTAAGGAGGATACAAAATCTTCCCGTATCTAAAATAATGTGTTTATTAGCCCTAACAAAAACCCTCAATAGAGATCTGGAGAATAAGCGTATGCATATTCTCCAGATCTCTACATCAATATGTGTTTCCTGTTGACTTATGGTGCCTGTTGACTCTATTAAATTCATAGAGTTCCTTAGCCAAAAAAACTCAAAGGGGGCTTGTCTTTGGCTTCTTCTGAAATATAGCCTATAGAACCTAGTATCCTTTAGCAAATCCCCATCCAAGTAGTCAGCAGGGTTCATCCTTCTTAGCTTCTAAGATAAAATGATCTAGTATTCCTCTCCACTAGGCTAGGCATTTCAAAAAGCAGAGGATGAGTGGAGAAACAGGGAAGGTTCCAAATTATGCCAAATTAGGCATGTGTCTATGACCTAGACACAAGACCTCATCAGATGCAAGTCTTCTCCTGTTTCTACACACTTTGAAGATATTTCAGGGACAAAGTTCCATGGAGCCCTTCATTGAATAATAGAATGATAGAATGATAGAGTTGGAAGAGACCACATGGGTCATCTAGTCCAACCCTCTGCCATGCAGGAAAAGCACAATCAAAGTACACTTGACAGATGTCCATCCAGCCTCTGTTTAAAGTAGTGGTTCTCAACCATCTAGGGCTCCAGGTGTTTTGGCTTACAACTCCCAGAAATCCCAGTCAGTTTACCAGCTGTTAGGATTTCTGGGAGTTGAAGGCTAAAACAGCTAGGGACGCACAGGTTGAGAACCACTGGTTTAAAGGTTTCCAATGAAGGAGATTCCATCACTTCACAAGATGTGAAACTACTTCTGGTTGTCATCTCTTACCTTTCATCCCTAAAATGTAGTAGAAGTGTGGAGAAACAGTGAGAAAACATCTTCTGAGCTCACAATGGGGGTGGAAATGGTTGAAAGGGGGGGGGGCACATGAGATGGGAACTGTCGGATTCCTCAGGTTGTTTCAGTTCCATGATGTGGAACAATTGGTGGGTGGTCTGCTAATGTGCCTTCAGACAGTGTGTCTCACTGTCAGAACAGAAGTATGAACCAAGTCTAACCTTGCTTAGCTTCCAAAATCAGATAAGGTGCCTTCAGGTTAATACTCAGATGAAATTGACTCAGGAGGTGGAGTTACTGACACACAGGAGGTAGAGTTACTGGCACACTGAGAAATCAATAGCTTTTAAACCCATCCCATTATAGAAATAGGGTATGCTTTTGAGTATTACCAACAGAATTTCTTTTTTACCCACTTTCCTGAAACACTAGTGCAGAAGATGTGAATATCTGTTGATAGACAAAGAAACAGATTGGGTTAAAGCACATTTTGAGAACAAACTCCTTCCGTCCTCATGATAATAATGCAAAGCAACATAGAAAGTGACTTGACTTGGCATGAAAATTTCATTTCATTCTATTTGGGGAGAAAACTTAATTTTAGATACTTCATAACCACAGCACCTTATTTTCATTCAGCACTATTTGACATACTTCTTGTCTAAGGACATTGCTTTTGCAATTTTTAAAATATATATTTTTCTTCACCTTTGTTGTTGTAAGATATATAAGTAGAGCTTAGCAGCTTCAGCCTTTTTATTTTCATTTTCTTAGTTATCTGCAGGAAGTTTCTTCTTTTTATCTGTGCCTTTTTTCTTATCTAAGGAGCTGCTATTAAAATGAGTAATAGTATCACATTCAACATAAGTACCTTTTTATAATGCTGTTGAATAAGAATATTTCACTGTTTACAAATCTACTATTTCTTATTCAACAGCATTATAAAAAGGTACATATGTTAATTTCTCATAAAGAAAAACTTTATGAGAAATTAAACCCTTGTGGAAAGTCAATTCTAGTACAGAAAGAGATTTTAAGATTGAATTGACAGCAACTGATAATCTTAACAGACCAAATCACGATGTGTAATTTAAATATGTGAGTAAAATAATGTTGTTGTTTTAGACTAACTGGTTTATTTTAACATCAGCTTTCATCGATTTCTTTTTTAAATTTAATTTTCATTTAGGAAATAAAATACTCATTTTTAACAAAGTCTAAAAACGGGGAAAATAATAAGTATACTAACAACCAGAGAAAGAAAAAGAAAAACAAACAAAAAAGAAAGAAAAACAAAAAAAGGTGGGGTTGAAGACTTCCAATCTTCTCCATGGGTATTTTCATTGT
The DNA here is from genome assembly GCF_037176765.1 of Anolis sagrei. Taxonomy (NCBI): domain Eukaryota; kingdom Metazoa; phylum Chordata; class Lepidosauria; order Squamata; family Anolidae; genus Anolis; species Anolis sagrei. The sequence continues at coordinate 56,955,420 of NC_090026.1, forward strand.
CTTTTTCCCAAGTCATTATATTCCTGCTATTCCCTCTTTGTGTCACTCTGCTTTGCAGAACAATCATCCTAATAAGTAAACCCTCTGTCCATTTCATTTTTTCTTGTTTCAAAAGTTTAATCAGTGCTGACCAATCTGTTGCATTTTTCCCCTTTACATCTTGGCTCATTACTTAATTTGTCCATTTTCATTATGCCTATTATTTTTATTTATTTGCTTCATTTTTATACCGCATTTTTCAGCCCTTGCATCTATTGTTCTAATGGCAGTAACTCTTTTTTTTTCTCCATTTTTGGGCATATGCTATTCTAGCCACAGTTATTAAGTAGTGAAAAAGTTTCTATTCGTTTTTATCCATCTCAAAGTTTGTAATTCCTAATAAATATACTCAGATTTAGATTGAAATTTGATGTCCAATATTTTTCTGGATTTTTCTTGAATGCATCTCCAATACTTTTTCGCCAACTTATAAGTCCACCACATATGAAAAAACGTTCCTATATGGTCCTCACACTTCCAACATTTATCTTTTACATTTGTATAATATTTTGATATTTTTTGGAGTGCTAGGTACATCTGTTAAATCTGACCAGACTTTTCAAGCAAAGATTGAGAAATTAAATACCATTCTATCTCTACAAATCATTCTAGACATCTCTGTAAATCAACACTAATCAATGTCACTCTAATTGGGTGAAAGTATGAACATTTCTAATTCTTTCCTTCTTTCCTTCTTCTACTTCTTTTTAAAAATGTATTTTGATATATTTTTGCATTGTTTAATATGTTTATGTGAAAACACTTTAGGACTAAATTCAAATTTCCTCCCACTGAAATGAATGTAGCTTGTTAGGCAATAGTAAACCCTGTTGGTTTCAGTTCTGCATAGATTGGATTTAGCCCCCAGTTCCACGCCTTAGAGGAATATACAGCACAATTATATTCATGTCTGTTCAGAAATGTTTTTGACTAATTTCAGTTTAATTTAATTTAATTTCTATGCAATCTTATGGCAGAATTCTCAATGTAGAGAAAAAAACAAAACAAAAACCCCAAAGTGGTGAGCCTTCAGTGATATCCAGAAGTGGAAAAAGGAAGCATATATTGCGCAGATGCATGTGTGCCTTCAAGTCACCTTAGGATGATGAAGAGATGCACCTTTTTTAGCTTAAAGGCTCATCAGTTTCAGCTTATGGATGCTCCTTGGTAACTCTGTATCAAATATAAAAGGGAATGACATATAAGTGCATGAGAGTTACATACGGGCATTACAAAGAACATTATTATGATTTGGGTTGCTGGGAGTTTTCTGGGCTGTATGGCCATGTTCCAGAAGCATTCTCTCCAGATATTTTGTCTACATCTATGGCAGGCATCCTCAGAGGTTGTTGTGAGGTTTGTTGGAAACAAGGCAAGTAGGGTTTATATATTTGTGGAATGTCCCGGGTGGGAGAAAGAACTCCTATCTGCTTGAGACAAGTGTGAATGCTTCAATTGATCACCTCGATAAGCATTTAATAAATAGCCTTGCAGCTCCAGAGCTTGGCTGCTTCCTGCCCCCCCCCCCCCATTTATAGTAATTTAAGCCATATCCCTATGCTAAACTACACTTCCCAGAATGTATTGGGCTGCTGCAGCCAATCATGACGTTTAGGGTTAATCTACAATAAATAAAACCATGTAATCTACAAAGAGGGCTAAAGTAAGTAAATAATAGTTTAAATCTGTGCTAAATTGCACGAGGGGTATTTTTTAAGTAAGGTCCGTTTGAACATAAGTACATAACAAAAGTTTATTTCAAAAAAGTAAATTTATTTTCAGGACGTACATACTTCACTCTATTTTTTGACATAGTTGCCAAGTTTGTTCAAACACTTATCATACCTCTGAACCAATTTTAAAATACCCTCTTCATAAAAACTTGCCGCCTGCTCCGATAACCAAGAGTTCACTGTAATCAAAGAAGGACGACCGGAGCGGTCCTCATCATGGATGTTGTGATGCCATCTTTGAATTGTCGTACCCACTTACGCACTTTGCTTTCACTCATAACAGTATCACCGTACACTTCACAAATCTGTCAATGAATTTCTGCAGCAGGCAGGTTCCTTGCTGACAAAAACCGTATCACTGAGTTGATAGTCTTAAACATTTTTAAAGCACTGAACAGAACCGTACAGGTTAGCTACAGAGTGGAAACTGAGCACAGTTGTTCCCGAGGCATGCCGGTACACGACGCACGCGCTTGTTGCGGTATGCGCGCGAACTACTACAACAAAATGGACCTTACTATGGTTTCTGTTACTGGGTTATAAATGGCAGTTCTTGGTTGGTTCTGTCATAAAAACATGGCAAAATTTTATTACACTACCAAAACTTTATCTTTGCACAAGGGACATCATCCTATATATTAGCAGCACATTTTGCTTTGTTGAATTTTCACCCAGTTAACACAGTTTCTGCCACAAAAACAAAGGTTATGAAGTAGAACAATGACTTTCAAAGTATAGACCACCCAATGGAACAGATCTGGGGCAAAAGTGCCAAAAAAAAAAAAAAAACCCTGCTGCCACTGAAAAATAGCCAGCTGCAAAAAACAGATGCTTCCCATCTTTTCATAGGGAAAGATGGGTTGAGCTGGCTTCCTAAGACTTCCCCCTATGTGATGGGGTAGGGAGGAAGCTAGGATGGTGCAAGGTGACAGGTCCCCATGCCCCATGGGCAGGCACCGTCAAAATCGCTGCAATACTTGATGATTCCAGCGGCATGTGTAAAGAGGGAATCCTGAGTTATGTTATCTTAACTCAGGATATGGTTTACAATAGACGTTCTTCATGGGAGCAGACAGACTGAGGAGGGTTCTTTAAAGGCTAAATGCTTAAATCTTGCTCCAGGAAGCTTCACCACCTTTGCTTTCCGTCTGTCATCTGGGTCCTAAGAAGAATATTAATTTTGCCACATTTAGATTTTGAAATATTTGGAAGTATAATTGAGTGTGGACATGCATCCATGTGTCTCATGCCTCTTGCAAGCTAATTAGGTGACATGAATATCTTTGTCATCTGCAAATTACACTGCTTTCTATCAGAATCTATCAAAGAAATTGTATGTCTGCGAGTTTACACAGAAGAGAGGCACATCACATTTTTTGTGTGGTAATGATTTTCTGTCCGTCTTGTTGAGACATAATTGGATAAATTCAAGACCTCTTTGAAAGCTAATTACATCCTGTACCTTGTACACATTACCTGCCCTTGTAATACAAGTTTCTGTCTTTGCTTTTATGTCTCTTACCTTCCACAGTCTGTGTGCAAATGGTTTTGGTTTTAACTTTGAAACAGAAAGAAATGATAGGGACACACTCTTGCCTGCAATTCCTCCCCCCCCCCCCCCCCAGATTTCATAGATATTGAAATGTTAACATAAAACATCTCTATAGATAGGGCCATATTAAGAGATAGCCTTGGAGTAAATAAAAGTCCTGCATTTCATGCCAGGAACCATAAACCACAAGGCCTGTATTGGGATAATTTATGAACAGTGCTGCAGTACAAATTCAATTCTGAATGCACTCTCTGTTGTAATGATTTATATTCACTTTTAAGGGCTAGATCTCTGAAGGCATTAGCATCCACTGTAAATGGAGCTTAGATCTTATGAGGGCGGCTTTTCCATTTTTTCCATAGAAAGTTTCCCACAATTTGTTTGGTTTGGTACTGTTCCATTAGCCAGGCGGAGGCCACTAGGGGGCGCTAGAGAGAAAACAATAGTCCATTTTATGGGGGAGGGGGAGTAGTAGTAGGAAAACCATTTCCCCTATTTTCACTGGTTATCCCCCCTCTCCACTTCCCATGTCATACGTGAGGGTTGTTTCCATGACAGGGATATGAGGGGGGTGGGATAACAGAAAAACAGGGAGAATTTTTTTCTTTCAAACCTCCCCCCCCCCCCAAATAGACAGTCCTTCTCTCTCTTGTGCCCCCTAGTTGGCTTCTGGGGGCAGAAGGGCGGGGTATAAATATCTATATCTATATCTATATCTATATATATATATATAATAAAAGTCAAAGTTTGTATGCGGGTATGTTTGTGGCAGCGTTCTGATTGGTTGCCACTGTGGTACTATTTGCATAAGGTCTCTGGTTGGCCAGCCACAACACTCCAAGACTCTCAAGTGGCTGAGAGGGGAAAGGAAATTTTCATATAGTTTTTGATTGTCCAGCCTCAACAGGAGCCCCTGGTGGCAAAGAGGGTTAATGAGAGAAGCGGGGACATGAGAGAAGCCTCCCACAAGGTTGGTAAAAAATCAAAACATCCTGCGTCCCCTGGCCAACGTCCTTGCAGACAACCAATTATCTCACACCAGAAACGACTTGCAGTTTCTCAAGTCGCTCCTGATACGACAAAAAACCCCCCCACAAAAATCCACTCTAAATTCTCAAGTGGATGAGAAGAGAGAGGAAAGGGCCTGAGGAATTTGCAGTACCTTCACTCACTCTACATACTACTGCAGTTTGGAGGAGGATGGACCATGGATGATGGGACTTGCAGTACCATCACTCACTTTCTGAGATCGCTGTGACCTTCATCCAACCACAGCAACACTCATCCAAATACCAATAAAGACCAAACTTGGCACAGAGAGCCCCCATGACCAACTCAATATTCTAGTGAGGTTTGGGGGAGTACAGGCTATGGATGATGGGACTTCAAGTACTTCCACTCACTTCCCAAGACTTCTGCAACACTCATCTAATGACCAATAAAGACCAAACTTGGCACAGAGAGCACCCATGACCAACTCAATATTCTAGTGAGGTTTGGGGGAGTACAGACTATGGATGATGGGACTTCAAGTACTTCCACTCACTTCCCAAGACTTCTGCAACACTCATCTAATGACCAATCAAGACCAAACTTGGCACACAGAGCCCCCATGACCCACTCTCCATCCTGGAGCAGTTTGGAGTAGGATGGACCACAGATGATGGGACTCACAGTACCTTCACTAACTTTCTGAGACCACTGCGAGCCATATAAATAACTGATAAAGATCAACCTTGATACACAATTCCTTTCTCAAATAACCCGGGCAGCGCCGGGTCCCCAAGCTAGTAGGAAATAAATAAAATAAATTCTGCCTGATTAATGGAACAGTACATTTGGCTTTTTATTGTTGCTTTTATTTTGTTTTTTTTTTTGAGGCTGTATGCATCAGTGACCAAAGTTAATAAAAGATGGTGGTAACCCACTATTTCTCCCAGTATCTCCATACCTTTCCAGAAAAGCCCAAAACAAAAGGAATAAGTAGTGCCGCTTCTTTTTCTTCTCTTTCCTGCATTCAGTTTTCATCATACTCTAGTTTCTTCTTTTATTTTCATTTTAAAAATTGTCTTTGGGAGGGGATTTAACAGTGGCTTTCCAGTTCCGAGAAACGTCTTCTATATTTGAAAACCTTCAATATTTGTCATCCAATTTCTGGGCAGCTGGGTCAGCTCTGACATCTTTGAAACAACCATAATCTGCAGCTGAAATAAGAAACAGTGAAAATGTGGAAGAAAAGGGAATTTAAGGTGCCATCAGTTTTTGTCTTTCGATTTGGAACTGGGTGCAAGTCCCTCTGGAGTGATCTCTGGAATACAAGGAAGTTCTCTCTTCTCCAGTTAGCAATGCTTCCTTTTTCCCGCTGAAAATATGAATTAGTGAGGGTTGCTGAATCCTTTGTATACATAAAAGTATACCGGGAAATAAAAGAGCTGAACCATGTTTTTGTAATATTGGAAGGAGGGGAACAGTGCATGAATAGGAAGTCAATTGATTAGGATGAAGTGTTTTGGGGAAAATGAATTGAGGTACTCTGGAGCAGGATCTAGATGGATAATGAATTGGGTGGGTGATCTGGATAAAATTGTTAGGGTTTCCATTGAGAGTTAATGAACATATATTTCTGGAGACAGGAGATATTACCATAATGTAAACAAGAATTGAGAATTTTTAAAGAAATATTATAAGGGTATGAAGGCCACAATAATTTGGGATGAGAGCCTTCTGTGAGAGGGGAATTTAGAAACTATGCTCTTTCTTTTCGTTCTGTCTTGAAATCTCTGTTCAACATCTTTATTAATGACTTAGATGAAGGTTTAGAAGGCATGATCATCAAGTTTGCAGACGACACCAAATTGGGAGGGATAGCCAATAGTCCAGAGGACAGGAGCAGAATTCAAAACGATCTTGACAGATTAGAGAGATGGGCCAAAACTGACAAAATGAAGTTCAACAGAGACAAATGCAAGATACTCCACTTTGGCAGAAAAAATGAAATGCAAAGATACAGAATGGGTGATGCCTGGTTCGAGAGCAGTACGTGTGAAAAAGATCTTGGAGTCCTCGTGGACAACAAGTTAAACATGAGCCAACAATGTGATGTGGCGGCAAAAAAAGCCAATGGGATTTTGGCCTGCATCAATAGGAGCATAGTGTCTAGATCTAAGGAAGTAATGCTACCCCTCTATTCTGCTTTGGTTAGACCACATCTGGAATATTGTGTCCAATTCTGGGCACCACAATTCAAGAGAGATATTGACAAGCTGGAATGTGTCCAGAGGGCGACTAAAATGATCAAGGGTCTGGAGAACAAGCCCTATGAGGAGCGGCTTAGGGAACTGGGCATGTTTAGTCTGAAGAAGAGAAGGCTGAGAGGAGATATGATAGCGATGTATAAATATGTGAGAGGAAGCCACAGGGAGGAGGGAGCAAGCTTGTTTTCTGCTTCCTTGGAGACTAGGACGCGGAACAATGGCTTCAAACTACAAGAGAGGAGATTCCATCTGAACATTAGGAAGAACTTCCTGACTGTGAGAGCCATTCAGCAGTGGAACTCTCTGCCCCGGAGTGTGGTGGAGGCTCCTTCTTTGGAAGCTTTTAAGCAGAGGCTGGATGGCCATTTGTCAGGGGTGATTTGAATGCAATATTCCTGCTTCTTGGCAAGGGGTTGGACTGGATGGCCCATGAGGTCTCTTCCAACTCTTTGATTCTATGATTCTATGAAGTCACATATTGGATGTAGCTACCACATGATGCAATCTGAGTCTGCATTATATGGTCACTATAGACCCCTATAATGCAGTTTAGTTGCATTTAACTGGATTAACTGGATTATATGGGTCTACACTGACCATACAATGCAGACCATGCAGTGCCTCACAACCTCTGAGGATGCCTGCTATAGATGCAGGTGAAACGTCAAGAGAGATGCTTCTAGAACATGGCCATACAGCCCGAAAAATCTACAACAACCCAGTGATTCTGGCCATGAAAGTCTTCAACAGTACAATGTAGATACAGCCTAAGGGCCTTTCTACACAGGCACATAATGTAGCTCAAAACCAGTATGAAAGGTACCAGTTCCAGGCCACATTAACATCACACAAGGGTGCCTTGAGCCAACTCGATGGTGGGACATTGGCCTACTACCCCAATCATGTTGAAACCAGAGGTAGCCAAGATTGCTAAAGCATGGGTTCTAAAGATAGGACAACTGAAGACTTTTTGAATAACTGGAAACTGTTTATGCATTTTTGGAAAATTAAGCAATCCAAACATCTAATAATTTATGTTTATGGTTATTAGTAATTTTTGTAAGATTATTTACTTAGATCTGTAATAGTAAAAAAAAAAATTTCTATTTAGTCCTCACCCCCCCCCCCCTTCCAATTACCATCAGAATTGAGAGGTCTGAGCCCAACTTGGTCTTAGTTATATATTTTCTTTCTTTTTTCTATTTCTTCTCTTTCCTACTTTATACTTTGAATGCATATTGCTTTGAGTGTAAATGAGATTCTTAGTCTCAAATATTAATATATAAAGAAGAAGTGTGTGTGTCAGTGAATTCAGTGCAGTTTACTCTCAAGTCAGTAGATGTTTATAGCCTGAAGTTTCCCAAACTATAATTACGAAACAATTTACAAGCCAATTTCATAACCAGAAATCCTCTAATACACATAACAATATGCATTGCCCCTTAACCCCTGAAATAACGAGACAGACAACAAAGGTATGGATTCAAATTGGGCAACTTTTATTGAATGTTACCTATTTAGCTTTACCTGAACTAAACTAAGCGTCAAGGAACTTGGTGGCAAGCTGAGGCATCGTCCCCAGCAACTGAGTGTGTGATGTCAGTGTGCCCTGGATCCCCAACCGGGCAACCTGAAGGTAAAAGTCTGGAGAAGCCTGTGTCCAATTATTGATATCAGCTTCTCTCTTTACTGGGCCAATTGATGTCCCCTCACCCATTTGTTGACTTCTAGGTGAGTGTTTGTTGTACAGTGCCCCCCACCCTTAATGGGTGCCATGTGTATACCTCCATGTCAGTGTTTTCCTGAACTACAGACAAATAAGATAAAGTTTCAACAAAGATAAGAAAAAAAGGCTTTATGCAGAAGAATACCTTCTTGGATCATAGAGATGAAATTAATTCTCAAAATCTACAAAAAAAACTGCTGGAGTGGTCAATGGAAGAACAAACTAAGGATTGGAAACTGTTTATGCATTTTTGGAAAATTAAGCAATCCAAACATCTAATAATTTATGTTTATGGTTATTAGTAATTTTTGTAAGATTATTTACTTAGATCTGTAATAGTAAAAAAAAAAATTCTATTTAGTCCTCACCCCCCCCCCCTTCCAATTACCATCAGAATTGAGAGGTCTGAGCCCAACTTGGTCTTAGTTATATATTTTCTTTCTTTTTTCTATTTCTTCTCTTTCCTACTTTATACTTTGAATGCATATTGCTTTGAGTGTAAATGAGATTCTTAGTCTCAAATATTAATATATAAAGAAGAAGTGTGTGTGTCAGTGAATTCAGTGCAGTTTACTCTCAAGTCAGTAGATGTTTATAGCCTGAAGTTTCCCAAACTATAATTACGAAACAATTTACAAGCCAATTTCATAACCAGAAAGCCTCTAATACACATAACAATATGCATTCTGTTGTCCTTGGAAATGACTGCTATTATTTTGGCATGATTAAAGGCAGATGGCTAGGAATATAAGGTCAAAATTAATTGTACATAACAAACATAGCTATACTTCTATATCTGTTTCTGTAACCAAGAGTTCACCATTGCTAGCCAACCAATGCTCAAATAAAAATCCATGATATTTTAAATGCAGAACAATCAAGTTAAAACATTCATATCAAATGTTCCTTTTTCTCCATCTGCTGAAAAGAAGTACATCTTCCAGTCGCTATTGTCTAAGACACAATGATTGGAATAATAGGCCCCTAGTTACAGCCAACAAGCCTTGTTGTATAGACGTATTATATCCTAAATACACGTATTATACAGGGACATGTCTGGCTTGGAGCGTTCTTTAAGGAATCTGGCAGATATGTGGTAATTCAAAATTCTTCACAGGTTCTCTAGGGGATGGGAAAACAAAGACTGGGGAGGAGAACCTTTTAAGAATTCCTTGCAGCACTTTCTCTGCAAATGCCGCTTCTCTCCAGAACACCACTGCTATTTTCTTTTCTCCTCCTTTCTTTCTTTTTTTGGCAAAAGCATTTCTTGTTATAACAAGGAATCTTAATAGAAACTGAAAAGTTTTGTTCTTTTGTATACAGAAAGTGAAGTGTGGTGCATTAATATTTTGAATGGTTTGGTAGACAAGTCAAAATGGTTTGGCCATAACAATCAGCAAAATGTATTGATAAAAGTAAGTGTAAATACACTGTTGCCTTTCACATTGATATTTAGAAGATTATTCAAAAGATTCACTTGTTTGACTTATCCATGAGTCAGGGTAACTCTGCTCAGTTACGAGGATATTTGTTTCCTGTATTAAGCATTCATGCTGTCTTGACTTTTATCATAAAGTGGTGGAAATATTTTTTTTGAATGTCTGAATAGAAAAGGAATGGCAGCCTATAGCAGTTAGCCCACTAAGGCAGCACTGGCTCTTTCCTTTTGTCTTGTCCATGAAACATATCAAAATCAAAAAGCAAATTGGAGAAATAAAAATATTTCATGGTCCCAATACAGACAAATAAGATAAAGTTTCAACAAAGATAAGAAAAAAGGCTTTATGCAGAAGAATACCTTCTTGGATCATAGAGATGAAATTAATTCTCAAAATCTACAAAAAAAAAACTGCTGGAGTGGTCAATGGAAGAACAAACTAAGGATTGCATGGTGATATTGGCTGTGAATATTGGATGAGATAAGATGAGAAGATTGTAAAAAAACTGGAACAAAAATTAAAATATACATATTTATATGATCTTAGAGAAAATTGGTATAAAATGATGTATCAGTGATATTTGAAGCTATCAAGATTATATCCAAATCTAAATAATAAATGTTGAAAATGCGAATAACAGACTGGAACCTTCTTCCATATGTGGTGGATCTGTAAGTCAGCAAAAAAATTTGAGAGAAATACAAGGGAAAATTCAAAAAATTCTAGACACTAGATTCCAACTTAGATCTGGATACATCCTATCAGGAATCACAAGCTTTGAAATAAATAATGAAAAAAGAAACTATTTACAAATCTCACAACAGCAGCCAGAATAGTATACGCCCGAAAATGGAGAACGAAAGAATTATGATCAGTAAATCAATGGATCTTTAAAATAATGGAAACAATAAAAATGGACAAATTAACTCAAATTAACTTTAATATTTAATAAAATATTAAATTAACTTTAATATTTGTCACCACTACTACAATATGAATCAAGAAAAAATAAAGTGGACAGACGGGACTGACGTATGAAATTAAAATTGCTCTCCAGAGGAGGGAAAACCGAAGAGGGATAGCCAATACTCCAGAGGACAGGAGCAGGATTCAAAACGATCTTGACAGATTAGAGAGATGGGCCAAAACTAACAAAAGTTCAACAGTGACAAAGTGTTCAACAGTGGGGAGGGGGAGGGGATTATAAGGGACAAGGGTTCACAATGGATCAAGCCACAAAAAAATGAAAATGGAAATGATGTCCAATATTTTTTTTATAAATCTTTATTAGAATTTTACAAAATAGATATACAGTGGGGGGGGGGGTTACTGGATAGGATAGCGTGATGGGTAGGGGGGAGGGTAGGGGGGATGGGATATAGGGTTGGGAAGGAAAAGGGGTAAGGTGGGGAGGGGGGGAGTTGACTTCCCAGTCTTCTTTCCGACGTTCACACTCTCTTTCTTTCCTTTCGTTCTGTCTTGAAATCTCTTCTCGGCTCGTTTTCTTTTCCTTTTTTTTCTTCCTTTAATGTTTGTTAGTATAAGTTTATGGTTTGTTTTGTCCTATTATTCTTCTAGTAGGGCCCTGTTTTTTTTTCTTAGTGAATACTCATAAAATCTTCAAATTGCTTCCAGTTTGTTCTCTTTAAAGGGGTACCTGTGTAATCTTTTAAATAGTAGGTTAGCTTGTCCATGTTTTTCAAGTCCCAATTTTTTTGTAACCATTCCTCCACTGAGCTAGATTCTTTTGATTTCCATATACGATTCTGGCGGCTGTCACAAGGTAGGTAAAGAAGATGTCTTGGTTGGAGTCCAATTCTATGTCGTTGTCTGTGATGCCCAGCAGGAAGTATTCCGGTTTCATTTGGATTTTGGTTTTAAGTATTTCTTGGGATAGATCTTGGATTTCCTTCCAGTAGCTTTGGGCTATGGGGCAGGTCCACCAGAGATGATAGTACGTCCCCACTTGAGATTCACACTTCCAGCATTTATTCGAAGTTTTCTTATACAATAAGCTTAACTTCTGTGGCATCATATGCCATCTGTATATCATTTTGTAATGGTTTTCCTTCAATTCCGTCGTGTAGACATATTTCATCTTCTTGTTCCACAGTTGATCCCATTCTTTGTAGTTGATAGATCTCCCAATGTTGCCTATAATTAGAACAAATCGAATATTTGTGATTTGGAATAAAGACCTATTGAGATATATCTGGATGGGAAGGAAGCCTAGAATTAAATTCCGAAACTTAATCGACCTGAAAAAGAGAGGAGGGTTTGGCCTCCCAGATTTCAAATTATACTATGAGGCCTGCTGCCTGACATGGATAAAGGGCTGGATTTGACTAGATAAAGTCAAGATATTGTCACTGGAGGGGTTTGAGTTAAGAACAGGGTGGCATTCCTATCTTTGGTATTCTAAAATCAAAGTAGAGAAAAATTTCAAGAACCACTTCATAAGAGCAGCCTTAATAAAAACCTGGGTAAAATACAAGGACAGATTATATTCCAAAACCCCGCTGTGGCTCTCACCTCTAGAGACTCAGCAGAGAAGATTACTGGGAGGAGTAAACTGGCCTAAATATGGAGAAATCATGAAGAAAAATGACGGTATCTACACCTTGAAATCCTAAGAGGAAATAACATCAAAGTTCAGCAATATTTCCTGGTTCCAATAAATGCAGTTGAAAGAATACTTTAAGAAGGATAAAGAAATAGGGTTTTGTGACAAAGATAGATTCTGGGAAGTCATAATCCAACGAGATAGAAAAAAGATTACAAACATATATATAATCCTGCTGGAGTGGGCTATGGAAACGGAAGTCATAAATGATGTCCAATAAATTAAGAATATCAACACTAAACACTAGGAGTTTATGAACGATAATTAAAAGAAGGAGGATTGAAACCCTACTGAAGAAAGACGCAGCGGATGTTATCTTCTTACAGGAAACACACCAGAATAAGCCAGGTTCAAATGAATTAAAATTGAGTTGGATAAGGAGCTATGAAAAATCCTTTGGGTCATCAAAATCAAGAAGTGTAGCTATAATAATTGCAAAGAAATGTAACTTTGTAATAAACAAGGTATTGAAAGATGAGGAAGGTAGATATATAATAATGTATGGTGAAATAGGGGAGGATAAATATGTATTAGTAAATGTATATGCACCAAATGTAAATCAGCAAGAATTTTATGAAAAAGTACTAGGTCAGATAAAGAACTATCACCAACAATATGTAATATTTGGAGGGGACTGTAATTGTTATATGGACCAAAAAAAAGATTTTTATTTATTTATTTATCGTATCATCAGCAACCATTGTGTTACAATTCTAACAGAGCAAAACAAACACAGAGTTTAAAAAGAAAAAGGAAAAAAAAGAAAGAAAAAAAACCCACACAGATTTTGTAAATTTGGTATTTGGTTAAATGTCCTTTGACCAGTATCTGGCCACTTGGAGTGCCTCTGGGGTTGCCACAAGAAGGTCCTCCATCGTGCATGTGGCAGGGCTCAGGGTGCATTGCAGCAGGTGGTCAGTGGTTTGTTCTTCTCCGCACTCGCATGCCGAGGATTCCACCCTGTAGCCCCATTTCTTAAGATTGGCTCTGCATCTCGTGGTGCCAGAGCGCAATCTGTTCAATGCCTTCCAAGTCGCCCAGTCTTCTGAGTGCCCAGGGGGGAGTCTCTCATCTGGTATCACCCATGAATTGAGGTGCTGGGTTTGGGCCTGCCACTTTTGGACTCTCGCTTGCTGGGGTGTTCCAGTAAGTGTCTCTGTAGATCTAAGAAAACTATGTCTTTATTTAAGTCGTTGACGTGCTGGCTGATACCCAAACAGGGGATGAGCTGGAGATGTCTCTGCCTTGGTCCTTTCACTATTGGCTGCTACTTCCCGGCGGATGTCAGGTGGTGCAATACCGGCTAAGCAGTGTAATTTCTCCAGTGGTGTAGGGCGCAGACACCCCGTGATAATGCGGCATGTCTCATTAAGAGCCACATCCACTGTTTTAGTGTGATGAGATGTGTTCCACACTGGGCATGCATACTCAGCAGCAGAGTAGCATAGCGCAAGGGCAGATGTCTTCACTGTGTCTGGTTGTGATCCCCAGGTTGTGCCAGTCAGCTTTCGTATGATGTTGTTTCTAGCGCCCACTTTTTGTTTGATGTTCAGGCAGTGCTTCTTGTAGGTCAGAGCACGGTCCAAAGTGACTCCCAGGTATTTGGGTGCGCTGCAATGCTCCAGTGGGATTCCTTCCCAGGTAATCCTCAAAGCTCGGGAAGCAACCAGAGACAACCAGAGAAAAAAAAGATAAAACTACACAAATGTCAAAAATTAGAAATAGTGAAACAACGGACTTAAGTTGAGTGATGAATAAATGGCAATTAAAGGATGTGTGGAGATTGGTAAAGGGAGATGAAAAAATACACATACTATTCAGCTGTACATAAAGTGTATACAAGAATAGATTATATTTTTGTTTCTAAAAACATGTTAAGTAAATTGTTAAATGCTGATATTGGAATTATTAAGATTTTGAATCGTGCCCTGGTGTCAATTGAGATTGTCTTGAAATGTGATTATGATAAAATGAGGAGGTGGAGATTGAACACAAAAATTTTGAATTATAGAGAGATTGTGGATAGAGTCAAATCAGAATGGCAAGAAATATGGAGATTTAATGAAAAGGACGTATCAAAAGGAGTGCTATGGGACACAATGAAAGCAGTGGTGAGAGTGTTATGTATAAAAGAGACAATTAATCTCAAAAAGGCAGGAAGAAAGGAAAAGGAATCTAGAAAAAGAAATAGAGGAGCTTGAAAAAAATATGTAATAAAGAGAGATATACAAATTTATGTAAGGTTGAGAGCGAAAAAAGACCGAATTGGATAAAACGGAAATAGATGAAGTACAAGAAAATCTAATATATTTAAGGAGGGAATTTTTTGAGTTTAGTGATAGGAATTCAAAGATGTTAGCCAAATACACAAAAAAAAGAAAATTGAGGGTATAATAAGCATTATAAAGGATAAAACAGGTAAAATATGTAGATCTATGAGAGAAAAATTGAAGGGTTTTGAAGAGTTTTACAATGAATTATAACGAACAAAAGCTAGCTCAATAGAAGGGAACAGATCATGGGACATAGGGCATCATAGAAGGGTCTAAGAAGCTCAGTTTCTATGTTGAGCCTTAGTTACATAGAGATGTCTCTGTATAGTAAGAGCTATTAATGTTAAGCTACTCTCTACATCAGTCGTGGGCAAAGTTTGGCCCTCCAGGTGTTTTGGACTTCATTCTGGCTGTTAGGAATTGTGGAAGTCCAAACACCTAGAGGGCTGAAATTTGCCCATGCCTGTTCTATATGTTAGCACACCAGTTCTTTAAATTAGGTGGAAAATTTATTCACGTAGGCTGCCTACACAGTTATTTTCACATAATTTGTGTGTTTCTCGATAGTTTCCTTATCTGGGTTTAATGACCAAATCCTTTTAAAAGTATTTGCAAGGAAGATCCTAATGTGCTAGTGAGAGTAGAAAATCTTATATGTTGGTTCTTCCTTTCAGCATGTCCACTGGGATTCTTTAAGGATTTGCCCCAGAATCAGATGTGCAGCAAATGCCCACCACACAGTTACACACGTGAAGAAGCATCAACCTCCTGTGTTTGTGAAGAACATTATTTCCGAAAGGAATCTGATCCACCCACAATGGCCTGTACAAGTGAGTGTATTTGTTTTTATTATATTGAAGTGATGGATGACAGATCATGAGTCCAAATAATTATAATCACAGAGCCAAATTCAGTAATCACATAGCATACTTTGGAAAGGTCTCATCCAGAGAGGCTTTCTAGCCCAACAGTCTTATATATTTGTACTTACATAGATGAACCAGAAATTGAACCTGAAAATTTGCAAGTGAAAAATAGATGCAATTTGATCAACTGAACTTATGGTTCAAGGCTGTCCAGGAAATATATTCAGGCAATGTTTCTGAACAGTTGGCCTTTGCATGTGTTATTTGATGTGGGCCAAATTAAACAAGATGGAAAAGGGCATGCTTATGTACTTGCCTGCATTGTTCATATACAAGAAAAAAGATTTGTGAATGTATAACCAGTTTGTCATATTTTGATGCATTCTCTCATCTTCTGGCCTGGTCTTAATTTTAGAGGAAAAAATGGAATATAAGCCAGAGGGACAGGATTCATGTTAAAATTAGTTCCATCACATTTTCTTTATATGTGAACAAGGGAAATATGTGAGTAACAAATATAATGGAAACCATCACATATTAAATATAATGTTAGTTCCAGACAGAGTAAAGAATCCAGGGAATTTACATGCTCGGTGTCTGATCATCATTTCAGTTATTCAGTGGATATGCTGTATTTGGGATTAACATCTAGATTTTTAGCCCCAGTAATAAGGTATTTGCATAGAAGATAAGGAATGTTGTTCCCACCAAAACAAGGCAAGTTGGGATAACATGGGTAAATGTTTCATTTAGAATTCCAGTTTCCCAAACTCATCTTTGTCCCTCAATCCCCCCCTTTTTTCCCAAATCTGCCCAAATTGATACATTCAAGTTTCCCAAGATGCTTTTATTCAACTTCATTTTAATTGAGAACATCTCATCTTTTCATATATTTTCCCATTCCATTTGTTTTTCCTGCTCTGTGTTTTTCTCTGGTTTTGTTTACAAAATGCATGTATTATTACACTCCAAAAGCTAGAGGATACAGACAGGGTTTCAAGGAATCCCATGTTGTATGGACCAGTACGCCTCTAGTTTAGATTATTGATGGAACTAACAAGATGGAAAGAAGAAGGGAGAAGGACCTTTTTGCCCTGGGTCTGACTGCTAAAAACAATTCAGATATCTTATTTACCCTTTGCCATAGAAAGAAGGGAAAACACCTGAATTTCTTGAAGTGCTGGGAGCCAACCATTCTGATAAAAATTGTTTGCTGGGCCCCACGATCATAGCAAAACTATATGTAAGGCAAAAATTGTTACTAGATCTATGGAATTGGAAAAATAGCTCTATTTTTTTTAAAAGGAGTTGTATGGGGAATTCCTATATTCGAAGGGAAACTATATATCAGAGGAATTGCAGTCATAAATATATGTCATTTTTCAATCAGAAAATGAAACCATAAGGTATAAGGAGGTAGAGTGGCAAAAGAAGTCAGATTGTTGAACATCTGGGAAAGTTCAAATGGCGATTGTGCCATCAAGGTCTGATGTTCAACTAAGCATTTTTTGGTCTTCTTTATTTATCTATTTATTTGAAACATTTATATTCCTCCCTTCTCATCCCAAAGGGAAATCAGGGAGGAGCACAACATATATACGGCAAACATTCAGTGCCGGACATAAAACTATGAATATACACAACCATTAAAATCACTTATATCTACTTTAAAGTCAGCTGTTTAAAATCATCTCAAGACACTATGCTGGCTCTGGTCAGCAAAGTAGGTTTCCTATTATTGCCTCATTGCACTTCCCCAAAGGCTTGGTCCCACAGCCAAGTCTTTACCATCTTTCTGAAGGACAGGAGGGAGGAGGCTGATCTAATATTGCCAGGAAGGGAGTTCCATAGCTGGGGGGCAATCACTAAGAAGGCCCTCTCTCTTGTCTCCTTCAAACGCACCTGTGACAATGGTGGGACTGAGAGCAGGGCCTCCCCAGAAGATTTTAATCTCTATGATGGTTTGTAAAGGAAGATGCGTTCGGACAGATAAACTGGGCCATGGCCGTTTAGAGCTTTATAGGCCAAAGCCAGCACTTTGAATGGTGCCCGGTAGCAAACAGGCAGCCAGTGGAGCTGACGTAACATGGGAGTTGTGTGCTCCCTGTATGCCTCACCAGCTATTAATCTGGCTGCCTCTCATTGGACTATTTGAAGCTTCCAAACAGTCTTCAAAGGCAACCCCACATAGAACGCATTGCAGTAGTCTGTCCTGGATGTAATGAGAACATGGACCACTGTGGCCAAGTCTGACTTTCCAAGGCACACAAGTTTTGATTTTGCAAAAGCCCCCTAACCACCACCACAACCTGAGGTTCCAGGCTCAGTGGTGACTCCAGGAGGACTCCCAAGCTGTGAACCTGTGCCTGTAATCCTATACCCTACACTCTTTGCCAAGATGCTCTTCCTGAAAAGTCATGAAAGGATAGCTATCTGATTTGAAGTCTAGCATCTCTTCATCCCTCTCAGATGGACTGTCTTGACCTACCAGGTCCCAGCATTGTCAAGCTCTTATAGGAAGGTGTGAAGCTTTGCTTAGGGACTACCATTGCTGGCTTGGGCTCATGTATTGATGTTGGAGTTCTTGAAATCTCTGCTTCTCTATTGGTGTAAACAATATTCTAAGTGAGAGAATGGCCTAAATACAACTTTAACACAAAAATAGGGAGGGTGAAGAAATTACTAACTGGAAATAAGATAGAGTACCTTAAGAAATTCTTCACTGAAGCTTCACTCTTGTTACATTCTTTTTTTTATACTGCTTTCATGCATAAAGTATAAAGGATAATAGAAAACAAATATTTTGTCTATTTATTGAAATAATTTATATACTACCACTTTGAGATGAGTTTACATTTTCACATCTTGATAATAACACCCTAATAAAGCAATAATGAAAAACAGGTTGAAAACCCCTTATCAGGAATTCCAAAGTACTCCAAAATCCCAAATTGTCCATGCAAATGGTTTAGATAGGGTTCACTTTCTGGTGGCTTGGTGTTTACAAACTTTGTTTCATGCAGAAAATTAATTAAAAAAATATTGTGTATTAAATTAGCTATGTGTATAACAGATATATGAAATGTAAATGAATTTTGCTGTCTGACCTTGGTCAAATATCTCATTCTTTACACCTAAGCAAATCCAGGTATTCCAAAATCTGAAATCCAAAACACTTTTAGCCTCACACATTTTAGATAAGGGATACTTAATTTGTAATATCAATAGCATAAGGATTAATTTTGCGAGGCTTAACTCCTCTAGGTATTGAGCTTCTTTCTAACATTGCTCATACATTTTCAAATGATTTTTCCAAGTGAAGCATTGCTTTGTTACTTTTTTTTTTAAAGAAAGATTGAATTCAAAGCATGGGTGCCATCCCATAACATGGAACCGTCTCGCTAGCTCATTGAGTATATGTAGAATTGCATTATAGTTGCTCTTAGGTCCTATTGAAACCAGGATGACGTGACTCAATTTGTCCCATTTGTTTCAAGGGAAATTAAATCCATTTTAAATCTGGATCCAACCCAAATAGCATTTTTTTTTACGATAAGCAATAAGAATTGGAAGCTCATATGAAACGTTAAGAGGAACAAATATAATGGAAATGATGGTATCAGTACTGAAGTTGTATTATCAAGAGAAAGAGATTAGTGGAATCAATGTAATTTATATTTTAATAGAAACTTTTGGGAGACATGGGCTTACAAACCATTTTTTTAAAAAAATTGGGTTATATTTATTTATTTATTTATTTAATGGCTATATAATTTGGAAATTAATACAATAGGAGGTGGAACTCATATCTAATGGGACAAGAATCATATTTGCCATTTGCTTCATACTGATTATTTAGGACACTTCTTCTTAAACCCACCCTAACTGAGGTCCTCTTAGCTCAAAGTTGGGGTCAAGGAGAAGATCCAACCAGTCCATCCTCCAGGAAATAAAGCCCAACTGCTCACTGGAGGGAAAGATACTAGAGACAAAGTTGAAGTACTTTGACCACATCATGAGGAGACAGGAAAGCCTAGAGAAGACAATTATGCTGGGGAAAGTGGAAGGAAAAAGGAAGAGGGGCCGACCAAGGGCAAGATGGATGGATGGCATCCTTGAAGTGACTGGACTGACCTTGAAGGAGCTGGGGGTGGTGACGGCCGACAGGGAGCTCTGGCGTGGGCTGGTCCATGAGGCCGGAGACGACTGAACAAATGAACAACAACAAAAAGGCTTCTGAATGCCACCCATTTATATATTTTAAAAACCTATAATGCTTCAGCTCTACTCCACAAAAAAGAAAATTGGCCTGTTTTGCAAGCTTCACAAATGCTGATTCATTATCTTAAAAAGTTTTGTTTTTATACCTATTTTATATATCTGGGGTGACGTACAAATAGCTCAGGCAGAAAGGGGTGTGGGAAAGGTTTAAGAAAGTCTAGGATGTAGGAAAAATACCACAGTAATGACAGATAATATTCACGTGTGTGAGAGAGTAATAGTTACCAAATACTTGTGCTAGTGTATGTGTAGTCTGCACGTGTGTATGTCAAGGGGTAAAGTTTTGGAAAGGGGGAATACTGTCCCCAAGGAAATTTTGCTACTCTGTGTTATTTCTAGCAGTGTAGTAACTTAAAACTTCAGATAAACATTTAAAGACGCAGTTTGGCCATCAAAAGAAAAGTTACCACAGAATGCAAATACAACTAATATAAAGGTTCCAGGCATCTGTGATTTTTCGGTGTGTTCCTTTCTGCAATACTAGAAATTTGAGGACTGAAAGAAAATGTCATGGGTTTCCCTTCCTTTGTCTTATCCTTCCCCATAATGAGCCCAGGTGCCTAACGGTGCAATCACAACTACTATTACAATAATAAACCTAAAATTAGATGGGAAAAAGCTTGTACACATTCATGTACAGAAAAATAGACAAAACCACCTGACTTTTAACATAAGGCTGCAGTTGCACCTCTATGGCCCCTTCCACGCAGCTGAATAAAATCCCACATTTTCTACTTTGAACTGGAACATATGGCAGTGTGGACTCAGATAACCCAGCTCAAAGCAGATATTGTGGGATGTCTGTCTTGGTATTCTGGGTTATATGACTGTGTGGAAGGACCCAATAATTTTCAGTTATGTCACAGAGTAAATTGCCAAAGCTAAAACATAAATGTACCCAGCTCAGAATCATTGCTTTCTTCTTCCTTTTGAAAACTCTCACTAATTATTTGTGCACTCTGCCCATTTAATTCTTTGGGTTTCGAAGCAAATTGTCTCTGCACTACCAAGTGCCAAAAATTGAAAACCTAGTGGGTTGTTGTAAGTTTTTCAGGCTATAAGGCCATGTTCCAGAAGCATTCTCTCCTGATGTTTTGCCTGCATGTATGGCAGGTATCCTCAGAGGTTTGCGAAGTCTGTTGGAAATTAGGAAAATGGGGTTTATATATCTCTGGAATGTCCAGGGTGGGAGAAAGAACTCGTGTCTGTTGGAGCCAGGTGTGAATGTTTCAATGAGCCAACTTGATTATTTATTTATATATTTATTTGCATTATTTCTACCCGCTCAGACCGAAGGCGACTCAGAGCGGCGTACGCAATCGGCACAATTCGATGCCATAAAAATACATACATTGATAAACAAAATGAACCATTATAGTGCAATTAGACATAAGACAGTGCATAATAACAATATTAAAAACTAAATGTATTTAATGGCTTAGCAGTTTCAAAGTGTGGCTGCTTACTGCTTGGGAGAATCCTTTGTTGAGAGGTGATTAGTTGTCCCTGATGGTCTCTTGTCTTAAGTTCCCCTATTTTTGAGTATTGTTCTTTATTTACTATTAGGATTTTAGAGTTTTTAAATACTGGTAGCCAGATTTTGTTCATTTTCATGGTTTTTTACTTTCTGTTGAAATAGTCCACATGAGATTGTCCACATTTCAAAGTGTTTGATGTAGAAATTTTCTATGACTGGGCTGAGAGGACTCCGCATAGTTACTCCATCTTTCTGTTCATAGAATTTATTGTGGGACAAATTTCTACATGGAACACTTTGAAAAACAAGCCCTGGAAACAACAACAAAGAGCTCACTATGTGGTTCAGACAACTTCATCCTGTCGATGCCTTGGTTGATTGCTATAATAGAGAGATGGCTAGGGTGATAGACACGACTGCCCCTGAATTTCCCCTCTTGCTGCACAGAGTCATGCCAGCCCCTTGGTTCTCAGAAGAGCTGGCAATGATGATATGTGTGAAAAGGAGACTAGAGTGCCTCTGGAGGAAACCTAGTGCCACCTCTGACCGAGCACGGGCTAGAGCCTCAATTAGGGCCTACTCTGAGGCTTTGTGGGCAGCTAAGAAGGTCTTCTCGACTGCCCGCATAGCGTCTGCTTCTAACAGACCATCGGAGTTATTTCAGATTGTCAGGGAGCTCCTCCACCTGCCTGAGGTGGGGGAGAACTCTGCAACTCGGTGCAGCGATTTCACATACCGTTTTGCAGATAAAGTCGCTCAGATACTCTTTGAGTTGGATACCAGCTTAAATGCAATGCCAGAAGCATTTATCAGTCCGATCTTATGGGATTCATTTCAACTTGTTCCACCTGATTACATTGACGGGATCCTTGGGGCTGTGAGAGCGATCACTTGTACTCTTGACCCTTGCCCTTCCTGGCTAGTTAAACTGGACAGAGGTGGGTTATTAGATTGGTTTGTGTCTATAATTAATGCTTCATTGGCTTAGGATTTTAATGGAATCACATCTATGCATTTACTGATGCATGGCGTTATGTCTAAACATATCATTAGTTTCATATAAAAATCACATGATAGATCAGTATAGCAATATTATTCAATATTGTGAGTAATCATGACAACATGAAGATACAGAACACATTATGAATTATCAACAATTGGCATAAGAATGTAGTCAATAAGTTGATAAAACAAAATGAATAGTTTAAGAATGGCTTTAGAATTTCATTGATAAAGCATTCGAAATAGCATTCAAAGGGCTGCTTCTTCCTCTTAAAACGCCCTCCAGCCCAAGTTTAAATTCTTGACTGTTTCAGGATATTATACTCTGACATTCAAAATTCATATCTACAAATCCCAAGACCAAATATTTCACTGATATTTTTCTTCTCCCTTGAAGACAACTAAGGAATTTGATAAATGTACCAGTTGTTTCCTACTAAGTTGTACCAAAGGATGGAAAATAAAAACATATCTTAAAAACATTCCAGTGAAGATGCAAGAATGACACAGAACATTATTTTATGATGGATCAGAGGCAGGACTATCTAGCTTTTCACATCTTATACATCAATTTAATTACTTGTATGAATCTTCACCTTGAATGTGTGTCTAGGGGTGTAGATGTTTCCACAGCTCAATTTGATACATACATTATTTCTATCCTATTAGACATATTTTCCCTCATGATATTTTTATTTTTCAATACATCACTAAAATATCAAACTTTCACATTATCCCTATGCAGACATTTAAAAACATTTCAAAGCCGACTTTGCCCCCTCACATTGGTTGTGAGGAAAGCAGTGGGTCCAAAGAGGAGATACTTCCTCTCAGTGGAGGCTATCCATCTTTGTGCAGGAAAATCACGCATTTTCCTATGGAGAGTCTCCACAGGTAAAATAAATACTTTCCTCTTCATGTAAGCAAATCATTGATAAAAGAAACAGACTACCATATTATTTTCCTAGTTCATTATATCTTATCCATATACTTTTAAATCCCCAAATAGACGGATTGACTATCACTTAGATCCTTCAAAATTCCAAGAATCCCACAGAGAAGGAAGATGTTCAAACATTTTCACATTTATGGATAGAACCATATTCTGGCAGACTCAGCACGAATGCATCCAGTGACTGGCTGAAGCCACAGGGGAGCAGGAGGAATGGAGATTCAGCAGCTGTAAATGCAGAAGCTACTACCAAGAGCATATAGTTAATGTGTAGCTGTGATCTGCACAGGAAAGCCTGCAAGGCAGGCCCGTAGCCAGGATTTCGTTTCGGGGGGGGGCTAAAAAATTTTCAGGGGGGGTTTCGGGGGGGGGGCTGAGTTTCGGGGGGGGCTGAGTCTGAGTGAAAGAGGGTCTAGCCTAGCAAACCTTTTGTATCATTACCCCAATACCCCCATGCATATGGGATATATTGAGAATGGTGATCAAATCATGATATTAATAAACATAACAGTTTAAATAATGCACCAGTAAGGCCTTTTCGCGAACCACCATGAGAATTTCGGGGGGGGCTGAAGCCCCCCGAGCCCCCCCCCCTGGCTACATGCCTGCTGCAAGGTCTTGGCTCCAATATGATTCCCCTTCCTTCAGGTGCCAGCTGACTCTGCTTCATGGTTAAGCTGGCTCTACCCATAAGATATTTTGATTTCCTATTTGTTTTGTTTAACTACTCTTATTTACTAATGATGCAGCCCATCCTCTGTGTCTGGCCATCTTCTAAAAGCATAAGCTCTCTACTACTGCCTTTATTCCAAGTGGACAATGTGGAGGGATTAATTATGGGTGGAAAGTATGATCTTCACCACTCCCTTGCTGTACACCTTTTGTGGACAAGACTAGCTTTGGTGGAAAACCCGTCCTGGAATGTTTCCTGGAACAGGAGCATTTCGCTATTATGTGATGTATGGAACACTACTAAGCTCTTAAAATCATCTGGGCTACATCCTGGGACCTCTTCTCAAGGATAACAATACAGAAGAAGGAATCAGTGTGTCCCCAGTATCAATTTAAAAGCACTTGATTCCCCTTTTTGTTGTTATTGTTTAAACTACGTGGGAGACATGCACAGCAGGAATATTACATACAGATCAGGGTTGACTGTGTGTCTGCAGCAAGTCTATAGTATTAGTATTTTCAAGGATGCCCTGACATATACTATTCAACTAGATTTCAAATAGGATTGAGCTGTATGGTAGATTTTAAGATTTTAAGTATGATATCAGCAACAACCCCCCTTCCTAAATTGATGCCATGGGGAAATTAGACATGGTATGCTCTAGCTTGGAGCTGCATGCTGAAATACCATTAGGAGGATGCAGTTCGTCCTTGCTGGTCTCTTAAACAGAGCTTTATAGGCAGTGATGGATGAAAGTATTATACTGATGGAAAGCTGTCAATTTCAGCAGCCTGCCAGGATATCTGAAAAGTGTGCAAGTTTGGTTGCTGAGGTTCCAATATAGAGCACGGGGATAATTTAATTGAATAAGCACTCCTTAGCTGGCTTGTTGTTAGCTAATCTCAATTAGAGTAGACCCATTCAATCAGTTGTTCAATGTGAGTTGGCATGTAGGTAAATCTTATTTATTCAAGGAGCCTACTCTAGTTAGGACTAACAATACAATTTAGGCCCATACATGAATCAGCAAGAATCTATGCTAAGGCTCACTTAACACAGATAAATAACACAATCACTTTTTTTCTTGTTTAAATTTGAAAGTTGTTGGTGTGCCACTCATTTTCCAGACAAAACTGAGCCAAAGGTAGGTGACGCGGCATAGATTTAAGACCTCTTAGCTGAAAAAATTGTACCAGATATTCAGGAATGAGTGGGTAATGCAGTGGCACCCACTGGCCCAGGACCAGTAAGAAAGCTGATGGGCTGTGTTGATGTTGCTTTTTCCCCCTTCTAAAAAAAGTATTAGAAAATTTGGCCAACATTTTGAATCTGATTCTTACCCTGTGTTTTTCTCACTTTACACGCCAGGACCCCCCTCTGCTCCTCGGAGTGCCATCTCAAATGTTAACGAGACTAGTGTCTTTCTGGAATGGATTCCTCCTGCTGATACTGGTGGAAGGAAAGATGTGTCTTATTATATTGCATGCAAGAAGTGCAACTCGCACTCAGGGCTCTGTGAGTCATGTGGCAGTCATGTCAGGTATCTTCCACAACAAAGCGGCCTGAGAAACACCTCTGTGATGATGGCGGACCTGCTTGCTCACACAAACTATACCTTTGAGATTGAGGCAATGAATGGTGTATCCGGCCAGAGTCGAGCTGCACGGCAATTTGTTTCAGTCAATGTAACCACAAACCAGGCAGGTAAGTGCATTTTCACAATGGAAATATAGGTGTTATGTTGGGTTTGGCCAAAGTAGGTTGCTAGTCTTGGAACTCACAGTAAAGCAACTTGAATGCTCTTTAAAATTGAATGCCCTTTAAAATTGTACAATTTAGTTTTCAGTAATGGGTTTATGTTTTCATTTTCTTTGTTTGGATAAATCACATAAATTACTAAGCTTCATAATATAAATAATGTTTCTTCTGCTGCTTATAGAGAATTTTTCCCTGTCAAATCAGCCATAAAGTGAAAGACATGCAGGTATTTAATCTTTGTTCGTATGAAGTGTGGTTAAATCTAGGTAAAATTAAGCAGTTTTTCAGTGGCCTTCCAGTTACTGTTTTTGAAAGACCATAGTGAAAAATATTGAGTATGTTTGTTGTTTTCAGTGCAGGTATTGTATCGCATTGACTTTTGCTGGGTCTTGCCATGACGATAAGTATGTTAGCTAGTATTAAGGTTTTGTATACACACTACAGTGGAACTTCTACTTAAGAGCATCCTAACGTAAGAACATTTGAGTTAAGAGCTGTCACTCAGCCTGGGTTTTACTTTGACATAAGAGCAGCATTTTGACTTAAGAGCTATCACAGAAGAAGCACTAGTGTGAGAATACTAGGCTTTAGGGCTTCAAGGGAGCAGCCTCCATGCCTCACGCTCTTGTCCTCTTTGAGAGATTGCTTTCTGCTTTGAGAAACTTTGGATTTGTTGATTTTATGTGGTTTTATTCCTGGTATGTTTGGCTTCATGAAGAGAGAGGGAAAGAGAGCAAGAGAGGGAGGAAGGCTGGAATGAATACAGTATGAAGACAATGATGCTTCTGCCTCTTCACTTTGTGCACCTTGCCACAACTTTGTGATTCTACCATTTTGAAGTTGATCTTTCTTTTTTTTTTATTGTTCTATGTGATTGTGCAGGTTTTGCCTTGCTACTACACTGGCCAACACACATTTTGTTGCCTCAAATGTGCTTCCTTGCCACACCTTGTGCTTCTACTGTTTTAAAGTTTATCTTTTTTATTGCTGCATGTGAATTTGCATGTATGCATTATTTGTTACTTATAAAGTACATGTTCTTGTTTAAAATCACCTAACAAAATGGCAGATTAATAGCATTTCAATTGTAAAATTGCATTGAGATATGAGCATTTTGAGTTAAGAGCTCAGTCATAACTCTTACACCAACTCACTTCTTATGGTGAGTTGAATCCAGAGCTGCTGCGACCACAACATGCATCAGCGTTGGCTAGTAGCTTCCCTGTCAATAGAGTGGGAAACAAGCTCTCCATTTGGTCTAGTCTTTTAAGTCCAGGTGCTAATTTCTACCTCCAAAAATTGATTTGGCACCTCAAATCGTTCCTATAAAGTTTCTATAAAAGTGTGGTTCACCTTCTCCTTTTGATACGGGAACCACTAAAATCAATAAATCATTCTAATCTCACCAGTGACCTCGGTCATGCTTTGATTTCAATCTCGCTCTCAGTCTCTCTCCGACCATTTGTGATATAGGACAATAGTAATATTTGCTAAACCTACAGGAGACAGTCTGGGGTAAAAGCTTAATTTAATTTTTCAACGCTGAGCTGTGGCAGGAGGTCATCTTGGTTTGCTTGGTTTTCTTTTTCCTGTTAATTGTCCAAAGAATTCAGCTGTTGGGAGAATTCATTACTTGGTGCAGCAATTTTGAATCCCTCATTGTCATCCCACATTGTAGATACATGCTCTTCATGCTGACAGACTGACTGTGTCAGCCACTCACCTCACAACCTATCACCTGTGTGTGTGCAATCTTCTCATTGGCATAACAAAATATATTTTCCTCATATAGGATCTTCATTTTATTTTGTGGCAGCTAGGACTGGAACAGGACAGAGTATGTAAGGAGCCCTGAACACTCAAATGCACAAGTTAAATGTCAACTGTTGTTATGCAGCCGTAGGGAGTCTCAGCATACCTATGCTTGGCATTTATATAGTGCCATTTTTTGGTCACAAAATGTGGTGCTTCAAACCTTGTTGTGCTTGTAAGACTGCTTGTCTGTTATCATTTGGGAAGACTTGTTCATGCTGCCCTTCAGGAACAGCTGTTGATCTGAAACTTCCCTTTCCTTTGTGTCTATGGATTGCAACTGAAAGGGGAGAATGCTGTATCCTGCAGCCGGCTTGTTCTGATTCAGGATATCTTTTCATTAGTAGCATAGCTCCCAGCCACCAGAGAGGACATGTCAATGTAGTCTGAATGCCAGTAATTAACTTGGGTTGTGCCTGTGGCAGGGAAGCCTTTGGTTGTTTCAAGAACAGACAATGAAAACATGGCTAGAAGTCTATCTGAACAGCACCTCACACCAGCATAATGCTTTTCAAAAACAACGTACAAGCTTTGTCATTGAGTTGTTGCTATTAGCTAGTAACAACAATTCTTTATTGATTAGTCAATTTTGACCATATCAAAACATGCAAAACATGCAAAACATACACACTTGCCCATACAGTAAAACCATATATGAATACAAGGCATCCCGGCCTACTGGCCTGTCAACCCACTCCTAAATGATTGTGCAACTACAAGATAAAAAAATTAAAAGATTAAAAATTGATTAATTCCTTAAAGTAGGGTTTGGGCAAGGGCGCGGGTAGGTAAAACTAGTGGCATGTCCATATTTAGTTTTTAAGTTTGAATTTTGTTGATGGCAGCAAGGTCACCTCTCTCTGCTTCCATCTTCTCGCAGATGGTCAGTGCTTTTTGCGTAAAAAAGGGTCAATTTTAAAATAGAGTTTTTATCTGAACCCTGTAGGAGGATTTGCAGTTTCTCCTTATTCTCTAAATAAGGATGTGAAGGCGATCTGGCTGCAACATCTGTCACCCCATTGATCGTCATTAGCTAGTAGACAGAAACCCTTTCCTCTCAGAGAATGTAGGCCATACTGTGAGTTCTGGAGCAGCATTTCAGGATTTACTCCTAGATAGCTTCTCCTTTGCTCGCACAGCATACAGTCATCCTTTCACATTCACTGTGGTTAGGAGCACAGGACCCCCCAGTGAAAGTTAAAAACAGAAAATAAAGAAATTGCTAGAGTTTTTAACCTGAGAGAATGTCTTTCTGGAAATTTCTAAGTCTTCTAGCATGAGCCTATAGAAGCTGAATATAGAATCACACTGGATCACCTATAGATTCCTAGAGAGGCGTTCTTTCAAGAAATGTTTAGGTCCTCCAGCATGACTGAAGGAAGTTGACCATGGAATTACACTGGCAGACCCGGGCATTTGTAGAGATAATGTTTTAAATCATATCCATGAAAAATCACAAAAATCAAAATTACAAATCTGGGGGGAAGACTACATGCTTTAGGTAGAAAAAGTGAAGGTGGTATTTACTTCTTGGGCAATGAGAATAAATAGGTTTAAGTCTATGTCTGAATGCCTCAATGCCTCTCCCTTGTTGATGTCACTGGTTTTTCTTCATTCTGAAGAAAAGGAATATTGAGTTAGTGTTAGCTCACATTAAGGAGAATCTTTCATTAGAATCACATTACACAGAGCTACCTTATAAAATGGTGACCTGATATTCAGTGTCCATCCTTTATTGTTAATACTTCACCAATACACGTTGTTTTCCCATTTCTACCAAAAGCAACTGTTGAGAAATTATGTAGGATCATTAAGACCAGTGATCTGAAAGAACAGCTTTATGTTCCCAGAATAGGTTTAGAAGGGCTAAAGTAACTTCTGTTATTACTAACTTTGACTAAAGAGGGAGAAAGGAGATTGGGGTGGGGGTATAGCAATGGATGAAGAGGCAAGATGGCGTTGAGCTAGGAGGGACCTTTTGAATGCTTCAAGGAAGTCACTCAAATCAAGCCAATCCTCCCTTTTATACTTCTTTCCCAGCTTGACTGCCCTGATCAGGGCACCAGGGGATTGAAGGATACCCTTGGGGACTTGGGAATAAGGAGAAGAAGAATTAGAAAAGAAAGACGAGGTACAGCGCCATTAGCTCAATAACTAAGGGTACTCGCTGAAGTGCTCCTTACCTGGCAGGTGAGAGACCTCTTTGATGGCCAGCGACATCTGGGGGGTTGCAGTGGATGGGGAGCAAGGGCTCTTGATAGCTTAGTCAATGTTGGGTATCTGTCTGCCCTGGGATTCTTTTAGGGAGTCTCTTAAAAATAGTAGGAAGGAATAATAAATGTCAATTGAGAACAATTCTACTGACTCTTCCATCAGATTTAAATACTGGCGCACGCGCCGGGGGGGGGGTGTATTTGTTGGTGTCTCACTGGGTATGCTCGCAAGGGGGCAGTTGAGCTCTGGTGGTGGTTGTAACATGTATTTCTTGGGACTTGAATGGTGAAGGGTTAGATGTAGGCTTGTTTTGAGTTCTGGGAGGAATCTCATGGATGTGGTTGGCGTTAGAATTGATAGTACTTTTGCTGTGTTGTTTATCATTAGTGTCGGTTGTTGACCACTTAGGGAGGTTTCTGTCTGAAATCTCTCATTGTTTCCCACCCATTGGGAGTTATATAAATGATCTGTTCTTCTATCCTGACTGGACGATTGTTGTGGGCTCTGTGCTCTCCTAACAATTCCTGGCACTAGAGGGTGTGGGGTCAGGTCTTTAAATAATCTCCCTACTCTGATGTTTAGGCCCAGTAGATCTGCTTTCTTATATTGCAATTATCTATTCCTTGGCCATCTTGCGATGGAGGCAAGATGGCGAAGGAAAGCCAGATCAACAGCAACAACACTGGGGCAGCTCAAAGTCAGAAGACAGCCCAAAAATTACTGGAAAGTAATTCATGATGTCACCCAGAAGATGTTACAGGAACAAATTAAATTCAAACCAGAATGTTTTCTGTTGGGTATTATAGATGTAAAACTAGCAAACAATAAAGAAATCCCTTTTAACAATCTGACAACAGCAGCCAGAATCATATATGCGTGATATTGGAGAGTAGAAGAAATTCCAACAACTAAGGAATGTTTGATAAAAATTGTGGAAATCATGAGCATGGACAAACTAACACAACTATTACCATACTGACAAAACAACTCTAGGAAAGAAACAGACTGGATTTTATTGATTAATTCTATGAAAGAATAGAATATGAGGATTTTAATATAAACAAACAAAAGGAATAAGGGAGAAATATCTATTCTTTGAAACAAGTTAAATAGTAATAAAACTCCAGATTCAAATTCACAATAAAGAGGAAGGGAAGTCTACTAAACTCCCCTATCCCCATCTTTCTTCACTCTTCCTTCCTATCCCCACAATTCCCTCCTATCCCCACAAACCCCAACCAGTCCCCTTTTCTCCCCTGTTTTATGTAAATTAAAAACTTCAAAAAACTATATTTTTTAAAAAAAATTATTGCAAATCTAACCTGTGATGATAAGAAGAAAGATACATTGAGGAAAATTCAAAAGAAATGGTCAATATATTCAGAATGGATAAAGAGAGGTGAAGCCAATGTTAATATTGTACAGAGATGGGAAAAGTTGAGCTCATGGATGGAATTAAAGTTCTAATGGAAATTGTGGAATGGGTTTGAGGGTAGCGGGGAGGTGGGGGAGAGGGAAAAAAACAAAAAGACTGAACAGAACTAAGATATATTAGATAACGAATGGATAATATAGAATGGAGGGTGTGTGAGAAAATGGAAGAGGGTGGAGAAATGTGGTTATAGATAATGACATGTTTGTATTAAATGTACAAAATTTACACATAAAGCGAACAATTATATTAAATATATATATATATATATATATATATATATATATATATTTAAAAACCCAAAAAATCCAGTGGTCCATGCTCTTATTACATCTCGAATAGACTACTGCAAAGCGTTCTATGTGGGGTTGACTTTGAAGATAATCTGGAAGCTCCATGTAGTCCAACGGGTGGCAGCCAGATTCCTCACTGGAGCAGTGTACAGGGAGCATACAACTCCCCTGTTGTGTCAGTTCCACTGGCTGCCTGTTTGCTACTGGACCCAATTCAAAGTGCTGGCTGTGGCCTATAAAGGCCTAAATTGTTCTGCTCCAACTTACTTGTCCGAATGCATCTCCTTTTAAGTGCCAACTAGAACTTTTAGATTTGCTGAGGAGGCTCTGTTCTCAGTCCCACCCCCTTCACAAGTGCGGCTGGTGAGGACGAGAGACAGAGCCTTCTCAGTGGTGGCCCCTCAGCTGTGAAACCCCCTCCTCAGTGACATTAGATTGGCCCCATCCATTCTGGTCTTCAGGAAAGAGCTAAAGACGTGGCTTTGTGCACAAGCAATCAGAGAATAGGGTAACAAATTTGATTTTAACCTTGCAGTCTGAATAATGTCCATGGGAAAATTTGAAATTTGGAATTATGACCCAGCACTTTATTATGTTTTAATCTCTTTTATTGTTTTATATGTTTTAACTGTTCATATACTTTAAGTGTTTACAATTTAATGTAGTATGTTTGTGTTATGTGTATGATGTGCCATTGAATTTTTGCCATAATTTGTAAAGCCGCCCTGAGTCCCCTTCGGGGTGAGAAGGGCGGGGTATAAATAAAATAAAATAAATAACTAATGTGGACTGTATAAGAATTTTTTAAACCTCAACCAGCCCTCTTATATAAGCAACCAGACTAGTTCCAGAATTGAGCTAAATAAAAAAAAACCTTCAAAAATAGGGGAAAACAGGTGTGGGGAGGGAGGAGGCTGAATATTTACTGCAAGAAAAAAAGAAGTCTGCACAGAATTGATGTTTTTGACAGTAGCCTTTTGTTGAGTGTCAAATAGAGTTCTACCTTGGACTCATCCTGGGAAACTGAAGTTCAAATGTCCATTCAGATGAATCATCACTTCATGAAACTCACCAGGTGGTCATGAACTTTTCTTTTACCCTACATCACAGGATTATTTTGAGAATAAAATGAGACAACCTATGTACATTCTGAGCTTCTTGGAGGAGGTTAGGGAAGTAAACAGGAATTTACCACTTTTGTGAGCATTGTGGTTTTTTTGATAGCAGGCATTCGTGGAATAAAAAAATCCTACTCCATATTAGCAAAAAGAAATGCCATTCCTATAAGTTGTAAGCCATATGCCAGTGTGCTGGTCTGACAGATGCCTAGTGTTGACAGATATTTTCTAGTTGTGTCCTCCCCACAAAAATCAATGCGCCATGGTTGTAGTTGTAACCAGATGTACATCCCATGTTTGACTTCTGTTAACAAATTGTTCTTCTGTCAGGAATTATTTTATGTTGAGTTTTATTTTCTGAAAACATAGCCTTTTCTTGAATTAATTTTGCCTCCTCACATCAATCTGTCTTGCCTTATGGGAATTTATATAATTTTCCTTTTTGATTGCAAGGTGCATGTGAAATGAGTAAGAACCTAGATTACCTTTGAATGGCAGCATGAAAAACAGTGGCAAAGTTTTGTAAGTTCTTTGCAAAATGACCTTACCACAGCATTTGACACCCTTGACTACGATCGAATGATTCACCGTCTTGCCATGTCCGGAGTTTGTGGTCAGGCCCTTAATTGGTTCAACTCATTTCACTGAAACCGGAGTAAGCACGTGGAGTACATGGATCAAGTCTCTGATAGATCCCCCCTTCCTTCTGGGGTCCCCCAAGATGCAATTCTCTCCCCTCTTTTCTTCAACATCTACGTTAGACCCCTTGCTAGTTTTGTCCGGAGTTTCGGCCTGAACTGCTACCAATATGTGGACGACACCCAACTTTTTCTGCGTTTGGAGCCTGGAGCAACGTCAATACCAGACAACTTCACCTTATGTCTGGAAGCTCTGTCGAACTGGCTATGTACTAGTAGACTGAAGGTGAACCCGGCGAAGACTGAGATTCTCTGACATGGCCGCCCGACAGGTCTGCCTCATCCACTACACACCTTCGATGGAGCTGCTCTATCTCCATCATCCACTGTTAAGAGCTTAGGTGTCGTTTTGGATTCGCAGCTGTCAATGGAAGCTCAGGTCGCTTCTGCCAGCAAACAGGCCTTTTCCATCTACGACAAGCGAGGCAATTGGCACCCTACCTATCTGATGAGGCTCTGGCAACAGTCATCCATGCTGCATTAAGATCACTCTGACCAGACGGTCATGAGTTCGAAGCCAGCCCGGGTCGGAGAGAGCTTCCAGCCAATTTTGTGTAGCTTGTTGTCTCCTTTCAATCTATAGTAAACATCTTAATATACAATCGATCCCAATGAATCTCATAGCTTTCCACATACCAGTATTTTCAATTTGGATTGTGACCTAGGCAGTTTTTTCCTTTTTCTAATCAGGTTGGCCCATATGATATGTTTGGATGTGATAATGCGTTCCTCCTGATTCCTTTAAAAGTTGAATTGGAACCTAAGATTGCACTGCTGTGAGTGCTGTAAACAAGAGTTTTTGATGGCCTTCATGAATAGAGGCCTATTAAAATTGGATTGGTGCAAACGCCAAGATTGATGATGTGTGTAGGACGGGCCAGAGGGCATTTAAGCCCTGGCAACCCTAACATAGGCCTTGTTAGAATTCACATGACCATCCTCAGTGCAGCATGAGTTTTATCTGGTGACCTATCGAAACCTGGTGGCAATTTCCCCATTTACTCCCAGCACAACTGATCTATCTAGCAATTCCTTTAGCTTTTCTCCCATAAAACATAGACACATTCCTTGATCCAAACCAGAATCAGGTTTATTTTCTGTTCAGTGAATCACTTTTCTAGACCTCAATAAATATCAACACTGATGTATTATCATGTTTGAAGCTTTGTCCTCCATGCAGAATGCACTATTTTAAATTGAGTTAAATTAATGCATGTCTTTAACCTCAAGAGGATATGTTTTTTTCTGACATTATCATAAGCTGTATATGTACAACATTACCTCTGGGTTGAACTGCCCTTGGCATAAATGTAAACACAGTGATAAGCTTTCTCATGTTATAAATAAATATGTTTGCCATAAGTTTTAAAAATAATGGAACAGGTATAGCTTTAAACTTCTGCTTGCCTCTTAAATATTATTATTGGTGTTGAAAAAATGGTCTCCGTGCTCATCAGTTCAACATATTGATTTTACAAGCTGCAAGTTTATGCATAGAGCATGCATTGTTTAAGTTAGAAATTATTTGGATGTACAGAGCAATATCATTGTAATTGTAATTATATACTAATTGTATTTCACTTAATACTAGTCTATACTGCATATAACAGTTCATTCATCATTGATAGTGTATATGTTTGTGTTTGGGGGTGAATATTGTCTTGGCTTTAGTCAGGAACCCATAATAATAATAATAATAATAATAATAATAATAATAATAATAATAATAATCTTTATTTATACCCCACTACCATCTCCCGAGGGACTTGGTGTGGCTTACATGAGGCTGAGCCCATAATACATCAATGATAAAAGCAATAACAACAATTAATACAGACAATAAAATAAAACTCATAACAAAAAATAAACAATAAACAATAGCGGTAACACAACAACGTTTAAAATCTATGGCTGGGCCAAATGTAATAATTAAAATTTAAGAATAATGCTGAGCATGAACAGATGAAATATGAACTAGGATAGAGTTTTCAGAGAGGGATGGGGCGTGCAGACATTCCTAGATCAATAGTAAAGTGCATTTCGAGGACATATTGCTGGGAACTTCCTTATTCTGGGAAGGCACACTGGAACAAACACGTTTTCAGGCTCCTCCTAAAGACTACCAGGATTGGGGCATGCCTGATGTCCTTGGGGAGTGAGTTCCAGAGTCGAGGGGCCACCACTGAAAAAGCATCCCCACCAATCGTGCCTGCGATGGAGGTGGGAGCGTGAGCAGGGCCTCTCCAGATGATCGAAGGGATCATGTGGGTTCGTAGACAGAGATGTAGTCATGCAGGTAGGAGGGTCCCAAACCGTTCAGGGCTTTGTAGGTAAGAACCTGCACCTTGAATTAGGACCGGAAAATGAATGGCAGCCAGTGGAGCTCCTTAAACAGGAGGGTTGACCGCTCCCTGTAAGGAGCACCAGTTAACAACCTGGCCGCCACCCACTGAACCAATTGAAATTTCCGGGCCATTTTCAAGGGCAGCCCCACGTAGAGTGCATTACAGTAATCCAATCTGAAGGTGACTTGATATTCTTCCAATGCAATCCTTGACACACTCAGTGATTTCCTCATCATGTTCCTTTCTTCCTGCAAGTCATACTATACCATATATAATCATGTATAAGTAGACCTCACAGGGCAGGTTTTAGGGCTAAAATTCTGGAATTTGATATGACTCATGATTAAATCATATTGAAAGAGGAAAGCATCAAAGCTGCATCAGGGGCCCAGCCACCCCTGTCTGTCCTTATTTTCCCACACAGGCATTCAAAAAGGCCAGAAGCAGCACTATGGCAGAGAGAGAGAGGTCAGTGCTTCTGTTTTCCCAGGATGGACTAAGCTCTCGCCTTTTGTCATTCTTTTCAGAGAAGTCACTAGTTTATTCTTCGATAAGAGCTAGAGCACAGAACTAACATTACCCTGTAGATAAGTTGACCCAGATTTTTTGGGATGATATAATTCTATGATATTTTGACTAAAATTACTAGACTTATGTATTAGTATATGGGGTACTTCCCCCCTCCCCCCAGTATCGTTCAGGGTATCTGCTATCTGAAAAGCTTGTTTTAAGCATTTTGGGTTTGGACTTCCATATTTCCATATGCATATATAATGAAATGAAGTGGAGCCCAAGTCTAAGCACAACATTCTATCTGTCTACCTACCTATCTATCTATCTAACTATCTATTTACTTTATTTATTTATTTACTTTACTTTACTTTACTTTACTTATATACCGCTGTTCTCAGCCCGAAGGCAAATCACGGCTCTGTCTATCTATCTATCTATCTATCTATCTATCTATCTATCTATCTATATCTTATATAACTAGCATGAAGGTAATTTTATACAATATTTTAAAATGTTTTTGTATATGAAATAAAGTTTGATTATACTGAAACATAAAACAGCAAATATGTTCCTGTCTTAATCACCAATGTGGACAATTTTGAATATTAGAGTATTTTGGAATTCCAGATAAGGGATGCTTAACCTGTCCATGCTATTTTTGACTGCCTGTGCAAAGTAATAAGGTCTCTTTCACTGGTTGCAACATTTTGGATTTCTCAAGGACTGCCTAGGATCATTACATTTGTAATTCAGGGTCCAGGTATACAGCACCTAAAACACGGCATTTTCTGGGTTAAAAGTGGGGGGGGGGTGTCTACATGATGCTACTAGTAAATCTGCGCTGATTTGTTGCAATAAAACAAGGGGTAAAAAGATCCTCTTTTATCACAATTTCAGCTGGAAAATTTGCAATTCACATCACTGTATATCCCTGCACTCGCAAAAACCATGTGATTTACCTCTCTCTCTCTGTGGAGACTACTCCAGCACATGCCCTCTTTTAAGGTAAAGGTAAAGGTAGTCCCCTGACACTAAGTCCAGTCATGTCTGACTCTGGGGTGTGGTGCTCATCTCCATTTCTAAGCCGAAGAGCCAGCATTGTCCGTAGACACCTCCAAGGTCATGTGGCCGGCATGACTGCATGGAGCGCCGTTACCTTCCTGCCGGAGCGGTACCTATTGATCTACTCACATTTGCATGTTTTCGAACTGCTAGGTTGGCAGAAGCTAGGGCTGACAGCGGAAGGTCACGCCGCTCCCCGGAATCGAACCTGCGACCTTTTGATCAACAAGCTCAGCAGCTCAGTGCTTTAACCCACTGCGCCACCGGGGGCTCCCTCTTTTAAAAAGCCTAAAACAGCTGATCAGCTGATTGGGCTGTAAAACAGACACACAGCTGATTTAAAGGAAGCATGAATGGAGAGCAATTAGAACACTCTGAAACCTTTTATTTCAAACTTTCTAATATTAAACAGAGCTTGAATAAACAATTGGAAGAAGGGAGAAATCTTGCAGAAGTTTTTTAAAATTCACTCTGTTATGTTCTGAACCTCATATGTGTACATCCAAATCAACTTATGTTTATATTAAGATATTTGCATGTTCACATAATTGCATGCACGGTCCAGCACCTAATAGAGGGATTTTTTTACAGTATTTTAAAAACCCTTACACTGGATGTCCCATCCTCCATCTTCTTCCGATACGGAGGAAGCCTGTGAGGATGGCAAGGGATCCAATCCTGGTAGTAACAGGTCTGTGTGGGGACCTTCAGTCAGGTCCTGGGAATTTTTAAAAATATTTTTATTAGTTTTTAGAAGATAACAATGAAAGAGGGAGAACAATCTTGGTGATCGGAAAGTAGGAAATAGAGGTGATCAGAAGGGTAGGTGGAATTGGTGAGGATAATGGTAGTGGGAGGGATAAGGGGAAGTTTAGCCAGAGAAGGAGATGGGAGGTGGGGAGTGAATGAGTGGGAAGGGGTTTGGAAAGGGTCGGGAGTCCTAACGGGCAGGGGAAGATGGGGGGGGGGGGGGGATGAGGCATTGGTAGCTTCCAGTTCATTCCACAGAGATATCATAAATTATAAGGAGAAAATAGAATTCCGTGGTTGTCACTATCGAGCACCTTTGCTGTCTGCAGGTACGTCTTTTGTCATAGTTTAAATATTTAATTTCATTTTTTTCCTGCAAATACAGTTTGAGCTGGTTCCAGTTAGTTTGGCTCTTATTATTCTGATTCTTTAGGAGGTATGACAGCCTGTCCATATTCATGTATTCCACTATTTTGGAAAGCCAATCCTCCAATGTGGGAGTCTCTCTGTTTTTCCATTTCGGCGCAATCATTATTCTCGCCGCCGCTGATAGATACAAAAAAAAATTCTTTATTTTTCCCCATCTCAAAATCCATTATGCACAACTAATAGTATTCTGGCTTCATTTCAAATTTTATCCTAAGAATATTTTGGGTGTGCTTGTGAATTAATGTCCAAAACTTCCTAACTATTTTACAGCTCCACCATAAATGGTAGTATGTTCCTGGTTCACTTCTGCATTTCCAACATTGACTGTTGTAATTTTTATAGAATTTGGATAATTGTACCGGTGTAAGATACCATCTGTAAAACACTTTGTACCAATTTTCTATTAAATTAATATTCTTGTTGATCTTAATATGTTCTTCCACACACTTTCCCATTATTTTATCAATATTGAGTGCCCTATATCGGTGGCCCATTTGACCATGTTATCTTTGATTAGATTCTTCTCGGTGTCCCATTCCAGAAGATTTTGATATAATATTTTGACCAATTTTTCCCTTAAACATTATAGTGTCCCAAAGTGTATCTTTTACATTAAAACCAGCTTTTTACTCTTCTTTGAAGCATTATTTGATTTGGAAGTAGTGGTCCTGGGAATTCTTTAACCCCCATTCAAAACCTGCATTTTTGTGCTATCTAGAAGTACCCTCAGTTTTCTACTTTTTTAATTCCTCCTGCTACCCTCTGTATCTTTCAATTTTAGCTCTGTTTGTTTTCTGCATGGCCTTGTGTGCTCTTATTTTGAGAATTATGTGACCTTCAGTTGAGTCCTATCTGCCGTGTAATCTCTTTGCTTTGCTGCTTCAGATGCTTTACAGGTTCAGAAAGGTTTTCTAATATGAGTACACAATCTTGCAGCATTGGTTTCCTGATGTTGTGTTTCTGACTTATTATTAGCTTTTCTCTTACATTGGATTCTGGTAACTCCCTATATGTCTTGCTTAGCCACTAAAGATCAATAACACTAAATCCACAACAGATTTTTGTCTCCAGGCAGGCCTGTAGCGAGGGGGTGGTTTTAGGGGTTCAACCCCCCCCCCGAAATGTTTCAGATTTTTTTTTTAAAAACTGGTTTACTCATGAATTTTAACTGGTTAACCAAATCCTCATGCTAAGTCTATGAGATGAAAAAAATTAAGAGTCCCTCCAGAACTGTAAGCACTATCTCAAGCAAATATTGACAATTTATTCACACTGTCATTACTTGCAGCAATAGCTGATGTAGTGAAGCAACCAAGTTGGGTGTGTGTGTGTTGAATGCTCTCATTAAGGAGGCCAGACTTGGTGGAGGTGGTTGACAGGGTTGGAGCTGCAGGTTATTGAAGGTTGCTCTGCCCCCTGCTGTGCTCTTTGCTTCAGCGTGAGCTAGGAGGCAGGTTTCAAACCCCCCCCCCCCCCCAAATTTTCAACCCTCCCCGAAATTTTCAACCCCCCCCCCCCCAAATTGTCAACCCTCCCCAAAAAAATTTTCTGGCTACGGCCCTGTTCCAGGTGTAGTCTTATTTAAATATAACTGATGAAAAGGTCTGATTGGTTTCCCTAATGTTCCTTAACGTTTTCTAGCAGTTTTTATTGCTGAGCTTTTTCAGTTGTAGACAGCAGCAAATTATTGTATAAATACAATTCTCCTTTGCCTCCTGCTGTAAGAAAGAGAGCTGCCTTTTTGCGCATTTCTGTTTTTACCTGAAGCCATCATATAGAGATCAAAGCCTTACTCTGAGTTGTTCTAGTTGTGCTGAATTACTGGAAATGATCAATTCTGTTGGGAGAGAGACTTAAATTCACTATAGTTATGTTTCGACTGCAGTCCTCCCCACTTTTAAAGCTAAATTCAGCATCTTTTATAGCATCTTTACTTTTGGTGCCATTTAGAACATTTGATATAATGATGTTTGATTTATTTTATAGTTTGTATACATCGTTAAAATTTATTTCACCAATGACATCTTCCACCCAAATTATCTTTCACAAACACTGCTTTCACTTGCTATGCTTTTGTCCGACTGCTTCCTCTCCAAGCACTACCCTTCTGGATTGACCTCCTGGAGTGCTTTCCCCCAACACGTTACAATTCCATTAAAGGGATATCACCACATATTTCACAGGCTTTAGGGGTCCCTTTCAGATCTATGATATTATATCATAGAATCATAGAGTTGGGGCCATCCAGTCCAATCCCCTGCCAAGAAGCAGAAAAATTGCATTCAAAGCACCCCTGACAAATGGCCATCCAGCCTCACTTTAAAAGCCTCCAATGAAAGACCTCCACCACACTCCAGGGCAGAGATTTCCACTGCTGAACAGCCCTCACAGTCAGGAAGTTCTTCCTAATGTTCAGGTGGAATCTCTTTCTTGTAATTTGAAGTCATTGTTCCGCGACCTAGTCTCCAGGGCAGCAGAAAACAAGTTTGCTCCCTCCTCCCTATGACTTCCTCTCACGTATTTATACATGGCTACCATTTCTCCTCTCAGCCTTCTCTTCTTCAGGCTAAACATGCCCGGTTCCTTAAGCCGCTCCTCATAGGGCTTGTTCTCCAGACCCTTGATCATTTTGGTCGCCCCCCTCTGCACACATTCCAGCTTGTCAACATCTCTCTAAAAGTCCCTTCAATTGTGGTGCCCAGAATTGGACACAATATTCCAGGTGTGGTCCAACCAAGGCAGAGTAGAGGGGTAGCATGATTTCCCTGGATCTAGACACTATACTCCTATTGATGCAGGCCAAAATCCCATTGGCTTTTTTTGCTACCACATTGCATTGTTGGCTCATGTTTAACTTGTTGTCCGCGAGATCTTTTTCACATGTATTATTATTATTATTATTTATTATTTACAGCATTTATATTCCACTCTTCTCACCCCGCAGGGGACTCTGGGCGGATTACGGTGTACACATATATGGCAAACATTCAATGCCAATTTTGACATACAACATATACAGACATACACAGAGGCTATTTAACTTTTTCTGGCTGCCAGGGGAGCTGTCGCTTTCATCGTCCATCTGTGACACTGATGAAGTACTTCCGCATTCCCCGCATGCTTTTTTGCTGGAGTGCTTTGCTGGAGTCTTTTTTATGGCCTCATAAATTAGTTAATTTAGCCTCCCCACACTTTAAGGTGGTACCTAATTTTCCTACTTGACAGATGCAACTGTCTTTCGGGTTGCAAAGGTCGACAACAGGCTACATAATTGGTTGGAAACCCACTCCAACCCGGGCTGGCTTCGAACTCATGACCTTTTGGTCAGAGTGATGTACTGCTCTTAAGCCATGTGTCCCTTATTCTGTATCTTTTTCACACATACTGCTCTCGAGCCATGTGTCCCAGAATTCTGTATCATTCAAGACCAAGGTAAAACAGAGGCTGGATGGCCATCTGTCGGGGGTGCTTTGAATGCAGTTTTCCTGCTTCTTGGCAGGCGGTTGGACTGGATGACCCATGAGGTCTCTTCCAACTGTATGATTCTATGATTCTATGATTCTAATTTCTCCACCAAATCTATTCCTGGTGTAGTATGAAAACTGTTAGTAACGGGCTGTTTATTTTTGGATTCTCATTAGGAATCCGACTATGAAAACTCTGAGAACCTGTACTTTAAATGTTATAATTACACTTCAATATATCTTTGAAAGTATAACTTTTCTATTAAGTATACATAAAATGCATTAAAAATACTTCAAATGTTAATAAAATATAAATTTTAAAGTATATTTTTAAAGCATTCAATTCAAATTGTACCAACTCTTGTTTTACTAATTGTAAAATACAGCAGAATACAGAATAGTCCAATGATATTTCCCATGTTTTCTGAAAATTATCAATAGAAGAACCCGACAATCACTTTTATAGCTTTTAATATTATGAACAATCAGAAATAAGATATCACAGGAAAATTACTAGCAACACTGACAACCAGTTTT
Organism: Anolis sagrei; assembly: GCF_037176765.1. NCBI lineage: Eukaryota > Metazoa > Chordata > Lepidosauria > Squamata > Anolidae > Anolis > Anolis sagrei. Next base: position 56,997,735 of record NC_090026.1, read on the forward strand.
TGCATCACAAGCCACTCCAGATGGTGCAATGTCTGTTACCAATGAATTATGGATCAGATGACTACTTTATGGTTTTATTTATAACTCCCTGTTAGTAATTGGTTTCTCTTAGTTGGCTTTAAACAGACCTTATAAATATAGAGACACATAATATGTATAAGCACTGAATGAAGAACTTGGATTGTGGAACATTTAGAAAAGGTTATTCTTTACTATTGTTGGAGGCCTTTTGTTAAATGTTATGTGGGATATTGATTTTGTACAATTATATATGTGGAATGCTCTGTGTCCATCTATATAAATAAATATGTAATGTTCGTTTGTGGGATTAACGTAACTCAAAAACCACTGGACGAATTGCCGCCAAATTTGGCCACAAGACATCTACTAACCCAAGGAGTGACCATCACACAAAAAATTGATTTTGTCATTTGGGAGTTGTAGTTGCTGGATTTATAGTTAACTTACAATCAAAGTGCATTCTAAACTCCACAAATGATGGAACTGGGCCAAACTTAGCATACAGGACTCCCATGACCAACAGAAAACACTGGAAGGGTTTGGTGGGCATTGACCTTGAGTTTTGGAGTTATAGTTCAATTACATCCAGAGAGCACTGTGGACTCAAATAATGATGGATCTGGACCAAACTTGGCACCAATAATCCATATGTTTTAATATGAACACAGATGGAGTTTGGGGAAAACAGACCTTGACATTTGGGAGTTGTATTTACTGGGATTTATAGTTCACCTACAATAAAAGAGCATCTGAATCCCATCAACGACAGAATTGGGGCAAACTTCCCATACAGAACCCCCATGACCAACAGAAAATACTTAAAGCCATCCAGTCCAACTCCCTTCACCAGGGAAAGAAAATGTAATCAAAGCCCTCCTGACAAAGAGCCATCCAACCATAGATATGATTCATACACAGGGATATGTACAAGAAAGGAGATTCCATCTGAACATGAGGAAGAACTTCCTGACTGTGAGAGCCGTTCAGCAGTGCAACTCTCTGCCCTGGAGTGTGGTGAAGGTTCCTTCTTTGGAAGCTTTTAAACAGAGGCTGGATGGCCATCTGTCAGGGGGGCTTTGAATTCCTGCTTCTTGGCAGGGGGTTGGACTAGATTGCCCATGAGGTCTCTTCCAACTCTATGATTCTATGATATAGTATCATAGATCTGAAAGGGACCCATAAAGAAGGAAAGTTATATGTTGCATGTTCTAGAGTAGTAATGAGAACACCGACAAAGAAACAGCAAGAAATACTGTTTACCCACAAGCATAAAAAATTTACAGATATTAGAAACCCACACTTTCTCATTACTTTATTTTCCAGATCACCACACTGGGCCACAGCAACGCGTGGCAGGGAATGGCTAGTTGGATTATATATAACGTAATAATCGCATTTTTTTCTAGAAAGGATAAATAACTACTTGACTGCAACAAAATGGGAGTGCCATGGTTTTATAAAACAAAGCAACTCCGTTTGGAATAGGACAAAATATTTATTTTTTGCAGTACATGATAGTGAAATAATGAATGTTGTGTGTATCGCATTTTTAAACACTTTCCTGAAGCATATGATTCTTAAGCCGCTCTGAGTCCCCTCCGGAGTTGAGATAGCGTGGGGTAAAATGCAGTAAATAAATACTTTATTTTTATTTTTATTATTTATTTATTATTATTATAAATAATTTATTTTATTTCCTTTATTTATGTATACCCTGCCCTTCTCTCTCCCCCGCCACAGTATCAACAAACTGATTGGGTTAAACCCAATCTCTTTTTAAACCTGCAATGACACCCCCCCCCCCCCCATTCCATCTTTAATTAAAGAGCTGGACTCCCAGTGCACTGTGGCAGTGATGGAAAAGGTGCAGATAATAAACTAGAAAGAAACACCTGGAAAAACACCCATACTGCTGCTTCTACTGCATAGATATATTTAAAAGGCTAAGCACATTCTTCAGTTGCAATTTGACAACAGTCCTATGTCTATGAATATCACTGTATCTAACCTTACCATTAGACTCCTGCTATTTTTAGAACCATGCTTTCCCAATTGTGCTATGTTTTCAGTTGCTCATTTATTGGGGGGGGGGGGGGGGATACTAGTTATCTCCTCTGAAGCAGAATGATATCTACTAGAATCTTCAAGAAGGGGAAAAAGGATGACCCAAACAACTACCGTCCGGTCAGCCTCACGTCGATACCGGGCAAGATTCTGGAAAAGATTGTTAAGGAAGTGGTCTGCTAACACTTAGAAACAAATGCAGTCATCGCTAATAGTCAACATGGATTTATCAAAAACAAGTCATGCCAGACTAATCTGATCTCTTTCTTCGATAGAGCTACAAGCTGGGTAGATGCGGGGAATGCCGTGGATGTAGCGTACCTGGATTTCAGTAAGGCCTTTGACAAGGTCCCCCATGACCTTCTGGCAAGGAAACTAGTCCAATGTGGGCTAGGCAAAACTACGGTGAGGTGGATCTGTAATTGGTTAAGTGGACGAACACAGAGTGCTCACTAATGCTTCCTCTTCATCTTGGAAAGAAGTGACAAGTGGAGTGCCGCAGGGTTCCGTCCTGGGCCCGGTCCTGTTCAACATCTTTATTAATGACTTAGATGAAGGGCTAGAAGGCATGATCATCAAGTTTGCAGACACCAAATTGGGAGGGATAGCCAATAGTCCAGAGGACAGGAGCAGAATTCAAAACGATCTTGACAGATTAGAGAGATGGGCCAAAACTAACAAAATGAAGTTCAACAGTGACAAATGCAAGATACTCCACTTTGGCAGAAAAAATGAAATGCAAAGATACAGAATGGGGGAAGCCTGGCTCGAGAGCAGTACGTGTGAAAAAGATCTTGGAGTCCTCGTGGACAACAAATTAAACATGAGCCAACAATGTGATGTGGCAGCAAAAAAAGCCAATGGGATTTTGGCCTGCATCAATAGGAGCATAGTGTCTAGATCTAAGGAAGTAATGCTACCCCTCTATTCTGATTTGGTTAGACCACATCTGGAATATTGTGTCCAATTCTTGGCACCACAATTCAAGAGAGATATTGACAAGCTGGAATGTGTCCAGAGGAGGGCGACTAAAATGATCAAGGGTCTGGAGAACAAGACCTATGAGGAGCGGCTTAGGGAACTGGGCATGTTTAGCCTGAAGAAGAGAAGGCTGAGAGGAGATATGATAGCCATGTATAAATATGTGAGAGGAAGCCACAGGGAGGAGGGAGCAAGCTTGTTTTCTGCTTCCTTGGAGACTAGGACGCGGAACAATGGCTTCAAACTATAAGGGAGGAGATTCCATCTGAACATTAGGAAGAACTTCCTGACTGTGAGAGCCGTTCAGCAGTGGAACTCTCTGCCCCGGAGTGTGGTGGAGGCTCCTTCTTTGGAAGCTTTTAAGCAGAGGCTGGATGGCCATCTGTCAAGGGTGATTTGAATGCAATATTCCTGCTTCTTGGCAGGGGGTTGGACTGGATGGCCCATGAGGTCTCTTCCAACTCTTTGATTCTATGATTCTACTAGGGCTGTCCAAACACGGAAAAATTTGTTTCTAAACTCGATTCGTTTTTAGGGGTTTTTTGCGTTTCGTTATTTAAAAGAATTCCGAAATTTTACTTTAAAAAAGTTCGATATTTACGAAATTTCGGAAATCATAAAACAATTACGAAACAATTATGAATCGATTACAAATCGATTCGTTAATGGTGGCCGCGATCGTGCAATACGCTAAAAAAAACTTCTGAAGCTTCTCTCTCCCTCTGTTGTTGACTGTTGGTGTGATAATTATATATTTTTTCACTGAGAAAACAAACAGCAACCCTAAAACTTGCACCAGACATGCGGAAATAATAACGAAACATTTACGAATCAATAACGAAACAATTACGAAACGAATTGGAAAAATTCATTTCGTTTTTTAGTTGCTCCTGAATGGTTCAATATTGCTTCGTTATTTAAAAAATAACGAATTTTTAACGAATTACAAAATTACGAAACGAAACCGCCCAGCCCTAATATCTACATTGTTTCTTCAAAACAATGTAGATGTATCCATTGTTTCATTGATCCATATCTTTCTTACAAGATACTGATCCTGACATTTAGAGCTCAAAATGGCCAAGGACCTTTATATCTTAGGGACCGCCTCATTCCTTTTTTCCATCAGTGGTTACCTCGATCCACCCAGGAAAATCTCCTATACAGGAGGTACACCTGGCATAGAGCTTTTTCGACGTATGCTCCAACTCTGTGGAACTCATTGCCTCCGTATGTTAGAGCAATGTCGGAGTTGCAACCTTTTGTAAAAGCGCTCAAGACTTGGCTGTTTGGTTGTGCATTTAAGTAATCAGATCTAATATGCCAAATAGTCACTGTTGAATGTTTTTATATTATGAAATGCTATTTTAGATTGTAAGTCGCTCAGAGCACCTTGGTGGAGAGCGACTAATTAAGAAATAAAGTGACGTGAAGTGAAGTGAAGTTTTCGTGCAGCTACCGACTGGATTCCTGTAAGTGCTGACTTCGGATTGTTTTTGGACGACAAAATTGCATTCTGGGCTTAATCTTCTGCTTTTGGACATGCTACGACTTGGGACTGTTTTTTGACAATGCTTTTGCTTGCTTACACCTTGTTTTCTTGTGTTTTCTGAACTCTGTGATTTTGAAGCCATTTGCTTCAACTTTCTGTTATACCGGATTATATCCCAGTATAATCCGGATTATTTGCTAAGTTACGTTTTTTGCACAGCAATTTGCTACAGACTTTAAGTTCCTCCTAGATACACTGAATTAAGTGTTTCTAGCTGTTTTTGTTGTGTTATTAAACTTTGTTTGGACCTTTATTTTTGTGTCTGGCTCCTTTAAGGTATCTGGTTCACGACTATAATATAATATAATATAATATAATATAATATAATATAATAATATAGTATAATATAATATACAATAATATAATATAATATAATAGTATAATATATTAAAATATAATAATATACTATTATAATAATAATATAATATTATAATATAATATACAATTATAATAATATAATATATAATATACAGTAATAGAATAATATTATAATAATATAATATAATATAATATAATATATAAAATAATAATATAATAATAAACCGTTTTTAACCAGAGTGGATTAATTTCCTCCCTTAGCCACCACCACCACACCCCCCCCCCCCCCCCCCCCCCCGTTTTCTGGAGTAAAACAACTACTTTCAAAGTAAAGACCACCCATTAATGAAGGATTTGGAAGTATTATATGTATTGTAAAGTTTTGAACTTTTTTCCATTGAAAATCGGAATTGACTTTAGATACGAACCACCAGCGCCCCCTATATCCGAAACGAGTTTAAAAACATGTTTTTCATTGATCAACCAAGCCTAATAGAGAGAGAGACCGAAGGTTCGATAGAGACATAGTGGTATATCAAGATATTCAACAGAAGCCCAAAAAATTACTTTCCTTTGAAAAATATTTCTTTTTAAAAATCAGGAGGCAGAATACCCACAGAGATAAATATATTAGAAGTAGAAGTAAGGAATGCAAATATAATACTAGAATGGGAGGGGGGGAAGGAGGGGTTGGAGAGTTTTCCTTTTGATTAAATTGCTATTACTTAAATATAATTATTATTACTATCTTTCACAAGGCTTTTGATAGGAGAGGAATGGAGGAGAAAACAAAATAAGAATGACTCCCCTGACTCTGTGAGCCAGTGGCGCTCAAAGATTTAAAAATATTTTTAAAGTAAATCAAATAGAAGAAAGAAACTGAGAAGTTAGCAAAGAGATCCCCTTCTCCCCAAAGCCCCCGTGTACTCTCTAGCACCCAAACCTATCCCCACGCCCTTCTAAGCTCCCAGCCCCTTTAGATAAAAATATAAAGAAATAAAAATAAAGAAAATGAAAAGATGCCAAGCAGTCAAGCTAAGGCAAAAAAACAAAACAAAAAAAAAACAAAAAAAAAACAAAAACAAAACAAGAAACCAAACCTTTCCCTGCTGGCAACCTCACTGTTTTCTTTGCCTCTGATTGGCACAAACTGGACTCAGAGGCACGTGGAAAGACTCCCTGGGCTGCGTGAACAGCACTAGGCGGCCCAAAAAGTAACAAACAAACACAAAAGAAAGAAATGAGACAAATACCGGACCCATACTATTGACCAGAAAAAGTGATCATGCCAAATAAGCCATTTGAAGGTAGTAATGAAAGTGTCAAAGGAACTTTCATAAGCATAGCGTGCTACAAATAGAATTATAACCTGACGTCATCATATTAAGTATGACTATGGTGGCAAATCTAAGTGTGTCAAAGCTGAGCTAATATTAGTCCAGATGAACTGAATGAATGACCTTTTGGTATAGGGATGCTGGAAAGTACTTAAAACTAAATGTGTCATGAACTAATTTTATGTCTGTGTCCCTGGATTGCAGAAGGTTCGCCCTGAATCTAACCTGTAATATTCTAGATAAGGGATCGTTTGTTATCAGGATTCTTCACACTGTTTGAAAGGCTAGTGCAAAAGTATGGAATTTATTTGTGCACTGAGTTCCCTGGAATGCAGTCAAACTTTCATGAACCAGAATCTGAAATGTTAACTGTTGGTGCCACTTGGGAAACAATAACCCATAGGATATTCAGTCTCTGTTTTGCCATAAATATAAATAAATCAAAAGCCAAGGCAGTGAACAGCCCTCTCATTCCCTGTCCAGCAAGAGGGAAAGGATACTGTCAACCATTTTGAATTCAGGAATGCATGTTGTGTTTCTGGAAGTAATAAAAAACAAGTGTGTGTGTGTGGGGGGGGGGGGGGGTTGCACTTTGGGATATTCTTGGTAAAAAAAATTATTTCAGAAAAATTGGACACAAAAATATTTTGTGCAAAAATATTATATTTTGCACAGAAAATTTGGTATTCTGCACCAAAAAGCAATTTTATTGAATAACATCATCATCATCATCATCATCATCATCATTTAATAACTTATTAATCGCCCTCCATCCGAGAATGCTCTAGGCGATTTACAGCTAAATTGTAAAAGATAAAATACATATAGACATACAAAAATTAAAAATTAACAGAGATCGAATGCTCTAGTAAAAAGCCAGGTCTTAAGTGCGAGTGTAAAAGGCCCTAAGTCACGCATGGCTCTCATGTAGGGCGGCAAGGAATTCCACAAGGCAGGGGCAGAAATAGAAAAAGCACTGCGTCTGGTCCTTTCCAAGTGCACTTCTCTAGGACCCGGTATATGGAGTAAGTCACGTTGGGCTGGTCGTTGCGACCTCCGATGATGTGAGAAGGAGAGGCGGGTCCCTAAGGTACGATGGACCCTGGCCGTAAAGAGTTTTAAAGGTCAGAACTAGCATCTTATACAGGCCACGGTACTCAGTTGGAAGCCAATGTAAATGTTGCAGCACTGGTGTTATATGGCATTTCATGGGCGTTCTTGTGAGTAACCTTGCTGCCGCATTCTGAACAATACGAAGCTTTCGGGTTGTAGACATCGGAAGGCCCACATACAGGGCGTTGCAATAGTCCAGCCTAGACGTGACCATGGCATGGATGACAGTTGCCAGAGCCTCGTCAGATAGGTAGGGTGCCAGTTGCCTCGCTTGTCGTAGATGGAAAAAGGCCTGTTTGCTGGCAACAGCGACCTGAGCTTCCATTGTCAGCTGTGAATCCAGGACGATGCCTAAGCTCTTAACAGTGGTCGAAGGAGATAGGGCGGCACCATCGAAGGTGGGTAATGGAGGAGTCAGACCTGCCGGGCCGCCATGCCAGAGAATCTCAGTCTTCGCCGGTTCACCTTCAGTCTGCTAGCACATAGCCAGTTTGACAGGGCTTCCAGACATAGGGTGAAATTGTCTGGAATTGATGTTGCTCCAGGCTCCAGGCGCAGAAGGAGTTGGGTATCGTCTGCATATTGGTAGCAGTCCAGGCCGAAACTCCGAGCCAAACTAGCAAGGGGTCTAACGTAGATGTTGAAGAGAAGAGGAGAGAGAATTGCACCTTGGGGGACCCCACATAGGAGGGGGGATCTATTGGAGACTTGATCCATGTACTCCACGCGTTGACTCCAGTTTTGGAGAAATGAGTTGAACCAATTGAGGGCCTGACCATGAACTCCGGACATAGCAAGACGGTGAATCAAATGTGGGCCTTTTTCCATAGCAAAAATGTCCAAAATTGTGAAAAATGGGGGTGGTGACGGCCGACAGGGAGCTCTGGCGTGGGCTGGTCCATGAGGTCACGAAGAGTCGGAGACGACTGAACGAATGAACAACAACAACAATTTTAAAGATGCTATCCATTTCATTCCCCTGTACTTGTCATGATCACTTACTCATGCAATGCAACTTATCAGCCCTGACATAAAGCACATGACCATTGACCTAAAGGGAGAACAAGATACTGCAAGGACTTATGAACCAGCCATAAAAGTCAATTGCCCTGAGGTGGGGGAAAAGTGGGTTCTGGAATGCAGGAAGGGGCAAGCACCAGGTACCAGGACTCGGGTGATTTATTATATTGTGCTAGGCCTATATAGATGTGAAGTAGTGCTAGACTCTTGTATTCCAAACTGTCTGACTGTCAGCCTTTACTTTGAGGAATGTTCTTTCTTGGCCCCATTGAAATGTTTCTCTTTGAAACACATATGCAGTGTGTTTGGGAACATCTCAAGTTAAGCACCACTGTCATGTTACCTGCTAGACAGACAGATCTGGTCTGGAAACCTAACCAGCTCTTTCTTTGGGTATCCTAGCAATGTGACCATGCCCTATCCAAGTAGAGATGCTATCCCAGATTAACAGACTATGTCCAGCACTTTGGAAGACAGTGAAAGTTCTTTTTCAGGCAGAATGAAGAAATGTAGGAAACAGGAACTGCAATTTAATTGTGTTTCCTGTTTCCCTCACTTAGCATTAGGTCCAAAATGGTTCTCAGAATCTGCCTTCAATAACTCCCCAGTGTATCCTCTTGCTTTGCTGTTGTTAAATTCAAGCCACCTACATGAGCTAGCTTTTAAGTGTGTGGGAAATTTTATTTAGTGCCAGCACTGCCTCTTTCTGTGATACACCAATCAATCACTCCAATCACTCCAGTGAATTCTAATATTAAAGCCAAGCTATTGAACACACAGTCCCAATCAGAGGCAACAAAATTCTCAACTATCTTTCACTTAAGATGTAATTGTTACCACAAATTTGTTTTATTGGAAAGTAAATAGGTGTTTTTGTTTGAAGGGGGAATTTTTGTTTCTTTTTTTTTCTTTCAAAAAAGCAATTTCTTTGAGCACAATCAATTCCCTTCTGAAACTGTCTTATTGATCTTGGTGCAATAAGCTTCTTGGGTTGCAAAATGTGATGCCATGCTAGGAGACATAGAATCATAGAATCATAGAATCAAAGAGTTGGGCCATCCAGTCCAACTACCTGCCAAGAAGCAGGAATATTGCATTCAAATCACCCCTGACAGGTGGCCATCCAGCCTCTGTTTAAAAGCTTCCAAAGAAGGAGCCTCCACCACACTCCGGGGCAGAGAGTTCCACTGCTGAACAGCTCTCACAGTCAGGAAGTTCTTCCTCATGTTCAGATGGAATCTCCTTTCTTGTAGTTTGAAGCCATTGTTTCGCGTCCTAGTCTCCAAGGAAGCAGTAAACAAGCTTGCTCCCTCCTCCCTGTGGCTTCCTCTCACATATTTATACATGGCTATCATATCTCCTCTCAGCCTTCTCTTCTTCAGGCTAAACATGCCCAGCTCCTTAAGCCGCTCCTCATAGGGTTTGTCTCCAGACCCTTGATCATTTTAGTCGCCTTCCTCTGGACACATTCCAGCTTGTCAATATCTCTCTTGAATTGTGCTGCCCAATTGGACACAATATTCCAGGTGTGGTCTAACCAAAGCAGAATAGAGGGGTAGCAGTACTTCGCTAGATCTAGACACTATGCTCCTATTGATGCAGGCCAAAATCCCATTGGCTTTTTTTGCCACCACATCACATTGTTGGCTCATGTTTAACCTGTTGTCCACGGGGACTCCAAGATCTTTTTCACACGTACTGCTCTCAAGCCAGGCATTGTCTCCCATTCTGTATCTTTGCATTTCGTTTTTCCTGCCAAAGTGGAGTATCTTGGATTTGTCACTGTTGAACTTCATTTTGTTAGTTTTGGCCCATCTCTCTAATCTGTCAAGATTGTTTTGAATCTGCTCCTGTCCTCTGGAGTATTGGCTATCCCTCCCAATTTGGTGTCGTCCGCAAACTTGATGATCTAGCCATTCATCTAAGTCATTAATAAAGATATTGAACAGAACCGGGCCCAGGACGGAACCCTGCGGCACTCCACTTGTCACTTCTTTCCAGGATGAATAGGAAACATTGGTGAGCACCCTCTGGGTTCATCCATTTAACCAATTACAGATCCATCTCACCGTAGTTTTGCCTAGCCCACATTGGACTAGTTTATTTGCCAGAAGGTCATGGGGGATCTTGTCGAAGGCCTTACTGAAATCCAGGTACGCTACATCCACGGCATTCCCCGCATCTACCCAGCTTGTAACTCTATCGAAAAAAAGAGATCAGATTAGTCTGGCATGACTTGTTTTTGATAAATCCATATTGACTATTAGTGATGACCTCATTTTTTCTAAGTGTTTGCAGACCACTTCCTTAACAATCTTTTCCAGAATCGTGCCTGGTATCGACGTGAGGCTGACCGGACGGTAGTTGTTTGGGTCATCCTTTTTTCCCTTCTTGAAGGTTGGGACCACATTGGCCCTCCTCCAGTCTGCTGGAACTTCTCCCATTCTCCAAGAACTCTAAAAGATGATTTGTCGTGTCATTGGCAACCAATTTTAAAGATGATTGCCGATGGTTCTGAAATGACTTCTGCTAGTTCCTTCAATACTCTTGGGTGTAGTTGATCTGGCCCTGGGGACTTGAACTTAGAGCGGCCAGGTATTCCTGGACAACCTGTTTCCCAATTTGGGGTTGGATGTCCTCTAATCCCTCATCCACTCCATCTTGCTGATGTTGAAGATGACTTTCTTTTTGTGAGAAGACCTAGGCAAAGAAAGCATAAAGTAGTTCTGCCTTTTCCCTACCCCCTGTCAGCATTGCCCCATCTTCTCCTCGAATCGGCCTTATTGCCTCCTTGTTTTTCCTTTTTCTACTGACATAAGAAAAGAAGCCATTTTTATTGTTTTTAATGTCCCTGGCAAGCCTGAGCTCGTTTTGTGCTTTAGCCTTGCAGACCTTTTCCCTGCAGGCGTTGGCTATTTGTTTGAATTCTTCTTTGGTGATTTCTCCCTTTTTCCACTTCTTGTGCATGTTTCTTTTGTGTTTTAGCACAGTTAGAAGTTCTTTGGACATCCATTCAGGCTTCTTTACACTTGTCCTATTTTTTCTCTTTGTTGGCACAGTTTGCAATTGCGCCTTGAGTATTTCACTCTTGAGACACATACAAGCAAGGGACCACACACATCCAGAACAAGACTACAAAACTGAGCAAAGTTTTACCAACAAGTGCTAGAATAGACCCTTGTCTCCCAGTACTGAAATACCATTCCTCAGACCTGAGAAATATTGTTCACACTGGGCTGCTAAGCTTACAGCACAAACATCATTCAAAACTGTCTTGATTTTTCTTTTAATCTGAGGTTATCATACATAACTTTTAAATGCAGACAAGGAGATTATTCCTTTTTGATAAATTGATGTTCAGTATTCAGGGTCTAATCTAGCACTTGTTGGTAAAACTTTGCTCAGCTTTGTAGTCAAGTTCTAGTTGTGTGTGGTCCCTTGCTTGTACAGTATGTCTCCTAGCTAGCATGTCATCTACATTTTGCAACCCAAGAAGCTTATTGCACCAAGACCAATAGGACAGTTTCAAAAGGTCTAGTTTGGAATAGAATTGACACCAGTAATGAATTAATTCTAAAATTTACTAACATTTTCATCTGCTCCTATGCAGAATATTATGTTCAGTGAGTAGGGCTCAAGGAAGAGATAAGAGAAATGAGTAATTATAAACCCAAAACTGCTTCAAAAAGGCAGTAACTGTATCCTTTTAGACTGTTCCTCAAAAGAAGTGTTAAAGTATAACTGCAAGATAAGGACCAATTAAGCATATTCAATCGATCTTTGTGGTACTAGCATGAAATTGTAGTGACTTTGCCAACTCCATGCATCTACGGTAAATTACAAAAGTTTCGACTGAAAAAAGAAGGAATGCATGTTTTGAGGTTTCTCTGTCAAATAAAATGTAATGCAATCTCTATAGCCAGGCAAAGTCTGCAATTGTCCTATTTTAAAAGCTTGAAATTAGATACTATGCAACATGATCACAGGAAAAAAGGACTTCCATAAAACCTGCATTTTAAAGGTCATTGGTTCTACAAGGGCAATATTCTCTGAATAAAGAGAACTATCTTCACGACAGTAGTGAGAGCCTTCTACTTATTTATTTGATTTGCACTCTACAATTGCACAGCTAGATAAAGTGGCTTATGAAAGGTAAAAATCATAAGAATGCAAATGAAAAAGAAAAAGAAAACATTAAGAGAAAAACATTTAACACCATTTAGAAGAGTAATATAAAAGCAGTCCTAGGAATTAAACACTGAGCATGATAAAAAAATTAGATCTGAGGAAATAAAAAAAAATCACTGCTACATTCCAAAAGGATGTGACACAAGTACCATTGCAAATCTCCTTGGCTGGGGTAATCATTCTACAGACAGGGTGTCATGGCGCCCTTATTAAAGCAGCTCCACTGGCTGACAATAAATTTAATTATAAATTAGAGAGATAATTTAGAGAGATAAATTAGAGAGATAATTGGCCAAAACTAACAAAATGAAGTTCAACAGGGACAAATGCAAGATACTCCACTTAGGCAGAAACAATTAAATGTAAAGATACACAATGGGGGATGCCTGGCTCAGTAGCAGTACATGTGAAAAAGATCTTGGAGTGCTCGTAAACAACAAGTTAAATATGAGTCAACAATGTTATGCAATGGCAAAAAAAGCTAATGTAATTTTGGCCGGCTTAAATAGGAGTATAGTGTCAAGATCCAGGAAAGTCATATTACACCACTATTCTGCCTTAGACCACACCTGGAATACTGTGTCCAATTCTGGGCACCACAATTGAAGGGGGGGGGGGGTATTGACAAACTCGAATGTGTCCAGAGGAGGGCAACTGAAATGATCAAGGGTCTGGAGAACAAGCCCTATGAGGAGCAGCTTACAATGCTGGGCATGTTTAGCCTGAAGAGAAGGCCGAGAGGAGACATGATGGTCATATATAAATATGTGAGGGAAAGGCATAGGGAGGAGAGAGCAAGCTTGTTTTCTGCTGCCCTGGAGACTTGGACACGGAAAAATGGCTTCAAACTACAGGAAAGGAGAATCCACCTGAACATTAGGAAGAAATTCCTGACTATGAGAGCTGTTCAGCAGTGGAACTCTCTCCCTTGTAGTGTGGTGGAGGCTCCTTTTTTGGAGGTTATCAAGCAGGGGTTGGATGGCCATCTGTCAGGGGTGCATTGAATGTGAGTTTCCTGCTTCTTGGCAGAATGGGGTTGGACTGGATGGCCCACGAGGTCTCTTCCAACTCTAGGATTCTATGATTCTATGATTCCAAGCCCAATTCAAGGTGCAGGTTGACCTACAAAGCCCTGAACGATTCAAGCCCTGCCTATCTTCGTGACCGGATCTCCCTTTCTGAACTCGTGCAGTCTCTAAGATCTGACAGTGAGGCCTCCTCTCGCTTCCACCACCTTCACAAGCATGGTTGGTGGTGACAAGGGAGAAGGCCTTCTCGGTGGTGGCTCCTCATCTTTGGAACACCTTTCCCAGGGAGATTAGTCAAGCCCCCACTCTGTCCACCTATCATAGGGATTTGAAAACCTGGATCTTCCAGCTACCTTTTGAGAATGATTAGTCCCTAGCCATATATGCCCAGTCCCTAGGGCATTAGAAGTACTCTGTTTTGCACTCCATTCCCGACCCTGTGGTTTGCTATTTGCACTACGTCTGCCCAGCCCTTGTATAGCTTGGCCAGGTCCATTTTAGAAATCCGGTTATTGGTCTATGTTGAATGTGATCTGATAGGAGCTCCAATGCACTTTTGCCATGTTTAAGGTGTTTTTATTTTGGTTGTTGTATTTTATGATGCTTCTATTTTAATGTGTTTTATTTTATGGATTGCATTGCTTTTATGTTTCTATGGACAATTGTCCTACTTGTAAGTCGGCCCAAAACCCTTTGGGGAGATGGTGACAGGGTGTAAAAATAGTTGTCATATTATTATAGTGACAGACCATATGTAACAATCTGTTTTTAAACATGGTTTCAGTTCTAGAAGTGATTTGCTTTGCCACATAGGAAGCTGCTGTTCAAAAAATGCGCATGGTGACTCAGACCTGTCACCAGAATTGATTTATCGTGCTTTGGATCTGGCTTTATATATACATTTTAATAAAATGATCATGATTCGTTTTAGGCATCATTCCAAGCTATGAGTCAGGTAATTTAGCAATAGTTTAATGTGATTATTAAACTGACAGATCATTGTTTGTGACCTCCCGAAACCTTGTTATATGATAATTACGGCTTTTGATACTTGAATTGACAAACTGTATTTCTGCAAGAATTCCACATCAGTAGCTGCAGGCCCATAGACAAGACTAAACTTAAAATGTATTTCTAAATCATCGTAATCACCATTATTTTACAACAGATTTAAAAACAGTTAAAAATCCATAATATGAACAGATTAAAAATGAACAAAAGATCAATAAATTAAAACAAATTTCAAAAATCAACCACTATAGCGTACACACATACACATACATGCACATACCAGTGCAACAAGTAATAGCATATCCAAGACATTATACAAGCTCCATTCATCCTCAAGGAGCCCCCGGTGGCGCAGTGGGTTAAAGCACTGAGCTGCTGAGCTTGTTGATCGAAAGGTCGCAGGTTCGATTCCGGGGAGCGGCGTGAGTTTCCGCTGTCAGCCCTAGCTTCTGCCAACCTAGCAGTTCGAAAACATGCAAATGTGACAAGATCAATAGGTACCGCTCCGGCGGGAAGGTAACGGCGCTCCATGCAGTCATGCCGGCCTCATGACCTTGGACAACGCTGGCTCTTCGGCTTAGAAATAGAGATGAGCACCACACCCCAGAGTCAGACATGACTGGACTTAATGTCAGGGGACTACCTTTACCTTTACCTATTCATCCTCAAACTTCTATCTCAACAGAAAAGTTAACTTGTTTATGGAAATAAGAGTAGGAGGGATGCTAATCTAAGGCCACATTATCTGCTTTGAATTGAGTTATATTAGTCTACACTGCCAGTTCAAAGCAGTTAATCTGGATTTTATATGGCAGTGTAAAAGGGGTCTATTTTCTCTAGGAAGGTAATTCCAGAACCTGGGGCCAGTCACTGAAAAGGCCATCTCCCATGTACCTTCCAGATATATATGTGAGGGTGTTCATTTTATTAAATATGTTTTATATCCCAGTAATCAAGGAAAACATTTGTGACTATTTCTACAGTATTGTTTAACTCGTCATGATTTGGATTTTTAATCATGATAAGTGTAAACTATATTTCAGCATTCTGCATTTGAATCAAATCTTTATTATTCCAAAAAGGCCACAATGTGACTCAGTATATCTGTCACTCTAATCTACTATTTCTCACATCTAGTAGCAATCCTCCCAAAACTGATTTAAAGGCTGAAGGACGGATAACGACGTGGTGATAAGCAGAACTTCTGTAAAGACGAAGCCAGGGTTAGAATCAATGTAGGCAACTGTAGAAAACTAGAGGTCCGCATTAGCCACCTGGGAGAACATAGTGGCCTGTACCTCTGCAGCACCTGCTCCTACAAAAAAAGTCAGATTCTGCTCTCAAAGCTCTATAGAGGACACTGGGACCTGTTTGGGGGCCCCTCTTGTACATTTAAAGGGCATTTTCCAGACATTTTTGAGGCAACAAAAAGGATTTTTTTTAATTGCAAAAATTTGACTTGGAGTAATGTTTCAGTTGGGCTCCAAGTACAATATAAATGACCTTCACTTGCTCTATAATTTATTTCCAGGTTTGGAGGGGGGCTATTTTTTTTTTCACACAAATGTTTTGTGCTTGAGTTGAGGGGAAATATACCCGAAGGGCCAGAAAAGTGGGGAGAATAGCAGATAGAGCATAACAGAAATCAGTCACCACAGAAGATGAAGAGTGTTAAAAAAGAACAGAGACAAATAGCAAATGAAAACAGGCAGATTTGGTTGTTATGTATCTTCACATTGTTTTTTTTCTACTGGCAGGGGTTTCCTTGGCCATATTTGTTAAGAGCTGGTTTGCTATTGCTTTCATCTAAGGATCAAGGACATCCAGTGGGTTTCCATGATTGAGTGGAGATTTGAACCAAGGTTTGCCAGATTTCATAAACTAATGAGCTTTCTGTTTTATGGATTTGAACATCCTGGAAAAGGTGGCATTCAAAAAGCATTATGGTGTTAACTGTCTTGTTTATTATTATTTTGGGTGTAGTGAGCACTGAAAGGCAGTCAAATACCTCTTATAGAAAACAAGAAATGACAGCATACTTTGTTGTTTATTCGTTCAGCCACTTCCGACTCTTTGTGACCTCATGGACCAGCCTACCCCAGAGCTTCCTGTCAGTCGTGGCCACCCCCAGCTCCTTCAAAGTCAAGCTAGTCACTTCAAGGATACCATCCATCTTGCCCTTGATCTTCTCTTCATTTTCCTTCCATTTCCCCCAGCATCATTGTCTTCTCTAAGCTTTTCCATCTTCTCATTATGTGGCCAAAGTACTTCGTTTTTGCCTCTAATAACCTTCCCTCCAGTGAGCAGTCAGGCTTTATTTCCTGGAGTATGGACTGGTTTGATCTTCTCGCAGTCCAAGGCACTCTCAGAATTTTCCTCCAACACCACAGGTCAAAAGCATCTATCTTCCTTTGCTCAGCCTTCTCTATGGTCCAGCTCTCACATCCATAGGTTGCTATGGGGAATACCTTTGCTTTAACTATGCAGATCTTTGTTGCCAGTGTGATGTCTCTACTCTTCACTATTTTATCGAGATTGGTCATTGCTCTATAGAAGAAGTAAACACCCTCTGATTTCCTAGCTGCCATCTGCATCTGCAGTAATCTTCACACCTAGAAATACAAAGTCTGTCACTGACTCCACGTTTTCTCCCTCTATTTGCCAGTTATCAATCAGTCTGGTTGCCGTAATCTTGGTTTTTTGGATGTCTAACTGCAACCCAGTTCTTCTGGTACTCTACTCTATTAAATCTAGTCCCTTCAATCTATTCTTCACTTCCACTGCATATTCACTAGGGATATTTGTGAGATCATATCTAACTGGTCTGTGTGTTATCCCTAGTCTCTTTAATCTGACTAAATTGTGCAATAAGAAGTTCGTGATCTGAACTACAGTCAGCGCCAGTCTTGTTTTACCGACTGGATGGATGTCCACCAACTTTGGCTGCACCTTTAACAGCATATTAGCAGAAGTAATTTCAGAACCACTAGCAATAATTTTTGAGAAATCCCAGAAGTCTCCTCCAGTCTGCAGAAGTTCCAGCAGACTGGAGGAGGGAAAATGTTGTCCCTATCTTTAAAAATGGGGAAAAGAGGACTCAAACCAATCAGACTGACATCAATACCAGAAAAGATTCTGGAACAGATCATTAAGGAAGCCTCTGCAATCACTAAGAAAGGAATGCTGTGATTACTAAAAGTCAACCTGGATTTCTCAAAAACAAGTCATGCCAGACTAATCTTATCTCTTTTTTTATAAAGTTACAAGCTTGGTAGATGCAGGAAATGCTGTAGATATCTTGATTTCAGCATATCTTGATTTCAGTAAGGTCTTCGATAAAGTTCCCCATGACCTTCTAGCAAACATACTATCAAATGTGGGCTAGGCAATGCTACTATTAAGTGGATCTGTAATTGGTTAAGTGGCTTAAACCAAAGGGTGCTCACTACTTCATCCTTGAAAGAAGTGACTAATGCAGTGCCGTAGGGTTCGAACCTGGGCCCAGTACTGTTTAATATCGTTATTAATGACATAGCTGAAGGTTTAGAGGGTGTAAAAAAACCAATAGGATTTTGGACTGCATCAAAAGTAGTATAGTGTCTAGATCAAGGGAAGTCATGGTGCCTCTCTATTCTGCTTGGTTAGATCTTACCTGGAAAATTGTGTCCAATTCTAGGCGTCACAGGTCAAAAGAGATATTGACAAGCTGGAAGGTGTCCAGAGGAAGGCCACTAAAATTATCAAAGGTCTGGAGACCATGGCCTATGAAGAGGGTCTTAAAGAATTGGCTAAATTTATCCCGCAAAAGAGAAGATTGAGAGGATGCATGATAGCTATTATAAATATGTGAAAGGATGCCATAAGGAAGACAGAACAGGCTTGCTTTTTTCTGCCCTGGAAACTAGGACTCGTGTTTGGATGCTGTCCGTACCAGTCTAGGAGCTCCTCTGTTCACCCCATGATCTGGAGTTTGGGGGGGGGGGAGGGAAATAGGGGAGATCAACAACTGAGATAAGAGGCAGTGAGTTATGGCTGTGAGTTATGATGCTTCCATTGCATCAAATGGACTTTAGTCTCAGGATCATAGTGATGGACCCAGCTTTCATCCTATGTGATCAGTCTGAACATAACCTATAGAGCACGTAACCTATAGAGACTTATATCATAACACATGTGCAGATTCAGCATACTGTGATACTGTATATGCTTGAGTATAAGCTGAGTTTTTCAGCCTCCTTTTAAGGCTGAAAAAGCCCCTCTCGGCTTATACTCGAGAGAGGGTCCTGCCAGGAAGGTGTGGGGCTGAAAGAAGCCCTTCTTTAAGCTCCACACCTTCCCTCCAAGGCGTGGAGGCCCTCACCTCTCCTTCTTTGTCTACAAGAGCCTTTTGTAGGTGAACAAGCTTTTGTAGATGAAGCTCTGCGGGGGTGTCCTCTCACCGCTGCTTTGCTCTGTGAAAAGGCGGTAGCTAAGTTGTCCTTCTCTTCACTGGACCTGCAGCGGACAGCAAGAAGAGAGAGGAAGACAAGTATGGCAAGAAGAGAGAGGAAGGCAAACGTGCAGCAAGAAAAGGGGCACGTGTGGGTGGTGAGAAGAGGGAAGGGGCTTGTGCGACGAGGGCAGGGACGTGCACACGCACCTCTTCTCACCGCACAACCCCCCTCTCTCTTCTCATGACCACACATGCACCTCGTCTTACCAGCAAAGTCCCTCTTGCTCTCACCGCGCGGATGGTGAGAAAATGGAGGGAGGCATGTGCACGGTAAGAAAAGGTGCACGTGTTGGCAGCGAGAAGAGAGAGGGGCTTGCACGACGAGAAGAGGTGCATGCGTGTGTCCCTGTCCTCTTCATGCAAGTCCCTCCCTCTTCTCACCACCCGCGCATGCACCTTATCTCATCACGCACATGCCTCCCTCCTTCTTCTCACCGCACAAGCCCCCTCTATCTATCTATCTATCTATCTATCTATCTATCTATCATCTATCTATCTACCTATCATCTATTTATCAATCTATCTATCTCTGCATCTATCTACCTATCTATCTATCTACCTATGTCTCCATCTAGCTGTCTGTCTGTCTGTCTATCTATATGTGCATCTATCTATGCATCTATCTATCTGTGTATCAGTCTACCTCTCTCTCTCTTTCTCTATCTCTGCATCTACCTGCCACGCGTTGCTGTGGCCCAGTCTGGTGATCTGGAAAATAAAGTAATTAGAAAATGTTGGTTTCTAATATATGTAATGTCTTTATGCTTGTGGGTTAACATTCTTGCTTTTTCTTTGTCAGTGTTGATGTGGAGATTGTCTAGTTTGCCTACTCTGAAACATGCAAGATAGAATTGTCCTTCTTTAGGAGTCCCTTTCAAATCTATGATACTACATCTCTCTGTGTGTGAATCATATCTATCTATATCTATGGCTGGATGGCCCTTTGTCAGGAGGGCTTTGATTACATTTTCTTGCCCTTGTGAAGGGAGTTGGACTAGATGGCCTAATTATGTGGTTCTGTGTGAGCAGTTTCCCCCAATTCTGTCTTTGGTGGGGTTCAGCATGTGGTTTGATTGTAGGTTTGATTGTTTGTTTGATTGTTGATGTCTTGATCGATTCCAAGGGACATGGTTTTCTTCCTTGCTTTATGTTCTTTTTCTATATAAATAAAAATGCAATGTTCGTTTGTGGGATTAACAGAACTCAAAAGCTACTGAACGAATTGCCGCCAAATTTGGACACAAGACACCTACTAACCCAAGGAGTGACCATCACAAAAAAATGATTTTGTCACTTGGGAGTTGTAGTTGCTGGGATTTATAGTTCACCTACACCCAGAGAGCACTATGGACTCAAACAATGATGGATCTGGACCAAACTTGGCATGAATACTCAATATGCCCGAATATGAACACAGATGAAGTTTGAGGAAAATAAACCTTGACATTTGGGAGTTGTAGTTACTGGGATTTATAGTTCACCTACAATCAAAGAGCATCCTGAACCCCACCAACGATAGAATTGGGCCAAACTTCCCACACAGAAGCCCCATGACCAACAGAAAATACAATTATAAAGGGTTTCTGCAATCCAAATAATTGTATCTAATTTAGAATATTATTGGAATCAATCAAGACATCAACAATAAAAAAGTAATTAGGACACTTATCAAACTAGGCCCATGAGGAAGAGGAAAGAAAACCTACGAAACCACCCCATCCCTACACTCCCCTCCCAAAAAAAGCCCTCCAAAATCCTCCCCCTCCTCACTTCGCCCCCCTCTCCCACTATGTCCTTTCTTTTTATTTTATTTTTCCTGGAAAAATTAATAAAAATATTTTTAAAACTCCTGGAAAGATCTGGAAATTACTGGAAATTATCTTTTCAGGTGTTGGACCTGTGGCGATTGACTCTCGGGATTGCCTTTTGTGATTCTGGGGGCCAATCCCCATTGCCATCCTGGTTCTTCGGGCTCTAAGAGCTCCAAGGAACGGGATGGCACTCCCACCCTCCCCTCCCAGCCCCCTGTTTCTCCTGTAAATTTACCAGAGGAGCCTAGCTGCATCCTCAGACCCCTTGGAGAAAATTCCTTACACATCATTTTAGGGGCAGGCTAGATGGTTGATCCAGGATAGTATGTAGTCACATACATACACTCATACACCCAGGGAAAACCTGGAATTTGGGTCATGTGTGTGGCCTAAATCATGAAAAGAATTGTGATTTTAAATCCTGATTGCTTCCTCAATTTGGGGCTGTCTGGAAGGGCCTAAGATGACTAAATCTGAATCTGATCTAATTTATCTCATTAAAAATTCTTGGACTCCAATTGTTAAACTTGGCCTGATTTAATAAAAGTTTTCTAGATATGAAAGCATCATACTTTGTGATTAAACGACTGGGCCATTCTCTCTGCCAGGTGAATGGACGGCAATTCTGCATCTAATTCCTACTGCTAAGATTATGAGTGTTTTAGCAACAGGGAGCTCTTAACTTGTTTTTCAAGCCCTGATAGTGTGTAATGTTAGAAAGGGGTTTCTTTTTATTCCTCTAAACTAAAAATTATCCTGATTTTGTTTTTATTTCTTCTCATGTTCCACAGCACCATCTCCAATCACAAATGTGAAAAAAGGGAAAGTTGCCAAAAATAGCATCTCTCTCTCCTGGCAGGAACCAGATCGACCGAACGGCATCATCTTGGAGTATGAAATCAAGTATTTTGAAAAGGTGTGACAATCCTCTGAGCTGTCTTTGATTTCTGCCCTCCTCTATTCACTTACAATCACAATATCTGTTAACAAAAAGTATGGAATACTTTTTATGTATAATTTGATATCCAGTTGGTTACACTGTAACTGGTTGGGAAATCTTGATGCGTGTGTGTACATAGATTTATCTCATCCACAATTTAAATATATTGGAAAAATATATTGAGGTTAATTTTTAAAAAAACAAATTATAATTTTTATTGTGTAAAGTTGATGTACAGAATGTGAAAGAAAATAAATACATCAAATGCACATAATGCAAATACATGTCTACCACATGCTCCCCCTCCTCCACTCATGAACCACCACACATGACTTCCAACACCACTCTAATATCACATTGAAATCTACCTTTATCTTTATATTAATAACTCCCCATGTCGCTATTTTAAATACTACCCTTGTCTTCCTTTCTAGGTATTGAAATGCAAGCCTCCATTTTCTAACAAAGTTTTTGTTATTTCCTCCTCTAATGCCATTGGACAGCTTGGCCATTTGGATACAGTCTAATAATTATCCTCTCCAGTTCTTTATAAATAGTTATTTTTTCTCCTTCTATGATTTTACTATTATCTACAGCTTTTTATATTTACAGCTTTTATAATCCGCCCTTCTCACCCCGCAGGGGACTCAGGGCGGATTACAGTGTACACATATATGGCAAACATTCAATGCCAATTTTTGACATACAAACATATACAGACATACACAGAAGCAATTTAACTTTTCTGGCCGCCAGGGGAGCTGTCGCGTTCATCGTCCATCTGCTGATGAAGCACTTCCACATTCCGCACATGCTTCCCTGCTGGAATGCTTTGCTGGAGACTTCTTTATGGCCTCATAAATCAGTTAATTTAGCCTCCCCACACTTTAAGGTAGTACCTAATTTTCCTACTTGACAGATGCAGCTGTCTTTTGAGTTGCAAAGGTCAACAACAGGCTACACACAATTGGTTGGAAACCCACTCCAACCCGGGCTGGCTCCGAACTCATGACCTTTTGGTCAGAGTGATCTTAATGTAGCTGACACTCAGCCAGCTGCGCCACAATCCTGATGCAATCTTGCAGCTACAAAACTGTATTGAAAAATTTCTATATCTTCTTTACTGATTTTTTTTTGCCAAGAGGCATATTTCTGGGTTTTTCTTAACCTTTCTAGTAATTATTGTGTTTGTTTCCTCAATTACCTTTCCCAAAAATCTTGTATCAGCCTGCAAACCCACCAAGCATGAAATAAGGTACCTTTATGTATTTTGCATCTCCAAGATTCCCCCTGGTGGGATTTGTCTATTTTGCTATACCCTGAGGTGATAAGCAAAATAGATGAATCCCAAAAGGGGGAATCTTGGAGGTGCAAAATACATAAATACATGGCTTCTATAGAAGATTTTATACACATTTTATCTCACAAACCCAGCTATCTAAAATTTAAAACTTCTTTTCCATAAATATTCTTATTTTCCAAATCAATATTTTTCCTTAAACCTTTACTCCATGAAATCATCACTGTTTGTATTCTTGAGTTTATTTTACTTTTTAATTTTATTATTAATACATCCAATTATTTAGCAGGCTTTGTAATACAAACTTTATTTCACTATACATTGTTCCAAATATCACTTTGCAATATTAACGCTTTATATCATCTTTGGATGTGGATACCCTCCCCCCCCCCCCCCCCCCATTTCTCCCTTCCCACCTGGAACAGCCATTTCGAATGATATCATTGCATTTATTTAACTGTGTGGAAAATCTGGTTCAAAGTTCTATACCTATCATTTCCATCTGTTTTCCATTTCCTATCCCAGTCTTGTTTTGTGTAACTCTTCAGGTACCGGATCAGGGTATAGGGTGGCAACCTGTGCTGGACAGGGTTACACTCCCCCTGAAATCACAGGTCCGCAGTTTGGGTGTCCTCCTGGACTCATCACTGTCGCTTGAAGATCAGGCGTCGGCGGTGGCTGGGAGGGCCTTCGCACAATTAAGACTCGTGCGCTAATTGCGACCCTACCTCGGGAAGGCGGATCTGGCCAGGGTGGTCCATGCCTTAGTCACTTCCAGATTGGATTACTGTAATGCACTCTATGTGGGGCTGCCCTTGAAAATGACCCGGAAATTTCATTGGTCCAACGGGCGGCGGCCAGGCTGTTAACTGATGCCCCTTACAGAGAGAGGTCACCCTCCTGTTTAAGGAGCTCCATTGGCTGCCATTCATTTTCCGGTCTCAATTCAAGGTGCAGGTACTTACCTACAAAGCCCTAAACAGTTTGGGACCCGCCTACCTCCGTGACCGCATTTCAGTGTACAAACCCACGCGATCTCTTCATTCATCTGGAGAGGCATCGCAAGCGTGATTGGTGGGGACGAAGGATAGGGCTTTCTCGGTAGTGGCCCCTCGACTCTGGAACTCTCTCCCTAAGGACATCAGGCAGGCCCCGTCACTAGCAATCTTTAGGAGGAGCTTGAAAACATGGATGTTCCAGTGTGCCTTTCCAGGAAACTCCTAGCATTATGTCCCAACGCACTTTATCAGAGATTTAGGATATCTGCATGCCCACCCTCCTCCAAACACCCTACCTGTCATGCCCAGCACTTTTAAATTTAAATTTTAATTATTACATTTGGCCCAGCTATTGTTTTTAACTGCATCACTGCATGTTGCTAATGTTATTGCTTGTTTTTGTTTTATTTTGCTGTATTATTATTGTCGTTTTTTATTGTTGTATTTTGGGCTCAGCCTCGTGTAAGCCGCACCGAGTCCTTCGGGAGATGGTAGCGGGATACAAATAAAGGATTATTATTATTATTATTATTATTATTATTACTTGTTTTTCCTTTGATTAATGAAATCATTAATTATGTATTCAGAGAGATAGGACCACAAAGTTTCCAATTTCCATGTTGTATTGTCTCTCCATCCTTGGGTTATCGTAGCCTGTATTGTAGCTATCATATATTTTAGAATTTCTGTCCATTTGTTGTTACCTTCCTTTACCTCTATGGTGAGAGACATGACTAGCTTTATCCTAATTTAATTTTTGCCCTATTATATCCTCCATTACCTTTCTGATTTTGCTGTATTTGTATTTATTTTTTGCAATCCCACCACATATAAGAGAATGAACCTATCCCCCCTCATCTATGCCAACATTTCTTGGAAGTGTTTCCTATTATCTGTGCTAATTGCACTTGGGGTAGGGGGTGTGGGTGTTCTGTGGCAAAATAGAGACTAAACCACTTGTAGTTCACGTTGGATCAGCCCACACACTGCCTTACCAGGTAAAGAAAATATACCATGCAGATGAACAATAAAAAACAAATAGTTTACTCTTCTTAATTCAGAACAACATATGTATAATATGATGAGTTGCATCAACTCACTGAATATCCTTTCAGAGAGATTTAAAATGGTATTTCTTTGTCCATATGAGAGATCTTTTTTCAGCAGCCAAGAAGTAAATCAGTCTGTTTCTCCGTGCTTCTCTCTTCAAACTGTCTGAACACCTGCATAGCTCAATCCTTTAAAATGCAAGAGTATCAAAAAGTTCCGGGCTCCAACATCACCTCGTGCATTGCATGACCAATCGGCTTCACACACTTTATTTAACGGTTGACACAAACACACTCACTGATTCCTTGCATGCTCTAGCACCCATCCTTGTTTCAACAGAAAAAATAAGCCTTTACATTTATACAGTACATTCAAAAATACACAAATCACTCAATACTGTTAAATGCTTCTGAAGACTCAATGGTTTTGTTAACACACCACCCAGTTTAAATTTGTATTGCAGTAAACCAAATCGATCTCACCATTCTTTACTACATATCTAACACAAATTATAATTTCTGTCCACATGCTTGCTCCTTTGCTTTACCTTGGCCTGGGTATCCATTTATTTATTTATTTGGGGCTTTATATCCCGTCCTATCTCAACCTCCGCAAAGGGACTCAGGGCGGCTAACAAATCAGCACCCCATGGCGCCCACATCAAAAACATAAATATACAATTTAACAGCAATATAATTATTATAACATAAAACAGTATAAAACAGTATAAAACAATATAAAACAATATAAAAAACAGTGAAGCAGTCAGTGGTCACCAGTTTAAATCATCATCCAAGGGCAGTCCATCAGTTCTATATGAGTCATCACGTCAGCCAGTCAGCCTAATCTACAAAGGCCTGATCCCATAGCCAAGATTTTACTTGTTTCCAGAAACTCAACGGATCTAATTTCATTCAGGAGGAAGTTCTATAGCTGGGGGGCCACCACAGAAAAGGCCCTGTCCCTGCCAGACGCAATTGTGACAATGGGGGAACAACAAGCAGGGTCTCCCTGGATGATCTTAGGGCCCAAGGTGGAACGTAGCGGGAGATACGTTCGGACAAGTAAACTGGGCCAGAACCATTCAGGGCTTTATAGGCCAAAGCCAGCACTGCTCGGAAGCTGATAAGCAGCCAGTGGAGCTGGCGTAACAATTGGGTAATTTTTGTTGCACTGCCTGTACCCAGCCCTGGTGAGCAACCTAGCTGTCTCAGTACTATGCCCCGACCTAAAGCCAGACTGCACTGGATCTAGATAATCCATGTCTTCCAAGAATCCCTGGAGTTACGTGTGTATGCATGTCTCATTGTCCTTGAAAATTGTTGTGGGGTCATTAACCAGGATCTGCAAGTCCCTCAGCAACTGCTTTACTACACAAATCTCTGTGTATGACATGCTTAGAGCCCTGAACTCTGCCTCACTTGAGCTAAGAACAACATACCCCTGTTTCTTTGACTTCCAGTCAATTCCCATGTTTGCAAATTTGATCAAAATGCCAGTAGTCGATTTTCTGGGTTGCTGTAGGTTTTTTCGGGCTATATGGCCATGTTCTAGAGGCATTCTCTCCTGACAGTTCGCCTGCATCTATGGCAAGCATCCTCAGAGGTTGTGAGGTCTGTTGGAATTAGGAAAATTGGGCTCATATATCTGTGGAATGTCCAGAGTGGGGCAAAGAATTCTTGAGATTATTTTCCTTTGGATTTCTTTGAACCTAATTTGTTTAATTTTCTGAATGTTGTGGCTCCAGATCCTGATTACTTTCTCACTAAAATTTATTTCTTGTTTCCAAATCTCTAATTGGGTAATTTTTGTTGTTAGTTCCTTATAATTGTCCCAATAATTCCTCTCTTTCTGTATTGTTTATTTGTTCAGTTTCTTCCGACTTTTTGTGACCTCATGAACCAGCTCCCTGTTGGCCATCGACACCCCTAGTTCCTTCAAGGTCAAGCCAGTCGTTTCAGGTCTACCATCCATCCATCTTGCCCTTGTTTGGCCTTCCATTTTCCCCAGCATCATAGTCTTCTCCAAGCTTTCCTGACTTCTAATTATGTGGCTTCTAATAATTATTGCTTCTAATATCCTTCCCTCTAGTGAGTATCCGGGCATTATTTCCTGGAGTATGGACTGGTTTGAGCTTCATGCGGTCCAAGGCACTCTACGAATTTTCCTCCAACACCTTCAAAAGCATCTATCTTCCTTTGCTCAGCCTTCCTTATGATGCTTTCACATCCATCGGTTACTATGGGAAATACCATTGCTTTAACTATGTGGACCTGGTTGCGAGTGTGATGTCTCTGCTCTTCTTATTTTATAGTTTGGTCATTGTTCTCCTCCCAAGATGTAAACATCTTCTGGTTTCCTGGCTGCAGTCTGCGTCTGCAGTAATCTTCGCGCCTAGAAACACAAAGTCTGTCACTGCCTCCATGTTTTTCCCCTTTATTTGCCAGTTTTCAATCAGTCTGCTTACCCTAACAAGGTTTTTTGATGTTTAATTGCAACCCAGCTTTTGCATTTTCTTCTTTCACCTTGATTATAAGGCTCCTCGGCTCCTCCTTGCTTTCGGCCATCAAAGTGGTATCTGCGTATCTAAGGTTATTAATGTTTCATCCATCATTTGTAACTCAAGCCTTGGATTCGTCAAGCCCCGCATGTCACATAATGTGTTCTGCATACATGTAGAATAGGCAGGGTGAGAGTATACCGCCCTGCTGTTCTCCTTTCCCAATCTTGATCCAGTCTGTTGTTCCATGGTCCATTCTTACTGTTGCTACTTGGTCATTATACAGATTCCTCTTTTTCTCTACATTCCTTTTAATTATTCTATCTAATTGAGCATCTGTTACCTCTCTTCTTTTCATAGCCTGAGCTCTACTGGACAGGCCTAACCATGCTATCCAATTCCCTTGTTCTCATTTATCTTTTATCTTTTCCCAGTTTTTAATCCTATTTTCTTTGAGAGCCTTTATTAGGTTCCTGACTGTCTTATCCTTGTTTTCCATAGTTTCCAATGTAGTGTAGTGTAGTGTATTTTGCCATTTCTTCTAAATGACCAGTAGCTGGCCATTTGGAGTGCCTATGGTGTTGCTATAAGAAGGTCCTCCACATTGTGCATGTGGCAGGGCTCAGACTGCATTGTAATAGGTGGTCTGTGGTTTTCTCTTCTCCACACTTACATATTGTGGACTCCACTTTGTGGCCTCATTTCTTAAGGTTGGCTCTGCGTCTCGTGGTGCCAGAGCATAGTCTGTTCAGTGCCTTCCAAGTCGCCCAGTCTTCTGTGTACCCAGGAAATAGTCTCTCATTTGGTATCAGCCATGGATTGAGGTTCCGGGTTTTAGCCTGCAACTTTTGGACTCTCACTTGCTGAGGTGTTCCTGCAAAGTGTTCACTAAGCATGGAATAATCCACATTGCAGTGGTTTTCAACTTGTGGGTCCCCAGATGTTTTGGCCTTCAACTTCCAGAAATCCTAACAGCTGGTAAACTGGCTGGGATTTCTGGGAGTTGTAGGCCAAAACACCTGGGAACCCATAGGTTGAGAACCACTGCCTTATTGGGTCTTCTATGATACACACCATGTCATCAGCACAAGCTGTGACTTTAAATTCTTGTCCTTTTATTTTCACCCCTTTAATATCACTGTCTTCCCTAATCCTAATATTTAATGCTTCCAACATCCATATGAACAATAGAGGTGACAATGGACAACCTCATCTTGTTCCTTTTTATATCACTATGTAATTTTCCATTTGACCATTTATTTAACTTTTTTGTTTTGAATAGATAACACTGACCACCCTTTTAAATTGTTGACCTGCCCCATAGCAGGTCAATACTTTTACTATACATTCCTAACAAACATTATCAAAAGCTTTCTCAGCATCTAAAATTAATAAAACAATTTCTCTGTTGGGTCTTGTTTTAGTATATTTAAAACTGTTCTTACATTCTGGTTTAGCTGTCTTCCGGGAAGGAACCCTACCTGAGCTTCATGTAAATTTTTTGCTAGGATTTATTTTAAACCGCTTGCCAAAATTTCTGCAAATAATTTGTAATCACAATCACAATTTAGTAGCAAAATTGGCCTAAAGTTTCTTTACGTGTTCCAAGTCTCTATCCTGTTTATGGATGAGAACTATGGTGGCCTCTACCCACAATTCTGGGGTTTCTCCTTTATGAAGCACTTAGTTCATTACTGAAAGAAGAACTGGAGCCAGTTCTTCTTTATATATTTTATACTATGTAGCAGAAAACCCAACTGGGCCAGGGGCTCTATTTTAACATTATCAGTTGCTCTACCTAACTCTTCCAATGTAATTTGTCTAATTTTGCTTTCATTTCCTCTGAAAGTTTAGTGAGGTGCAATTCCTCCAAATATTGATCTGTTTTCTTGGGGTTTGTCTGAGTATCTTTAAATACGTTTCTGTAATACTCCTCAAATATCTTATAGAAGTGCTGCAGTCCTGTAATTGTTTCTCCTTTATTCTTTATTTTTACAATTACTTGCTGCTTCTTACACTCATTCAGTTGCCACACTAACAGTTTCCCTGGTTCATTTGCATTTTCAAAAAAATGTGTCTGTTATAGATGATTTTCCTTTCCAGTTCGTTCAAAAAGATCAATTCATATTGTTGTTTTAAATTGGACAACTCTTGTTGTATTTTCTTTTTATTATCTAATTTGTTATTCACTCATTCATTTTCTTTGTCTCTAATATTTGTTAGGGTCTCACTCTGTATTTTGTTTTTTCTTTTGAACCATATAGAATATATTACAGTTTTTCATCAGTTCTATCTTGAGTCTTAAGTACATTAAAATAAAGAAGACTTGCATTGCAATCCTACTTATTTATATCAAGTCCCTCTGAATTCACTAGGCCTTATTTCTAGGCACACATTGCAGCCCAATCAGCTAAGATGAAGGTGTGCATAGAAAATAGTCTTACTTTTTCTTTCCAAGATGCATGGCAATCTTAAAATGTTTAAGTCAGGTCACATGAATTCCTTTTACCATATTCTTTGCAATTCCCACATAAGGCAAATGACTATTGTGAAAGTGGCCCCATTCCTGCTTTCGTCTTGCAATAGACATTTATATGATCATAAGGCATTTGGGGAGGATGAGGGACATGCTGCTGGGGAGGTTGTGGGTTGTGGGATTTAATTGTATTTATTGTGTTTTAATTTAATTTTAAGTTTATATCCATGCATTTATATTTGATTGTTGTTTTATTTTTTAACTATTTGTTTTGTTTTAAATTAGTAGATGGTGTGGTTTTGTGCAGTTGTTAGCCAAGCGGAGCGCAGAGCACCTCTTACTAGCCCTGGCACATGTTGATGTATATCTGGTATCAGATGATAGCTGATCCCAGTGTGACATTTAAGAAATCACGAACATGCAGTTGGCACCAGTGATGTTTCTGCAAAAGAATAGCAACCAAGTTTATACTTGCTATTGATATGCTTTACTTTTCTTGGTGTATGTGGATGTACATGTGTCAAAAAGGATCAAGAGACCAGCTATACCATCATCAAATCCAAGGAGACAAAAATTACTGCAGATGGCTTAAAACCTGCTTCAGCGTATGTCTTCCAGATCCGAGCACGCACCGCAGCAGGGTATGGTGGCTTCAGCCGGAGATTTGAGTTTGAAACCAGCCCAGTGTGTAAGTCATTTTAATTACTGTCAGTCCATGTCTCTGTAATGGTTATGAGAAAAAGATCAGCAAATCAATATCTTTGCAGAGGATTGCCAGCCTGCATTTCATCCTCCTTGCTACTTCTCGCCCCAGCCCTTCCTGGCCTGGTGTGTTCAGGCACATCAAGTTATTCGTTCAGTTAGTTAGGTTAACCCACAATACCCTAACTCTTTTCGTATTCTGCTCTGCAAACTTGGAATATCTCTTAAATTTGCTAAAGAACTTGTTTACTCATAGGCATCAATGTACTGAACTGTTTTGATTTCCCAATACCTTATTTTATTGTTCAGAACCAATTGTCAGTGGACAGCTGGTTTGACAAGTTAAAAAAAAAGCATATACTTCAGTTAACAAAATAGATATGTTCTTTACTTCTTAACAGAAAAGGAAAAACATGGAATGAGTAGGGATTGGTTCCCTACAGCACAAAAAAAGAAGAGCGACTCTGCATGTTGCAACAAATTGTGCATCCTAAACGGAGAATGGACATATATGGAATAAATCAACCAAAGCAGGAATTCTTGTATAAGTATAGAAAAGTATAGAAAAGAACACATTTTGAATCCTCAAGACACCACTTAAAAGCTTCTTATAAAATGCACCCAGCAATTATTTTTATTCTTCTATTAGTCTCCACTTTTAATCATTTCCATGTTAGTGGCCTAATGTATTCAACTTACCATCTACAATAAAGGTAAAGGTAAAGGTTGTCCCCTGACATTAAGTCCAGTCATTTCTGACTCTGTGGTGTGGTGCTCATCTCCATTTCTAAGCCAAAGAGCTGGTGTTGTCCATAGACATCTCCAAGATCATGTGGCCGGCATGACTGCATGGATCGCCATTACCTTCCCGCCGGAGCGATACCTATTGATCTACTCACATTTGCATGTTTTCGAGCTGCTAGGTTGGCAGAAGCTAGGGCTGACAGCAGAAGCTCACACCGCTCCCCGGAATCGAACCTGCGACCTTTTGGTCAACAAGCTCAGCCCACTGCACCACCGGGGTCTCCCTATCTACAATATACTCATGTATATAAGTTGAGGGCAGGTATCCTGTTTGGGGACCAAAGCTATGGTTTTTCATGTGACCTGTGGATAATCTGAGGGTTATTCTGTAGTGAATAAATAATAGCAGCATTGCCTCAAGATTCCAGCCAACCCTGGCCACCATCACCATTTTCTTATACACTCATTCAAAAAGGCCAGAAGCAAAGCCACAGTGGAGACAATAAAGGAGGACAAGTACTTCTTCCCTATGGATAAGTAGACCCAAGTTTTGGGGGATGATTTTTGACTAAACGTTGTAGCTTTATACATAGGTATATACAATCTGCTTCTTTGACACAATGAGGGAGCTGATTAGGGCTATCCCCCTCCCTTTTATTTTTATTTTATTTTGATGAATGTTCCATAAGGGATTCTGGAAATAGCTGCTGTTTCTTCATTTGATGTAAGCAGGCACATACAACCTCAGTGGGATCGGACAGAGCGGAATCCTATTATTACCTAGCTCAAGTTTTTATTGCACTCTTTACTTTGGAGACTTCTTCAAGCTGACACTAAAGGTCCTTGTTTCTCCAGCCTTCCTTCTCCCAGTGGTAATGCTCATAAAAAACTCTAGTTACACAAAGGGCAAGGAAGAAAGGAGGGCTGGGTGGATGTGAAAAGACTTTGTAAAAAGGAGCTTCCTTGTCAAATACCTGTACTACCAAATGCAAGATTGTATATAATCTATATTTAAATAGTTGTGAACACAAGGAACTTGAGGTATTCCAGAAATTACATGGCAGAAAATCTAGGTGTATACTTCTTAGACTTCAAGCACTTCTACAACACTGTTCGCTTCTAAAGGATTTTCATGTTGACTGCTCTGTTAATTGACATCTTACATGAGAACTATTATCTTGGAGACATTTTTACCTTTTTGCTTCCAGAATATTCTCTCATTCCAAAATTCTGACAATATATTTTAGTTTAAATGATAATAATGTTAGTGTGAACTAAAATGGACCCATTATAGTCAATGGAATGTATGTAGTTGATGTTAGGGATGTAAATCTTCATGAACTTAATTCTTACAGGGAAAAAGCAAATTATTTCATAATGTGTTCTCTCGCTGTGAATAGTCATGGAATATTGTGCAGTTTTAAAAGACTGGTCCCCATTCAATAATTCATTTGTGCAAAATGGCATTCTCTATGCAGAAAAAAGATTTGCTGCAAAAAAAAAGAAGAAGAAAGAAAGATATGCAGTCCAACATTATGGAAAATCTTTTTCTCATATAAATGTTATTTTCTGTGCATCAATTCATTTTTATGCAAGAAATTTATTGTGTGTGTCTGTGTAAAACTTTTACAGCTGAAGATACTATTATTTGTGAAGGAAACCTGTTTTCTTCCCAGAAATACATTATTCCACATACAGTTTTGATAGATAATATTTATTTACTTACTTACTTACTTACTTTACTTTACTTTACTTGTATACCGCAGTTTCTCAGCCCAACAGGCGACTCAACACAGTTTACAACAAGGATAAGAATCAAACAACGATATACAATTTAAAACCATAAAAGCATAATATACAATATTAACACAACAATAGACAACACAATGCATCTCATAACTAGAGTCGTGATCCAATCTGTCGTCCAAATTTCCATTCCTGTAATCATCACATTCATTGCACTGTTTAACCGAATGCCCGTTCAAACATCCAAGTTTTTAATCTTCTTCGGAACACCATTAGCGAGGGGGCTGATCTTACCTCCATAGGAAGGGCGTTCCACAGCCGGGGGGCCACTACAGAAAAGGCCCTGTCTCTCTTCCCCGCCAGCCGCACCTGTGAAGCAGGCGGGATAGAGAGCAGGGCCTCCCCAGAAGATCTTAGGGTCCTGGCGGGCTGATAAGGCCTAGATAACAAAGATTCACATTCATTCTTGTTGTGAATTTTCCCTAAATTCAGGAATCACCATTCCTAGAGACAACTAAAATCTATCATTTCAGTGGTTTTACTATAGCTGTAATATATATTGGATTATCTCTTTCAGTTTTCCTAAAGAATTCAGGGAATTATTTAAATTTGAAATATTTAGAACTTGGAAAGGTTCTGAGCTTTCCACCGTCCCATGGCATTTTTTTTTCTAGAGTAGCAAGTAAAGTTAGCAAAGATGCGCCTAGAATTTCTTTATCAGATCTCTTTCTGTTCAGAAACTTTAGAGAGAAATAGTCATCTTTCAGACTGCAGTTAATGGCTTTTAAATGTTTTGTTCAACTTGGAGAAAGGGAATTTAAATTAATCTTCTTTTCTCCAGTTAGATTAAGCTGGTAAGCTAGCTTATTACTCTTGACATATCTATTAACTGTTACTGATGGGGTGTGAAATATGGGGACAAGTCTCACCAAATACTAATGGGCTGATGTGATATAGGAAAATGGTTCTGAATTTTGGGGAGAATCACCCAGCCCCATCCTCTATGCCAGAGCTTTGGAAAACTATAATAAATTGATTCTGCTTTGTAGCTTTTCCCACAAATATGTTATCTTGTCTGTTTTCAGCTGCTACTGTACTATCTGGAGGAAGAGGTTGTTTTTTTATAGATCTAGACCATTGTATCAAAGTAACCTGTTTTCAGATGTGCTTTATTCTGATAATGCACGAGATCATTACAATTCAGTATAGAAATATGGACTACAGATTCACCTTGCAAATCTAGCATGTTAAATAAGATGTGAATTGTGTTATACCTTTTATTAAATAGAAAAGAAATTCTGATGAAACTAAATACAGTATACCATCATAGGTGTCTAGGGGCGCATCCAGACAGCCCCTTTATTGCAGTAACTCCCGCAATAAAGAAGGGGCTGTCCAGATGACATCCTGGAAAATCCCAAATTAATTTACCACAAACCAGGAAAACCCTGGTTTGTAGCAAATTAATTAGATAGTGGTTTTATTCCACGCCTTCTTGGAAGGCATGGGATAAACCCACTATTTCCTGTTTTGGACTGCAGAATACTGCAGTCCAGACATCATTTCCCACAGTTTTCTGGACTAAATTAGTCCAGAAAACTGTGGTAATACCCTGCCCCCTCCCCCACAGCCCCCAAACCCTTTGAAAAATAAGAAAAACTTCCCTGGCCTCCGGTAGACTGTAGCCAGAGCTCCCTCCCCCTCCGCTTTCCTGGTACATCATTTCTATGCGCCAGGAGAGCTCTGGCTACAATCTACTGGAGGCTGGGTAAGTTTTCTTTACTTTTAAAGGGGTTTTGGGGGCTCTGGGGGAGGGGGGAGGGCCTCCAGATGTTCTTGCGGGCCAGTTCCACGAGAGCATCTGGACACCCACCTCAGAAAGGTGCTTTCTGGAGTGGGTGTAGACAGCCCCCCAGGAACATCCACATTTTTAAACTGCAGATGCTTCTGGGATAAAAGGCTCTCTGGAACCGCCCCGAGATACATGTAAAAGCAATTGTCAGAGCAGGCTTTGAATGGAGAATGGAAATTAATCCCAATCGGTTTATAACCATAGAAAGGTTACTTTTCTTCTTGTAAGCCTTTGTGCAACATTCAAAACACAGTCACCATGACCATAACACTCATGGTTCTTTTCCCTAATGTTTTTTACAGTTTTGCCTCATGAAGATGCATTCAAAACCTAATGTACCTCTTGATTGCCTCACAGGATGAATTTTGTTGTTTTGTCTGTTAAATGGGGCTTATTTTTTTCAGTAGTCAAAGTAGTTTAAATATAAGTAAGATCAACAGAATTTTGGAAGTAAACATGTAAGATAGATAGATCTAGATAGACAGGCAGGCAGGCAGGCAGACGGATATCCAAATGGTGACTTATATCATATGGAACACTCATTTTGAAACTGAGGGAGACTTTACAAGAAACAGTTCATAATATAGCATTGGGAAGATTCAGATTTTGGCATTTCTACTTAAAAGATCTCAATAAAGTAATTTTAGTTCCCAAAGAAAGCAATATATGTTTATCTAGTACTGGATGAGGTGGAAAAGCAATTTGGCTTACTCTTTTAAGGTACTGTCATATATTGATACATTTAGATATTTTTACTGGTTTGTTGTAGGTTCTTTTGGGCTATATAGCCATGTTCTAGAGGCATTCTCTCCTGACGTTTCGCCTGCATCTATGGCAAGCATCCTCAGAGGTAGTGAGGATGCTTGCCATAGACGCAGGCGAAACGTCAGGAGAGAATGCCTCTAGAACATGGCCATATAGCCCGAAAAAACCTACAATAACCCAGTGATTCTGGCCATGAAAACCTTTGACAATACATAGATATTTTTAGTCACGTATATTTTTAATTTGTGACTTTACTACCTTGAAATGTTTATTGTTTTAGAAGGTTTGTAGCGTCAGATATTTAGATCTGTATATTGTTTTGTATAATCCTTTGTATGAATTAATTCAGCATTTTTGTATGTTTGTATAGAAATAATACATGGTTCACTGCTATCGCCATGGTTCAGTTCTATTACTTCTTGGAATTTGTAATTTGGTGAGGCAAATTACAAATTCCTTTGATGGAGAAGGCTAAAGACTTTGCAAAAGACGTTTCAAACTGCATTAATTATACAGTGTATGTGCACTATAACTTGCACTAGAATTAAATCATTTCTTTTTCAACTATGGGCATTTTGTTTTACTCCAATGAAAATGTGAATGTATCGCAGGGTACAAAAGTTGTCATGTTCAAAGAGTGTTTTGAGTGGACAGAAGCAAATCTGTTCCACTCAAATAAAAAGGAATAAAATATTCATATTAATCTACTGTGGGATATTTCCTGATGCCAGCAAGTTCCCCACTGTCTTCAGTGGAATAAATGCCAATTTATCATGAATGAGGCCAGCCTAGAAATAACCAAAATATAAAAAGAATCTTATGGGATATCAGTGTCATTTTATGTATATAGGGAGAAAACATGTACATGGCAGTGCCTGAAATTTGGAATCCATGTGCTGTTTTGCCAGTTTAACACCTGAGCAACATTGAGGTTGAACTTTTCAGATACTTGCATAAAGAGGTATCCATTAACCCTTCTGCCTTGTCTTACACCTTTGCAGGAGTCTATTCTCTTTGTCAGGGCTCCACTGGTACCTGTTCTAACCTGAATATGGTTGTTGGAGTACATACATTTGATCAGGAGCAGTAATCTGTGGTCTATTCCATGGGCTGTTAATTTTTGCCAGAGGATTTCTCTATTAATGCTGTCGAAGGCTGCTTTTAAATCGATGAAAGCAACATATAACCTGCTCTTTCTTTTTAGATGTTTGTTAATGAGGTGGCTTAGGACAAAACAGTTATCCATTGTGGATCTTCCTGATCTGAAGCCGGCTTGTTCTTCTGATAAGATCTTGTTTTCATATTCCCATAGCTCTAATTTGGAGAGAAGTACTTTTGAATACATTTTGGCCACTATATCAATGAGACTAATCGATCTATAAATTTTTGGATCTTTTGGGCACCCTTTTTTGTAGATAGGGATAATTATTGTGAGTTTCCAACCTGTAGGTATATTGGCAGTGTTATTTATATGATTACATAGACCTGCTATTAGGGGGGGGGGGCATCAGTCCGGGTTGGAATTAAATAGTTCTGGTGGTAAGAAGTCTTCTCCGGGAGCTTTATTGTTATTTAGGCTTTTAATTATGCTCTTTATTTCCTGGTCCATTGTCGGGGGCCAGTCTGGCAGCTTTTTGGGACTGTCTATACTAGGGGTGACATGATACTTTGGAGGTGACGAAGGGGCAAACAATTGTAGATAACAGTTCTCCCAATTAGCTTCTGGGATAGGGGCATCAAATGCAAATTTTCTTTCTTTGAGGATTCCCGCTACTGAGTTCCAAAAAAGAACTGTGTTCCTCCCTTTAACTGCAAGTTCTAACTCGTTCCAAATAGATATTGTGTGATTTTTCTTTTTCGCTCTGATGGTTTGCTTATATTTTCTTCTCAGTTCTAGCATATTTTTATGTACTGTCTTAGACTGAGATCCCTGCGCCTTTCTCATTAGGCTCTTAAGACTTTTCTTTATGGATTGGCATTCAGTATCAAACCAATTGTCTCTATTTCTTTTTGTACTTAACGGGGTAGCATAAGCAGTTAGATGCTTTTTTTAATTGACTGCATATATTCGTGAACGCCGAATTAACTGCCATCCATTCAGATGAAGGAGCTTGTATTGTAGCTGACCAATCTGCAAATTCTATGGAATTAAGGAACCTGTTTAAAGCATCAGTGTTGACTTTATGCCACCTGATTCTTTTGTTTAGTTGTACCTCAGTGTTGTTTGTAATCCAACGATCTGACTTGTTAGTAATTCTAAGATCTGATGGGGCACTGAGCTTAATGCTGATTGGTTGATGGTCACTATGTGCTCTGGGGAGGACCTCAGTTTGTGAGATCATCTTTACCTACAGAGATACAGATGAAATCAAGTACACTACTCGTGTGTATGCCATTGTATGTGTAGGGATATTTGAAGTTAGGATCTTTGCTCCCTAGAATTAACAGGCTGCATTTGCTGGTTAGTGATAAAAGTTTTGCACCAGCTGCATTGGTCTTTGTGTCACAGGAAAACCAACAGAGGATCCCACTTGCAGGGGGGGCGGGT
This sequence comes from Anolis sagrei, assembly GCF_037176765.1. NCBI lineage: Eukaryota > Metazoa > Chordata > Lepidosauria > Squamata > Anolidae > Anolis > Anolis sagrei. Next base: position 57,036,292 of record NC_090026.1, read on the forward strand.
AGGCGTATAGAGGTCGCAAGGGCCACGGGTGAAGAGCCTAGCCTGCCGTTAAAGTCCCCTACCCTTCTGGGGGTATTTCTCCATACACTTTCAGCACAGGAGATCACTTTGAAGGCAGGTCAGTACATGAGTGCAAGTCCAGCCTACTATGATCTGTGGTCCCAATCTTCAAGGAGGGAAAAAAGGATAACCCAAACAACTACCATCCGGTCAGCCTCACGTCGATACCAGGCAAGATTCTGGGAAAAGATTGTTAAGGAAGTGGTCTGCAAACACTTAGAAACAAATGCAGTCATCGCTAATAGTCAACATGGATTTATCAAAAACAAGTCATGCCAGAAAAATCTGATCTCCTTTTTCGATAGAGTTACAAGCTGGGTAGATGCGGGGAATGCCGTGGATGTAGCGTACCTGGATTTCAGTAAGGCCTTCGACAAGGTCCCCCATGACCTTCTGGCAAGGACACTAGTCCAATGTGGTCTAAGCAAAACTACGGTGAGGTGGATCAGTAATTGGTTAAATGGACGAACCCAGAGGGTGCTCACCAATGCTTCCTCTTCATCCTGGAAAGAAGTGACGAGCGGAGTGCCGCAGGGTTCCGTCCTGGGCCTGGTCCTGTTCAACATCTTTATTAATGACTTAGATGAAGGGCTAGAAGGCAGGATCATCAAGTTTGCAGACAACACCAAAATGGGAGGGATAGCCAATACTCCAGAGGACAGGAGCAGGATTCAAAACGATCTTGACAGATTAGAGAGATGGGCCAAAACTAACAAAATGAAGTTCAACAGTGACAAATGCAAGATACTCCACTTTGGCCGGAAAAACAAAATGCAAAGATACAGAATGGGGGATGCCTGGCTTGAGAGCAGTACGTGTGAAAAAGATATTGGAGTCCTCGTGGACAACAAGTTAAACATGAGCCAACAATGTGATGTGGCGGCAAAAAAAGCCAATGGGATTTTGGCCTGCATCAATAGGAGCACAGTGTCTAGGTCCAGGGAAGTAATGCTACCCCTCTATTCTGCTTTGGTTAGACCACACCGTGATTATTGTGTGCAATTCTGGGCACCACAATTCAAGAGAGATATTGACAAGCTGGAATGTGTCCAGAGGAGAGCGACTAAAATGATAAAAAGTCTGGAGAACAAGCCCTATGAGGAGTGGCTTAAGGAGCTGGGCATGTTTAGCCTGAAGAAGAAAAGGCTGAGAGGTGATATGATAGCCATGTCTAAATATGTGAGAGGAAGCCACAGGGAGGAGGGAGCAAGCTTGTTTTCTGCTTCCCTGGAGACTAGGACGCGGAACAATAGCTTCAAACTACAAGAGAGGAGATTCCATCTGAAAATGAGGAAGAACTTCCTGACTGTGAGAGCCGTTCAGAAGTGGAACTCTCTGCCCCGGAGTGTGGTGGAGGCTCCTTCTTTGGAAGCTTTTAAACAGAGGCTGGATGGCCATCTGTCAGGGGTGATTTGAATGCAATATTCCTGCTTCTTGGCAGGGAGTTGGACTGAATGGCCCAGGAGGTCTCTTCCAACTCTTTGATTCTATGATTCTATCACAGCTGCCTCACATGAATGGGAATTTTATTCTCTGTTTGCACTATACAGATGACAATATGGCAAAATATTTTGGAACACCCTCCCCAAAGACATTAGACTAGTACCCACGTTTGCAGTCTTTAGGAAGCACTTGAAGACCTGGCTATTCCGATGTGCCTTTCCAGAATAGGATAACCTCCAGCACTACGTCCCAGAAGCACTTTATTAGAGTTTAAGACTCTCTGCACATTGCACTTGCCCAGAATCCCAACATATCACCTCTTACACCCAGCACTTTTTTAACCTGTACCCTTCATTGGCCCGGCCCTGGTTTTATTGCGTAATAGTTTAATGTTTTGTTTTCCTTATCGCTTATGTTTTCAATTTGCTTGCATTGTATTGTTATTGTCTGTGTTGAGGCCTTGGCCTTTGTAAGCCGCATCGAGTCCTTCGGGAGATGCTAGCAGGGTACAAATAAAGTTTAATAATAATGATAATAATAATAATAATAATAATAATAATAATAATCACCTTATGACAGTGGTTCCCAGGCTATCTGATGTGGGAGATCAGAAATGTTTTTGCCAATGTGACTGGGATCCGTACTGTACTTGTGCCCATTACCTATAATTGGGTTTTTTTCCAAGAAAGTTGCCTGAAGCAGCAGCCAATGGTCCAGGGGCTGCCTCAGTCCAGGGATATCACTATTCTAGGTCAGGGCTTCTTAAACTTTGTGTATGATCCGATGTGTATAGGTAAATAAAATAAATGTAAAATCCAAATGATTGCTGAACACGAATCATATAATTTTCCTTTTGGTGAAGTACAGCTGAAGCATCTACTGCAGAGTCCACCATAAACACTGCACAACCGATTCATGTAAATGTCTAAAACAGCCACAAAAACATTTACTGTTGCCAGTTTTTGGGACATCAACACAAAGCTAAGGAGATTCCCAGTTGGGGTTTATTTATTTACTATGCTTCTAATAAATAAGCATAGTAAATAAATAAACTATGTTGGGACTTACACTTTAAAAAACAGTGCTCTATAGGACTAAAATGTTTAATTGCTGAGCCACTGTAATAGAGAGGAAAAAACCTCTCATTTCTTTAACATGGTGGGTAAATTTCACCTGTCACCAATATTTATGTGCCCACTGCATACCTTTTTCAATTTGTCCAGGTGACATTTTTATTACATTTTCATACTATTTCTATTTAGAAAAGATTGCATAATGGAATAAATTCCCTTCATTTCCCTGTTGAATAGAAACTCATTCTCCATGTTTATCTTCTGAATTTAGATTGATCTTTTGTGGATTATTGTTTGCTTTTAGCTCTCATCATCTATTCTCTTTATTAAGAATATAGTCAGTTTCCTATTTTAAATGCATGTTACCTTAAAAAAAAGAAATAGATTTATAAAAAAATAGCAGCAAAGTCAGTCAACAGACTAATATAGAGAAAAGGGCTTACTGAAGCAATCATCAATGTAATAATTTTTTTCTATTTAATGCATTTTATATTACATTATATATTAATCATATTCTGTAAGTAGAAACATAATCATATTGTGCTGTCAAATAAATATCTATTACACATTTTGAATACTCTAGAAAAGTTTTTAATTTAATGCAGTTGATTTATGAGATTTCAAGCTATTTTTAAATAACTTTAAAATAACCTGTTGGCATTTCAGTGTAATTGGTCTATAGCCCTTCTGCCTTCAAATTTAAGAACAAAATATCCATAATTTTAAAGTTGCAAAAGGCAACATAGATATATTTATTATCACCATCATTATTATTTTATTTATTTATAGTCAGAGTGAAACCATTCTAATGAATATGACTTGCATTGTAAACTTCTGCCTTCTTGCTTGGGTTTGAGCCACTTTTGAGTTCAGTAGGGGCTACTTTTGAGTCAGTATGTGTAGGACTAAAATCATTTCTCATTAATTAAAAAGCTAGTTTTAGAAAGGACTCTGGATTAACTACTAAGTAACTAAGTTACAAAAAAATCACCCAGCCAGCCCCCCAAACATCCTGGGTTGACTTATTCACTGTACCTTAACTCTTACCAAAAAAGGAACCACCCGCTTCTATGAGTAGATTAGCAAAAGAGAAGCAATCTACTCTCTCCACTGTTGTGCTGCTTTTGGCCTGTTTGAATGCCTAGGTCATATCATATCAAAATCTATAATTTTGTCCCCCAAACCTGCCTTTGACTTGTATGCGAGCCTGACCTATACACAAGTACATACAGTCAGTGCTGCCTTAGTTAGAAAATTGAGTGCTACTTACAGAGAATTCTCGTTGGAGCAGATTGTTTCAGTTTGAATAAAAACAAGAAATGACAGAGATGTTCTAGAATAAGTGTCTGAATGTGCCCCCACCCCATAGCGCAGTCTCAGTGTAAATATTCATAAATACTTTTTGGAATTACATTGCACCTAGAAATAATAAACCCATCAGAGATGTCTATAAATCTGTAGCATTAATTAAAACTTTAGTCAACAGTATAGACTTTCCATTTTAATGTACATATCCAATCATTATGAAATTATAACAGTGGATTATAATGTAGCCCAATGCTGTTCAAATGATGAATTACGGCACTGTTACCTAAAACAACAGTACATGGTAAAATAATAATTAGTACATTATGATTTTCCATTTAATATGGGGTTGCAGTCTGAATTTCTGTTATTTTCCTGTAATTAAGACTGTAACATGAGGGATCTCTTCTCTTTCCAACTCTCTAAGTATGTAGCTGTGGTTTATAAGATTTTTTGTACAAATTTAATTACTTGAGAATACTTTAGTTAGTGCATGGAAAACTTTTCCCCAACTACCAGGAAAGAAAAGAAAGTTACTTTTATATAGGTATGGAAAGAATAGTTTTTTAAAAAACTATTGTTTATTCCAGAACACAAAACTTCTTGCATATTTTGAACAGTATAAGACTGTGCGGTATTTTCTGTATGTTATATTTGTGTCCAGAAAATTCTGTTGTCAGTACAAAACGGAATTTTCCACAAAATAAGTCCAGAATTGCAAATAATTTTTGAAAACTGCGCAATCTCATAGGAGGAAGCAAAATGCTAAGTTTCTTCAATTGCTACCTTTCATCTGGGGATAATCGAATAGCAAGGAAGAAGCCAGACTAGCCGGTTTATAAGAAGGAAGATCTAGAATCTATGAGCAACCATGTTTCCACACTATCTTCTATGTTCCCACCATACAGATTTGTGAATATGGTGGAACTGAAAGAAGCACCTACACCAAAGATCTTAAAGTTTGAGCAAGCTTATATGAGACCATATAAGTCATTTCTATAGTCTGTACCTCATATATATATATATATATATATATATATATATCTTTCTTTATAGGTCAGCATCTTGAATTGTGCCCACAAATGGACTAGCAACCAATGGAGTAGTTATACCATTGGAGTAGTATGCTCTCTATAAGCAACTTTCATAAACTTCTGGTTATATCATTTCATCTACAGGATGGAAGAGCCCTTTTTCAGTCCAGAGGCAAAATTCTAATCTTAAAAGAAACGTAGGGTCCGAAGTGGGTAACACCAAAAATGAGATAGATTTAGCTAAAATGAAATAGAAATCCAGCAGGTGGAGATCATGTAAATTTTGCCCATGTAATCGATTTCAGTTTGTATCTGCGCAGGAGCAGGGGAGCCTAGGGATGATTATTGTTGTTACCAATTTGAAAGGAACCAAATTTACCATCAAGTTAGAAGGGAGGCTGTTCAATCGCACCTCTTCTTTTATTAAGATAGTAATAACTTAGTAGTAATTAAACGGTATGTATTGTAGCGTGACTGGAAATAAGAATGTATATCTATTTGGTCACTTTCCCCTGCGTTTCTGCCACCACGTGAGGTAAGTTATAATATTGTGTGAAATGGCACACTGGATGCAGAATTGTTGGAGGTGAGGCAGTCTTCAAACAAAAATTAACAAGTTTATTGAGCACAAAGCGTGTGGTTGCAAGTTGTAACTTTTCTTATAGAACTTAGAACAATGCTTGTAAGTTTAACAGTTCATTCTTTAAAGTAACACAGTATCTTCCTGACGTAGAGCGCTTGCTTCAGACAAAGTAGCAATACAGGGATATTTCCCTTATTTGATCCTTCCTAGATCAAATTCTAAATAAGCTATTCTTTATCCTCTCCTTGGACTAAAGAATTCCGGCTATGTTTCCCCCTTTCGGCTACCCTAGCCAAAGAAACTTTCAATAGCCAGACCCGGCTTTCCAAAGCCTCGAAACTTTGCTTCACAAGTCACTCAGCCACCTTTTCCTCTCCTTTTCTCTCAACTCCTCACTCTAACTCCTCACTGCTAAACCCTAACTGAACATTAACTGTCGTTTTTCAAACTCTCCTCTCTAAGCTCCTCCCACTTCTCTTTCTACTGCATCATCTCCATGGCAACGCACTCCTCTCAGTTAGGCCGCTCCAGCATTAGTGCAGCCAATCTAAACACAAATACAGTTAAAATCATACAATTTATAATCAACTTCTGTACAGTATCTATTTAGATGTAAATTTCTTGAGGCATCAGCAAAACATTTGAGACAACGGCAAGAATTGCTTGCATTTTTCTATATAAAGGTTTTGAGACAGAAACACTTGCTTTCCTTGTCACATTTTAAAATCCATGTATTCCTAACCCCAACAACATGATATCTGTTCATAAATAAATCTTCTCCTAAAACATGTCCTCAAGAATAACACTTTCAACTCAGTTTTTCAAAACATACAGAAATAATGGAAGGCCAGGAGAGGACAATGAGAATGTTAAACTGAAAATTACCCAAGAGCTCCAGAAAATCATAATGGTGGCAGGAGTAGGACAGGGAATTGGTAGATGGCTCTGGAATATTGACATGAAAAGCAAAGTGTCTAAAGATTTCAGGATGTGGCAGGAGAAATTCCATGATTTCTGTCCTAATTTTTTTATCTAAACTGAAATATTCAAGGCAGATATTGAGTTTTCTGTTCTGACTGAAAACAAAGAGTTGTGTCACCAAGTTTTCTGTCCTGAATCCAGTTTGAATACAAGAACTAAGCATGGTTAACAGAAATTCCCTAAACTAAAGTTCCTAGCTTTTAATATTATTTCCCCAAAGCCAAAATAAAATTGCATACGTTAAAGAGTGGGTGGATTTCACTTCCTCTTCATCAAACTTGAAATGAAAGTGCCTCTAAAGGTTGATAGCAATTTTAACTGTAATCCCCCGTAGTCTTAACTGTAATTTAACCATAATCTTTTGTTTTTTCTTCTCAGCAGTAGCTGCATCCAGCGATCAGAGCCAGATCCCTATAATTGCTGTATCTGTTACGGTGGGAGTGATTCTGTTGGCTGTCGTTATTGGTTTCCTTCTCAGTGGAAGGTAAGTTTTGGACATCAAATTTTCATCATCCCACTGCCTCCCTCTTTAACTTTGATCTGGCCAGCTATCATTGGAGCACGTTCCTTTGCAAGCCATAAGACACAGTAGAACTCTACTGCACTGCTAAATTGAACACACTTGTGTGTGTTTGGGCTTTGGGGGAGGGGTGTAATTTTTATTCTGGAAATAACTGGTTTCACAAAAAGAGTGGCATTTCTGCCAATCTGCAATTCTAGTCTCCTCATAGAGGATAATATCTTCTAAGAGTTGAAATCACACTTTTCATAGAATTATAGAGTTGGAAGAGATCCAGTCCAACCCCCTGCCAAGAAACAGGAAAATCATCTTCAAAGAACCCCCGACAGATGGCCTCTGTTTAAAAGCCTCCATAGAAGGAGCCTCCACCACACTTCAGGGCAGAGAGTTCCACTGCTGAACAGCTCTCACAATTTCATACATACATGTCAAGCATATTATGAAGCTTTTCAGTTGAAGTATTTAATAGAAATGTATAAGGGAAATCAGAAATGGATTAGAATAGAAAATGAAAGAAATGGGTGTAAACAGGGGCGGCCCGTCCATTACGCGAAGTAAGCGGTGGCGGAATACTTTTTTTGCCAGGGGGCGCTGTTCTGTCCTTAGGCCACGCCTCCTCCTGCAGGCCCCATGCGCCCTCCACAGCGTGTAAGAGAGAAGGGAAGGGAAGAGAGGAGAGAAAGAGCCTAGCTGCAGGCCTCCTTGCACCTGGAGGGCTTCCCTCTCACCTGGGCCTGCGTTTCTCCATTAGCAGCAGGCTGTGCCTCCCCCCACCCCGGCCCTCCGTGCTTGACTCTCCTACACATGTGCCGAGGCCTCCTGGCGCCATGCGGCTGCCTTCCCTCCCTTCCTGCGTGCATGCTCCCAAGGCCTCTTCTCCCACTCGCTCTTCTTGGGCCCTCCAGCCAGGAAGGGAAGGCAGGCAGCCGCAAGTAGCCTGGAGGCCTCGCCACATGTGCAGGAGAAAGAAACTAGCACGGAGGGTCCTGGGAGAGAGAGAGAGAGAGAGAGAGGATTGAGGGCGGGAGGCACAGCCTTCTAATGGAGAAGCGCAGGCCCCGCCCCCTAGGCGAGAGGGAAGTCCTCCCTCCCTCCACGTGCTGCCAGGAGGGAGGGAGGCAGCCAGCCAGGCTCTTTGGCTTTCGCTTTCCTTCCCTGCTGCAGCTGAGCCTGGACCCCTCTCAGGGCAGCAAGGAGGCCTGGTCAAAAGGTACTGCAAATGTCATCTTCTGTACATGCCTCCCCCAAACCCCTCTAGTATTTGGTAATAATGGAAGTCCTATATGCCAAGCTTGGTTCAATTCTATTGTTGGTGGAGCTCAGAATGTTCTTTGGTGCTTGGTAAACTGCAATTCCCAATGTCAGGGTCTATTTTTCCCAACCCCCTCTCCAGTATTTTCTGTTAGTCATGGAAGTCCTGTATGCCAAGTTTGATCAGTTCTATTGGTGGAGTTCAGAATGCTCTTTGGTGCTTGGTGAAGCATTCTCACCTGATGTTTCACCCACATCTATGGCAGGCATCCTCAAGAGGCTGTGAGGTCTGTTTGTAACTAGGCAAGTGGGGTTTGTATATCTGGAATATCCAGGGTGGGAAAAAGAACTCATGTCTGCTTGAGGTAAGTGTGAATGTTGCAATTGGTCATCTTGATGAGCATTTAATGGCCTTGCAGCTTCGAAGCCGAGCTAGTTGCTGCCCAGGAATCCTTTGTTGGGAGCGGTTAACTGGCCCTAATTGCTTCATGTCAGGAATTCCCCCCCCCCCCCTTTTTTTAGTGTTGCTCTTTATTTATTGTTCTGATTTTAGAGGGTTATTTTAGAGGGTACTGGTAGCCAGATTTTGTTCCTCTGAGGTTGCCTGCCATAGATGTGGGGAAAATGTCAGGAGAGAATGCTTCTGGAACATGGCCATACAGCCCAGAAAACTCACAGCAACTCAGTGATTCTGGCCATGAAAGCCTTCCACAACACATTATTATGTTTATTTATACCCTGCTTTTTCTCTCCCCACGAAGACTCAAGTTGGCTTAGATTAAAAACATTTCAGTACAGTTTAAAATCCACAAATATGCAAACATTAAAATGGAATTAAATATCATTGGTATTTTAAAAATTCAGTTAAAATCCATAAAAAACATATCCAAAACTAAAAACTGCAGCAGACCCTGACTTGATCTTTAAAACCTTTTAAAGCCTGCATTAGATTACCAAATGTAATGTCCCTTTATACACACTGCTTTATATTAATTTCCCCAGTATTCCTTTATCTGATTTGTCATTTGTATCTGGCCACTTGGAGTGCTTCTGGTGTTGCCGCAAGAAGGTCCTCCCTTGTGCATGTGGCAGGGCTCATGGTTCATTGCAGCAGGTGGTCAGTGGTTTGCTCTTCTCCACACTCGCACGTCGAGGATTCCACTCTCGCTTGCTGAAGTGTTCCAGCTGATACCCAAACAGGGGATGAGCTGGAGATGTCTCTGCCTTGGTCCTTTCACTATTGGCCGCCACTTCCCGGCGGATGTCAGGTGGCGCAATACCGGCTAGACAGTGTAATTTTTCCAGTGGTGTAGGGCGTAAACACCCTGTGATAATGCGGCATAGGGCCTGTCTGGAAGGGCTCCATGGCTTCACATGCCACCTGTTTCTCCAAGGCCAAAGCAGTGGCAGTTGGATGGAAGGAGGGCTCTTCATCTGCTTCTGGGTCAAACACATGCAAGAGCAAACTTCAGCCCTCCAGGTGTTTCGGACTTCAACTCCCACAATACCTAACAGCCAGTCTAGCAGTTTGTAATGTAATACAGGTTGAGTATCCCTGATCCAAAGTGCTTTGAACTAGAAGTGTGTAAATCACTTTGAGTCCTCCTGAGGGTGAGAAAAGCAGTATACAAATACTGTAAATAAATAAATAAAATGTTTGGGATCATGGGATAGCTGTTTACATACACAATGACACATTTCAAAGATAGCACCCAAGATGAAACACAAAAGAGGCATGCACGAGGCCTCTTTTTCCTCGTGCCTGGCAATGCTGCTGCGCATCCCTCTCTCGGCATTAGGAAATGTGCGCTCTGCATCTCCCTCCTTCTCCATGCACTTCCTAACGCTGGGAGAAGGATGCACACTGGCGTTGTTGTCTCCCTTGGCCTGCAAGGAGGAGGAGGAGAGGAGGACAACGTGCGCACTTGTGAGGGAAGGATGGAGGGAGAGCATGCTCCCTGCATGAGGGCTCTTTTTCCGTGCGCCTGGTAATGCCGGCGCGTGTCCCTCTCCCGGAGTTGCAAAGCGTGTGGGGGAAGAGAATGCAAAGCGCATACCCAGGAGCCGATGGAGCACAGGGCCTCTTCTCCTGTGTGAAGAGGGGCAGCATTGCAAGTGCCTCTCCAGGCAGCTGTGCCATCACCCCTCTCAGGGCGGCAAGGAGGTTTCTTCATGAACGGAAGTGACTGAAGGTACTGCAAATCTAAATTATTGTACATGCTCCCCCAAAACCCCTCCAGTATCAGAGTCTATTTTCCCCAAATCCCTTCAGTATTTTGTGTTGGAACTACATCAACACTGACAAAGAAACAACAAGAAATACTATTTACCCACAAGCATTAAGAAATTACATATATTAGAAACCAACTTTCTTATTACTTTCTTTTCAAGATCACTAGACTGGATCACAGCAACGCGTGGCAGGGGATGAGTAGTGTGTGTGTGTATGTATGGCTGGCATGGGCCAACTTCAGCCCTCCATGTGTTTTGGACTTCAATTCCCACAATTCCAAACAGCCAGTAGGAAGTCCTAAATACCTGGAGGGCCAAAATTTGTCCATGCCCCCATAGATAGATAGATAGATAGATAGATAGATAGATAGATAGATATTGGTTTTGGGGGAGGGGGGGGCGCCAAAATACTGTTTGCTTACCATTGAAAATTACCTAGGGCCGCCTCTGGGTGTAAAGGAAAAGCTGGTATTTTTAGTAAGAATATAAAAGGGAATATAAAAGGAACAGAGGGTCCTAGAAGATTAGCTTTTATAATATGAGAAAATGGCAAAAGCAATGGATCACCATATTATCTAAATGGTCACCGTTATATAGCTTGTTTGAGGATGAAGAGGAATGCTGGCTGAAGAAGTTGAATAGAGCAGGATTTGTTAGAGTGAAGGATTTATATAATATATTTAATAATGGAGGAGAATTGATGGATTTTATGGAGTTGGTGGGAAAAGGTGGAAGAGAAATGTAGTTGAAATTGAGAGGACTATGGGAAATGGTTAAGAATGGAGTTTAAAAGAGAGGAAAATAAGTTGGATTCTCTTATCAGACAAAGGGAAGAAGGTAAAATGGGGGGAGCAGGAGTAATATACAAAATGATAATGGAAGCAAAGAACTCCAAGAACTCTCAAAGGTGATTGCCAGTGGTTCTGACTTCCACTAGTTCCTTCAATACTCTTGGGTTTCATTGATCTGGCCCTGGGGACTTAAATTCATTTATAGCGGCCAGGTATTCCTGGATGACTTGTTTCCCAATTTGGGGTTGGATGTCCTCTAATCCCTCATCCACTCCATCTTGCTGAGGTTGAAGATGACTTTTTATTTGTGAGATAACTGAGGAAAAGAAAGCATTAAGTAGTTCTGTCTCTTTCCTATCCCTGTCAGCCTTACCCCATCTTCTCCTTGCAGAGGCCCTATTGCCTCATTGTTCTTCCTTTTTCTACTGACATAAGCAAAGAAGCCCTTTTTATTGTTTTTAATCTCCATAGCAAGCCTGAGCTTTAGCCTTGCAAACCTTTTCCCTACAGGAGTTGATTATTTGTTTGAATTTTTCTTTGGTGATTTCTCCCCTTTTCCACTTCCTATCCATGTCTCTTTTTGAGTCTTAGCCCGGTACAAGTCCTTTAGACATCCATTCTGGCTTCTTTGAACTTGTCTTATTTTTTCTCTTTGTTGGCAATGTTTGCAATTGCACTTTGAGTATTTCACTCTTGAAAACTCCCTTGTCTTTTACTATCAGCGTCCACGGAATGCTGCTCAGTATTTCCTTCATTTTTTTGGAAGTCAGCTCTCCTAAAGTCCAGCATGTGGGTTTGACTTGGCTAATTTTCAGCCTTTCTTCATATCGCAAACTGCAGGAGCACATGGTCCCTTGCCCCTAAGGATCCGACCACTTTGACTGCATTGATCAGGTCCTCCGCATTTTTAGGATGAGATCGAGAGTAGCCAATCCCCTTTTTGTTCCTCTACCTTCTGGACCATAAAATAGTCTGCAAGGCAAACAAGGAATTTGTTGGACTTTGTACTCTTGGCTGAGTTTGTTTTCCAGCAAATATCAGGATAGTTGAAATCCCCCATGACTACTATACATCTTCTTTGTGCATGTTTGGTCAACTCTTGACAGAAAGCTTCATTGAGTTTTTCATCCGGCTCGGAGGTCTGTAGTAGACATCCACAATTAGATCTTTTTGAATCCTGGTTCCCTTGATTCTTATCCAGATGTTTTCAAGCTGGTTTCCCTGATTGCAATCTTGCATCTCTTCTGTGACGTAACTGTTTTTCACATATAAGGCCACTCCCCCTCTGACATATATTGCTTGCATTTTTTCTATATTTATTTAAAATATTTTGACTTACCTACATGGCATGCATATGACAGTTTCAAAATGCATTTCAAGTTAATATGTTTTAGAAAAAAAGATTTTTGTGGCAACTTAACTAGTGAGCAGTTTTTTGTATAATGAGCTTTCAAAGACTCTGGTCTTCTTTAGTGGATGGGTGAAGTATTATTCAGAAGTGTGTGTATTACCACTTCATCACATTTACTCAATTCCTCTGAGTGCTGCACTTAAAATGTGCTAAGCCACTGTGTTAATCTCATTTGGTTGGGTTCAAGTGTAGGATAGAGCATTCTTTGTGTATTTTAAACATGGGGACCAGCATTCATTTCAAACATTTCAGGAGGTGGTGGGTAAGTGGATTCTTGGTAATGATCCAGATGTTTGGCCACTTCTGTAATGTGATGACATCCGTGGCTCTCAGGTTTAAAATTAAATGTTTCCCCAATTTGTGGGACGAGCCAAAAGCACCCTTGTTACAGAAAGCATTACTTTTACTCACTTATTTTTTTATTTTGCCAGAACAATCTAGATAAATAAAAATGTAATGTTTGTTTGTGGGATTAACATAAGTCATAAACCACTGGACAAATTGACACCAAATTTGGACAGCATACACCTAACAACCCAATGTATGTCCTTCACTAAAAAAAATTGATTTTGTCCTTTGGGAGTTGTAGTTGCTGGGATTTATAGTTCACCTACAATCAAAACAAAAAACACCATAAGGGTTTATTGAGCATTGACCTCGAGTTTGGGAGTTGTAGTTCACCTATATCTAGAGAGCACCATGGGCTTAAACAATGATGGATCTGGACCTGCACCAAACTTGGTACAAATATTCCATATGCCCAAATAAGAACACAGATGGAGTTTGGGGGAAATAGACCTTGACATTTGGGAGTTGTAGTTACTGGGATTTATAGTTCACCTACAATCAAAGAGCGTTCTGAACCCTACCAATGACAGAATTGGGGCAAACTTCCCACACAGAACCTCCATGACCAACAGAAAATACACTAGGCCATGCAGTCCAACTCCCTTCACCAGGGCAAGAAAATGTAATCAAAGCCCTCCTGACAAAGAACTATCCAGCCATAAATATAGATAGATATGATTCTCACACACAGATATAGTATCATAGATTTGAAAGGGACCCCTAAAGAAGGACAATATGTTGAATGTTCCAGAGTAGGCAAACAATCTCCACATCAACACTGACAAATAAACAACAAGAAATACTGTTACCCGCAAGCATAAAGAAATTACATATATTAGAAACCAACATTTCAAATTACTTTATTCACCAGACTGGGCCACATGCTATTTGCTTACTTTTTGAAAAAGTAAGCAAATAGCATGTGTTGGGCAAGTGGTCTCAATTTTGACTTTTGGATATCTACTTCAGGACACATACATTTCTACATAGTGCAGCACTTCATGCTGTGTCTGAAGTCAGTTTTAATCATGAATTTTATACTCACGTCCTGTTTTAATCTTTATTCTGTGTATTTTAATATTTATTTTACAGAAATATATTTTAATATGTCTATTTTACATAATGCTTACAATGATTATGTGTTTTTAACTATGGTATAACCTGCCTTGAGCCACAAGGGGAGGCAGGTAAGAAACAAAACAATGAAGATGATGCATTTCGTATCACAAAATCACAAGTTGAACACTTCCCAAGCATCTAGGACTGTGTGATGTATCATCGAATGATGCATGCAGATCCAAGTAAGGTGGCCTTTTGCAGTTGACAGATCATGATTTTGTCAATGTTTATTGTTTCCAAATGCTGGCTGAGATCTTTTGGCACAGCACCCAGTGTGCCGATGACCACTGGGACCACCTGGACTGGTTTATGCCAGAGCCTTTGCAATTCGATTTTGAGGTCCTGATAATGGCATACATATCTCATTTGCTGTGACATACTGTGTTTTTGTGTTAGTAAAATAATAATAATAATAATAATAATAATAATAATAATAACAACAACAACTGTTCTGTCAACTCCCCTGGGAGACTTTTCCAGGTATATTACTTATATGGAGCATCTAAATACCTGTGGCTGAATGAATGCATGTACATTTTAAGGACAGACATTAGTCCATGCTTTAATTGCCAATAGGAAATATTTTTGTAGTAGCAATTTAACAAACAACTTTACTGCTAGACCCAGTAAAGTAGATTGATTGAATCAGTGGAATTTACATAACAGTTGATTCATCAAGTTCCTAGTTAATTAACAGATCTATTCTAGTTGGAATTAATTATTGGATTTAGAACTGTTCTGGTGTGAGTGATATACTTCTTGTTATTTCAAATGCATTAATGCAACATTTCAATCTTATTCCAAGGAAACAAATGTATTACTTCCTATTGTTTGTTTTTTTAATTAATAAGGTCCCCACCTTCAGTAAATAAATACACAACCCATGTCCCACTAGATGTCATAAATCACATCAATATATTTTAAAGATCAGATTTGTTTTTAAATAGTGGAGAAATATTGGGGGAAATGTAAATTGGTACTATAAATCAACATTTTCCCTGATTACACTCCATCTATTCTGTAATTGCATGATTAAAACTTTATTGTCACAGAGCAGCAGTTGATAACACAAAATCCTGTCTCTAAGTGAATCAATTCACATATTTAGTATGATAAGACCCTAGTGAGATACTGATGCTTCTTAATGAATTATAACTATGCATCAGTGAGCTCTGAAGTCCTTTGGAAGTTGTTTTCCTTCATAGTCGATATTTTTACAACCATTGTATTGGGTATGTGAAATGTTCTTTCTCTACTAGTTTTTGAATATTCAATTTCTGATATATGTCAGATGTATGTAAATTGGACTGCTTAGTTGTTGTTGTTCATTCGTTCAGTCGTCTCCGACTCTTCGTGACCTCATGGACCAGCCCACGCCAGAGCTCCCTGTCGGCCGTCACCACCCCCAGCTCCCTCAAGGTCAGTCCAGTCACTTCAAGGATGCCATCCATCCATCTTGCCCTTGGTCGGCCCCTCTTCCTTTTGCCTTCCACTTTCCCCAGCATAATTGTCTTCTCTAGGCTTTCCTGTCTCCTCATGATGTGACCAAAGTACTTCAACTTTGTCTCTAGTATCTTTCCCTCCAGTGAGCAGTCGGGCTTTATTTCCTGGAGGATGGACTGGTTGGATCTTCTCGCAGTCCAAGGCACTCTCAGAACTTTCCTCCAACACCACAGTTCAAAAGCATCTATCTTCCTTCGCTCAGCCTTCCCTAAGGTCCAGCTCTCACATCCGTAGGTTACTACAGGGAATACCATGGCTTTGACTAGGCGGATCTTTGTTGCCAGTCTGATGTCTCTACTCTTTACTATTTTATCGAGATTGGACATTGCTCTCCTCCCAAGAAGTAAGCGTCTTCTGATTTCCTGGCCACAGTCTGCATCTGCAGTAATCTTTGCACCTAGAAATACAAAGTCTGTCACGGCCTCCACGGTTTCTCCCTCTATTTTCCAGTTGTCAATCATTCTTGTTGCCATAATCTTGGTTTTTTTGACGTTTAGCTGCAACCCGGCTTTTGCGCTTTCTTCTTTCACCTTGATTAGAAGGCTCCTCAGCTCCTCCTCGCTTTCGGCCATCAGAGTGGTGTCATCTGCATATCTGAGGTTGTTAATGTTTCTTCCAGCAATTTTCACCCCAGCTTTGCATTCATCCAGCCCTGCACATCGCATGATGTGTTCTGCATACAAGTTAAAAAGGTTGGGTGAGAGGATGCAGCCTTGCCGTACGCCTTTCCCAATCTTGAACCAGTCTGTTGTTCCATGGTCAATTCTTACTGTTGCTACTTGGTCCTTGTACAGATTCCTCAGGAGAGAGACAAGGTGGCTTGGGATGCCCATCCCACTAAGAACTTGCCACAGTTTATTATGATCCACACAGTCAAAGGCTTTAGAATAGTCAATGGACTGCTTAGATAATTTAATATATGGCATCTTCTATATGACCAATAGTTTTATAATTACCACTGGGGAAAATATGATCATCACTGCCAGTGCTTTCTGAATTCAATTCCACCCTAGTTTCTCCCATTCCAATTCAGACATTTCACCTGTGCAGGTATCTGTGACTCAGAACAGCACTATTGTTGCAGCCCAGCTGCCTACTTGATGCCTTTTTTTTTGCCTAAATACCACGCAGATGAACAAGAATAGTAAGTTTATTAAGAAAAGAGCATCTAATATAAAAACAATTAGAAGCCATGATCATCAAGTTTGCAGACGACACCAAATTGGGAGGGATAGGCAATATTCCAGAAGACAGGAGCAGAATTCAAAACAATCTTGACAGATTAGAGGGATGGGCCAAAACTAACAAAATGAAGTTCAACAGTGACAAATGCAAGATACTCCACTTAGGCAGAAAAAACAAAATGCAAAGATACAGAATGGGGGACGCCTGGCTCGAGACCAGTACATGTGAAAAAGATCTTTGAGTCATCGTGGACAGCAAGTTAAACATTGGTCAACAATGTCATCTAGCACCAAAAAAAAGGCAATGGGATTTTGGCCTGCATCAATAGGAGCATAGTGTCTAGATCTAGGGAAGTAATGCTACCCCACTATTCTGCCTTGGTTAGACCACACCTGGAATATTGTGTCCAATTCTGGGCACCACAATTCAAGAGAGATATTGACAAGCTGGAATGTGTCCAGAGGAGGGCGACTAAAATGATCAAGGGTCTTGAGAACAAGCCCTATGAGGAGCGGCTTAAGGAGCTGGGCATGTTTAGCCTGAAGAAGGGAAGGCTGAGAGGAGATATGATAGCCATGTATAAATATGTGAGAGGAAGCCACAGGGAGGAGGGAGCAAGCTTGTTTTCTGCTTCCCTGGAGACTAGGACACGGAACAATGGTTTCAAACTACAAGAAAGGAGATTCCATCTGAACATGAGGAAGAACTTCCTGACTGTGAGAGCCGTTCAGCAGTGGAACTCTCTGCCCTGGAGTGTGGTGGAGGCTCCTTCTCTGGAAGCTTTTAAACAGAGGCTGGATGGCCATCTGTCAGGGGTGATTTGAATGCAATATTCCTGCTTCTTGGCAGGGGGTTGTACTGGATGGCCCATGAGGTCTCTTCCAACTCTATGATTCTATGAACAGAACACTAACAACACAGTAACATTAAGAAAATTGGAAATGGCCCTGCTCAGATGAATTTGCATTTAACATTTCAGAAATAGGAACGAAAAAGGAGAAAATGAGAAGCCTTATATGTGATTACACATACATAAGCTTCAGATCAATTGTGGGTGCAGGCAAAATAAATGTTAGGCTTATGTTTGAATGTCATGCTGAAGCAGGAATCAATAAACTCACACTCAAGGCTATATGCAATCACAATGCATTCTTGCATCCTCTGCCACCAGCACCAGAACAGTGTCACTGAAATAGAAAGGGCTGCTACAGACACCATTAGAAATATATGCCAAAAATCAGCGGAACTACTCTGACAAAGTAAAATGTTTGGGGAAGACCAATGTCTGCTCAGAAAATTAAAAGTACAAGATATAGGAGGACACTGAAATTCATTGGCACTTAAAGCAATGGCAGTCTCTTAATCTTGGGAAATTGCCTACTACTGCAATAAGCCATGGCTTAGTGACCCAGCCTATCTTCCTTCTCTTGTGTAGCTGCACCATCTTAACCTGGCAAACTGTTTGTGTTATATTTATCTTGATGCTGACTCTAACTTTTCCAGTTGATTTTTTTTTATTAAGAGGGTTTTTCCATTGACTAGAACATTATTTACTTAAAGATATCCAACGGGTTTCCATGGCAGAGTGTGGTTTCAAAACCTGGTTTTCCAGAATTATAGTCCCAACACTCCAACCACTACACAATTCCGGCTCTATAATTAATTTTAATTGCAGATGTACCTCAGTCAATTAAGTAGATCTGTTCAGGTATTACTTCTTTAACAAAAAAATTGAGGCAGAAATAATGCAGGATTAATAGAAATAATTCCCTCAACACATAAAAGAAAGGCAGTTCAGCAAACTTTTAAAATTCAGATTTAACAATATATGTATGTGAATGAAACAACTAGATCACATAAACCTTGCAAATGTAAACAAAAAGATTTTGAACTACAGACCATTTGAAGGCATCTTCCAAAATGTAAGGGTTGACATTCAAACATTCTCTAGCATCCACATTCCTTCTGATTGCCATTTCCGTGGCCCAAGTTATTAACCTATGCTTTTCAACATTTTGGGGAGCACCTGGTCCTGCAGGATTACTGTTGTTTCCTTCCCTCTCTCTCTCTCTCTCTCTCTCTCTATCTGTCTCTCTCTGTCTCTCTTTTGCCATTTTCTGAATGCTTACTAAGAATTTATTGAGGCAGCTGTGATTCCCATGCACATTGTAGGTGGGCACACATGTGCACAGTAGAATCAGGTACAATAGATGCCCAGTGTTTGCTGAGTCAAATTATCTTAAGTTTGTTTTTACTGCAAGGCATGCTTCTGCAATCTAACACTGGAAGTCATAGAATCATAGAATCAAAGAGTTGGAAGAGACCTCATGGGCCATCCAGTCCAACCCCCTGCCAAGAAGCAGGAATATTGCATTCAAATCACCCCTGACAGATGGCCATCCAGCCTCTGTTTAAAAGCTTCCAAAGAAGGAGCCTCCACCACACTCCGGGACAGAGAGTTCCACTGCTGAACGGCTCTCACAGTCAGGAAGTTCTTCCTCGTGTTCAGATGGAATCTTCTCTCTTATAGTTTAAAGCCATTGTTCCGCGTCCTAGTCTCCAGGGAAGCAGAAAACAAGCTTGCTCCCTCCTCCCTGTGGCTTCCTCTCACATATTTATACATGGCTATCATATCCCCTCTCAGCCTTCTCTTCTTCAGGCTAAACATGCCCAGCTCCTTAAGCCGCTCCTCATAAGGCTTGTTCTCCAGACCTTTTATCATTTTAGTCGCTCTCCTCTGGACACATTCCAGCTTGTCAATATCTCTCTTGAATTGTGGTGCCCAGAATTGTCTGTTTTTCTCTATCCTTCTTTCTCCATCTGTTCAATGCCAATGCTGCTAGAACATTTCATGTAGACAGAAGACTGAAAGGATAAAGGGAGGGGTCATCAGGCTTTTATTTTTGCATTGTACTGTGTGTTGTTTTAGGCATTGTTTTAGGCACTTCATGCCATATAAGTCACTCTGAGTCAAAAATAAATTATTATAAGAAACCATCACAAAAAGGAGTGAAATAAAAAGGTTGCCTGTGTAGTTACTAGCCTTGGTTGATTCAGTTCATTAATTTCTTATCTCGCTATTAATTCGTTAAATAATTACTTTAGAAGCGATATCGACGCGGTTTGGCAACCAGGAAGCGTTTTTGCCATACCGAAACTGCGCCCCCATCTTCCTTACGACTTCCGCCAGTGAATCGTAAATGCTGGGGGCATGGCCTTCAGGAACAGCTGTTCTTATCCACTCCCACCTCCTTCCTCTTTGCATCGGTGGCTTTGCGAGGTTGGCGTGACTACCTCCCTGGCGACAAGTGGCGATGCCCACCTCACAAAGAGGAAGGAGGTGGGCGTGGCCAAGCACAGCCCTCCTTGGAGGCCCCACCCCCAGCGACCTCCGAGGAGCGCTGTGCTTGGCCACATCCACCTCTCCCTTGGACAGCTTGCCAGGGAAGAGAAAGAAAGGTGAGAGATTTAAAATCCAACACTTCTAAAATCTCTCACCTTTCTTTCTCTTCCCTGGCAAGCTGTCCAAGGGAGAGGTGGGAGTGGCCAAGCACAGCGCTCCTCGGAGGTCGCTGGAGGCAAGGCCTCCGAGGACTGCTGTGCTTGGCCACACCCACCTCTCCCTTCGACAGCTTGCCAGGGAGGAGAAAGAAAGGTGAGAGATTTGGTGTTGGTTTTAAAATCTCCAAGGAGCGCTGTGCTTGGTCGCTGGGGGCGAGGCCTCCAAGGAGAGCTGTGCTTGGCCACGCCCATCTCTCCCTTCTACATGGAAGCTCGCCACAAGGGAAGGAAGGGAAACTGTGAGATTTTAATGGTTCTGGAGGGAGGGAAGGCTGCCTTCCATTAACGAAACAAAGGAAATGATTCGTATTTCCTGGTATTTTCGATCTTTTTTTAAAGAAAATTTCGGAAATAATTTAAAAATCGAACCTCCAGCGCCCCCTACATACGAAACGAGTTTAGAACCATTTTTTTTCTTGATCAACCAAGCCTAGTAGTTACTATACACTATCCCAGAATACTTGTAGGATGTCAAAATACACAAAATAATCTATGTCAGGAAAAAAAATACTCAAGGAGCATAAAGTATATGATATTCAGTATATAGTTCAGTGTAATTCAGTAGAGTGAAGTGAAAAGGAGCAACCGCTCTCAAACATTGCAGTTATTACTGGTTATTCCAATGTGCCTTCAATGATTGAATATAAGGTACTCTCTGACCAGGCCCGTAGCCAGGATTTCGTTTCGGGGGGGGGGGGGGGGGGCTGAATTTTTTTCAGCGGGGGTTTCAGGGGTGGGCTGAGTTTCGGGGGGGGGGCTGAGTCTGAGTGAAAGAGGGTCTAGCCTAGCAAACCTTTTGTATCATTACCCCAATACCCCATGCATATGGGATATATTGAGTATGGTGATCAGATCATGATATGAATAAACATAACAGTTGAAGTAATGCACCAGTAAGGCCTTTTCGCGAACCACCATGAGAATTTCGGGGGGGGGGGCTGAAGCCCCCCGAGCCCCCCCACCCCCAGCTATATGCCTGTCTCTGACCAAACTTTGCATAAAATGACCTCAGAAGCACTTTATTTTATGGTTCGTGCAATTAAATCCTTCCTCATCCCTAGATCTCCCTCCCTGATAATTTACATTGTCCTATCTCCCAGTGTTTTAAAATTTTATCTTTGAATTATCCCTGCCCAGTTTAATCTTTTGTGTTTTAAGGCTGATTATATATTGCTGTGTCTCTTATTATATTGGTTTTGCATTTTATTTATTTTATTTTCTGGTCTTGTTATGCTTTTGCGTTATATTGTGTTTACTGTACTGATGGGCGTGGCCTCATGTAAGCCGCACCGAGTCCCCCTGGGGGAGATGGAGTGGGGTATAAATAAAGGTGATGATGATGATGATGATGATGATGATTATTATTACAGTTGTAAGATCCCAATATATACAGGTTTCAGGGAAACATATGCAATACAAACTCTTTTTAAATAAGGCAAGAAGACAATGAGTCATAAAGTACACAGTCCAAAAGAGAGTTCAAATAGTAGTAATATCCAAATGACGATGGAGCATAGCTCTCAAGAGAAATTTTTGTAGGGAAAAATCCTACCAGGATGCCCGGGAAATATTATATACCCTGTTTTGGGGACAAATTCCCCTTCTTCAGGAGTTGATAAAGTCTATAACAAAACATAGAATAACAATTAACAGAAAATTTAAAGAAGTGAAGATAACCCATATAACAGATAGTTACTTACATAATGTTTGAAGCTTTACATAGAGTGACTCTGCTAATGGTGATTCAAACTGCGAATAATGTTAAAGATTATTTATTTATTTATTTATTTATTTGGGGTTCTTGTACCCCGCCCTTCTCACCCCGAAGGGGAACCAGGGCGGCTTACAACAGCAAAGGCACCCTTAGATGCCTGCCACACAAAACAATCATCACAAAAGTACAACAATTCAAAGTTCCCACAATTCAAGCCATTATCCCAATAAAATCGATAAAATCAATAAAAACAATACAAACCTAATTCTTCCTCCTGTCAGTGTACACTAACTCATAGATCTGTTTTTGATTCCACTTCGACAATCCTGCTGATCTTGCACATCTGATTGTCTTATTTAGTTGTCTTATTTAATTGCCTGTTTGCCCAAAGGCCTGGTTCCACAACCATGTTTTCACCCTCCTCCTGAAGGAGAGGAGGGATGGTAATGTTCTGATTTCCCCCGGGAGTGAGTTCCACAGGTGAGGGGCCACCACTGAGAAGGCCCTGCTTCTCGTCCCCACCAGCCTCACTTGTGACAGTGGTGGGGTCGAGAGCAGGGCCTCCCCAGATGATCTCAAACTCCGAGGTGGGACATAAAGGGAGATACGTTCGGATAGATACACTGGACCGGAACCGTACAAGGTTTTGTAGGTTAAAACCAGCACCTTGAATTGTGCTCGGAATTGAACTGGCAGCCAGTGGAGCTGGCATAACAGCTTCCTTCCACAAGCTTCTATAGAGTATAGAGGAACTTAAAAGGAAACAGCTAAAGTTAAGTGACTCGTTAAGTCCCTGAGGAGAAAAGGTTTTAAACTTAAAGATCCAGTACATTTCTCTTTGGGATAATAGTTTTTCCAAGTCCATGTGAGGTTTTTGGAGTAATACATTCCAGAGCACAAAATTTAAAAGGATTGGATACATAATTCTATTGTGTGAAATGTGAATATAAAGAGGATTCAGTAGAAAGACATTTTATTCTGGATTTATGTTCTGAGATTCTGATACTTGGAGGTCTAAATTCACAATTCTAAATTCAAACAGCATCACAAGCCAAAATTTATCCAAAACAAACAAATGAATGAATGCAGACTTTTTCCAAGCTTCTGTTCTCAGGTGTTTCTGAAGTCTCGGGGACTTGGCAACCAGAATAAGATTTAGTCCAGACTCTTGGAATCTTTCTTTCAGCACTAGCTCAGGAAAGCTTATGTGAATACTATAGATTATATAACTTCATGTGTGTTGTTTCTTGTGCTCCTTCTCAAGTTTATGAACAATAATTGTAAATTATTGGAAACACAACATACAAACAATCTACAAACCCACCAAGAAAATCCAACAAATGCTACGTTCAGCAAAGGACAAGAGGGATCCTCTCACCTCTGCAGGAGTCTACCGTATACCATGCAGCTGTGGACAAGTCTACATAGGGACCACCAAACGCAGCATTGCCCAAACACGCATCAAGGAACATGAAAGGCACTGCAGACTCCTTCAACCAGAGAAGTCAGCCATAGCAGAGCACCTGATGAACCAGCCTGGACACAGCATATTATTTGAGAACACAGAAATGCTGGACCACACCAACAACCACCATGTCAGACTACACAGAGAAGCCATTGAAATCCACAAGCATGTGGACAATTTCAACAGAAAGGAAGAGACCATGAAAATGAACAAAATCTGGCTACCAGTATTAAAAAACTCTAAAATTATAACAGCTAAACAACAGAGAGGAAAAAACCAGGCACAGATTAACACCTCCCAGCAACAGATTTTCCCAGGCGCAGGCAGGCCTTCAAATGCTAATGAAGGTGATCAGCTGAACATTCACACCTAACTGCAGCAGGGAAGAGCTCCTTGCCCCACCCCAGCCATTCCACAGATATATATAAACCCATTGTCCTAATTCCAACAGACCTCTACCTCTGAGGATGCTTGCCATAGATGCAGGCGAAACGTCAGGAGAAATGCCTCTAGAACATGGCTCTATAGCCCGAAAAAACCCACAAGAACCTAGTGATTCCAGCCATGAAAGCCTTCGACAATACAATAATTGTAAATATTTGTGCCTGTTGTTTATTTTGCTTTATTCTGTTTTTAATTGTTTGATTTGCTTAGATTGTATTGTTGTGTTGTGTGTTGAGGCCTCGGCCTGTGTAAGCCACATCGAATCCTTCGGGAGATGCTAGCGGGGTACAAATAAAGTTTAATAATAATAATAATAATAATAAAATATCTGTATGGACTGCATTTAACCCAGCTGTGAAGAGAATCTGTCAGCAATAAAAAGTTTGCAGTATCCAAAGGAAGAGCTAGGTGTTTTAGGTTATGTGCATTTAAAATACAAAGACTGGAGACAGGTGAAATGGACTTGAAAGTTTCATTAGAAAAGATTTCAGAAAGTTCAATTTGAAAAGATTTCTGGAGTCCACCCACAGGGCAAGTGCTGAGCATTGCCAATGAAGAGTCACTGTGCATTTATTCCATTCTTTCTTAAGTAGATTCTCTGACATGAAAAGAAAGACAGAAATCATAATAAAACACAAGAGGATTCCAAATGGAACTCTGTGATTTTACGAGAGTGCCTGTAAAATCCAATGAATGTTGCCAGATCAAAATGATTATGTATCCCCTCTACCATTTTGCCTGCCAAATGCAGGCAAAGTATTACTCTTTGGAATAATTTTCCTCAACAAATTAACAATATTTGGAACTTGAATGTTTGGAAGTAGGGGAATTGGTTGGGTTTGGCATTCCAACAATTGTTCATCAGCATGAACTATGTAACACGATTTTTGTTCCTGGGTTATAAATGTCATTTCCTAATTGGTTCTATCATAAAACATTTAAAAGGTTTATTAAACGGCAAAACTTTGTTTTTGCGGAACATCCTGCAGCACATTTTGCTATAGTTTTTCAGTGAAGATCTCATTGTGTCTCAACCAATTCCACATAGTTTATGGCAGCCACAAAACCAAGTTAATGGAATATAACAACTGTTTTCAAAATAAGTACTTCACAAGTAAACAGGAATAACACTTTCAAACCAGGAACATATTTTTTTCAAATTTTGTTATTATGTGACTCCATTAGCTTAAAACTCACTTAAGTTTTACTGTGTGACTCCATAATCTGAAAACATGTCCAAGCTTTGTTCTGAACTTCTGAGGAGCTCTCCAAGGTCCCCAACCCAATTTGGGAATACAATCATAGTCTTGGATAATTCCTTTAAAGTTTGCACAAAAACGAGATATTTGCTATTGCAGGGTCCTTTCTGAATGTTTTCTCTTCCATGTGCAACACAGTAATGGCACTTCTGATCTTACTGATAATGGAGAGCCAGTGTGGTTTGACTAGACTATGGCTAGACTATGACTCCAAGGACAAGGTTTGTAGCCTTACTCGGCAGTGAAAACCCACTGGATGATCTTGGGCAAATCACACATTCTCAGCCCCAGGAAATCGTGAGATAAGTCACAGTAGGGTCACTATGAGTTAGAAATGACTTGAAGGCACACAATCACAACACATTGGTGAACTGTCACAGTCTGGTTTCAGGCCTGGTCACAGCACCGAGACAGCCTTGGTCGCCTTGGTGGATGACCTCCGTAGAGAGCTGGACAGGGGGAGTGTGACTCTGTTGATTCTCTTGGACATCTCAGCGGCTTTCGATACCATCGATCATAGTATCCTTCTGGGTCGTCTCTCTGGGATGGGCCTTGGGGGCACAGTTTTGTCGTGGCTCCGGTACTTCCTGGAGGGACGAACCCAGATGGTGAAGCTGGGAGACGCCTGCTCGGATCCCTGGCCTTTGACCTGTGGGGTCCCGCAAGGCTCTATACTGTCTCCCATGCTTTTTAACATCTACATGAAACCGCTGGGAGAGGTCATCCAGAGTTTTGGAGTTGGGTGCCATCTCTACGCAGATGACACACTACTACTCTTTTCCACCTAATTCCAAGGAGGCCTCTCGGGTGCTGGATGAGTGCCTGGCCGCTCTGTCTATCTGGATGAGGAGGAACAAGCTGAAGATCAATCCCGACAAGAGGTCCTCCTGGTCAATCGCAAACCGGATCGGGGTATAGGGTGGCAACCTGTGTTGGACGGGGTTACACTCCCCCTAAAGCCACAAGTCCGCAGTTTGGGAGTCCTTTTGGATTCATCGCTCACGCTTGAGGTTCAGGCGTCGGTGGTGTCCGGGAGGGCTTTTGCACAATTGAGACTTGTGCGCCAGCTGCGACCGTACCTTGCAAAGGCTAATCTGGCTGGGGTGGTCCATACCTTGGTCACCTCTAGATTGGATTACTGCAATGCGCTCTACGTAGGGCTGCCCTTGAAAATGGCTCGGAGATTCCAACTGGTCCAACGGGCAGCAGCCAGGATGTTAACCGGGGCTCATTACAGAGAGAGGTCAACCCTCCTGTTCAAGGAGCTCCACTGGCTGCCGTTTATTTTCCGAGCCCAATTTAAGGTGCAGGTGCTTACCTACAAAGCCCTGAATGGTTTGGGACCACCCTACCTGCGTGACCGCATCTCCGTCTACGAACCCACGCATTCACTTCAGTCATCTGGAGAGGCCCTGCTTGTGATCCCGCCTGTGTCGCAAGCGCGCTTGGTGGGGACTCAAGACAGGGCCTTTTCTGTGGCGGCCCCCCGACTCTGGAACGCCCTCCCAAAAGATCTCAGACAGGCCCCTACATTGGCAGTCTTCAGAAAGAACTTGAAGACCTGGCTATTCCGATGTGCCTGCTCAGATTAGGAATCTTCAATACCAAGTCCTAGAAGCACTTTAGTAGAACTAAGATTGCTGCACACCGCACACTGCACTTACTTATAATCCTACATACCTCCTGCCACATCAGCACTTTTAACCTTGTACCCATTACTCTGGCCTGGCCCAGTTTTATAGTGTCTTGATGTATTGTTTATTGTTTGTTGTTCATACTGCTTAACTGTTTTTAATTTGCTTTAGGTATTGTATTGTTGTATTGTGTTTTGAGGCCTTGGCCTGTGTAAGCCGCATCGAGTCCTTCGGGAGATGCTAGCGGGGTACAAATAAAGTAATAATAATAATAATAATAATAATAATTATATTAACTGCCACCTCACAAAAAGGTATCATAAAACTCTCTATTGTTCTCTCCTTCTATGCATTCATTGTGGACTGTTGTTTGCTTTATTATTTCTTTAAATATGGAGGACAATTCAAGTTACTGAGGTGGTTGTTTATTATACTTCTGTGAATTGTAAACTTGGAAGCACATCTGTAAAGCACTCACGACCATCCATCCCGGGCCTTTATCATCCATTACCCTACTATATGAATCATCTTCTAGTGTTGCCTTGTAAAAGCAGCTACATTGGAGGTTGTGCATATCTCATGCCACCCCTTTGTCAATAAGATTTGTCATCCTCCCATCAGCCTTTTCTCTTACAAATGTGTTGGAGGAACACTTTATAGCCACGGTTTTTATGATGTACATGATAAACATTTCACTGGGTGATTGCCAGTATGAAAGTAGCTTTTCTGTGAGATAAAATGCCGCAAAAATATTTAGAATGGAAATGTCGCTCTTCTGTTCTACATTTATTGAGAAAACATTAACCTGCAACCCAGGCTTCATTTTTTCTCTCCAGCATGATGGGAATAAGAAATTTAAATTTGCAAAGAGGGATGGGTTCCAAGGGATGGAAATGATCAGCAAAATACATGACCACATCTTTTGTATTTATATCAGCAGAAGAAATCCAGTTTTTCAGTTCAAGAGGTAGATAAACCAAGCTTTAAATGCTTTATATTTTTCACAAAACAGATACATAATAGTAATAATAGTTTTGTTGTAGTTGTTGTTTATTCATTCTGTCACTTTCAACTCATGATGACCTCATGGACTAGCCCATGCCAGAGCTCCCTGCCAGCCGTCGCCACCCCCAGCTCCTTCAAGGTCAAGGCAGTCACTTTAAGTCTACCATCCATCCATCTTGTCCTTGGTCATCTCCTCTTCCTTTTTTTTCCTCCCCAGCATCATTGTCTTCTCCAAGCTTTCCTGGATTCTCATTGTGTGACCAAAATATTTCATCTTTACCTCTAATATCCTTCCCTCCAGTGAGCAGCCAGGCATTATTTCTTGGAGTGTGGACTGGTTGGATCTTCTTGCGGTCCAAGGCACTCTCCAAATTTTCCTCCAGCACCACAGTTCAAAAGAGTCTATCTTCCTTTGCTCAGTCTTCCTTAAGGTCCAGCTCTCACATCAATAGGTTACTACAGTGAATACCATTGCTTTAACTATGTGGACCATTGCCAGTGTGATGTCTCTACTCTTCACTATTTTATCGAGATTGGTCATTGCTCTCCTCCCAGGAACTAAACGTCTTCTGTTTCCTAGGTGCAGTCTGTGTCTGCGGTAATCTTCACATTTAGAAATACAAAGGCTGTCACTATGAGAGCTGTTCATTAGTGGAATTCTCTGCCCTGGAGTGTGGTGGAGGCTCCTTCTTTTGAGGGTTTTAAACAGAGGCTGGATGGCCATCAGGGGTGCTTTGAATGTGATTTTACTGCTTCTTGGCAGGGGGTTGGACTGGATGGCCCACAAAGTCTCTTCCAACTCTATGATTCTATGATCCTGCGTTTAAATCCACTCTCTTCAATTCAACAATCCCACTACATCCTTACCACATGTCCTGCATATGTTTCGAATTCTACTGTTAATGAATTCACCCCAAATTAAACTTCTCTGTCAGCAGTGTGGTCAGAACAGCAGTCTACTGCTTTTTCTCAACCACAATCCAGCTGCCGCCAACTGTGCCATCATGACTAAGTTAAAAACAAAAGCAATACTTCAGTAGAATACTTGTTCGGTAGAATACCTGTAGGGTGGAAGGGAATGCTGTTTGTGGTCATGGAGGTGATTGTTTTTATTAATTGAAGTGCTGATGACTTCTCTGTTCTGTCTTCTTCACCTGTAATTAAACTTGTATGAAATCTGAAAGGGTATGACAGGCTAGTTGGTGGTGTTGTTGCATTCTGTATCAAATTTGTGGGATGGGAAGGTAGCATGCAATAAAGTTGTGCATTTTAATGCATTTTAGTGAAACTGTCACAATACACAAGACTGGGAAATATTTATTTTATTAGTTTTTATTCACTATTATAGATACAATATACAGTGGGCCTTTCAAATCTATTGGGGTTTGCTCCCAGGACACCTTGTGGATACCAAAATCAAATTGCATTATATGCAATGATGTAGTAAAATGGCATCTCTTACATAAAATAGCAAAATCATGCTTTGCCATTTGAATCTTTAAAACATATTTTTAAACAGTAGATGGTGGAATCTTAGGTATGGAGGGCCAACTGTATATGTTTTTAATCCACATAAAACCATAGCCAGAAAAAATAAGGTGATAAAACTGTCTGGCAGATGAAGGAGTGAATGGAGATTATTGTCTTGCCAGAAGATTTGCAAGCCAGACAATGGGTGATTTCTACATTCCAATCAGTGGTTCTTCTCATGTGTCCACTAGAAAAATGTGCATACAGAGAAACTTTGCATTCCTTTTTAAAAGTATGGGCAATGTTTAATGACACTGATATGATCTTTTCTTCTAACATTTTGTCTAAATCTTGTTCTGTGACAGGCGGTGTGGTTACAGCAAAGCTAAGCAAGACCCCGAAGAAGAAAAGATGCATTTTCATAATGGCCACAGTGAGTGCAATTTGAATAATATGTGAGATAACAGCACTTCTAAAGCTTACTAAGATATTTTTGGAGAGATAAAGCAGGGTATAAATAATAATAATAATAATAATAATAATAATAACAACAACAACAACAACAACAACAACAACAGCAACAACAACAACAACACATTCTGGGCTTAACTCTTGACTTTTGAGGGAGAGAGGAATGATTATCTTCCATTTTACCAATGGATCTTGGGCTTTCTACAGTTTGCTCCAGTCTGGTAACAGGAAAAAAAGGAAACCTATTCCATGATATATAGCAGCCCTATAGAAATGAGCTGACACAGGAAGAAAAAAATGAAAATAAATATTCCTGCATTTGAGAGCTTCTTTGGGGGGAGAATTGCCTTGCCAGTGTGTGTCTCTGTGCTTTTTAAATAAGCTATATTTTCAAAAATATCCTAAATAAACAAGAATCATAGAATCATAGAATCAAAGAGTTGGAAGAGACCTCATGGGCCAATCCAGTCCAACCCCCTGCCAAGAAGCAGGAATATTGCATTCAAATCACCCCTGATAGATGGCCATCCAGCCTCTGTTTAAAAGCTTCCAAAGAAGGAGCCTCCACCACACTCGAGCCTGGCGGGAAGCGCGAGCCAGCCAAGCCGTGCTCCCAGGCACGGCCTGGGCCCTGTGGGGAGCGTTTTGCCCGGCTTGCGCCTCCCCCGAGCCCAGCGGGAAGCGTGAGCCAGCCAAGCCATGCTCCCAGGCAGGGCCTGGGCCCTGCGGGGAGCATTTTGGCCAGCTCGCGCCTCCCCCGAGCCCGGCAGGAAGCGCGAACCATCCACCCTGTGGGGAGCCATTTTGATGAGGGGGCGGGGCCAATGGAGACTGCCTCGCGACCCCTCCAAAATGGCCAGGTGACCCCCCAAGGGGTCGTGACCCCCAGGTTGAGAACCGCTGGTGTAATCCAAATTCTTTCTAACCTAGGGGTGCTGGAATCCACTGCCTTCATTCTGGATTAACTTTGTGCTGCCATTGTGGCTGTCATCCTGGACTTAAGGCGGTATAGGTCTGGTGTAACCTGGTTCTTCCTTGGCCTGCCTCTTCTCCACTTTTTGGGGAGTTGGGTCGCTTCTGCTAGCAGATCATAACCAACAGACCAGTTTTGCTAGCAGATGCTCTGTTGGTGGATATTGGGCTGCCTTAGGCTCTGTGCAAGGGGAAAAGCAATATATAAATTAAACAAACAACCACACTAGCACATATTTTTAATTGAACTTTCTGTTATATTATTTTGTTGCACAATCTTTCTAGATCTGTTAGTTATTTTTTCATGTAAGTTTAACCAAAAGAAATCTTTACTTGCAAAAACATGCCTCTGCTAACAGAAGGTGTCAGTGATTAATTCTAGCCACCTGTAGCAAGGACCTCTCTGAATTAGAATTGAGCTATTTCCATTAATTTGCATATGGGGAAAAGTATTCTGAAGTCTTAAGTATATGTCCTTTGTTTTAGGCTATGCACTCATATCACAGTGGTCATCTTCATAGAAGAGGCCATCTGTGTGCATGGGAACACCTTGGATTTTGATTGAAATTCTGTCAACAGCGAGAGTACGCTTGCATCACTGCCCTAGCAAAGGGAAAACCACGTGGGCACGGAGAAATAGGCGGAGAAAGAGGCGGAGTCTTCGACGTCATTGGTCGTGCTGGCACAGTTGGCTCTCCCAAGACGCTAGTTTGCAGTGGCTCTAAGGAAGGAAGAGAGACGCTTTTGAACTGGGGTGCTGGAGAAAAATTCCGAGAGTGTCTTGGACTGCAAGAAGATCAAAACCACTCAATACTGCAGGAAATAATGCCTGACTAATATCCTTCCCTCCAGTGAGCAGTTGGAGATTATTTCCTGGAGTATGAACTGGTTTGGTCTTCTTGCAATCTAAGGCACTCTCAGAATTTTCCTCCAACACCACAGTTCTAAAGCATCTTCCTTCCCTCAGCAAAGATGAAGTACTTTGGCCACATAACGAGAAGACAGGAAAGCTTGGA
Source organism: Anolis sagrei (assembly GCF_037176765.1). Lineage (NCBI taxonomy): Eukaryota > Metazoa > Chordata > Lepidosauria > Squamata > Anolidae > Anolis > Anolis sagrei. Next base: position 57,068,142 of record NC_090026.1, read on the forward strand.
GATTATAATGATTGTGGGGTAAATGGAAGGGGAAAGGAAGAGAGGCAGACCAAGGGCAAGATGGATGGATGTTATCTTTGAAGTGACTGGCTTGACATTGAAGGAGGTAGGAGTGGCAATGGCTGACAGGTAGCTCTGGCGTGGGCTGGTCCATGAGGTCATGAAGAGTCAGAAGTGACTGAACGAATAAACATCAAACAACATGTAAAATACATAGAGTTTTTAATATATATATTTCTAATAGAATAACTTCATTGCAAAATTCAGAAAAGTGTTAAACCTGAATGATACTTGTGTGCTATTTTGCATATTATTTGAAAAGTAAGAAATAAGCCAGTTGGTATTAAAAATGAATAAATAAATTTATCCCTCATCCATAAGCTGTCTAGTTTCACTGCCTTTTTGTTGTTCTCATTGATCACTGCTTTAATGCCTTAAACTTTAATTTTATGTGCAGTCAAATTACCAGGAGTAAGGACATATATTGATCCACATACCTACGAAGATCCAAATCAAGCTGTCCATGAGTTTGCCAAAGAAATAGAAGCCTCCTGCATATCAATTGAAAGAATTATCGGAGCTGGTAAGAACATTTGGATACCATGCCTCTAATCTCTTTCTGACCTTCATAATAGCATTCATAATAGTCGAAGTAAATATATCCAGAAACTAAAATTGGAAAACTGTTCATCTTGCAGAACTGTTCTGGATATTTGATTTAACTCTTTTATTGTAATATTTTGTAACCTATAGAAACTATCCAGAGTGTTTGATGATGCAAGTGTCCAAGTATGATGGGTGGAAATGTAGAGAAGGAAGGCACAGGGCAATGATAAAGCAAACTGGAGAAGTACTTAAGGATCATTCTTTAAAAATCACCCACTCCAACACTACAGTTATTGGACAAGTTGTTACGGATTGTGCTTTTGAATCACCAACAGCAATCTGCAGTTGTTAGAGATCATGGTTTGCAGTTTCCTACTCCAGCTCTGCAGTTTCCAAATGCATTAGAGTATACATTGTATGGTAGGATTTGTAATCCAAAGCATTGGAAGCTCCCAGGTTGAGGAAAAGCTGGGTTGCAGTTAAACATTTAAAAAACCAAGTTTATGGCAAGCAGACTGATGGATAACTGGCAAATAGAGGGAGAAAATGTGGAGGCAGTGACGGACTTTATATTTCTGGGTGCAAAGATTACTGCAGATGCAGACTGCACCCAGGAAATCGGAAGACGTTTACTTCTTGGGAGGAGAGCAATGACCAATCCCGATAAAATAGTGAAGAGTAGAGACATCACACTCGCAACAAAGATCTGCATAGTCAAAGCAATGGCATTCCCTGTAGTAACCTTTGGATGTGAGAGCTGTACCATAAGGAAGACCTAGCCTTTGCTAAGATAGATGCTTTTGAACTGTGGTGCTGGAGGAAAATTCTGAGAGTGCCTTGGACCGCGAGAAGATCCAACCAGTCCATACTTCAGGAAATAAAGCCCAACTGCTCAATGGAGGGGAATATATATTCTATTCTAATTACAAAAATAAAACTATATCATTCATCGCTTTAGGGGCAATGATGAAGTACTTTGGCCACATAATGAGAAGAAATGAAAGCTTGGAGAAGACAATAATGCTGGGGGAAATGGAAAGAAAAAGAAAGAGGGGCCAACCAAGGGCAAGATGAATAGATGGTATTCTTGAAATGACTGGCTTGACTCTGAAGGAGCTGAGGGTGGTGACGGCTGACAGGGAGCTCTTGAGTGGGCTGGTCCATGCTGTCACAAAGAGTTAGAAGCGATTGAACGAATAAACAACAAAGGTTGAGGAAATCAATTCAGGGCACCAAAGCGCCAATTAAGAGGAGCAAACAACAGCATCTACCACTAGGTGGCAATGGTGATAACTACAGTCACATATGCATGCCATCTACAGCAGCGGCTGCCAAACTGTGCTCTGTGAAGATCTCATTGAAATTCAGTGTATCTCTGTTTTAAAAACCAAATTTGAATTTGTGCCACTGAATGACTGTTGGGTGGAAGTGACAGACATATAGCTGTAAGCAATCAGAAAGACTATCCAAGTAATGCTCCACTTCCTGTCCACCTACTGATGTGAATCAGACCTTTTACCTTATGATTACACCAAAAGCAAATTTAGGAGTAAGTTGGATGCTGCCCTGGATTTACATATTTAGCTGTCAGACATAAAATCGAATTTCAAAACTATTCTAATTACAAAAATAAAACTATATCATTCATCACTTTAGATTCAAATCCAATATTTTCCTGTACCAAAATAAGAGTCTGTGGTTATATTTAGATTTTTTTTATTTCCAGTCCTACTGCATTGCATAAAACACTCAGGTAATAGAAGTAGATTAAAGAAGGAAGAACTTTGTGGGGTTACAGTGCTTAGGGACAGAGTTAGGGTCCATGAGGAGGGGAAAAGTCTTCTGAAGGGTTCCATTACTCAAAAGGTTTGAGAACCACTGATCAATAGTACTAGAAGAAAACTTTTACCAAAAAAAATGCCCAAGATATCATTTAATGTTTAATTGAACCACTGTCTTAATGTGTTTTTAAAATCCTGACGCTAAACTAAGCAGAAATAGGATTTTGCATCCTCTGCCAAAAATCTTCATAAACTAAGGATTTTGCAATGTAGCAAACACTGTCTATAAAACTCTGTAGTGTTTGAGAGAGCAGAATTTTAAGTACGTGAAGTGTTTTATTTTAGGTGTTTTCATATGGTGACATTACTTTGCCATAGACTCTTATGAAGGCTCATGTTTTTATGTCTCCCAGAGGATATTTTCCTCTGCCACCCCTAGATTGTGAAATGACCTACCAAAAGAGATTTGACAGCTAAATGAACTGTCATAATTTTAAACACAGTTAAAGACCTATCTATTCCAGCAGCCTACCCAGTCAATTTTAAACTATAAAATTCAAATTTACATTTTATTAGTATTTGGTGTTTTTAATATTTTTATTTTTATTGTGAGGAGAGGCGGATAACAAATAAAATTATTATTATCCTTTTATTATTAAAACAATTGTATGCTGAACCATCTATTACTGGGATTAGTGGTTGGCTACTTTTTTGTAGTGGACTGCATTTTGGGTTCATATTCTTTACAATGGATTTACAGATATTTATCAATACTTTCTAAACCGTTTAAAATTTTACTCTGAAGTCTCCTGTAATCAAAATTATAGCGAGTAACTTTTCAATTTTTTCTTTATAATGGTAGATAATTGCATGAATTACTGCCGTGTTTTAGCATGGTTCTTCTTTGTTTCAGTGATGCCTGTACAGGAAAGTTTCTCAATGAATTACATGCATTCAGTATCACAATCTTGCAAGTCTGCTCTTAATACATCCCATTTGATCTAGTAGAGCTTACTTCCAGGTAAATGTGTATAGAATTGCTACTCAAACCACTGATTCTGGATTAGTCCCAAGCAAACATTTTGTCTTTTAGGAAGTAGTTCCGTGCCATTCCTCCACTCCCATCACTTTCTTAGGGTGAGCAGATGCCTCCTGTACTGCTGTGTTCTGCTCTGAGTTTCTTCCAATTTTAAGGTGGGGCAATTTAAAAACCATACTGCAAGCTTTCAGTACAAGTTCTCACTATGTCTGGTACAAGTTTTCACTATGAACTAGATCCTGTGTGCATGGATTAAAACATTTTGCTTGTAATTTTACTTATCTTGAAAATTGCATTTTTACAGATTTCACTGATATTCCTTTAAAAAATACATTATCAGATCATTGTGGTATACGTTTATTACAGGGTGTGGTAAAATGATCTCCACTCCATATATTGCTGCATTGAGCACCAGCAGTACAATCTAATGGTCCAACCAGACCCCCGGTTCTTAGAACACCAAGGATTGATGAACTTTTTTCTCTCATTAGTTGAAGTTATGAGTTATGTAAATGAATAAGCAGGTGATATCACAGACTGTTTACTCAGGTATTATTTTTCTTGTAGGTGAATTTGGTGAAGTATGCAGTGGGCGTTTGAAAATACCTGGGAAACATGAGTTGCCGGTGGCCATTAAAACCCTCAAAGTTGGATACAGTGACAAGCAAAGACGAGATTTCTTGGGAGAAGCCAGCATTATGGGACAGTTTGACCATCCCAACATAATTCACTTGGAAGGTGTTGTCACAAAGAGTATGTATTATTTTGGTAATAGGTTCTTTGGCTTTATGAAATTCTTTAAAATCTGGTACCTTGATGCCATCAAATGATAAGGTGCCTACCAGGGGCTTTTGTGAAGTTATGTATTTATTACTGTTCTAGAGTTAGTCACAATTTCTTTTCAAACATTTTCTTTATATATTAAAGAAAATTTAATATATTAATGAAAATTGTTAACAATGTCAAAAGTAGCACAGTTGCTCTTTGCCAAAGGGTAAGTGAATAATAGCTACAAATTCCCTCCCCAGAAAAATACACATAAGCACAACACATAAAAATTGCACATACTCTATTTAATCCATATATATATATATTCCGTTTTTTCATTGAAATTCAACATAACTGAAATAATTAAGATTTGCAAGGAGGAAACTGATGGGGAAGAAATGCCTCCAATTCATTGAACCCTCTCTGCCCCACCGCTAAGGCTAGAACTGATATTATGTCTTGTCTTTCACTCTTTCCTAGTGCCCCAATACTTCTGTCTATATCGGGACATTTGGGTGTGCTCTTGGTTTATTTTCAATGCTCGCTCCTATCTTTTAAAAAAACCTTCCACTAAAATAGGAAGCTTGAGGCAGAACTACACAGGACTATCTTACACATAAAACAAATTATTATTATTATTATTATTATTATTGTTGTTATTATTATTATTATTATTCCTCATGGCTTGAGGCAGGGTACAACATGATAAAACACAACACTATTAAAATTCATATAGCAGAAATACACAAGTAAAATAGATTAAAATTAACGATATAATGTAGGTTAAAATTCACATGTTCAAATTAACTTGTGAAATTAACTTGTGAATAGGCCTTCTGGAAGAGATGGGTCTTTAATTACGTCTTAAATTCTGACAGCTCATTTAGCTGATGGAGCAGTTCTGGCAGGTCATTCCACAGTCTTGGGGCAGGCAATGAAAAAGTCCTTTGGGTGACAGGTGCCAGTCGCGTTCTGGCCGGCTAGTACAATAGATCTCCCCCAGAGGACTTCAGCGTTTGGGGAGATTGTATGGGAAAGGGTGAGGTTACCTGTAGGTAACCTGGGCTCAAACCATGTAGAGCTTTAAAGGTCAAAACCAATACACATAACAGTAAATATAACATATCAAATTATAAAATCGTTAAAACATATAAACAGTTAAAACATATAAATACAATAGAATGATAGAATCAGAGTTGGAAGAGACCTCATGGGCCATCCAGTCCAACCCCCTGCTAAGAAGCAGGAATATTGCATTCAAAGCACCCCTGACAGATGGCTATCCAGCCTCTGTTTAAAAGCTTCCAAAGAAGGAGCCTCCAACCCACTCCAGGGCAGATAATTCCAGTGCTGAATGGCTCTCACAGTCAGAAAGTTCTTCCTAATGTTCAGATGGAATCTCCTTTCTTGTAGTTTGAAGCCATTTTTCCGCGTCTTAGTCTCGAGGGAAGCAGAAAACAAGCTTGCTCCCTCTTCTCTGTAACTTCCTCTCACATATTTATACATAGCAATCATGTCTCCTCTCAGTCTTCTCTTCTTCAGACTAAACATGCCCAGCTCTTTAAGCCACTCTTCCTAGCGTTTGTTCTCCAAACCCTTGATCATTTTAGTTGCTCTCTTCTGGATACATTCCAGCTTGTCAATATCTCTCTCCAATTGTGGTGTCCAGAATTGGACACAGTATTCTAGGTGTGGTCTGACCAAGGCAGAATAGAGGGGTAGCATGACTGCCCTAGACCTAGACACTATACTCCTATTGATCCAGGCCAAAATCTCATTGGCTTTTTTTGCTGCTGCATCACATTGTTGGCTCATTTTTAACTGGTTGTCCATGAGGACCCCAAGATCTTTTTCACACGTACTGCTTTCGAGCCACGCATCAACCATGGTGTATCTTTGCCTTTCATTTTTTTCTGCCTAAGTGGAGTATCTTGCATTTGTCACTGTTGAACTTCATTTTGTTAGTTTTGGCCCATCTCTCTAATCTGTCAAGATCGTTTTGAATTCTGCTCCTGTCTTCTGGAGTATTGGCTATCCCTCCCAATTTGGTGTTGTCTGCAAACTTGATGATCATGCCTTCTAACCCTTTCATCATTAATAACCATGTTGAACAGCACCGGGCCCAGGACGGAACCATGCGGTGCTCCACTCGTCACTTCTTTCCAGGATGAAGAGGAAGCATTGCTGAGCACCCTCTGGGTTCGTCCATTTAACCAATTACAGATCCACCTAACCGTAGTTTTGCCTAGCCTGCATTGGATTAGTTTGTTTGCTAGAAGGTCATGGGGGACCTTGTGGAAGGCTTTACTGAAATCCAGGTACGTTACATCCACGGCTACATCCACATCTACCCAGCTTGTAACTATATCGAAAAAAGAGATTGGATTAGTATGGCATGACTTGCTTTTGATAAATCTGTGTTGACTATTAGTGATGACCGCATTTTTTCTAAGTGTTTGCAGACCACTTCCTTAACAATCCTTTCCAGAATCTTGCCTGGTATTGATGTGAAGCAGACTGGACAGTAATTGTTTGGTTCATCCTTTTTTCCCTTCTTGAAGATTGGGACCACATTGGCCTTCCTCCAATCTGCTGGGACTCCTCCCATTCTCCAAGAACACTCAAAGATTTTTGCCAATGGTTCCGAGATGACTTCCTCTAGTTCCTTCAATATTCTTGGGTGTAGTTGATCTGGCCCTGGGGACTTGAACTCATTTAGAGCGGCCAGGTATTCCTGGATGACTTGTTTCTGAATTTGGGGTTGGATGTCCTCTAATCCCTCATCCACTCCATCTTGCTGAGGTTGAAGATAGCTTTCTTTTTTTGAAATGCAGATTAAAACCATACCACATAGTGCCGAGTCTTGATTTGAACTAATTGAAGTTTCCAAACTTGGTACAATGGTAAGCCAATGTAAAGTATATTGCAGAAGCCCAACCTTGAAGATACTAGCATGTGCACTACAATCTGGGATGCCCAACGCACGATGTCAGAAATTGTGAAAACTGGTCCACCAGAGGAACTCCTACTTTTTGGAGTGACTAATATGTGACTACTAGTCTGATCAGGCTGCCAAGGTATGGCTCTGAGGAGCATTAGTAGGGAAATTTGTGTCAGTTCCTTCCTCTCATTCACAGATAAAGATAGAGAATGAATGTCAATAATGCTTTTGGGGTGATTTGTCAATGGAATGGCGACGATCTCAGCACACACAAGGCACTGTAACACATCTTCTTAAACTTAAGCTACTTTATTAAACACAAAACTAAAATAATATTTACACTAGAAGTTAAGCAGAACAAGAAACATCTCGAGCGGCTACGTGGTTTGGTTTTTCGTTGTTATCTAGAATCAAGTGCCTCCTTATATTCCACAGTGACGAGATGACGTATGACGTATGACACAACACAGCGTACAACATTTTCCGCACTGAGATTTACAACTCCTCCTTCATGATACAGTTAACCCTTTCCAGACAGGAATTACAACTCCGGAACATTGCATTACAAAGCTTACAAACACTAACTTTGGAAACTACAATACACTATATTCTGACATGATTGTGGGGTCATTGCTTCTCCTCTTGCTTTTAGCAATGGACATCATATAAATGATCCCTTCCCTTAGTACATTCTACATCTTTGCTTTTCTTTGCATGTTGTCATACTTCTTCAGTCCCCAGAAGCCAATGATGTAACATAATTGTGTAGACACAAATAATGTAATGATGTCAGGAACCAAATTTTACTGTAGTGAATATTATCAGAAACTGGGGTACTCAGTATGGGTCTGCAGCTTCCAGAAACACTACTGTGTTTCTAATAACTTGCCTTTCTAGCCTTATTCATTCCATTTTATGCCCATTTTGTCATGTAATTTTAGCTTGTTAGTTTCATTACTAGACCTTCATAATGATACTAAGGTCTCTGGTTCAGCAAGCCTGCCACTTGCCTATAATTTTTCTTGCTGAAGCTCACACTTATTTGTGTCCTTAGTTTCATGTTCTCTAATGTGATGCTAATTTATTCAGCAATTACTCTCAACCTGCAGCATGCAGATAATGAAGCATAAGGTCAAAGAAATATGATTCTGTTATGATGGAAACAGAGGAAGGGCGCCAGAAACAGTGCTTCTAGGGAGTAGAGTCATTAAGAGGTGCCATTCTTTTTGTAATGCTGCCGTTAAGTGCCCAAGAGGATGGAATTGCATTGTACAACTCACTGTGATCTGCTAATAAAACTTAGTGCATTTAATGCCATTGCAATCTGCTGAGATCTAATGATAAATGCATAGAAGATCAAGCTGTTCCCTTGAATTGCTCATTTCTGATTGCCAAGTTCATCATGCTGACGGATAGCGCCGGAAAGGTCATTGGATTCTCTTTAACTTCCTTTCCTAAGATGGTAGAAATGACCACAGGGAGTGAGTGGCTGTAGCCACTTGGGGGAAAGCCAAATAGACTGTTAACACTTGAAAGGATATACAGATTGAGAATCTCTTATTTAAAATGCTTGGGATCAGATGCATAGAGTTTTGAATTTTTTTCAGATAATGAAATATCTTGGGCCTAAATCTAAATGCAAAAGTCAATTATGTTTCTCACACCCCTTACAGACATAGTCAGAAGGTAACTTTATACACAATATTTTTAATAATTTTGTGCATGAAATCAAGTTAGTGTGCACTGAAGCATCAAAATGCAAAAATGTCACTAGCATTTGCAGCTGTTCCCCAGTCTTCATGGACTCAACTCCTATCTTTCAGTGATTTGATTATTTATTTGGGACATTTCTATACCATCTTCCTCTGAAGATCCAAGGTGGTTTACAGCAGCAATTACTCACAAATATAAAAATAACCATCAAATAAAAGTCCATTAAATAAATCCCTCACTGTCCTAATGGACATAACATTATCATTACATAACAAACAAGTAAAATTCCCAAGGAACTAAAATAATAGAAATAGTTAACATGATTTAAATGCATGATTAAAATGTCCCAAATAAATGTTGTTTGGGGCTATTTGTTAACAACATTTTCTATAGATTATAGGTTGTGAATATACATGCTCCCATTCCCGCTTCTTTAAATCCCTTTGCACAAGCGTCCTAGAAGCCTGGAAAATGCCCCATTATTTTGAATAGATTCATATGTGCATTTTAGAAAGCTGTTCTAGGAAACCTTGGTGTCAACAGATGTAAGGGCTTCATAGAATCATAGAATCAAAAAGTTGGAAGAGTCCTCATGGGCCATCCAGTCCAACCCCCTGCCAAGAAGCAGAAATATTGCATTCAAATCACCCCTGACAGATGGCCATTCAGCCTCTGTTTAAAAGCTTCCAAAGAAGGAGCCTCCACCACACTCCAGGGCAAAGAGTTCCACTGCTGAACGGCACTCACAGTCAGGAAGTTCTTCCTCATGTTAAGATGGAATCTCCTTTCTTGTAGTTTGAAGCCATTGTTTCGTGTCCTAGTCTCCAGGGAAGCAGAAAACAAGCTTGCTCCCTCCTCCCTGTGGCTTTCTCTCACATATTTATACATGGCTATCATATCTCCTCTCAGTCTTCTCTTCTTCAGGCTAAACATACCCAGCTCCTTAAGCCACTCCTCATAGGGCTTGTTCTCCAGACCCTTGATCATTTTAGTCACCCTCCTCTGGACACATTCCAGCTTGTCAATATCTCTCTTGAATTGTGGTGCCCAGAATTGGACACAATATTCCAGGTGTGGTCTAACCAAAGCAGAATAGAGGGGTAGCATTACTTCCCTAGATCTAGACACTATGCTCCTATTGATGCAGGCCAAAATCCCATTGGCCTTTTTTGCCGCCACATCACATTGTTGGCTCATGTTTAACTTGTTGTCCACGATCTTATTCACACGTTCTGCTCTCGAGCCAGGCATTGTCCCCCATTCTGTATCTTTGCATTTCGTTTTTCCTGCCAAAGTGGAGTATCTTGCATTTGTCACTGTTGAACTTCATTTTGTTAGTTTTGGCCCATCTCTCTAGTCTGTCAAGATCGTTTTGAATTCTGCTCCTGTCTTCTGGAGTATTGGCTATCTCTCTCACAATTTGGTGTCGTTTGCAAACTTGATAATCATGCCTTCTAGGCCTTCATCTAAGTCATTAATAAAGATGTTGAACAGGACCGGGCCCAGGACGGAACCCTACGGCACTCCACTCATCACTTGTTTTCAGGATGAAGAGGAAGCATTGGTGAGCACCCTCTGGGTTCATCCATTTAACCAATTACTGATCCACCTCACCGTAGTTTGACCTAGCCCACATTGGACTAGTTTGTTTGCCAGAAGGTCATGGGGGACCTTACTGAAATCCAGGTACGCTACATCCACAGCATTCCCCACATCTATCCAGCTTGTAACTCTATTGAAAAAAGAGGTCAGATTAATCTGGGATGACTTGTTTTTGATAAATCCATGTTGACTATTAGCGATGACCGCATTTGTTTCTAAGTGTTTGCAGACCACTTCCTTAACAATATTTTCCAGAATCTTGCCTGGTGTCGACGTGAGGCTGACCGGACGGTAATTGTTTGGGTCATCCTTTTTTCCCTTCTTGAAGATTGGGACCACATTGGCCCTCCTCCATTCTGCTGGAACTTCTCCTGTTCTCCAAGAACTCTCAAAGATGATTGGCAATGGTTCGGAAATGACTTCCGCTAGTTCCTTCAATACTCTTGGGTGTAGTTGATCTGGCGCTGGGGACTTGAACTCATTTAGAGTGGCCAGGTATTCCTGGATGACTTGTTTCCCAATTTGGGGTTGGATGTCCTCTAATCCCTCATCCACTCCATCTTGCTGAGGTTGAAGATGACTTTCTTTTTGTGGGAAGACCAAGGCAAAGAATGCATTAAGTAGTAGATTAAATGGGGAGAGGTGATATGGGGGGGGAAATTGAATAGAAAATGGTTGTTGGATAGCCTCAAGTAAAATCCGCTTTCACATAATCAACAATTACATTTTGTCTATGCTTTTGTCTGCCTAGTAATGAAAATTGATGAAGTGAAAAAGCTGTATGTGCTCTGGAACACCTTCACTGAATTTGTACAATCAAGAATGATTGTTTTTTTAAAAAAAAAGAATTTTATTAGATTTTCCATAATACAACGAAAGAGTGGGAACAATAACAATATAGAAAGAGAGAAAAGGATAGAAGTATATAAAGCAAAGAAAAAGTGAAAATTGAAAAATAAAAAGTATGTATCTTAACTCCTATTCCAAAAATGAAAAGGGTGCCCCCCTTCTCTGCATAGAGTGGTAAAAGTTCTTCCCAGGAGAACTTGCAAAAAGCATCAACCCCTCTTTTCTCTCTGCTGTAGCACAACTTCTAGCTTTTTGAATGCCTTGGGCAGGGAAATGCTGGCAGAGGCCAGGGGCAGCTGGCCCCTTGACATAGCGCTTGTGGTTTCATCTCTTCACGAAATCACCTTCAAGATACCTATGAGTTATATAAAAATCCATAACTTTGTCTCCACATTTTGTCCTTGACTTATACATGAGTCTATATTATAGTCTTTTCACCATAGGCAACTCAACCATGCTCAAACAACTTAATGAGTTGAAATTCATGGGACTGGTACACACAAAAAATGTTGGCTATCTGCTACTCTAGGAGTTACAACTAATACGTTCATGATCTTCTTTGATCAGGTAAACCAGTCATGATTGTGACAGAATACATGGAAAATGGATCTTTGGATACATTTTTGAAGGTAAGACATGAATCATAGAATCATAGAATTGGGACCACATGGGCCATCCCTGACAGATGGCTATTCAGCCTCTGTTTAAAAGTTTCCATGGAAGGAGCTTCCACCACACTCCAAGACAGAGAATTCAACTGTTGAACAGCTCATACCATCAGGAAGTTCTTCCTAATATTCAGGTGCAATTTGAAACCATTGCTCCTATTTCTAGTTTCCAGAGCAGTAGAAAACAAACCTGTTCCCTCTTCCTTTTGACATCCTTTCACATATTTATACATGGTTATCATGTCTCCTCCCAACCTTCTCTTCTGCAAGCTAAACGTAACCATACTACAGGCTAAACATATCCATGAAATGAATATGTAGATGAAGAATCTCTCCCACTTCAATATGCATCTTTGATCTGGGAATCTTTTTAGAAACCCTATTTACCAGCAGTCTGTGGGAATCCTGTTCCTTCATAGATTCAACACCTTGGGTAGCTTCTTTAAGGCCAGCCCAAACCAGGAATGGATTCACTACTCTGCTGACACTGGAGCCACTACACTCCAAGGTAGCATATTCCACTGTTGAACCATCATGAAGTTCTTCCTAACATTTTGCTCAAATCTCTTTTCCTGAAATTTGAAGATGAAGTCTGGTAAGAAATTGATGGATCCATTCAATCGAGAAAGACACAGTCATGAGTCAAGATGTGAACAGGGCAGCTGATAACAGGAAGTCTCTCATTCACAGTGGATGAGATTACATAAAGTTTTGTATATGTTTTGATGATTATAAAAATTACTTTAGGTCTTCTTTCTTTTTCTTCAACCCTTTTTTGTATATCAAAAAGTATGCAAAAGCAGTGTGTCTGCAAAAGGCATTGTATTATGTGGTCATGAGTTGTTTTTCCACAGGACAAGATGTTTCCCACAATGGCTTTGGGGCTCTCCCCCCTCCCCCAACACACACACAAACACAAATATAATAAAATCCTGAAATGTCTTCATGTGTTAAGATTCCTTTGCTTATTAAGGATGAGAAAATATGTGAGTTGTCTTTATGTGACTACAACCCATGTACAGATTCATTAAAATGCTAATTATGCCAGATGCTATTTGTACCATAAGAGATTCTACAGAACCCAAACCCCTTAGGTTAAATTTGTTCTCTCACCACATCTTAAAACATGGGATGGGAGAAAATATGAACAGCATCTGTGTAACTTAAAAGTTTACAATAACATTTTAAACTTTTGAAATGCCAATTATAGTTGAAGGACAATGCACAACCTCTTAATAGGTTTTAAGTATGAAGCACACTGTCAGTTAACCAGAACTCAAGCAACTGCCCCCCCCCCCCAAAATGAAGAAATAATACTTTAAACAAAAAGGCTGCTTGCAGTTACTTTTCGTTACTGTATCTTGTCGTAAGTCTTTTAATAGTTTATCTCTTGCTTTAATGATGTCTGTTTCCTTGAGCCACAGGGGGAGGCAGTTAATAAATTTATCAATATTATTATATCAAGTCAATACAGAGTTCAATGTCTGTTGTAGTATAGACTATAGCATTAGTTAGGTCGATTTTAACAGTAACTCTCAAGCAACCAGAAACTAAATTTATCTGGCATTTACCTTATGGGTGCTGAGTAACTGAGAATCTACTATACTTAGTGATGGATTTTTTTTATCCCCCTACAATATCACTTTCCAGGGAAATTTATGAATAATGTGACGTACAGTACAAGATTAGTAGAATAACTACTAATTTTCAGGAACAGGAAGAACTGGTCCAATGATTGGTTTACAGCAGAGAAGCACAATCTCCATCACAAAATGGAAAAACAATGTTACCAAAGTAGAGCGATCAGGGTATCAGTTAAGTATGCACTCCCTTTATCCCCAAAGGGTGCATTTTAGGCTCTTTTGTATCTTCACATGAGCCATACTTTCTGATGTAAACATAAGCATCCATATACCTTATTTACTTAAGTCTAATGCACATCCTTTTTTGGCTAAATTACCTTTATAAATTAGGGTACACATTAGCTTACATAGTGCTCAAAATTGGCTGCCTCCCTCCCTTGATTTGTTGGTCTCAGATGCCCCTTTGCCCTCCTCTTCTTTGCCTGAGCGACGCACATATTCCATGTCTCCTTATTTCCCCCAGCATTGCCTCTCAGATAGAACCAGTCATTTGCCTTTCCTAATGGCAGCAAATGGGTATCTCTACACGTGGAAATCACTCTGGAGCCTTCTGGTAAACCAAGCCTTTCCCCAACTTCCTCCATTCCTTTCCACTACCCCCCCCCCCCCCCCCCCATGATTGAGGAGGGAAAGAGGGAGAAAATTGACTGACTGAGGAGGGAAAGAAGGAGACAACTCTATTACCCTGCAGGTTTTTCTACTTTTCCCTCTTTTCCTCCTCAGAGAAGCCCCCTCAGCTTCTCTCCCTTCCACATAATTTTGGCTGGTTTGAAGTGGAAAAGAGAAGTGGGAGAAACAGGACAGATGCCTGCTGGGTAATGTAGTCTTCTCTCTCTCTCTTCTCCTTCAAGACAATTAATCAGGAGGGAGATTCAGTGGTTCTTGAAGGAGAGAGGGGGGAGGAGGAAGGGTCGCCACTGCCTTCCCAAGGGCAGGGAAGTGCTTAGTAGCATGTTCCCCCAACCTCCTTTTCCCCACACAGAAGCAGCCTGGGGGCAAAGAACAGATCTGGCTTGGCTCCTCCTTTAGAATCACAGAATCATAGAGTTTGAAGAGACCTCATGGGCTATCCAGTCCAACCCACTGCCAAGAAGCAGGGAAATTGCATTCAAAGTACCCCCAACAGATGGCCATTAAGTCTCAGTTTAAAAGCCTCCAAAGAAGGAACCTCCGCCACACTCCGGGGCAGAGAGTTCCATTGCTGAACAGTTCTCACAGTCAGGAAGCTCTTCCTAATGTTCAGATGTAATCTCCTTTCTTGTAGTTTGAAGCCATTGTACCACTTCCTAGTCTCTAGGGCAGCAGAAAACAAGCTTGCTCCCTCCTCCCTATGACTTCCTCTCACGTATTTATACATGGCTATCATGTCTCCTCTCAGCCTTCTCTTCTTCAGGCTAAACATGCACAGCTCTTTAAGCCATTCCTCATAGAGCTTATTCTCCAGAACCTTGATCATTTTTGTCGTCCTCCTCTGAACACATTCCAGCTTGTCAATATCTCTCTTCAATTTGCTACATATGCTGGATTTTTACATCTGAGAAGACATGTAAGGTGGTTGATTTTGGTTGCTGTAGTTAAAGGCTATTTCTAAATATTCCAGTCCCTCTTACTCCTGAGTATTGCCTTACACACAAAGAATGTGGAATAAGGAAAAGGGAGAGAAATACGATGTCTCCTGCACCAGGGTAGTTAGTGATGTTGAATTTCTAGTGTTAATCTATGGACTTCCCTATTTCAGAGCCTTGATATGTTTAACGCAAGCATGCCTCAGTTTACTTCTTCTCTGCTATAATTTTCTAGTTAAACAAAGCAATGTGCTCTATATGAATGCTTTGAATTGCCTTGATTCTGCTTCTGATGACTTTGCTGCATGGCCCACCAGCTCCCGTAGGCATCAGCCACCATTGAAGAACATAGCACTTAGGTGTGTGAAGATGCTGAAACATTTTCTTGCTCTCTCTTATTTTTTTTAAATAGCAAACTGAAACTGTCAGGGAGGGACTGGCAGGATAGCAAGAATCTTAACTACCATAAGTAAATGTGTCAAGCCCCTTGGCCTTGCAAATTGAAACAAACTGCTGCTGTATCAGCTGAACTGGAGTCCAACAAAACTCTTCTCAATCAGAAAATGAATGTAAAAACTGGAGATTCAGAGGTAGGCCACCTTAGAGCTACTTAAGCCAGTTCTTCTCTTTAAAAAATCACTGAAAGGAATATAAATAGCAAAAGCAGAGATATAACTGATCCACACAGGGTGTTTTTTTTTGTCAATTTATATGTTCTAGAGAAGGTGAATTGAAGTTGAGGATACCTCCAAACTGTGTATTTCTTCAAACCCCTTCTCCCAAAAGAGGCATTGTCAAGATGTGACTGGAGCAGAAATCTTCGTATTTGCATGTGGTGATGGTGATAGCGCTAGGGCATAAATAAAGAGGAGATGGATGAAAAGGAGATAATAGGCCTAGAGGAAATGAATTCTCATCTATACATTACTCCAGCAATGTAAGACCTGGACGTGAGTAATGTATAGATGAGACTTTGTCATTTCCAAGATCCATGACTAAATTCCTACTGACTTTACTTGCATCAGGGTTTCGATCGACTGCTTGACATTCTCACTATCCATTATTTTTTGCAGAAGAATGATGGGCAGTTCACTGTAATTCAGCTGGTCGGCATGCTCCGAGGAATAGCATCTGGGATGAAGTACCTTTCTGACATGGGCTACGTCCACAGAGACTTGGCTGCCAGAAATATCCTAATCAACAGTAACTTAGTATGCAAGGTGTCTGACTTTGGACTTTCCAGAATTCTTGAAGATGATCCTGAAGCTGCCTATACAACAAGGGTAAGGAGCAGTGAATAGGATGCAGCATAAGAGAAGACAGTGGAAGAGCACTTAGGACATTTTCCAAATATTCTACTACACAGTTGTAAGCATCGGTGGGAGTCTTCAACAAGCAAATTGCCTTAGGGTCATCTTAATGACTTGGCAAAAATTACTTGAAGGCAAACAACAACAACAGCACTTTATATAAAAAAAAACACTAGTATTCAAGCTCTATAGTCTGACTAGTTTGTCCCAATTGTGTTTTGCAATTTCTCACTTTCGTAGCTTTTCACCTTCTGAATACCAGCCTATTTCTAATTATGTCACTTTTGCATCCTTCTTTGCAAGCAACTAAATTTCATCCCTGTTCCCCTAGTGCTGGGGACTATCACAGAACAGTTATCTCTTTTAAGGATATGGGATGGGAAACATATCAGTATTTTTGTTGGGGTGGGGGAAATGAAAATTCACCTTGGAAAGGAATGATCTGGTGCATGTATCCACTTACTTTGCTTTTGTAGGTTCCTGGTTCTTTAGTGCTAACCACCACCACCATCACACATACACACACTGGTACTACTTCCTTTTAATGAATCAATCACAAGGATTCACTCAGGAAAATATTATGTAGCAAATGGGAGGAACATTTAGTACTTTGAGAGCCAGTGTGATATAGCATTTTACTGTGATTCTGGAGAACAAAGTCCTAATTTCAGTTCAGCCATAGAAACCCACAAGTCAAACGATCTCATTCTCATAGGAAGGCAAAGGAAAATCCCCCTGAACACATATTGCCAAGAAAACTCTGTGATAGTTTCACCTTAGGTCTGCTAGAAGTCAGAAATGATTTTAAGGCACACTGCAACAACTTAGTGCTTTGTCTGCCAGTCTGATTTTTATCTGAATACTCAGGTCAATATTTTCTATGTACTTTTCATGTTTTAACAGACCAGCAGGGAAGCACTAAATCAAATACCAATGTTTCCTTTTTAGACTATGAACAGGCAGATATATTATTCTGGGCTTGATCTTTTCCATCTCTGTTTTCCTTCCAAGTTTGAATTCAGAGTTTGTGAACACAACATTTTGTTGACATGCTAGTAAGTTCACCTGAAAATTGTGAGGTGGGATTTCCAGTGACTCTCAAGAACAAGCTGATTGCTTGTTTGTTTGGATTTTTCCCCTGCAGCTACTTTACCCTAATTGAGATGTGAATTCTATATGTGTCCTGGTGTTCAAATGAAATTTAAACAACTCTTCAGGACAGGCAATTAGTAGTCAGCCTGCAGGCACACATAAGGTGAGATAACACAGAAAGAGGCCATCCTGCTCTCACAACCAAATTACATTATGAATACTACATCATTTTCATGCCTTGTTCAGAGATATGGTATCCCTTGATACAATGAGAAACTGTGATTTCTCTTCACTTCTTACAATTCCTTAGGGAGGAAAAATCCCAATCCGATGGACAGCTCCAGAAGCAATAGCCTTCCGCAAATTCACCTCTGCCAGTGATGTCTGGAGTTATGGGATTGTGATGTGGGAAGTGGTGTCCTATGGGGAAAGACCCTACTGGGAGATGACGAATCAAGATGTAAGTACTTACTTGCAGATCAATGTCCTGACAAGCATTAGGTTTGAACATAATTGTTTAATCTCTTTTTGAAAAATGGAATGTATACTGATGCTTCCATTCATATTTCATCACTGTCTGTCCTTCTGAAAATGATATACCATTTAAGTTGCTTTCTGTCCCATCAGACCTGCCTCCAAAGAACAGCCTAAAAGAATCTGCTCTGGAGCAGACTCCAAGTTGGCAAGTATCAGGTGCATATGTTCAGGACCTCAGACTTTCTTTCTTGGGCACCAGTGAGTCAATACGCGGGCCCAGTATTACCTCATTAGCATTCCAAGTGATATTGAGTGGCTGGACCTAACTGCCATTCAAAATGTTCTACAGTGCTCTGGAGTGATGCTACATTTTGCTATACAATGATGGCCTTTTCAAGCTGCTTGGAGTGCTGCTGCCACTGTAGCTACTATTAGGGTTGACTGACAGAGCAATACAGGTGGGTGACAGAGTGTGTTTGCCAGTGGGCTACTATAATGACTCTTACCTAATAGGCCAGAGTAGAAGCCTGGAAAGTCAGTAGGGCAAACCTCCATTTTGAGAGGGTCTGCCAGTAAAGCAGCCATCTTAAGAGTGAATAGATAGAATATGGGAGGAGTTGGAGGTCTCCTGGGATTGGCTAGAGAGGGGGGGAGGAGCCAAGTCTTGGGATGGAAAAGATTTCAGCTTCTGAGAGTGAGTTGAGATTTGGGAACTGAAGGAAGAAGAAGTGGGTTTTGTGACTGGGTATTTCTGAGAGTGTGTGTATGAACAGGGTCAGAACAGCTACCTGATTTCTTGTGTGAGACAGCACAAGGGCTCTGCTCTCTAGTTTGAGTAAGTTAGCTGTGAGGATTCTGGTGAGAGTTGGCTAATTACTCTAAGACAGCCTGGGGATAGGTTAATCAAAATCTCACTGCTATTTCTCTGAAGTAGAGTGAGGTAATTTCTTTGTGTCCAGTAGCTATATCTGTGAGATTAGTTCTGTTTGTAACCAAGCCAAGAAACTCTTTTTAAGCAACCATTAAGATATTGTGCTATAGTAACAAGACAAGCATTTATGCCTCTCAAAAGAAGAAGTTAGTTGTCTGTTTTTTTTATAAATAAAATCTTTTTCTATTTAACTCTTAAGAAGCCTCTATCATTCCACAATCTGTCAGTATTTCTGTGTGATAATTCTAGTTTCTTTAACATCCTAATACCACAGAAAGCTCACTTATCCAAGCAGTCATATTGGGAGCCAACAAAAAAGCTGTGTGGGCAGAAGTGGGAAAGATTTACCTCAGAAACTCATTTTAAAAATCCTAATGCATATTAGGTTGGTGGCAGCAATAAACCAAAAGAAGACTGAAGCAGTGTTCACTCTACCATTACACATTCTATCTAACATCAACTTGCTACCATACTATCATCCAGTAGTGGTGTATTACATATAATCCTTTATAGTGGTGTTCAGCTGGGGGATATATTATAGTATATCATATGATCCTTTATATTGGTGTCCAGCAGTGCGATATACATTGATATAGTTAAAACGTAACACATTAAAATGTATAACAATATAAAATAAAACAAAATAGAACAACAACATTATAACAAAATATAAAGCAATGATCAACTAACACCAATAGCAAAATTCAACGTTTCGTCACAGGTGGGCGGACTGGTGCAACAACATTTCAGAAGAAAGGACTAGTGAGTAAAGTATATAGGTCATATAGCAACAGTAAGGATAAGAGCAATATAAAATTATGAAGTCTAATCTCAATTGATCAGGTGTTTAGAAAGAGTGTTACGTGAAACCTTCTTGCTAAATTAATGCAAGCTCTTCTCTCAACTCTGATGTTGCTGGTGCTCTCTTCTGTATTGTACCAGTAGCAAGAGGACTTCGGGTAATAGATATGAAGCTCTTGACTCCGTACAAACAGTCTGGACCCCTAGCCTTAAGAGCAGAAAACCTCTAGTCTTTGCATCACCTTCCTGTGAATGGCTTTAAGGAATGCTTTCACTGTGACCAGACCTAAGTGGCAAACTTGACTTCTCTAGAAACACGAGGACATGTTTCTGGTGATATATGTACATAGAGAGCAGTTCTGTCAAAGTTTAGCTGCCCACTGGTTTAGGATAATAATGTACATGTAGCACACTGTATGCAGTTTGGCTGTACATTTTAGGAAAACCCATACATGCTTTTGAGATGTGATATCAGCATGTAGGATGACAGAATGACCAAAGGGGAAGTTTCACATATCCCTAACTAGTGCAGCAAAGAAACAGCTGTGGTTTACAGAAATCTACAGAAATGCTTCTTTTTCTTGCCGTGATTTTTCTTGCAAGTCCTTTCACTTCAGTGGAACAAACACACTTTGCAATAAAGTGAAACAACAAAGACAGGACAGGTTCCCTTAGTAGAAACATTGTCATCCCATGAATAGGGCTTAATTCAGCATCCATCACTATTATTTTTTAGGATGAAGGGCTGTCATGGGATGAATGCATTTTATTACTCAATTCAGAAGCAGTGACAGACTCACACGGCTTAATCCTCTGGGGCCATGCCTATTGCTCGCCACTGCAATTTCTGTGAAAGAGGAGAAAGCTGTGTGGTCTATTTGATAGTAATTGAACAGGCTGGATCCACATTCTACCTTAGCTCATGAATGAGTTTTAGGGAAATGTACTGGTTTTTTTCTAAAGGTGGATTAGTTACTCTTTTAAACATGCTTCAGTCACCCTTTTGTGCCTGCAGTTGGGGGAGATTAAGCACAGATAGCAGAGCGGATACACCACCGATCTTTCAATACATGCTATCAAATGGAATGGCCAATCTAATGCACAATAGAAATTGGCAGAAGTCCAGCTTCACTAGTTACTATGAATAAATGACTGAAAACTAAAAGAGAGTGATCTTCTGGCACATTTTAAAGATTTCACATTGCCTGAAATAATTCGTCACAAATGCCCATGTCTATGTTTGTTGTTCAATATAGTTTTCAGTACAATAAATGTTCTAAAATATATTACAGAGTTTGGCAGATTAGAGGGATGCCATTCAAAGACATGGGCATTTTGACATACGTTCTTAATCTGAAAAAAAAAAACTTTTTTTCCGAAAAAAAAGCCTTTGTAACAAGCAGTAACCAATTGTAGCTAATTTCAGTGATTATATATCCTTCCTTGTCTATTCCTCCTTCATTACCATCATCTCCATTTCCTTCTGTCTTCTTTATAGGCTTAGCCTGTTCTTTAGACTGGTGTTAAACTAGTTCTTTGTAAGATCTAGATCAGCACTAATACCACCCATCTTACTCCACTCCACACACAAATATAATTTTCCTCTGTCTTGTAGCTTTAGATAATGGCAGGCAATGCAGCCACAAGCTCCACATGATGCCTATATGTTTTTGGTCTTCGAACTGGGTCATAATGCCATCATGGTGGTGGTAATAGGATTGCTGTTAAAATGGCATTCACTGCCCGCTTACAAGTAGAAGTGCACTCTTGGATTGTTAAAATCATAGAATTATGGAGCTGAAAGAAACTTATGGGCCATCCAGTCCAACCCCCTGCTAAGGAGGAAAATTGCATTCAAAGCACCCCTGACAGATGGCCACCCAGCCTCTGTTTAAAAGCCTTGGCTTTTCAGAGTTCAGTATATGTATAAATAACAATTGCCTCATGAAAGATACTGGTAAGTACATTGTTAAGGGATCATCACATAGTATTAACCTCTTCACAGTTCTTCCCTGAAGGTCTATCTTGTAATACGTAACTATTTCATTGTCATGTTCAAGGATGATTAATTATAATAATTTCCTCATCATCATCACTTTATTTCTTAATTAGTCGCTCTCCACCAAAGTGCTCCGAGCGACTTACAATTTAAAATAGCTTATACACAATATAAAACATTCAACATAAAAACATTCCACATAAAAACATTCAGCAGTGACTATGGCAAAATTTGATCCGATTACTTAAATGCACAACCAAACAGCCAAGTCTTGAGCGCCTTTGCAAAAGGTCGCAACTCCGACATTGCTCTAATATATGGAGGCAATGAGTTCCACAGAATTGGAGCATAGATCAAAAAAGCTCTATGCCTTGTAGCTTCCAAATGTGCCTTCCTAGGACCCGGTATGTATAGGAGATTTTCCTGGGTGGATCGAGGTGACCACTGATGGGGAAAAGGAATGAGGCGGTCCCTAAGATATAAAGGTCCTTGGCCATTTTGAGCTCTAAATGTCAGGATCAGTATCTTGTAAGAGATCCGATGTTCTATTGGTAGCCAATGCAGTTGTTGCAGAATCGGTGTAATATGGGATCTTATAGATGATCCCGCTAGCTGCCTGGCTGCCGCATTTTGGACCATCCGAATCTTCTTGGTCGTTGACTTCTGAAGGCCAGCATATAAGGCATTGCAATAATCCAACCTAGTGGTGACTGTTGCGTGGCTTACCATTGCCAATGTTTCTACCGAAAGGTAGGATGCCAATTTCCTTGCCTGGCAAAGATGAAAAAAGGCCTGCTTACTTATGGCAGTGATCTGGGCCTCCATCGCCAGCGATGAATCCAACACAACCCCAAGGCTTTTAACAGTGGCAGACGGAACCAGAGCTTCCCCATCGAAATCAGGCAGAGACTGGGTTAATTCTGGCGGCTGGCCAGGCCAGAGTATCTCAGTTTTTGCAGGATTGACTTTTAGTCTGCTTGCTCATACCCAACTCATCACTTCTTCCAAACACAGCTTAAAGTTCTCAGGAATCCTGTAGGAGAAAATAAACATTCCCATAGAGTAGTCTCCCAGTATTCAAACATCCCAAAATGTTGCAGAGGAAAACCTGTCAGTTTTGTCTGTGTGTTCATGTGTGAATACAAAAATTGGATATGTTTTTCTATGCAAAATAATTCCACCACAATACTTTGTAATTTCCGAATACAGGAAGAAAAAATGACAAGATTTTTGTTGGTCTCTTGTTTTTTGCAATATGGTTTCCTTTCTTCAGGCAACCACTTTTTTACTTTAGAATGTATAATAATGAACATTCTTTCCATCCCAATATATCAAATGTTCAAAAATTTATGTTTAACAGTTTTCTTTTCCATAACACAGATTAAAATATTTTTTCTCAAAAAAATTAATTTGTCAGCAGTCTGAGAATTACTTTATGCCCCCCCCCCCCCCAAGGCTGTTTCACCTCTTTAAGCATTGTCTTTACAATCATTTGCTTTCAAGTGGGATGTCCCGGAACCTGCTTTATCTTCCTTTAGGTGATTAAAGCTGTTGAAGAAGGATATCGTTTGCCAAGTCCCATGGACTGCCCAGCCACACTGTATCAACTTATGCTTGATTGCTGGCAAAAGGAGAGGAACAGCAGGCCCAAGTTTGATGAAATTGTCTGCATGTTAGATAAACTCATCCGGAACCCCAGTAGTCTGAAAACATTGGTGAATGCATCAAGCAGGTAACATATCCACCCCTGTGTCACCTTTCTTGCATTATTGCTAGCATTAGCAAGACCTCAGGTTGTGTGTTTTTTACATAATTGCTCAGACAATTTCTCACTTTTATTACTGCATGGAAACATATGAAAGTTCTTTAGCAATCTTATGTTTACAGTGGTAATTTTAAGGAAATTGAAGAATGAGTTATCCAGACTCAATCCTGGTCACATTTAGCGAAGCAAACACGTAGTGAAGATTCACAGCAGGGGTGAGCAAAACTTTTGGACTGTAGTACAGGCAGTCCCCAAGTTACAAAGATCCAACTTACAAATGACTCATACTTAAAAACCAGAGTGACACTCCAGGAAATGAGAGAATTTACCCCTAGGAAGGGAAATTCACTGCTGAAAGAATTATCATGGGAAAAAGATGTCTCAACTGAAGCTTTGTCATCAGTCCTTGTTTCTACAACAATGCCATTTTTTTTTCAAAATCCAATTATCACAGGGACAGAAAGTAAGGTGAAATCTTCTGAACAGGGGCACAGACAGCAAAACAAACACCACAGGAATGTTAATCCTTCTCTAGTCTATCCAATTTTTGGCTGGATTTACACTTAAAAATGCACCTGTTCCCACTTACATACAAATTCAACTTAAGAACAAACCTGCAGAACCTATCTTGTTCATAACTTTGGGACTGCCTGTAATCTTCACCATAGGCTGAGACTGGAAGGTTTTTCAGTGCAACCATATCTGCAGGGCAACACTCTTCTGCTCATATCCAGCAATGTAAGGAAGTGTTAATCCCACTGAATGCCACCAAAAACATGCGAAGAAGTATTACTGCCACCAATAACTGTAAGGAAGTTCAGAGACTGCTAAATTAAACTGCCACCAATATGTATAGAGACACTGGTATTAAAGTCTCTGTTTAGGTTGTGAGGTAACTTTGGTAGAGTGGAATGCACCGAACGTAAAATCAATGGAGATGAGGCAGTTTTTTTAAAATAACAAAGAGAACAAGTTTATTGTTAAACAAAGCGTAATGTTGCAATATGAAGATGTTACAATCTTATAAACTCCTTCTACAGTGAAGCGCTTTATTATTTCAGTGTTCCCTGTTGTGAATATTCTCACTGTTTGTCCTATACCGGATCAAACCACTGATCTCCAGTCTTCCACTACTGGCGATCCTAAAACCTCCTCTGTTAGATTCTTTTTACTCAAAGTAATCTAACGAGGTTTTCCCTTCAGCTCCCTTGCTGAAGAAATATTCACAAACACTAAAAACTAACTGACTCTACACTGCTTCACTCCACAGAGCCCCTAACTGACTCTGCTCCTCTTCTCAGGGTCTCTTCCTCCTGACTGAAACTTAACTGCCACTTTCAAACCTTTTTCTCTTTAAGCTCCGCCCACCTCCTCTTCTGCCTTGTCTCCATGGCAACCTATCTCTCACAGCTAGGCCATGGCAACAAATGTAAAACACAAATACAGATATTAACACATTATAATAAACACTTTATAATAAACATTTCTCTACAAGCAAATTTCCAAGCTCTCATATCTGACTGTAGTGATTTTCATGGTCAATTAAAACTTTGATGGAAATCATGATTAGGGAAGCTTGACTGTAGTTTTTGTATCAACAAAGTATGATTTGTGATTGACCAGCCAATCAGAATCATATGTCATAGTTTGATGTAGAATCTGAAATACTATAGCTCTTCAATTCTAAGACACACTTTCCCCCCTATAAACATTCTTAAAATAGTGTACATATTATCTTATGTATTTTTGAAGGTGGTGGAACTGAAATTAGGCTGCATCTTACAATGGATGTTGTCTTACAATTGATGAATTACTGTATTTAAAATTATAGTAATGGCTACCTCCAGAGATTGCTGAATATAAAGATGATTGTCCTTACCAAAATGTGGAGCTGAATCTTAAAAGATGAAAACAGAGGGTAACTGTAGCCCCAAACTATGGGTGTTTGAAAATTCAAACAATGGTTTGGAGCTAATCTGGGTTGGTATTTGGAGTGTGTCTTTATACGTTTATATGCATCACAATCACTAAAGCAAACCTGGCATGTGCACACATATCTGTAAGAAGCAAAATTACATTTGTTTTGGATGTTTATACCTATACCTTTTCAATACAATATTTACCACTTTTTAGTCATGCATCATTTTGTGACATTTTGTTTTTTCTTCGTGGACTCTGTGAATGCACATACATGGAGTATCTGTGCCTGTGCAGGCTCCAATGGAAAACTCTAGATGAATCCTTTAAATTTTGGTGGTAATTCCACCCACTCCTCCCAGGGCATAAAAGGGGGCCCTGGCTGCGAGCTTCCCAGTTCCTTTTTTGCACGGCACAGCTCCCTTCGGAAGCATTGTTAAAATTTCCATGACGCACTTCAAGCAGTGCACCCAGTGTGCTGCGAAAATCCCAGACTCCGATGGCCACATAAAATGACTTCTTTGTCTCAGTGAAGGTCCCGACAACAGAGTGACTATGGTAACAGTACCTACCCAGCCATGGAGAAGCTGCCCCTCTTTGACCTCAAGCTCCCTTGCCTCAGTAAGGTCGACTCGGTCAAACACTGCAACTCCTCCATCTACCTCGTTAATGCAGATTGTTTTTAAGAGGGCCCATAAGGAATCCCAGAGAGCCCAGTCTGACTCTGCCACTCCCTTGCCAGTTCCTCCTACCCCAAGGACATTGCTGGCAACCTCTGCTACAGACAAGCAGCCCCCAGCTAAGAAGAGACAAACCCAGTAGTCAGCTGCCTCCTTCAGAAGAGACCAACCATCTTCTTCTGCGACCTCCTCGAGAGATCCTCCCCAATTCAACCAGTCTAGCCCCCCAAGGAGTCTCCTGAGTCACTGATACACCATTTATCGATGGGTGAGATCCAAGACTCCCCAACACAATCCACTCCGTGGTCAGGGCATCTCTATTGCAGATACAGCCTACTGAGCCCCAGGCCTGTCAACAACTTTTCCCCTGACTTCCACATGCTTGGCTCAAACAAAAGTGTCTGTGTCCAAACAACTGCCTGTCTCCAGATCTCCATAGAGGCCCCCTCAACCATCTGTTGCTGCACCTCCAGACCTGCCTCTCCAGTCTCCTCAATGTACTGAGGAAGAGGACCAGAACAATGACCTGCCCAAGTCAGTGCACTCAGACTCTGTTTTGTCACTGGGCATAGACCTCTAACTGAACCTGGAGGCCTACAATATCAACCCTCTGTTGCCGATGGGTAATGTCAGAACCTTTGTCAACCAGACTGTCTGTTTGGCACACACTTTGGGACTTAAAATTAAAATTAAACAAATATCAAAGGCAGTAACTGAACCAGTCTTCAAAAGGGTGCAAGTTGAGGCTCCACCAATGACCCATCTGCCCTTTCTGCCCTACTTACTCAACATCCTCCAGGCCTCCTGGAAGACCCCATCCTCCATAGCACCGACCTCCAAACGCATAGAGGTGTGGTATTGCATGTATGATGAGGGACTTGAATGGCTAAAATATCACCCCAAGCCAAACTCTGTCGTGGTCAAGTCTGCCCAATCTTCCATCAAACAGTCGAACTACCCCTCGGACCGAGAGGGGAAATGCTTCAATACCGTTGGTAGAAAACTCTACTGTGGGGCCCTGCTGTTGTCCAGGACCACGAACTATATTTCTGCATGGGAGTGAACCAACAGATCCTGTGGGATCCCTTTTATGCTAAACCCCTTTCATGCTAAACCCCTTCCTCTTTGACTAGTCATCAGCCTTCCTCTACTTGTTCCCTCCAATCCCACTTATCCTGAAAGTGCTGGAGATTATCCAGCTCTGCAAGGTGAACTGCATCCTGATAACTCCGGCTTGGCCTGGTCAACCATGGTAGACAGCCCCCCTGGAGCTGTCTTGAGGCAAACTTTGCTCTCTGCTCCCCTGAGTCACCTTCATACCAGGAAACAGGGCCCCATTCTCCACCCAGGTGTTTACTCTCTTCACCTCACAGCATGGAGAATAATGAACTGTGCTTGTTGCAACTCACTCTCAGGTCCAATTTGAGAGCCACACACAAGCTGGTGACAACAAAAGTATATGCCTACAAGCTCGCTCGCTTCCATGACTTCCTTTGATCTCAAGACAAACTCGCTACTTCTATGTTGATACCATTGGTGTTGGACTTCTTACTTACCTTGGTTCAACGGAACCTTGCCCTTGCCTCCATAAAATCTTACCTAGTGGGAATTTCCTGGTCTTTCCAACAACAGGGCCTACCTCCCCCCCTTCCCCCCAGTTTCAAACCATCTTGTAAAGACTTTCCTCAAGGGGTACACAAATCTACACCCACCAATCCACCCACCTACCCTGGGATGGAGTCTCAAACTCATCCGCTCTCATCTCTCTGGCCCACCCTTTGAACCATTTGCCGCATTGGACCTCTGCCTCGTCTCCTGGAAGATCACCTTATTGGTGGCTATCACTTCAGCCCGCCACCAATCCGAGCTGACAGTGCTTCGAGTTGATGTACCTTACCTCCTCTTCCAACAGGACCAAGCCATCCTCCATACTGTCATCACCTTTCTGCCGAAGGCAATGTCGGTGTTCCATGTGAGGAGTGGGCGGGATTACAGCCAAAATTTAAAATATTCACCTAGATTCACCTTTTCCGTTGGAGCCTGTGCAGGCTCAAATAGTCCATATATGTGGATTCACAGAGTACTTGAAGAAACATGGTTACAGGTAAGCAACCTGACCTTACTAGCAAACTGGAGGTTAAACCAGCCCCTTATAAGAAATACAGACACATACATATATTGTAACAACAAAATGTATGGTGACACAATATATTTCATGAAAATCTTTTATTTATATATTTTTTGAAATATTTACTTTGTAAGATAATAACATGTATTTCTAAGGTTTTCCAAGAGGAATATATTACTGCACCACAATAATCAACTCCTTTGCAAAAATGCATCCAAATTGGTAAATGCATCCAAATTGGTAAATCTTTTTTCACATAGACTCAGTGGTTTCTCATTACATTCACAAGACACAGCTATGCATTGGAGACTGACACACTAATAGTTTGGAAAGCTCTGATCCAAAGAATTGTTTCCAAATCTATTTGGCTGGAAAGTATTTGTCTCCACAATATGAGAACCATATGTATGCCCATAGCTACAATTCTTTTTCTTCTTCCTGAAAATACTCTAGCACTGTATAACAAGTATAAACATTTTTAGTACAACCTGTTTAGAGATAACCTGGACAAGGATGATTCCCTTATACCAGGCCTGCACAACTTGGAGGCTCCTGAGTGTTTCAGCTCCCCAAATATCTGACCATTGAACAGGCAGGGGCTTCTGGGAGTTGAAGGCTCAAACAGCTGGAGAGCCATCAGTTTTGCAGGCCTGCCCTATACCAAATATGAGCAAAGTATGTCCCCACATATCTTGTCGGGCTGCAAATCCAATCGCTCCCAGTTGACATAGCCCATAATGAGAAACATTGGGAGTTGCTTCTCAATAAATAATTATAGCTCCACATTTTGCTCACTTCTGCTACTTCTGCCCTAAAGCTGGCTGAAAACCTGGGAGCTGAGCCAAGTAGAGAAGAAATGTCACACCCTATTTAAGGCCCTTTTCTCTGCTTTTATGTTCATTAGGGAACAAAAACTGTTTTAGCAGATAATAGGATACACAGCCCAGTATAGACCAACAGAAAATGTAATCTAAATGTGAATGCTGATTTCCCTTGTAGGGAAACTAGGGAGAATGCTCGCTATTATGTCTGTTTACTTATCTTTCTCCTGTATTCAGGGGCTAGAGAATTCTAATTTCTTGCCAGACTACAAACCCAGGATTTTATGGGATGCTCCTATGGCCATTAAAGTGGAATAATAGTGCTGTAATTGTGCAGTGGAAAAAGCTGTATCACAGAGTGCAGATAACTCACAAGATCTATCAGCATTTGGGTCCCTTTAAGTGTTCCTCATAGCATCCACAGTGGGAAACATAGTTTGAGAAACTAATTAAACCATCCCAACTGAAAGAACAGTTAGTTTTGTGTTCCAGAACCCCACATGGGTTTACTCTGACTAAAGAAAGCCTATGAATAGTGAAATTAGCCCCACATGCAAGCTGTGTATTGAGCCTCTAAAAAGCAGTATTTTGAACTGAAAATGAAGCTATAGAGTATTTGAGTGCACTCTACATAAAGTACTGTTTTTACACTATGAGGTTCTGAGGGGAATCTTGACACTTCAGTGTCACTGGATCACTATTTCCTGTTCTTAATACTACATTATCTTATACCTGAAATGTGATATCCAAATATTTAATGTGTATCTTACCTTCTTGTTTTAGAGTTTCAAATTTATTAGGTGAACACAGTCCACTGGGAAATGGTGTTTACAGATCTGTAGGTGAATGGCTGGAAGCCATAAAAATGGGACGGTATACAGAGATTTTCATGGAAAATGGATACAGTTCTATGGATGCTGTGACCCAGGTGACCTTGGAGTGAGTAAATTTCCTGATCATTTTCATTGAAATAAGAGAGGATCCTCATTGTTGGAAGCCAGTTTAGAAAGAAAAGATAGAGGACAATCGGGAGCATTTGGATTTTTTAAAAACAATCTCACCTGATTCTATGGAAACGTCATCATTTATATCTTCCATAAATTATAACAGACTTGTAAGACAACTGAACCTGTGGTTATTACTCTTGTTTACAATACATCCGTTCCTTTGAGTTTGAACACAGGTATGTCATCCAGATTCTGGCATATGGCTTGGTCCAGTTTTATGTAATGAAGGCACTAGTATCCTGATACCTCAGTGGTGTGACTAAGAGAGTTTTGAAGAACATGCTCTTCAGTTACACGAGTGAATGAGAAGGTTTTGATTTCACAAACATGTAGAAACATCATGGGGATGGTAGTGGAGAATTCACAATGTTCCAGGATATAGTCACAGCTTCTTGTTAAATTGAGGAAAAAGTCAGGAAGAGAGTTGGGGCTGTATTGCTTTGTTTGAATTCTGTTGCAATACGGAAATATTAGGAAGACTTTCAATTCTAGGAGGAGAATTGATATTATTTGCTCCTCTTTGCCTTTGAGACTTTGACACATTCTTTTAACCTGTCACCCCTGAGATCACTTCTCCACAGAAATAACAGACTGGCCCCTGGGGTAAAAAATTCTGGGGAGGAAATCCCTTGACAAGAAAGCTGAAAACAAAGACATATTCCTTGCCTGCATCTGAGACTGTCAAACCCAGGAGGGACTGGCACAAATTAGTTGGGGTTCGATGGTTCCCTCAAACTTTACATCTGATAGGTTGAGGTGCTGGGCGTCAGGACACACTGTTAGAAGTATAACACCAGGTAGGCAATGCCAGGAGATTTTTTAAAAGTTCATTTCTATAGCTGGGACTGTGAGATATAGAGCAGAAGGCACATATCTCTGAATGATGTAAGAAAAAACATGCTATTGACAAGGATATTCCCCACTCTGGCACTGGTCTAGAGTAAATATTATGAAATTCACCAGGCTCATCCAGTTTACTAGGCTTCTCTAGGCTCCTTAAGTTTCAGGAAACCCTTGCCAATGACACCAGTTTTGATTTTTCTAAAGTACTATAGTCTCTTCAGTGTTGCACTGTACCCTTGCATCTCTAAAAATCTATATATTGTCACCTCAAAGGTGTGTACAAACCAATTCCAAGGGTGGCATGCACTTAAGAATATGTGGTCTATTTGCTTTAGTTTCCGCACATCAAAGCATGTTCCTGAAAGAACAGAAATATTTAAAATCCTTTATCTTCTTAACTTCTTCTCAGCATGGGAGTTGCAAATAGTCTGTCGCAGGTTTCTGGCTGTGCTAAGAAACCTAACTTTATCTTCCTTCATCCATTTCAGATGTAAAGCAAGGGAGGGGGGATATTGGCTGCAGTGTGAATTTCAGAAACCATTTCCAATTCAGTTATCCACCAGAACTCAGCAGAGCAGAATGGGACTTATTTTCAGTAATCGCAGTGACCTGTTTACAAATACAGATTCTAATTCCAAATGTTGAGCCTTGGAATCATCATTTTGAGATCTAGTATAGATTTCTGCAGAACATTAACTAAGACCACTGGTAATTGGGGGAAAGTGCCCATCCAAAATGAAAAATTGGTGAAGAAAAAACAGGATTTTTTTCACTTCTTAGTTTTGTCTCTGGATTATATTTTATTGGGAAATCTCAGATTCTGCTCAGGTTAGAGAGCCAATAACCACTACCACTTCTCACATGTATTGTGTAGCATGGTTATTTTTTAATTATTCTTATTTGCTTCCTTATGTCACAATTAATGATAAGAATTGAATAGAGAAAAAAAGTTTAAACCTTCCTTCTGTTTTAATGATCAGATAAAATATGCATTGTGTTCTGCATTTGTACACCCTCTTTGTTAATTTTGGATAACCTGGTACTGTCTTTTATGTGTTGTGAATTTGATCACTCCAGGCAACAACTGAAAAAAAAAATCTGCAAATTATAACTTGGGGCAGGTGTGTTCTTTATTTTTGCATGCACTTCTTTGCTGAGTTGAACCCAAATTTGTGAAGCACCAAGAGCTCTAAACTGGTATACTAAATGCTTTTTTTGCATTTCTTTTAAATGACAATGTACATGTATTTGTGCCTGTACAATCCTTGAGCACTGATTACTGTTTTGATACTTGATACTGTATTGCCCCTTGGGTGACAGAGGTAGAGTTTCATGC
Source organism: Anolis sagrei (assembly GCF_037176765.1). Lineage (NCBI taxonomy): Eukaryota > Metazoa > Chordata > Lepidosauria > Squamata > Anolidae > Anolis > Anolis sagrei. The sequence continues at coordinate 57,100,424 of NC_090026.1, forward strand.
CCCAAATTGCTTTCAAAAAATTCACCTGCCCAGTAAAAATGAAAACAAACACATCTAAAATGTTATCTGCTGGTATTTCTTTCTGAACATGACTGTACTTGCAGGGGCTTATTTCCCATTAGCAATTGTTTTGTCTATTAACTGAATTGTACTTGTGAAGGAGAATCATCTCTAGTGTCAGTGAAGTTCTAATCTTCAGATACTTAAATTTTAGTCCAAGTTTCAAGTTACATGCAGTTTTTTAAGAATGTGGTTGTAAACTTTTTGTATCTGTAAAGTTTTCAAAGGGAACAGGTTTACGAACAGAGAGAAAATGCACCAATATTTTATTACAATTTATTCTGTAGAATAGCAGCTGTGGGATCCAGTCTTGTAGAGACTAAACGTTACACCATTTCTACTGGTACTACTCAAAGTGGTGGTCACAGACTAATGGCATGTGCTGCTGTTCCTTGGAGAGTTTCGAGGGGGGGGGGGGAAACAGTTGTAGGTAGCGGGCACAAATATGGTACCAGTTTCTGGCACCTTGGGAAAAAAATGCTGCCCAGTCACATCAGAATGGTTGATGCCTCTCACACATGAGACATTTTAATAGCAATAGCTGCCAAAAACTCTGAAGATTATTCTTTTTGCATTAATTCCCCAAAGTATTTATCAGAGGAAGTTTTTTTTTTTAACACACTCATAAAACTAACCTTTTTAGAAATCTCTGGTAGAGTTGACCCATACAATATTGTTTGTTGTTTCCTAAAATGTGTTATATGATTGATGTAATCCCATCAAATCGTAGAGAATTTTACCTCTTCCCCTGAAAATGAGGAGCTCCCTGACATGCTTAAACACAACCAAAGCAATGGAGATGCATTTAATGAAAGTGGCAAACCACATTTCGCTTCACCGGCTCCCTGGAGCAACCCAACTATCAAGATTTTAGTTGAGCCAAACTTCAATAGTTGGAGAATGAAGACTTCAGTATTTTTCTCCTAGCCGTGTTGAATCTAGAAATTGGAAATAATTTTGTTTCTGCTTAGTTTTTTTATAAGAGTTTACCAAATTATGCAATATTTACATATTTGGAAAGGAAAAATCTTTGGATTTTAAAAATGTGAATGTAGAGAAACTGAAGTTGAAAGATAAATCCATTGAGGCCTTTTAGTGCTTGAGTCAAGTCTGGATTTCAATTTCTGTGTATTCAGTCATGCTCATGCAAATTAGTGTTGTGTCACATATTTTTTGCAGAAAGATTGTTAATCTTTAACACTTATTTGGCAAGCAGGTGCAGTGTAGATCTTTTCACACTAGGAATAGCTTGCCCTACTTAATTTGGCTAACATACATATAGAGAATTCAACAAGATTTAGACATTTTTTTATACATAGAGTGGAAATAATCTCAAGTTTCAGAAAATCTGGTTATAGGAAAAAAAACAAAAATGGCAGATTTACTCAATCTGCTGGGTCACTAGCTCCTGTAGATTTTATATCATGAGCTATGAAACTCCCTGTACTTAATACCATAGAATTTCATTATAAGAAACTTTACTCCCTTTTTACCTTCTTAGTTTCTAACTTTACTGAATAACAGCAGAAATATTTTGAAAACACTATTGTCGGCTGAATATTAATATAACATATTTTGTGTTGTCGAAGGCTTTCATGGCTGGAATCACTGGGTTGCTGTAAGTTTTTCGGGCTGTATGGCTATGTTCCAAAAGCATTCTCTCCTGATGTTTTGCCTGCATCTATGGCAGGCATCCTCAGAGCTTGTGACTATTTTGCTTTCTCTCTTTTAAAAGATGCTATGGAATACTGTTTTATCTGTGGAGCAAAATACTATTCCATATATATTAAGAAAACATGTCTGGAACTTGGCAGGGTGTCATTGAAGTTGTTGCTCTGACATGTTCAGCAGAATGAGGTAGAACATAGATTGAGGTGGAACATACAATGGGATAGAATTATTTAATACTCCAGACAGAGCACAGCTGCTTTTAAAATTGTTCTTTAGAACCAATTACAGATAGGAAATTTACACTGCTGGTCTAAATTTCAAGAAACATCATGAACACAAAGAAGGCAATTCTTGATACTTAACAGTTGGAGCTTATGTCTTAAATCAGGGGTCCTCAAACTTTTTAAACAGAGGGCCAGGTCACAGTCCCTCAAACTGTTGGAGGGTCGGATTATCACTTGAAAAAAACATGAATGAATTTCTACGCACATTGCACATATCTTATTTATAGTGCAAAAAACACTTTAAAACAATACAATAATTAAAATGAAGAACAATTTCAACAAATATAAAATTATTAGTATTTTAATGGGAAGTGTGGGCCTACTTTTGGCTTATGAAACAGGATTGTTGATGTTGTTGTTTGCTTTCAAGTCGTTTCAGACTTAGGTTGACCCTGAGCGAGGGCCAGGTAAAGGGCCTTGGAGGGCCGCATCCGGCCCCCGGCCCATAGTTTGAGGACCCCTGTCTTAAATACTTGAATATGCCAGAGCTGACCAAGGGTGTAATCATATCTTTCTGCTACTTCAGTTCATCTTAGGGGGACTTACACAATAGAACATCCTGGTAGATTTGCCCTAAGTTCTCATAGTCATCTCTAAACCTTAGATCTTCCAGAGATCATCTAAAGGAGTGGTTCTCAGCCTGTGGGTCCCCAGATGTTTGGGCCTTCAACTCCCAGAAATCCTAACAGTTGGTAAACTGACTGGGATTTCTGGGAGTTGTAAGCTAAAACACCTGGGGACCTACAGGTTGAGAACCACTGATCTAAAGCTTAGAGATGACCATGAGAACCAGTGAGATATGTTAAAAGGAAAACACACACACACACACAAAACACGAAACCACATTTCTTCATTTTCTGTATGCATGTGATATACACTATTTAGTTTTTAATTATCTCTGGAAGATCTTAGATTTGAGTTACACTTTATACTTCATAATTCAGGAATAAATCATTCCTGAAGATACATGAGATGATATCAACAATGTATGGTGCCTATATGACACATACAGGTTGTCTTTCCTTCATAAAACTCAAATGTCTCAAAGACTGAGTCTCTACATTCATTTTTATTCCAGGGCATCTCAACCATTTACAAAAGTTGGTTTTGATGTGATTTGTCAATGCTAATATTATACATTATTTTGCAGCCACTCTGTAGAATTTTTTAAAACAATGTCTGGCAACAGAATTACTAATACAAACTAAAATAATCTCATTTTAAATAGTCTGATCCATATGTATATTAAATTAAGCCAGTTTACCTTCAACCAGTCACATCAGCCCCAAGATTTTTCATTTTTTTCAAGATCTGTAATTTTTTTCATCACACAGAAAACTAACATGTATCATGTCGCCATTCTTTAAAAATGTTTAAAGAATTATCATACCTATAATTCTTTTGTGTCAGAGTTTCAACTATGTTTCAGCTAGTATTTTTGGCAGGGCTTCTGTGGTCTACTTCAGTTGTTAAAGCAGAAGCAAAACAGGCAAGGTACAAGTTGCTTGTACATCATATTTGTCCCAGTTTTTGTATCACATATAGACTGGCTGTGGATTGCCAAAGGTGACATTTCTAGACAACTCTTTTATGTTTTGTTATGAAGTTGAATTGCCTTGTTTTGATGAGATTGTCTTACTGAAAGCACAACTGGTGATAGACACAATTCCTGGATTGTAATAAATGCATGTTTTGAGCATACCTGTATATCTTAAAACAGATACTTTCATTCATGTTCACAGGCAAATTAATGAAATTACTTTAAATTAGTTATTCTTCCATTTGGCTGCATAACCCGGCTGATTTAGACCAGGGGGTGATATAGTTTCCCAAAGAACAGAGATGTGTTGCACATTGTTTAATATGTCATTGCATACTGGAACTCACATGAAACCTTTTAATTCTTCATAAAAGGGGGAAACCCTCCAAAATTCACATTTATTTTTGTTTACAGTGACATTTCGATGACTATTCTAGAAAGAGGGTCGCACAGTTAAGAGCATTGGGTCAGAATCTCTTAGCAATATAAATTGCCTTCAATCCTTTAAGACTATCACAATTTATAAAAGTTGAAAACCTGAGAACTTTGGGGAAAGAAATAGAATCTTGTTTGATTTGATTGTGTCTCTATTCTAAAACTGTGAAAAGACCTTTAGAATTTTATTTTTTAAAAAACAATTGATTGTTAATAATTTGTTTTTGAAGAAGGGAAAAATGGAAACTTTACATGTTGTGACATGTTCAGTGGAGATGACTATTCATTTTGTTCCAGAGCTGGGACTTGGGGGATCAAATAAAAATCAAAAGTGAACTCTTCAGAGTAGGTTTTATCCCTGAAACCGCAGTGATAAAACTTGATTTAAAATTCTGTTGGTTCTAGATCTCCATCCTGAAATTTCAGCCCAACCAGATATCTCAGAAATTGCATTGGTGGGGAAAAGAAGAGACTGGTCCTATTTATAAAAAAAAACCAGCCTCTGTAAGAGGCAAACCTATGTGTCTGCCATGTGTTAGAAAGGCAAATGAGCAAGTAAAATGATGATGCCCAACCCCAAGATTTTTAAGTGTACCTGGTAGTTTTAGTTGACTTTGAATGTGAGTGCCCAACTTGAGTCTCATTCAAAAGGATATTGGTGTAACTGCCTTTTGGAGTTGTTGCAAACTGTCTGCTCACAACCTGAGTCATCTGAAACAATTTGAAAATCTTGGTGACTTTCTTGCAGTAGGCAAGTCAAGAATTCTGTTTGCCAGCAAGACCCAGCCTATTCTCAACAAGGCTGCGTTGTGAATGGTCACAGACCGAAAAAAATGGGCTTCTGTGGCTATTGCCCCAAGTCCTGTGCTCTGTTCAAGCTGCCTGACTACAGACCTGATGATCAGTGTATTCCACAATTTGTTCTGCCATGTAGTTCTAATTCTAGCAAAAGAATTGGATATCATGTTTTCCACCTATGCTTCTGTCTGGATTATCAGACCGTTAACCACAGGAGAGAGAAACAACTATTTTCTAAACTTGTGGACAATCCTTGGTGGCTTTGAGTGTCTTCCCTTGCTCAGCAAGGATAACTTTGCCAGAACAACCCGCAAGAATAGCTAGCTCACAAGGCTGACCTCTTTTAGTCGTGTACTTAGCTGGACTTTAATGGCTAACAACAAAAGGTGGACTTCTTCACATCTCCTTTTTGAAAGATATGTACTCACTGAATCTCAGGACACCTTGTTGCTTGTCATCCAGTGGACGGCTCTGAATATTTGTAACAGTTACATGTGTCTGTTGTGTTATGTTGTACTTGTTTCTTGTTTCCTTTTAAAATAAATGTTTATTTATAATTTTAAAAATCCCTCACTCATTGAAAAAAATGTACCAAGAATTCACCGGCTCTTGCTTTTTATTCCTCATTTTTCATGCTATGAAATGATTATTTCAAGACCAATTGCGATGCCTGTCAGGAATGGGATAAACAACAAGAGCAGATGAACATTTTATGTTTTATAAAGAATCTTTAAGAACTGGGCTGGCAAAAATGTGTCCCCGAATCCACGAGTCTTTCCAGGAAATTTTCGTTTTAGAAATAGGGATGCCAGAGTCCACCTCTGTCACAGGATATACATTTATATTTATGAAAACCAGATATATTTAATTTGTTTAACTGCCAGTTTCGTTTTCTTGATTGACTGCTTGAAAAAGTTGAGTAAATACCAAAGAAAATTTGCCTCATGTAAGGTTTTTTCATGTTTCCATCTCTGATGACAATGAAAAGTGTTGAGGAATGCATAGCTTCACAGTATGTTCCTCTGTCTGTAGAAGCTTTGAGGATGGAGCTGTGCAAATTTCCTACCAAAAAAAAAAAAGAAAGAAACAATGACATTCCTTAACTTACCCATTTAGCCCTTATGAGAAGAAAAAAAAGTCCCCATTATCACTAGCAATAAGGTTTCGGCATATTCTGGCCACATTCCATTGAGGGTTCTGCCCTTTGATGTGTGAATTAAGTTACAGGTATTGGGTTGAAATCTAATTTGTGCCTTGAATTCCTTTGGTAATCTTTGAGAAGCTACTATGGCCCTTTCTCACATCTACAATAGCATTGGCTCATGTCTGGTTTACTAAGTTCGTTATTTTCAATTCCTTGTGGAACATAAGAAGCATTCTTACAAAAGAGTCAGACCTTTGTTCATTTAGATCAGTGCTGCCCATTCTAGATTTCCCCAACAGGTTTGTAGCCATTATTTCCACCCAGTATATATTGGCCATTGGAGTTTATTTATTATTTATTTAAGACATTTCTACCCCATCTTTCTCACCCAGAGGGGACTCAAGGCAGCTTTACATACAAGCAATGATTTGATGCCTTAAAACTCAATGCACACTTAATATTAAAATAGAATTAAAAAGTACATTAAAAACAATCAAAACATTTTAAAACAATACATTCAGACTTAAACACGTAATCTACGAGCATAATCTGGGCCATTCCGATGGTCATTGCACATTGTTCCATGTCTATCTATTGCACAGGTTCCCTAAAGGCTTGATCAAAAAGCCACATTTTCACTCTCCTGTGGAAGGTCAGGAGGGGGGGGGGGTTATCTAATATCCCTGGGGAGTTCCACAGCGAGGGGCCATCACTGAGAAGGCTCTGTCTCTCGTCTCCATCAACAGTGCATTCAAACATTAACCTTTTACAGCCTTATGAGAAATTCTTGAGCTCTACCACAGAGCTCCTAAAGGCAAAATTGTCTTAATAACAAAATCAATTATAAATCCAGGCAGGAATGGAAAGAATATTCAGAAATATTCAAAAAATATTCAAAATGGCTGAAAATTGATTTCTTGAGCATCAGGAAAGTTTGACAAGGAGAATGCTGGAGGATGAGAATCTTCAGATATTTTCCTCCATGAAAATGCATAGGTTCATTATATGCACAGGAAGTGGCAGTTTTCTGGGCATAAAACACGCTTATAGAATCATAGAATCAAAGAGTTGGAAGAGACCTCATGGGCCATCCAGTCCAACCCCCTGCCAAGAAGCAGGAATATTGCATTCAAATCACCCCTGACAAATGGCCATCCAGCCTCTGCTTAAAAGCCTCCAAAGAAGGAGCCTCCACCACACTCCGGGGCAGAAAGTTCTACTGCTGAACGGCTTTCACAGTCAGGAAGTTCTTCCTCATGTTCAGATGGAATCTCCTTTCTTGTAGTTTGAAGCCATTGTTCCGCATCCTAGTCTCCAAGGAAGCAGAAAACAAGCTTGCTCCCTCCTCCCTGTGGCTTCCTCTCACATATTTATACATGGCTATCATATCTCCTCTCAGCCTTTTCTTCTTCAGGCTAAAAATGCCCAGCTCCTTAAGCCGCTCCTCATAGGGCTTGTTCTCCAGACCCTTGATCATTTTAGTCGCCCTCCTCTGGACACATTCCAGCTTGTCAATATCTCTCTTGAATTGTGGTGCCCAGAATTGGACACAATATTCCAGATGTGGTCTAACCAGAGCAGAATAGAGGGGTAGCATTACTTCCCTAGATCTAGACACTATGCTCCTATTAATGCAGGCCAAAATCCCATTGGCTTTTTTTGCTGCCACATCACATTGTTGGCTCATGTTTAACTTGTTGTCCACGAGGACTCCAAGATCTTTTTCACACGTACTGCTCTCGAGCCAGGCATCCCCCATTCTATATCTTTGCATTTCGTTTTTCCTGCCAAAATAGGGTATCTTGCATTTGTCAGTTAAACTTCATTTTGTTAGTTTTGGCCCATCTCTTACATAGAAAAAAATATTTCAGTATACAAAAACGTGTTTTACACAGAAAACAGTTTCCTGCATAAATTTGTTTTCTGCACAGAAAACTATGGGGGTTTTTTGTGCAGAAAAAATTATTTTCACTGCAGAAGGTGCTATTTTCTATGCTGCAAATGCTGCTTTGTGTTCAGTGTGTTCATTTTTTTTTCATATAGTAAGCATCAAACTGGAAAAGGTCTTTCAGACCACAAGAGCATAATGGTAATATTCTTATTTTTTTTAAAAAAATGCCTGTGATTATTAGATTTATGAAGATTTACATCTATAATGTAAATCAGATGATGAGCATATATATGAGTAGTGTGACTCTGCTCCCCCAAAATGATTGGAAAATAAATAAATAAAATAAATCAGGAGTAACACTCTTTCTAATTCAGGATGTGCTGTGTATAAACAAGATATGTCTTCAATATATTTTTAGACATTTAAACATTTAGACATGTAAGACTAGAATCCTGCTTGTTTCAGGAGAACCAAAATGGCGCAGAACACTGTAGACATGCCAGCAGTGCAAGAGTACAAAAGCTCTACTGACCTGGCCCTTGCTATCTTAGCTTGCAGTGAAATTGAAATAGTATTGGCACTTGAAATTTATGTTTTTGAGTCCTTGCTCAACAATGTTTACCCATTGTTGACAAGAGTAGAAAGAAATGTTAATAGAGGCCACAATTAGCTTCACATGATTCTGTGATCTGAAAAAGAAAAGATTCTCACTAATCTCAATGTATAGTGGATGTGCAGAAGAGGGAGAGACAGAAAGAAAGAGAGATAAATTGAGAGATAGGAGTTAGAATCCAGATAGGAAAGCATGTCCAGACTCAGGACAAAGTGCTCCATATGTCAATCCTGTTCACAGACGATACTGTTAGTTCTCAAAATGCATAGACTGTGGTGTTGGGCATAAAGTGTATTTTTTAAAAATGATTTGTTTGTGTTAGTGATTTTTTAAAAGTAGGGCAATAGTGTTTATTGCTGTGGAGACATGCAGGAATATACCAGGTGTGAGCATGCATTCAGCACCTAATTTAATTAATTCTTAAGTGTTAAAGGTGGCTGAATAAATCCAAACTCTGATCAACTGAAGGGCCTCATAGGTCTGAAAGTTCCACTGTACTAAGATTCTTCCCAGAGCAAATACTAATATGTTAGGAAAAGGCTAGGATAAACTTCCCTGATAGTGCAGAGTGTTCAGTAATATGAGTGTCAACTTGCAGATTGACATGTCTTTGCTATTTGCTAACCTGAGCTCTCACAAACTGCAGGTTGCCACATTGTCCAATATTTCTGAGAACTGTATATTAGATACATGTCAGAGACTACAGCTTCAACACAATATATAGTTACTTGTCATTTCTACTAGAGGACATGGATCAATTATACAAAAGGGTAAACACTTCATAGTTGCTTACATACAATCATAACTTGTGATGCAAAAAATGTTTCAAAATACATTTCATTAACATGAAATTTGAAAGAACACCAAAGATGTATTTATTTATTTATTTTATTTCTTATACTTGTATACCGCCGTTTCTCAGCCTGACCGGCGACTCAATGCGGTTTACAACAAGATAAAATCCACAACAATATACAATGTAAAACCACAAAGGCATAAAATACAATATTAATGTAACAATAAACAACACCATACAACTAAAATCATGATCCAGTTCGTCGTCCGATTTTCCAATTCCTGTAATCATCACATTGGTTGCACTGTTTAACCGAATGCTCGTTCAAACATCCAGGTTTTTAATCTTCTACGAAACACCATCAGCGAGGGGGCTGATCTTACCTCCATGGGGAGGGCGTTCCACAGCCAGGGGGCCACCACAGAAAAGGCCCTGTCTCTCATCCCCGCCAGCCGCACCTGTGAAGCAGGCGGGATAGAGAGCAGGGCCTCCCCAGAAGATCTGAGGGTCCTGGTGGGCTGATAGGCAGAGATACGTTCGGATAGGTAACGTGGGCCAGAACCGTTTAGGGCTTTATAGGCCAACGCCAGCACTTTGAATTGAGCCTGGTAGCAAATCGGTAGCCAGTGGAGCTGGTGCAGCAGAGGAGTTGTATGCTCCCTGCGCTCCGCTCCTGTTAGTATCATGGCTGCCGAGCATTGGACTAGCTGGAGCTTCTGGGCCGTCTTCAAAGGCAACCCCACGTAGCCATGTAGGCTAATAAGAGGTAGTATTCCCCCAGAATTCTCAGGAATATGGGTTATCCTTTTATTTTTAGGATTCTCCCTGCTACTGGGTGCCAGAAAAGGTTTGCGAAATAATCATACATATCAGATGCTTCTAGATGAGGCTTTTGTTGGACTATAACTCGGCTTTATTGCCAGAAGTTTACCCGAGATCCAAAAGATGTCACCTTTCATTAATAATCCTTCTGTATTTTCCAATTCCTCTGTTTTTTTGTCTTACTTACAATAAAAAAGAAAAAATAGATTTGGTATACATTGCTCTAGGAATCCTCTGTTGCTTTCATTACACCAAGCATTGCTGGCCGAGCAATTTTCAGAACTCATTGGAGGAAAGAATGAGACTTCTTAACACCAGCAGTATTATAATCATAATATAAAATCTGGCATTCACAGCTGTGACATTATTTGTGTGATTCCTTGGCTCCCTGCCATTCTGCTCTTGACTTCAACTCTGCTTAGGCACCTAAGGCATGTGCACACAAGATTTTTCTACTGCATAAAATCAGACATTCCAGAAATTGGACTTTGTGAGTTTGCTGTGAAGGATTTGGCTTGAGACAATACTACTTCTTAAAATATGAAGCACATCCTTTTAATTTCAACAGTAATAAAGCAAAATGTTTTCAGAAGCAATCTAACAATTGGGATTTTAATCTTATTATACCAGTTTGCATTCTGGCATTTTGCAAAGCATAAGAACCTGCTTCCAGTCCCCTTGATGTAGATCATATGTGTTAAGTGGTCAGATGCCTATTTGGATCCAATAAGGTACACACAAAAAGACAGATCCAAGAAAGTTTAGAACCTGGGGAGTCAATGGAAACCACACTGGTGGAGGTAAAGTCTGACAGATTCTAAGAAATGAAACAATAAATTGAAGGGGCTAAAAACATTAAAACGAATCATTACAGAAAGGTGAATGTCTCAAAAATGAACTTGAAAAATTCTAGAAAACTTCAAACTATTATAGGACAGAGTTGGAGAAGCTTATTTTCCCAAAATGGACCTAAATATGACTGTTGCTGTCCCACTCGCATATTTCCAAGCACATCCCTCCCTCCAAACATGCAGTTCTGTTTAAGGCTGTGGAGGCAGTGCACCAAATCTGCCTTCATAAATGGGAATTGTATATTAATTAGCAATAATCTACTGTAGTAACATGCTAGTACAAGGCATTTCATTGCTACCATGTAAATAACTGGCTCTTTAGATTGATAGAACACCAAATGTATTTACTAGCTAGTTTCATTTACCCACACTCCAAAAATATTCCTCCTTAGAAGTGTATTTGGATCTCTCTAGGTCCCTCCAAGCAATCCCATAACATTCTTCCATCCCAAGCATATCACAGAATAGCACTGTAAAATCTAGAGAGGCCCACCAATGAAAGCATGGGGATTGCATAGACTTTGAAAATTGGGGGGAAACAGGAACATGGCTGAAAATCAAGTTCTGACATTGTGGGGGTGGGCGATGATATTAAACAGTATGGGGGTTGCAATCCAATTAAAGTTAACTCATTGCTCTTGAGAGGTTCAATGAGTGACAATTCATCTTTTAATTTCCAGAGGGAAAAAAGACTCTAAGGGAGACCTTAGGGAATTACGGTCTGCAAAAACCACTCATTTCAATCTAAAATCTACACTGAAATGTTGAGTTGATAGCATTGAATGTCTGCCAACTTTATGTTTTATGTTTGGAAGCTGCCCTGAGTCCCATGGGGGGGGGGGGGTGTTGGTGTTAAAATAAATATTATTATTATTATTATTATTATTATTATTATTATTATTATTATATCAAAATGAAAACAAATTTAGCCAGATTCCTCCATGTAGAAAAACTAAAATGGGACAACAATTTATTTATTTATTTATTTACATCACTTATATCCCACCATATCAGCCCGCAGGCGACTCAGGCCAATCTTTTAAAGGTAGGATGCCAATTCCTGTCTTTTCAACAGTAAAGTCTAGAAAGACTTGCAGGATAGTATTCATAGTTGATACCTTGTTTTTTCGGCTAACTGAAATGTAAATCAGTTCTTCCCACCCCAGTCCCCTAGATTTGTGCCCTAAATGCTCCTATCCTCCATCTATCTACCTCCCTCTTCATCCCCTTCTCGTCCCTTCCCTTCTCTAAATAGTTTTTGTGCTTTGGCCTTCAACATACCTCTGTTTTCTAGCCTTTTAGGTTTTTAAAGTACAATGATTTGATGAGACTGTACCTCACTCTGTTTATGCTGGTCTATGACCATAATAAAGATTTTTGATTTTGATTACCTTGTTATTTTGTTTATTACGGGTCTTCAAATATCAGTTGCATTTTTCAATGTGCAGCCCTACAAACCATGTACAAAAATGTTAGCTCAATATAAGCTCTTGCTCAGCATCCCTTCCTACAGACGGATAACAAAATGAAAAGTGACTCATTTATTTAGTTACCGGAAACACTGGGTTGTTGTAGGTTTTCGGGTTATATGACCATGTTCTAGAAGCATTCTCTCCTGACGTTTCACCTGCATCTATGGCAAGCATCCTCAGAGGTTGTGAGGTCTGTGAAACATGGTAAAAGCCTTCCCTGCCCATTGACCTTCCAGAGTGTGGAACATTATGTATTTCCCAACTGCTCTTGCTACAGGCAAAGCAAGGGTTGAGTAGTATGGTGGCTAATGAACCAAACAAAGAACAAAAGGATGCCTCCCATTACTATTTCAAGGAAAAGCTTCATCCCCTGATCAATGCATGGTTCCTCATTGACCCTACAGTTTACTTCCATTTATCCACCGTTTAACATCTTCAGTCTAGAAAAAGTACTGCCATTTTGATTCTGCTGATGATATTATGTGTCCTGTAGGGATGGGTAGATTTCCTTCTTGTCTTCCTCCTTGATAGACTTTTGCTTCTCCTTTTGGAAAGGGTGGTGGGAGAGGAATTTCTGCCCAAGTAATGTTTATATGTATCACAAAGTGCTTTTAAATAGTATGGTCTGCAATCACTGGCAAATTTTAGAAAACAAAAACTCATGGGGGATCACATGTGCAGCCATCTTCCTCATGAGTCAACCTTTTGGAATCAATGTGTGCTTTCTTCATGCAGGGATTTGAGGCGCCTTGGAGTCACACTTGTTGGGCACCAGAAGAAGATAATGAACAGCCTTCAAGAAATGAAGGTCCAGCTGGTAAACAGGATGGTGCCATTATAATTTTTAAATATTTTTTATTTTTTTAAATGTCACTTCAAGTGATCAGCCTTGCACTTTGTACACATAACTCTGACCTTCATTTTAACAACTGAAAAAAGATACTCAGTTTTTCCTATACCACAACAGAAGAACACTGGCCTCATTGACATAATTTATAATCAGTATTAAAAGCTACCTTCTTGTGACTGCATCAGGAAGTACAAGCAATGTGAATAAAAAGTAAAAATGGGGCTGTACCACATTTGAGGTTAACCATTTTCTTCTGCTTCGATAACAACAAAAATAGTCCCATTGCACCTTGTCTGTACTTGGAGTATATTGATATCTAAATACATACATATATATATATGGCACCTTTCAAAAACTGAAAATGGCAGCCCATGAATTTGCTTGAAATTTTTGTCAGCACACTGAAAGGTACTGTTTACTGACTTTTCATTCAGGTCTTAAGCATCAAATGGAAGGATTTTGAAGAGCAATACTAGACTATTTCTTGACAGCGCTTTCTTATTTTATACATTTTAAAGAATAATGATCTTACACAACAGTGGCGTCCCTAGTGGTCACTGTTTTTCAATGCAATACAGGATGCGCTTTTCTTCCTTTTCTCAATGACATTCCTTTTATAGTGACTAATAGTACAATATATGTAGATAATGTTATCCAGACTACTGCAAACCCAAGTGTGGAACATAATCTTTTTCATGCTACCTGACTTTGTGTTTTTACTGCTGCTTGGTTGTAACAGGCATATTTTATAGTAGCACAAACATTGGAACTGGGTCCAGAATTTGCTTCCTGAAGAATCTTTATTTCATGGATCAACAAAAGAAGGGGAAGAGAATATATTGCCTTTGATCATTTCTTGAAATCATCTAAAAGCATACCTTGTGAAATCTCAGAAGTTGGAAGGAAGAACTGTATAAGATTGCCTTGTCTTGGAAGGACAGCTTCAGTGCCTGGAATAACTTCCCGCCCCGTGGCCAAAGCAGAATCTACTGTAGAAAGTTATGCAAATATGCATCAGATGTAAAGGCTGCTGAATTATCCATTTATTGGCACATGTTTTAAAACATAAAATCATATGCAACCTCAGTAATACCAGTACCAGGGAAAGAAGATTTGTGACTTGCACATTTTTACTGATTTTAAGGGAATAGTGGTCCAGCTTGTCTTAATACTTTCCCCCAGATGTATCATCTGGAAGAAATGTTCTCACCTAAAATTGGAAGTTCATCAAAACTGAATGACTCTGAAAATGGCAGTAAATTTGCAATAGCCATGATGATTTTCAAAGAATTGGTTGCTTCTCTTCTGGATTTAATTTTGCTTCTTGCAATCTATTCACTTTGATCACTTGAGATGAATTGGGCTATAGACTACACAAATAAAATGACCAAGAATATATGCAGGGTCTATAGTAGAGATCTTCCACTTCACATGTTCTTGATCCATTCTGATACAGCTTTTTCTGAAAGTTGGTATGATTCCTGGAAACATTCTCTACTAGCTATGAATTCATACCTGTTGGGCATTATTTAATAGCACTCAGTGTATATGTGTGTGTGTGTGTATGTGTTTTCATCATATGTCAGCACCATACATTGTAAAATGGATTCTATGGTACTCTGGTTCACCTGGAAGCAATCTTCTGTTTGTAGCCAACTTTCTTCAGTGGCCAGACATAGTTATGCAGAACTGAAGTTCTTGGTATAATGCATTGTTGGTGATACATCCCATTATGTGTTGCAACATCAAACAACCTGACCTCACCAGGGCATACATTGGATCTGTACAGCTGATCCTGCATCACTCTGACAACATTAGAAACCACTCTTAATGTTCTAATTTGTAAGGCTGTAAACTATAGCCCTATCATTGGAAGTTTTACCAAAATCTTTTGGCATCGTAGCGAAGACATAATCAAGATGTATTCAAATTTTTGAAAGGAATTAGCAGACCCACTCAAATCCCTTACAGTATTAATTCAGATAATTCCTGTATGAAATTCAAAATAATGAAAAATAAGGACTAAATACCCTGAAGCTACCAGATCTTGTCTGCTTTTGGAAGCAAAGCTGTCAGTATCGGAGACTATCCAGGAAGACCAGGTACTGCAGGATACATTTCAAAGGAAGATAATGGCAAATGATTTCAGTACGTTCCTTATCTATGAAATCTCTAGGACAGTCATGGGGTCACTGTAAATCAATAGGTAACTTGAAGGCACACAAACACACAGTGCCAGACTTGGTTTAATTAGTGTTCAGAACATTGATTCCAGACTTTAAGTTGCATTCCAGCAGTGTAGACTGGTCCCAGTCTCTCTTACATAGTAGCAAAATCATAATTCAGTCTCTGAAATAGTGTTTCCTACAATCCTACTATTGCTAGTTAGTGCAATTTTCCAGAGGGGAAAAGAGGCATTGAGAAAGGCTTCTCTGCAGGATGTCGCTGCAGGCTAATATTGATTGTCTTCTAATTGAATCCAAAGCCTGGCACAATTGAAGTCTGGGCTAAAAATGTGTCCATATACCAGAGTTCATTACATTTCTAAAAAGGAATTGAGATTAAGACAGTTGTGAATGCTGGGATCCTATATCTGGATGATTTGGGAGCATTTAATATATTTATGTTCCTTCCAAAGGTGAAGAAAATATGTTCGTATCCTCATCACCACTACCATTACCTCTCCCAAAAGAAAAGTTGTTGTTGTTGTTGTTCATTCGTTCAGTCGTCTCCGACTCTTCGTGACCTCATGGACCAGCCCACACCAGAGCTCCCTGTAAGCCGTCACCACCCCCAGCTCCTTCAAGGTCAGTCCAGTCACTTCAAGGATGCCATCCATCCATCTTGTCCTTGGTCGGCCCCTCTTCCTTTTGCCTTCCACTTTCCCCAGCATAATCTAGGCTTTCCTGTCTCCTCATGATGTGGCCAAAGTACTTCAACTTTGTCTCTAGTATCCTTCCCTCCAGTGAGCAGCCGGGCTTTATTTCCTGGAGGATGGACTGGTTGGATCTTCTCGCAGTCCAAGGCACTCTCAGAACTTTCCTCCAGCACCACAGCTCAAAAGCATCGATCTTCCTTCGCTCAGCCTTCCCTAAGGTCCAGCTCTCACATCCGTAGGTGACTACAGGAAATACCATGGCTTTCACTAGGCGGATCTTTGTTGCCAGTCTGATGTCTCTACTTTTTACTATTTTATCGAGACTGGACATTGCTCTCCTCCCAGGAAGTAAGCGTCTTCTGATTTCCTGGCCACAGTCTGCATCTGCAGTAATCTTTGCGCCTAGAAATACAAAGTCTGTCACGGCCTCCACATTTTCTCCCTCTATTTTCCAGTTGTCAATCATTCTTGTTGCCATAATCTTGTTTTTTTTAACGTTTACCTGCAACCCAGCTTTTGCGCTTTCTTCTTTCACCTTGATTAGAAGGCTCCTCAGCTCCTCCTCGCTTTCAGCCATCAGAGTGGTGTCATCTGCATATCTGAGGTTGTTAATGTTTCCTCCAGCAATTTTCACCCCAGCTTTGCATTCATCAAGCCCCGCACATCGCATGATGTGTTCTGCATACAAGTTAAAAAGGTTGGGTGAGAGTATGCAGCCTTGCCGTACGCCTTTCCCAATCTGTTGTTCCGTGGTCAGTTCTTACTGTTGCTACTTGGTCCTTGTACAGATTCCTCAGGAGAGAGACAAGGTGGCTTGGTATGCCCATCCCACCAAGAACTTGCCACAATTTATTATGATCCACACAGTCAAAGGCAAAGAAAAAAGAAAAAGAAAAGTAGAGAAGGTAAAGTAGAGATAGTCATAACTTGGAGAAGGAGATCTTGATAATAAGTTCATCGCTGGTGGAAAAGAGAACTGAGCAATTGCCTTTCCTCCCATGTCCTTTCTCCCCTGCATTTGCCATCACTTGGCAAGGTGCCATATTCATCCATAAACATGTGAAAATGGTCGTTGGGAGACAAGACAACCTGTGTGGGCTGCTTTCATGATAGGCTGTCCGGGAAACAGGAAGGCTTGTTAAATTCCCATGGTGGGTTTTTGTGTCTTTTGTGTTTCACTTTGTTAGTGGGTGGGCCAGAAAGTATGGGAAAGGAAGCGCAAGGGAAGAATCTGGAGACAGAAAAAAATCAGCACTAAGCCCATTTTTCAAGTAATAAATTACATTATTGGAGCTGTCAAGAGATCTGTTTGTACCTTTTCCTCTGCAATTGTTTGTAATATAATCCACAGAAAAACAGAAATGACCACGGTTTCTTGCAGAGGAATCATAAATGTTTTTCTTTCCTCACAAAACTCTTTCACTTGGAGATGATTTTATTAACAGATTAACCTTGGCACTTTTCTCTCTGGTCTCTTTAGCATCCAGTTAACTGGTGAAAAGCCTTCTCCCCATCCCTTTTGACATTGCCTTCTCTTCCCACTCTCTCGTGTAATACATTAAAGATCGTCCAACTGCATACTTTAATAATTTCTCCCACTGCAAATGAATAAATTGGAACTGGAACATATTTTCAGTTGGTTAAAAAAAGGAGCAGAATGCCATTCACACAGATTTTTCAGTAGTCCAGACTGCTTTTTCAAAGACAATGTACATAAACATTCTTTTTTGTTTTATTCAAATGGATGTAGCACCAAGTAATTATGGACATTGTAACCAAAAGATAAGGCCCAATCTACCTAAAGTTGAATACTTTTAATTCTCACTGATTTCAATAAGAGAAATGTACAAAGATGACAGCACTGAAATAACAGTTCACATTTAGATGAAGGTAGTTGTTCATGTAGGACTGGATTAACTCTGTGAAATTAATGCATTGTGACACCACCTTTAATGCTGTACAACCATGGAAGCTGTCATTTTACAAAGCCTCTGGCCTTCTTTGCCACAGAGTACTGGTCTGTCACTAAACTACAGTTTCCAGAATTCCATAGCACTGAGCCATGACAGTTAAAGTGATATTGAACAGTTAAAGTGATATTAAACCCTATAACACAATAATTCTGAATACTGCACACTTACTTCAAACCATGTGCATGAATAACACATCACAGAGTGAAATTGCTCTGTAATACTTCAGTTGTAGATTGCATCAACAAATTGTACAATGTACATGCACACATGTAAAAAATGTACATGCACACTCAAAAATTTTCATGAGAGAGTACACAAACCCACATTTTGAGCCTGAAACTGGTATGTTCCAAGACAGCTTTGCCATTTGATGGGCGTGTGACATACAGCATAGTTTGGATGTAAACCATGGAGTTGCCTTCCTGTATACAGCTCCCATAAACCTTACTCAGCACAGATTCTTCCAAGCATGTTTGAGAAGAGCACATGCACTATTGTTCTCTTTTTCCCCCTCTGTCATGTCTTTGAAAAGCAGTCTAGACATTATGCCCCAAAATGACATACAGGAAACTCTGATGAATGATCCTGACCCCTATATATGTTGTGTGGCTGCTATTTTCCAGTGAATTGCTTCATAGCACAACTCAAATCACTATGTAACTCACTAGAGTTTAAAAGACAGTTTTGTGAAGCAACTTCTGAGAAGAAATTCTGAGTATGTACACAGAAAAGGAATATATACCCATTGGCCCTCAACCCAGTCTAATTTTTATTACTGAATCTAAAGATGAATCACAAAGTTGGAACCACAAGGACCATCCAGTCTAACCTCCTACTATGCAATAGAAAGTCAAAAGTTTTACAACTACTGAATGTCCTTTCCTTCACTTTTTAAGCATCACAAACTGCATAAATCGCGATACAAGTTCATACACCATTCCCTTGGTGTATTATGTTTACATGGCTGAGTTGCTGTGTTGCTTAAAGTTATTTGTTATCCTGTAGAAGCGGATGCAATTATTTGGGGGAAATGCTGATTTTATCATTTACTTGCTGTTGGTCTGCAGGCTGGGACTGTTACCATAAATCATATATGCCTCAATGTGTACCCAGTATGTGCTGCTTACAGTAGGAGGGCTAGCTAGATGCACATTTAAGAGTGGATGCTGTCTTTTCCATTTTATGGGATATGACTGCATTACCATTCAAACAGCCCACTAGTTTGCCCCAGAATTAATGCATCCACTTGCTTTATATTCTTCCTTACCCCCCCCCCCCCAAAAAGACTGTCAGGTTGAAATAGACAGCAAAGGGCCACATTTGTCTGATGCTAACAGCGATATACTCTGATAGGCATTAGAAATGCCTATTATAGCATCCCAAACTCAGACCAGTTAAGGAGCATGCACTTCAAGATCCTTGACTCCTAACCCCATGCTTTGTTAGAAACCAAGCAATTCCCTGTTGTATCACTCACTTTCCAAAATCACATTATCTTACAACTTTGTTATTTTTAGTACTCAAGACAGAAATGAATATGATGAGAGCACAAGCAGATAAACTCACCTCTGATGAGTAAATTAATACGAGCACAGATGAAAACTGGTTATTAGTCACAACAATTTTTGTGGAATAAAATGAAGAGTGTTAGGACTGCAATCCTGGGCAGAATTTATTAGGAATAAATCCAAAAGGTAAAGGTAATCTTTGCTGAAAATCTCAAAGTTCACAAAATACTGGACAAGCTTCCAGGTTCTCTAAAACTTTCTTCAATTGGCAAAGAGCAAAAAGAACAAAATTATTAGTGGGATTAGGAGATAAATATAAAAAGTCCCCCAAAACTGTTTGCCTTTATGTCATACAGTTACACATTGACATCACGTTGACAACAAAATCCCTCTATCAAAAGATCTGAAAGAAATTTCCCAAGAGTGTTCCACTGATCTTATATTAAGGGAGTCTTATGTATATTGTGTCTGTGTTTTTTAAGTGACTTTAATATTAAGTTATTATTTATTTGTTCATTCATCTCAACAAAAGTTAGAATCTAGTGTATTAATTTAACTTGTAAAGGTCTTATGGATGAAAAATTTGAATACGTTGGCCACTGTAATTACAATTTTATATGTAAAATACATTGATAATTATATAAGAGTAATGTTTAGATTTTGATCCTTGATTTACCTGGTGCTATTATCTATCAAGAAAGCTTTTGTCATTGCTACTGGCATCAACCCTGTTTCACATTAGGAGCTGCTCCCTGTACTGGAACTGTAACCCATAGAGAATTTAGGATTACTGTATTTATTTTCTCCCCATCCCTTGATACTCATTGTGCATTTTCTGTGTTTTGTTTTTGTAGTGTAAAGGTACAGAAAATTATATTTTTATATAAAAATAAAAAAAGTGAATAGCAAATGATATTTTGTAAATTCAAGATGTTTCTAAATTTTCTCTTTTCTTTCTGTATGTTGAAACTCTAATCATGACATTTTGGATGTTTTGTGGTATGGTGGTTCTTTCTAAATACCTCAACATGACAACTACCTATCAGGACCACATGATCTGTTGCTGCCATAATGTTGGCACAGCCTTTCTGTTCTGAAGTGATGAAGACACTGCTGATTTTTGAGATTTGTCAAAGGCATATGAATCCATGCCAATGTCCAGTTCTGTAAGCTGTGGTACCCATATGATTCAGATTTGAGCCTGAATCTTATTGGTAGTCCCTCTGGATCAACTGAATATATATATATAAGTATTGATGTACAACTCAATAACTGATGCAATGGGTCATTCTAATTAGGATATACCAATAGGATTGCTATATCTTAAGATCTAGCCCATAATCTTCAGTGTTTGTTACTGTCTCCAGGCAAGAGACAAGGACTATATGCAATTCTCCAGCTCAACTGGTAGAGCAATAGCTTGCTTTAATTAGCAAGGCTTACCTGATTTCTTTCTCTTATTTAATATATCTTTATTCACTTTTTTTAATACATAAAGTTAAAAAAAGGTTCAGTAGAGTTAAAAGTAAGACAGTATGAGTAGAACAGGTCAAAGAGTGGAAAAATAGGAGGGAAAGGTGGGAGATAGGGTAGACTGGGACGGGGAAAGGGTGATTTTGGGGTAGGGTAAGGGGTGTAAGGCTTACCTGATTTCTTGTAACAAGTTGGAAAAGCTCTACTTTCTCACTAGAAACAAGTAGAAGCTCCTGGTAGCACAAAGGATTAAACCCTTGTGCCAGCAGGACTGCTAACTGATAAGTCAGCAGTTCAAATCTGGGAAGAGCGAGTTGAGCCCCCTCTCTCAGCTCCAGCTCCCCTGCAGGGACAAGAGAGAAGCCTCCCACAAGGATGGTAAAACATCAAAAAAACAGGGCATTCCCTGTGCAACATAATTGCAAACAACCAATTCTCTCACATCAGAACTGTCTTGCAGTTTCTGAAGTCAGTCCTGACACACACACACAAAACCCGTAAAACAAGTAGATTCAATTACAAATTCCTCATACTACCATTTCCCTCAATAAGTGAGAAGGAATACCCCCCCCCCCCCCCCATACACACACACACACACACACACGGTTCACCTTAATCTGTGAACAGTCTTTTAGCTAAGATTTCTGTTTTAATATCCAAATAGGAAAATATGTTCTGTCTGTCTCTGTGCGTCTGAATTAAAAGCTATAAAAAACATGCTTGGTACTTAATGATGTCACCAGAATTCTCAGGTATGGGTCCAGAAACTGAGCATTAAGTTGCCAGTTTAGGACAATCCTGAATTGGCAAACCTATTCATAAATACAATTCAAACCTTTGGTACTTGCATCCAGGTTCCTTTGAAAAGTGGCTTTGATATTTCATAAGAACTACTGCCGCTCCTTATTGTTTTTTCTTTATACACAGGAGTTGAAATTTGGCTGTACACTGGAAAGTTATAGAAAAAATGAATTCCAGGCAATTAAGGCTGGTGTTCCACACATACTTACATTCAATTACAGTAATGTCCATTCTGAATAAACAGGCATAGAATTGTACTGTAAATATTTTGTAGCTGACTTTTCACTTCTTATTCAATTAATATTGCAACATTATACAAACTGAGTATCTCTTATCTGAAATTCTTTGGAACCTAAGTGATTTAGGTTTCGGATCCCCCCCCCCCCCAATTTTTTTGGAATACGTGTATTTTTACTTATACAACATAATGAGATATCTTGGACTTAGTATCCAAGTCTAAACATGAACTTCATTTATGTTTCATGTACATCTTATGCACATAGTGCAAACGTGGTTCTATACATCATATTTTATTTGTGCATATAACACTAAACTATCAGAAAATAAATTTGTCACTACCTTACAATCTGTTTGGAACAATTCAAATTTCAAAATATTTTGGATTTTGAAATTTCAGATAAGGGTGCTCAACCTATACAACCTTTTTAAGAGCAAGCCCCATTTGATACCATGGGACTTACTTTTCACTAAATATGCATACCTTTGGACATTTAATTTAAACAAATTTGTAGGCTAGCCAAAATTTTGGCATGCTTTTTGAATTTTTTCTTTATTTTTTTAAAAATTCAATTTTTAAACAAACAAAGGAAAAACTTAAGCAATAAAAATGGACTCTTTGACATCCAAAATATCCAGCTAACTCAAGTGAGCTAGAGTCCAACATTTTGCACTTTGAATCCAAAAAATTCTTCATGCTGGATAAAAATCATGTATTTTATTTTCTCATTTGAAAACATTTAAAGTGAGGCAAGGGGGGAGATCCAGTCAGACTCTCCAAACTGCCTGGATTAACTGACAAATGGATAACAAGAAAGGATACCCATTTCCTCTCATTTCATTCTTCCCTTTCACATTTTCTCAAAGTGCAATACAGAACCATGGAAGGCTGCCTGCCTCCTGCAAAGAAAAAAAGAATCACACAGGAAATGCAAGCTGCCAACTATCTTTTTCCCCTGGTTGCAGAGCAATGTGAAAAATTAATTTTCACCTGGTTTCAGAGTCCTTGCTGTAAGAAAGGCTATTTTTCTTTCTTGTGAAACAGACTGATGGGCAAGGGAAGAAAAACCATTTCCACGACATTTCAATTGAAAGTATCCTTGTTCCCAGGATTATGCAGCACATTATATTACAGAATGTATATCCCTTGTCCAAAATACTCGGGATCAGAAGTGTTTTGAATTTTAGATTTCTTTTTTCAGTTTTTGGAATATTTGCATATTCATATCTTGGAAATAAGAAAATGTCCTATATGAATCAGTGATTGCAGATTAGTGAAAATAGTACAGTTCTCAAAGTTATGATAAACCAGGAGATGGGATTAGAAAATTTTCTCATGCATTTCATTCTCATGCATTCATGAATCATCAAGAAGAGACTGGATAATGACCTCCTGGGGATGCTTTAGCTGGAGATCCCACACGGAACAGGGGGTTGGCTTTATGGCCCTTTCAAGTTTTATGGTTCTATGATTTATTATACTAAATCTAAATATGAAATATGTTTATGTTTCATATGCACATAAAGCCAGAAGAAAATTTTATGCACAATGATTTCAATAATTTTATGCATTAAACAATGTTTGTGTGCATTGAACTAAATGAAAACAAAGGTGTCACTATCTCAGCCACCCATGTGTATAATTTCAGATTGTGGATTTCTGGATATGATATATTTCATATGTAATTAATGGATATTCCTAGGTTTCCAATAGATCACTATATTTTGAGATTATTTCTCCATACCTGAGGATAACAGAGAATGGGGAAACTATATCCTTTTGATGGAAGATTTTCCATACTTGTGCAGCTTGATAGGAATGGGATGTAGCTCAATTAGTTTTTTTGAAAAAAATGAAAATGCAAACATGGGCCCAGTTCTTTGGTCCTGAGAAGAGGAGACTTGTGGAATCAACTTTTGAATGAGTCACTACATGGCTAAATTTTAGGGCTGTCCAGCCATGGAAAAATTTGTTTCTAAACTCGATTCGTTTTTAGGGGGTTTTTGCGTTTCGTTATTTAAAAGAATTCCGAAATTTTTCTTTTAAAAAGTTCGATATTTACGAAATTTCGGAAATTACAAAACAATTTCGAAACAATAACGAATCGATTCGTTAATGGCGGGCGCGATTGTGCAATACGCTAAAAAACCTTCCAAATGGGACAGGGGGAACTTCTGAAGCTTCCCTCTCCCTCTGTTGTTGACTGTTGGTGTGATAATTTTTTTTATCACTGATAAAACAAACAACGACTATAAAACTTGCACCAGACATACGGAAATAATAACGAAATAATAACGAAACAATTTCAAAACAATTACGAAACAAATTGGAAAAATTCGTTTCGTTTTTTAGTTGCTCCTGAATGGTTCAATATCACTTCGTTATAAAAAAAGTAACGAATTAATAACGAATTACGAAATTAACGAACGAAACCACCCAGCCCTACTAAATTTCATTATTCAGTAAATCTACTCCCGTGGGAACTAACAATTGGTCCCAAACCAATATCTTCATGTATTTTCAGGGTCTGAAGAAGGGTTGGGGAAATTTGCCCCTCAATTCCTTTTCAATAGCCCCTGAATCTTCTAGAACACACATGTCAAATGCAAGACTTGTGGGCCAAATCTGGCCCTCCACAACAGTTTATGTGGCACATTACATGTTTAATGCCAGGGTAACATAGTTACATTAATGCAGTCTTACAATTACAAACGGACCTTTGAAGGCAATCATAAGGCTGATTTTGCCATCAGTGAAAATAAGTTTGATGCTCCTGCCATTATACATTTCCCAAACTCCTCCCCTTTCCTCCAACACATTTGAAGGATTTTTTTCTCCACAAATCATCAAAAAGAAGCTAAAAAACTACTACAAACCATAGTTTTGTTTCCATCACTCAGTGATACCTTCCCAAATGCAGAAACCCCCAAATGGACAAAGAAAATCAACAAAAAAAACAAAACATGAAACGGAATGTGTGACTCCTGTTGGTGGTATGGGGTGAGAAAAAAAATCAACCTCCCAAGCAAAATCTGTGGGGACATCTGTGTTTAAATTCTTTAACTAGAAAAATGCTTTTCACTGGTGGGAACTTGCACTATGCTTTCTCCATTTTTTTTAACCAGCAAGCTTGTCTTCAGCTGGTTTGAGGATGTTCATAGAATATTTAAGGAAATAATTGCAGAAAATGCTGCTTCAAAGTAACCCACAGGGTTTTGCTCCATTTATGTTGCATGCTATAATTCACATTGTATTATGTTTGAAAGGCAGGAGCATGGACAACAGGAAAGTACTGTATCATCTCACATATTCACCTACCTCCTCCTGGGAGAATGGTTTTTCATCTCAAAAAGAAAAAAAATCCTTCCCACCTGTCAGCAAATGTGAGATGAGCTTTGTGAGGTGTTAATTAAGAAACAGCAATGTCTTCTTTTATAGAAGCAGAGAGCAAAAGACTACTTTACTATAGCTCTTTTAGCAACCAGTGGTACAACCTATCAGCTGAGCACTTCCACCCTAAATGACATCAGATCTATCCAGCAAGCTGCACGGGTGAGTAGAAGATAAGGTAAAGGTAAAGGTTTTCCCCTGACATGAAGTCCAGTCGTGTTCGACTCTGGGGTGTGGTGCTCATCTCCATTTCTAAGTTGTCCGTAGACACCTCCAAGGTCATGTGGCCAGCATAACTGCATGGAGCGCAGTTACCTTCCCGCCGGATCGGTACCTATTTATCTACTCACATTTACATGTTTTCGAACTGCTAGGTTGGCAGAAGCTGGGGCTGACAGCGGATTCAAACCTGCAACCTTTTGGTCAACAAGTTCAGCGGCTCAGTGCTTTAACCCACTGCGCCACCAGGGGCTCCAAGTAGAAGATAGGGAGAGGTAAATTCTCCCTAGGCCCACATCTCCAGAGAGCCTTGGCCTTTGTACAAGTTTTACAGTAAAAAAGCAACACATTGCAAAATGACTTTTGGTATTTCAATAGCTCATAGCTTTTAAAAGGTGCTGGCTTTTTAATACTAGCATTTGTACATCATAAAAAGCACCCTAGTGCAACACACTGTATTCTTGTTATTATTGTGTCCATTGGAAGTGATTGTGAAGTTTAGAAAATTAAACTCTATTCACAGCGAAGGATTGACATCATAGCAATCCTGTATGCAATCATAAACCCAACATACAGCTGTATGATGTCTTTTTCATGTATATATTTTTAGTATTGGGAATTCTATACCAACTTTCTCAACCAACTCCTTCTCAAATCCACCTTGATTTACTGAAGGACCTATAATACGACCATTTACTAGCTAATGCATAGTGAGTAGTGCAGCTATATCTAGATGCACAATGTTGATGTACAGCACTGACACCATACTTTGGAACCCCTGAAGGACCCCTGAGGATGTCTCATTGCTTTGTATGCAGCTTTAGGAACATAGGTGGATGCAACCAACAGCGTTCTCTCTACTAGCCAGCAAATGGTCCAATGGATGGTGGGGAGGGGATTGAGATTTGTAGCTAGTAAAAGGTGTTTTGAAGAGGGTAATAAATGTGGTATATTTTCAAACTAGCTTCCACATATTTCTCTTCTAATGCTGTGTTGACACTGGATTGGTAAAAACACTTATGTATACATTTTGAACAAAGGTCCTTCCAGCACTGTAACTGGTGCATAATTACAGACTATATAATAACATTCATAATCTTGATAAACATCTTTTCTCTGTGTCTACAATAGCCAATTAGAAACAAAGTCACTGCTATCATGCATCGTCTTATTGGGACTATGCATTTCATTTGAAATTCTATGTTAATCATGGCCTGTCTGTGTGGGGGTCAACGCTTATTTACATCAAAATAGGACAGGAGATGGAAATGAATAAATACATTCCTTGTGCAATGAATGCCCAACTATCCTTTGTTAAACATGGTTCCTTATTAACAGCTTAAGATGATTGAATGATGTCTCCTCAATGGGAGTTAATGGTTAGGGTAGTTATGATTTTTCTTGAATATTATTAAGGAATGAAACTGGGGGAAATAATTCCTAGCTAAGTGTAAATAGAAGGAGCCAGCATGGTGTAGTGGTTTGCGCATTGGGCTATGTCTCTGGAGCCATGAACCCCACTGAGTGACTTGGACAAGTCAAACTCTCTCACCCTCAAATGATAGCTCCCATCTGAACAAATTTTGCCAGAAAACCCCCCATATGTCAGACACTCGCATCCAGCAACAATAAGGCAGTTTGATAGATGGCAATAGATGGAGTATCACCACTAGAAATGGGGCAGAAGTTGTCTGGGTAATAGCGGCAAATTATGAATTAGAAGAGGACAGAAGCATTATGGTGTTGAAAGCTCTTTCTCCCTCTCTCTCCCTCTCTCTCTGTACGTATCATGCATGGGATATCAGGACAAATTCCCTATGATTCCAGTGACCTCTTATTTAGACAGACATAACCTTGGCTGTGCTACTCCTGGAACTGTTTATTGTTCAGTGAAGTGGGGAGTACACTGCAACATTAAGCACTGGGAATTATAGTAGAAAAGAGGAGGTCCTTTGCCCCCTTCTGCTGAAAGAGCTTGATTATCCAGCCTGCCTGCCTGTGAATTGCACTTGAAAACTGAGTGCTATCGGCTGCTCAAAACAGAAGGAGCAGCTGGGGATGGCAGAACAGGATGAAACTGCTTAGTGAAAAAACTAAACAAGAAAATGAGGGCGTCTTCTGAGGTACAAACTCTGGGTTCAAAGGCATTCAAGTAGATTTGCATGGCTTATTGTACTCCTTGTTATCAAGACAGGAGATTTAATCTATGGCCAGCATGCCACAATTTTGCAGGACTTAAAAGCTAGACTCCTTTGGGTGTAGGGCAGTGTTTCTCAACCTGGTGGTCGGACCTCTGGAGGGGTCATGAGGGGGGTGTCAGAGGGGTTGCCAAAGACCATCAGAAAAGCAAGTATTTTCTGTTGGTCATGGGGGTCTTGTGTGGGAAGTTTGGCCCAATTCTATCGTTGGTGGGGTTCAGAAGGCTCTTTAATTGTAGGTGAATGATAAATCCCAGCAACTACAACTCCCAAATGTCAAAGTCTATTTTTCCCAAATTCCACCAGAGTTCACATTTGGGCATATTGATATTCATGCCAAGTTTGATCCAGATCCATCATTGTTTGAGTCCACAGTACTCTCTGGATGTAGGTGAACTACAACTCCAAAACTCAAGATCAATGCCTACTAATCCCTTCTAGTATTTTCTATTGTTCATGGGAGTTCTGTGTCCCAAGTTTGGTCAATTCCATCATTGGTGGAGTTCTGAATGCTCTTTGATTGTAGGTGAACTATAAATCCCAGCAATTTGGGAGTTACATTACAACTCCCAAATGACAAAATCAATCCCTCCCCCCAATTCCACCAGTATTGAAATTTGGTCGTATCAGGTATTTGTGCCAAATTTGGTCCAGTGAATGAAAATGCATTCTTCATATTAGATATTTACATTATGCTTCATAACAGTAGCAAAATTACAGTTGTGAAGTCGCAATGAAAATAATTTTATGGTTGGGGGTCACCACAACATGTGAAACTGTATTAAGGAAGGTTGAGAACCACTGGTGTGGGACAGGTCCCTCCTTCTCACTACCACCCACAGTTTCATAATACTTTGATAATTGGATATCAAACTAAGAAACATCAAGATTGGTTTGATGAAGATGACAAATAGATCCAACAGTTAATTGATAAGAAATGGAAAGCCTTCCAAACATGGCAGAGAGACACCAACTGCACTGCTAAGAAAAAGATCTACACTAGTGCAAAAGCTGAGATCCAAAGAAGGACCAAAAAACTCAAGAACATCTGGTGAACAAAGAAGACTGAAGAAATCCAACACTTTGCAGATACCCATGATGCTCAGGGATTTTTTCAATCCACAAAGGTCATCTATGGGCAAAGAAATCATGGCATACACCCTCTACGCTCATCAGATGGAATTAAATTTTTGAAAGACAAGAAATCAATTGCACTACGTTGAAAAGAGCAGTACCACAATCTCCTGAATCACAGCTCCAATGTGGGCCAAAGAGGTTCTCTCGCAAATCCCACAACAACAAATCAAGGACGACCTTGCAGCACTGCCTAGTCTGGAGGAAGTCAGCAATACCATCAGACAACAAAAAACTAACAAAGCCAGTGAACCTGATGGGATCTCTGCTGAAGTCTTTAAAGAGGATAGACCTGTGCTGACATACAGGTAATTTTCAATGGTAAGCAAACAGTATTTTGCCCCCCCCCCCCCAACCAATCACTGATATATATATTTCTGTTCGTCGTGGGAATTCTGTGTGCCATATTTGGTTCAATTCCATCATTGGTGGAGTTCAGAATGCTCTTTGATTGTAGGTGAACTATACATCCCAGTAACTACAACTCGCATATGTCAAGGTCTATTTTCCTCTAAGAGCGCCTCAAGAGCTCCCCTGGGAAAAATCAACTATACTGCAAATGCTTACTTTGCGTAATGGGTTGAGCCACCCCTGCTGACACAACAACCCTACCAGCTCATTGAAAAAGTGTGGGTGACCGAGAAAATCCCAGCAGACTTCAAGGAAACCACCACATCACCATTTTCAAAAAAGGGGAAAGAACAGATTGCAGAAACTATTGAGATATCTTCCTTCTAACCTCCGCTAGGAAAATCCTCACAGTGAATTTGTTAATATCCAGTGGCTTCTCCATGATGATCCTCCTCCAAAAAATTGGATGCCCTGATAAATTTGTGAACATCCTACGGTTCCTCCATGATTACATGATGGCAACAGTCTTGGACAGCAGTTGGCTCCCAAAGTGACCCATTTAAGGTGGATTCAGGTGTCAAACAGGAGGTGAAAATTATTATTATTATTATTATTATTATTATTATTATTATTATTATTATTATTAAGAATGGATGGCCATCTGTCAGGGGTGCTTTGATTGTTTGTTCCCTGCATGAAGGCAGAGGGGGGATTATTATTATTATTATTATTATTATTATTATTATTATTATTATTGAGGCTGGGTGACCATCTGGAGTCTGGGCAAGCATTTTAAAATGGAATGGTGAATTTCCTCTCTCTCTCCCTTCCCCTCCTTCAACCTGGAATCTGGGCAAGCTTTTAAAACAGATAAACTGTTTTAAACCAGAGTGGATGAATTTCCTCCCTTTGCTCCCTCCCTTCTGGAGTAAAACAACTACTTTCTTTCAAAGTAAAGACCACCCAATGAAACAGGAAATAATACTGTTGAACCATTTTTCAGAATTTGGAACTCTCTGAAGTTTCGGAAAGTTTTGAACTTTTTTCTGTGAAAATCGCAATTGACTTCTGAATCGAACCACCAGTGCCCCCTACATCCAAAATGAGTTTTGAACCTCTTTTTTTTCAATCAACCAAGCCTAATGTCCACCACCAAGACACTAGACTTGAAGGGCCATCATCCTCGAGCTACGAAGGATCACCTAAGTAAGTAAGTACTTGTAAGTACTTGTGATCAGTCTTCCATAGCCCAGAATTATATCTGAAGAATTATACCATTACCTCTTTTTCTTTTTATTCTTTGGAGGACAATTGGAGAGGGGAAATGCATAAGACAAAGATTTTCAGATGACTAACTTACAGCATGCATACTAGTGCATGCCCTGAGTCGCCTTCGGGCTGAAATGGGCGGGATAGAAATAATGTAAATAAATAAATAAATAAATAGTGTGTGGTAATATGCTCTCCATTATCTGATCAACACAGATGGTTTACAGTTACATTTAGGGGAAGGGAGTCAGAGGTCAATCACCCAATAAGAGTGCCCAGTACGCAAAGTTTCCAGGCGTTTCTGAAGATAAGTTATTAAACCTCAGGTAACCATGATGCTTGAGAGAGAATAAGAGGGAACAAAGGAAGACAACAACAGAAGGGTCTTGGATCCCATAGGAGGAGTTAGTCATAAACTAGGCAAACAGAAGGCCTGGGCTCAAGGCTCCTAAGACGAGCCCAGATCCACAGGAAAAGATGCAGCCATGAGTAGCTAGTGACTATTGGTCATGTTAGATAAATTATATTTATTTTAACCTCTGGCTGGATACGACTCAGATTGCTTCATAACTTCTCCTAAATACGGATAAAAATTCTTTGCCAATGCCTTCTTAGAATAAAAGCTTCCTTTTAAAACTCTCTCACACACTCTTCTTTCAGATGCCTTTTTGCTCAGTGGACATAGGGAATCATCCCCCTTCCCAGGAATCTCCTGTTGAATTATTAGGCAAGGGGCCAGGCATGTAGCTGGGGAGGGGGGGGCTTGAGGGGCTTCAGCCCCCCCCCCCCCCGAAATTCTCATGGTGGTTTGCGAAAAGGCCTTACTGGTGCATTATTTAAACTGTTATGTTTATTCATATCATGATCTGATCACCATACTCAATATATCCCATCAGGCCCGTAGCCAGGATTTCGTTTCGGGGGGGGGGGGTGCTGAATTTTTTCAGGGGGGGTTTGGGGGGAGCTGAGTTTCGGGGGGGGGCTGAGTCTGAGTGAAAGAGGGTCTAGCCTAGCAAACCTTTTGTATCATTACCCCAATACCCCCATGCATATGGGATATATTGAGTATGGTGATCAGATCATGATATGAATAAACATAACAGTTTAAATAATGCACCAGTAAGGCCTTTTCGTGAACCACCATGAGAATTTCAGGGGGGGGGGGGGCTGAAGCCCCTCAAGCCCCCCCCCCCCCCCCGGCTACATGCCTGTATCCCATTTGCATGGGGGTATTGGGGTAATGATACAAAAGGCTTGCTAGGGTAGACCCTCTTTCACTCAGCCCCCCCAAAACTCAGCCCCCCTCCTGAAACCCCCCCTGAAAAAAATTCAGCCCCCCCCCCAAAACAAAATCCTGGCTACGGGCCTGCAAGGGGCTTTAAATCAACAGATGGAGGCTACAAGTCTGTAAGTCTCATATAAGAATACAGTGAGATCCTATTGGCAATGAAACTGGTAGATGCTGCAACCAACTCTCACTTGCACATTCCTAGTGCATCCTAAGGCTCCCCTCCTTCTGCTTCTTCACTTTGAGTACTTCTGATCTGGGAAGGATTTCCTAAAGTATGTGAGTTTCTTCTTTAGCAATAACAGTAATTTGTGTTTGAAGAACCCTGAATGATTTCTTCCTATGTTTCTCCTCCTCCTGGGTCATCCTTCTCTGCCCCCACTCCCCACTACATACATTGAGGTGCAATGTGGTGAAGATCATTAGCATTTAGATATTCTTCTTAGCATAATTAGAGGGCCAAAAGGCCGACAGAGATAGCTGCCAGGCCCAAGTTCTTAATGCAGCCGAGAAATAAATTAAGGCAACTGAGCATGTTCAAATCCAGGATTCAGGCGCAGCTGGTACCAAGGAAATGCCTTCTTCCATCTGCTAGTTTATCATTCACACTTCAGCTATTTTTATGGAAATTACCAATAAGTCAGGCTGAGCACAAAAAGGCTCACTGAGGTAGTGTTAATACCCATTATTATCAAATCAAATCACCATGGAACTAAGCTTCTGCAAATTATTTCAGGGGGTTGACATTTTCCATGTACACCAGGCTTCCTGGGAAAGGTCTGACTGACTTAATCTGATTTCTATCAGCTATTGATTTGATATTTTTAAAGCTTGATGTGTGCTGCATCTCTCCTCACACAGTTTAGAGGAAGCTACCTTTAGCAAAGTGGATATGCACAGTGTACATGCCAGATGTGGAGGCAGAATGAGCTATACCCTCTTTCAGAAAGGTAATTGCCTGTGTGTTCCACAGCAAAAAACAAAACAAAAACCAGGGGATCCTAGAGAGTCTAAAAGGAGACTGAAGCCAAAGGCAAGCCTGCTGGTGATGTAAACTGACTATGATGCATGGGCAACTGAGAGGAGCCCAAGGAGAGAAGAAAGTAATTGGTTCGCTGAGATTAAAATGGAAAACGGCCTTTGGAGAACTGGGAGAGAGCTTTAGGGAAGAAAACCCAAGGGCATGATCTCATTCTGGTTAGCAATAGCAATTGTTATTTGTTTGTGTGTTTATTTATTTATTTATCATGTCAGAAGCAAACTGAAGGTACAGTTGTAATGTATTTAAAAACACAAGCAAAGTCACAAACATTATTCACTCTATGGACTTTTTCGACCATGGTATTGGCAGTGTAGTCTACAGTCAGCCCTCCACATTTGCGGGTTTCAGCTTCATGGATTTGATTATAATTATTTTCAAGTTTGTAGGTCCTGTTTAACAAGCTCCACCTCCTAGTCTCTATCTTTCTACCACCTCAGATTTCTACTGCTGTCTTTCAAACAGCTCCAGTCACTGACTCCCTTCCTCACATTCCCTTCTAAGCTTCATCAAGATTTTAAACTTCTCCCTCCATAGCTTCTCATTCCTACCTTCCCATTGAAGTATCACCTGGTTAGAAATTAATCCTTTCTTGAACACCTCCCCACCTTCCCACTGAAGATTTGAAACTATTTGGTCCCATCTACTAGGCTTGGGCGGTTTCGTTCGTTAATTTCGTAATTCGTTATTAATTCGTATTTAAATTAGCTTACGATCCGATATTGAGCCATGCAGGAGTAATTAAAAATCGAAACATTTTTTTCAATTTATTTCGTAATTGTTTCGATATTGTTTCGATATTGTTTCGATATTGTTTCGAAATTGTTTCGAAATTGTTTCCATATGTCTGGTGCAAGTTTTAGGGTTGTTGTTTGTTTTATCAGTGATAAAAAATAAATTATCACACCAACAGTCAACAACAGAGGGAGAGGCAAGCTTCAGAAGTCCCCCCTGTCCCATTTGGAGGGTTTTTTAGCATATTGCGCAATCGCGTCCGCCATTAACGAATCGATTCGTAATTGTTTTGTAATTGTTTCATAATTTTACGAAATTTCGTATATTTTGAACTTTTTTAAAGAAAAAAATCGGAATTTTTTTAAAAAACGAAACGCAAAAACCCCCTAAAAATGAAACGAGTTTAGAACCAAATTTTTCCGTAGTTACCCAAGCCTACCATCTACATATAATGTAGCTTGAAACTACATTATATGCTCAGTGTAAACTCATATAATTTAGTTTAAATTTAGGCTGATACATCAGAGAAAGGCAATGACCGGCTCGTCAAAAGGAGTTTGTAGGGTATTTGGGGCAGGGGGTGGGGGTGGGTAGAAGTTGCTAGAGTTATTTGAAGCTTTTTTTGCTTTTGTGGAGGTTCTGTATCCCCAATAATAATAATAATAATAATAATAATAATAATAATAATCAACTTTATTATCAACTATGGGGGCTCGGAGTGGCTTACATGGGGCCAGGCCCAAACAACAGTTACAATAAAGAGAACCAAAACATAACCAAAAATGCAAACAATAATCAACATCAGAATTACATAGAAGTTATGAATACATAACAATATAAAAATTACAATAGACACAGACACAATGGGCGGGCTACATGTAATTATTAAAAACAACTAATTAAAACTAATTAAAAACTCAGACAAAATAAACTGTATTTGTCAGTTCTTGCTTCTAGTACATACTCTGGCTTAAGCACATCCAAATCACAAACTCGATTATTTATGGATAATGTACTGTCTTCCAGAACAGGCTTGTATAGACTGGAAAAAATCTCTTGCAAGCAGCAAATTTACTTTATCTCGACTGAGCTTCAGCTTATTGACCCCCATGCCATCAACTAATACAACCCGATTCCTCTTATTAAGAAGGAAAAGAGTTGTATAATATCAAATGAGATAACCTGATTTTTACTATACCAATGTGATTCTTTAAATTTAAGTGGCTATGGATCCCTCTGGGAATCTGATGACGATTGTCAAAGGAACAGGAATGACAGAAATTGTGCCCAGTTCACACTCTTGAAGGACATCCATAAACCTTCTGTGGGCTTCTGACTAATGAGAATAATAATAATCAGAATGATAAAGATTAAACAAAATTGATCAGCATGCTGTTGCAGCGGATTTTTAAATTTAAAAAAGCTTCCAAATATGGGAAATTAACCAGCCTTTAATTTTAGCATTCTGCAGAATGGAGGAGAAAAACTTGAAAAACTTCCTAAAGGTGCAATTTATTCTCAAGCACAGTGATATGAACAGGAATTTATAACCTCGTGTATTTGCATAAATATTGACTATGAAAAACAGCCTTACGTCGTCGTCATCATCATCATCGTCATCATAGAATAATTTCCAGATAACAAGAAATTAGCATAAAATTAAGTGTCAATTTTCTAATGAAGACCCTTTACCTATATATCTGTCTTTTGTACTAGACAGAAAGCAGAACAATGTGGTGCCTTATGAGAAGTTCTTTCAAGTTCTTTTGTTAATAAATCTCTACTTTTGTAATTGCCTTGACAGATTGAGAAAACTGTTTTCTCCTCTCTGTGCTTTCTTTTGCAAATGGGAACCCCTTGTGTCATCCATTCTCATCTTCTTTTTGCCAAACAGAAATGTAAAATCACAGCACTATCAATGCTGTTAAAACTGGTATTTCCTCATGCCTAGCATCTGAATCCAGGATGGATTTCCTGTCGGTATTAAATCCCAGCTTCTCTCTGTGTGTGTGTGTGTGTGGTGATGGGGCAGGACAGGGTGGGGAGGGGAGGGGAGGTATGTGTCTTCATGGAGGGTAATATTTCAAATTATTCAAGGAATGCTCCCCACACAGGTTTCTTACTTAGGCAATTCCAGAACCAGAACTCTGATGGTCCACTTCACCAAAAAAGGGAAGGACAATAGCAGCACTTCAACTTTCTACTTGTGAAGAAATTAGAAGACTGCCTGCAGCAGAAGCAAGTAGAGAAAAGCTGCTTAAGAACAAACAGTGCTTCAGAATGGCTGGAGATACTACAGATCATAAATACATGAGAACCTTTTATTCTATTGAGGTGGAACAGTCAACTGGACAAGCAAGAGACAAGATGCTGTAACTCTCTTATCTACATACTACTTCAGTAGCTAAGTATTAGGGCTGGGCGGTTTCGTTTCGTTAATTCGTAATTCGTTAAAAATTCGTTATTTTTTTTTGTTAACGAAGCGATAACGAACCATTCTGGAGCAACTTAAAACCGAAACGAATTTTTCAATTCGTTTCGTAAATGCTTCGTATTTCGTTATGTATTTGTTTCGTTATTGGTTTGAGGTCGTTTCGTTATTATTTCCGCATGTCTGGGGCAAGTTTTATAGTTGTTTTTTGTTTAATTAGTGAAAAAAAATTATAATATCACACCAACAGTCAACAACAGAGGGAGAGGGAAGCTTCAGAAGTTTTTTTAGCCTATTGCGCAATCGCGGCCGCCATTAACGAATCGATTCGTTATTGTTTCGTTATTGTTTTGTATTTTTTTTACCATTTACGAAATTTCGTAAATATCGAACTTTTTTAAGGAAAATTTCGGAATTCTTTTAAATATTGAAACGCAAAAAAACCCAAAAAACGAATCGATTTTAGAAACAAATTTTTCCGTTGTTACCCAGGCCTACTAAGTATACTATAGCACTTTATTTCTTGCTTGTCCAGCTAGCTGCTCCAAATTCATAAAAAAAAAAACAATTTCCCACTGGTAGATTCACAATATGTAGAGTCTCCAGCTCAGTCTGCATCTGTATGAGACACAAGTCTGAGTTTGCTAGTAATTTTAATTTTAGATTAGACCCAGAGGAAGAAGGTATGAAAATCAGAGGAAGGGATATCAACCATTTAAGGTATCACACTACGTACCACTACCTAAAATGACTAATGAAGAAAGTATAAAGGCAGGTTACAGGTAAACATTAAGAAAATTAAAATTATGACCACAGATGATTTTTGCAATTTTAGGAAGATAATGAAGATGTTGAGAAGTAAAAGATTTCCTATACCATGAAAATGAAATCTACAAATCCAAAAGTTTCACAGCACTTAACTAAAGTGGTGTCAAGGGAGAGAAAGGGTCCAATTTTGTCTAAACAGCTAGAAAAGAAAGGGTTAATTCTTAGTTTTGTGGGTAGAAGCACAGCTTGCAATGGACTTCACATCCCTCCCAATTGCAGAACCTCAGTTTTTTCATTGCACAGTAAAATGTGGTTAATAAAGGCGGATGGGAATTGGTTAAAAAGCCAAAAGATCATTCCTAAATGGTTTCATTACCTACAATGTTCAGATTACTTCAAGCAACAGTGTTGTGTAGTGAATTGTGCTTTAATCCATGTCTAGGGACTACAGTATGATAATCTTCTGGATCATCAACAGCAATATTTACTGTATAGGGAAATGCTTTTTCCCACACAAAATATCCACACTAGAATTTTGGGCAGGCTATATCCTAAACACCAAATTGTTCTTAGAAACTTAGGGGGCTTCCAGAAAGTGCCAAAACTGGATTTAAATAAACCGCTTTGGCATGGGTTCTTGTCCCTACTCCCCCACCCAAACCCTGGCATGAAGACACCGCCAAGCCCCAAATTTAGCCCCTAAAACTTAAAGGATCTCTGGCCACCATAAAGGTTCTAGCATATTCCTGGTGTGAGAAAATGACACATGAGGAGATGGGAGGGACGAGGGGGATAAGGCACCGTCTACTGACATATGATGTTCTTGTCCCAGGAAGATCTGAGGAGAACCTTTATGGTAGCCAGTGTTGTATTAAGTAAATTTTAGGGGCTAAATTTGGAGCTTGGAGTGTCTTCATGCCATCCCGATTTGTTTGTTTAAAACTCAGGGTTCAGTCGCACTCCTCTGGGCTTTCAAAGCCTGAAGAAGTAAGATGGCTATGGAGACACACCCTCGGGGCTATGGAAGCAGTCCTGGTAGTGAGTCTCCCACAGGCCTAATAGCCCCATTAGATTTGGGTCTTTCAGGAAAGCCCAGATATAATTAATTCAGAAGACCAAACCAAGTTTTTACCGAAAGGCATCCAAACAAACCTGGTTTATTCCGTATTAGTTTGTTTTTACCGGCAGTGTTTTTGGGTCCGTCTGGATGGGACCTGAGCTGTTCTTGTAGAGTTTCTCACAGCAGGAAGAAAATTGCTAAAATTACTTATTGCTTATTTATGGAACAAAATTAGCAAAGAATTACATCCTCACTCACTATAATGCCCTGTTACATTCTGTTGTTGCCACTGTATTTGGTTTTATAGTTGATCAGGAATGAACGACTCATGTCAACAGGACATCACTTCTGGCCTGGGATAGGAGGAGTAACAAGAGTAGTACTTGCATTTCTGGGCAGCAGTTACCTTTTCGGGTACTTGAGTAGTTGATTAGCTCTTTCTAGAATGTTATCTCTTCCAACCACCCAATATGATTTAGATTAAACATGTCCCAGGCTCATTCTTTACAAAAACAAAACAAAACAAAAGTATGTCCATTGGAAGAGGGGGGGAGGGTTTGTCCAGATGCCCTGCTGAGCTTTCTAGCAGGGCACTGGAACACAAAAGAAAACCCCCTTTAAAAGTCTTTAAAAAATGAAAATAATTCACCTGGCCTCCATTTCCACTTCTCCACATCTCTCCTAGGTCATACCAATGATGGCTTCTCCAGTCACATCATTGGTATGATCCAAAAGCCCAAGAAACACGAGACAGATTTGTAGATGGGCACCAGAAGTCGTGCAGTGTGATCCTTGGTCCCATCTACACAGCCCCCACAGCTGGAAAGACTGGGTCTTTCAAAAAGACCTATCTTTCCTACTAACAAAAAATCTTGGCACAAAGCAGAATTTTCTTATTGCCATTGTCACTGCATGAAATGAGACTACATCAAATACTTCCCTGAGGCTGTGCATTGTAAAGGAAGATCAGTCATGTCGAAGGAGGTTTTCAAGACATTTATCTATCATAATTGATATGATTTCTTTTGAGGAATCCTCTATATTGGGTAGATGGCAAAGTATGAGTCTCTAGATGTTGTCAGCTTGCAGTCCCTAGTATTCTTAGCTAGTACAGCCAGTGGCAGAAAATGATGGTAGCTGTAGTCACTTAGCATCTGAAGGGTTGAACTTGACTACTACTGCTCTGTATGACTGTGTTGTCCATACCAAAAAAGGGAAATGCTAAAGAATGCTCAAACTTTCATACAGTGGCACTTATTTAACATACCAGTAAGGTAATTCTCAAGATCCTACAAGGAAGGCTCCATTAATACATGGAGAGAGAGTTGCCAGATGTACAAGCTGGGTTCAGAAAAGGCAGATGAACAAGAGACCAAATTGCCAAATTGCCAATATCCGCTGGATAATGGAGAAAGGCTGGGAGTTTCAGAAAAAACATCTATTTCTGTTTTATAGACTATTCTAAAACCTTAGACTGTGTGGTTTGTGGCAAGTTCTTGGTGGCATGGGGATACCAAGTCACCTTATTTGTCTCCTGAGGAATCTGTATAACGACCAAGTAGCAACAGTAAGAAGAGACCATGGAACAACAGACTGGTGCAAGATTGGGAAACGAGCAGGCCAGGGCTCTATATCCTTACTCTACCCATTCAACAGAACACATCATGCAACGGGCGGGGCTTGACAAATCCAAGGCTGGAGTTAAAATTGCTGGATGAAACATTAACAATCTTAGATATGCAGATGATACCACTTTGATGACTGAAAGCAAGGAGGAGCTGAGGAACCTTATAACCAAGATGAAAGAAGAAAATGCAAAAGCTGGGTTGCAATTAAACATCCAGAAAAACCAAGATTATGGCAACCAGACTGACTGCTTGGCCATATAATGAGAAGACAGGAAAGCTTGGAGAAGAGATTTATTTATTTATTTATTTAAAACATTTATATTCTGCCCTTCTCACCCCGCAGGGGACTCAGGGTAGAGCGCAACATATTTATGGCAAACATTCAATGCCAGGACATAA
Source organism: Anolis sagrei (assembly GCF_037176765.1). Taxonomy (NCBI): domain Eukaryota; kingdom Metazoa; phylum Chordata; class Lepidosauria; order Squamata; family Anolidae; genus Anolis; species Anolis sagrei. The sequence goes on from NC_090026.1 coordinate 57,140,431, forward strand.
AATCATAAATATATAAAAACATTAAAATCATCTATATCCACTAGGCTTGGGCGGTTTCGTTCGTTAATTTCCTAATTCGTTATTAATTCATATTTAAATTAGCTTACGATCCAATATTGAGCCATGCAGGACTACTGTGAGGAGTAATTAAAAATCGAAACAATGTTTCCAATTTATCTCGTATTGTTTCGTAATTGATTTGTAATTATTTCGTAATTATTTCCGTATGTCTGGTGCAAGTTTTATAGTTGTTGTTTGTTTTATCAGTGATAAAAAATAAATTATCACACCAACAGTCAACAACAGAGGGAGAAGGAAGCTTCAGAAGTTCCCCCTGTCCCATTTGGAGGGTTTTTTAGCATATTGCGCAATCGCATCCGCCATTAACGAATCGATTCGTAATTGTTCGAAATTTTGTATATTTCGAACTTTTTTAAAGGAAAATTTCGGAATTCTTTAAAAAAAACGAAACACAAGGGCCCCCCTAAAAACGAAACGAGTTTAGAACCAAATTTTTCCGTAGTTACCCAAGCCTAATATCCACATCAAAAGTTGCTTAAAAACCTTCTCAGGACCACATTTTGCCACATTACACTTCCCCAAAGGCTTGGTCCCACAGCCAGGTCCTCACCATCCTTCTGAAGGACAGGAGGGAGGGCTCTGATCTAATATTGCCAGGAAGGGAGTTCCATAACCGGAGGGAATCACTAAGAAGGCCGTATCTCTCGTCCCCGCCAAACATGCTTGTGATGAAGGTGGGACCGAGAGCAGGGCCTCCCCAGAAGATCTTAATTTCTGCAGTGGTTCATAAAGATGTGTTCGGACAGGTAAACTGGTCTTGGGCCATTTTGGGCTTTATAGGCCAAAGCCAGCAATTTGAATTGGGCCCAGTAGCAAACAGGCAGCCAGTAGAGCTGGTGCAACATCAGAGTTGTGAGAATGATGCTGGGGAAAATGGAAAGAAAAGGGAAGAGGGGCCGACCAAGGGCAAGATGGATGGACGGTATTCTTGAAGTGACTGGCTTGACTTTGAAGGAGCTGGGGGTGGTGATGGTCAACAGGGAGATCTGGTGTGGGCTAATCCATGAGGTCACAAAGAGTTGGAAGCGACTGAACGAATAAACAACAGCCGAGTCGGAAGAAACAGAATGAATAAACAGCAACTGTGTTGTCAAAGGCTTACAACAATCAGGGCGAGACTGACATGGATTTCCAGATCTGGGAGAACTGCAACCCTCAGTGGCCCTAAGTGAACTAGCTGATGTTGAAGAATGCTGAAAGTTGCAATCCATAGCTACATTTTTACTTTCCAGACTACAGTATGACCCCCTTATCCACTGGTTTGATATCCTCTGCAACTGTTTGTGGGTCTTCCTTTGCAATTCGATAGCAGGCTTCCAGTCCAAGTACAGTTTAAAACATATGATTTTCTATTATCCTAGTTATTGATATACATTGGGGGTATTGAAATTTATCCCCTGCAAATACAGGAGTAGTACTGTACATATAACAAATGTGCCCTGTCACATAGAAACAGCACAAACACACTGTCCTGGCCAGCACAACTCCTTGCCTGTTCTGACACCTAGGAAGTAACATGTTTAACATTTGCTGGAACACTTGACAAGGACAAATGTGTCTGTGCATTGGGAACGGCTGGCTCCCTTGTTCCCCAGAAGTGTGACCTTGACATCAGATTGAGTGGCACAGCTGGTTGCCTGGCTGTTGTAGGGTTGAGCAAATGGCATCATTAAAGAGGAGAATGTTGATGAGCTTGATCTTCTTGACTGCTCATGCAAACAGCAACCAAAGTGCAAACAATAGTTACCTTTCCACCAAATAAACAGTCCCGCCCCTCCCCCCATGGTTTCCCTTCATTGGCTGGAGGCAAGCATCCCAGCATGCAAACTGCTGCTTGCCTTGCTGTGTGCTTGTCTCCAAACGCTGAGTCATTTCCGATTCACTTCCTGACTCAGAACAAAGATGGCGACAGTGGCTTCAAAAGGGCAAGGATACTTGCGGGTTCCCAAATTGCTTCAAAAAGGAATTTGATCTGAATTTAATCCGAATTCTGAGGATTCCGAACGGACCTAACCATGCCTAATCTATATATCTATATCTATATATCTATATTATCTACCTATATTATCTATAATAAAAGTCAATGTGTATATGTATGTATGTGGGGGCATATGTGGCAGCTTTCTGCTTACCTGCCATTTCCACAGGCCACAGTGACCCCCATGAATGACCCCCACAGTGACCCCCATGATCAGGACCAAACGTGGCACCCAAACCCCCATGACCTACTTCACACCATGGTGAAGTTTGCGGGAAGGTGGACCATGGACTATGGGATTTGCAGTACCTTCATCCTGGTGTGGTTTGGAGAAGGATGGACCATTGATGATGGGATTCTCAATACCTTCACTCACTTTCTCAGACTACTGTGATCCTCACCAGGATGCCAAGATCAAACTTGGCATGCAGTGCCTTCATGATCCACTCTACATTGTGGTGCAGGTTAGAGGAGGATGGACCATGGATGATGGGACTTAAGGTACCTTCATTCATTTCCAGAGACCATTGTGACCCACACCAATGACTGATCAAGACCAAACTTGGCACACACTTTACATCCTGGTGCAGTTTGGAGGAGGATGGACCATGGATGATGGGACTTGCATATGGGAGTTGTAGTTCACCTGCACCCACTGAACCCAAATGACATTGGATCTAGACTAAACTTGGAGAACAGACAAACATGCCTTTCTCAAATAACCTGGGCATCACCGGGTCCCTAAGCTAGTCTACAATAAATAAATCAATGTTTGTATGTATGCATGTGGCAGTTTTCTGATTGGCTCCCACTTCCACAGGCCACTGAAACCTGTATAAGTGATGGACCTGGACCAAACTTGGCACACATAACCCCCATGATCCACTTTACATCCTGGTGTGGGTTGGGGAGGATGGACCATGGATGATGGGATTTTCAGTACTTTCTATCACTTTGGATCCCACAGAAAACTGTGACCCTCAACAATGATGGAACAGGACCAAAATTGGCACACAGACCCCCCCCCCCCCCATGACCCACTCTACATCCTGGAGGGACAAATTGTGGGATTACACACAGATGGCCAAGATTTCTAGTAATCTGAAACATGGAAGCCATGAAATGGTTGGAAGAAACTGGAAGCTGGCTATAGCATATCTGACAGGAGAATTTAAGAAATAAAAACAAGATGAATTTATTGGGGTAAATAGAATGAGTATAAACTCCACGAGGATTAGTGATGGAAGTCAAGTGAGTGGGTGCACTAGGAGTGGGATGAGGGGTAACCACATAGCAGATGGTGGGCTGTCTACGTATGTGTATATGTTTGTATATGTGTATTGTAGGTGTATTATAATAAAAAATTAAAACCCATATATGGATCAAATTTCTTTTTATTGCTATGGGAATCCATATTACTATGCTAAATCCTTCACTTACTTAAAAAATCCACTTTTGTAGTTTTACTAGGGAGGTGGCTGGTTTTTTTTATTGCCGTGAAAGTGCTTCATGTTTAAACTTTTGTTCATTCACCTTGAGCAAATCTGACACTGACAAATGATTCATATACCAGGAAATACCCTGAGTGGGAGAGGTTAGGCTATCACACTTTGTATACATAGTGTCCTACAGAGGTGACAGTAATGATGGTAATATATCAAGAGGCAGGCGGTTGCAGAGAACCAGGGTGTTCCAAATTCCATGAACAAAGGTTATTTATTTCTTCTGTTTTGATAGGAACTGCTGGAAATATTTTCCCCTTAATGGGCCTAATGTGTCTCTGAAGGCTTTGCTTCCTGTCATATTTCTTACTCTGGCTAAAAATAAAATTTAGTTTTCATGTGGCTATACAATGAGATAAATAGATTTATTGTGCAGTCAATAAACTACTTTGACACACTTATTTTCCTCTGGAATGGACTATATTGCATACTAAAGTATTGTCAGAGGTTATTCTGGTATTGCCATAATGGGCTGATTCTCAATGTCATTGGCACAACTCTGTGGCTGGGCAACACCAGAAGAATGTCCTTTGGGTTCACATCATTGAATGCTTTTCCATGACAACATCCCCACTTCTATCCAGCAATGCTACCAATGAAGAATGATTATATACCCTACTTTATAAAGGACAATCCTTTATTAGAAGGACTGCAAGAGGGCATTATTTTTTGTTTGAAAGCAGCTTCTATTTGAAAGGCTATCCATTAATGTTCCCAAGTGGTATTTTTCCCTGGCCATAACATGCACTCTTATATTCATATTAGGCATGATTATATACCCCTATGTGAGGCATGGAGCCAGTTCTGAGTTGCTGGAAGTACCAACTTACCTCCTTTTAGATAAATCCTCCTTGTGTACATAGTTCATTCCTAATGAGATAATTTTGAGTACTTATACCACTTGGTTCATCCACTGATTATTTGTTTAACTGCTTGTAGCACACTACCATGTTCTGTATGTTGTTGTATTACTATATGACTATTCCTGGAGTTGTAGAAGTCATAATGGATTACTCCAGACTGGATTACTGCAATGCGCTCTACGTGGGGCTGCCCTTGAAAACGGCTCAGAAACTCCAATTGGTCCAACGGGCAGCAGCCAGGATGTTAACTGGGGCCCATTACACAGAGAGGTCAACCCTCCTGTTTAAGGAGCTCCACTGGCTGCCGTTTATTTTCTGAGCTCAATTTAAGGTGCAGGTGCTTACCTACAAAGCCCTGAATGGTTTGGGACCACCCTACCTGCGTGACCGTATCGTTGTCTACGAACCCACACGTTCACTCCGGTCATCTGGAGAGACCCTGCTCGTGATCTCGCCCGCATCACAAGCGCGCTTGGTGGGGACACGAGACAGGGCCTTCTCTGTGGTGGCCCCCCGCCTCTGGAATGCCCTCCCGAAAGACCTCAGACAAGCCCCTACACTGGCAGTCTTCAGGAAGAATTTGAAAACCTGGCTGTTCCAATGTGCCTTTTCAGACTAGGAACCCCAGTACCAAATCCCAGAAGCACTTTAGTTAGAACCAAGATCACCGCACACCGCACTTATACTATAATCCCATATCCCTCAGACACATCAGCACTTTTAATCCTGTACCCCTACTCTGGCCGGCTCAGTTTTAATAATGTCTTGTTGTACTGCTTTTGTTATTTTTTTTGCTCAACTGTTTATTTGCTAGGTATTGTATTGTTATATTGTGTGGGCTTCGGCCCGTTGTAAGCCGCATCGAATCCCTTGGGAGATGCTAGCGGGGTACAAATAAAGTTATAATATAATAATAATAATAATAATGGGCTCTGCCACCTGTTCTGTGTCCTCCAGTGGTGTGTCTATTAGTTGGGAAGATTTTCCTGGGTAACACTGGATGCTTGTGCCATAGTTCTGGAATCTCAATTGAATGCGTTTAAATCTCTTTGAAACTTTAAAGCAAGAACTTCATTAAGATTTCATAGAATCATAATGGTGAAAGAAAGTCTAGAATAAAGCCTTTAATGTACAACAGAGTACAACAGAGTGCTCTAATGTAATCCATATCCCACAGTAAAAAGGCTTTGCTGAATGTGAATCACTACATGGACACCTACAGTATTCCATTGATGTGCACATGTGCATTCATTTGGAGGGAGTTGCAAAACAAAACAAAACCCTGCAATCCCCATGGCTGTCAAGCCACAGATACTGTGGATCTTGAAAGCAGTTGGAGGCCAGCTTCTGCAGACAGTGTAATTACCATTTGGGCCTTAAAATGGTTTCAGGATTAGCAATCTAATCATATATACACACCAAAGCTTCTTATTTCTATGCCAATTTTAAATTGACATAACTGATCAGTGTAGATGTTTCTCAAGTCGCTCCTGACATGAAAAAAAAAGTAGATGTGCTCCAGGGCTCATACAAAGCAGAAAGGTTCCAGTTCAGCCCTGGATTTCGGTGTACATGTAGAAGAGTCCTTTGTTACTAATCCTCCTAGCACTTTTTTTCCCAAAATGATGCTATGGTGCATGCTTACCAGTTCTCCTTTAGTAACAACAGTACTCTGAAACAGGCATGTAGCCGGGGGGGGGGGGGGGGGTTCTCATGGTGGTTCGCGAAAAGGCCTTACTGGGTGCATTATTTAAACTGTTATGTTTATTCATATCATGATCTGATCACCATACTCAATATATCCTATATGCATGGGGGTATTGGGGTAACGATACAAAAGGTTTGCTAGGCTAGACCCTCTTTCACTCAAGCTCACCCCCTCCCCCTGAAACTCAGCCCTCCCCGAACCCCCCCTGAAAAAAATTTAGCCCCCCCCCCCCCCGAAACAAAATCTTGGCTACGGGCCTGCTCTGAAATTTTGTAGCTGCACTTGTTGCACCTTTAGGTTTACCATCAGTTTGCTGTCATGAATGACTTTTCAATAAGTTTACAGCATAGATTCTTTTTATTGCAATTTCCAGTGTGAGAAGGTCTATTAGATTACAGAAAAACATTTAGATATACATACACATTGTATGCAGCTACATTGGATTTACAACAACTTACAGTTACATTGGACTAGCAAACAGACAAAGGGGAGTTACATTTTCACTCAGCATTCACACACATGTACACACATTCATCCTATTTCACCAAAATATTACCATATTCTTTTCTCCCTCCTTGGGGAAGCACCTGCTTTCTGGCAACCTGCCAATGCACAGTTCCAAAACTCCCATAACTTAGAATTTCAAAACTCCTCTTTCCCTAAGAACAATGCCAGGGATCAGATCTCTGTTTTCCATACAGCAGAACCTGGCTCCCTGCACAACAAATCTAAGACTCTGAAAGCTCACTTCTTCCTCTCTCCTTCAGAAAGAAGCTCCAAAGTGACCATAGTCTTGCAAGGTTCCATTCTATCCCCCATGCTTTTCAACATCTATATGAAACCGCTGAGAGAGGTCATCCTGTGTTTTGGAGTTGGATGCCATCTCTATGCGGATGACACCAAAATCCACTACTCTTTTCCACCAGAATCCAAAGAAACCCCTCGGATACTGGACCAGTGCCTGGCTGCTGTGTCAACCTGGATGAGGGCAAACAAGCTGAAGATCAATCCCGACAAGACAGAGGTCCTCCAGGTCAATCGAATGCCTGACCAGGGTATTGGGTGGCAACCTGTACTGGATGGGGTTGCACTCCCCCTGAAGGTGCAGGTCCGCAGCTTGGGGGTCCTCCTGGACTCAGAGCTGATGCTTGATGCTTTATTAATGACTTAGATGAAGAGGTAGAAGGCATGATCATCTAGTTTGCAGAAAACACCAAATTGGGAGGGATAGCCAATACTCCAGAGGACAGGAGCAGGATTCAAAATGATCTTGACAGATTAGAAAGATGGGCTGAAACTAACAAAATGAAGTTCAACAGTGACAAATGCAAGATACTCCACTTTGGCAGGAAAAACGAAATGCAAAGATACAAAATGGGGGACGTCTGGCTCGAGAGCAGTACGTGTGAAAAAGATCTTGGAGTCCTCGTGGACAACAAGTTAAACATGAGCCAACAATGTGATGTGGCGGCAAAAAAGCCAATGGGATTTTGGCCTGCATCAATAGGAGCATAATGTCTAGATCTAAGGAAGTAATGCTACCCCTCTATTTCGCTTTGGTTAGACCACACCTGGAATATTGTGTCCAATTCTGGGCACCACAATTCAAGAGAGATATTGACAAGCTGGAATGTGTCCAGAGGAGGGCGACTAAAATGATCAAGGGTCTGGAGAAAAAGCCCTATGAGGAGCGGTTTAAGGAGCTGGGCATGTTTAGCCTGAAGAAGAGAAGGCTGAGAGGAGATATGATAGCCATGTATAAATATGTGAGAGAAAGCCACAGGGAGGAGGGAGCAAGCTTGTTTTCTGCTTCCTTGGAGACTAGGACGTGGAACAATGGCTTCAAACTACAAGAGAGGAGATTCCATCTGAATACGAGAAAGAACTTCCTGACTGTGAGAGCCATTCAGCAGTGGAACTCTCTGCCCCGGAGTGTGGTAGAGGCTCCTTGGAAGCTTTTAAACAGAGGCTGGATGGCCATCTGTCAGGGGTGATTTGAATGCAACATTCCTGCTTCTTGGCAGGGGGTTGGCCTGGATGGCCCATGAGGTCTCTTCCAACTCTTTGATTCTATGATTCTATGATTCTATGCGCAGGCGTCGGCGGTGGCCGGGAGGGCCTTTGCATAATTAAAACTCGTGCGCCAGCTGCGACCATACCTCATGAAGCCTGACTTGACCACGGTGGTCCATGCCTTGGTTACCTCTAGACTGGAATATTGCAATGTACTCTACGTGGGGCTGCCCTTGAAGACGGCCCGGAAACTTCAATTAGTCCAACTCTCGGCAGCCAGACTTCTAACCGGGGCAAAATACAGAGAGCGGTCAACCTTCCTGTTTAAGGAGCTCCATTGGCTCCCATTACCTACAAAGCCATGAACGGTTTGGGACCCACCTACCTTTGTGACTGCATCTCCTACCACAAACCTGCACAATCTCTACAATCCACTGAAGAGGCCCTTCTCTCACCCCTTCCTCTATCACAGACTCATCTTATAGGAACAAGGGAGAGGGCATTTTCCGATGTGCTCCCCCCCCCCCCCCCCCCCGCTTTTGGAATTCGCTGCCTAAGGAGATCAGGCAAGCCCCCACCTTGGCTGGTTTTAAGAAAGACCTAAAAACCTGGCTCTTCCTTTGTGCTTTTGGAGAATGACCATACAAACTATCTGGTTGTCTTAGTCTACAGCTGCCCTCAGAATAAAGCATCCCCCCCCCCCCCCTCAAAAATGGCTAAATCCCATGGTTCTTCCCTTTTGGGCTGATTTCCTACAAATGCACTTTTATCCCTATCTCACCCAGGGGTTTAACTTTTTTAACATTTTACATCACACATTTGCCCCCCCCCCCCCCCCCCGTGTCTGGTTTTAATATGCTGTTTTATATTGTTGATTTTGTTATTTTATATTTTGTTATGATGCATTTTGTTACTATGTGTTTATTTTGTTGTATTATTTTGGGCTTGGCCTCATGTCAGCTGCACCGAGTCCCCTTCGGGGAGATAGTAGCGGGTTATAAATAAAGTGTATTATTATTATTATTATTATTATTATTATTATTATTATTATTATAGACAGTTCTGGTACTTGAATAATTCTAAATTGGGTTCATAGAGCAAGATATTTACTGCATATTTATTACCTTTTCTGTACGTCATTTGCTTGTCATTTGGTTTCGAGGTGGTCAAAGACCAGAGAATCTGGTTTCTTAATCCGATAATTATTTTATTATTTATTTATTTATTAACTTTATTATTTAAACTGTTATGTTTATTCATATCATGATCTGATCACCATACTTAATATATCCCATATGCATGGGGGTATTGGGGTAACAATACAAAAGGTTTGCTAGGGTAGACCCTCTTTCACTGAGACTCAGCCCCCCCCCCCCCCGAAACAAACTCAGACTCCCCCCCCCCCCCCCGAATTGAAATCCTGGCTACAGGCCTGGCTCTATTGTTAGTGTAACTCTTTTACAAGCATTCATAAATCTTATCCAGATAAACCTCTTCTGACTTTTTGCTATCCCAGAGCCTTCCCTGTTCTATTTTTTTAACACTGATATTCCCTCCTGTCAATTTGCTGTTATACTTTGCTCCCTGTAAAATTATGTCTCTCCCCACTTTGAGTCTTGATCAGAACAAGAGCTTTTTCTCATTTCTTTCCTGGGCTTAGCTTCTTCCTTTTTTGTAACCATGTCACCTATTTAGGTATAACTGTCCTTATTATTTATATGTACTTTATACTGAATATTTTAGTGAACTATAGGATTTTTCTCTGGAAAGACTATCATTTTCTATTTGCATTTTGTGCCAAGTAAACTTAAATCACAATATTTTTGCTTTATCTTTTCAAATGTCCTTTTGGACTCCTTAGAGCCCTAAAATAAATATCTTGAATGAAAGGAGGCAGTTACAGTCAAACCTCCTTACTGACCATATCTCTGGGTGTAAGGGAGAAAACCTGTTTGAGAACGGTATTTCGTATGTGGAATAAATCTCTTTTTAAGGGGACTTAAAGGATCTAATGAGTCAAAAGGACTACAGAAATTCACCAGTGAAGATACTGGTACCACTTTACCTAAACCAGGCAGGGACACCTTTTAGGTTTTGGAGGAAGGGTGGGGGGTAGCTATCGTTTTAAATATTTAAGCCTCAATGTTGTATTGGTCTCTCCAATCTAGTTTAATAATCCTGGGGTGTGGACATTTTTGTGCTGGGGTGTTTAGGGGGAGCAGCTGTTGTAAGTGTTGCATATCCTGTACCGCTTAATCAAGAAATAATGTTCTTGAAACTGAATTGAGATACTAGGAATGGTAGTCTTATGTCTTGCACATAGATATTAGCAGCTGGTGTTTAAAAACATAGCTCCTGGTTCAGACCCTAGCTGACAAAGAAATGTTTTGCCACAGGCACAAAACCTCCAGCGGTTACAGTACTATTAAAGTGATTCAACTTTCTAAAATAGACATTTAAAAACATATTAAAAGTTTAAGGATTCAAAATCTATGTCAGTCTTTTCCCCAAAAAATAGTTAAACATATTTATTGAAAACAACTTATAACACTTTTTAACTTCTTATTTGAGAATAATGAAAATATTCTTATAAGATTTTTTTTTTAAATAAAAGTTTATATATCATATTTCAGATACACACTTCAACTCATCTTATTGCACGCTCACATATGACATCTTTAAGAAGAAGGGATAGGCCACCATTTCAAATATCCAAGTCTCTATGCTGTAGAATACAGATTCAATTCAGCTTTCTGACTCACAGCTGATTCAAAGCCTCTCTTCTACTACCTCTTTTAGCAACAATTCTATCTCTCCTGTCACTTCACTTTTCCTCTGACACAGACTCTGTCCTGGCCTATCCAGAGTACTGGAACCAAACCCCAGTGGACCCACTGTAGCTTTGCAGTAAAATGCTCTAGTGGCATTTGATCCGTTTGGCTCAAAAATATTTGCCCAGTCTTCATGTGATGAACATAATGCTCAGGAGAACCAGCCAATAACACATTTGGACTAGAAATCTCAATGTCCCGATGAGTCATAGTTAATCAACAATGCACAATTTGTTTGCACAGGGAAAAGTTGTCATGTGAATCCTTGGAACTGAGGCATGGTCAGCTTCTTCATGCCAGACTGTTAACACAAAGCACAACCAGGTGGCTTGTTCTGCTTTTCTAGGTTTCTCTAAGATAAAAAGTCAATGTTATTTCTGCTGCATTTTAGCATCCCTTATTGTCTAAAGCAGAAGCAAAAATGTCATAATGAATATGCATTAACTGTTCTTGTTTACCAGAGCACACCAAAAATCCAGAGTTATCATTCGTATTTATTTATTTATTATTTATTTATTTGCTTTACTTCTATACCGCCTTTCTCAGCCGAAATGGCGACTCAAGGCGGTTTACATAATAAAGGTTATCACAACAATATCAAAAAAGGTAATTAAAACACATTATACACGGCATACAAGGTCAAAAAACAATCATTATCATAATCGCAGTGCCTCAGCAACAAATCAGAATCAGAATCCGTAATCATAATCCTTTATACCAATTCCTATGTTGTACCATCTTCCTGTATTCCATTGCACTATTTAGCCAAACGCTTGTTCATGAAGCCAAGTCTTGACCTTCCTCCGGAATGCCAGCAGTGAAGGGGCCTGTCTGATGTCCACAGGTAGGGCATTCCACAGCTGAGGGGCCACCACCGAGAAGGCCCTGTCCCTCGTCCCCGCTAAACGCGCCTGCGATGAGGGCGGGACTGAGAGCAGGGCCTCCCCGGACGATCTTAATGTCCTAGTCGGTTCATAGGTGGAGATGCGTTCGGAGAGGTAAGTAGGGACAGTACTTGATGTATGACTGCCATCACCAGGTGTATCAAGTTCAACCACTGGAAAGGAGAGGAAAAACAACTTTGCTTTTCCTTGTTGTTTTGAAGTACTTTCTCTCTCATTGTTTTGTTGTGCTTCTATGCTCTCCGAAATGTTCACTGAAAGCATTTATGTGGTAGCCAAAGCATAAGGACATACTTCAGACACATCAGGCCACTTCTGTCTCCTCTAGGATGTTCCACTTGACATTTCTGTATCATTAGTATTCCGCAAATATCCAAGCAGTGCCTCCCTTAGCTTCCTCAGTGTTGGTGAGCAGGTGGGGAAATGACCAGTGGAAAATGAATTGTTAAGACTGCTACAGAGAAAAGATTGATGCAATTAATTTTTCATTATGTACAGTGTCTGTGGATTGTAATCAGTTTGGTTTGTTCCTCCTCTGAGACGCAAGTAAAATGCAAATTGGTTTGGAATGAAAGGAAATGGTCTTTTATGATTCACCACACCAGGCTGGGCTGTAGAAAACAACTTCAAATCAATAAGAATGGTGACAAATATTTCATTAATATATGCAGAGGTGAGCCTGAAGTGGATTGCATGTTTATAAGCTGTCCTGGCCTTCCAGGCCCAAGAGCAAACATTTTAATTAAGTAAATGACGAGGAGAATGCCAGAGTGCAGTGAGGTAAATACTGATGAATAAGGTTGGGATTAGGATTCCCTCCTCCCTTCCATATACAATAAAAACCTCTTTCCACCTAGTATCTATTTGTATTCAGTTCAAATGAATTCTGATCACCTGGCATTTCAGTTCATTAATAATGGTAGATCTTTCAAGAATGGGTTGTTAAAAAGCTGACATCTGAAGTTCAAGAGAGATAATTTTGTATGACTCTTTGCCCAATGTCGTAGAGTTATAACAGGTCGTAGAGTTATAACAGGTTTTTTAAATGTATTTTTACTTTGCCCCACACTATAGGCTGATCTATTAGGGCCAATGCAACACTGCCCACTTATATTATTTATTTCGTATCAAAAGCATTGCATAAATTAGTATAAATAGAAGGTGTGCAGGCGGCTAAATGTGTTTTGACCAACAATGGGCAACAGCAACTGCATTGCCTGTAGCCTCCAACAATTCCTCCTCTGTACATGAGGCAGGGCACAATGGACAAGCATACAGATGCAGAACTTTTTGTTGCTCAATTTAGCCCCGGGTCTTGTTTTCACTGTCCGCCATCTTTGACTGCAAAGGATGTAGTCAATCTGATTTGGGTGTTGCCCATCTGGTGAAGTTCATGTATAAAGGCTTCCTTTATGTTGTTGGAAGAGCGGGTTCGTTATACACAGTGAGTTTTCTTGGAAAAATGCTATCAGCGTACGTCCCACTTCATTTTGTTCTCTTACCTGTAATCCCATTTGTCATTTGACTACCCACCTTAGCATTTCAGTCTCCTGTAATGAAAATAATGTCTCTTTTTGGTATTATCCAACTGGTGTATTATCCTCATAGAACTGACTTACTTCTCCTTTTTCAGCAGCTGTGGGCGAAGCGTATATTTGGATCATTGTAATGTTAAAAGGCTTTCCTTGCACTCGAATTGAGATAATTCTGTCATTTTTTGGATTGTATCCGAGCACTGCTTTAGTGACTTTCTTATTAATTATGAAGGCTACTCCATTTTTCGGTGTTCCTCTTGTCTGCAGTAGTAGATTTGGTGGTCATCTGATGTGAAGTGGCCCATTCAAGTCCATTTCAGTTTGCTGAACCCCAGAATGTCTATCTTTAGTCTTGACATTTCACCAATAACAACATCCAGTTTGCCCTGGCTCATAGATCTCACATTCCAGGTTTCTATGGTGTGTTGATCTTTAGAGCTAGCTGCTTTGAGCTAGCTGCATCATCACATCTGGGGCTTCATGGTTGCACTCGTGGCATCATTGAGGTGCTCAAGCTCCAGCGCTGTGGCAAGGCAGCAGTCCTTTGCTGGAGTCTACAGATATATAAACCCAATTTTCCTAGTTTCCAACAGTCCTCACAACCTCTGAGGATGCCTGCCACAGATGCAGGCAAAACATCAGGACAGAATGCTTCTAGAACATAGCCATGCAGCCCGAAAAACCAACAACTACCCAGTGATTCTGGCCATGAAAGCCTTTGACAATCCAATTGGTATTGTGTCTAAATCCAGGGAAGTCACACTACACCTCTATTCTGCCTTGGTCAGACCACATCTGGAATACTGTGCCCAAATCTAGGCACCACAATAGAAGGGAGATGTTGACAAACTGGAATGTGTCCAGAGGAGGGCAACTAAAATGATCAAAGGTCTGGAGAACAAGCCCTGTGAGGAGTGGCTTAAAGAGCTGGGCATATTTAGCCTTCTGAGGAGAAGATAGAGAGGAGACATGATGACCATGTATAAATATATGAGAGGAAGTCATAGTGGGGAGAGAGCAAGTTTCTTTTCTGCTGCCCTGGAGACTAGGATGCAGAACGATGACTTCAATCTACAGGAAAGGCATATTAGGAAGACCTTCCTGACTATGCGAGAAGTTTGGCAGTGGACCTCTCTGCCCAGGAGTGTGGTGGAGGTTCCTTCCTTGGAACTTTAAAACAGAGGCTGGATAGCCATCCGTTGAGGGTGCTTTGAATGCAATTTTCCTGCTTCTTGGCAGGGTAGTTGGACTGGATGGCCCACAAGGTCTCTTCCAACTCTATGATTCTATTATTCTGCCCTCTTTTCATCCCCACATGTAAGTAATAGTAATATGTTTCCCTCAGAGTTATGGCAGATATTGTTGTAGAACTGTGTAGGCACAGGATTGCATCCTACCTGTTTGATGTACCGTCTTATAGCCAGTGATCCCTAAGGCAGTGAATCTTTACTTTCCCCATGTTGACTCCTGAGGTAGCTGTGTTTTTAGAAATTCTTAAAGCCACAGGAGGGAGAAGAGGAGGTGATCAGGTAGACCTGTTGGATTACTATTAAGGCTACTTTTTAAGTAGGAGCCAGCAGCACAATTTTTTAAAAAGCACAGAAAAAACTCTCTTTCCAGACAGTACTATTCTCCTGACACAATCTCTTGAATGAGATCAGACTTAGATGCCATCATTTTAAAATAGAGCATCTAGGAACTCCATGAGTAAGATTACACTGGATTAGTTTCACTTAGCGAGTACTGCAGATGTAGGCAAGTTGCTAGGATAAGTAACCTGTCTTTTGATCTTTGTCCTTCTTGGCTAGTCATCAGGGGACAAAATGTAGTTTGATCTTAACAACATGTATTCTCAGGGAGAGAAGTTTTCCATCTTATTTCAAAGATACAACCATTGCTCATAGAAGCGCTCATAGGGCCCCTTCAACTTTATTAACAGAGATCAGTAGATCACTATCATATATTCCTTGTTTGGACAGAGACCTTTCAACTTCCAACATTCTAAGATGATAAGATTTCTGGACACATTTCAGACCAATATCAAACAGACCTTTTTTCTGCACAGCATATCATTGGTTGCCCTATCTCCTCTTTGGAAGAACTTTATAATTCCTGCTGCCTTGAGAAAGCTCAGAGCATTCTTGGGGATCCAGTTCACCCAGCATTTTTTTTTTGAATTGTGGTATAGGGTGACAAAGACAAGGACAAACAGACTGAAGAATAGTTTTTATCCTAGAGCTGTGGCTATGTTGAACTCCTTGGTTTCATATTGATATGGCATTTGGGGCTGTGTGGTGGTGATGGGGTTGTAGAGGGATGGGTGTGTTGTTTTGTTGTGTGTGCGGGGGGAAGGTATGTAATTTTTTGTGCAATAGCACAATGACAAATAAAGCTATCTGATTCTGATTCTGAGTTGACACTGCATTTGGGAATGATTTTCTACTGAGTAATGCCTTGCCCGACTTACCGGGCAAGGCCTCTTGCGACGGTGGGTGTTCTCCTGCTGGCCATGCTGGACGGCAGGGGGCTTCTTCTTCCCAGAAGCCCCCTGCTCAGTGGGAAGTTTTCCCGCCACTCAGCTGACCAGCCAATCAGTGGACAGAACCCATGCCTAGCAGCCAACCCATGTTCCTGTAACCAATAAACAAGTTGTGGCCATTCCCAAGTTCGTGTCTGTGTCATCATTGGGTTGTCGGCAGGAGGGGTGTCACCCATCCACACGCAAATGGAAGGTGGAATGCATTCCTGCTGTTGCTTTTGGTCCTCTCCATGGCATTCAATACCATCAAACATGGCATCTTTGGTAATGTCAAGGAGGGAGAGATCAGATTCATCATTTTTCTCAGATACGATCCAGATGCTGATGCTTGGGGATAGCTATTTTTGGCTACAGTATGTAGTGGATAAACTTTCATATATTTAAATGAGCAAATGGACATAACAGTTTCATTAAAATGGCTGGTTGCTGGTTACAGGCTCAAAATAACTGTGACTATATATATATATATATCACATGCATACATCATCTTGCCAATATCGTTTATAGCTTGAAATCAAGCATCAAGAAATTGAATGAGGCTAAGCAAACATAACTGAAATGATTTTATTGATCAGCCAATTGGCCTTATCAAAACAAAAGCAAAGGTAACTAAATATGATGTGATTGTGGGATGACATAATTATATTTGTATGATAAGAAACACATGTTAAAATATGTCCCCATTCCATTGTTGTTAGGCCTCCATTATTCTTTTTTTTAACTTAGGAACTCACAATACATCAGAGTAGAATTTAAGCAGATGATCTCTATAGTCATGTGTGGTGAGGAGGTGTTCATATACAGTACAAATATATATACAGTCCATATACAAGTACATATGCATGCCATATGCCAGCAAATATGGAAAACACAAGAATGGCCATCAGACTGGAAAAAATCAACTTATATCCCCATACCAAAAAAGGGAAATGCGAAAGACTGCTCAAACTTCCATACAGTGGCCCTTATTTCTCATGCCAGTAAGGTAATGCTCAAGATCCTGGAAGGAAGACTCCAGCAATACATGGAGCGAGAGTTGCCAGATGTTCAAGCTGGGTTTAGAAAAGGCAGAGGAACGAGAGACCAGATTGCCAATATCCGCTGGATAATGGAAAAAGGCAGGGAGTTTCAGAAAAACATTTATTTCTGCTTCATTGGCTATTCTAAAGCCTTTGACTGTGTGGATCATAATAAATTGTGGCAAGTTCTTGGTGGGATGGGCATCCCAAGCCACCTTGTCTCTCTCCTGAGGAATCTGTACAAGGACCAAGTGGCAACAGTCAGAACTGACCACGGAACAACAGACTGGTTCAAGATTGGGAAAGGCATACGGCAAGGCTGCATACTCTCACCCAACCTTTTTAACTTGTATGCAGAACACATCATGCGATGTGCGGGGATTGATGAATGCAAGGCTGGGGTGAAAATTGCTGGAAGAAACATTAACAACTTCAGATATGCAGATGACACCACTCTGATGGCCGAAAGTGAGGAGGAGCTGAGGAGCCTTCTAATCAAGGTGAAAGAAAAAAGCACAAAAGCTGGGTTGCAGCTAAACATAAAAAAAAAAAAAACCAAGATTATGGCAACAAGAATGATTGACAACTGGGAAATAGAGGGAGAAAATGTGGAGGCCGTGACAGACTTTGTATTTCTAGGCGCAAAGATTACTGCAGATGCAGACTGTGGCCAGGAAATCAGAAGACACTTACTTCTTGGAAGGAGAGCAATGTCCAATCTCGATAAAATCGTAAAGAGTAGAGACATCACACTGACAACAAAGATCCGCATAGTCAAAGCCATGGTATTCTCTGTAGTAACCTACGGATGTGAGAGCTGGACCTTAGGGAAGGCTGAGCGAAGGAAGATAGATGCTTTTGAACTGTGGTGCTGGAGGAAAGTTCTGAGAGTGCCTTGGACTGCGAGAAGATCCAACCAGTCCATCCTCCAGGAAATAAAGCCTGACTGCTCATTGGAGGGAAGGATATTAGAGACAAAGTTGAAGTACTTTGGCCACATATGAGGAGACAGCAAAGCCTGGAGAAGACAGTTATGCTGGGGAAGGTGGAGGGTAAAAGGAAGAGGGGCCGACCAAGGGCAAGATGGATGGATGGCATCCTTGAAGTGACTGGCTTGACCTTGAAGGAGCTGGGGGTGGTGATGGCCGACAGGGAGCTCTGGCGTGGGCTGGTCCATGAGGCCACGAAGAGTCGGAGATGACTGAACTAATGAACAACAACAACATACAAGTACATATACAGTTCATATACAGTACAGTGCATATACAGTACGAAGTCCCACTTAAAATATATTTACATTAGAAATGTGGGAAATGTAATACATCTTTTAAAGCCAGAAGCCCATATACAAATGCATAAATATGGGACCTACCCATCAAAAAATCAAGCACTATTCATGACAGCTGCAAAATACTCTATTCAATGGAATATAAAGGATGAATAGCAGACTTGAATTTTCTGTTGACTGTGCAAATAGCACACTCTGGTGCAATTGAGAGAAATTGCATGTTGCTTTTTATATATCTAGAGTAAGTGCCCTGGCAAATTTAATTTTAGAAAACTTTTTAAGAGATTAATCTACATCTAATGAGAATTTTATCACTGGAAGAGCAAATCACCAAAGGCCAATTCAAGAACATGTGTGAAGATGTCTGTAATTCAGTTTAAAATGTATGGGTAGAAATAGTAACTTGCACTAATGTTGATGCTGGCTTCTTCTTCATCAGTACGAAAAGAACCACTGAACTTTGCCCAGAGATAGTTCCAATATGAGGCTAGGTTAAAATCTTTAATAGATTTTGGGTCCTATTAAAATTGGCACAGTGGGATAAAACAAATTTGATAAAAATTGTACAATCCACCAGAAAGTTACTCTGTACTGATTCATTTTTTCCATCTCAAGACCTAAGAAATGACATCTGCTATATATTTTTTAATGATTTTTGAATGGGTTCTGCATATCCTACTTTATACATTTCATTCTTGCAGGCAAGACCTAGCAATTCCACCTTGGATCTTCTCCCAGGATAAAGAGGTGATAAAGGTAAAGGTAAAGGTAGTCCCCTGACATTAAGTCCAGTCATGTCTGACTCTGGGGTGTGGTGCTCATCTCTATTTCTAAGCCAAAGAGCCAGCGTTGTCCGTAGACACCTCCAAGGTCATGTGGCCAGCATGACTGCATAGAGTGCTGTTACCTTCCCGCCGGAGCGGTACCTATTGATCTACTCACATTTGCATGTTTTCGAACTGCTAGGTTGGCAGAAGCTAGGGCTGACAGTGGAAGCTCACGCCGCTCTCCGGAATCGAACCTACGACCTTTCGATCAACAAGCTCAGCAGCTCGGTGTTTTAACCCATTGTGCCACCGGGGGCTCCTAAAGAGGTGATATAAAACAAAAAAAAATGCTGAAAGATTTATATGATCTGAAGAGAATCCAGAGTATGGACTTCTGGGTTGAGGGCTGACAGAGGGAAGCTGCATGGAGTTGCAGCTCCATGAGAAATTAAGAGTGGTGAGAGGATAATGCAACTTTTCCTTTCAGATTCCTTATCTCTGGGCAAGATAGAAAAAGAGTTAGTCTACAAAAAATAACTTTGTTTGATCTTCAAGTAAAGACAGCTCTCACCACAAGATACTCTCTCTGTCAAACTTTCAACACTCAACAGATAAAAGTAAGATCTTAATATTTGCTATTTATGAAATATCAAATATAGCACTGTACACGTGGTGCTTTCACAAGAAGAAACCTGTTGAAGTCTGTCTCTACATTCCTTTGGGTGCTAATAAAACTGGTAGAGTGGGGTAAAACAAATTTTATCAAAAGCAGAATCAAAAAGATAGAAAGAAGGTAAATTGCCATGTTCCTTTATGAAAGAAATGCATCAATGGGACATATATGATATTTGGAGAAGACTTAATCCAACTGGGAAAGGATTTATGTATTACTCCCACAGACACAGACTGCACAGAATGCAGGAATATTGCATTCAAATCACCCCCGACAGATGGCCATCCAGCCTCTGTTTAAAAGCTTCCAAAGAAGGAGCCTCTACCACACTCTGGGGCAGAGAGTTCCAATGCTGAACGGCTCTCACAGTCAGGAAGTTCTTCCTCATGTTCAGATGGAATCTCCTTTCTTGTAGTTTGAAGCCATTGTTTTGCGTCCTAGTCTCCAGGGAAGCAGAAAACAAGCTTGCTCCCTCCTCCCTGTGGCTTCCTCTCACATATTTATACATGGCTATCATATCTCCTCTCAGCCTTCTCTTCTTCAGGCTAAACATGCCCAGCTCCTTAAGCCACTCCTCATAGGCAGGCCCGTAGCCAGGATTTCGTTTCGGGGGGGGAGGGGGGCTAAATTTTTTTCAGGGGGGGTTTCGGGGGGTTGAGTTTTGGGGGGGGGGGGCTGAGTCTGAGTGAAAGAGGGTCTACCCTAGCAAACCTTTTGTGTCATTACCCCAATACCACCATGCATATGGGATATATTGAGTATGGTGATCAGATCATGATATGAATAAACATAACAGTTTAAATAATGCACCAGTAAGGCCTTTTTGCGAACCACCATGAGAATTTCGGGGGGGGGGAGGGCTGAAGCCCCCCGGGCCCTCCCCCCCCCCCCCCCGGCTACATGCCTGCTCATAGGGCTTGTTTTCCAGACCCTTGATCATTTTAGTCGCCCTCCTCTGGACACATTCCAGCTTGTCAATATCTCTCTTCAGTTGTAGTGCCCAGAATTGGACACAGCATTCCAGGTGTGATCTAACCAAGGTGGAATAGAGGGGTAGCATGACTTCCCTGGATCTAGACACTATACTCCTATTGATGCAGGCCAAAATCCCATTGGTTTGGTTTTTTTTTGGGGGGGGGGGTTTGCCACCACATCACATTGTTGTCCACAAGGATCCCAAGATCATTTTCACATGTACTGCTCTCGAGCCATGTATCCCCCATTATGTATCTTTGCATTTTGTTTTTTCTGCCTAAGTGGAGTATATTGCATTTGTCACTATTGAATGTGAACTTCATTTTGTTAGTTTTGGCCCATCTCCCTAACCTGTCAAGGTCAATTTGAATCCTGCTCCTGTCATCTGGAGTATTGGCTATCCCTCCCAATTTGGTGTCGTCTGCAAACTTGATGATCATGCCTTCTAACCCTTCATGTAAGTCATTAATAACGATGTTGAACAGGACTGGGCCCAGGACAGAACCCTGCAGCACTCTTTCCAAGATGAAGAGGAAGCATTGGTGAGCACCCTTTGGGTTTGTCCACTTAATCAATTACAGATCCACCTAACTGTAGTTTTGCCTAGCCCACATTGGACTAGTTTGCTTGCCAGAAGTTCATGGAGGACCTTGTTGGAGGACTTACTGAAATCCAGGTACATTACATCCATGGCGTTCCCCACATCTACCCAGCTTGTAACTCTATCGAAAAAAGAGATCAGATTATTCTGGCATGACTTGCTTTTGATAGATCCGTGTTGACAATTAGTGATGACTGCGTTTGTTTCTAAGTGTTTGCAGACCACTTCCTTAACAATCTTTTCCAGAATCTTGCCTGGCATCAATGTGAAGCAGACTGGACAGTAATTGTTTGGGTCATCCTTCTTTCCCTTCTTGAAGATTGGGACCACATTGGCCCTCCTCCAATCTGCTGGAACTTTTCCCGTTTTCCAAGAACTCTCAAAGATTATTGCCAATGGTTCCAAGATGAATTCCGCTAGGTCCTTCAATATTCTTGGGTGTAGTTGATCTAGCCCTGGGGACTTGAACTCATTTAGAGCAGCCAGGTATTCCTGGATGACTTGTTTCCCAGTTTGGGGTTGGATGTCCTCTAATCCCTCATCCACTCCATCTTGCTGAGTTTGAAGATGACTTTCTTTTTGTGAGAAGACTGAGGCAAAGAAGGCATTAAGTAGTTCTGCCTTTTCCCTATCCCCATCTTCTCCTCGAAGAGGCCCTTTCACCTTCTTGTTCTTCCTTTTTCTACTGACATAAGAAAAGAATCCCTTTTTATTGTTTTTAATGTCCCTGGCAAGGCTGAGCTCGTTTTGTGCTTTAGCCTTGCAGACCTTTTCCCTACAGGAGTTGTCTATTTGTTTGAATTCTTCTTTGGTGATTTTTCCCTTTTTCCACTTCTTGTGCATGTCTCTTTCGAGTCTTAGCACAGTTAGAAATTCTTTGGACATCCATTCTGGCTTCTTTACACTTGTCTGATTTTATCTCTTTGTTGGCACTGTTTGCAATTGCGTCTTGAGTGTTTCACTCTTGAAAAACTCTCATCCATCAATAACTCGCTTGTCTTTTAGTATCTGTGTCCACGGAATGCTGCTCAGTATTTTCTTCATTTTTCAGAAGTCAGCTCTCCTAAAGTCCAAAATGCGGGTTTGACTTGTCTTGGTTTCAGCCTTCCTTTGTACCTCAAATTACAGGACCACATGGTCACTTGCCCCTAAGGATCTGACCACTTCAACTGCATCGATCAGGTCCTCTGCAAAGAATGGGGAATCTCTAACAGACTGATGAACTATATCTAGACAACCTATCTCATGCAAACTGATAGTACAAAATGAAAATTATCTCATCCAATGGTTAGCCATTATAACCACATCCCTAGTGTCACTGCATTTGTATTTAGAATTACATAAACAACACAATCTGTCCGATTGTTGGCTAATAGCATTACACAAAAAAGACCAATGGAGATTTATATGTGAGATTAGTTAGTTAATTCATTCATGTAATAACTCACCTTTCTTCCAGCATGGAAACCAAGACAGCCGACAACAAATTAAAATGAAGTATGGCTAAAATCTTATAATTCAAATGTTAGAAAAAATTGCTACTATTCTATTATCCTGGTGGAGGCCACCAGAGGGCGCTAGAGAGAAGGGTTGTCCCATTTATGGAGGTGGAAGGTAAGTTGAAAAAGGAAAACTATTACTCATCTTTGTAATCTTCTGGGGAAATCGATCTGACTCATCTTTAAACATCTAGAGACATCGAACAAAAAACTGGACTATCTTTTCACAGGGATGTCCTTAATTGTGAAGGACCCTAATCCAAATGTTTGCGCTGAAAACACAGAGGGCACTGAAACCTCAAAATCAATTGAGGAAATGGCGTCCGGGGAAGGGGAGGGGGAGGAACCTGGACTAGAGGAGGGACAAGAGGTGGGAAATAATGAATTACTCCAGGACAGAGGGAGGGAGGACTGCTCCAGGAGGAGAATTACCATGGATGGGATGATGGCTTGTTTTCTGAGAGTTATTTGCAAGGGGAGCCTAATAATATAACATCACATGTACAGGGCCAACAAATGTCCTTTTTACACCACCACTATCGGCTCTTAGAATCCGACAAATTAGCCTTTGAAATCTCTGACTCCCAGCTAAATAGGGGAAAGTGGTGTTCACCGTGATCCAGGCATGTAGCCGGGGGGGGGGGGGGGGCTTGAGGAGCTTCAGCCCCCCCCCCCCCCGAAATTCTCATGGTGGTTCGCGAAAAGGCCTTACTGGTGCATTATTTAAACTGTTATGTTTATTCATCTCATGATCTGATCACCATACTCAATATATCCCATATGCATGGGGGTATTGGGGTAACGATAAAGTGAAAGAGGGGTAGACCCTCTTTCACTCAGACTCAGCCCCCCCCCCCCACACACACACACACACACACCCCGAATCGAAATCCTGGCTATGGGCCTGCCGAGATCAGTCAGAATATCTTTGGGCCAAATTCTAGGGAAGCACCACAATGAGATCAAAATACTTTCCATCAGCTGGCTCCAAAGAGAATACTATTCCCATGACCACACATCATGCATATTAATTATCTTTGAAGATAGCACGATGCCAGAAGAGGTGTTGGAACAGAAATAGAGACTTAACAAATGGGGCATTGAAATTTGGAGAACTTTTTGTGACCTGATTATTCAGCCTCTCATTCTGGATTTAAAATTGGGTTATCAATCCAAAGCTAGCTTAACCATTCCTTCTGCCCCTGGCCCTTCTACCACTGGTCCTTCTGCCACTGGTCTTCAATTGGATCTTCCCAATACTTTTAATCCAAACAACTTAAAGCCTGTTGCTCTACTTCAATATAAGGGGAAAATGCCCCATCTCTGGCCCAAATTCACTCTAAGGAAGAATGTTGCCCCAGCCCCCAAAACTACCCTTATTTAGTACATCAGGTACTTAAATGACTCCCTCCTTTCACTTCTCCAGGTAACCCCCCCCCCCCCCCATTAAACATCTTCACCAGGATATCTTTTGATTCTCTGGAATCAGAAAGTTGACTTGACCCCATTAGATATTATTCCTGCCCTGGCCCACCCTGGGGTTGAGGGGGTTCCGGTCGGCGGGAGGCCATTGAGGTAGCGTGAGGGAGGAGGAGAGGATCTGGTCAAATTCACCAACTCAGGGAGATGCGCAACAAAGTTCTTGCAACCCTGAGGCAAGATAGGCCAGCTAGCTTACATTACAGACCCCATGGGCTTAAGGTCCTGTTGATAAATGCTAGATCAGTTAACAGTAAACAGCAGTTATCCAGGACTTGATCCTGGAAGAAAAAGCCAATCTAGCTTGTATTACCGAAACCAGGTTGGACAAGCTGGGTGGGGTTAACCTCACCCAGCTATGCTCTCCGGGTTATAAGGTACATCAACAGGCCAGACCTGGGGAGTGGGGAGGTGGAGTTGCAGTGGTCTTTCAGGAATCCATCCCTCTGACCAGATATCCCGTTCTGCAATCTATGGGGTTTGAATGCATCCACCTGAAAGTGGTTAACCAGGACAGGTTGGGGATTCTGCTTGTGTACCAATCACCCTGTGACATGGCAGTCTCTCTGCCTGAACTTGCTGAGGTGGACTCTAGCATGGTGTTGGGCTCTCAATGACTGGTAGTCTTGGGAGACTTTAACATTCATGCTGAGTCTGTCTGGTGCAGCTCAGGACTTCATGGTTGCCATGATGACCACGGGCCTGTCCCAAATGATATCGGGATCCACTCATCAGGCAGGGCATACTTTAGACCTAGTAACGAACTGAGATGACGTTGGTGTGGAAGAGCAAAACATTCTTCCATTGTCATAGACCAACAATTATCTGGCCAGTTTTACCTCTAACTTCCGCAGGGGTGGAGGACCTATTAAGATGGTCCACCCCAGGAGACTTATGGACCCAGAAGGACTCCTGATGTCTCTTGGTGATCTGTCTGTCATGATAACTGGTGATCTTGTTGAATCCCTGGTGGATCTCTATAACACCGAGATAGCCAGGGTGTTAGACACGATCGCCCCTGAACATCCCCTCTCCTTGTGCAGAGTCAATCCAACTCCTTGGTTCTCCGAGGAGCTGGCATTGATGAAGCACTCGAGACAGAGACTAGAGTGCATTTGGCGGAAATCTCAGAGTGTTCCCGACTGAACACAGGCTAGAGCCTCTATTAAGGTCTACTCCATGGCTCTGACAGCTGTTGAATCTCTTATTGCAAGTCATTCCATATTCTTGGTGTGTCTGACAAACAGATCCTCTGGATAACAATTCTGGCTAATTGGAGTAAATTTCCCCAAAAGGTCTTTAATGTGCAGGGTAAATTGTAAAGGACAATGTGATCCTACAACTAACCTGAACCAAAACCAGAACTTTAACTAAAGTAGATCCATTGGATCAGTGTGATTTATCTATATGTTGACTCACCATTCAATAGATGATGGAGTATATCTATTCTAGGGAGAACTAAGCAACTTCATTTAGTCCATATTTTTTTGGGTGCTGCCCTAAACTGCTGCCCAGAAAATGACAGTGTTGTCTTATTATCAGAATTCATTGGCAGCTGCAGTCAATTGGCAAAAAGCAGGGCATGCAGGGATTATCCCAAACAAATTTCTGTTTTTAAATAGGGTTATTTGGCAGATGTTAGGCTGAAGGTAGACCCCACTTAGTGCACTTGCCATATCGTGCTGTAATCATTTCCCCTGGTGCTCTTTTATTCCAGTAGAAGGATAGAAACATTTTTGTACCATGGAAATAATTAGCAGATGTTATTAATTTGTAGTAAAGACAATGATAAGCCAGCATGCACCATGAAATGTTTCATTATGAAATCAATTATTCAGATTGGGATCAACAACTTAGGTGAGGTTTCCACAGCATTAGAGGAACCATTCATTTTTTTTTGTATTCTAGAGTCAAAGATGTGAAATTTGAAGTATGTGTTTTGCATTTATCAACTCCTGTCTTTTCATTCATATGTTAAGTCCCCTGATAAACATCACTTGTCTCAAAGAAAATTAAAATCAGCAAATTGAAGCAGATCTGGATAATGAGGTATTATAGATATATTCAGTAAATGTTCCAATTATTCCTTAGAAATTTCATTGAAATAAGCAGCAGCAGCAGAGGGAAAGAAAGGATTTCACAAAGTCAGTTTTAATCTTTCAATGGCTATTGTTCTTGTAATTTTCCTTCTTAATAGACATGGATAGTGCTTGATTATAGCTCCCTTTGTGAAGTTCAGGCTTCTCTCTTTGGTTTTTCGCTCTCTTCAGCATTCAGCTCTCTTTCAGAGGTTGTTGCCCTTGTATGTTGCAGACACCTGCTTGCAATTCATTGCTTCTAAATATATTTTAATGTGACTTTGTATCACTGTGTCTTCAGTGATTATATATCCTTTTTCAGCAACTATGCAATATATACAACAAAACATTGGCGGAATCTGTGTGTTGAAAGGAATGGCTCTAATGACAGAAATACTACTTATGTGGAAATGATGCTTTGAAAGTGAAGTCTTACCTTCAAGACCATGTCTACAGGTGGGAAGGCCCAGCTCTTTTGCACACTTTTATCAGTAATGGTGATCATTTCTAGTGTTACTAGTCTTTCTCTCTATTGTTATGGTCTTGCGACTTTTGGTGAAGCACTACCTGCAGCATTAATTGAGATAATGTTGACTCCAATTATCTCCAACAGAATCCATCATTTGAATGCCAAGAAGTGTTACTATCTAGCAAGCTCTACAATATTTCAGCAAGCAGCAAGGCTGCAAAAGTTATGCTTTTTAATTGTTCAGATTATTATGAAATGTCTTCTGAGTTCAGGTCTACAAGGAAGTGAACACTCAGACTTATCCCACAGTCACTTCTGGCTATTCCCACTCTCTTCCATTAATGGTGGACTAGGTCTACAAATATTGGTTGCCAGGAGGCAAAGGGAGGCTGAGATAAGAATGAAAGGCTTACTCAAAGCATTGACTTACTGAGGTTTTGGAGTAAATAAAATTAAAAAGAGATTCTATTTATTTATTTATTTATTTATTTACTGCGCTTATATACCGCAATTCTCAGCCCTTTAAGGGCGACTCATTGCGGTGTACATGAAAAAACAAGTGCAATTTACAAAACATAGTGCAAAATAACCCACAATTCATCCTTATCAGAAAAGCATCTTATAAAACATCAACATTACTACAAAATTTCTACTACATTCCGAATCGTCTCATCGTCAACCCACAATCCGATATCATTTCCGTTGTTCCGTTCCTATGGTCAAATTACCAGTCATTGCACTTCTTGGTCAAATGCCTTCTTAAATAGCCAGGTCTTTAATTTCCTGCGGAATATCAACAGGGAGGGGGCTAGCCTGATGTCCACGGGAAGGGTGTTCCACAGCCGAGGAGCCACCACTGAGAAGGCCCTATCTCTCGTCCCCGCCAGCCGTGCCTGTGACGCAGGCGGGATCAAGAGCAGGGCCTCCCCGGAAGATCTCAAAGTCCTCGTGGGCTCATAGGCCGAGAGGCGGTCAGTTAGGTATCTTGGGCCGGAACCGTTCTAATTGGTTTGATAAATTTTCTTGTGAAGTATTATTAGAAAGAATATTGAAAGAGAAATGAATGGTGTGAGATATTATTAGCAAGTGAATTGAAAGAGCAAGAATCATAACACCATCGTATATATTTAAAAAATAAAAGAACTCACGTTTTTGACCTTTGTAATTTAGGTATCCGAACATGACTGAAGTGTAGTACCATGGATAAACAAATTGTTTTCTTATGTGCTATCATATACACCACACCAAAGATTACTTGGAGTGTATGACATTATTAAAATAACTTGGAATATATTCAGACTAAATTAAAAGAAGTATTTCTTCTCAAAATATAGGGAGGGTCTACAGCAGAGATCTAAGAAAATGCCAAGTGAATGCAGTTATATAGCTCTATATGACAGCAAACAGAACTTTCACATGGCTACATTTCTACTGCAGACCTTCTCTGTCAACAAGAAGGTGAAGTATGCAAAAGGATCTTGTAGCATCTTTAAGATCAATTGAGAAAAAGTTGTCAGCAAACACTTTCATAGACGTACCCTATCTCACATACCAAGTGGTGAAGTATGCTGGCAGTTGAAGTCTGGCATGATTTCTAGTGAGCTGCTTCAGGATGTTTGAGTAGACTGAAAGCGAAAACAATACTTAAGTATCATCCAAAAGAATGGATGATGGTTTAGTGACCAGAAAAAATCCAGACATATTATATAACAACAGGAAACAAGACAGCTCAATATCTAGGTAACACAAATCAATTGGACGATCAATAGGTGTTCCCGTCCACTAGGTCTCTGAAGCCCTGACTGTCATGCTCTCTGCCATAATTAGCAGTCAATGAACCTGAAATGTTTAATGACTGTGAAATTGCATCTCTACACAGACAATGCACATCTGGAAGGACAGCATGCAACTCAGATGCCTGCAGAGACTCATGTCAGCATGCATGCCAAACATCAAATAGAGTGCTCATAGTCAAAATAGAACTTGCTGCTTTGACATGCAAATGCCTGCCTAAGCTGCCCTTGCAGTCCAGACTGGCTGGCATAATAGAGAAACTTCAAAGGCCCAGAACGAGCATGAAAGGTATTGTAGCATTTGCTCATTTCAGGGAAAAGTTTACTTCAAGTAGAAAAAAGAGCTCTAGACCATCCCTGCCTCTCTTTTGAGCTACTTTAGGTTTCAGGAAACACTACTTGAAATTCCATAAGTATCCACATCAAATGAAAATTTAGTTTGATTATTCAAATGTTTGAACAAGCAGGCTGTCACAGCAACTGTGTTGCATTGATTTTAAGAAGACACAAGAGAGATTAATTCTGAACTACTGATCAGATGCTTGAATGAAAGATAGGGGTTACCTTGCATTTTAACATTTGGAATATTTTATCTTCATGTTGTTGTTGTTCATTCGTTCAGTCATCTCCGACTCTTCGTGACCTCATGGACCAGCCCACGCCAGAGCTCCCTGTCGGCCGTCACCACCCCCAGCTCCCTCAAGGTCAGTCCAGTCACTTCAAGGATGTCATCCATCCATCTTGCCCTTGGTCGGTCCCTCTTCCTTTTGCCTTCCACTTTCCCCAGCATAATTGTCTTCTCTAGGCTTTGCTGTCTCCTCATGATGTGGCCAAAGTACTTCAACTTTGTCTCTAGTATCCTTCCCTCCAGTGAGCAGTCGGGCTTTATTTCCTGGAGGATGGACTGGTTGGATCTTCTCGCAGTCCAAGGCACTCTCAGAACTTTCCTCCAACACCACAGCTCAAAAGCATCGATCTTCCTTCGCTCAGCCTTCCCTAAGGTCCAGCTCTCACATCCGTAGGTTATCTTCATAGACTATCATTATGTGTGATGGGAATTTCCCCTTATCTGTAGGAAATTAGCAAAAATGAGAGGTAGGGAAAGGGAGAGAGGATAAGGTAGTTTGTTGAAATACTGAAATATTCGATTTGATGTGATTTAAACATGAAATCAGATGACTGTATATACTCAAATATAAGCTGAGTTTTTCAGCCCTTTTTAAGATCTGTTGTGTGGCAGGATGGATCTTATTTTTCTTATTCTACCTCTGCCTCCAATAAATATATGTACAGCACCAGAGCTGTTGTGGATGAGTAAAATGGTAGTGTGGGTGGTTTAAGTGTGGCTTAGCAATTTATTTATTTTTTATTTTAGTCTGCATCTATGGCAAGCATCCTCAGAGGTAGTGAGGATGCTTCTACCTCTCAGACTACCTCTGAGGATGCTTGCCATAGATGCAGGCAGGAGAAATGCCTCTAGAACATGGCCCTATAGCCCGAAAAAACCCACAAGAACCTAGTGATTCCAGCCATGAAAGCCTTCGACAATACAGCTAATTACTTATTTGAACAAGTACAATTGACCCTTTAAACAAATATGATGAAGACTGAAATACCTTGGTTCGGTTTCTCAACACACCAGAACCAACCTTCCACTTCGGTTCACTGACCAAAAACTGAATTTTTAAAATGCTTGTTCCTTACAGTTGGCAATTAGCTCCACCCACTTTGACTTCTCCCTGGCTAGATCTGGATACAAATCTAACACAAGTTACGTTGCTATGGCAACTACATTTTAACCTGGCCTGCTTGCCATATATATCAACTTAATAAAACATTTATAAAACTTCCTATAAAATTAAGTAATTTGTTACAGAGGCATATGTATTTATAAGGACGGGAAAGAAAAAAAATACTACAGTATTCTCTCGCTACTTTGTGGTTCACTTATTGCCGTCTCGCTATTTCACAGGGAACAGCAAGGGAACACTGTATAGCTGCTCTCAGTTCCTTCCTCACCAGGCTGGGTGCCCAAGGGGACTCTGAGACGGGGAGCAGTGGAGGCAGTGAGGAGGAGGAGGCCACCGCCGAGTGGGCAGTGTCCTACCCCACCTCAGAGGCCCCTTGGGTGCCCAGTCTGGTGAGGAAGAGGCCTCCGGGGTGGGTAGCAGCAGAGGCGGTGAGGAGGAGGCCACCGCGAAGTAGGGACACTCCACCCACTCGAGTGTGTGGAGTGTCCCTATTTCGTGGATCTTCACTTATCACGGTTGGTCCTGGAATACAGTCAAACAACTGAAAGAGAGAAGAGGCCCCTTTCATTTTCCTCTGGAATCCTGGGTCTTGTAGATTAGGGATGAATATTTCCAATTTTCACCCAAAGAGCGCCTCTCATGAACCAAACTAATCCTTGAATGAGCCTTAGACAGGAGATAACAGACATGTTTGAACATCCTTGAATGACCCTTGGACAAGCAATAATGCACTCACCTTTTTGCCTTGTTTTTTTTTACTTGTGTTCTATTTTGAAATGGTCATATGACTGATCAAATAAATAAATATTATTATTATTATTACCAATAACACACATGTTTGAGTATGACATTGTTCTGAAATAGCTTCTCAAAAGATATGTGCATGCTGTTGTTCTTGTTGTTTTGTGCTTTCAAATAATTTCTGACATGGCAACCTATCATGAGAGTTCCTTGGTAAAATTTGTTTGAGAAAGTTTGTCTTTGCTTTCCTCTGAGGCTGAGAAAATATGACTTGCCCAGTGTCATCCAGTGGGTTTTCACTGCCAAGCAGGAATCCAGATTCTTGTCTCCAAAATTAAATGCTCAGATCATTACCACTATGCTAGCTCTCATATGTGCATATAGCTTGTTACAGAATGGAATCTACAGGCAGAAATAATGGCAAGTTATTATTTTTCAGCATCTATAATTCTTGTAAGCTGATGGTGGTTTAGAAATGAAAGATGTAACATAAGGTCATATCCTCTTCCTTGACTATTTATAATCCCTTCAGGAATTTCAAACATTTATTTTTTTGTGGACATTTCCATGTTTCTGTGCAATTATTTGAGGGCAAGAGAGAAGAAAGATAATGTCTGTTTTATGTTCCAGCTTGCTGATTCTCTCCCTAAATTCAGAAGGACATGGTAACAATATTTTTACAGCTTGTAACAACCAACTAGTCATGACATATGGAGTATACCAAGAATTTATAGTATACTCTATACTTCAGGATAATGATCCATTTTCTACTATTGTAGTTCAATTATTTCAGGAATACATGGGAAAAGGAATTGGAAGAGAAGTGTGGGATTTGGGGGTTTTCATTTTTGAGCAGCAGATAATACCAGTCTGCATGCTCCCCTACTTTCAAAACTGATGATGTGAGAATTATAAAGCTGTTCTTTGTCATTGTTCTGTTTGAATCTGGCTGTGACTTCCTTTTTCTATTGTTTCCAAGTTCCCATTTGGCCCGATGTAAGACCAATGGCAGCTGTTTGGACTCACCACTTTGAAGCTGGGCATTTGCTCTGATGCCTAAATATGGCTCAAGTGTTTATCTGTGGATTGACTGACACACACTTTAAACACAGTTGTAACAGATCCATTTCACAGCACTAGATGATTACACTCATTCAGAGATTTCCCCTATCACAATTTCCATACAGAAGGAAGCATTTTGCTTCTGGGAAGACGCTTGGAATGTGTGGGGTGCATGCCGATGGGTGATCTCCCATTGACAGGAGCTGTGAATGACAAGGATGTTTAGACCAGAAAAAAAGTGACGGAGATCAAAAACAGATCACCATTTGTCCTAAAGAAGAAAAAAACAATGAAAGGAATGTATATAGTACTATTAAACAGTAGGCAAAAGTAGAGGATGATGATCCCTAAGCTGCTGATAATACTAAAAAAAGACTCCCAGCTAAGGCGTGCATCTATGGAGTGGTGAGAGGCAGGGGATAAATGATGGCATTGTCATGGCAAGGAATTATGTCTCATCATGAAATGTCCCTTTAGTCCCCAAAATTGCCTAAATTGTACTCTTGTGTTAAAAAAAATTGTATCTGTGATTTATATTTATTTTGAGTTTTTGTGTTGTCTTAGCTTCATACAGTATTGAATTGCTGACAAGTGTTAGCCACTTTGAGTCCCTCAATGAGGGAGAGAGGGCAGGGTACAAAACAAAGTAAATAAATAAATAAATAAATAAATAATCAGTAGAAGTTTTAAGCTTTAAATTACATTAAATGCTAAAGATCTGCAGAGTTAAGGAAAATTTGTTTTTACATGGCAGAATTCTTATTAGGAGAGAAAGTGTGTGTGTGTGTGTGTGTGTGTGTGGATTAAGGAGGTGGTTCCCCAAATTTTATGTGAAAATGAAACAAATGTGATATAGGAAAAAAATAAAAAAATTGGAAATTTGTGAAAAAAATATCAGCTAGGTTGTTGGGGGAGAGTGGAGAATACATTGTTGATTTCTGCTGGTAGACGTTTTTCATGTCAGGAATGACTTGAGAAATTGTAAGTCACTTCTGGTGTGAGAGAATTGGCCGTCTGCAAGGACATTGCCCAGGGGACACCTGGATGTTTTTGATGCTTTTACCTTCCTTGTGAGAGGCTTCTCTCATGTCCCCACATGGAGCTGTAGCTGATAGAAGGAGCTCATCCACGCTCTCCCCAGATTGGATTCGAATTGGCAACCTTAAAGTCAGCAACACAACCTTCAAGTCATCAGTCCTGCTGGCACAAGAGTTTGACCCACGGCTCCTTCGGGGGCTCCTTGCTGGTAGACTAAACTACTAAGAAAGAAAGAATAGAAGGAGTAGATCTCAAGCCTATTTTAAAAAAGACAATGCACTCTAACCACTGAATCATGTTAATTCAATATAGGTTTTGTAGATTGTGTGGAATGGGCTTTTTGCTGAGGGGCAAGTCTACGCCACAGGACCAAGAAACCACACAGAGAACTTGATTACACCTTTATATCAGGTTTGCCCAATTACATGGGTTCCAGATCCAGACATTGACCAACCTCCCTGCTCAATGATGAACATAATACTTTGGCCCATTGGTAGAAGCCTTGCAAAGAAGCTATGTGAATGCACCCTACCCCTACCCCCAACTGATGGTCCTCCCCTGTCACCAAGGTGTGTCAAAAAGTATCTAATCCTGTAGCCATGGCCAGACCTACCTCCACCATATATAACCCAAGTCCTATAAGAAGTATCGCCAATGTTTTAGGGGCACTGATACTCCAGGACCATTGCCAACTGTTCCCCCGCAAAGTTGTGACAATACAAAAACCATCTCTAGTCAATGTATGCAAACAACACAAGAACAACTGAAATAGAGTGGATTTGTTTGATGGCACTCTGGAAATAATGGCTTCAGAATGGTTTTTTAAAAATAAATAAATACTAGGGCTGTCCAACCATGGAAAAAATTGTTTCTAAACTCGATTCCTTTTTAGGCGGTTATTGCGTTTCGTTATTTAAAAGAATTCCGAAATTTTTCTTTAAAAAAGTTCGGTATTTACGAAATTTCGGAAATTACGAAACAATTTCGAAACAATAACGAATCGATTCGTTAATGGCGGACGCGATTGCGCAATACGCTAAAAAACCCTCCAAATGGGACAGGGGGAACTTCTGAAGCTTCCCTCTCCCTCTGTTGCTGACTGTTGGTGTGATAATTTATTTTTTTATCACTGATAAAACAAACAACAACTATAAAACTTGCACCAGACATACGGAAATAATAACGAAATAATAACGAAATAATAACGAAACAATTTCGAAACAATTACGAAATAAATTTTAAAAATTCGTTTCGATTTTAAGTTGCTCCTGAATGGTTCAATATCGCTTCGTTATCAAAAAAAATAACAAATTAATAACGAATTACGAAATTAACGAACGAAACCGCCCAGCCCTAATAAATACATAAGGCAAAATAGAGAGCTATTTTGAAAATTTCAGGCACTGCCAAGAGATCTCCGAATGTTATAGTTATGGCTTTTTTGGTTACTGCTTTTGTATTATTTCTGTCAGTATAGCTAATATAAGATAATGGAGTGCAAAAAGAAAAAAACAAACAAAAAACAAAGCTTGATGTAACATTTTATAGAGTACTAGCTTGGGTACCTGGTGTTGCCTGGGTTATTTTGAAAAGTATTTATTTTACAAAATGCATAAGGTTGTGGGTGAACTACAACTCATATCATGCCAGGTTAACCCCCTGAAACTTCATCAGTAGCTAAAGATTGTAATCTTGGGCAAGTTAGCTCTAGATGCATCATTGGTGGGGTTCAGTATGCTCTCTGGCTGCAGGATGAACTACACTTCCCACCATGGTGGTTCAGTCCCCCTCAATTCTTTCCAGTATGCTCAGTTGGTAATTGTGGTTCTGGGGGCCAAGTTTGATCCAGGTCCATTGTCAGTGGGGTTCACAGTTTCTCTGGTTGTAGGTGAATTAAAACTCTCAAAAATCAAGATCAATCCCTCCCAAACCACTCCAATATTCAAATTTGGGCATATTGGGTATGTGTGCCAAGTGTGGTCCAGGTCCATTGTTGGTGGGGTCCAGAGTGCTGTTTGATTGCAGGTGAACTATACATCCCAGTATCAACAATTCCCAAATATCAAGGCCAATTTTCCCCCAAAACCTGTGAGTATTCAAAATTGGGCATATCAGGTATGTGTGCTAAATTTGGTCCAGATCCATCCTTGTTTGGGTTCACAGTGCTCTCCAGGCGAACTACAACTTCTATAAATCAAAGTGAATTCCCCTCAAAGCCCTCCAGTATTTTTTGTTGGTCATCTGTCGGGGGTGCTTTGAATGCGATTTTCCTGCTTCTTGGGAGGTTTGGACTGGATGGCCCATGAGGTCTCTTCCAACTCTATGATTCTATAATTATATGATTCGATGAGGGTTCTGAGTGCCAAATGTGATCCAGGTCCATTGTTGGTGGGGGTCACAGTGCTGTGTCTTGATGCAGGGTGACTTACAACTTCCATCATATTGAGTCAGTCCCCCAAATCCCTCCAGTATATACAGTTGCTGATCAATTCCTCTATGGCCCCTTCCACACAGCCATATAACCCAGAATATCAAGGCAGAAAAAATCCCACAATATCTACTTTGAACTGGGTTATATGAGTCCACACCGCCATATTTCCCAGTTCAAAGCAGAAAATGTGTGGAAGGGGCCTCTGTTTGATATGCACCATAGGAAAGGGTAGGAAAGGATTAAGGGAGAGACAGTGGGTGGGTTCATGCAAATTCCATACCAATGGAGAGAGAAGGGAACTCTTAGATGCCTGTGGTAGAGGAAAAACAGAAAATCTAGGATGAAATTGTTCCCGTCTGAAAGCCTTCACTTCGGTGAAGGCAGTATGGTGTTTGTGGAGGACATTGGCAGGGCTCTTGGACATGTTTATGACATTTG
This sequence comes from Anolis sagrei, assembly GCF_037176765.1. Classification (NCBI taxonomy): domain Eukaryota; kingdom Metazoa; phylum Chordata; class Lepidosauria; order Squamata; family Anolidae; genus Anolis; species Anolis sagrei. The sequence continues at coordinate 57,176,485 of NC_090026.1, forward strand.
CTATAACCTGCAATGTCATTGGAGAGAGGGCCATTGGTGGCTCCTCATAGGTGGGGGTTATAGCTGTTTGTGGAGGCAAAAACCTGTCTGTGAAAGTGGGCACTGCAGACACGTACACACATACAGATTTTCTCTTTCATTATGTGTATAGCTGTAATAAGCTCACTGGAGCTTTGGAGCTTTGCAGTACATATTGCATTGTTCCAAGGATTGTACATATATTTCAGGTTATTATCCTCAATTTATTTTGCTTATTGTCTTGGAAAATTACACTCATTGCCAAGTGACTGAAAATGGAATTATCATTTTACAGAACCTTTTTCTAATATCACTGAAGTACATAAAGTTGTAGATGCTTTTGACTACTTTACTTTGAACTCTCTATCTTGTGTCTCCTGCTGATGCCAACAGGAGGCAAAACTGGTTCCATATTGAATGTATTGTCATTGGCCAGGGAGATCGGGAAGCTTGATCCTAAATGAAGTAGATATGAGTGTATGTGTATTTGTTTATCATGTTGAGAAGGAAGAAGCCTTCCCTCCATTGCTATTAAATGACAGGATGAAGCAACTGAACTACAAAGATACCCACCTACATCAGAGTATTTTTGGCTTGCTGGAATATTTGAAAACATTTGACGGTCATCTGGTAATATACAACTGGTTAATTCACAGGCATCCTAAAATTATTATAGACATGCTCTGCATTGAGAAACAACTCCCACACGGACAACATCTGACTTGCTTTTTCATAATTGGATCTGTTTGCACACAGTCTCTATAGATAAAGATGACATTTCATTGCATATCACTTCTTCAGAGCTTTTTAAAAAAGAGTCTGGCTTGCAATTATTAGGGAACCAAGATAAGGAAATGAACAGAACATGTTGTTTCAAATATCACATCTAAAATTCAAAATACTGCAGATCACAATAGTTGGCTAAATATAGTCATGGATTAGAAAGCCATTGTTCCAATCCTGCTATATAAAACTTAGACTCTTCAAGTGGAATGCCACTTGACCTTTCATGTTCCATCAGTCAGTACTTGTATTTAACTGAGACAGGAACACCACACTGCCCCTTGGTGGTATCTACTTTTGACATGCCATGCCCTAGTGTTTTGTCCCAGCCATGTTCAGAAGACGTAAAACCAGCACTCTGGAACACAAGAGAGACTTCCATGGATCCACACTGCCTGCGCCCCATAATGACATGAGAACTTTCTTCAGCTTGTCTCAGCTTGTACTTTCTGCTGGCCACTTGAGACCGCCACCTGTTCAAAGACATTCAAAAATCGCTTATTTTGAAGTGGAGGTTCTTGATACCCAAAGCAAAAAACAGATTTGTGTAGTAGACAAGGTAAGTGTGTGCGTGTGCATGAATTTTTATGTGTGTACAGGAGAATGAAGAGGGAAGATAATGTTTTGCAGCATGATGTGGAATTAATCTATTGTGCATTGTTGCTAGTAAAATATAAATTCAATGCAAATTATTCAGTTTTCTCCAGTTTTTACAAATAAAAATGGTCTCTTTATTTGAAAAAAGAGTTTTAATCATTAACTCAACTCCATTTTAGACAAGAGAGATTCCTCTCATGGCATTTTTTAAAAGTCCACTTCGATGTGATGCTATGATTTTTAGACACAGTTGAAAATCAATAAGGTGTACCACCTTATTTTGAAGCTGGGATGCATTTTTCTATAGGCTCCCTGTTCTGTATCTCCCAAGATGAAGTCTCTTGCTCTAATGTGGATTATAAATTAATTTAAACTTTCAACCAAAAAGTTAATTCTTGCTTCCTGACTTAAAGGGGAATCTGCAGAACTATTTATATTGATGCTAAAAAGAGAACACTAAACCAAAAAGTCATCCACTGCAGATATTTGTCATGAAATATTTGTTATTCAACACTATTGCTTGGTGTCTTGTGATATGTAATATCTGAACCTGTGGTAGGAATTGATATTTGACAGATAAATGCTTTTCTGATTTCACTTTCAGCATGTGATTGAGTATCACTGTAATCTGATGCATCTTTATGCAACAGTGGAGCTTAGCATTTTCAGAGGGATGTATTCCCAAGTGAATGTCGTTGCTGCCTACATCATTTACATTTGTCACTTTAATTATTTGATAGCTGCTTTTCACTTTCCACAGTATCTCCCCTGGATATTCTTTTTTAAAGCCAGTGCTATTTGAATGGGCTCACTGCCCCATGTATTTTTGTCTTGCCATTTCTGGTCAATGGATAATAATAACACATTTGCATCACACTTTAGAAAGTTCAACAGAGCTTCACATATGCTATCTCATAGCAATGACCAGAGTAACTCATTATTATTATCCTGTTGTTGAAAGGGTTGATTATAATGATTACCTGAGGCCGCTATGTGAATTCATGACACAAGTGAAATTTGAACTTCCTAACATTTAGCTTGACATTTCTGACACGCTGATTCATAGGTCACAAGAACTGTGTATAATCACATACCACTGTGTGTGTATGTGTGTGGTTCAGTTGATCCTAGGGATAGGAAACAATAAAACATGACTTCATTCATTCTTGCATGTGAGAATGAAAACCATATACTTTTTTTATTCAATGTAGCTTTTTCAGTTGGATTTGCTTCTGAGGACTTTCTGAGAAAAAAAATGTTGAAGATTTATTTTTGCAAAAAACATATTGTCACAAAACACAATAAAAACAGAACAACACATACAGACATATAATTAATAGTATATATATATATATAGAGAGAGAGAGAGAGAGAGAGAGTTAATAATATATATATATATATTGGCCATGATTCTAATCAGTGATATAATTAATTATACTTAATTAACCTTCTACCCACACTGCAAAATTATTGTTCTTTGACACTTCTTTGACATATCTCCATCCTAGGGACTCCTGGGTTTGTTGCCTGTTGTGGCACCAGAGCTCTCTGACAGAATAGGGAAAATATTTCACAAAATTACAAATCCCAGAATTTCATAGCAAGGAGCTATGGCATGTTGTGTCAATTTGCTATAACTCTGTAGTAATTTCTCCTGGCCTAACCATCTCTAGACCTGATACAAACATCAATCACCTGTGTACACCTGTGGTCTGATCACTGGCACAATGGATCTAGCCACCGTCGCCTTTGCCACTCTCCCTGTCCTCCCTCACTCACTCCCTTACCCTTTCCTCCATTGCTTGCTCACTCAATGGGCCGAGTCTTGGTTCTGCCCCTGCGATCTGTCCTGGTGAGTGAGTGAGCGAGGGAAGGTGACAGCAGTGGCAGAAGCAGGAGCCTGGAAGAGGCAGCCAGGCTCCTGCTTCTGCAGCAGCTGCTGCCTTTGCCACCCTTCTTGCTCGCTCGCTCATCCTCCTCCCTCCCCCCCCCCCCCCACTACTCACCAGGCCAAATTGTGGTTCTGCCATCGGGACCTGGCCGAATGAGTAAGCAAGCGAGGGTGGGTGAGTGAGTAAGTGAGGGCACCGAGAGCAACAAGAGCAGCAACGGTGGCAGAAGCAGGAGTCTGGCCACCTCTTCCAGGCTCCAACTTCTGCAGATGCTTCCAGTTTTGTGGCCCTCCATCCCTCACTTGCTCACTACTCACCAGGTCGGGTTCTGGTGGTCCCTCGCTCCCTTACCTGCCCTCCCTTGCTTGATCACTACTCACCAGGCCACATCCCGGTGGCAGAACCACAATGCACCAGGATTGTGGCGCAGCTGGCTGAGTGTCAGCTGCATTAAGATCACTCTGACCAAAGGTCATGAGTTCGAAGCCCGCCCGGGCTGGAGTGGGTGTCCAGCCATTGTGTAGCCCGTTGTCGACCTTTGCAACCCAAAAGACAGTTGCATCTGTCAAGTAGGAAAATAAGGTACCACCTTGTGTGGGAGGCTAAATTTAACTAATTTATGAGGTCATAAAGAAAAAAGACTACGGGGAATGTGGAATGCGGAAGAACTTCATCGGTGTCGTTGATGGACGATGAAAAGCAGCAGCTCCCCTGGCGGCCAGAAAAAAAAAAGTTAAATAGCCTCAGTGTATTTGTGTGTTAAATGTTGTTTGTCAAACTGGCATTGAATGTTTGCCATATATGTGTTTACTGTAATCCGCCCTGAGTCCCCTGTGGGGTGAGAAGGGCGGAATATAAGAACTGTAAATAAACTCGGCCCGGTGAGTAGCAAGTTAAAAAAACCACAAAACAGCAAGTCTGCAAAAAGTGAACTGCGAAGTAGTGAGGGAACACTGTAATATAAACGTTAAAATCACATAATCCAGAAATCATGGTCTAAGGCCATTGCAAATGTCAAATATCAATTGCACACAATCCCTGATAATTCATTGTATTGCTTACTGCCCAAAGGCTTGGTCCCATAGTCAAGTTTTACTTTTGTTTCCTGAAGGCCAGGAGGGAGGACACTGATCTAATTTCATTGTAGAGGGTTTTCCATAGTTGAGGAACCACCACTGAGAAGGCCCTGTCCTTCGTCCACACCAGTCGCACCTGCGAGGAAGATGGGACCGAGAGAAGGGTCTCTCCAGAAGATCTTAACCCCCAAGATGGTTTGTAGAGGGAGATACGTTCTACAGAATATTAAGCCCTGATTTTAATGTAATTTTTAAGTCATTGCTTAGGTAGATTGCTATTATTGATAAAGATTGATGCTGGGAAAGAGTGGCTTGCCTAAAACTACCTTAATTTATAGAAGAGGTGAAATTCAATCCAGTGATGTCCATCTTCATAGCTCAGTTGTGCAGAAAAAACTAAAACATCTTCCTAGATTATTTTTCTTCTACTGTGTTAATACTGAGACTGTTGTGCTGAATCTCGTGAATTCATGGTTTCTTTTTCTGCTCTAATATATCTTGGCTGGGCTGAAAGATTTTAAATACACACTCACTTTGATATTTAGTTTTTAGATCTTTCAACTGAGAAATGGAGAATAAAAATTAAGGATTTGTTAAAATCTGTTTCTTTTTGTTCTATTCAGTTGGATATCCTTAGAAACGCTGTAAATAAAAGCTGAATTTTGTATGTCCCTATTTTTAATGGTACAGTTGTTAATCTTATTCTTAGTGAGATTCTCACACTTTGCCAGTATCAACCAGGGCAGCCCCCACCCTTCTGTCCTTTAGGAAGAACCTCAAAATCTTCCTATGTGAAACAGCTTTTAGCTAATCTTGACAGGAGCCTGAAGCTGCATTTTAATCATGTTAACTATTTATATTATTTTAGATTCTTAGGAATTTTACTGGTTTATTATTTAATGATAATTTTATGGCTGTTGGATGGTCTGGGAATTATTTAATGGACTTTTATTTGATTGATATTTTTATATTTGTGTGTAGTTGCTTCTGTAAACCATCTTGAGTCTTTGGAGAAAGGCGGTATAGAAATGTCCCAAATAAATAAATAAATAAATAAATAAATAAATAATACTGCCACATAAAGCTAAGCTATCGTTTGTGTGGGTAGTGGTGAACAACCTTTCCTACAGCCTGCCAATGCATAGTTCCAAATCTTCCATAAGCCATAACTTCAAAACGCTGAAATGCCAAAACTTTTTTCGCTAAGAACAGTGCCAAGGACCAGATCTCTGTTTTCCATACAGCAGAACCTGACTCCCTGCACAAAATGTAAGACTCCAAAAGCGCACTTCTTCCTCTTCCCTTGAGAATGAAGGCCAAAGTAACCAGACTGCTTCCGTGCAGATCTGCCACTCTCTGAATACACCATCTTTGTCCTTCCCATGGAGCAGAGCATAGCGGGTGAACCGGACTCCTTAGGTCGGTCACAATTTGAGCATTATTAGACTTTTATAGGGATATTCTGTTGATGTAGTCTCAAAGTTGTAAATTAATGATAGACGTCTTCCATCCTGGATCCATCTCAGTGTTGATCTTCTTGATTGGTGTTAACAAACACATGGATTGTGTTGACTTCCTTCTTAACATAAGGAAGGTTGCAAACATTTCCTTTATCACTGTCCCGTTCCTATCAGGGTTTCTCATTAGCAAGTCCAGCAAGCAGGTAGTTAGTCATTGTAGGCCTTAATATTATACTGGTGTTTCCAAAATTATTAGCTCCATCCATACATCCTTCCATTCATTCCCACACATCATATTAATTTTACATTTCTCAAATCCGCAATAATATTTTCATGGCACGTGTGTGTGTGTGTATGAATGCAAACAAACACATACACACACATGGGCCGTACGATCAATGAAAAAAATGGTTTGATACTCATTACAAAATTGGAGAGGGGGGATTGTTTTTTAGGGTGTTTCCAAAATTTTGGACCTAAAAAATCTGTGACTATAACAAAGTAATGAATTTTTCATTACATTTTCGTCAAGCAATTAAGCAAGTGGAAAAATTTCAGGGGCTCATTTCTCCCTCATTTTAGAGCTATTGTGATGAAACATGCAGTAATTGTATTGCACATTTTCCACTGTTAGCCCACCAAGTTTCTGAACATTACACTCATCCTCTAATTTTTAGGGAAATTTTGAATTTTTTACAAACATTTTTTTAAAAAAACCTACATGAGCTATCTACTTGAAATTTATAAATAATGCACAAGATAACCAGAGCATCAGTCCCCAGAAGTTTCAGAAAGATTCACGCATATACAGATTTTGGGGGGATTTTTTAAGTTTAGATACAAACATTTATCCCCCAAAATCCACAACAATCCCCTTGAATGTCTGTCTAACAGTGTGTCTATATTAGGGGTGTGCAATTCAGTTAAACCTTAATACCATTTTTGGTGTCGAGATTAAGGTTTTTCCCCATTCACCAAATGAGTCTCCACATTTGGTTGAGGGGGGAAAAAATCAGTTTTTTAGTTTAGCAGCCAAAAGGTCCTGAAAGATCTGGCCTATTAGTGGTGGCAATGGAGAACTTATGAGGCTCCCCTTTCCATTATTTTTAAGGCATCAAATAAATAAATAAACAAATAAATAAATAAAATTAATAAAACCCCTGTGTCTGGCATCCTTTCCTTTAATCTCGTTCAGATAGCCCTTCGTTAAAGCATGCGTAATAAAACCCTAATTCTAGCATCCTTATTATTATTATTATTATTATTATTACTTTATTTGTACCCCGCTAGCATCTCCCGAAGGATTCGATGCGGCTTACAACAGGCTGAAGCCCACACAATACAACAATACAATACCACAATACAATACCTAGCAAATAAAAACAGATTAAGCAGAAAAACAATACAATAGCAATACAACAAGACATTGTTAAAAACGGAGCCGGCCGGCGTAGGGGTACAGGATTAAAAGTGCTGATGTGTCGGAGGGATGTGGATTATAATATAAGTGCGGTGTGCAGTGTGAGGTGGTCTTGGTTCTGGCTAAAGTGCTTCTGGGATTTGGTCCTGGGATTCCTAGTCTGAGAAGGCACATGGGGTTCTTTCTGAAGACTGCCAGTGTAGGGGCTTGTCTGAGGTCTTTCGGGAGGGTATTCCAGAGGTGGGCGGCCACCACGGAGAAGGCCCTGTCCCGTGTCCCCACCAAGCGCGCTTGTGACGCGGGCGGGACAACGAGCAGGGCCTCTCCAGATGACCGGAGTGAGCGTGTGGGTTCGTAGACAGCGATGCGGTCACGCAGGTAGGATGGTCCCAAACCGTTCAGGGCTTTGTAGGTAAGCACCTGCACCTTAAATTGGGCTCGGAAAATAAACGGCAGCCAGTGGAGCTCCTTAAACAGGAGGGTTGACCTCTCTCTGTAATGGGCCCCAGTTAACATTCTGGCTGCTGCCCGCTGGACCAATTGGAGTTTCCGGGCCGTTTTCAAGGGTAGCCCCACGTAGAGCGCATTGCAGTAGTCCAGTCTAGAGGTGACTAAGGCATGGACCACCCCAGCCAGATCAGTCTTAGCGAGGTACGGTCGCAGCTGGCGCACAAGTCTCAGTTGTGCAAAGGCCCTCCCGGCCACCGCCGACGCCTGAGCCTCAAGCATGAGCGATGAGTCCAGGAGGACTCCCAAGCTGCGGACCTGTGGCTTCAGGGGGAGTGTAACCCCGTCCAACACAGGTTGCCACCCTATACCCCGATCAGGTTTACGATCGACCAGGAGGACCTCTGTCTTGTCGGGATTGATCTTCAGCTTGTTCGTCCTCATCCAGATAGACACAGCAGCCAGGCACTCGTCTAGCACCCGAGAGGCCTTCTTGGAATTAGGTGGAAAAGAGTAGTAGAGTTGTGCGTCATCTGCATAGAGATGGCACCCAACTCCAAAACTCCGGATGACCTCTCCCAGCGGTTTCATGTAGATGTTGAAAAGCATGGGAGATAGAATAGAGCCTTGCGGGACCCCACAGGTCAAAGGCCAGGGATCCGAGCAGGCATCTCCCAGCTTCACCATCTGGGTTCGACCCTCTAGGAAGGACCGGAGCCACGATAGAACCGTGCCCCCGAGGCCCATCCCAGAGAGGCTACCCAGAAGGATACCATGATCGATGGTATCGAAAGCCGCTGAGATGTCCAAGAGAACCAGCAGGGTCACACTCCCCCTGTCCAGTCCTCTACGGAGGTCATCCACCAAGGCGACCAAGGCTGTCTCGGTGCCGTGACCAGGCCTGAAACCAGACTGTGACTGATCTAGGTAATTGATGTCATCCAGGAAACCCTGGAGCTGAAGGGCGACCACCCGCTCCAGCACCTTACCCAAAAAAGGGAGGTTGGAGATCGGTCTGTAATTGCTCAGCACCGTAGAGTCAAGGGAGGACTTTTTAAGGAGTGGACGAACCACTGCCTGTTTTAGGTTAGATGGAAAAATCCCTTGCTCCAACGATGCGTTAATGATCAACACAAACCAATCAACCAACCCCTCCTTGGCAGATTTAATAAGCCAGGATGGGCAAGGGTCTAGGGCCGAAGTGGTCGCCCTCACAGCCCCAAGGACCTCCTCCACGGTCTCAGGAAGGACAAGCCGAAAAGAATCCCACAAAATTGGACAAGCAGATGCCTCAGTCACCTCCTCTGGCACTGCGATGAAATTGGAGTCAAGCTCAAGACATATCTGGGCAACTTTGCCTGCAAAATGGTGTGCGAAATTGCAACACCGAGCTGCTGGGTCGTCCGAGACCTCCTCCACCACAGGTGGGTGAAGGAGTTCCCGGACAACCCGGAACAGCTCTGATGACCTATTTGCTGCAGATGCTATACGGGTGGTCGTGAAACCCAGGGCTCTCCTTCAAAGAGCCCTGGGTTAAAGCTTCAGTCTTGAGAACCACCTGCTTCTAGCATCCTTCTTGAGAACCACCTGCTTCTAGCATCCTGAGGAGGAATTGAATTTTCCCTGTGGGGACCCAAAGGAATCAGGCTATCCCCTCTTTTTAGTAAGTCACCCCAATATTTAAGCAGACACCTCCTTTCCAAAATGCCCTTTCAGAGCCTATAAATTAAATTGCCAAAAGAAAAGATTGGAACTGAGCCCAAAAGCAAGATCCTAAGAGTAGCTAAGGCACTGAGGTAGACAGAACACAGAACACTTAAGCAGAATTCTTCTGATTGGCTCAGACAGGCAGCATGGCTCACAGCCTCACAGGGAAACCTGCCTCCCTCTCGTGTAACTGAAAGAAAACACAAGCAGAAGTTTTTGGCAGCCACGTGGTCTGTTGCAGCTGATAAAAAATGGTGGCAGCGCCTGGGGCATTATGCCTGGCTGAAAGAGCCTAACCAGCTGAACCAGACAGAGTCTGTTTTTCAAATAGCCTTGGTTGATATGACACACAATTAACACAACGGAACTTCAACTTAGCACAGATTTATACAATTACTTACCGTAGCCCTCTTTGAAAGACTTTTTAAAATTTAATTTTTATTAGAAATATTAAATATAATAAAAAAAACAAAAAAGGAAAGAAGAAAAAAGAAAAATATGAAAAATATGAAAACAATGAAAAAAAGAAAAGAAATTGAGCTTCTGTACTTCCAGTCTTCTTCTTTGCGAGCTGTATAATCTTGTCTCCAAATCCAAAATAAAGGGACTGATTTCTGCTTTCTCCTTTTGTGGTTGTGTCCTTCAACATGTGGGCTACATTTATTCCTCAGTTAAAGAACTATAGTGTTCTTCTCCTTTTTCATGTAAGTTTAAATAACTGCCAATCTGTCTTCTTCTTTGGAATTCCTTGGTGTCTTGCTAGGAGTCGGGACAATTCATCCATATCCATTACATCTAATCCTTTCGTTGCCCTTGATCTTTTGTGGGAGTTTCTTCCAATCGCAAATTTTTTGCCTATACTAATCTTGCGGGTGTAGTTAGATAATTTAGGAGTTGTTCTTTGTTTGTGTCCATTTTCCTGACTGTGATACCTAGCAGAAAGAGTTCAGGTTTCTTTTTTATTTCAATGTCCATTATTTTCTGAATTTCTTCATGTATTATTTTCCAATATTTTGTTGCCTTCTCACATGACCACCATAAATGACAGAAGGTACCTTCTATCTTCTTGGACTTCCAGCATGTGTTTTGTAGATTTTTGTACATCTTCCTAATTTATATGGAGTGATATACCATCTGTACATCATTTTTAGTAGATTTTCTGACTGATATTTATAGTGTTGGATAATATTTATAATGGATATTTATAGTCCAAACGCATCTCCCTCTACGGAGTTTAAGATCTTCTGGGGAGGCCCTGCTCTCGGCCCCACCTCTATCACAAGTGAGATTGGTGGGGACGAGGAGCAGGGCCTTCTCGGTGGTGGCCCTCGCCTGTGGAATTCACTCCCCGGGGAAATTAGGTCATCAACATCCCTTCTCTCTTTTAGAAGGAAACTAAAAACATGTATATGGGACCAGGCCTTTGAGTAATCTGGCAGATAGACAAAGGACAACGACGACTAGAATTGATAGGATTTGACATTGTGGAATGAACTTACGGATTCTGAGCTGGTGAACGTTGAGCATTAGATTGGTTTTATTGATTGTGATGTATAATTGACTGCTTTAATTGTTTTATAATTGCTGTTTATATATGTTTTATCCTATTGTTTGTGTTGGCATCGAATTGTGCCTTTTGTAAGCCGCCCTGAGTCCCCTTTCGGGGAAATGTGGGAAATAAATAATAAATAAATATAGTGTTGGATTTTAATAACTACTTGTATATTTTAAAATTTGTTGAAATTTGAAGCATATAAAGTTTATTTATTTATTTATTTATTTATTTGCTTTACTTGTATACCGCAGTTTCTCAGCCCGACAGGCGACTCAATGCGGTTTACAGCAAGGGTAAAAAGTCAATCAAACGATATACAATTTAAAAAACATTAAAAACATAGTATACAAAATAATGACACATCAATAACAGCACAGTAACATCTCGTAACTCTGTGATTCTAAACCGAAAGAAAAATGTTTTAGCGCTTTATCTATCTGTGTGGTCAGTGAAAAGCTTAAAAGCCCAGAGAAGTTAAAATACAAAGTTTATATATTCTTATCTTTGTTCCCTTTCAGATACCACCATCATCAACACTTCTTGATGTAAAACATAAGTTTCATAAAGTGTGTAAGTATCTGGTTGTGCTTTCCATGGGAAAGAAATCCTTTCTGACCCTTCTACACCACCATATAATCCAGATGATCAAAGCAGGTAATCAAGATTATCTGCTTTGAACTGGATTGTATGATTTTACACTGCAATATAAAATTCAAATCAGATAATCTGGATTTTATATGGCAGTGTAGAAGGGGCCACAGGAGAGGCCTCAGAACATAATGTGTGGAAGGAATACTGGCATGTGAGTGAGACAGTGAAAATGTTAAAACACTAGGATAAATAGACCAGTACATGTTCTATTTAAAAATGGATTAACATCTACATAGGTAATCATTTCCCCCTCACCCCATCAATCTTGCTTCAATGAAATTGTAGACAGTACAAATATCACACTAGGACAATGAGCTTGGATTGCCTGTAAATCAACAATAACCTGAATGATGAAGGCTTTGCCCTGGAACAAACCAAGCCCGTTCTACCTCAAACCCAAATACTCAATCCCCCTAGCTGTTCAATCATTCTTGCTCATCCCCACTGGTGAACTGAAGTAACTGGATTGTGCTTGCCTGGTGACCCAGTCAATCACGCTGTAGCTGCAAATTAACACCAAGCTTGGCTTCCTTGGCCCCTGTAATCATAAAAGTAAAGAAAGAATGCTAAACAATCAGGAATGCTCCTTAATCAAGCATAGAATTTAAATGCTGTAGAACTCCATCTGCCAATGTTTGAATAGCTCTGGCTCCATAACCATTGCTACAGCTGTTGAAGCTATACCAATCCAAAAAATAATACGTTGCTCATTTAAACCCACTTTAGTTAGTTATAACCCAAAATACAAACTTAAGCCCCTTCTACACTGCCATATAATTCAGATTATCTGATTTGAACTAGATTATATGAGTCTCCACTGCCAGTTCAAAGCAGATAATCTGGATTTGAGTCCCCCCAGGGATTTTATATGGCAGTGTAGAAGGGATCTTGGTCAGTGAAATATGATCCTAATGGGTGAATAAAATGCCCTCCAAAGTGCTCATTATCTCAAAATATTCCTCTAGTGTTTTCATTGGATACAGAGCAACTTCACAATTTAATCTCTACCTTCTTTTTTTTTATCAGTTTTCTATTCACACCCACACACACAAGTCTAAGGCCCTACCTGACTGATCAGTTCATGATGACAACACTATCTCACTTATCTGGACAGTATGGAAAAAACCTGTGAGATAATGCATGAAGCAATGAAACCTCAACAGAGTCCCACAGGGTGCCCCACATTCCCTTTAAAATAGATGGCAATATTTACTTTTTTGTCTTCACATCACTAGTTTTCATGGTCCATCCTCTAGCATCGTCCTTTAAAATGCTATTGGAAGAAAGAGAGTTCCCTTGTGACTTTGTCAGGAATGCCACAGTGGCAAGTCATATTTGAATAGGACTAGCTACCCTCCTTAATATAATATAATCCTTCATATAATGCAAAATTGCATCAAATGGTCGATAGGTTTTGCCAGGTATCATATAAAACCTTCTATCTGCTCTGTGAATATGGATTTTGGTGTGAGGAGCCACAGACAGTTTTAAAGCCCACTCCTCCTATCATACACTTTTTCATTGGTATTTCTTCCAAAACCGCTCAGACTGATAGTGCCAACTGCCAAAAAGTGCACCAATGGTTGGAAATTGCATTGGCACCCTAGCCAGGAAATTGCATTGGCACCCTAGCCAGGTGCCTCAAAGACGACAAAAGATTGTATTGTAGACACAAAATACGAAGGATCACATAGTTGCATGGAGCCACTGGTGGCGCAATGGGTTACACCCTTGTGCTGGCAGGACTGCTGACCAACAAGTAAGTGGTTCAAATCCAAGGAGAGCAGGTCAAGCTCCCTCTATCAGCTACAGCTCCCCGTGCAGGGACATGAGAGAAGCCTCCCACAACAATGGTAAATCATCAAACATCCAGGTGTCCCCTGGGCAACGTCCTTGCAGATGGCCAATTCTCTCACACCAGAAGCGACTTGCAATTTCTCAAGTCACTCCTGACATGAAAAAAACCCCATAGTTGCATTAATAACAGCAATCATAACCATGTCACACCAGAAATGAACTGATGAATTGGCAAACTTGATGAACTAATATCATGACTAACAAATAATATCCAAGAATAGATCTCCAGTTGTTTCACTTTCCTGGGACTAAAATCCCTGGAACCACAATGACCCATATGTCTGGCACCATTTGAAATTTTCCTTTCAACTTGATCTTCTCCCACTCATTTCAGGTTGTCTAAGAATGCTCTCAAAACCTCCAATTCCTTGTCACCTCAGTAGATGATCTCCCAAGAAAAATACCTACCCAGCAAAAGACAATGATATGTAGATGACTGAAGAATAACCATATTGTTCCCAATCCTTGGTCTACTTTACTCTCACACTCTCGTCATCCCCCAAGGTGGTTCTAGATGTGATAAGTTATCTCAATCTATCAATGTCAACTTAGGGCCGATCCACACAGTACCTTTGTCCCAGGAGCTCCTGGTTCACAAAAGAGGGTGGCTAGATGATGTTTCCTGAAAACACAGGAGGAATTGCTACAAAGGAGGGAAACTTTGAAATAAAAAGGTCCCCTTTTATCCCATTTTTGACCAAGAAAAGCACATCTTTGTGTGTTTGTGTCCCCGAATTCCAAAAAGCATGTGTTTTCCTTTCCTCTTCCTCCCTGGCTCCCATTTCCCTCTCAGCTTACCAGAGCCTTCATCTTCTCATCCTCCTCCCTGGAAGATCCAATAGAGAGCCTTGGAGCAAAAATCCCCCCTCCCCTACCTGAATCCCTCCTTTGGCTCTTCAAAGGGAGTGGGGAACAAGGAAAAAACTTTTCAAGCCTTGTCAGAGTCTTCTCCTGATATGCGCAAGGGAAAATGGGGTGAATGGACGGGGAGGCTGGCAGTGCCAATGCCCACCCCTGCTGATCTCAGATCAGCAGGGGTCAGTATCTGGACACCCTCCCTGCAAAACCCTGGGGTTTAGGCTAGTTGTGTGGCCCCCATCCCAAGAGGAAGTGGGTTCTAAAATACCAATTTCTGTTGGATCTCTTGCCTGTCTGGAACCGCCCTTAGTTATCCAAGCAAGGAATCATCACTACTGCCAATAAACTCTTCGTAATCTCCTGAAACTCCCTTGGAGCTGATACCACTGCCAATTAACTTGCAGATACATACTCCTCATCTCATGAGTGGAGCAAGAATATTACTGCTTGGTGTAAGCATGCTATTTATTTATCGTATCAGGAGCAAACCAAACAGTTGTATTGTATTTTAAAAACAACACAAAGTTTGCAAACTTCACATTCTATTAAATGTCCTTTGACCAGTAGCTGGGCACCTAGAATGCCTCTGGTGTTGCTATAAGAAGGTCCTCCATTGTGCATGTGGCAGGGCTCAGGTTGCTCATGTAACCACAATGAACATACCAAAGACGGGGAGAAGATCAAGCTATAAATCTACTCTGCCCAATCATCTCTGTACCCCTTCTATGTACCAGAATGCTACCAAATATGTGTCTATCTCTATCCTTAGAGACATATAACACATTCTCCTTATTGAATGGGAATGGGTCTGTAAGTGTATAAGTTAATATTTAATGTACTTCATAAATGTATTATTCATTTATTTCTGGAAAGAAAAAGGAAGAAGGTTCTCCTTTTGCATTTCCATATGACAACTTTATTAACTTGTTTCTAACAGACCTATTTGATATGTTGTTTGCTCATATTTTATCACCATTTACGACAGTCCCCCACTTTCCTTACTTTGAGCCAACAACATCAATATGCCATTAAATCACACAATTGTAAAATAAATTGAAATAAATTGCATAATTAAAATGAATTGCATAATTTGAGAAAAAAAGGCAAGACCTCAAGAACACAACAACACAAAGCACTGGTTAAACACTAAACGTCATATACAGACGAGGAAAATGCATAGATATGCATACATACAATGAGAATGCATACATAGAAGGAGAATGCATACAAGGAGAATGCATACATACAAGGAGAATGCATAGCCCATCTGACCACCAAAACCAGAAGTACTGTGCTCAAAGTTTATAGAACCAAATATTCATGAAGTTAGAATAGCATAAAATAAACATGATGACTATGACTAGATATTTTCCTTCTTCAAAAATTCTTTAAAGAAATTCTTCCTATTAACAAACACATAAATAACTGGAAGGATAGCAGATTAACAAGCATAAAGAAAAATACAAGAATGTTTATTTATTTATTTGATTTATTATACTGGGCACATTCTGGTTTCTCAAATATTTGACCTCTTTCTGAGTATATTTGACTTAGTGATTCCAAAAACATCACCAGTTTTCCTCTATCAGCTCTAGTTTTTGAGATGCAGAACATATGCCATATACCACTCTTCACCTGCTTTCCCATAAATATCATAATAACCATATTTAAGAAACTAGAGCTAATGCTATCTATCTAAAGCAATTTTCTGAATCAGTGCCCCAAATAACCCCAGAAACAGGGCTAAAAACCAAGACACCAAGAATGGGGAGGGGGGGGGTCACCTGGGTTATTTTAGGCCGTACAGATAGAGCTTATGAGACTCAATGAACCCAATGAAATCAAGGGACTTCTCTTATTGCTTCATTTGGTATGGATTGGGTTGTTGGGTTTTTTTTTTTGTCTTTTCTCAGAGAAAACAAGCTAGGTGGATAAACTCCATTCTAGGATTTTCCCCCCAATCTACGGGATAGTAAAATGTACGGCTGCCAAAAGGATATATTTATCTCTCTTACAGTTACTCAGAAGTGTTCTTGAGAAATCTCAGACACTTGATTCCTATCCACCTTATTTGACATTTATGATGACTATTTAAAAGTTTGGATCTATCAACCATTCATATAAACTGTCAACTGTTTTGATGGAGGAAAGGCAGAAATGTCCAGGAGGAGTTACATATTCTTCTCTTGGGACAGATTTTGTACTAAGATCTCTATTGTTCTAATTTCATTTTTATATCTTGCTCCCATTTTCTTGGGCAAGATGTTGAAATTCAGTTTCCTCCCAAGGTCAAAATTGTATGAATAAATAATACTGAACATTGTAATGTAGCAATATTAATCCATCCATCTTTCCACAATTGGTCTCCCCAAACTCTCACAACAGTTATAGGGCAATGTAAGGAACAATTAAAATACAAAGCACCATAGTATTACAGGATAAAATGTGCTAAATGTGACACAAAATACGACAATGTGTGACATAAATAAGGAAGGAAGGATTGTCCACTGCCATTTATGTACAGCGGCAAGGTGAGGTCATATTCATTAGGTTCTTCTTGCTGACATAAAGGTGGTAAATCTGCCCAATAGCCCTTGGCACTCTGGATATTGATGAAACCAGTTTGTTCTGCTACCTGACTACAAGTCTTCTGGCAGTTTCAGTGTTTTTGAGGAAGGGTTATTGTTATATCCCAGAGCAGGAACACCTCTGTCCTTAAACACCACACCAGTATTGTAAAATCAGCAAGCAGTATATTGAAGGATATAAATAAGCAAAGCAATAAAAATGATAGAAACAGTATAGTCCAAAACAGTATTTTCCAAAGAGTACAAATGTTCCATTAACTTCAGGGTACAGAGGTAAAAACACAAGATCAAAAGATTCAAAACCCAAAGGAACAAGGCAGCATGGAGAGCCAATACCTAGAACAGGAACTTGGAAAAAATTGAAACATGAAACTAGATATCCACTTGGAGACAAGACTGTCATGAAACTCCAATGTTGACTAGACTGAGCTAGAATTTTTTCTTCATAGTATATAAAGCTTTTCCTGTCCCATGAAAGCATTTCGTTTTCCCTTACAACCATATAAGAATTTCTTATCTCTCTTTTCAAGCAGAAGGACTGACCTTTGCCGATCTCAAAAAACTTTGCCTTAGTTTACAAAAGCCTTGTTTCTATCTTCTAACTCATTAAATTTTGCACCTGACAAATCATCCTCAGAAGACGGTTTCTCATAGAAGGACTGCTGTGGGCCTCTCCCAGGAATTTGATCTTGCGAATCTACAGGAGAAACACTCCGTTCATGAGAAACCTCAGGCCTCTCAGCAAGGCCTGGGCTTGACTCATGCCCAGAAAAACCCTCATCCCAATTGATGTCAGACACAACCACAGGCTGAACTACAATTATTGCTTTTCCTTACTTTAATATATGAGTTTTTTTTTACAAACTAAAGAAAACCTCAATCTCTTCCCTGCTCTTCATTAAAGGCAAAAGTTGTAACAGGATCATACATATAATACTTTCAAAGAAAAAAATGTAAAATGCATATATCTACAAACCTTGAAGCACAGCTTAAGCATCCCTTATCCAGAATTCCATAATCCATATTACAACTTATTCAAATTCCCCACATTACAAAAATTGGATATTGCAAACTATAAAGCTGGGTAAACATCTGAGAATCTGAGATAATATTCTGAATTAGTATGCATTAACAAAGACATGGATACTCAACATAATTGTTCAGCCTACACTGTTCAAATATTTTATCACTGATGTAATTTGATTGAGGAAACACTTTAAAGTATAAAGTTGTTCATCAGTTTCTCAGAATACAAATATTTTCCTGAAGCAAAAAATAAATTTAAACCCAATATTAGATGGAAATATATAGCACTATTAAATATATTGACCCAGATCAAGTAAGCTAGAGTAGAGAGATTGTGCCAGATGCCAGCTGGCAGAACAGTTATAGCAGAAGATCAGAGTTTATGTCAGAAGATCAGAGATCAAAAGATCACTTCTGGAAGGGTTTTGCTGACAAAGGAGGAAACAGTTTAATTCCAATCCTACAACCAACACATCTTTGAATTAAGACTGTATCATTAGTTATATAAGAAAAATACTGAGAAATCAGTAGGACATAAAGTTAAGTCAAATCTCATTCATCTCAATGGCTATGATTAATGTTTGATGGATTGGATCCAACTCACTGCTTCTTTGTCATCATTAGTGCATTGTTAGGACCTTGCAATGAATAAAGCATACTGTGTCAAATTAACAGGATTTTACTATCCTTTGCTTTACATTTTTGGCTATGTTTCCATTCTTTATGAGCAGGTCCCCAGTGGTCCCCATCTCGAGTAGGCCTGAGACTAGAACGCAGTAAGTATTCATGTTCCTGCTAAAAGAAAGAATGTTTTTATTTATACATGAGACTGAAACTTCTATAACGATCCCAGAGTACGCTCAGTAATGCCTCTGAATATATATATACTTAGTTTGCAACACTGGACATGTTAGTGTATGCTTTCCCTCAATATTGTTCACCAAGAAGCAAAAATGAGAATCATGCGTACTGGCCTGTTAAATAGCTACTTTTGTCTGCTGAAGTAGGGCATGATATTTGGGATGCAGTTTCCCATTTTATATTCTCTTGTTCTTGGCAAAAAACGAAGGCCTCAACATGTCAAAATAGCTTATTGGAAATAGTTACTTGATGTGTTTTGGGTTTTTGGTGTTTTGTGTGTTTGTTTTTGCCTCTTGGAACGTTTTTGGCAAACAAAACATTCCACAAAGCAGATTTTTCTGTACAAATTTTCTGTACAAAAATGATGTGTTTCCACAAAATATATAATAGATGGGATTCTCCATCAGAAGATGTAACATTGTCAATGAAGCCTGACTTCTGTAGCTAGATCTTTCAATGTGAGCCCCCTAAAATCCTCCACAAAAGCTGGACAAAATCCAGTGACAAATACTTATTGCAAAGAGGCTTCATCATTCACTGGTCTGCTCCCCTTGTGTTGGTAATGATGCTTTGCTTCTGATTTTGAGCTTTAAAACTCTCCCTATATGGTCCAGGTCCAGGTTATTTTGAAGGACCACATCTTCCTATTCAAAATCTAAGATCAACTGGGAAACATACTGAAAGACATGGCTGATAGGAACACATTTTAAGAAATTTTCTATTGATTAGGCTCTCCATGGACATTTTCTCTGCCAAAAAAATCAATTGGAGGTCCAGGAGCTTTGAGGATATACTGAGATGTTTGTTTAAAAAGTTATCATGTGGCCTGTGCAGATCCTTTAGAAACACTTCCTGTATTTCTAACTTCTTTTTGGGATGTCTGGTCATCAACAGCATTCATTGTCAGATGGCCAAGTGTGAAATCTAGAAGCGGCCCAGCTATTGACACCATGGTGTTATGTTGTTGTTGTTCATTCGTTCAGTCGTCTCCGACTCTTCGTGACCTCATGGACCAGCCCACGCCAGAGCTCCCTGTCGGCCGTTACCACCCTCAGCTCCCTCAAGGTCAGTCCAGTCATTTCAAGGATGACATCCATCCATCTTGCCCTTGGTCGGCCCCTCTTCCTTTTGCCTTCCACTTTCCCCAGCATAATTGTCT
This sequence comes from Anolis sagrei, assembly GCF_037176765.1. Lineage (NCBI taxonomy): Eukaryota > Metazoa > Chordata > Lepidosauria > Squamata > Anolidae > Anolis > Anolis sagrei. The sequence goes on from NC_090026.1 coordinate 57,196,440, forward strand.
TCTCTAGGCTTTCCTGTCTCCTCATGATGTGGCCAAAGTACTTCAACTTTGTCTCTAGTATCTTTCCCTCCAGTGAGCTGTCGGGTTTTATTTCCTGGAGGATGGACTGGTTGGATCTTCACGCAGTCCAAGGCACTCTCAGAACTTTCCTCCAACACCACAGCTCAAAAGCATCGATCTTCCTTCGCTCAGCCTTCCCTAAGGTCCAGCTCTCACATCCGTAGGTTACTACAGGGAATACCATGGCTTTGACTAGGCGGATCTTTGTTGCCAGTCTGATGTCTCTACTCTTTACTATTTTATCGAGACTGGACATTGCTCTCCTCCCAAGAAGTAAGCGTCTTCTGATTTCCTGGCCACAGTCTGCATCTGCAGTAATCTTTGCACCTAGAAATACAAAGTCTGTCACGGCCTCCACGGTTTCTCCCTCTATTTTCCAGTTGTCAATCATTCTTGTTGCCATAATCTTGGTTTTTTTGACGTTTAGCTGCAACCCGGCTTTTGCGCTTTCTTCTTTCACCTTGATTAGAAGGCTCCTCAGCTCCTCCTCGCTTTCGGCCATCATAGTGGTGTCATCTGCATATCTGAGGTTGTTAATGTTTCTTCCAGCAATTTTCACCCCAGCTTTGCATTCATCCAGCCCCGCTCATCGCATGATGTGTTCTGCATACAAGTTAAAAAGGTTGGGTGAGAGGATGCAGCCTTGCCGTACGCCTTTCCCAATCTTGAACCAGTCTGTTGGTCCATGGTCAGTTCTTACTGTTGCTACTTGTTCCTTGTACAGATTCCTCAGGAGAGAGACAAGGTGGCTTGGGATGCCCATCCCACTAAGAACTTGCCACAATTTATTATGATCCACACAGTCAAAGGCTTTAGAATAGTCAATGAAGCAGAAGTAGATGTTTTTCTGAAACTCCCTGCCTTTCTCCATTATCCAGCGGATATTGGCAATCTGGTCTCTCGTTCCTCTACCTTTTCTAAACCCAGCTTGAACATCTGGCAACTCTCGCTCCATGTATTGCTGGAGTCTTCCTTGCAGGATCTTGAGCATGGTGTTATATTCTCCTTGAAATCATTTTAGAGTGTTTCTTCTGAAGTTTCAATAGTGATGAATGTACAGGCAGTCACCAGGTTACAAACAAGATAGGTTCTATAGGTTTGTTCTTAAGTTGGATTTGTATGCAAGTCAGAACAGGTACATTTTAAAGTGTAACTCCAGATATATCCCCCTGGTGGCACAGTGGTTAAACCACTGAGCTGCTGAACTTGCTGAATCCAGGGAGCAGCGTGAGCTCCTGCTATTAGCCCTAGCTTCAGCCAATCTAGCAGTTAAAAACATGCAAATATGAGTAGACCAATTGGTACTGCTTCTGCGGGAAGGTACCAGTGCTCCATGAATTCATGCTGGCCACATTACCTTGGAGGAAGCTCCAGGTCTCCATCGTGGGTCCTGCTTCTCCTCCAAAAGGGCAGGGCTTGGTTCTACCAAAAAGCCCCGAGAAGGATGGCGAGGCTGGAGTAGAGGAAGAAGCTCTATTTTTTCTTCAAAGAAGGCAGCAAGGGGAGCTGAGGGGCCCTCTGCACGTGGATGACCCAGAGAGAGAGGCAGAGATCATACCCACATTGAGGCTTTACTGTGAGAAGTGAGCAAAATTCTGGGAAATTTAGCTTAGGGCAGGGCCTTTACAATTCTCTGGCACTGCTGATCTGGAGTCAATGCAGTAGCTTCATTTTAAAAGTAACTTCTCCAACTTGGAGAGGGAAAACCCATGCCCTGCTGATCTGGAGGCAATGCAGCACCTCTGTTTAAAAAGTAACTTCTCCAACTTGGAGAGGGAAAACCCAAGCGCTTTAACATGGGAAGTAAGCTGAATTCTGGGAAACGTATTTTAGCCTTTTGAATTTTTTGCCACAGGTGTCCTCACCTTCCAAAACTTCATTTCTCAGAATTCTGCTTACTGCCTCGTGCCCTGCCTCCTCCTCCATGTTCATTCTCTAAACGGATTCCAAGATGGAAAAGGATGATTGGGAGTTGAATCAACCCTGTGAGGTAGGCAAAGTTGAGAGCCAGTGACACCAAAATTTACCTAGTAGGCTTTTTCTTATTGTTGTTGTTATTATTATTTCAAAGGCTGGGTTGGTTTGATTGTGCCTTTCCTGCCTGGCAGAATAAAGGGGGTTGGGCTCCCTCCTTGCACCATTACTTAATGAAAAGTAATTAAGAATTTATTATATCATTATAGTTACAATACAGATCCCTAACAATATTTTAGAAACACTTTAGAAACAATTCTTTGCATGTACACACACCCCACCCAATTTAGTAATGAGTATTGGATGTGAGGGCGATTTGGCTGTGACATCTGTCCCCCAATTGATCGCCAGGGTTGATTTGGCTGATCGGGTTGGCTAGGCGGGTTTCCCCTTCCTCCCTCACCGCTCCATGTGCGTCCCTCCTGAAACTGCGCACTCGGTGGAAGAGGGAGATGTCCCAGGTATAGAAAGAGTGTACCGAGGTCTCCAGTCTTCGGCCCCGGGTTTACGATAGTTTTTTTTGTTGTGTCAGGAGTGACTTGAGAAACTGCAAGTTGCTTCTGGTGTGAGAGAATTAGCCATCTGCAAGGACGTTGCCCAGGGGACACCCAGATGAATTGATGTTTTTATCTATAGTAATGAGTATTGAAACAATTTTTCATGTATTACACAGGACTTTTTTATATGTGTGTGTAAATGTGTTAAATTTGTTAAATTCATGCATACGAATCAATATTAGAAATATGCAGGAAAGGTGGGGGGATTCAAAAATCGAAACACTCACCTATTATTTTTGTTAAGATTCTGTAATATTCAGATGCCTCCCAAGGTCAGTTTAATTTTCAGTATAAGCATTAAGTGACTTTGGTAAAGCTAAGGGAACATAAAGTGTTTTAAAAACCAGTTCTGATTTTTTTTGTCCCATTTGCCATAAGAAAGGCACTGGGGTGGGAGTAGAAAAGGTGGGCAGGAGACTGAGAACACAGCATTCTTAGAAATGTGGTTTGGGAAGGTGAGGCCCTCTGTGGCAGAGAATGCAAAAGGCCCTGGCCTAAACTACATTTCCCAGAATGCAGTGCTCAGCATCAGAAAGCCCCAATGGCACCAGCCATTTAGAGTCAGTCTAATGATAAATAAAATTACTGAATCTGCAAAGAAGACTAAAGTAAGTAATAGTATAAATCTGTGCTAAGTTGAAGTTATGTGTTTGTGTGTCATAGACACACAGCTGTAGACAGACAGCTACTCTATTTATACGTTGCTATTAGGCTTGGGTAACAACGGAAAAATTTGTTTCTAAACTCGTTTCGTTTTTAGGGGTCCATTGCGTTTCGTTTTTTTAAAGAATTCCGAAATTTTCCTTTTAAAAATTTTGAAATTTACGAAATTTCGTAAAATTACGAATTGATTCGTTAATGGCGGACGCAATTGCGCAATATGCTAAAAAAAACCCTCCAAATGGGACAGGGGGAACTTCTGAAGCTTCCCTCTCCCTCTGTTATTGACTGTTGGTGTGATAATTTATTTTTTATCACTGATAAAACAAACAACAACTATAAAACAACTATAATTATGAAACAATTTCGAAACAATTTTGAACCAATTACGAAACAATTACGAAACAATACAAAATAAATTGGAAAAATTGTTTCGATTTTTAATTACTCCTCACAGTAGTCCTGCATGGCTCAATATTGCTATATGATCTATGTTACTATATGATCTATGCACCTTATTGACCAGCCTATTTTCTAACTTGCTGGCACACCAGCCCCCACCCACCCACCCATTGACTTGAAGTATTTCTGGTTGTTGCTTATGATGCTTGTCTTACTATTGTTATAATATCGTTTTCATGTTGTTTTAATATTTTAATTGCTATGCTTTTAACCGAATATGTTTGGACTTGGCCCCATGTAAGCCACCCCGAGTCCCTTTGGGGAGATGAAGGCGGGGTATAAAAATAAAGTTCTTCTTCTTCATTTAAGGCAATTGATATTTTTTCCCTAAACTTTTAAAAATCCCCAAAAATCTATAGATGTGTGAATCTTTCTGAAACTTCCGGGATTGATGCCCTAGTTATCTTTCTTGTTCATTGTATATACAATTGAAATAGATAGCTCTTGCAGTTTTTTAAAAAATATTGTCTGTAAAATATTAAAAAAAAATCCCTAAAATTAGTTGATGTTCTGAAATTTGATGGGCTAACAATGGTAAATGTGGTCTATCATTGTAACAAGTTTCACCCCAATAGCTTTAAAAATGAGGGAGAAAGGAGCCCTGAAGTTTCCCCAATTATAATAATTTAATTATACGAAATTACTATAATGAAAAAGTAACAAAATGTTGTTACTCTCATTATAGTAACAAATGTTTCACTAAATATACTTTAGAAACACTTTAGAAACAAAATGCCAGCGCTCCCCGTTTTGTAATGACTTTTGAACCATTTTTAAGGATCACACATCCACACACACACACACACACACACTTTAGATAGCATAAGGTTCAGCACCCCTGAGGTGTTTGTTTTCTGTCTCTGCCCCTGTTTAGAAGATTTCACTTTACATTCTGTCCCTGTGGTAAGGATTTTGAAAAAAAGTTGGCTTGTTGTGGAAACAAAGTTCAGTGTTAAAGCTTTTGTTGAGGCACTTTTCCCTCATGATAAATCTTTCAGCAGTGAATTTCCTTCCTAGGTATAGATTTCTCTCACTTTCTGTTCTCTCACTCCTGTTCTTAACTATGAGTCATTTGTAGGTCAGATGTTTGTAAGTCAAGGACTTCCTGTATTATGAAGAACGCTCAATGATCCCTGATTCTGTTAAAGTCTTCAAGCAAGGTTGGGGGTTTCTCTCTACACTGACCATGTTGCAAGAAAGGATCACTCAACAGTTTCATACTACCAAGCATGTATAATACAGAAGTAGCACAGGAACTCTCTTCACTTCAAATTACTTATGCTTTTTTTTTTTTTTTTACAGATGGGCCCTATTTGAAAGACTCTGTCAACATAAAGAGCCTTGCAGCTTCTTCTATCATTACATTGTACTTCACAGACATGGGTCAGCAAGTGAGCTGGACAACTGTAAGTGCAACATTGATGAAACACACAAACACATGACAACTGGGTTCCTGTTAGTGTTGTGTAGGTTTAAATCAAACTTATGCCCATGATTTTGTGGTTTTTTGGTCACTTCAGAAGAAGAAATTCATGCCTAGTTCATACAATTGCTCCCCCTCCCCTGATACTCCTCCCCTCCATATGGCCAGGTAGTGGCTGGAAAAGAGTGGAGAACAATCAAGAATTGTTATTCTATGTTCTGTTAACTGGACACACGGTGCAGGCTTTTTCTAGGTCTTCCTATGGCTTCTCCAGAGATCTCAAAATAAATATACATCTAGCTACCAAAATTGTCAGCTTTAATAGTCAGCCATGGTATTCCCTGTAGTCACCTACGGATGTGAGAGCTGGACCTTAGGAAAGGCTGAGAGAAGGAAGATCGATGCTTTTGAGCTGTGGTGTTGGAGGAAAGTTCTGAGAGTGCCTTGGACTGCGAGAAGATCCAACCAGTCCATCCTCCAGGAAATAAAGCCCGACTGCTCACTGGAGGGAAGGATACTAGAGACAAAGCTGAAGTACTTTGGCCACATCATGAGGAGACAGGAAAGCCTAGAGAAGACAATTATGCTGGGGAAAGTGGAAGGCAAAAGGAAGAGGGGCCGACTAAGGGCAAGATGGATGGATGGCATCCTTGAAGTGACTGGACTGACCTTGAAGGAGCTGGGAGTGGTGACGGCCGACAGGGAGCTCTGGCATGGACTGGTCCATGAGGTCACGAAGAGTCGGAGACGATTGAACGAATGAACAACAACAAATAGTCAGCTTCTCTCAGACTCCTCCAACCCTAAATGGCCACATTGAGGGGGATGCAGAAAAGGAGAGGTGAGAAAGGGGAGTGATGGTGTATTCTGACTAGCAGAACGTTATGCTCTGTCTCCTTGAAGAGAAGGATCTCAATCATTGTGTATTAGCTTAATCTGATTCTTGTTCTCTTGGTTTTCCTTTCTCTTTCTTTTAAATTTCCACATAAACTCCCATCTCTGCTGAGCCTTATTGCACACTGTTAGAGATCATTTGGACTGAATTGAATATTGATTTAGATTTTGCAATCCCCTGAAGGCTGAAGATTTCACAAGTACTGAGTGTATTGTTTTCCTGAGATTTTCATATGTTTTTCAGACCTCTGGATCCATATCTGTCTCTACATAAAATTTCACTTTAGCCTTCACCCTAAAACCAGCTGTGCTGGCATGGTGGCAGCCATGATAGCTGATGCCAACTCTATACAATATGAAACAAATGCAAAATGAATAATTAATGTCACACCTTTGTGTGATGGAATGTCAAATGTAAGCTAACTAAAAACAATAACTTTTTCAATCTCTAATATTTATATTAGGAAAACAACAAAGAAATGTATAACAATATCTTAGATGAGGCAAAACCTATCTATCTATCATCTATCTATCATCATCTCAAAAATTAAAGGATCTTACAATTCATGATCCAAATGAATCCATCAACAAATTCCACATGCCAGTTCCATTAGTACAAATATTTTCCACACCATAATAATAATAATAATAATAATAAGAAGAAGAAGAAGAAGAAGAAGAAGAAGAAGAAGAAGACTTTATTTATACCCCGCCACCATATCCCTAAGGGGACTCGGGGCAGCTTACATGAGGCCACACCCATCAATACAATGTACACAATATATCACAAAAACACAACAGAAAAATCAAAAATAAAATAACCTAAAATACAAGACAACGTATATAAGGGACACAATAAAAAGTCAAAACATTATGGCATTTCATTATGACATTACAAATAATAATCATGGGCAGGGCCAAATTCAAGGATTAAAATTTTAAAACACTTGGAGATAGGACAGTGTAAAATATCAGGAAGAGGCTCCAGGGAATGGGGTAGGATTTAATTGCACAACAAGAGAATAAAGTGCTTCTGAGGGCATTTTATGCAGAGTTTGGTCAGAGATTATCATGTAATCAATCATTGAAGGCACATTGGAATCGTCAATTTTTCAGGCTCTTCTGAAGATTGCCAGAGTGCCTAATATCTCTGGGGAGCAAATTCCAGAGCCGAGGGGCCACTACAGAGAAGGCCCTCTCCTTCATCCCTACCAGTCGCGTTTGCGTTGGAGGCAGGAGCGAGAGGAGGACCTCTGCTGAAGACCAAAGAGATCATATGGGTTCATAGAACGAAATGTGGTTGTGCAGGTAGGTGGGTCCCAAACTGTTCAGGGCTTTGTAGGTAAGGACCTGCACCTTGAATTGGGACCAGAAAATAAATGGCAGCCAATGGAGCTCCTTAAACAGGAGGGTTGACCACTCTCTGTAATTTGCACCAGTTGGTAATCTGGCTGCTGATTGTTGGACAAGGAATTTCCAGGCCGTTTTTAAGGGCAATCCCACGTACAGCGCATTGCAATAGTCCAATCTAGAGGTAACTAAGGCATGGACCACCGTGGCCAAATCCAATTTCATGAGGTACGGTCAAAGCTGGCGCACGAGCTTCAATTGTGTGAAGGCCCTCCCAGCCACCGCTGATGCCTGAGCTTCAAGCGTTAGCACTGAATCTAGGAGGACACCCAAGCTGCGGACCTGTGACTTCAGGGGGAGTGCAACCCCATCAAGCACAGGTTGCCATCCTATACCTCAATCCGGCCTATGATTGACCTGGAGGACCTCTGTCTTGTCAGGATTGATCCTCAGCTTATTTGTCCTCATCCAAACAGTCACAGTGGTCAGGCACTCGTCCAGTACCCGAAAGGCTTCCTTGGAATTAGGTGGAAAGGAGTAGTAGAGTTGGGCAAAATCTGCATAGAAATGGCATCAAATTCCAAAACTCCGGATGACCTCTCCCAGCGGTTTCAAGTAGATGTTAAAAAGCATAGGGGACAGAATGGAACCTTGCGGGACCCCACAGGTCAAGGGCCAGGGGTCTGAGCAGGTGTCCCCCAGCTTCACCATCTGGGAAAGACCCTCCAGGAAGGACCGGAACCATGACAGAGCCATGCCTTTGAGACCCATCCCGGAGAGCCAGCCCAGAAGGTTACCATGGTCGATGGTATCGAAAGCCATTGAGATGTCCAAAAGTACCAGCAGGGTCACACTCCCCCTGTCCAGTTCTCTGTGGAAATCATCCACTAAGGCGACCAAAGCCATCTCGGTACCGTGACCAGGCCTAAACCCAGACTGTGATTTATCTAGAAAATCAGTGTCCTCTAGGAATCTCTGGAGCTGCAAGGTGACCACCCGCTCCAGCACCTTGCCCAAAAAGGGAAGGTTAGAGATTGGCCTGTAGTTATTCAAAACTGTTGGGTCAAGGGAGGTCTTCTTCAGGACTGGTATCATCACTGCCTGTTTCAGACCAGATTGAAATTTCCCCTGAGCCAATGATGCATTAATAATCGGCACAAACCAATATAATAACCCACCTCTGGCCGCTTTGACTAGCCAGGAAGGACAAGGGTCCAGAGCCGATGTGGTCGGTCTCACAGCCCCCACGACTCCATCCATTTCATCAGGACGAACAAGCCGGAAAGAATCCCACAAGATCGGACCAACAGATGCCTTGGTTACCTCCATAGAAGGAGAAGCTCAAGCCACAGGAGAGCAGTTGCCCTTTATTGCTTCAGTGTCCCTTTCTCCCTTGGAGATAAACCCCTTTATATTTGTATTCTGATAAGATCTACAGATATAATCCAAAATTGTTGTCTGTGTTACGTTCACAAAAGATACCCAGACTGTTCCACAGACCTTTCAGGACATATCCATCCACACTGATTTATGCATCTTTGGTGGCTCCCTTTCTTTTATATTCATTCATTGTATAAAGAGGGACTAAATATTCCAAATTTGGCATTGGACAGCATTTAGCTAAATTATTCTGGTGGCAATTGAAACATGATTTTAACATTGGTTAAAGGGGAAGAGAAGTACATTTAAAAAGTCTGGAGAAACTATTAGCAAAACAGCTGTGCTGTATATTATCTAAAGCTCTGGATTTAGTTTCCTGACCAATAAATCAGATCATGATAGGTATTCACAAAAGAGTCCAGACAGAACTGATACAAAATGTACTGAATGCTTAGTATGCTTCTGTATGTCATCAGTTTATTTGTGGCAGAAAGAAAGAAGGAGGGATGGAATGTTTTCCTTAATTTCCAGTTCCATGAATACCAGAGATAATCTTTAGTTATAAGCTTCATCTGCTTAGATCATCTGTCTGAAGGATTCACCTTACACTGATAGCGATGAATAAGCATTTACTGGGTACATTAAAATAACCATCCTGATTTCTGAGTTGTCAGAGAGATTCTGATTAAATCATTCAGATGGCCCATTCTTCATCTTTCATTTATTTGTTCTTTTGATCTTGACTTTTTATTATTATTTACAACTTTAAATTGGTCATCTATAATGAATTTAATTTAATTCATGTTCTTTATTTGTCTTTGGGAGCTGCATTTGGTGGTCCCTATGTAGTCTTGTCCATACAGTAGATCCCTGCAGAGATGAGAGGATCCCTCTTGTCCTTTGCTGAATGTAGCATTGATTGGATTTTCTTAGTGGGTCTGTAGATCATTTGTACGTTGTGTTTCTACATCAGCTTTCCTATAAGGTCAGTGGCTCTCCTATGATGTATGGTAAGAACACTTTTCCTCTGGGTGGATCTTTGTCTTTACTCTCATGGCTTGTTCTTGGTCTTGCAGCTCTTCTGATGTCTGTGGTGGAGTATCCATTGGCCTATAGAACCCAGTTTAGGTGGTTCACTTCACCCTGGAGGAAGTGGGGTTCACAGATTATTTTGCATGGAAATTCTGCTTCTTTTTTTTACTTGGGTGATGGTTGGAATTTTTATGTAGTATCTATCTGTGTCTGTAGGTTTTCTGTAAACTGTGTGACCCAATTGTTGATTGAGTTTACAGATGACTAGGACATCTAGAAATGACAGTTTTCCTTCATTTTCTTTTTCCATGGTGAATTGAATGTTTGTATGGATGCTGTTGAGGTGGTCCAGGAACTTGTTTAGTTTTTCCTTTCCATGGCTCCAAATGGTGAAAGTGTCATGCACATATCTGAACCATATAGTGGACTTTTTGTTGCTGTTTCCAGGGATTGTTTTTCAAAGTGTTCCATGTAGAAATTTGCTATGACCATGCTTAGAGGACTCCCCATGGCTGCTTCATCTTTCTGTTTATAGAATGCATTGTCCTACTAGAAGTAGCTTGTAGTGAAGCAATGGTGAAACAGGGCTGTGATGTCTTCTGGGAAATTCTGGTTGATTATTGTGATGGTGTGTGCTACCGGGACCTTGGTAAATAGATACACCACATCGAAGCTGATCAGTTTGTCCTTGGTGTTAAGCTTGAGGTTGCTGATTTTTCTTATGAAGTGGGCTGAGTCCTTGATATAGTGTTTGTAGCTGGTGGCCAGAAATGTTACCAAATCATATGTGGGGGATCCAATGGCACTCACAGTGGGTCTGAGTGGGATGGAGTCCTTATAGGTTTTTGGGAATCCATAAAGCCTAGGAAGGAGGGCTTCTGATTTGCACAGTTGGTGTATGTCAAGGTTAATTGAGGAGTTCTTGATCAGGGTGTTGGTTTTTCTAGTGCAGTGGTTCTCAACATGGGCCCCCTAGATGTTTTTGGCCTTCAATTCCCAGAAATCCTAACAGCTGGTAAACTGACTAGGATTTCTGGGAGTTGTAGGCCAAAAACATCTGGGGACCCCAGGTTGAGAACCACTAGTGATTTTGTTGTTGAGTCTTGTTTTAGTTGTAGTATTTTGTATGTTGTGGGATCCAGGAGTTGTCTTTTTTTTGTATTGTTCTATTTCCATGATTATTGTGGCATTCCCCTTGTCTGCTGGGAGAATGACAATTTCTGGATCAGAGTTGAGGTCTTTGATGGCTTGGCTTTCTTTCCTTGTATGTTGCTGGGGGGAAGTTTTGCCTTTCTCAGGATGTTTGCCATTTTCCCTCTTATTTCCACTGCTTCTTCCTCAGGGAGGTGGTAAATTGCTGATTCAACATTGGCAATGATGCTTTCTACTGGGATCCTGGTGGTGGTAACAGCAAAATTGCCTCCCTTTGTTAGTATGGATGCTTGGTCTTCTGAGAGTTGTCTGTCTGTCAGGTTGATGATGGTCTGTGATGCATCTAGTTCTGGTTTTAGCTGTTGCTTTTGGCATTTGTCAAATTTTTGTTTTTTGTCTTTTGGTGTGGGGAGACATGTCTTTCTCCATTTTTTTGTAAGTGAGGTTGTCTATTTTATACCAGTCCTGGGTTAGCTAGTGTTGATATGGGGGCGCAACAACTCCTTGTGTGTGTTTGTGAGTTCTTTGCAGATGGTATGAATTCTCTCTCTTAAGAGGTGCATTCCAGGTGGTTGTAAATATGATGAGCCTGTTACCACTTTTGAAAGTCCTTTTGGCTGTGAAGGAGATGTATACCAACAGCTAGAAGGAACACCAGGGAGCACAGAAGATGTGCTTTCCTGGTTCTTAGTTTTTCCAATCTCTGTGTGTCTTGGAACAGTTTTTCCCTGTAGAGATGTTCAATGTGTTGTTGAAAGCTTTCATGGCTGGAATTACTGGGTTGCTGTGAGTTTTCTGGGCTGTATGGCCATGGTCCAGAAGCATTCACTCCTGACATTTCCCTTCAATTCTATGTTCTTTCAGTCTCCTTCCCAGCTCATTCAACTCATTTAAAGTGGAATTGCAGCCTTTTTGGCTTTGCCTCACTTGCTTGCACTAAAAATGAAACTGTCCTTGGGAGGCTTCCAAGGTTTAGTGACTTTATATGAAAAGTATTGGGTTGATTTGTATTTTTTTTTAACATGGGCACCCCTCAAAAACTTGGAAAATGCTACAAGAACATACATATAAAATGTTGGAAATGTGGAAAGATTGAGGGATCATATTTCCACATGTGGTGGTTGTTTTGGTACAGCCGCACCAGGAGTTCCAGCTTATCTTGCTATCTGTTTGATGCTGCATGCATTTTGAAGTTATATGCCTTTGCAGTTTGATGGCTCTCCTTATTTTGCAGTTATTGGGTCAATTGCTTGTCAATTATCCTTAGGTTCCCTAGTCCCGCCCCCTTTTTGGGCTTTGGTACGGAAGTGAGCCATTTTGAGTTTAGTTTCAGCCAGGTTAGCCAATGTATAGGATGTGTGTTGCTTTCCCTGTACAAAGGCTTCAAACTTTAAGAATTCCAGGGTCACAGAAACTCTAACAGAATCTCCAGGGAAAGAATTTCCAGGGGAGAACAGCTTTAAGAGTCTCCTAAGAACTCCAGGGAAGCCTTCCACGGCCTTGAGAGTTTCCAGGAAGACAGCCTTAAAGTCTAACGAACTCCAGCTGGAGAACATCCATTGCCTTGCTGGTAGGTCCTCTCAGCACTCGAGAAGAAGTTTGGCCTGGCAGTGGAACCCACTGCCATGCCGAAGGTTGGATTTTAGTCAGCCTTGGGAGAAGTTTAAAAAGGGGAATTTTCCCTTAGAGAAAGTTATTGAAGATAGCGCCTGTCCCCTGTGGGCAAGATTGAGAGAACTAATACTTTATCAAGAAAGCATTGAAGTACCTGTTTGATTCATTAATAAAAGACTTTGTTGTATTTTTCAAGCCATATGAAGATTCTTTTGTAGTGAAAACTTCTGAGAATTTCTTCTTACGCCCCTGGCTTCCCGCTGGGCAAAGGTTACACATCCTATTTAAAGCCAACCAAATACAGGCCCAGCGGCGACAGAACAGTGGTCGTGCACAAAATCTAAAATATATTGGAGAAACATCCACAAAACATTACAGGAAATATTACATACAAGAATACCATTCAAACCAGAGATATTCTTATTAGGGATAACAGACCAAAATTTAGATAAAAATATGGATAAGCTCCTCTTTCTATTGAATACTGCTATGCAAAATTATGGAAGAAGGAAGAGATCCCAGAAATCAGGGATTGGATAGAAAAAATAGTAGCTATTAGAAACATAGATAGGCTAACATATTTGATATCAAAAAACAAAGGGACCCCAATAAGAGAAACTGACTGGACAAGAGTGACAAATTATTTGAAACAGAAGAATGGAAACATAGTAATATAAAAGGAAGAGAAAACAGAAGGGAAGAAAAATAAAGATGGAAGAAAGAAGAGGAAAATCCACTCGGAAGATACACAGGAAGTCAATGAAGGAGATGTATACCAACTTTCTCCTGGTCTTTTTTTAACTATTCTTTTTTTCTCTTTTTTCTTTTTCAATGTTTCTTTTCTTTGCTCTTTTCCTTTTGTCTTTCTCTGATCCTTTATATATATATTTCTTTCCTTTCCTTTCCTTTTCCCTTTTGTTATTTCTATTTTATTAAATTGTATTTTGAAAGGAAAACTTCTCAATAAACATTATATTAAAAAAGAAAGAAATAGATACAACAAACTAATTACTAATGAAGATTTGCACACCCCTTATATCTACATAAGTGGTATTGATTTCTTCAGTAATTGGAACTAATAACCAGGATTATATACTTGTGACAGTAAGTGAACTTTTAAAAAAAGATTCTTAATTACAAATCTTGTTTATCTGAGTCTTTTGCTCTGATTATTTTTAAGGCTAATAAGGAATATAATATTTGTGTTTCTAAATTATTATTATTATTTTGCTTTTTCCTCCAGGTTTTCCTAACTGAATATATTGGTCCTCTTCTTATATATCTGCTCTTCTATCTTCGTCTCTCAAGTATTTATGATGCAAAGGAGAGTGCAAGAAGTTTACGGCATCCTGTTGTTCAGTGAGTAAAATGGTTGCATGCTGGCTATTTCGTGTATTATTTCTGATTTCAAGCAGAACGAAACCAAATGTGTGACTTGGGTTATTTATTTATTTATTTATTTATTACTTGCACTTATTGACCGCCACTCTCAGCCCTAGGGCGACTCATGGCGGTGAACAACAACATAGAAAAGACAGTGTACAATAAATCACGACAATACATACAAACTACCACTACATAACATATACTTATGCTAAAAATCCGCTTCGTCAAATCCTGGGGTCATAGTCAATTTCATAGTCATAGTCCATTCCAGTATCGTTCCAAAGATACACTCAGTTGAAGGCCTGCTCGAAGAGCCAAGTCTTCAGGCTCTTACGAAAGGCCATCAAGGAGGGTGCCTGTCTAACTTCAACAGGGAGGGTGTTCCATAGCCGGGGGGCCACCACCGAGAAGGCCCGCTCTCTCGTCCCCGCCAGGCATGCCTGTGAGGCGGGCGGGACCGAGAGAAGGGCCTCCCCGGATTATCTCAAGGTCCTCGTGGGCTCGTAGGCCGAGATGCGGTCTGCAAGGTATTTTGGGCCGGAACCGTTTAGGGCTTTGTAGGATAACACCAGCACCTTAAATTGGGCCCGGTAGCAAATCGGCAGCCAGTGGAGCTGGGACAGCAGGGGCGTTGTATGCTCTCTGCGCCCTGCTCCTGTTAACAACATGGCTGCCGCGCGTTGGACTAGCTGAAGCTTCCGGGCCGTCTTCAAGGGCAGCCCCACGTAGAGAGCGTTGCAGTAGTCGAGGCGGGATGTGACCAAAGCGTGTACCAGCGTGGCCAAGTCAGACTTCCCAAGATACGGGCGCAGCTGGCGCACGAGCCTAAGCTGTGCAAATGCTCCCCTGGTCACCGCTGAAACCTGGGGCTCCAGGCTCAGCGATGAGTCCAGGGTCACACCCAAGCTGCGAACCTGCGCCTTCAAGGGGAGTGCGACCCCGTCCAGCACAGGCTGTAACCCTATACCCTGCTCGGCCTTGCGACTGACCAGGAGTACCTCTGTCTTGTCTGGATTTAATTTCAGTTTGTTCGCCCTCATCCAGACCATTACAGCGGCCAGGCACCGGTTCAGGACTTCGACGGCCTCCTTAGTAGCAGGTGGGAAGGAGTGACAGAGTTGGACGTCATCTGCGTACAGGTGACACCGCACCCCGAAACTCCGGATGATCTCACCCAGCGGCTTCATGTAGATGTTGAACAGCATGTGGGACAAGATGGAACCCTGAGGAACGCCACAGGTCAACGGCTGTGGTGTTGAACAGGAGTCCCCCAATAACACCTTCTGGGTACGACCCTCCAGAAATGACCGGAGCCACTGCAAAGCAGTGCCCCCGAGACCCATTTCCGCAAGGCGCCCCAGAAGGATACCGTGGTCGACGGTATCGAAGGCCGCTGAGAGGTCCAGGAGCACCAACAGGGACACACTCCCCCTGTCTAGCTCCCGGCGCAGATCATCCACTAAGGCGACCAAGACCGTCTCGGTACCATGTCCCGGTCTGAAACCAGACTGTGCCGGATCCAGATAATCCGTGTCTCTCAAGAATACCTGGAGTTGTGAGGCCACCACGCTTTCCATGACTTTGCCCAAGAAGGGAAGATTGGAAACAGGCCGAAAGTTGTCAAATTTAGTGGGGTCAAGTGATGGTTTCTTCAACAGCGGCTTTATAACAGCCTGTTTTAGGCTCGCTGGAATCTTGCCTTCCCGAAGGGAGGCATTAACCACCACCGTTACCCACTTGGCCAATCCCCCTCTGGCCTCCTTCAGAAGCCAGGATGGGCAGGGGTCTAGGATGGACGTGGTGGGTCTCATTCCTCCAAGTATCTTGTCCACATCCTCGGGTTTCACAAACTGAAAAGAATCCAACAAAATCGGACAAGCAGGTGCTTGTGTCACATCCACGGAGACTGCATTTAAAGTGGCGTCCAGTCCAGAGCGGATCAAAGCGACTTTGTCTGCAAAGAACCGAGCAAATGCTTCACAGCGCGTTGCCGAATTGTCAGGGCTCCCTCCTGAGATAGGGGGAGTTAAAAGACCTCTGACAATCCGAAACAACTCCGCCGGACGGTTTTTTGCAGACGCAATAGTGGCCGCAAAGAAAGTTTTCTTTGCGGCTTTTATTGCCGCGGCATATGCCCTTAGAAAGGACACAAACCGTGTTCGATTTGGCTCGCTTGGGTCTGAGCGCCACACGCTCTCTAGAACCCTCTTCCTTCGCTTCATCGCTGCCAGCTCCTCGGTGAACCAAGGAGCTGGTTTAGCTCGGTTACTTGAGAGGGGACGTTCCGGAGCGATCCTGTCGATTGCCCTGGTCATCTCCCCATTCCAGAGAGCGACCAAGGCCTCGACATGGTCACCTACCGAGGTGGCGGGAAACTCCCCAAGAGCCGTCAGGAATCCATTCGGATCCATTAGTCTCCTGGGGCGGACCATCTTAATGGGTCCTCCACCCTTGCGGAGGTTAGGGGGCGCAGTGAGCCTAAATCTAACCAGGAAGTGGTCGGTCCATGGCAACGGAGAGATAGACAACTCCTCCACACCGCCACCCTGCTCCCATCCCTGGCAGAAAACCAAGTCCAATGTGTGTCCAGCACAGTGGGTGGGGCCAGTTATTTGTTGGGACAGCCCCATGGTTGCCATGGCGGACATGAAGTCCTGAGCCGCTCCTGTGAGGGTTGCCTCGGCGTGGATGTTGAAGTCCCCCAGCACAAGAAGCCGTTGGGACTCCACCGCCAGGCTCGAGACCACCCCCGCTAGCTCAGGTAGGGAGACTGTAGTGCAGCGAGGTGGACGGTACACTAGCAGAATCCCTATTCTGTCCCGGTCACCCACCCTCAGGTGGACGCATTCAAAATTTGTGGTCTGCGGGATGGGGCTCCTGGTTAGATGGATGGAATCTCTATAGACCACTGCGACACCGCCTCCCTGTCCTCCGGCTCTTGGTTGGTGTTGCACAGAGAAGCCTGGAGGACAAAGCTGGGAGAGGTTTACGCCCCCCGCTTCGTCCAGCCAGGTCTCCGTGATGCACGCCAGATCTGCCCGCTCCTCCAGGATTAAATCCTGAATCCAGGTCGTTTTTCCGTTGACAGATCTGGCGTTCAACAACACCACCTTCAAGCCAGAGGGCCCGCTCACCTGGTTACACCAATTTACCTTAGGAGACCGGTTGGGAATTGTTAATTTGGATAAGCGGTCCGAATTAGGCCGAATTTGAGGTCTCCTTTTCCCGCATCTCCTCCTTCCCACCACGACCTCTATGGGGGCCCCTCGGCTAGTGGAACACCTCCCCCCCTCCATGCCGCAGTCCAGAGCTAAGAGATTACTTTCTACTTTGTTCGTTCTTAGATTATTTGGTTCTTGCCAGCATCCTCTCTCCCCCTCCTCCCCCCTCCCCACCACACCCTCATTCTTTTCAGTTTGTGAAACCCGAGGATGTGGACAAGATACTTGGAGGAATGAGACCCACTACGTCCATCCTAGACCCCTGCCCATCCTGGCTTCTGAAGGAGGCCAGAGGGGGATTGGCCGAGTGGGTAACGGTGGTGGTTAATGCCTCCCTTCGGGAAGGCAAGATTCCAGCGAGCCTAAAACAGGCTGTTGTAAAGCCGCTGTTGAAGAAACCATCACTTGACCCCACTAAATTGGACAACTTTCGGCCTGTTTCCAATCTTCCCTTCTTGGGCAAAGTCATGGAAAGCGTGGTGGCCTCACAACTCCAGGTATTCTTGAGAGACACGGATAATCTGGATCCGGCACAGTCTGGTTTCAGACCGGGACATGGTACCGAGACGGTCTTGGTCGCCTTAGTGGATGATCTGCGCCGGGAGCTAGACAGGGGGAGTGTGTCCCTGTTGGTGCTCCTGGACCTCTCAGCGGCCTTCGATACCGTCGACCACGGTATTCTTCTGGGGCGCCTTGCAGAGATGGGTCTTGGGGGCACTGCTTTGCAGTGGCTCCGGTCATTTCTGGAGGGTCGTACTCAGAAGGTGTTGCTGGGGGACTCCTGTTCAGCGCCACAGCCGTTGATCTGTGGCGTTCCTCAGGGTTCCATCTTGTCCCCCTTGCTGTTTAACATCTACATGAAGCCGCTGGGTAAGATCATCCGGAGTTTCGGGGTGCGGTGTCACCTGTACGCAGATGATGTCCAACTCTGTCACTCCTTCCCACCTGCTACTAAGGAGGCCGTCGAAGTCCTGAACCGGTGCCTGGCCGCTGTAATGGTCTGGATGAGGGCGAACAAACTGAAACTAAATCCAGACAAGACAGAGGTACTCCTGGTCAGTCGCAAGGCCGAACAGGGTATAGGGTTACAGCCTGTGCTGGACGGGGTCGCACTCCCCTTGAAGGCGCAGGTTCGCAGCTTGGGTGTGACCCTGGACTCATCGCTGAGCCTGGAGCCTCAGGTTTCAGCGGTGACCAGGGGAGCATTTGCACAGCTTAGGCTCGTGCGCCAGCTGCGCCCGTATCTTGGGAAGTCTGACTTGGCCACGGTGGTACACGCTTTGGTCACATCCCGCCTCGACTACTGCAACGCTCTCTACGTGGGGCTGCCCTTGAAGACGGCCCGGAAGCTTCAGCTAGTCCAACGCGCGGCAGCCATGTTGTTAACGGGAGCAGGACGCAGAGAGCATACAACGCCCCTGCTGTCCCAGCTCCACTGGCTGCCGATTCGCTACCGGGCCCAATTTAAGGTGCTGGTGTTATCCTACAAAGCCCTGAACGGTTCCGGCCCAAAATACCTTGCAGACCGCATCTCGGCCTATGAGCCCACGAGGGCCTTGAGATCATCCGGGGAGGCCCTTCTCTCGGTCCCGCCTGCCTCACAGGCACGTCTGGCGGGGACGAGAGAGCGGGCCTTCTCGGTGGTGGCCCCCCGGCTGTGGAACACCCTCCCTGTTGAAGTTAGACAGGCGCCCTCCTTGATGGCCTTTCGTAGGGGCCTGAAAACATGGCTCTTCGAGCAGGCCTTCAACTGAGTGTATCTTGAAACGACACTGGAATGAACTAGGACTATGAATTTTGGCTATGACCCCAGGACTTGACGAAGCGGATTTTTAGTATAAGTATATGTTATGTTTGTATTGTCTGGTCTGTATTGTCGTGATTTATTGTACACTGTTCTTTTTGTTGCTGTTCACCGCCCCGAGTCGCCCTCGGGCTGAGAGGGGCGGTCAATAAATGCAAAAAATAAATAAATAAAATAAATAAATAAATAAATAAATTCACAAGCTCCCACCCACCTTTTCTTCCGCCCCCTCCGCTACACAGGAGCAACAGAGACAGTACATAAAGGGGGGCGGGGGGCCACATGGGTGGCAGCGGTACCGATGGTAGTCGATGTTCCGGTTACTCCAAAGGGATAGTTCTTAAAGTGCACAGGTTTGGGAGCAGCCCGTCAGAATCGTATTCAGTCAGCAGCGACACTACGTGCCATCGGGCACAGTCGTAAAGTGCTAGGTCTAAAGTGCTCTATTCGGCGATAATTAAAGTGCGGCACAGAGGGATGGGGAAGGGGTGTAAGTGCTGGTGCAGTCTAGCAGCAGATGGCAAGTACTTAAGTGCTCTATTTCGTTCTTATCACATTGGCAACAGATACAACAGATGACCACTAGGAATGTACTAGTTGGTAATATATGAACCCTCTTGTGGGGTGGAAATGGTGGTAATTAACTAACTATTGCTATGACCCCGGTAATCTCTAGGCGGTTGGAATAAAGCGGATAGGGTTTCCGGAGATGGTAACTCGGGGGTGGGGCAGCACAGATGGTCAAACACACTCTTTCTCAGCAGATACCAATCGTAAAAAGCCAGCTTAAAGGTATACACAAGAATCTACAGAAAGGCCAACATTAGGTCTACACAGCGGTCTGCGCAAGAAAGTCAGTTCACAGTAACTCATAGGGCCCATATATAGGCGGTCAACACAAGATAGGCGGTCAACACAAAGGCCGTGACTCAGCAGCAGCCTGGTGGGAAGGGCGGGCCGGATAGTAATGGTAATGGTGATGGCCGCGGGAGCGACAGCAATGCTGACTCAGCAGTCGCGACCTGTGCGGCCAGATGGAACGGCCACACAGCCGCCCACTGGCGCCGCCAGCCCCCCAGAGATCCAGTCAGCTCACCTCGGAGCTTTTTTGCTCCGCAATCTCGCCACTTCAGGGGGCAAACCAGCCGCTCAGGCGAACCCGCCGCTCAGATGGTCTCGGCGTGGATAAGCCTCTGATGGTCCCGGCTAGGCCTCTTTGGCGGCGGCGGCAGCTTCAGAGGAGGCCCCTGTAGCGGCCACGATGATCTTTCCAGGGCGGCCCCAACGGGATCCTGGCCTCTGTGCCGGCCGAGGGCGGCCACGCCCGAAGGTGGAACGATGCAGGCGGAGCAGCCCAACGGCGGCCCAACGGTGAACTTCTCGTCGGCAGCAGCGGCGGGGCCAGGCAGCACCCGGCCTCCTTCTCGGCGGCCGGCGGCGGGGGCGGTCCGGCGGCAGCTGCTCAGCGACGGCCAGGCAGCGCTCGGCCTCCCCTTCGGCGGCTGGTGGTGGTGATGTTCCGGCGGCTGCGGCTCCGCGGCGGCCCCGCGCCCGCCAGGTAACACTCGGCCTCTCCTCCCGGCGGCAGCGCTCGGCCCCTCGGCCTCTCCCCTCGGCGACCGACCGCGGCGGCAGTCCGGCGGCGGTCCGGCGGTCCGGCGGCAGTCCGGCGGTCTGGCGGCGGCGGCAGCACTCGGCCTCTCGGCCTCTCGGCACCCGGCCTCTCCCTACGGCCTCTCCTCTCGGCCTCTCCTTTCGGCGGCTTTTCGGCGGCCGGCGGCAGTCCGGCGGCGACAGCCGAGCAGCCCCGGAGTGGTCACTCCACCGGAGGCCAGGCAGCGGCGACGGCGGCAGCCCGGTCAGCCCGGCCAGCCAACCAGGCCAAGCCCAGGGTCCCGGATACCGGCGATGCGAGGTAGGCCGCAATAAAATGGCGGCAGGTGTTTCCTTCTCCTCTCCGGCTCCACCGCTTTTCCTCTGGCCTTCCTGGCTCTTCCTGGCTCTTTCCCAGCTTTCTGCCCCTCTTTCGGGGCCTGAGGCTTGGGTTTCTCTCCCCCCTCAGTTTAAGGATAGTAGGCGAGGGGGGGGGGGGCTCAGGATTCCTCTAGATTGTAAATTTGGCTGAGCAGCGCAGCGTTTTTGCTGCCAGCCACCATACCGGAACCGGAAATGTTGTTATACAATGCATCACTCTACGCTTGACTACACCATTACACCAGGGCCTCTGGAAATAAATATAATGTATGGTAGGTTCTGAGATGTAACCTGCAATCTCCATTTTGCAAGACAGAGTTAAGTGATGTGTTTGGGCTCTTAAACCTAATGTGATTGTCACACAATGGCTGGGATTTTAATGGATGCCGGCAAACTACTACTTTCTGCAAGTATACTTTTGCAGGGTTTCTTCTTCTGTGAGGTCATTGTTAGTGACAATGTATTCGTTAGGCTTATGTATTTGATGCAGAAATACCCTTGGTTCAGATCTAGTTCAGATGTTTAGCACTTTGGAAGCGAGTTCCATGCCTGCTTGCTGCTCTTCCAATATTAAGAATTTGAATCAAAAAGAGCCTTTGATTCTTAAGTCTCAGATGTTTGGATGTAGCTGTGACTGAGCTAAAATTCACAGGGCAACCAAGCCCTGCTGAGAGGTGAAGCCAAATATATTGGCATGCCTCTCCAGCCAATCAGGGTTGATGGAGGAGGGAGGGGGAGGCAGAGATTGCTGAAAAATGTTGTTTTTTAAAAAATTGAAAATTCCCAAAAATGCTGTGGTTGAGTTAAACGTTATGAAACTTGATAGGCAAAGAGTAGAAAATGTGTTCTACCACTATAACAAGTTTCACCTCAATAGCTTTAAAAATGACAAAGATAGGAGCTCCATTTATAGTAATTTTATTTAAGTCATATGCCTACACAAAACTACATTTTCCAGAATGCATTGGGTAGCAGGCTATGGTGTTTAGTCAGTCTATAATAAATAAAACCATGGAATCTGCAAAGAGGGCTAAAGTAAGGAAGTAATAGTATAAATCTTTGCTAAATTGTAGTGAATTGGTTGCATATTAATTGGAAGCATATTAATTGGAGTTCTGGAGAGTTTGGATTGTGCCTTTCAAACCAGAAACAATTTTTTTATTATTAAAATGTTTTTTTATAAAAACTTTGAAAATTTGCCAAAAAATCCATGGATAAGTCAAATATTCTGATATTTGGTGAGCTAACAGCGGCAAATGTGGTCTACTACTGTAGCAGGTTTCATTAGGATACCTCAAAGAATGAGGGAGAGAGAAGCCCCTCAAGTTTCTCCACTGATAACAATGTTTTCCTTAATGCTTGTGCATGACCACCAATATTAAGAAGATTCTGAAGTTTTGTAAAGTTTTGAAATTTTTACAACCCAAAATTTAGAAAGGACTTTAGAAATGAAGCACCAGTGCCCCTACTTTTGAACACAGCTTAAAACCAATTTTTTTTAATTGGACATGCCTAGTATTCATCCTTTCCCATAATTGTGAGTTATCATGCCATTCTAAACACACTACAAGAAGAGCCACTTTGCAGAAAAACTCTGCTTTTTGCTAAAATATCTCTCTTTCCATAATTAAGAACACAAAGTCAAGCTCAAAGGGACATGTATGTACAAGTGAAATGGAGGTTGGTTTAGATGAAACCATTGGTTCATCATGATTCTTGGTGTTGTAACTCTTTTTTTAAATTCAAATAGTTTGATTCTTTTCAAACAGATCCAGCCTGCCACTTTTTATTTCTATTGCAGCTAAAACAATTTGTGGTTAAAACTATTTGGAATTGACATTTGTATTGCAATAAACTATTACATCCAGAACAAGTGGACAGTGGGAAATAGAGCTGTGGCTAACAGAAGATTATAAAGGCAAAGGAAATAGGTGCCAAAATACAATATGACTCAGCAGTAAAGAAATTTGATGTGTTTTTTTTCTACTGCATCTGAGACTCAAATACATTGTATTCTTTGCTCCATAGCTTTTAGCTCATCAAGCCAGGTCTGAAAGAACAAAAGTCAAGTGTGAGTCATAAAGACCTATCACTATCATTATATTTACTTGCTATGTTTTATGTCATTAGAGATCACTTATAAGACCTGGGCACAATGCAATTCATTTCAGTCAGTTCTTTGATTCATTTACAGTGCAACATATGCTAGCTGTGGGAAGACTTTGGAATTGTGGAATATACTCTGTTTTTTTCCCTTTTAGAATTCAGAAATCCATTAAAAAGACTACAAAACACATGCACTCAGGAGTGTAAAATTCTGAGCCTGGTCATGTTTTGGCAACCATCACAAAAACAAATAAACCCTCCATCTGCACAAAAATCCACTTTTAAATCCATAGTTAAAGGGTTGGGGGGGGGGGTTAAGCTATTGAAGGTTATTGGGGAATAACTGGAGTCAGAAATCTTTACTAATTTGCTTTAGTTGAGCTAAAGATCTTCTAGTTGGTCCAGAGAATCATTTTGAACTAATGAAGTCATTTGAAAACAGGTGATTAATTATTAAATTAATGGCTGTGAGGGCTGGCAGAAAGAGCTCCTGCATCTAAAAATACTTATGGTTTCACTTACATGACCTATCTGGATGTAGGATTTCTTCAGCATATGTTAGCCATTCTATTGGAGTATGCCGAAATGATTCGCAAAAGAGAGAACATATGTTTCACCTTCTCTGGAATATTGCCATTATGTATATGTGTATATACATGTGTATGTGTATATACACACACACTGTAAGATGTTGAATTGCAGTTGTAATCATGTCAATTTATTGTTCAAAACTGGTGTCTAATACAATTCACTGTACATCTAAGGATTACAAGTTGATGAAAATCAGTCTGAGATTTACAGTGTGTGTATACAGATTTGGAGCAGCATGTATCATATTTACAATGTGGCTACTACACACATTCAGTGTCTCTTGAAAAGAAGGGACTGGATTTTTAAATAGTGGGGACACCGCTATCCTGTCACCCCAGAACATGTAGGGAATCAGGATCCTGAAAAGCAATCTTGACAATTGTTTGCCACAACAGTTTTATTACATAATGGCGGGCATAATGCGTAAGACAAAAAAGTCACCAACAGCGATATTCTGTTAATAATGGTGGAAGTAGAGGTATGCAGAAAGCATGTTCCTTTGTGCCTTGTCTTTGGAAAATGCATTTGGCATAGTACATTGCATGTTGCAGTTATGCATTGCATATCGCATATACATATTGTGTATTGTGGTTGTATATTCTGTATTGTATATCCTATATAGGGCTGGGCGGTTTCGTTCGTTAATTTCGTAATTTGTTATTAATTCATATTTAAATTAGCTTACGATCCGATATTGAGCCATGCAGGAATAGTGTGAGGAGTAAATTAGATTCAAAACAATTTTTTAAAATGTATTTCGTAATTGTTTCGTAATTGGTTCAAAATTGTTTTGTAATTATTTTCGCATGTCTGGTGCAAGTTTTATAGTTGTTGTTTGTTTTATCACACCAACAGTCAACAACAAAGGGAGAGGGAAGCGTCAGAAGTTCCCCCTGTCCCATTTGGAGGTTTTTTTTAGCATATTGTGCAATCGCGTCTGCCATTAACGAATCAATTCGAAATTAACGAAATTTCGTAAATAACAAAATTTTGAAATTTGGAAACGCTAGCGCCCCCTGGAAACGAATCGAGTTTAGAAACAATTTTTTCCGTGGTTACCCAACCCTAATCCTATACTCTACACTGTAGTTATGCATCCTATATTCTCCATTATGGTTGTCCATCTTATACATTACACCATGGTTGTGCAATCTTCTATTTTCATTGTGGTCACCCATCTTATTCTGTGCATTGCTGCCATCCATCTTATGTTGTGCGGCTGTGCACAACATTGCACAATAGCTCCTACTCATGTACCAATATTGCACAATGTTAATATTTTTCATGAGACTTGCATAGTACGTATGTCTGCACATGCAGAAATTTACATTACATGGAGTAGATGTTGAATTGCAGTTGTAATCAGGTCAATTTATTGTTCAAAACCGGTGTTCAATACAATTCGCTGTACATCTAAGGATCACAAGTTGATAAAAAATCAGTCTGAGATTTACAGCATTAAAATGTATCAGAGCTCTGCTACAATATCTTAATTGTTTCCTGATATAATAATATGTAAACATAACCTATTATCTTATTATCATAGCACAAAATGTTTCCAATGAGAATTTATAAGTAAGAATGTATAAGTTCCTATTCTTCATCTTAAGTATGAACATTTGAATTTCAGGTAATTGTTGGTATAGTAGATTTCCCTGAAAAAGAAAAAGAACTTAAGAAAACATTGAGAAGTTATTTTATTTACTTTAGACAAAATCGCTTCAAACAAGACAAAAATGTTTTAGTATTCAATACATTTCACATTTACCTTAGTAAAATGATGCTGTACAATACTAATCCTAAATTTGCAGGCTATATACAGCTTGCCTATAGTTAACTGATGAATTATATCTCAAAATATCTCAAAATAGAATTCTAACTAACCAGAAATGGCTAATGGCCATTAGACAGCTGAAGCTGGGCTGAATTCAAATCCCTTCCTGTCTACATATGCTGGAAATTATTTAGGACTATCCTCTCCCTGGTTGAGTTTTATGCCAGCATTGTGACTGGAAAAGATTTGGAACGGGTACAACTGAACAGTTCTATCATCTCATCCCTTCTCTGCCCTGTCTCATCCTCACCAGCTGTTCTACTGGCAGACCTTATCCAGAAGAACAGTTCTGCCAATAGACTGTTCTGTCAATAGATATCTAGAAAATAGTTTAGAGAAGAGAGTTCTGACTTGTGCTCACTTCATCCGCTCTACAGAAGTCACAGTTTGGATTGCTATTACAGCCAAGGCATCTTACAGTACCTAAACATTGAATGTAATTGTATCAAAAGTTGGGGTGTTTCTTTCATCTTTGCTTCTTTTTAATTGTCATTTCTGCAGTTTGGCCTGTGCTTGTCATTGTTTACATTATGTCCGATGTCTTCTGGAGACACTTTTTGTGCATAAGATTTCAGAAGGACATACACCCCTGAAGAATATGATCAAGGTGATTTTCTTACCCAATATATTATGTAATATAATTGAATAGGTGAAAAAGAGAAGCAAAAGATATTATTTATTTCATTTATAGCCTTCCCTTCCAAGTGGCTCAGATGAGATAGGCCAGGGATTCTCAAACTTTTTCTGCTATGAAGCCCTTTTTGAAGCAAAAGTTTCCTGTGGAGCTCCAATAAATGTTTATATATTATGTTATATATATAATGTATATTGGCCATGTGTGTTTGTATCAGAAAATGTCATAAATCAGATTATTTTAGATGTTGCAGCCTTATGACATGTATCTCCTTTTTTATATTTATTTTCAGCATTTTCAAGAGATTACAGTGAAAGTGGGGGAACAATGTGCTCGCTATAGAAAGGAGGAAAAGAAAAGAGTGGGCAAGAAGGGAAGGAGAGGGGGGGGAAGGAAAAGGGAGGGGGGGTGACTTCCGGTTCGGGCCACAGGGACGTAAATGACTGTATCCAATTACTTTTCCACATTGTGACTTAGGTAGTTTTCTCTATATTAGTTGGAAGTTCCAACTTCAAACTAACCTTATGACATGTATCCTGAAGCGTAGGTGCGGCACACTCCTCACATTAAGAAATTTAACCTTTTGCCTGGCTTCATTTCTTAAGTTTCAATTTCTTCAGATGTGTCTATGATGAAACAAAACTTCACAGACCAACCAAGACCTGCTGAGAGACATTTCTATAGCACTAAAATTAGGAGATTAAAAATAATCTTTGCCATACCTCAGTCCACATCACTATTGCATTGATTTGATACATCTTTTTAAAGCACTAAATTTGGGAGATTAAAAATAATCATTCCTTTTTGAGATTCCTGAGGCCAAAATCCCTATTGTATTGATATGTCTTTCTAAAGCACTAAGATTGGGAGATTGAACATATTTCTTCCTTGTTAAGATTCCTGAGTGTTTATCATGATTACATCTTTTTAAAGCACTAAGATTGCGAGAGTAAAAATAATCCTTGCCATACCACAGTCCCAATCACTATTGCACTGATTTGATAAGTTTTCTAAAGCACTAAATTTGGGGAATTAAAAAATAATCCTTCCTTGTTGAGATTCCTGAGGCCAAAGTCACTACTGCATTGCTACATCTTTCTAAAGCACTAAAATTGAGAGATTAAAAATATTTCTTACTTGTTAAGATTCCTGGGTGTATATCACTATTACATCTTTCTAAAGCATTAGGATTGGGAAATTAAAATTAATCCTTGCCGTATCTCAGTCCAAATCACTATTACACTGATTTGATACATCTTTCTAAAGCACTAAATTTGGGAGATTAAAAATAATCCTTCCTTGTTGAGATTACTGAGGCCAAAGTAACAATTATGTTAGAAATAAAGCACAAAAATTGGGAGACTAAGGCCGAAGTCACGATTGCACTGATAATTATTTCTAAAAATTGCTCCCCCCACCCCCGCTCTCTTGGGGCATCATTTCTATGTGCTGGGAGAGCTCCGGCTACAGTCTACTGGAGGCCGGGTAAGTTTTCCTTACTTTTCAAAGGGGTTTGGGGGCTGTGGGGGAGGGTGTGGAGGGCCTCCAGATGTTCTCGCAGGCCAGTCCCGTGAGAGCATCTGGACATCCACCTCAGAAAGCACACACTTTCTGGGATGGGTGTTGACAGACCCCAGGAACATCCGCATTTTTAGAACGTGAATGATCCTGGGATAAAGGGATGTCTGGAACAGCCCTAAAGCACTAAGATTGGGAGATTAAAAATAATCCTTTCTTGTTGAGATTCCAGAGGCCAAAGTCACAATTGCATTGATATATATTTCTAAAACACTAAGATTGGCAGTTTAAAAATATTACTTACTTTTGAGATTCCTGATTCCAAATCACTACTGCATCTTTCTAAATCACTAATATTAGGAGATTAAAAATAATCCTTGCCATACCTCAGTTCAAATCACTATTGCATTGATTTGATACATTTTTCTAAAGCACTAAATTTGGTAGATTAAAAATAATCCTTCCTTGTTGAGATTACTGAGGCCAAAGTAACAATTATGTTAGAAATAAAGCACAAAAATTGGGAGACTAATAATCCTCAATCTAAATCACTATTGCATTGATTTGATACATCTTTCTAACACACTAAATTTGGAAGATTAAAAATAGTCCTTCTTTGTAGTGATTCCTGAGGCCAAATCACTGTTTTCGTATATAATGAGATATTGTAGAGATGGCACCCAAGTCTAAACACAAAATTAATTTATGCTTCAGATACACCTTTTACACATAGCCTGAATCTCATTTAATACAACATTTTGAATAATTTTGTGCATCAAACAAATTTTGTATATATTGTCATTTATGTTGACAATTTTGCATTTCAGAGTATTTGTATTTGGCAATTTTGTATAAGATATGCTCAATCTATATAATGGTTTATTAATACTGTAAATTGGAAGGCAGGTGGAAAGAGTTTGTGTCCCTGTTTCTTCAGTCTTAGTCCAATATATTAACCACTACAATATGGTTGGTTTGGTTCCTAAAGACCTTTCAATTCAGAATATCATGCAGCCTGCTAAGAAAATATAACACATCATTTTCAAGAGATGTAAACAAATAGAGCTCCATCTGCTTGGCAGGCCTGCTAAACAGATATGTCTTGCCAACAATTTGACTCCTAGGAAAGGCAGAAGTAACCCCTCTTGAATGTGTGGTCTGCATTACAATGATGACACATTAAATAACAAATAAAGCAATTGTCATCAGTATAGCTGATGAATCTTCTCAAAATTGTACTCCAAAGTTAGGATTGTGGTGGAGGCTCCTTCTTTGGAAGCTTTTAAACAGAGGCTGGATGGCTATCTGTCAGGGGTGATTTGAATGCAATATTCCTGCTTCTTGGCAGGGAGTTGGACTGGATGGCCCATGAGGTCTCTTCCAACTCTTTGATTCTATGATTCTATAATTGTCCATGTCATTGTATTTCTCATTTCTATGTATGGTTGTGAAAGCTGGGCAGTAAAAAAGCTGATAGGATAGAATAAATTAATTTGAAATGTGAAATGTGAGTTTAATAAATACCGTGGACTGTGAAAAATGGGTCCTAGAACAGAGCAAGACTGAAATCCCCAAGACTCCCACACTTTGACCATATCATGAGAAAACAAGACAGAAAGATAGAAAACAATAGGGAAGACCACATTCCAGATGGACAGATTAAATCAAGGAAGTCACATGAAAACAAGACAGAAAGATAGAAAACAATAGAGAAGACTACATTCCAGATGGACAGAAAATCACATGAACCAGGAAAAACCCTATAGCTTTCTTTTTATTTTCATTATAGGGTTGTGCCTTTTATTGGGGCTTCACCTCTTGGATCGCATATTATATCAATCATCCTCTGTATAGTCCTCCATGTAAGTAGACTAAGAGCCGTATAAACATCTTCAGTTTAATGTTCAATGAAATGGTCAAGAATTAAATAAAACTATGAACCACAGTTAGACTGGCAATTGAACTTTTGTAGAGGTTTGCAGGACAGACTTCTCACATTCACCCTTGTTTTAAATTGTAGTGGGAGACCAGCACCATCACTCTATTCTATGGCCACATCACTCCACAATGCATCTGAAAATGATCACAATAAAACATCATCCCAAGGGCATTGTTGGGAAAAAACATGGCTACTTCCACTGCTTCAATCTGAATTCTCATTATTTTTTAAAAAACCTTTTCCCCTAATGAATGCCAGATGTATGTATTTCATAGAAAGGAATTGGTGAACCACCTCTGAATATTCCTTGTATAAGAAAACGCTGTGAAATTCACGGTGTTGCGATAGACTGATAAGTGACTTGAAAGCAACAACATGCTTCTTGACAGGGGGTTGGGCTGGATGGCCCATGAGGTCACTTCCAACTCCATGATTCTATGATTCTATGATATTAGCATTGGTGAGTATAGTCTGCTTTGAGGTAATGCAGCATAAGCAAACTCATAATAGAGTTTTCCTGTATTGAGATGTTATGAGGAGATATGTGTAGGAATCAAATAACTAGCAGTAATGAAGTCCAACTCATCATAGTGGCTTAGGTGAAGAAAAATCAGAGATTAATGAGGCTACCATGCATGTACCCAAGAGAAAGTCACAAATAGAGTTCAGATCATATTAATGTATGATTTCATTGTGTTTTCTAGCACTTGGGAACAAACAAGTTACTTTTGCTGCCCTTGTGTTTCTGGTATGTATGGGTAGGAGGCGGGAGAATAATAAATATTGCTCTGGAATGTATTTTTGCATAGGATAGATTTAAAATGTTCAGATGAGGAACTTCTACCATATATGTTGGCAGGGGTTTGCAAAATTCCAGGCTCTTATATGAATTCAAAAAGTGTAAGAACCAAAATGGAATTTCATAGGTGGCTAATAACTCTGTGTGTTGCCTCTGTGGAATTGTGTTCACTATATCTCTGCCCCCGTGTCTTAAACATTGTCAGTGCTGGGCCTAAACATATGTCATCACTTGGAGAGGAGTTGATAAAAATCTTACCTGAATTTACCCTAGGTTTTAGTGTCTATATTATCTTATCTTATTTCTGGAATTGAACTGAAATGTTAGCATATATATATAGAGAGGGGGGGGGTGTCTTGGTAGAAACATTCTCCACTAATGTATTATCGAATGCTTTCATGGCCAAAATCACTGGGTTGTTGTAGGTTTTTCGGGCTGTATGGTCATGTTCTAGAAGCATTCCCTCCTGATGTTTCACCTGCATCTGTGGCAGGCATCCTGCCATAGATGCAGGCAAAACATCAGGAGAGAATGTTTCTAGAACATGGCCATACAGCCTGAAAAACCTACAACAACCCATTATCCACTAAGCCTCATTAAAACCTCTAGTTATATTTAATATTGAAAATTTAAAAAGTTAAAGTTTTGAGTATGATTATTTCTTTTTAAAAAAAAGTTATTTCTTTTTTTAAAAAAATAGAAAATATGCTTACATTTGAATAGTTTCCCATAGCTTTGTCATTAAACTCAAGGGACGCTTCCTCCTTAGACCTGAGGGCTCTTCAAAGCTTACAGTAGTTCCTTGGAACTTTAAATGTCAGTGTTTGCATATTTTTTAAGAGTACTGTCTCCTTGTGGCCAGAACTGGGGAAGAAAATTATACTTACCCAAATGGTAGATTGAAGGCAGGGACTTTCAATTTTTGTTCAATTGTCAGCAAACCTTCTAGGAAAGCAATGCTTGCTTCAGCTGAGCACATCTAGTTTTAATATATAATATTATATAATAACACAATTTCCATAATTTCAGTCTTAGACCATAGAGTAGGCCTTTCTCATTGTATAATCAACAATGACAAACACAACGATTTGCTAAATGTAGCAGAATGCTATGAACACCTCGCTGCCAGTTCATGACAATTTAGATGGACAGATATATGTGTCAAGTTCTATAACTGAAAACAGTACTTACCTGAGGACCCTTCCACACAGCTGAATAAAATTTCATATTATCTACTTTGAACTGAGATATATGGCAGTGTGATCTCAGGTAACCCAGTTCAAAGCTGATATTGTGGGATTTTCTGCCTTGAAATTCTGGTATATAGGGCTGTGTGGAAGAGACCTAAATCCCACCTGCTAAATATACAATTGTACAATGAAAATCCAAATATCTATTGATAATATGTGACATGTTTTGCAGATGTGTGAAGCTGGGAATCATTTTATCAATGTGGCTGTAGTCCATCAAAGTCAATCAGGTATGTAGCTTCTTATCTTTCAATGTTTACCTATGACATTTCCCCCTAGAATTCTATCTGGTTAGAGTGGAACATTCTCACTGTTAAAGAAATGTCAGCTTGTCACAGTTTCTTTTCTTGTTCTGTTTTTGACACAAACTGCCTACATAAAAATAGATAAGTGGATAAGAATGGCTGCTGGCTAGTTGGTAAATTATAGGCATGTGCATGAAATGAAACGCTGGTGCTCCCTGGTTTTGTAATGACTTTTGAAAAAAAGTTTCAAAACTCATTACAAAACTGGGGGCACCAGTGTTTCATTTCTAAAATGTTCCTAAAGTATCGTTAGTAAAAAAAATGTTACTACAATGAGAGCAATTAAATTTTGTTAGTTTTTTTGTTATAATATTTGCACAATTGGGGAAACTTCAGGGTCTCCTTTCTCCCTCATTTTTTACAGCTATTAAGGTGGAACTTGCTGCCATGGTGGAACACATTTACCACTGTTAGCCCTTCAAGTTTCAGAACATTTCACTTAGCCACAAATTTGGGGGAATTTTCAGTTTTTATAAACAACATTATTTTTAAAAAAACTCCAAGAGCTATCTTCTTGAATTTTCTATACAAGGACACAAGATAAAAGGGGATAATTCTCCCCAATTTTCAGAAATATTCACATCTCTACTGATTTTAGGGAATTTTTTTTACACATTTTGACAAAAACATTTTTTTAAAGCCATAGCAGCTATCTCATATTAATTAATAAAACTCCAATTAGGGATTTCTTCCCAGCATAACACAGAGATTTACTTCCTAGAAGTATCAGTCAGTCCTTTTTTAAGACCGCACTTTCCCTGGGGTCATTTGCACTGAAATTTCCTCCCATTGTCCCTCCAGGATTTTATTTATCTTTAAAAAAAATCACCCTGGATCATAGTAAGTGGTTTTGAATTTACCCTCATCTTTGCCAAAACATTTGCATTGGTGATCACTTATGCAAACCCACAGGATGATGTTAGGATACATCATATTCCCTTAGAGTTATAGGAAGGCAAAGGCAAACCCTATCTGAACAGATCTTGTTTGAAAAAAAAATCCCACTTCGTTCCTTGGGACATTCTGTCCTTAGCTATACATATTGAACAAAATAGTTCAAAGTGGCAAAAGTTCCCCCTGCATTAAAAAAAATAAACTAATAAGTTAATTTTAACAGTACCGATGTTAAATGTTGCATTGTACACTCCATATCCATATTATTCAATTTAAGACATTTTGCAACTGGTTATTCCACAGAAATCCATTAAAACTCACACTGAAAAAAATGAAGCATGAATGTTATGTAAAGGATAACTTCTCCATGGGCTATAAAAATTAATGTCAGATAACAAGTTTATTGTAATCTCTGAACTGCATATAAATAAAAGTTGTTCTTTTTCTTCTCTTTTTCCTAAAGGGAAGTTAACTTCTTTTCCAAGTCCATCAATCAATCCTTTCACATGGCTCTTCACATTGGTTTCTTGTCCAAACTATACATACGAGGTATTTTTTTTTCTTTTTGCCACCTCAGCAAAGCTAAGTAAATGATACCAGGGTGCTAAATTACTGCAGTGTATCCCTCCCATGCTGGTAGAATATTATATTAAAAGCTGTGATTTCAGTAGTACAGAGATCTCACAGTGAGCATTGCTTTGAGTGCACTCACGGCTTTCAGAGGAGCTGCCTTCAAAAGGAATTTGCTTCTAAATGATTTTATTTAATAAGAGGGTTTTGGCTCAATGGTAATATGTGTGTTTTGCCTACTTGGGACCATGTTTAATTTGTATATTTAAGATACCAAACAGAATCACAATTTACTTTCTTGAGGGACCCTGCCTCTTTGACACTGAGGATCTCCCTCATGGAGTCTCATACCCTTACAGGATTCTCAGTATCCTTTTCCTGAGTCCCTTAGATTTTTTTTAAAGAAAGAAAAATCTAGAAGAAGGAGGGCAGAAATAAAGAGGAAGGGGAAACACATAATATATGAATATGGGTTGGCATACATGGGTTGGGCAAAGAGGGGAGGAAGATAGGGCTGCAAATATCTATAGCCCCTCTAATGGTGGTTGCGCCTGGCCGTGTACATTTCCTTCCACACACACCTGGAGCAAACTTGGCACACAGACTCCTCATGATGCACTTTATGTCCTGGTGCACATTGGGGAGGATGGGCCACGTATGATGGGATTTGCAGTACTTTCCTATGCTTTGGCTCCCACAGACCATTGTGATCCCCACCAATGATGGGTCAGACCAAACGTGGCACACAGACCCTTGGTGTCCTACCTGACATTCTCATGAGGTTTGGGCAAAAATGGAGCATGGGCAGTGGGATTTGCAGTACCTTCACCCTATTCAGCTCCCAAAGACCACTGTGACCCCACAAATCATGGACCTGGACCAAACTTGGCACACAGATGCCCCATGACTCACTTTACATCCTGGTGTGACTTGGGGGGGGGGGGATAGACCTCAGATGATGGGATCAGCAGTACCTTCAACCGATTCAGCTCCAAGTTCAACAGACCACTGAGACCCACACAAATGACAGACCTGGACCAAACTTGGCACACAGATTCCCCACAAAAAAAACATAGCGAAAGCAGTACTTTCACCAGCTTCAGTTCCCAATTCCACAGACCATTGTGACCCCTATGAATGATGAACCTGGACCAAACTTGGCATACAAACACACCGTGACCCACTTTATGTTCTGGAATGGTTTGGGGAGTACTTTCACCCACTTCCAAAGACTGCTACAGTTGCCATGAATGACAGAACTAAATTCAACTTGGCACATAGACACCACGTGACCCACTTTATGCCCTGGAGTAGTTTGAAGGAGGATGGATAATAGATGATGGGATTTGCAGTACTTTAACTGCAACCCCACCCCCCCACCCCCACCCCCCAAATGATGGAACTAGATGAAAGTTGGCACACAGGCCCTCCATGATGCACTTTACATCCTGGTGAGTTTTGGGGGACAATGAACCATGGGTGATGCGATTTGCAATACCTTCACCCACCTCCAGAGCCCACTGCAACTCTAATGGATGTACCTACACCAAACTTGGAGCACAGACCCCCACAACCCACTTGGTTGGTTTGGGGGAGGCTGAACCATGGATTATAGGATTAGCAGTATAGGAGCCCTTGAAAGGAAATGACAATGTTACACCTGGGCTTTTCCAGCTACCCTAATTGAATATAGAAACAAATTCTATAAAGCCTTTGATTTGGAAAGTAGGAGGAAATTGCTCAAATAACTGAGACTAGATACAGAAACACATGCAGGGCAGTAGGAACCAGAGTAGGAACCAGATAAGCTCAAGGTCAAGCCAGCTGGACAAAAAGCACCAAAAGAGCTTGAAGGTACAGAGAAAGTTGAGCCAACAGAATCAGGCTTACCTCAGAGATTATTTGCTTGGCCCCACAGCCAAAATTTTAACCATCTTTCTGAAGGACAGGAGAGAGGGGGCATGCCAAGTCACCCTGGCTCATGGGGGGACCATCCCATTAATCCTTAAATGAACTAAACTTAAAACATTTCAGCCATTCTCTGCAATCTCAGTAACAAGTGGTTTGGGAACATTTTGCTTACTCAGTTGTCAAGACATCACTGTTCAGGAGAGTGCTAGTAAGGGAGGTGTCTATCACTGTTGGAAATGAATCTGTCTAGAACACTTGAAGAGCTGAGTTTGAACTCAGTAGCTAAAGAAATAGTTTGATCGGACTAAAAGGAATGTTGGCAAGACATAGCAGAGAGCAACTATTTAGATTTCAAAGGAGTGACTCTTTTTTTATTTGTGACAGATTGGCTCTTGGATAAGCTTTACGGTGATGACACAAACTCTTCCAGGTAAGAGCAAGTTATTAGATAACTAAACAAACTATTGGTATTTGTGGAACTGTTGAAGTTGCTGCTACTCTCTTCTGCAAAAGGCTTCATGGGGAATATTACCAGGTCTGTTAAGATTTTTTTTTTAAAAGAGAAATTACAAGTACTATTTTGTACCAAGTATCAAAAATTGCACATAATTCTCACAGTAGCTCCCACTGGTGAGAATTTTTTTTGGATTGTATTCTTGCATGCAAGAACAACATAAGCAATTATTTAGCTCCCTACTATTGGTTTTCTGTAATGCCCCTGAGAAACAGAAACATATATATATATATATTAAACTGAAATAAATGAACACATTTTAAACTGTATTTTGTTGTTGTTATTTCCAACTATGATAACACAACAGAATTAAAAAAAAACCCAAATCTATTCGGAAACATCTCTTTTCTGAAATAAAAGCATGCTTACTAAATAGCAAAATAATTCATTCCTATATTCAAACTGGCCAGTTTCTGTTCCACAGGGACTAAATTGTGGTTTAGGTAAATGTATTTAATTTAGATAGTTACTATTTGTTGACATGTGATAGAAGAATAAATGTGAAGAATAAACTTAATATTCCTCCACTATGGAGAGAATGGGTTCAAACATAGTTTTGGTGGGTTATTTTTAATGTACTTGGATATTGGGCAGAGTCCAGAGTGCAAATTGGAGATGATTGAATCCCTAGGTTTTACTCTATATTTCAGCAAATAACTGAGCACAGACCGAGAACTAGATTAGATCTGCTCAGTAGAAGAACTCTTTCTTTGGTTCTAAAACATAATAAGGTTATGGGATTTTGGCATAGCCTTAAAAATTGCAATTCCTCCCACTTCTTTACTCAGGAGTAGTCCTCTCTAGATTTCCCACTAGGACTTCCAGGAGTGTGATGATGAGAATAGCTGCCCCAGCATGTTGCCATTGACACTCAGTACTTGAAATCTTTTTTCCTCCTTTCTAGTTGGAGTTTTCGCATTTCTGATGGCTATCCAAATGGCACAGTGGGCTCGAAAGAAACACCAGCAATATCTGAAGAGGTGTATTGCATGCCGCTGGAGGAAAGCAGCTATGATTCCATTTATACTGTAAATGCAAAGAGAAACAGTCTGTGGCTGTCCTGTCAGGATGATGGAAGCAATGTGCTTACAATGATAAAATTCAACAAGCTAAGCAAGAAGGATACTTAGGGCCCTTCCAGACAGGCCATATATTCCAGGATCTAATCCCAGGTTTTTTGTTTTACCCAAATTATCTGGCAGTGCAGACTCACATAATCCAGTTTAAAGCAGAAAGCCTGGGATTGGCTCCTGGGATAAAGGGCCTGTCTGGAAGGGCCCATAGAACCTTGCTTTAAAATACATTTAGAGAAATGATATTTGAAAGTTAAAATCCAAACCACCATTTCAGGTTATCAGAGGGGCTAAAACTGAACAAGGGAGCAGTTTAAGAAACCATGGGTTCCTTGATATATCTGACTCTGTAGGGTTCTTGGTAGTAGGTGCTAACAAATAGCTCCTGTCTGTCATGAGTCTCAGGCACCTTCTACGCTGCCATATAATCCAGATTATCAAAGCAGATAATCCACATTATCTGCTTTGAACTGGATTATATGAGTCTATACTGCCATATTATCCAGTACAAAGCAAATAATCTAGATTTTATTTGGCTGGATTTTATTTGGTCTCTACTCATGTTTATATCCCAGGATCAGATCCCAGATTATCTGCTTTGAACTGGATTACATGAGTCTACACAGCCATGGAGTCTGGGATAATGTGATAATCTGGAATCAGATCCTGGGATATAGAGCAGCGTGGAGGGGACCTATGAGAAATTGCTGGTTCGAGCTATAGCCAGAATTAAATAGAGCAGTCATCCAACACTATGGGTATACCTGATTTCCAGGATTTAATAAAAAGCAACTTCACATTGTCCTAACAAGTAACTTGACATTTGAACATGATGAAAATAAGAATTTATGGTGATATTCTTTTTATTAGGGTCCCAGAGTTTGTTGCCTCCTGTTAAGGTATCCTTTGTATTAATTATTAGGTAGAAAAACTATTGTTTGAATTAATATACAAGAGTTAAGATAAATTATTTTCTGCTGCTCAGTTATTACAGAATTATACTGTTTAGTTCATGCCAATTCAATCCATATATGTCATGTAGTCTGAATAAATATTTTTGTTCAAGAACTGATTTAACAACGAACAATTAGATGGATAATGTTTACCCACTTTCATTGCTTTCTTTCCTATAATATATATTATTAACTGTGTGGTTATTCTTCTAAATAAAATATTATTTTTGAAAAAAGTGAGCCTTTTTAAACATATAAACTTCTGTTAATTTTTCGACAGGCAGCATAAAGATGTGTTTCAATTATAAATGAGAAAAGCATAGGCAAAAACTGTATCTTTGTGTGTAAATGCACAAGGAAGTGTATAACTGAAAGTCCATCCCATTCCCTAGCAATATTGCAATATTCAATCAAAGCCAATGATGTGCACCTCTGTGATCCCACTGATACACAGCTCTTTGTCAATCAATCTATTAACACTTTATTATGGTCCATGGCCAGCACAAAGTGAGGCATAAACACCCTCGGAAGGGAAAACACAGTTCGCTAGGGATGCAGTAATAAAAACAGATTAGAGTTACAAGCTTAGATGCAGGGAATGCCGTGGGTGTGGCATATCTGGATTTCAGTAAGACCTTCAACAAAGCCCCCATGACCACCTGGCAACCAAATTAGTCAAATGTGGGCTAGGTGAAACTAGGTGCATCTGTAATTGGTTAAGCAAACAAACCCAAAGGGTTCTCACCAATGCTTCCTCTTCATCCTGGAGAGAAGTGACGAATGGAGTGATGCAGGGTTCCGTCCTGGGACCGGTCCTGTTCAACATCTTTATTAATGACTTAGATTAAAGGTTATAAGGAAATGATCATCAAGTTTGCAGATGATACCAAATTGGGATGGATAGCCAATACCCCAGAAAATAGGAGCAGAATTCAAAATGATCTTAACAGATTAGAGAGATTGGCCAAAACTAACAAAATGAAGTTCAACAGTGACAAATGGAAGATACTCCACTTAGGCAGAAAAAAATGAAATGCAAAGATACAGAATGAGGGACGTATGGCTCAACAGCAGTACGGGTGAAAAAGATCTTGGAGTCCTCATGGACAACAAGTTAAACATGAGCCAACAATGTCATGCGGCAGCAAAACAGCCAATGGGATTTTGGCCTGCATAAATAGGAGTATAGTGTCTAGATCAAGGGAAGTCATGCTACCCCTCTATTCTGCTTTGGTCAGACCACATCTGAAATACTGTGTCCAATTCTGGGCACTGCAATTAACGGGAGATGTGGCCAAGCTGGAATGTATCCAGAGGAGAACAACTAAAATAATCAACTGTCTGGAGAACAAGCCCTATGGGGAATGGCTTAAAGAGCTGGACATGTTTAGCATGAAGAAGAGAAGGCTGAAAGGAGACATGATAGCCATGTATAAATGCGTGAGAGGAAGTCATAGGGAGGAGGGAGCAGGCTTGTTTTTCTGCTGCCATGGAGACTAGGATGAGGAACAATGACTTCAAACTACAAGAAAGGAGATTTCACCGAAACATGAAGAAGAACTTCCTGACTGTTCATAATTCTAGAAAACAGTTTGAAATCACAGTTTATAAACACAGGTAAATGTAGCAAGTATGGAATTCATGAGTTCTTATTCATGAACTACTTCCAAAAATATTGATTTCACACAGTATATAGCATCTAGATTTTCCAGAACTGGCCTTATTTATTTTCATTATCAACATTTCCCTTGAAAGCAAAATATCTCTGAAAGTAGTTCATTAATATGAACTTACGAAGTTCCATACCTGCTACATTTACCTATGTTTATTAACTGTGATTTCAAACTGTTTTCTAGAATCATAGAGTTGGAAGAGACCTCATGGGCCATCCACCTCCAAAGAAGGAGCCTCCACCACACTCTGGCTATTAGTATTGAATAGCCTTGGCTGCTTCCTATCTGGGAAATCTTTGTTGGGAGGTGATTAGCTGGTCCTGATTTTTTCCTGTCTGAATTTCCCCTCTTTTTGAGTGTTGTGTAGATCTTTGTCTTTACTCTGTGGATACATCTACACTGACCACTTAAGTTTGCATAGATATGGATCAACTCCTTGGCATCTATATACTGCATAGGGTTGATCCAGGGTAACACTGGTCAAGGCCACCTTAACCCTATCTTGCCATGGGTTCACTTGAGCTGAGGGAAAGCCTGAATCTGGTCCAGTATTTGGCACAGGGTGACAGGATTTGTTTTAGTTCTTTTCCATGAAAAAAGTAATGGAACTAGTTGTGCAGCCAGAATTTGACATCAAGTAAATGTGATCTCAATGCAAACCGGTAGAGTAGCATAGAATCATAGAGTTGGAAGAGATCTCGTGGCCCATTCAGTCCAACTCCCCACCAAGAAGCAGGAAAATTGTAAAGTGCTTGGGACTGATTTTGTTAATTACTCAAATAAATTCCCCATTCTATAATTTTTCAAAAGTTTCAATAGCATTGACAGTCGTGCCACAGGGCTGCTCTCTTAGAGCTTCTCATCTCAGAAGCATTTAGTAATGCTTACGATCACGCCATACTTAATAGCTTCCCCATGACCCTATAAGACCTTTTAATATCCCCCAGTTTTCATTAAATTTGTGCTGTTGTTTGATTTTAATTTATTTTCCTATTTTAGTATAGCTTGATTTAAAAAGTAAAACCCAGAACAATGGAACTTTAAAAAAGATTTCAAAAAATTTAAGTGACAACCGAAGGTAAATATTTATGAACAGCACCCTCTAGTGTGGATCTTTAAACTGGAAATCCAAAATAGTGACATCTTTGCATTTGCGTGGTACACATACTTTGGTACACAGACTTTGTTTCATGTACAAAATGATTTCAAATAATGTGTATCAAATTATCTCTAGGCCTTGTGAAATATAAATTAATTTCATGTTTAGACTCTAATCTCATTGGGGTTCAGTATGACCACCTTATCCATAGGAAATTCATTTCTTGCCTTTGTGTGGATATGCAAGCTATAGGGAATAATGACACCTATTGAAATGAAGGACCTCTGTCCTAAGAATACCATAAACTTGCACTGGGGGAACTAGAAAATGCCTAGGGAGGACATATTTTGTTGGATGTGGATAAATGAAACTGTAGGCACCAGTACCATGGATGCTGGCAACACTGCATAGGAAGTGTTTTCAGTATGATGTTTTTGGTCCCATACTCAAGAAAGAAGTCTTAATAAATATAAATCTTTGATTCCTTTTTCTGTCAAGAATATGTCCTTTCTATGGTTAGCTCTTTATGATTCCTTAGGGCACATCTACATAGACCCTTTATCACACTTAGTTTGTGCTGCAGAGCTCCCAAGAGAAGTAAGTCTGTGTATGGGGATTCCTACGATCTCTGGGAGGGGGAGGTATGACAGTAGGCGCAGGCCAAACACTAGAGGGAGGTTGAGTCAGCGGGAGACTCGGCCCCCCTCTGACCTGCGGCCCATCCCCAGGCACACCTGTGACAGGCGACCAGTTTCCTCCCCTTCTACTCTGGTGTTGGTGAATGCTAGGTCCATAAGGAACAAAACTGCTACTATCAGGGATTTTCTTAATGATCAGGGAGCTGACCTAGTGTGTATCACAGAAACTTGGATCCAAGAGGGGGATGAGATCCTATTCCAGGAAATAACATCTCCAGGTTATGTAATCACTCACCAGATGCGGACTGGGAGGCGGGGGTGGGGGTGGGTGGGGTGGCTTAGCTCTCCCGAGAAAGCTTCTCTCTTAGGGCAGTTCCTGTGCTGAACATTTCTGGCATTGAAAGTGTTGGCCTGGTGTGGGATTCCTCTGAGAATATGGCCTTTCTGCTGGTGTACTGTGTGCCTAGCGCACCAGCAGACACGCATATCCCAGCTGCTGGAGACTGTGTCAGAATGGTCCTTCAGATTCCCCAGACTTATTGTCTTGGGGGATTTCAGTGTCCATGCTGATGCTGATGCTGTCTACCATGGAGACACTAGGACTCTTGCTCTGTATTACTGGGCCCACACATCAGGTGGGACACACGCTAGATCTGATTTTCAGCGCAGGAATTCAAGTGACCCAAGCCTCTACTATAGAGGTTCCATGGTCAGATCACTGTGCTCTGAGAGTCCGGTTGGAGCACGCCTACCCACCCTAGGCGCCGAGCCAATTTGGGCTCGCCATATGGAGACTTATGGAACCCAGTAGGTTCCAGAATGCTCTGAGGAATCTGGAGCCTGCCAGCGACTCGATCGATGTGCAGGTGGACACATGGAACATCAGGCTATCCAATGCACTCGATGAGATCGCCCCTAGATGCCCTCTCCGACCCCACCGAAATCGGTCTCCTTGGTTCACCGAGGAACTTCGACTGATGAAGCGGGGAAAAAGACGGCTAGAGGGCGTGTGGTGAGAACTCCGTGACAGAGCATCGAGATCAGCTTATGAGGCATTTAGGGAGTCCTATGAGCTTGCTATCACCGAGGCAAAGCGAGTATATTATGCTTCTTTGATAGCATCTGCTAGCTCACGTCCAGCAAAATTGTTCAAAATAATTCAATCTCTAACGACGGTTCCTACCGTCCCCAAAAGTGGTGATCAGGCCCCTTCAGCCGAGGATTTTCAGAGCTATTTTGCAGACAAGATCTCGCTACTTCGCCGGGACTTCCCCGCCACAATTGATACAGTGAGAGAACTTGAGACTCCATGGCCACTTGCTGGGCCCGTCCTCGACCGGTTCATCCCGCTGGACACAGAGGCTGTTGATAGGCTCATAGCTGCAGCTAGACCGACCACTTGCTCCCTTGATCCGTGTCCCTCTTGGTTGGTGAAATCCTTCTTGGAGGGAATACGTGACCCTCTGTTGAAGATCATAAACAGCTCCCTTGAACAAGGAGTTTTTCCAGAGGGTTTTAAAGAGGTGGTGGTCTCTCCCCTGCTGAAGAAATCAGATTTAGATCCTTCAGTTCCCTCCAGTTACCGCCCAGTTTCGAATCTCTCGTTCCAGGGCAAGGTGATTGAGAGGGCAGCAGCGGAGCAGTTGCAGCAATTCCTAGACGACACAGCCGGACTAGATCCCTTCCAGTCCAGTTCCGTGCGGGGCATGGGACAGAGACTGTGCTGGTCTCCATCACAGATCACCTTTGATGCCAGCTTGACCAGGGCGGGTCAGCACTGCTTGTGTTATTGGATCTCACAGCAGCGTTTGACACAGTCGACCACAATCTTTTGACGTACCGCCTTGCTGTTGCTGGAGTCAGGGGGACAGCTTTAAACTGGCTGTCCTCCTTTCTTCACAACCATGGACAGCGAGTGGAGAGGGGAGGCCTGGTCTCTGAGAGGTCCCCTCTGTCTTGTGGTGTTTCTCAGGGGGCCATTCTCTCCCCTCTGTTGTTTAACATCTATATGCGACCACTTGCTCAGCTGGTTTGAGGTTTTGGGCTTGAGTGTTATCAGTACGCCGATGACACTCAGCTGGTGCTGAAGATGGAAGGTCGACCGAACTCTGTACCCAATTGTTTCCATCAGTGCCTCGAGGCCGTTACTGGATGGCTGCATGCCAGCAGGTTGAGGGTGAATCCAAAAAAGACGGAGATCTTATGGCTGGGTCAACCGGGCAGTGGGGATATCCAGCTGCCTACCCTGGATGGCGAGGCGCTATGCCCGTCATCATTGGTAAAGAGTTTGGGAATCCTTTTGGACCTTCTGCTGATGATGGAGGCCCAGGTCTCCGCCGCTAGCAGAACCGCCTTTTTTCATCTGTGGCAGGCTAGACGGCTGGCCCCCTACCTGTCCAGGGATGACCTAGCTACGGTGGTCCAGGCTATGGTCATCTCAAGACTGGACTACTGTAATGCCCTCTACATTGGCCTTCCTCTGTTGGTGATCCGGAAGCTCAAGTTGGTACAAAACGCAGCTGCTCGGCTTTTTGCGGGAATTCCGATGAGATGTCACATAACACCAATCTTACTGCAGCTGCATTGGTTACCAATTGAGCACCGGATCACTTTCAGAGTGATGTTACTCACCTTTAAGGCCTTGCATGGTCTGGGGCCGATGTATCTGAGGGACCGCCTCACCCCCTACCAACCCCAGAGATCCCTCCATTCTGAGGACCAAAATCTATTGGAAATTCCCAGTGTCAAGACCTTGCGTCTAACAGCAACCAGACGCAGAGCCTTTAGAGCAGTGGCACCATCACTCTGGAATACTCTGCCACCTGAAGTCCGTGCCTTGCGGGATGTATCAGCTTTCTGCAGGGCATGTAAGACACATCTATTTCGAGGGGCCTTTGATCTCTGATTGTTTTTAAATTGTTTTAAATTGTTTTTAAATTGTGTTCGATTTTAGCCTGTTCTTGTAAACCACTCCGAGCCCCAGGGGAGTGGCGGCATATAAGTTCAAATAATAAATAAATAAATAAATAAAGGTTGATGGCAGTGGGGTGTGAAATTGAAACAATCACTTGGCAATTAGTTATTTATCATCATCTAATGATTCTTCACCACAGTAATTTTAGAAATCTCTATAATTTTGTTTTCCT
Organism: Anolis sagrei; assembly: GCF_037176765.1. Lineage (NCBI taxonomy): Eukaryota > Metazoa > Chordata > Lepidosauria > Squamata > Anolidae > Anolis > Anolis sagrei. Next base: position 57,240,830 of record NC_090026.1, read on the forward strand.
CATTTTAAATATCAGCTAAAGTGTCAGATATGTGTTACAGTTGTCAGGCAGTGTGTAGAGGTAATAACTGCTAGTATGCATATTTGCTGATTTCCTATTTGTTTTTCAGCACCCACACTCTTTGTGCATCATTTTATACTGCTGCCATTTTCATCTCTCTCTTATCCACATTTGGTTATGCACAAGTAATTGTGCATAAGTATGACAACAAGTTGCTCAAAAACATCAATTTAGAATAGTTAAAACACATTAAGACCTATCACACATTAACAAACCATCTCAGTTTAGTAAGATCAGTAATAAAACCCTCATGTTTATGCTCTAAAGAACTATACACTATAGCAAACTGGGTTTCTAGGGAAAGAAAGAAGAGAAGCAAATTCAGCTGCTAGTTTCCTAGGGCCTGAACCAGAAGATATATGTATATCAAGGCTAATCTCTTTGGCCAGTTACTGTGGGGCCAGCCCTGAGCAGGAACTGGCATCACATGCCTCAGAGGTGTCTGATTTGCAGTGGTGGTATAACGGAGCCTGCATGGTCAAGAAGGGCAAAATCAATTTGGCCTGGCTAGATAGTCTCCTTACCTTCCCTGTCATTGTCATCACTGCCAGACAGCTGTCATCAGAGCCTAATCCCCAGGTCGCATAAGTACCTCTGCTGATAGCAGCTTGGGGCATCCATGTTGGCCAGAGACTCTCCAACACCTTTGTATCTCTCTGCAGTGGTGACAGCAATACTGATGAGTGTTAGGAAAAAAAGGGTGCTAATGGATCTAGCCATGCTGTCTATACTAGTCTCAAAGTCCCGGACTGCTCTGGAATGTCAACTAACTTTCTTTGGCATGGGGCTAAACTGATTACTTTGTTTGCATTAAGGACCAGATGTTGTGTAGTCTAGGAGTGATTGTTTATTTAATGTGGGTTATACATTCCATGTACACCAGTCTACATACCCTAAAAATATACACTTCGTTAGCAGTGCAGTTCACAACAGTGCAACCCTCCAGAGATTCCTACAGATGGTTTTGTTGCAATGTGTCCTGCTGCAGGAAAATGGCTGGGTATGGTCCCTGATGAATCTTCCACTTTCCTATAACTGTTACAAATAAACATGCTTGTTTATCAATGACTGTGTTTGTATGTGAGTAAATGAGCTCTGTGCTGAAGGATACAGAAGAACGGGGGTTCTCAGTGTAATTAGTTCTGACAGAGGATCAGCTTTCATTAGTAAAGTTATGGAAGAAGTGCAAAAAGCAATGGGTAAGAAAATAAGGATTGTATATGTAAGGAAATATTGTTTTATTGACTTTTGTTTTACAGATGGAAGCACAGCTAATCTGGATTCTAGCGATATTGCTCTTTGTGTGTCTTTTCACCATTGCATACTGCGTGAAAACAGCAAAAGAATACTTAAAACCATTAATTGGGAAGAAGGTATCAAAGAAAGATAAGTAATTAATCTCATAAAATAAAAAGATAACCACAAACAACAATGATGGTTTTCAATGTTACGTTTATTTCAATTTTTACACAGGTATTGGAAATGAAATATCCTTTAATGATTTTTTTTGGTCATGTCAGGAGCAACTTGAGAAACTGCAAGTTGCTTCTGGTGTGAGAGAATTGGCTGTCTGCAAGGACGTTGCCCAGAGGATGCCCAGATGATTTGATGTTTTTATCATCCTTGTGGGAGGCTTCTCTCGTGAACCCGCATGAGGAGCTAGAGTTGATAGAGGGAGCTCATCCGCCTCTCCCCGGATTCGAACCTGCAACCTATTCAGTCCTGCCAACACAGGGGTTTAACCCATTGCGTCACCGGGGTGTGATGAAACCACATAAGAATTTTGAGCAACACCTGTGCTATCACAACACCAAAGGGTACCGAAAGAAAGACAAACCTGCATGAACATGAAAGGAAAGGGAGTATGGTTGTTTTTGGAAGAACAAACATACTTCTCTATTCCTTGGAATCAGACACATTTTAAAATACAGTTAGACATGTTTTGGAACATTACTTTTCAGCATTTCAGTGATTACAAGTGGAAAAATAAGGAAACTTCATGAAAGTAATAACTGGACAACTGAGAATGAGGGAAGGTTAAAAGGAGAACAGATGAAAGGGGCTAATTACAGTTTTTGGTATGTTAATTTAATATGAACAAACAGGACCAGTGAACATGGTAAAAATGAGGCACACACATTGATAATGGCTCCAAAGTTAGTGAAATGAGAATTGCACCTCAATATGAGTACGTTTAATGTATCTAGAATAAAAGTAGAATTTAGTGCTTATGTAAATGATTATTTTAGCTTAGAAAGAAATAAAGAAAAACTTTGGAAAAGAAACAAAAGAGACTTGCTGGACACAATATTAAGAGGAATTGGTACAGGAGTAGGAATAGCAAACTCATGGGATATTAAAACACAAGCAAATAACATGTCACTGTTGGCAGGGTTACAATGGAAAGTATTGAACAAGATGGGAAAAGATTTTGTTTCTTCTTTTAGACACCTATATTAAGTGTTAGTTTGGATTATGAAATGTTTTATTCGATGAATGCAATATTATATGCATTGATAAATCTTCAAAATCAAACATTGCAGGTAGTATCACAAGTTTTAACATGTCTTATAATCCAAACTGTAATGAATCAATTGCAAGAATCTATGTTAATTGCTTTGCTGGGGAATCATGGATTTATGTTTGTACAGATTTCTGGGTTGCAAGAAGGGATTATTGTAGAAAAGAAATGGATAAAAAGTATCATAAGAAACTTTAAAATACCTGAATCATAACAGGATTGACTACACATACATTAGCACAGATTGAATTTGGCTATGTATGCGATATGCAAATGATCCCTATTAAAGTGGGAGAGAAATATTAGATTCTTTAAAAAATTGAACACTACAATTGATTTTGAAAGATGTGAAAATGCCAACATGGATTTGTGTGTTCCATGGGAATACTACTACAGCAAAATCCTTGTACTTTTGTCATTGATGGTATCTGTAGATTACAGAAGTTAAGATCAAAAATGTTTTAAATAGATAATGGTTTAGGATGCTTTTGTAATGTCAGAACATCCTATATTTTGGTCTGATGGGACACTGCAAAATTAAGAAACTGTTCAGTGTAAATGTAATGTGACTTATGTGAAGGATATGATATCAGGAAAATTTTATTTGCTATGGAAATGTTGAACAGACAAGTGGATTTGACAATCAAAAATATGCAATTAGAAACAAGCTCGGGGATAAATTGGGAGAATTTCATAGAATCATAGAAACATTGAGTTGGAAGATAAAATTACTTGGTACCACAGTGCGAAAGAAGGCATTTTATTATAAACATACAAAATATTCAAAAGAATATTTAATAAAATGTTGACTTGGAACACTATAAACTGCATATAGAGAAAGTATACCCTACATACGTAGAAGAACTCATTAGAAAGTACTTCAAAAAAGTATATAGATATCTTCTTCATGAGGTCAGAAGAATCCTATGTACCTCCAAGGCATGTATAATTAATTATTAATACGTAATGGTGAAACATTTGGTAGATTAAGAGGCGAAATGAAGAATTAATCTGGAATTTATGTAGAGCTTCTGTTGGATGTTTTGGAAGCTAGCGGCCACTCGATGTCACTGTTTGACCACAAATTGTTCCAGTCCTAGGTTATCCTGTAAGATTTGAAGGGTGGAAGATGACTGTGATTACATTCTTGGAAAATTTAGGAATGGAGGGAGACTTGAAAATCCTGAAGTGTATTCATTAAGATAATTTTCCATTAGGATAGTAAGCATGCATAAACAAACTATTTGAGGCCAAGGCAATTTGAAATAAGGAATTTCATTATAAACACACAACATGTTCTGGAGTGTATTTCATTTGCTGGTAGGTTATAAAATGAATAGCATCATTTTATACTTGAAAACTACTGTCAGCTTTAAGTCATAAAACAGAGTTGGCCTTACTAACTGGCTGGTTGAGGTAAAGATAGAGAGCAGATAGACCTGTGTATCACAGTGTCTCCCCTGCAATCTATTAGCTAGTCTCCTGCTCTTTACAGTTTAGAACTTACTCTGTCAACATTTTGTAGTCAAAGGTGACCCCTCCCCCTCAATAAAAGATAGTTTATAATCAAGGACCTTATAGTTTTCCAAGGACACCAGGCTGGAATGATATTATGCCTTAAACAATTTCCAAAAGGTTCCAAAACATAGCATTCAGATGGGAGTAAGAAGCATTGTGTTGAAGTGGTTCAGCTCCTGTCTGTGGGATTAGTTCCAAAGAATAGCACTTCAAGTCCCATCGTCTGTAGTCCATTCTCCTCCAAACAGCACCAGGATGTAGAGTGGGTCATTGGGGCTCTGAGTACCAAGGTTCGTCTTGATCAGCCATTGGATGAGGGTTGCAGCGCTCTTGGGAAATGAGTGGAGGTAGTTCAAGTCCCATCATCCATGGTCTGCCTTCCTTCAAACTGCACAAGTATGTAGAGGGGGTTATGGGGACTCGGTGTGCCAAGTTTGGTCTTTATCGGTCTTTGTTGGGGGCTAAAGTCATCTGTGGGAACTGAAGGGTTTTTAAGTACTACAAATCCCATTATCCGTGGTTCGTCTCCCCCAGACCTCACCAGGACGTAAAGGGGGTCATTGGGGTTATGTGTGCCAAGTTTGGTCCAGGTCCGTCGCCCATGCTAGTCACAGTGGCCTGTGAAAGTGGCAGCCAATCAGAAAGCTGCCACATACATATATTACATACATACATACAAACATTCACTTTCATTATAGATATAGATATAGATATAGATATAGATATAGATAGAGATAGAGCTAGAGCTAGAGCTAGAGCTAGAGCTAGAGCTAGAGCTAGAGCTAGAGCTAGAGATAGAGATAGAGATAGAGATAGAGATAGAGATAGAGATTAATTTGGGGACCTGGCTGTGCCTGACTTTATTATTATTTGAGAAAGGCATTGTTTGTCTGTGCTCCAAGTTTAGTCTAGCAACGTATCACTACTCTCATTATAGTAACAAATTTTTCACTATTTTTAAAGAAACATTTTAGAAATGAACACCATGCCCCCAGTTTTGTAATGACTTTTGGACCGTTTTTAATGGATTGCACATCCCTACTATGTATGCTTTTAGAATCTTTTGGACAATAGAGAGAGAATAAAAAGAAAATAAAGAAAAAGTCACAGAAGGAATTAATAAAAATAAATTAAACATAAAGGTTGTACAGAAAACAAAGTGATTAACAAAAATAACAATAGTTTCCTCTTCAAAACATAGCTTTGATGTTATCAACTTTATCCCTGGATCCATTTTCCTTTTTCTGTTCTGTCTTTGTTTTAGATGAGAAGGTCCATATGGTTCTCGGATGGAGACCTGCCAAATCTGTTTTCATTGTGCATGAATAAATAACATCTAGCAGCACGAAGAGCAAAAAATACCTCAATAATACTTTGAATGTCTTCTAGGAAAGCTGCTGGAAGCCGTAATGTTGAGGTTAGCCAGACCTACTTTAAAGAGAACATTCTACAAAGTTGGTATTATAAGGAAATGAAGGGAAAGGCATCTCTGCAGAAGCAATACAATTACAATCCCTTTTTAGAGCTAAGCTTTTACTGATTTACTATTGGAAATATATGTTTCACTTCACTATACAGAAAAAATCAATTCAAAACAATTTAGAATCATTTAATTTTTAAAATAATGAAGAATATTTAAATGTTTTTTCAAGCCATTAACAAATTTAAACAGTTTAAAATCTGTGCAGATTTTGGGCAAAATTATTTCATTTCAGAGGCTTCAATAACTATCCAGATTTTAACCTGATGTCCAAAAGAATTCATTGTGGGTACCAATTACCCATATTTACTTGAATCTAGCGTGCTGTCAAGAGGCCACTGTGGTGTGGCAGTTTTAACCACTTGCTGACTGGAAGGCTGGCGATTCAAATCTGTGGGAGAGGGTGAGCTCCTGTTGTTAGTCCCAGCTTCTGCAATTCGAAAACATGCAAATGTGAGTAGATCAATACATACCACTTCAGCAGGAAGGTAACGGCGCTCCATGTCATACTCCAGAGCAGGATCATCTCTGACCTCAAACACCACACTAGATGAGTAAAATACACAAGCAGTTTATTGAAGAATATATATAGCCAAAGCAGTAGAAAGTAATCAACAGTAAAAGTACAAAATCCAATTTAGTCCATCAAGTACAAAGGGAAACAGAAACAAAGAGTCACTCCGTGAAACTAGGCACTTGAATCCATAAGCAACACAGGAAGCAAATCCCATGGGCAAAACAGGAGCTTGGCAAACCTTGGTACATGAAACTCAGAGCAAAGAAAACTTAAACTTGGCATTATCCCAATGTTGCATCAACTGAAACAACTGTCTCCCACGAAACATTATAAACCCTTCCCCGACTCCAAAGCTGCAAGGAACACATTCTTTTTAAAGTTTTGGTTTGTGATTTGTTATGTTTGATTTCCACTATCCTGATATTTGCTGGAAAACAAACTCAGACAAGAATAAAAAGTCCAACAAATTCCTCACTTGCCTTGCAGATAGTTTTATGGTCCAGAAGGTAGAAGAGGGAACAAGGGGGTCGGCTACTCTCAATCTCATCCTAACAAACACAGAGGACCTGATAAATGCAGTCAAAGTGGTCGGATCCTTAGGCACAAGTGACTATGTGCTCCTGCAGTTTGCGGTGTGAAGAAAGGATAAAAAGAAGACAAGCCAAACCTACATTCTTGATTTTAGGAGAGCTGACTTCAAAAAAAATGAAGCAGCATTCCGTCGACGCCGATACTAAGAGACAAGGGAGATATGAATGGATGGGAGTTTTACAAGAGTGAAATACTCAAGGTGCAATTGCAAATAGTGCCAACAAAGAGAAAAAATAGGACAAGTGCAAAAAAGCCAGAATGGATGTCCAAAGAACTTCTAACCAGGCTAAGACTCAAAGAGACATGCAGAAGAAGTGGTAAAAGGGAGAAATCACCAAAGAAGAATTAAAATGAATAACCAACGGCTGTAGGGAAAAGGTTCGCAAGGCTAAAGTGCAAAATGAGCTCAGGCTTGCCAGGGACATTAAAAATAATAAAAAGGGCTTCCTTGCTTACGTCAGTAGAAAAAGGAAGAACAAGGAGGCAATAGTGCCTCTGTGAGAAGAAGATGGGGTAATGCTGACAGGTGATAGGGAAAAAGCAGAACTACTTAATGCCTTCGTTGCCTCAGTCTTCTCACTAAAAGAAAGTCATCCTCAATCTCAGCAAGATGGAGTGGATGAGGAATTAGAGGAAATCTAACCCCAAATTGGGAAACAAGTCATTCAGGAATACCTGGCTGCTCTAAATGAATTCAAGTCCCCAGGGCCAGAACAACTACACCCAACAGTAATGAAGAAACTTGCGGAAGTAATTTCAGAACCACTGGCAATCATCTTTGAGAATTCTTGGGGAACGGGAGAAGTCCCAGCAAATTGGAGGAGGTCAAATGTGGTCCCTATCTTCAAGAAAGGAAAAGGATGACTCAAACAATTACTATCAAGTCAGTCTAATGACGATACCAGGCAAGATTCTGGAAAAGATTGTTAAGAAAGTGATCTACAAACACTTAGACACAAATGCAGTTATAGCTAATAGTCAACACAGATTTATCAAAAACAAGTCATGCCAGACTAATCTGATCTCTTTTTTTTTAATAAAGTAGCAAGCTGGGCAGATGCGGGGAATGCCATAGATGTAGTGTATCTAAATTTCAGTAAGGCCTTTGACAAGGTCCCCCATAACCTTCTGGCAAAAAAACTAGACAATTGTGGGCTAGGCAAAACTACGGTGAGATGGATCGGTAATTGGTTAAGTGAACAATCCCAGAGGGGCTTCCTATTCATCCTGGAAAGAAGTGATGAGTGGAGTGCCACAGGGTTCTGTCCTGGGCCCAGTCCTGTTCAACATCTTTATTAACGACTTAGATAAAGGGTTAGAAGGCATGATCATCAAGTTTGCAGACGTCACCAAATTGGGAGGATAGCCGGTACCCCAGTAGACAGGAGCAGAATTCAAATCAATCTTACCATATTAGAGGGATGGCCCAAAACTAACAAAATGAAATTCAACAGGGACAAATGCAAGATACTCTACATAGGCAGAAAAAAATGAAATGCAAAGACACAGAATGGGGGATGCCTGGCTCAAGAGAAGTAAGTGTTTAAAAGATCTTGGAGTCCTTGTGGATAACAAGGACTCCAATGAGTCAACAATGAGTCAACAATGTGGTCAACAATGCACCAGCAAAAAAAAAAAGCCAATGAGATTTTGGCCTGCATAAATAGGAGTATAGTGTCTAGATCCAGGGAAGTCATACTACCCCTCTATTCTGCTTTGGCCAGACCACAACTGGAATACTGTGTCCAATTCTGGGCACCGCAATTGATGGGGGATGTTGCCATGCTGGAATACGTCCAGAGGAGGGTGACCAAAATTATCAAGGCTCTGGAGAACAAGCCCCATGGGGAATGGCCTAAAATGCTGTCTACGTTTAGCCTGCAGAAGAGAAGGCTGAGAGAAGACATTATTACACATATATAAATATGTGTGGTGAAGTTGTAGGGAGGAGGGAGCAAGCTTGTTTTCTGCTGCCCTGGAGACTCGGACACAGAACAATGGCTTCAAAGTACAGGAAAGGAGATTCCACCTAAACATGAGAAAGAACTTCCTGACTGTGAGAGCTGTTCAGCAGTGGAACTCTCTGCCCCGGAGTGTGGTGGAGGCTCCTTCTTTGGAGGCTTTTAAGCAGAGGCTGGATTGCTGTCTGTCGGGGGTGCTTTGAATGTGATTTTCCTGCTTCATGGCACGGGGTTGGACTGGATGGCCCACGAGGTCTCTTCCAACTCCCTTTGTAGGGTTGTGCAGAGATCTGTTTTCGAAATGGGCTCCAGATGATTTTGCATTTTTAGCTGCCAAATATCTTATAACAGCATGGGCAGTGCGCTTATGTCTTTTTCAGCTGCAACAAAATACGTTGCTGTCGAAACCTGCTGCATTTGGGGGGGGGGGGTTGTTGGCTACACATGAAGGGAGATACTGACAAGCTGGAATTTGTCCAGAGGAGGACGACTAAAATGATCAAGGGTCTGGAGAACAAGCCCTATGAGGAGGGGCTTAAAGAGGTGGTCTTGTTTAGCCTGCAGAACAGAAGGCTGAGAGGAGACATGATAGCCATGTATACATATGTGAGGGGATGTCATAGGGAGGAGGGAGCAAGCTTGTTTTCTGCTGCCCTGGAGACTAGGACGCGGAGCATGATACATCTGTCCACCTCCCTAATTTATACATTTCCTCCAGGTTTCTACATTGTTTATACCTTGACAGTTATCTTTCCATTGTTTGTTTTGCTTTTTGTGTTATGTTACTTTAGATATTTTATTTTTAAAAGTCTTTTATGAAGATCCTTCAAGTGCCTTAAGTTAACTCAGTGCCTTTATACAGGAAGACATGCATCCTGACTTTTTCTCAAGGCTTTTGGGAGAATACAATTACTATGGACAGAAATTCATGTTAGCTGCTTGAAGGACTGGGTAGATGCGGGGAATGCCGTGGATGTAGCGTACCTGGATTTCAGTAAGGCCTTCGACAAGGTCCCCCATGACCTTCTGGCAAGGAAACTAGTCCAATGTGGGCTAGGCAAAACTACGGTGAGGTGGATTGGTTAAGTGGTTAAGTGGACGAACACAGAGAGTGCTCACTAATGCTTCCTCTTCATCTTGGAAAGAAGTGACAAGTGGAGTGCCGCAGGGTTCCGTCCTGGGCCCGGTCCTGTTCAACATTTTTATTAATGACGTAGATGAAGGGCTAGAAGGCATGATCATCAAGTTTGCAGACGACACCAAATTGGGAGGGATAGCCAATACTCCAGAGGACAGGAGCAGAATTCAAAACGATCTTGACAGATTAGAGAGATGGGCCAAAACTAACAAAATGAAGTTCAACGGTGACAAATGCAAGATACTCCACTTTGGCAGAAAAAATGAAATGCAAAGATACAGAATGGGTGACGCCTGGCTCGAGAGCAGTACGTGTGAAAAAGATCTTGGAGTCCTCGTGGACAACAAGTTAAACATGAGCCAACAATGTGATGTGGCGGCAAAAAAAGCCAATGGGATTTTGGCCTGCATCAATAGGAGCATAGTGTCTAGATCTAAGGAAGTAATGCTACCCCTCTATTCTGCTTTGGTTAGACCACATCTGGAATATTGTGTCCAATTCTGGGCACCACAATTCAAGAGAGATATTGGCAAGCTGGAATGTGTCCAGAGGAGGGCGACTAAAATGATCAAGGGTCTGGAGAACAAGCCCTATGAGGAGCGGCTTAGGGAACTTGGCATGTTTAGCCTGAAGAAGAGAAGGCTGAGAGGAGATATGATAGCCATGTATAAATATGTGAGAGGAAGCCACAGGGAGGAGGGAGCAAGCTTGTTTTCTGCTTCCTTGGAGACTAGGACGCGGAACAATGGCTTCAAACTACAAGAGAGGAGATTCCATCTGAACATTAGGAAGAACTTTCTGACTGTGAGAGCCGTTCAGCAGTGGAACTCTCTGCCCCGGAGTGTGGTGGAGGCTCCTTCTTTGGAAGCTTTTAAGCAGAGGCTGGATGGCCATTTGTCAGGGGTGATTTGAATGCAATATTCCTGCTTCTTGGCAGGGGGTTGGACTGGATGGCCCATGAGGTCTCTTCCAACTCTTTGATTCTATGATTCTATGACTGTTAACAGCCTGTGTTAGCCAGTGAAGGATCTGGGAACTGTAGCAGGAAAAAAGTAACAGCTCTGAATTCTGATTTACTTTAAATTGGTTGTTCATAGTTCAGTATGATAACCTTTAGTCTACAACTATCCAATCTTTTGTAGGGGGGTACATTTTGGTTTTTAAAATGGTGGAATAATGCCAAATTATACAGGAGACATTTCATTCCAAAGTAAATATTTAACATTTTCAAGATAAAATGCCCATCTATGCTAATGAGGGCTTAGTTTGAAATTAAAACTTAGGAAAGAAACTTTCAGCCAGCACGGTCATGATGCTTGATGGCAATTTTAGGAATTCTAATGGAAAAAGTTGCTTTTCTAATCCGCACTTTTCTAATCTCGATACTTAAATCTCTACTCTTAATGTGACTTTATTTACTGAGATAATGCTTACATAATGATACAGTGTAGTGGATAAGCAAAGCTTAAAAATGCATTAATGATGCTTTTTAATTCCACAACCACTGCTTCTTCTGATGAAGTTATGATGTGTGTGTGTGTGTAGCCATTATAGTCTAGAATTGCTAGATGTATGTGTTTCTTTAGGCCACAGGTATTGAATGCAGCTGCGTTCACTAATGATGCTAATTGTACAAACTTTGAACATTAGCATATTGTCTGAAGTGTAGAGTCTCTGCTGGACATTGATGAATGCCTCCCATTACTGAGATTAAACTTTCGGCTTGTGAAGACAACTGCATTACCTAATAATGTGTAACACTTTACAAAGAGAGAGTGTCAGGTAGACAAATGATAGTATTTTAATCAATTAACTTAGCCACGGTATCAAAACCCACATGAAAAGTCTAGACACTTAGATAATGTCATATTTTAATGAGTTATAATTAATACAGCAGGGAGAAAAAAATGTTTCTATACCAGCTGAGATGAACATGACATTCTTCTCCAAACAGAAATAAAATATTTTGAAATGATATGCTTTATTTCCCTCTTCTCAAAAGAAAACACTTCAGATTATGTAGTTGCTCTGCTGATATTTTAAAAGACTAGAGGGCAAAACTACTTTCTTTAAGACATGGATAGTGGGAATAGTACGGCTCTTCCGATAGTGCTGGATCACAACTACAGGACTCCTTACCTTTGGTTGTTTATCAGAGTCAATGAGAGTTTTAGACTAAGGGGTGAATCTACCCTATACTGTAGATTTAATGCAGTTTAATGCCACCATAACTGCCATAACTCAATGCTATGGTATCATGGGAACTCTAGTTTTAAAAGGTCTTTTGCCATTTTTTCCTTCTTTAATATACTTTTTTTCCCCAACAGCGTACACAATTAACCATCTTGAGAACAATATCTAAGTAGGGAAAGTACATTGTCTTTTTAAAAAATAAAAGAGAAATTGTTGATATCTTAATACAGCTTATATGTAACATCATTAAGAATGTTAATATTTTACATAGTTGCTAATCTAAAATAACAATAAGCATGATAATAAGATGTTTCCCATCTAGTTTAGAACTTTCCATGCTTAAAACATATTATACTTATAATTCTGTTACAATCTTCTATCTACTTATGTATATTTTGTTTTATCCCACCCACCTTATCCCCTACCTTTTTTGTGCTACCTCCACCTAGAACAACTCATCTTATCCTTTAATTTCAAAATTTCATTGTTTCTGTTGCAGGCTTGTTCCTCTTTGCTCAATAAATTTACCCTATATGTTCCAAAATCTTTTTGCTTCCATATTCCCTTTTTAACTTTAATGTCACAAGCAAGTTTATCATTAATCACTATATTCCAAATTTCTCTATACCATTCTTCTAATCGGATTTCCCTTTTATCTTTCCGATTCTTTGCAACTATAAGTTTCAAAGCCGTTAGTAAACTAGAGGTCAATTCTTTCTCTTCTTGTAAGGGTATCATCTCATCATATATTGATAACAATGCTATTTCTGGCTTACTCTTTAATTCTAGTTTTATTCTTGCTCCTTTTCTTTTAATATTGTTTCTCAAAATTTTTGTATAAATTTACAGGACCACCAAATATGAATGTATGATCTTACTTCCTGGCAACCTCTTCAGTGTTGGTTTGAATATTTCTCATCTATCTGATTTAAATACCGCCTCCATATTATTTTATAACAATTTAATGCTTATACACATATTTTAAGATGTACATATTCCATACTCTTTTTCATTCTTGAACATTCAAGATTTTTCCCAAATCTAGTTCCCATAATTCTCTAAGATTTATGGGAGGAGGGAGCAAGCTTGTTTTCTGCTTCCTTGGAGACTAGGACACGGAACAATGGTTTCAAACTACAAGAGAGGAGATTCCATCTGAACATTAGGAAGAACTTCCTGTGAGAGCCGTTCAGCAGTGGAGCTCTCTGCCCCAGAGTGTGGTGGAGGCTCCTTCTTTGGAAGCTTTTAAACAGAGGCTGGATAGCCATCTGTCAGGGGTGATTTGAATGCAATATTCCTGCTTCTTGACAGAATGGGGTTGGACTGGATGGCCCATGAGGTCTCTTCCAACTCTTTGATTCTATGATTGATTCTATGATTCTATGAAAGAAGGAAAAAGAAAGGAAAGGAAAAAAGGATAGGAGTAAGGGAAGGGGGGAAAGGAAAGGATGTGAAGGAAAGGAAGAAGGTGAAGGAAGGAAAGAAGGAAAAGAAAGGAAAGGATAAGGGGAACGAGAAAGGGAGGGGAGGGAATAGAAGGGAAAGAAAGTGAAGGAAGGAAGGAACGACCGGGCTTCAGCCTTCTTCAACTCTCCTTCTCCTCCTCCTCGGCTGTTAATGCGGAGGAAGAGGAGGAGGAGGAGGAGGAGGAGGAGGAGGAGGAGGAGGAGGTGACCAGGAGGCCTGGTCTCTGCTGGGAAGGAGTTCCACAGTCTGGGAGCAGCCACTGAAAATACCCTCTCCTTTGTTCCCACCAAGAACGTTTGAGCAAGTGGTGTGACAGAGAGAAGGCCCTTCTCAGTTGTTCGTAGATTTATACCAGGTTCACAGATAGATACAATCCTTCAGATAACCTGGACCTAAACAGTTTCTCTCTATTTTATTTTTTATTTTCATTTTCATGGGGAACCTGTACTGATTAACCTCAGGACTGACTGTAACATTTAAGAAACTACACAAAGCCAATAAATTGGATATGGACAGACTTCCTCTCGCCACTGGTTTGGGGATTAGGACATCTAGAAAAGGCAGTTTTCCTTCATTTTTTTCCTTCCTTGTTATGTTACTGAAGGGAAGTTTTGCCTTTTTCAGGATCCTTGCTATTTCCCCTCTTACTTCTTCTCCTTCTTCCTCAGGGAGGTAATAAATTGCTGATTCGACATTGGCAATGATGTTTTCTACTGGGATCCTGGTGGTGGTTACACCAAAATTTCCTCCTTTCGCTAGTATGGATACTTGGTCTTCATAGAGTTGTCTGTCTGTCAGGTTGATGATGGTTCACAATGTATCCAGTTCTGGTTTCAGCTGTTCCTTTTGGCATTTGTGGAATTTTTGTTTTTGTATGTTGGTGTGGACAACCATGTTTTTCTCCATTTGTCTGTAAGTGAGGTTGTCTATTTTGTTCCATTCCTGGGAATTCATCTTCTGACTGATGTTGATATGGAGGTGCAACAGTTCTTTGTCTGTTTGCGAGTTCTTTGCAAATGGTGTGAATTCTCTCTCGTAAGAGGTTGTGTTCCAGGTGGTCTTAAATCCGGTGAGCCTATGGTGTTTTGAAAGTCCTTTTGGCTGCGAGAAATTGTGGGATAGTATCTGTGTCTCTGCAGCATAGGAGGAAAGTCAGAGAGCACAGTAGATGTGTTTTCCTGGTCCTTAGTTTTTCCAATTTTCATGTGTCTTGGAACAGTTTCTCCTCTTAGAGATGTTCAATGTATTGTCGAAGGCTTTCATGGCCAGAATCACTGAGTTGTTGTAGGTTTTTTGAGCTATATGGCCATGTTCTAGAGGCATTCTCTCCTGATGTTTCGCCTGCATCTATTTTGTCTGTTAGGCCATCATTCACCATCACTGAGGTGTAATTCTTTGAGTACAATTTATCTGGACCGGGCTGTGGTGCAGCTAGTTTGTAGCCAGCTGCATTAAATCACTACTGACTGAGAGGTCATGACTTCAAAGCCAGCCTGGGTCAGAGTGAGCTTCTGCTGACCTATGCAGCCTGAAAGACAGTTCATCTGTCAAGTAGAAAATGTAGGTACCACTTTATGTGGGGAGGCTAATTTAACTAATTTACAATGCCATAAAAAACTCCAGCAGTGTGTGGAAGAATGAGGAAGTACTCCATCAAAAACACTTGGTCTCACAAGTGGATGGTGAAGCAGCAGCTCCCCCGGTGGCTGAAATCAAGCATACCCTCATGAAGCTGGAAAGCTGGAATGTTAAATTGCCTCTGTGTCTGTCTATATATGTTGTATGTCTGATGGCATTGAATGTTTGCAATGTATATGTGCATTGTAATCCACCCTGAGTTCCTTGAGAGGTGAGAAGGGTGGAATATAAATACTGTAAATAAATAAATAAATAAATAAATAATATTAAGCTTCTAAAAATTTATCCAAATTCAAATTTCTCCAGTACTGGCTGCTAATTTTTTAATAGTATGAATTAGTATCCTGGTCATTAAATTTGACATTCTTCTCCCTGCTATAAAGACACACTGATCTTCATTAATATATTTATATATAAATTTATCCATTCTTTTTGTCATTATTGCAGTTATAATTTTTGCATCTTGATTTACTAATGAAATGGGCCTATATGAGCCAGGGTCTGTAGAATCCTTATTAGGTTTTAAAATTAATATAATTAGATATTGTTCCCATGACGGTGGGATCTTTTCACCTTTTATAATTTTATTATATAATTCTTTTAGTTTAGATATTAATAAAGTTTTGAATTTTTTATAATATTTTGGTCCTAATCTGTCTATTCTGTGGCCTTCCCAGGTTTTAGATTTTCTATAATTTTGTCATCTCTTTTTCTGAGATTAATCATTAGAATATTTCTTTGATTCTTGGATCTTTACTTTCCAATATTTATCAATATATTCTTCAATTTTACTTTTAGGGTTCTCTTTTGCTGAATATAGCTCTTGATAGAATCCCTGGAAGGCTAGTATTTTATCTTCCATCCTTGTATAATTTTAACCTTCTTTGTCTTTGATCAATGCTATTATTATTATTTTCCTTTTCTAGATTGTGTTGCTTTGGTTAATAACTCGGAGTTTGTATTGCTGTGCTGGAAGTACTCTCTACTTAAGAATATCAGATCTCTCTGTGCCTTTCCTAACCCTTGCTTTTCAATTTTTTATCTTCTAGGATTCTATTATCAATCCTCCATCTCCTAGCTGTTTTATTTTTTAATTTTTTATATCTATCCTAATCAATGCCTTATCTGCCAAATAATTCTGGTGCCTACAAATCCCATGATTCCACAACATTGAGCATGGTAGTCAAAGTGCTATCAAACTGCATTAATTCTACAATGTAGTTGCACCCTAAGAATACTTGGTAAGTCTCATTTTGCCAACACCTGTTTTAAGAAAGCACAATAGTTTTCAGAGTGATAGGTTTGTTGTTTGTGCATTGTTCTACCTTTTTCTCATATCAGGAATCAGAGCCATTTATAAAAGTCAAAATAAATATAGCTAACTACAGCTGAAAAGAGTGATACAAGGTTAGTTTGTTATACTAATGATTGTTATACTGGTGTTAATGATTTATGTTACAATTGTTTTTAATTGCCCTATACTTGTCTTGTGATGTTTGGTATCGATGTTGTTCACCGCTTTGAGTCGCCTGAGGGCTGAGAAAAGTGGTATATAAATAAAGTAAATAAATAAATTTGTTTCATCGTAAAATGGATTCAAATCTGGCAGTGCATCCAAAATTAGATGCTTCTCTTTCCAATCTTCCTTTGAATTTTGTTGTTGTAAACTGGAGATTATATGTCTAAGAAGGCTGAAATGTTCCTCTTATTTCTGTATATTGCCACTTCTAATGTTGGGTTGGTGTCCATTTAGCTTCATACCTAGAAACTGTGGAGTATAGAGGAGCATTGCTAACAAAGTACAGCATACTTTATATTGGATGCTGAACACATAAATGAGTTCCTGGTGCTGTGAGTTATGTTGTTAGGGCCCATGATGTTGCTGCCAAGTAACTCTAGGGACAAAGGTGGCATCTGGGTTCGTTGCAGGGTCTTATTCTTGCATTTCAACTCCTGTCATGTGTTATATTGTAGGTGAGTAGATTTTGTTCCCACAAATGTCAATCTATTAGTAGATATACAAAGAGAGATATTGGTTTCCTGGCACACTGTTAACACACGAGTCCTTTCAGTTGCACATCTAATAAAAAATCTTCTCAGAGAAGATTTTGGTTCCTAGGAAACTGACTTTTGGTAAGCAGATTCATGGCTTTCACAGTTCAATAATAACAAATGGTACTTGAAAGATTTGCATCATCTTGCATAAATCCCCTTTAAAGCTTATGCTAAAATACACAAATGAAAAGTGGTACTAGATTATTTTGTCTTACACCCTTCTTCCCTTCTTTTATTCCAACGTAAAAAAAAAATTACATCCCAAATTCTGGGAAATCACATGCAAAAATATAAAATAAGAAGCCTCAAAGCAGTTGAAGACTTTTAATAGTTTTTTTTAAAAAAGATAAGCCATTATATAAGCATATTAGAAACAAGAACCTTAGCCAGACATGATGTGACTCACATTTCACCAGGCTTTTTACCTTTGTCTGATCGTGCTATTTCCTATCCTCTGCAGGCCCGTAGCCAGGATTTCGTTTCGGGGGGGGGGCTAAAAATTTTTCAGGGGGGGTTTCGGGGGGGGGGCTGAGTTTCGGGGGGGGGGCTGAGTCTGAGTGAAAAAGGGTCTAGCCTAGCAAACCTTTTGTATCATTACCCGAATACCCCCATGCATATGGGATATATTGAGTATGGTGATCAGATCATGATATGAATAAATAATAACAGTTTAAATAATGCACCAGTAAGGCCTTTTTGCGAACCACCATGAGAATTTCGGGGGGGGCTGAAGCCCCCCGAGCCCCCCCCCCCCCCCCGGCTACATGCCTGATCCTCTGCTTCTGATTTTCTCTGTTTTAAGCCCCACCTTGGGTTCATCTACACTGTAGAATTAATTCAGTTTGATCCCACTTTAACTGTCATGGCTGAACGCTATTAAATCACAAGAGCTGTAGTTTTACAAGATCTTTTGCCTTCTCTGGCAAAAAGTGCTGGTGCTTCTTCAGACTACAATGATTCAATAGCATCCAGCCATGGCAGTTAAAATGGGATCAAACTCCATTTATCCCCCCCCCCCCCCTTCTTCATACCATTATAAACATGTATTCTCACAAGCATACTATACACTATGCAGGTTTGTTTTTCTCTCCAAAACATGATTTGCCTAAATTTCCCATTTATATTCTTAAATATCTGATTCATCACCCACTCTTTTTAGAGGGGAAAAGGGATAATGTTTCAGCAAGGGTATGGATGGTTCTGAATTCATGCATAATTCAGTGCCTACAAACCTTAAATGACATAGCATTAGGCAATTTGGGGCAAATTGCACAAGAATAAGAGTGATGTATTATCACACAAATTTGCTGTTAATCTGCAAAGGTTGTTTGTTTGTCAAGTTGTTTGTGAGTTTCCAGCTGACCTTTAGAAACTGAGGATGAATCAGACTAATAGCATGAATAATGAAAATCTTTTGTGCAGAATTCATTCCTTCACTCTGAGAGTATATTCAATTAACAGAGAATGTTGAACAGGCAAATACCAGAGGGGTTAACAATATATTTAGAGGTCTGGGATATTAAAGGTATACGTGTTCACAGGTCTGTATAGTGGTGAGTATGAGTAGATTTTAAAATACATAATTTAGTAAAATCCACAGAGAATTAAATTATATACTCTAGGGAAAGTATATTCTTTTGAACAATGGGGTTGGCTCAGAAGTGGCAATCAGATTTGCAAATTCCATCTGTGTTCCCCTTTCAGTGTCAAAAACCAATCATGATTGATGCACTCTTGAGTACAAATGAGAGCAATAACAAACAAATGTCTTTCAACACTTGAAGAAGCACCTTTTCTACATAAAGGCAAAGCATATGGTCTAATATAATCCCATACTTCTCATGCTTTGGAAAACCCTAATGAAGAGAAATGACAGCTGATGAGAGACTTTCCAGTTTGGATGTTGTTCTGCACACAATAGAGCTTTATTTATTTATTTATTTATTTATTTATTTATTTATTTATTTATTTATTTACAACATTTCTATGCTGCCCTTCTCACCCTGAAGGGGACTCAAGAGTGCCTTACAAGTTATTTGTACAAGTTATTAGGTTGGTAGTATATAAAAATAAGTGTAAGGTGAAGGCACCCTCCCACTCCCAAAGTAGCCCAGTTCCATAGACTAGTCTTCCTAAGTTGTCATCAAAGATGATGGGTGTTGAGGGAGCTGCAATGGAGAAGAGTTCTGAATGCAGCCACCAGTGATGGTACGGCCAAGAGGTAGGTGTAAATTGGCTATAGGGAACCTGGCAGCTTTGGTAGATGTCTATAAGCTTCCAAAAGAATCAGCCTCCGCACACCACGATGGAGATTCATAAGAGCGGTAAGAGGGCCTCTGAGCAAGCAGGCAATAGGGCGATGGAGCAGACAGTAGTAATCACAGTCAAGAGAAGGAACAGCAATAGCAGATGGCAGCCATGTTAGCTGAGGCATACGGGAGGCCTCCAGTAATAATGAAGCCTCTAGTAACAGTAGCAGCGGTGGCAACTCCAAGGTGGCGGCAGCAATGATGTGGCAACCTCCGGGATGGAAAAAAAAACCCCTGGAGTCACCGATGCCGATGTCAGGGTGTCAGCGAGTTTTTCCATAAAGCTTTATCAGTGTAATTTCAATAACAATGGCTGCACAATGGCTCCTGGCCCATGACCTCTTACCCCTTACGTCTTATAACCAATGAGTTAAATAAGATAAAAACATCCCTCAGAATGTCAAAAATTAAGTCCCAAACCAGCCAAAGATGTAGAGTCCCCTGGGGCAGACAGCAATGTCGATAAATGCTGATTAATTTATCAGAATGTTGAATAGTGGCCATAGTGTTGGCGGTAAATGGGAGCAGGTCCCAGCATCATTAGTGGCAAAGGCCAATTGTTGGCCCTGGGGGAGCAGTCGTATTCACTGTGATGGTGGTTGGTGGCAGCTCAAGATTCGGAGGCTATTGGGCTGTGAGAAAGGGGCCTCAGGGAGCAGCAGCAATAACAGTAACCGCCAACTGCCAAGCTCCAAAGATGTTCGAAGGCAGAGAAAGGCAGTTAGGAAGAAGACATGGGTTCTCTTAGACTGCGCATCAATGATGGTAAGGTTGGTGACTGGTGAAGGCACTGATGACAAGTTGGTGAATTGGTAAATAGAAAGAGGAAGCGCAATGTAGATGTCATGTAATGGCAGCAGTAGCAGCGCTCTACCTCTTTTCTCTCCCGATTTTTTCTCTTTTCTCAACAAGATTATGCCAAATTCAGCCCCTCAAGGTCTCCTCCAAGACCCTGGTTGACTAAATAAAGCATTCAGGTTGAAATGCTTTATTTAGGGAGATTTAGGTTTGATTGATGATTTCTTCGTGAACTATGGTAAGAGCCCTGTTATTTCTCTGCCATCTTGGTTCTGTGTAGCTTTTGTGCAGAAAAGATCATTTGGCACATAACAGCATGTTCTACACACAACACACAATGTAATTTCGGTGGAGTTTTCTAAGACTTTCTTGAACCAGGGAGAAATGTGCTTAAATTACATATTACTTTATTCCAGTGTTAATAAAGAATTCTGCTTTTTTTCTGTCCTCTAAAGAACTCTCTTTCTAGTTTCTTTCTGAATACTAGCACATTTTGGTGGTGAATAATGCACATTTGTCTCCAAAGTACATGAATATAAAGATATTTATTGAACAGTAACATATACAAAATGATATATGCAGAATGCATCATTCACATTTCAGTATCTTCAGTCAATGAGTGTGGAGATGTAATTCATGCATGTTTTAAATACTATTGTTATTGTTTTTATATTATGTGTTCACGCTTTTAAATGTTTTATAATGTATTGGGCATTGAATCGTTGCCTCTGTAAACCGCCCTAAGTCGCCTGGGGGCTGAGAAGGGTGATACAGTAAATAAATAATTGTCAGGTTAAACTTTAAAGCATTTCAGTTTGTATATTTAACTTATAGTCTTTTCAAAAACCATATTATTTTGTAAAGTTCTCTTTCATAAGAGAACTTTACAGAAAATTCAAGCATCAACAGTTTTCTAAGTTCCTACACTGACATCTGTCCTGGGCCTGGTCCTGTTCAACATTTTTATTAATGAGTTAGATGAAGGGTTAGAAGGCATGATCATCAAGTTTGCTGACAACACCAAATTGGGAGGGATAGCCAATACTCCAGAGGACAGGAGCAGGATTCAAAACTATCTTGACAGATTAGAGAGATGGGCCAAAGCTAACAAAATGAAGTTCAATAGTGACAAATGCAAGATACTCCACTTTGGCAGGAAAAACGAAATGCAAAGATACAGAATGGGGGACGCCTGGCTCGAGAGCAGTATGTGTGAACAAGATCTTGGAGCCCTGGCTTTTTACTAGAGCATTTGACCCATGTTCATTTTAATATTTGTATGTATGTGTTTTATCCTGTATAATTTCTGCAATGTAAATCGCCTGGAGCATCTCGGATAAGTAATTAAAGATGATGATGATGATGATGATGATGATGATGATGATGATGATTGGCCTCCCTCTGTCGGTGATTCGGAAGCTCAAGTTGGTACAAAACGCAGCTGCTCAGCTTCTTGCAGGAATTCCGATGAGATGCCACATAACACCAATCTTACTACAGCTGCATTGGTTACCAATTGAGCACCGGATCACTTTCAAAGTGATGGTACTCACCTTTAAGGCCTTGCATGGTCTGGGGCCAATGTATCTGAGGGATCGTCTCACCCCCTACCAACCCCAGAGATCCCTCCGTTCTGAGGACCAAGATCTATTGGAGGTTCCCAGTGTCAAGACCTTGCGTCTAGTGGCAACCAGACGCAGAGCCTTCACAGCAGTGGCGCCATCAGCCTGGAATGCTCTGCCACCTGAGGTTCGTGCCCTGCGGGACTTACCAGCTTTCCGCAGGGCATGTAAGACATACCTGTTCCGACAGGCTTTTAATGTTTGATGCTGTTGTTTTTAAATTGTTTTAAATTGCTTTTAAACTTTGTTAGATTTTAGCTATTCTTGTAAGCTGCTCCGAGCCCCAGGGGAGTGCCAGCATATAAGTTTAAATAATAAATAAATAAATATATACTCCATATACATGTACAAGGACCAAGAAGCAACCATCAGAACTGACCACGGAAAAACAGACTGGTTCAAGATTGGGAAAGGCGTACGGCAAGGCTGCATCCTCTCACCCAACCTTTTTAACTTGTATGCAGAACACATCATGCGATGTGCGGGGCTTGATGAATGCAAAGCTGGGGTGAAAATTGCTGGAAGAAACATTAAAAACCTCAGATATGCAGATGACACCACTCTGATGGCCGAAAGTGAGGAGGAGCTGAGGAGACTTCTAATCAAAGTGAAAGAAGAAAGCGCAAAAGCTGGGTTGCAGCTAAACGTCAAAAAAACCAAGATCATGGCAACAAGAATGATTGACAACTGGAAAATAGAGGGAGAAAATGTGGAGGCCGTGACAGACTTTGTATTTCTAGGCGCAAAGATTACTGCAGATGCAGACTGTAGCCAGGAAATCAGAAGACGCTTACTTCTTGGGAGGAGAGCAATGTCCAGTCTCGATAAAATAGTAAAGAGTAGAGACATCAGACTGGCAACAAAGATCCGCCTAGTCAAAGCCATGGTATTCCCGGTAGTAACCTACGGATGCGAGAGCTGGACCTTAGGGAAGGCTGAGCGAAGGAAGATTGATGCTTTTGAACTGTGGTGTTGGAGGAAAGTTCTGAGAGTGCCTTGGACTGCGAGAAGATGCAACCAGTCCATCCTCCAGGAAATAAAGCCCGACTGCTCACTGGAGGGAAGGATACTAGAGACAAAGTTGAAGTACTTTGGCCACATCATGAGGAGACAGCAAAGCCCAGAGAAGACTATTATGCTGGGGAAAGTGGAAGGCAAAAGGAAGAGGGGCCGACCAAGGGCAAGATGGATGGATGGCATCCTTGAAGTGACTGGACTGACCTTGAAGGAGCTGGGGGTGGTGACAGCCGACAGGGAGCTCTGGCGTGGGCTGGTCCATGAGGTCACGAAGAGTCGGAGACGACTGAACGAATGAACAACAACAGGGAAGTGCACTTGGAGAGCACCAGACGCAGGGCCTTCTCTGTTTCTGCCCCTGCCTTATGGAATTCCTTGCCTCCCTGTTTGAGAGCCATGCTTGACTTAGGGCATTTTATCCTAGCACTTAAGACCTGGCTTTTTACTAGAGCATTTGACCCATGTTAATTTTAATATTTGTATGTATGTGTTTTATCCTGTATAATTTCTGCAATGTAAATTGCCTGGAGCATCTCGGATGGAGGGCGATTAATAAGTAATTAAAGATGATGATGATGATGATGATGATGATGATGATGATGATGATGATGATATATACTCCATACATACAGGCAGGCTACTAGACTGACAGACACAAAATTCAAGGAGTGAGGGATCTTTGGTTCACCAGGGAAACAGCTGCATCAACCTCCTTCTCAGGGGTGCGGCGGGAGGAAGACTCCCCTCGCTCCAGAAAGAAGGAAGGAAGAACGGAAGGAAGGAAGGAAAGAAGGAAAGAAGGAAGGAAGGAAGGAAGGAAGGGTGGCGCCTGGCTTGAGAGCAGTACGTGTGAAAAAGATCCTGGAGTCCTTGTGGACAACAAGTTAAACATGAGCCAACAATGTGATGTGGCGGCAAAAAAAGCCAATGGGATTTTGGCCTGCATCAATAGGAGCATAGTGTGTAGATCTAAGGAAGTAATGCTACTCCTCTATTCTGCTTTGGTTAGACCACATCTGGAATATTGTGTCCAATTCTGGGCACCACAATTCAAGAGAGATATTGACAAGCTGGAATGTGTCCAGAGGAGGGCAACTAAAATGATCAAGGGTCTGGAGAACAAGCCCTATGAGGAGCGGCTTAGGGAACTGGGCATGTTTAGCCTGAAGAAGAGAAGGCTGAGAGGAGATATGATAGCCATGTATAAATATGTGAGAGGAAGCCACAGGGAGGAGGGAGCAAGCTTGTTTTCTGCTTCCTTGGAGACTAGGACGCGGAACAATGGCTTCAAACTACAAGAGAGGAGATTCCATCTGAACATTAGGAAGAACTTCCTGACTGTGAGAGCCGTTCAGCAGTGGAACTCTCTGCCCCGGAGTGTGGTGGAGGCTCCTTCTTTGGAGGCTTTTAAGCAGAGGCTGGATGGCCATCTGTCAGGGGTGATTTGAATGCAATATTCCTACTTCTTGACAGGGGATTGGACTGGATGGCCCATGACGTCTCTTCCAACTCTTTGATTCTATGATTCTATGATTCTATGAAGGAAGATAGATGCTTTTGAACTGTGGTGTTCGGATGGAGGGCGATCCTGTATAATTTCTGCAATGTAAATTGCCTGGAGCATCTCGGATGGAGGGCGATTAATAAGTAATTAAAGATGATGATGATGATGATGATGATGATGATGATGATGATATATACTCCATACATACAGGCAGGCTACTAGACTGACAGACACAAAATTCAAGGAGCGAGGGATCTTTGGTTCACCAGGGAAACAGCTGCATCAACCTCCTTCTCGGGGGTGCAGCAGGAGGAAGACTCCCCTCACTCCAGAAAGAAGGAAGGAAGGAAGGAAGGAAGGAAGGAAGGAAGGAAGGAAGGGTGGGTGACGCCTGGCTCGAGAGCAGTACATGTGAAAAAGATCTTGGAGTCCTCATGGACAACAAGTTAAACATGAGCCAACAATGTGATGTGGCGGCAAAAAAGCCAATGGGATTTTGGCCTGCATCAATAGGAGCATAGTGTCTAGATCTAAGGAAGTAATGCTACCCCTCTATTCTGCTTTGGTTAGACCACATCTGGAATATTGTGTCCAATTCTGGGCACCACAATTCAAGAGAGATATTGACAAGCTGGAATGTGTCCAGAGGAGGGCGACTAAAATGATCAAGGGTCTGGAGAACAAGCCCTATGAGGAGCGGCTTAGGGAACTGGGCATGTTTAGCCTGAAGAAGAGAAGGCTGAGAGGAGATATGATAGCCATGTATAAATATGTGAGAGGAAGCCACAGGGAGGAGGGAGCAAGCTTGTTTTCTGCTTCCTTGGAGACTAGGACGCGGAACAATGGCTTCAAACTACAAGAGAGGAGATTCCATCTGAACATTAGGAAGAACTTCCTGACTGTGAGAGCCGTTCAGCAGTGGAACTCTCTGCCCTGGAGTATGGTGGAGGCTCCTTCTTTGGAAGCTTTTAAGCAGAGGCTGGATGGCCATTTGTCAGGGGTGATTTGAATGCAATATTCCTGCTTCTTGGCAGGGGGTTGGACTGGATGGCCCATGAGGTCTCTTCCAACTCTTTGATTCTATGATTCTATGATTCTATGATTCTATGATTCTATGATTCTATGAAGGAAGATAGATGCTTTTGAACTGTGGTGTTGGAGGAAAGTTCTGAGAGTGCCTTGGACTGCGAGAAGATCCAACCAGTCCATCCTCCAGGAAATAAAGCCCGGCTGCTCACTGGAGGGAAGGATACTAGAGACAAAGTTGAAGTACTTTGGCCACATCATGAGGAGACAGCAAAGCCTAGAGAAGACAATTATGCTGGGGAAAGTGGAAGGCAAAAGGAAGAGGGGCCGACCAAGGGCAAGATGGATGGATGGCATCCTTGAAGTGACTGGACCAGGCATGTAGCCGGGGGGGGGGGGGCTCGGGGGGCTTCAGCCCCCCCCCCCCCGAAATTTTCATGGTGGTTCGCGAAAAGGCCTTATTGGTGCATTATTTAAACGGTTATGTTTATTCATATCATGATCTGATCACCATACTCAATATATCCCATATGCATGGGGGTATTGGGGTAATGATACAAAAGGTTTGCTAGGCTAGACCCTCTTTCACTCAGACTCAGCCCCCCCCCCCGAAACTCAGCCCCCTCCCCCGAAACCCCCCCTGAAAAAAAATCAGCCCCCCCCCCCCCGAAACGAAATCCTGGCTACGGGCCTGGACTGGACTGACCTTGAAGGAGCTGGGGGTGGTGACGGCCGACAGGGAGCTCTGGCGTGGCCTGGTCCATGAGGTCACGAAGAGTCGGAGACGACTGAACAAATGAACAACAACAATATACTCCATACATACAGGCAGGCTACCAGACCGACAGACACAAAATTCAAGGAGCGAGGGATCTTTGGTTCAACAGGGAAACAGCTGCATCAACCTCCTTCTCGGGGGTGCGGCGGGAGGAAGACTCCCCTCGTTCCAGAAAGAAGGAAGGAAGGAAGGAAGGAAGGAAGGAAGGAAGGAAGGAAGGAAGGAAGGAAGGAAGGAAGGAAGGAAGGAAGGAAGGAAGGAGGGAGGGAGGAGGGGAAGGGGGAGGAGGTAGGAGGGTGTGCGTGTGTGTGTGTGTGGGAGAGAGAGGGTCTGCCCTCTGCCGCCATCCCAGGCAGGCGCTTCTTTCAGCACCATGGACAGCAGGCGGGGGAAGCCCCCGAAGAGCCGGTGTTAAAAGGCGTCAGTGCAGTCGTTCCCAGGGAGAAGGAGGGGTGGGGAATCGGAATGCGAGCCACGAAGCCCAGCTCTCCTCTCCCTTTCCAAGCATCCCTTTCGCAGTCCTGAGCAGCAGCTGGGCTGAAGGCATCAAGAGCCAGGTAGGAGCCGCCGCCGCAGGAGCAGCAGCCAAGCAAGGTGCCCCTACCAGCCCAATTGCGCAGCGCTACGAGGGCAGGATCTGGACTCCCCCCTCCCCGCCTTTCCTGTCCTCTAGCTCTGCGCTGCTCCATCCTTCACGTCGGAAACTACTTGTCAGGAGAATGCTGGCAGGGATGCCAGGAGGGCTCCTCTATCGCTCCATCGCCTTGGTATAAAAATCCCTCTGCCCTGCCTTTCCTTGCAGGGACGTGTCTTTTGGCATTAGCCCGATGTGACTTTCCCAGCCCCCCTCTGGAACCATGGGGATCATTTGGGCTTACCTTGGATTCCTTTTCTGGTCGATATTAAACATTCAGGAGGGACTTTCTTCTCAAGGTAAGATCCTTGCTTCTTATATGTTTAATTTGTTTTCATGGAGGCATCATACGAAAGAATGGAGTGTTGGGGGAGGGATATGGAACCGATGCGTGGTTTTTTGCCTTTGCCTTCAACCAGTGGCAGACTGGGTCCAAAAATATTGGTTGTCAGTTATAGTATTAGATTTTTCAAACTACTAAAAAGTAATTAATATTGTTATTTATTTATTTACGACATTTATATGCCACCCAGGCATGTAGCCCCCCGAGCCCCCCCCCCCCGAAATTTTCATGGTGGTTCGCAAAAAGGCCTTACTGGTGCATTATTTAAACTGTTATGTTTATTCATATCATGATCTGATCACCATACTCAATATATCCCATATGCATGGGGGTATTGGGGTAATGATAAAAAGGTTTGCTAGGCTTGACCCTCTTTCACTCAGACTCAGCCCCCCCCCAAACTCAGCCCCCCCCCCTGAAACCCCCCCTGAAAAAAAATTCACACCCCCCCCCCCCCCCGAAACGAAATCCTGGCTATGGGCCTGATGCCACCCTTCTCACCCCAAAGGGGACTCAGAGCAGCTTACAAGATACACACACACACACACACAATATGTTATATCATTAGCATACTAATAATAATATTATATTTTATATAATATATTATATTATTAGCAACAGTCATCCATGCCACGGTCACATCTAGGCTAGACTATTGCAACGCCTTGAATGTTGGCCTTCCAATGTCTACGACCCGAAAGCTCCGTATTGTTCAGAATGCAGCAGCCAGGTTACTCACAAGAACACCCATGAAATGCCATATAACACCAGTGCTACAGCACTTACATTGGCTTCCAACTGATTACCGTGGTCTGTATAAGATGCTAGTTCTGACCTTTAAAATTATTTACGGCCAGGGTCCATCGTACCTTAGAGACTGTCTCTCCTTCTCCCATCATCGGAGGTCGCGACAACCAGCCCAACACGACTTACTCTGTATACCGGGTCCTAGAGAAGTGCACTTGGAAAGTACCAGATGCAGGGCTTTTTCTGTTTCTGCCTCTGCCTTATGGAATTCCTTGCCTCCCTATATGAGAGCCACGCGTGACTTAGGGCTTTTTACTTAAGACCTGGTTTTTTACTAGAATATTTGATCTATGTTAATCATTAATTTCTGTATGTATGTATTTTTATCTTTTACAATTTAGCTTGTAAATCACCTAGAGCATCTCGGATGGAGGGTGATTAATAAGTAATTAAATATGATGATGATGATGATACTACAATATCAGTATTATATATTACTATATTGTACTACACCATTATATTGTAATATTATTAGAAATATTACATGTAATATAAAATATATAATTATAATATATTATTATTAGTAGTAGTATTATATTGTATTACATTATAATATTATAAATATTATATGTATATACAATATATTATATATTATATTATATTATATTATATTATATTATATTATTAGCATAGCACAGGAGACAAGGTAGAACTCAGCACTCTGGCCGAGAGCAGCACTTTACCTGTTATCCATGGTTTCAGATATTAGTTAAGGATCTTGGATTGTATCTCACATAGATACTGGGGTTGTACTGTACAGATAAGCTGAAGATTTGTTATAGGTGGTTTGAGTGTAGAATGAAGGCTGAGGCACAGACACAAAATGCTGCTCCATAGTTGTCTGCCAAAGATAGATAGATAGATAGATAGATAGATATAAAATAAATAAATAAAATTTAAAAAGAAAAGAAATAAAACATTACTTCTTGTTAATATTAACATATTGTTAATATGTTGTCTATTTTGGGGGGGGGGGGTACATCTGCCAATGGGAGGGAAGGGAGAGGAGAGAAGGTAGAAGTTCCCCTGAAATGAATAAGAAAGAGCCTCTCATATCTGGTTTGCCAACTACAGGGCAACTACTGGGAGCTACAGTGTTGTTTGTGCATTTATATTATTTTTCTAATGACTTATGAGGGAGCACAAAGCTATCCAGTGTGTCTCTTCAATCCTTATTTGCCACAAAACCTATGGTGAGAGCATTTACCCATAGCCCTTAAATAGGGCAGCCTTTTCCTGTTCTCCCTACGCACAAGCTTTGGCTTCCCTGTGCCTTTCTAGAAAGACTAGCCCATAGCAATCCCCCATCATCCTCTGAAGGCATCTCTCCCATTCTAAGTAGCCCCCAGCTCTGCAGAATCCCCCCAATGGTTTGAGACTTGGAAGGTATCATGTCAACACCATGAACAGATTACAGAGTTGGAGGGCTTCCCATCAAAGCTTTCTCCTGCCTTTAATGTCAATGTCATAGAGCCCTCCTTTGCTTATTTATCTAACTGTGATGTGATGGTGAATGAGATGGGTCAACAGGAATGGGATGAATAGGTATCACTCAGTATGAATACATAGGGAGGCTAAAAATGGAAAACATATATTGTTATGTAGGAAAAAGAATTTCCCCAATTTTAAAAGCAAAAATCTGTATCTGCTTTCAGTATTTCAGATATTAAGGCCAATTATTTTTCCCTCCTCCTCCTCATACCATCACTGTGAGCCCCATACATAATCTCACACATATGCATGAAAGCTTGTTACAGCCTTTTCAGTCTGCTTCCTATCAACCTGTAACCAGTTCTAGAACTGAAAGAAGTAGAAAAACTGGTGAACGCTTGCCTCTTTCTCTGTCTTACCTAATCACTGTTAAAAACAGAAGGGATCATTACTAGTGCCTGTCTTTTGAATGAAGATTTCATATGTCTATAAAGTTCCCTGTATAAATAGAGAGTGCATAAGGGAGGGAGGTTATGGACTACTTGCTACTGAGATAAATATTATTCTGATATTCCAAAATATACTGTAATGATCCATTTTCTGGTATTATGTGAAACTGGATGCAAGAACCATACTGGAGTGGTAGGACTAAGCAGAAGAGGGAAAGTATTTCTAGTTTGTTAATCTCCTGGATTAAAATATTTTCTTAGCTTGGCATTGCAAGCAAAAGGAGAGAGAGTGACATAAAAAAGGAACCACACAATAATCTGGAAAATGTCTATTATGAAAAGCAGTTACTTTAATCTACACTTTAAACATTTCAGACATTTTCCAACAGAAGAAGCAAAAGCTTCTATTTTAATAAGCTTCTGCGTGCCTTGTAATTCACAGGCTAGAGACACAGATATTAAACACTGTAAATTATCTGTGAAGGATTCTTACCCAAGTTCTGGATTCCTATGATTACTGATATATAGCCTTCTAGATAATATTGCTAATTTAATTATCTAAAGCTTTAAACACACACCTACACAGACCCACAATGTTGGGGGATTCCATTAGTGTTACTAGTTGATACATGCAACTGTGAAAGGAAGCACACGCATGCATGCACGCACACACACACACACACTGTGGTGGGCTTCAGCAGAAGGCAACATAGCAACACCCCCCTTCCATGTTGGTAAAACATGGAAGCAGGTGTGAAATAGGAGAAAAAGAGACAAGACTATCGTCCTGGGGACAGTTATCTGGGAGTAAGGCTCACTTAACACACAAGGCATGTATATCCAGAAAACATATGTGTGAATACATGTTTATTGGTAAATAAGCCCCTGTAAATTTGATGGAATTGACCACCAATTCCAGTACAGTACAATCTTAAGAGAAATGAAATGGGTGAAAGATAAAGGACAGAGATGATGTAGACGAAATGGGGGAGTTGGATTCCAATAAGATCTGTTTTTCTTTTGCAGCCAAATTTACTGCATTCCCTCGAAATATCACAGCAACCGAGGGCCAGAATGTGGAGATGTCTTGTGCATTCCAGAGTGGCTCTGCCTCAGTGTATCTGGAAATCCAGTGGTGGTTTCTACGGGCAGCTGAGGACCAGGAACCGGGAGCTGAGTTGATGGGCACTCAGGTATCAGTTTGCAGCCCCTGAAATCCTGTGCAAACCAGGAATTCCCAAAGGCGATCTTGGGTCCAAAAAACAGTGCTGAATTTCCCCCAAAAGGCTACCCCCAAATTTCCCCCAAAAGGATAATGATAAAAATGCAGCCACTACTGGGGAAATAAAACCTTGAACCCTTCACTTCATTTTTGTTGAAAGCCCAGTGCATGGCTCATGTATCTTTCACCAAGAAGGTACAATGAGGATAAAAAATATTGGGAAGGGCTTCAAATTAATTTGTAACTTTAGCTGTCACTGGTAAACTAGACCTCCCATTAAGAAGCCTGGTTGCTGTAATCCTGTCACTTCAGGGAATCTCATTACCTCCCCATTGTTTGTTTCAGGCTGATAAACACAGAGAACAAATTTTGTCTTGCCAACACTCCATGCAGCAATTTACAGCATTTGAAATTTCTGGAAACATCACTTCATTTGACTCTGTTGTATTAATCTGCTCGCTTTCTCATTTGGCAAGAAAGAATCACCATGGTTTCAGATTTTTTCTTCTTGTCTCAGGGAGAAAAATCTCCCAGTATTTTCTATCATTTATCTCGTTTCAGTCTTCTCAGCCATCCGGCAAAGTTTTTATGTTATGAAATCTCAGGGTGTCCGGGCAGCTTCTCATTTCATAATTTTATCATTAGCAATGAAAGCATATGAAACTATTATCTTGTTTGGAATGGTCCTCTGGGTGTATACAACAGTCAGCAACGACAGGCATTGAAGAAAGAAAATTTGAACTGCTTTGCTCCTAATCAGGCTATAGTGCACTGTCTAGCTGAGACAGGAAGGGATGCTTTTCTGCCTATAGATGGCAGGGTGAGCTTGTGAGTTCTTTTCCAAAGCAGATTCCTGGATAATAAATCAATAATACCATAGTAATTCCTCCTTGTAAACTTCACTGCTATGGACTTTTACAGAGGTTTAGAGCCCCAGTAAGTCTAAACTTGACCAGGTCATGATCGGTCCATGACAAAGTTCCTCCATAATACCATCACCATCGTCCCGCCCCAAACAGAAGAGCAGGTCCAGTGTATGTCCAGCACTATGGGTGGGGCCAGAAACCATTTGGGACAGATCCATGGTTGTCATGACAGCCATGAAGTCCTGAGCCACTACCAACAGGGAGGTCTTGGTGTGAATGTTGAAGTCCCCCAGCACAACTAGCTGTTGGGACTCCATCACCACCATGGCTAGCTCTGGCAGGGAGACCGTTGAGCTGTGGGATGGACAGTACACCAACAGAATCCCTGTTCTGTCCTGGCTGCTCACACTTAGAGATAGGCACTCTCAAATGTGGTCAACCGACCAGGTGGATGGAATCTCTATAGATCACTGTGACTCCTCCTTCCCAACTCTGGGACTTGCCTGCTGCTTCATACAAAAAAGTTGGGAGAAATTCACCCCCTCCCTTCGTCCAGCCAGGTCTCAGTGATGCAAGCCAGGTTGGCATGCTCATCCAAGATTAGATCAATGCTCATTAAAGATTAGAAATAATGGTCTAATGCCCTCTACTCCATACCATGTACCTGATCTGCTTTTCCCTCTCCAACAGCTTGGAAGATCACCATCACCACCTTGCAGACCAGGCTAAGCATCTGACAGAATATTTTATCTTGGTTGACCCTGCATTCATTCCTGTTAATTTTTTCCAAGGAATGTGTACATCATTCAGTGGGATAAATTATCAGGGTGAGCCACATTTACAAAATAAATTCCATGATGATGCCAATACAGATCCATTCCAAATGGAGGTGAAAGCCAGAGAGTCTAGAGTTCATACTGCAACAGCTGCAGGGAAAGGGAGTGTCTAAAATCAAGTAGCCAAACATGCACCATTCAGAATATTCTGCATAATTTTGAAACTGATTATTGGTATCTGCTCTTAATGAACTTTCTATTTCATGTAGACATGGATAAATACAGAGCCAACTTTCTCCTTAATAGCTAGTTACTCACACAGTCAAATTCAACATCAGATCAATGCTGGTTTACCGATTGCCTTAAAACACACAGCAAAAAGCTTAGGGATTAGAGCCAGGTAGGAATGCTTGGGGGTTCAAGAAAAGGTCTGAAACCAATAAACTACAAAGCTGCCACACTTTCTCCCCTTTTAAGAAATATGCATGCAAAATAACCAGCTCAGACAGAGAGATAAAGTAAAAAGCTTTACTTACAAACTTGCATGATGTAATCTTATACAGGTAACAAGTTCCTTGGTTACAGCTGGAGTAATGAATCAGGCCTTGAGGTGGTGAGCAAGCAGTCTTTCCTCCAGTTACATTTCAGCCAAAAACAAAGAACCAAAGGGTAGCAGAGGGAGAAAAGAAGCAAATGGGGGGAACAAGTCATTCTCTTCCTCTGCTAAAATAATCCCCTCCTTCTCAAACACAGATGACTATTCCCTCCATCCCTGGAGCACATACACTCTGGACCTGCTTGGTTATATTCTATACAGAATTTTTTTGACAAGAAGATATTCCTGGGAATGAATTTGCCTCTTTGCTTTCTGTATTTTTTTACCTCTGTAAACGACAGCATTTTATACTTTTCCCCCTTTCCTGCTGAGTTGCTGCTATTTAGCTAAAAGGACTGAAGGGGAAGTCAGGAGACTCTTAAACTGTTAAGAGCCCACGCCCTCTTTCATATATTTTTTGTTACATCTTCATAAAGTAATACATGAGATCAATAGGTACAATTCTGTCTAAATGGCATCACCATGTTGTCACCTAAAGGTTATCTGAAGTCATTATACTTCCATGTCAAACTTAGATATTTGAGAACAAAACAAGCACTTAATAGGAACATGAAAGGCCTCCTCCTGATTTCTCTTGATATTCACCCAACTGTTTCAAGGCATGGGGCAGGATTAGATGGCTCTGTATGGGCTTATTTGGATAAATATAATTCACACACCCACAAGCACACACACACAAATGCACACGCACACGCACACACATGCTGTACCAGCAACGCATTGCTGTGGCCCAGTCTGGTTAAATGGAAAAGAAAGAAATGAGAAAGAGCTGGTTTCTAATAGATGCAATTTCATAATGCTTGTGGGTATACAATATTTTTTGTTGTTCCATTGTCTGTGAAATAATAAAAATAATGGTATAAATAATAATAATACTGGCCTATATAATCTATATAATAATACTGGTGTATAGAATAATGATAATAATAACAACGATACCGGTCTATATAATAATGATCAGTGTGTTTTGGGGAAACCCTTTCCTTTCCTTCTCTCCTATCTATCCCTTCCTACCATTCAATCCTTCCTTCCTTTCTGAGCATCCACTCTTAGTGGAGGCACCGGCGTGAGGCAGTGCTGGGCATGGTGGTGCATTCCATGTCCATTTGCAGTGTGGTAACTATTATTACATTAATCTTCTATTTTCCTAAAAGGAGGCTAGTTTGTCTGCCCTTGCCTTTGGGTGCAAGGGAGATGATCAATGGAATATATCAGTTGTGCATAAGGAAGGAAGGCTAGGGCCCAAATCATTTAGCAATCACACCCTGTAGCTCATAGTCATCCTTGTTGATGGACCAAGGCAAAGAGCTGGAGTCCTCAGCAGCAGGAGCAATGGCAAGGACAGCTGCTCCTCCAGCTCCAAAAAGAGAGCAAAGGCTGAAGCAGGCCAGGTTTGTTCAAAGCAATGGAGGGTAGGAGAAGGAGGGCTTGCCTAGCTGCTGACTCCTCCTCTTCCTCAGCAGTGACACTAACCTCCAGCGTCCACTCCCTCCTCTGACTAACAGCAGCCAAACTTAGCCCTACTTTTCCCACCTGCCCATGTCCAGAAGTGCCATGATGTTAGACGTACACTGGCAGCACATGGATGTGACACAGGTGCCATCTTGGGCGTGTCTTCACAGCGACCCACTGTCAGTGCCGTGTCGCCCATTCAGCCCATATTGGAGGAAAACACTTCACTCCCTTTCTCTTCAAAAATATAAATTAGGCTGTAGTGGTCTGGCTGGTCACAAACTTTGGAAGCAATATGGCACCACACACAAGATGGCGAAAGGGGCCCCTTGGCTGACGGAAAAGGTGCCCCCCCTTATTGGGAGGGTGGGAACATGTGCTTGATCTTGATTAGAGGAAAGGTGATGTGAACATGGATGTCTTTATACATCATTGGGTTGTCCAGCTCTCAATCATGCTGGAACCTCAAATTGGGGTGGTTTTACCTGCCTCAGGTGTGACATCTATATATTAGTAGGTACATGAATAGCTTAAAACATTCGCCAGTTCGTATACTGCATTGAGTCAAAATTGCGTAGCAATCGGTGAAATAGTTTTGGAGATATGATGTCTGTCACAAATGGACACTTACATTTTTATTTATATAGATATACACTCATATTCATATATACATAAACACACACACACAGTTGTATATTGCTGTTCTATTTTTTTCCTGCCAGATTTACACAGCAAAGTATAGTGTACTCAGAATGGGTAAAGTTGCTAAGCTATCATTAGTTAAGGATAGCACAGTCTCTGGGAACAACTAGCAGCTTTCATGTCAGTAAACAATTACTTTATTTTTATTTATTTATTTATTTACTATTTGAACTTATATGCCGCCACTCCCCTGGGGCTCGGAGCGGCTTACAAGAATGGCTAAAATCTAACAAAATTTACTCAAGGTTTTCTTCTGAATTTTAAAGTAGTTATCCAAGTCACACAGGTAATACTATTTAATGGGGGGGGGGGGGGAGGAAACTAGATAAGAAAAGCAAGTAAGACTTCTGAGACACATCAAATTGAAATTGAATCCTGACAAGACAGAGATACTCCTGGTCAGTCATAAGGCACATCAGGGTATAGAGCTACAACCTGTGTTACATGGGGTTACACTCCCCCTGAAGGTCCACAGCTTGGCAGTCCTCCTGGACTCAGTGCTGTCCCTGGAGGCCCAGTTGTCGACGGTGGCCAGAAGGGCCTTTGCACAGTTACAGCTTGTGCACCAGCTGCACCTGTACCTTGAAAAACCTGAACTGGCTATGGTGTTACATGCCTTGGTTACATCCCGTTTGGACTACTACAATACGCTTTATGTGGTGCTGCCTCAGAAGAGTGTTCCAAAGCTCCAGATGGTTCAAAGGTCAGTAGCCAGATTGCTAACAGGGGCTAGTTACAGAGTTAGAACTACCCCCTACTAAAACAACTGCACTGGCTACCAATCAGCTTCCAGGCACTATTCAAAGTGCTGGTCTTAACCTATAAAGCCCTAGATGATTATTTGTCACAAACTGTGGGGAGAGAGAGAGAGAGTTCTTGGTGGTTGCTCCACAGCTCTGGAACTCCCAAAAGACATCAGTATTGTCCCCTCCCTACTAATTTTCAGGCATCAGATAAAAGCATTTGCCTGGAATCAGGCCTTTAATGAAGATTAATACAAGTTATAAGCGCCATAGTAACACCTGGGGCTGAACTTTTTTGTGCAACACCTTATGGACAAGTGACAATGGGAAGGATAATGGCTTCAGTTTATGTTTATTTACTTTTTAACTATGATTTTATTTTGATCTGTAATGTTTATGGTTTAATTGTCTTATTATGTTTTAATTGTTATTACTGACTACTATGTGAATCTCCTTTTTGTCCAAATGTACCTGTATGTTTTATACCTTCTTGTTAATAGCTTTAAATCCCCAATGAGGGAGAAAAGCAGGATATTAACAACAACAACAACAACAACAACAACAACAATAATGTGTTGAAGGGTTTTCAAGATTTAATGTCATTGACACAGGAACTAGGAAAGTATTTTCTTTGGACAAACTGATTCAGTCACAGAATCATGAAGGAATGGCAGGAAAGGGACTGAGTAATGAAAACCTTCCTCACCTCCTGAAAATTGATTATCAGAGGGATGGATCAGTGTCCAAATTAGAAATGGGTAAATGTTGCCTTGAATTACAGGCAGGGTTTCATTTCCAAGTACCATATAGAATCATAGAGTTGGAAGAGACCTCATGGGCCATCCAGTCCAACCCCCTGCCAAGAAGAAGGAATATTGTATTCAAAGCACCCCCAACAGATGGCCATCCAGCCTGTTTAAAGGCTTCCAAAGAAGGAGCCTCCACCACACTCCGGGACAGAGAGTTCCACTGCTGAACGGCTCTCACAGTCAAGAAGTTCTTCCTCATGTTCAGATGGAATCTCCTTTCTTGTAGTTTGAAGCCATTGTTCCTCGTCCTAGCCTCCAGGGCAGCAGAAAACAAGCTTACTCCCTCCTCCCTGTGACTTCCTCTCCTCCTGCATATAAGTATGCAGGATTAGTATTGTTGCTGTTGTTGTTAAAAATTAATAGTTAATTGTGATTCTGGCCTTCCTTCACCCAATTGGTACATATTTTAAACTCTTTATTCTGGTTGTGATCATAACGGTATGTTTCAATTTAAGAAGGAGTATTGCATTATCTGGAGTATTGTTTTATTCAATATAAGATTTAAAAACAAACAAATTGAAAATAAAAGTAGAGAGGAAACATTCAATATATATCTGGGCTATTGAGATTGGAGAGTATTCATTATTTGGTCATAAATTATGCTTGTTCCAAAGTTTCCAGAATTTTGACAGGCTTGCATATATAGTATGTAAAAAGCGACCTTTGAGTGTTGTTTCAGACATATCAAAGTCCTAGAATCATAGAATCAAAGAGTTGGAAGAGACCTCATGGGCCATCCAGTCCAACCTCCTGCCAAGAAGCAGGAATATTGCATTCAAATCACCCCTGACAGCTGGCCATCCAGCCTCTGTTTAAAAGCTTCCAAAGAAGGAGCCTCCACCACACTCCGGGGCAGAGAGTTCCACTGCTGAATGGCTCTCACAGTCAGGAAGTTCTTTCTCATATTCAAATGGAATCTTCTTTCTTGTAGTTTGAAGCCATTGTTCTGCATCCTAATCTTCAGGGAAGCAGAAAACAAGCTTGCTCCCTCCTCTCTGTGACTTCCTCTCACTTATTTATACATGGCTATCATATCTCCTCTCAACCTTCTCTTCTTCAGAATAAACATGCCCAGCTCCTTAAGCTGCTCCTCATAGGACTTGTTCTCCAGACCCTTGATCATTTTAGTCACCCTCCTCTGGATACATTCCAGCTTGTCAATATCTCTCTTAAATTGTGGTGCCCAGAATTGGACACAATATTCCAGGTGTGGTCTAACCAAAGCAAAATAGAAGCGTAGCATTACTTCCCTAGATCTAGACACTATGCTCCTATTGATGCAGGCCAAAATCCCATTGGCTTTTTTGTCGCCACGTCACATTGTTGGCTTATGTTTAACTTGTTGTCCACGAGGACTCCAAGATCCTTTTCACACGTACTGCTCTCGAGCGAGGCATCCCTCATTTTGTATCTTTGCATTTTGTTTTTCCTGCCAAAGTAGAGTATCTTGCATTTGTCACTGTTGAACTTCATTTTGTTAGTTTTGGCCCATCTCTCTAATCTGTCAAGATCGTTTTGAATTCTGCTCCTGTCCTCTGGAGTATTGGCTATCCCTCCCAATTTGGTGTCGTCTGCAAACTTGATAATCATGCCTTCTAGCCCTTCATCTAAGTCATTAATAAAGATGTTGAACAGGACCGGGCCCAGGACGGAACCCTGTGGCACTCCACTTGTCACTTCTTTCCAGGATGAAGAGGAAGCATTGGTGAGCACCCTCTGGGTTTGCCCATTTAACCAATTACAGATCCACCTCACCGTAGTTTTGCCTAGCCCACACTGGACTAGTTTGTTTGCCAGAAGGTCATGGGGGACCTTGTTGAAAGCCTTACTGAAATCCAGGTACGCTACATCCACGGCATTCCCCACATCTATCCAGCTTGTAACTCTATTGAAAAAAGAGAGCAGATTAGTCTGACATGACTTGTTTTTGATAAATCCATGTTGACTATTAGCAATGACCACATTTGTTTCTAAGCGTTTGCAGACCACTTCCTTAACAATCTTTTCCAGAATCTTGCCTGGTATCGACATGAGGCTGACCGGACAGTAATTGTTTGGGTCATTCTTTTTTTCCTTCTTGAAGATTGGGACCACATTGGCTCTCCTCCAGTCTGCTGGAACTTCTCCCATTCTCCAAGAACAATCAAAGATGATTGCCAATGGTTCTGAAATGACTTCCGCTAGTTCCTTCAATACTCTTGGGTGTAGTTGATCTGGCTTTGGGGACTTGAACTCATTTAGAGCGGCCAGGTATTCCTAGATGACTTGTTTCCCAATTTGGGGTTAGATGTCCTCTAATCCCTCATCCATTCCATCTTGCTGAGGTTGAAGATGACTTTCTTTTTGTGAGAAGACCGAATCAAAAAAGGCATTAAGTAGTTCTGAAGTGGGGAATCAGGACATAAATTCCCCACTTCAACCCACAATGTAATAATAACATTAATAAAACTATTGGTTGCTACTTCCCAGTGGATGTCAGGTGGTGCAATACCGGCTAAACAGTGTAATTTCTCCAGTGGTGTAGGGTTCAGAGATCCTGTCATAATGTGGCATGT
The DNA here is from genome assembly GCF_037176765.1 of Anolis sagrei. Classification (NCBI taxonomy): domain Eukaryota; kingdom Metazoa; phylum Chordata; class Lepidosauria; order Squamata; family Anolidae; genus Anolis; species Anolis sagrei. Next base: position 57,280,428 of record NC_090026.1, read on the forward strand.
CTAATTAAGAGCCACATCCACTGTTTTAGCATGGTGAGATGTGTTCCACACTGGGCATGAGTACTCAGCAGCAGAGTAGCACAGTGCAAGTGCAGATGTCTTCACTGTATCTGGTTGTGATCCCCAGGTTGTGCCAGTCAGCTTTCGTATGATATTGTTTTTAGCGCCCACTTTTTGCTTGATATTCAGGCAGTGCTTCTTGTAGGTCAGAGAACGGTCCAGGGTAACTCCCAGGTATCTGGGTGTGCTGCAGTGCTCCAGTGGGATTCCTTTCCAGGTAATCCTCCAGAGCTTGAGATGCTTGTCTGTTCTTAAGATGAAAAGCACATTGTGTTTTAGATGGATTAGGAATCAGCTGGTTTTTCCTGTAATAGGCAGTAAGAGCACCTAAAGCTTCGGAAAGCTTCTGTTCAAAGCTCCTGTTTTGTAGCAGATTTCCTATGAGGTGGGTGAGGTGGTAATCCTTTGTGATATTATACATTTTTCACAGGTGAAGGCGATGGTTTGCAGTATCATAAGCTGCTGACAGGTCTATGAAGACAGCTTCTGTGATCTGCTGCTTTTCAAAGCAATCTTCTATGTGCTGAGTCAAGTTCAACACTTGTGATGTGCAGCTTTTGCCTTTCCTGAAGACAGCTTGCTGTGGAATCAGACATGGGTCTGTTTTTTCCACAATTCTATGCAAAATATGTCTCTCCAGAACTTTGTAAAAATGGAGCAACAAAGAGATTGGTATAGCTTTTTGGATCATTGGGATCTTTGCCTAGTTTCAAGATGGCCATGACTCTTGTTTTCCTCCAGATTTTGGGGATCTGACAGGATACAGTGCAGTTGTTCATCAGCTTCAGCAGCCAGCACCTTGCATTTGGACCAAAGTTCTTAATTTGTTCCATCCATAGATCACCCAGACCAGCTGCATTGCCATTTTTACATTTATTGAGAGCCATGTCCAATTCAGTAGATGTAAAAGGTTCATGAAGATTATTGTTCTCATTATCTCGTTGTCTGACTATGGTTTCTTTCCTACTTTGGTGGGTTTCCCATTCTTCAAGAGTTGGTGCACTATCTGATCTGCCTTTATGTTGACATGGGTGTTAGTTTATGAGGGGTCATTGCTCAACCGTCTTAGCAGCTTGCATGCCTTCTGGCTGCTCCTGCCCATGTTGACTTCAGTTATCAGCTTTATCCACTGTTCTTTCTTGGCTTCAGAGATGGAGGACAAAATGCTCTGTGCTGCCTGAAGAGTTTGCTCACTAAATCGGTCTTTGTTGTGGAGCCTGTAATAGTCTTCCAACAAGGCAGATGCTTCAGGAGTCATGCCCTGAAGGTAGTGTGTTCTGCAACCTCTCGGTACAAAGACCCTTGAGCAAGTTTTCACTATTTCAATAAAGTGCTCGTATTTCTCAGGGTTTGGCACGACTGATATGATTATGTCATCTAACATGTCTGAGAATTGAGTCCAGTCTGCCTTTCTGAAGTTGAATCTTTTTTTAAATCTAACTTCTTGAGGCCTTATAGTTGGGAACAGTTGGCATACTATTCATTAGTACTGGGTGTTTGGTATTGGTGGTCCCACTGATTTAGTGCATTGCTGTACAATTCTGTCACTCACAAATAAGAGGTCTGGGTTATATCCTCGGTGCCATCTCCCACTGTTGTTGGATGGTGGGAGCTTACTATCATGAATGAGTGATAGTTCGTGCAGTTCAGACCACAAGAGGACAGCCTCTCCATTTTTATCCTCTTGAGCATAGGCTGTTGAAGTCACCAATTACTACCGCCCTTTGGTGCCTAACAAAGTTCTTGGGAGAGGAGAAACATACTCTTCATATGGGGGCTTGTACACAGAGTTATTGTGATGTTATTAAGCTCTACTGTTATAACCTCTATATTGTTTTCTTCAGTGTTATGGGCACTGCTGACTTGGAGGTCTGGTTTTACAAAGACAGCACTTCCATACTGCACATGTGGTCTTTCTGCTACTAAGGTCATTCCTGGAACTTTTGGTCATTTCTGTTGTTTATCCCTGTTTCTTGGACACACAGAACATCACATTTCTTATTTCAGCACAGTCCATGGAGCAGTTGTTCTTTGGCAGCTGGCATGCCTTCAATGTTGATTGAGATTATTGTCATGGTTGGTCCTGAAAAGTCCATTGGTTGGTTTGCTTATTTGGTTGCATGCTGAAAGTTGCTTCTGCTCACTTCTGGAGTGAGAGAATCAGTGGTCTATGGAGATGTTGCCCAGGGGACACCCAGATGTCTTGCAATCCTGTGGGGAAGCTTCTCTCATGTCTCTCTCATGTGGCTCTTAATGAGACATGCCACATTATCACAGGGTGTCTGTGCCCTACACCACTGGAGAAATTACCCTGCAATAGCCAGTATTGCACCATCTGACATCCACCACTTCACTCATTTATTGCTCTGCTACTGGGAAATAAAAAAATTGGACAAGGACAAGCCCAGAGACTTTCAGACATCACAAACCTTTTAAACAGCTTAAGATAGATGAACTATTTGGGGAAACCGTGAATACTGCAGATTTGAATGCTTTACTTATCGATAAAAGCTTCTTGTCCCTGGATAAAGAAGACATAAACTTCAGTATCAACTTGGTAGTCTATCACGAAGGAGTGTCCTTGGAATCATGCGGGGCAGATATGTCTGAGACAAACTCACTAATTACTGAGATAAATCAGGAAGCTGAGCTACAACAAACATACTCCTATAGTGTAGTGATGAAGCAATGTTTACTGACTGTAATATCCATTTTTGAAAGTCTAGGGAAAATTATAAATCAACTTGAGCAACTTAAGCTTTCTTTTGACTCCTTTGCTCAGCAAAATACAGCCCTAAAAGAAAACATTGTTCAAGCCAACAGCATGGGGCCCAGAAGAGAGGCAAATACATTGGACGGATAGTCCTTCACAAATGCTCCTGGGGGCTACTCAGTAATTCATATAGAACTATTAGAATATATTTGGGTCAGCTACTAAATATACACTCTCAAAGTGTTGATTTGCTTAAAGCCAGGTGGCTACCCCAAGTATCTGCAGATAAGAAAATTGTATTGACTTTTGAACAATCGACATTACCGGCTATGCAGATGAAGGTTTTCCTGCTCAACTTCCAAATAGCTCCAATGAGGGGTTTCTGTGACCTGAACATCACCCCACTGATAACTCCCATGTATGGTGATGTAGAGGATGTAGTCAATACCCACCACTAACCCCCAGGAAGATCTCTTGCAAGACTCAGCTGCAGTCTAGTCTGGCCAAGGCTGACATATGCCAACACAGAACCCTATGGATCCAGGTGGTTCAGCCTGTGGTGAATGGCAAGACATTGCCTTTGTTTTTGTTTTTTTTTGTTTTTTTTAAAGCAAATCTTTTTTTTATTAATTTATAAAATAAACCATATATGTTGCAAAAAAGTACACATACACAAACAAACACACATACACAAACAACCCTCCATACAGTTACCCCTCCACCCACCCCCAGTGCTACCCACCACCTTGACTTCCGTCACTAATCCACGCAGGATTTATGCACAACTTATTTAACCCTCTATACTTGTAATTCAATAAATTCCTCTTGTTTTTATTTCTTTAGCTCTCCCGTCAAGTATGCTAAGGCCAGCTTCCAGTTTCTTTCAAATATTTCATTATTTTCATATTTCAAATTGCTTGAAATCTTAGCCATCTGTGCATAATCCCACAATTTATCCTTCCAATCTTTAATGCTTAATGTTTTCTCCCCTTTCCAATTTTTGGCAATTGTAATGCGTGCAGCCGCAAAGCTGTACAAACAGATTTCTCTCTCTGGCTGTTCTAAACAGTCTCTGAATATCCCTAATAGGCACATCCCTGGGTTCTTTTTTACTTTGTTGTAAATCATTTTATTTGTTTCCTTTATTATTCTTTTCCAATAGATCTGCACCAGTTCGCACGACCACCATACGTGAAAGAAAGTCCCTTTCTTTCTTTTGCACCTCCAACAGGATCCTGTTTGTGAATTGTCCATTTTGGCTAGGAGGGCTGGAGTTATGTAGCATCTGTAGAACATTTTGTATACATTATCTCTAATTGAAGCTGCCACTGTAAATTTAAAGCCATTGTTCCACAGATTTTCCCAGATGTCAAAATCTATGCTTCTCCCTAAATCTTTTGCCCATGAGATCATGGGGGTTTTAACACGATTATCTTCCAAATTATAGTATAGAATATATTTGTATAATCTGGCTATTAATCCTTTTTCCCCTTTATCTAATATAGTTTCCAGATCTGATTTTTTGGAAGCAAATCCCCTCTTCTCGTCTTTTTTGAATCTTTCGTATAATTGATGATATCGGAACCAATCTTTAATACCCAATTCTTCTTTTCCCCTCAGTGCCCATTGGCCATTGGACCTGATAAGTAGTTCCCCATATGTTCTGACATCATCCTTGCAGATGGGTCTCCCAATGGCTTCTATTGGCCTCAGCCACAGGGGTGTTTTGGGTTCCATCCCTAATTTGTATCTTTTCCAAACATCTATTAAGCTTCCCCTAATTACATGTTTATTGAATGCCTTATTTAATCTCTCTCCTTCATACCAGAGGTAAGAATGCCATCCATATCTGATTCCATGTCCTTCTAAATTTAGTAGATTTATGTTCTGGAATTGTATCAAATCTTTGAGCCAGCTCATGCAGGCGGCCTCATAGTAGGTTTTTAAATCTGGTAAATTTAGTCCTCCCCTCTCTTTGGTATCAATTAATTTTTTGTAAGCAATCCTGGCTTTTTTCCCTGCCCAAATGAAATTCATGATATCCCTCTTCCACAAATTGAAAATTTTAGTCCCTTTAATAATAGGTATGCTTTGAAAAAAGAAAAGCATTTTGGGAAGTATCATCATCTTAATAATTGCAATCCTGCCCAGCCATGTTAATGGTAGCTTCTGCCAATTGTTCAAATTTCCTTTGATCTCCAACCATGTCAAAGGAGAAGACATTGCCTTTGGATTGGAGAACATGGTGTCTACTATCAGCAGCATGGCTGAGCCATTGGTGGGCCTAATGTCCACTGATAAGCCCTCACATCCTGAGATGGATTTGGAAGCAGGCCTTGTTAATGACCTACTGATGTTGAATGAGGAGGATGAGACCACCACCCTGTCTCCAGTTCAGTCCTTGATATCCAGGAGGTATGGTGGCAAACCCCCTATTGATGAACTGTCTCCCAGGGAAGGAATAAGTGCACTGATGGAAAGCAAATAATCTTTCCATCAAAAAACAGCAGCAGCAACAGCAACGTTTGTAGGAACCCAGAGAGGAGAAAAGAGATCCCTGTAACTGTAATAACTGTGTATTCAGTGGGGATATTGGTGGCATCGTACCACCCTCAGATACAAATTGACTGCTAGAATTTTCACAGATACAATTAGGTCAGCCAGAACACTCAGAGACAGTAAGACCCATTCAGATTGTAACTTGCAATGTACCTGGCTGGAAAGAAATTGTTGATTGTGAATTGGTGAGATTCTTATCTGATTTTGAGATAATAGCACTACAAGAAACTTGGTTAATAGGAGTTGATGATTCAATACAGTGACCTGGATTTCAGTGTTGCTATGCACCTGCTCAGAAAAGAGGGAATAGAGGGTGTGCCTCATGGAAGGAATTACAGTGGCAAGAGGAGAGATTGCTCAAGGGGGATGATCTCAACAACATATTGGCCATTAAATTCAGTAATAAAGAAATGGAGCTTATATTGATAAATGTCTACATCCCACCACTCACATCCTCCTATTATAGTCCTGATTTCTGGGTACAGCTAGAAATAATAGTGGAAGAACTAACAGTGATGTATACACAAGCAATAATTATTTTACTTGAAGATTTTAATGCTAAATTAGGTCCATCCATCTACTATCTAGCGCAATACAGTGGTCTTCCACATGATTTTATTAACAATCATCCACAATGATACCGCAGAGACAAACTAATCAATAGGGCTGATATAAGTCTGATATTATTGATTTCTAAGTGTAATTTTCAAATCCTAGAAGCTAAAAATAATACCAATAATAATTATGTATATTCTTAAAATTTTCATTCCAGCCACACAAGCAGTGCTTTAGTTTTTATATGTGTTTCAACATGTAAGGCCGATCTTTTTTCACAGATTAATGTGCTTTTGAGGGGAGAAAGTGACCACCATCCAGTGTGTGTAAAATTTTTGAAATGGCTAAGTCGTTTTAAACATACTTTTCAAACAGCCCAACATCTAAAGACAGAAATGCCTAAACATCTCAGGAGGGTATATACCAGAACTAGATTTGAACAATGGTCAAACATGGAAGGTCTAACCAAGTTCCATATAATGAATGATTTTGTATCTGTGGAGCATCAGAGGTAGAAGATATTTCACATATACTGTTTAGTTGTAACTTGTACAAAAAAGAGAGAAACCAATACATCTGGCCATACATTATTTTTAAAAACACATTGGGATCCATATATTAAAACTACATTTTTATTGGCCGACCAGAATGCTAAAATAACATACAGAATGGCCCTTTTCCTATTTAAAGCAACACAGCTAAGAACTGAATATTTAGAGTCAATTGGGGTAAACTGTAGGGGTAATGCAGATATTTGATCTGGATTGGAACCTTTTTAACAGCTTGTATTGTCAAAGGCTTTCATGGTCAGAATCACTGGGTTGTTGTAGGTTTTTCAGGCTGTATGGCCATGTTCTAGAAGCATTCTCTCCTGATGTTTCGCCTGCATCTATGGCAGGTATCCTCAGAGGTTGTGAGGTCTGACAGCTTTATTTAAACTTATGTTGTACTGTATGTGTATGTGTTTGTCAAATGTTTTTGATATGGCCAATGGGCTATTCAATAAAACATACTTACTTACCATGGTATCCTGGGTGTTGTCTCCTGGGTTTTGTAGGGTACTAGATATCTCTGATTGGGAATTCTTAGCACAACACCCTAAACAGTAAGTCACCAGATTTCACAAGATGTTACCATGGCAGTTATAGTAGAATCATAGTGCTATAATTCAGTAATGTAAAAGCGCCCTACCTGTAAGGACTTTCAACCTTTAACCACTGGCAGGAATAGCTCCCTGGCCAATTCAGTAGCCCTTGTAAAGAAATCTATATTTACAATCTGTACCAGTAAAGTCTCTTGCTCCAAATCATATTTCACCTATTTGAAGGTCAACCCTTAGCAAATATAACCAATATTATGGTTAAGGAGCAATCAGACTAAGACCAGATGGAGGCCATGGGGGTCTAGCAAGAAAACAACTGAAAAGAAAGGGGGGGGGTGCTTTGATCATTGTACTGGAGGTGTCTTGACTTGGTTTGAAAAACTGCTGTCTGTTTTCCAACAGGTAGAGCTATTGCCAGAAAGGGATTTGGACAATGATGGAACAAAGATAAGCGTAAGTATGTGTCAACATATAGACTGTTGCTACATTCGTAATTGCTTTTCACTTCCTTTGCTCCTTTTAATTAAAAACCATCTAAAAGCCATGAGCACTAGACTTATGAATAACATTTATGTATTCTGCCTTTATCCATATCTTTAAGACAAAATATTGCATTACATGTAAAAAAAATGCATTTTCTTGAAAGAGGCAATCCATCTCTTAACAGTCTCTGTCAATATGGATGAATGGATGAATGCCCAGTAAAGATGGGTCTGCTTCTCTCCTGAAGTAAAACATTTGAGTTTTCTTTTCTTTTTTGATTAAGTAAACCAGGCATCCTCAAACTGCGGCCCTCCAGCTGTTTGGGCCTCCAACTCCCAGAAGCCCTAGCCAGCTTGTTCAATACTCTGGAATTCTGGGAGTTGGAGGCCAAAACAGCTGGAGGGCCACAGTTTGAGGATGCCTGAAGTAAACTTTTAAGAAGATAGCTTCCCAATTGCTCGTAGAATAATATACATCCCTTGGATCTACAAACAAAAGCTATACAGATTGTTGATTTTATAGGTGTATTGTGTTGACTCTTTAGCTATTGATAATCCAAGCTGGTCAAGGAATTCTCCTTGTGGTGCCACAACTATATGTAGCTATGCACACATGATTTCACACATCTCACAATGAACTGGAAGCATGTTCATACACCACAATTTCTAGTATACATAGGGATAGGCTCACTATATCTCATGGCACACACACAAAATGCTAGCACATTAAACGTCAGTGATAATAAGATTGTACTCTGTGACTTGGTAAGGTTTAGGATGAGTAGAGAGAGCAGGCAGCATATGGTCCTTAGGTTCAAAAAGGTATTTGAATTTTTTTAAAAAAAATGTGGCTCCCAAATCCCAGTTTTTTGCATCACAGTTTTGTCCCCACATTCATTCAAGCCTCATAGGGATGCTTTCTTTGCACAAACATTGATGTTTAGATAACATTTTGATGTGAAACAGCTGTCTCCTGGGTCTCAAATGGTTCAGGGGCAGATATGTGAAAGTGTCTCCTCACATTTCCTACAAAGCTTTTGGAAGCAACACATTTTTATAAAGGGGGTGGGTACTACCCTCTAAAGATTTGCGGAGGCTTCAGATGCCCAGAATATTTTTAAAACTTTGTTGAACTACTACCTGATGGAATGTAATAGAATCCATGGACATTTCTTAGAAATGTATTTCTCTCAGTCTCAAAGATACTTCTGAATTCCTTAGTATATTCCTGTGCTAATACAGGCTAATACATATATGTTTCTGATTGCTAGAATCTGTGATCAGTTCCTGATTTATCATAGTTTTATTCAGGGCAAAATCTGCTTCATCGACAAACAATACATTTACTGCAAATATTTTACAAGATGGAATTCAATCAAGCTCAATTCTTTATCTATTAAATGTTGAACATAATGTATTTGTGGCATAAATTTCCATAATGGTTGGTCAGCACAGCAAAAATATCAATTTGATGCCAGTTATGGGTTTCGTAGAGAAGCACTTCTCATGCAAAATGCCTTAAATTTTTAAGTGAAGACCAAAAATTTAGATACTGTTGCTAATTCAAGAAATATTCTGCACTGGGGCTGGGACGAGGGGTAACTGCAACGTGGGTGGTGGATTGTCTATGTACATATTTGTATATGTATATTGTAGGTGTATTATAATATTAAAATAAATAAATAAAATAACATATTCTGCATATAATTTGTATATTTGTGCAGGAAACAGTATTTTCTACATGGAAAGTAACATTTTGCGTAAAACAACAATGTGCAAACTTTGTGTAGAATAGGCTCTGAACTGTGAAGATTTTCATCAATCCAGGTGTTGTGGCTCAGCTGGAGCCTCAGGAAGAGCAGGAAGAGGATGATGGGTTTCAGATTCTTGAACATGTTCCTATTGTTGATACAGACGATGTTGATGCTGAAAACGAGGAGTTCAAGTTTCCCATGGGAAGGGATGTTGTCTTAGAAGATGGAAAGGATGGCTTCTGTTCCTCTCCTCTATTTTTTAAAATGTTTTCTATTGTAATGGTATCCTTCTAATCCATCGAAATAAACTTACTTTATATACATACACAAACCATTACATTTTTGCCCCATTCCCCCCCCCCCCAACTTTACAACAAAGCATTTTTAAGTGCGGGCAGTCCAGGATTCTGTCCATTTTTTCCTTTATCCGATCATTAACATTTCACATATCTTAACCAGTTCTCTTTTATTCTTTGTATTTTATAGACCATGGTACATATTGATGTATTATTCCCATAATATCCAATTGTACAATCATAAGTGTATTTGTTCCATCTGTCCATTGTCCATTTCTTTAATCCTTTCATCCCAATGTTATTACAGCATGAGCAGCTTTAACGATCACCATCATAGAATCATAGAATCAAAGAGTTAGAAGAGACCTCATGGGCCATCCAATCCAACCCCCTGCCAAGAAGCAGGAATATTGCATTCAAATCACCCCTGACAGATGGCCATCCAGCCTCTGTTTAAAAGCCTCCAAAGAAGGAACCTCCACCACACTCCAGGGCAGAGAGTTCCACTGCTGAATGGCTCTCACAGTCAGGAAGTTTTTCCTCATGTTCAGATGGAATCTCCTCTCTTGTAGTTTGAAGCTATTGTTCCACGTCCTAGTCTCCAGGGAAGCAGAAAACAAGCTTGCTCCCTCCTCCCTGTGACTACCACTCACATATTTATACATGGCTATCATATCTCCTCTCAGCCTTCTCTTCTTCAGGCTAAACATGCCCAGCTCCTTAAGCCGCTCCTCATAGGGCTTGTTCCCCAGATCCTTGATCATTTGAGTCGCTCTCCTTTGGACACATTCCAGCTTGTCAATATCTTTCTTGAATTGTGGTGCCCAGAAGTGAACACAATATTCCAGGTGTGGTCTAATCAAAGCGGAATAGAGGGGTAGCATTACTTCCTTAGATCTAGACACTATGCTCCTATTGATGCAGGCCAAAATACCATTGGCTTTTTTTGCTGCCACATCACATTGATCTTTTTCACACGTACTGCTCTCAGGCCAGGTGTTCCCCATCCTGTATCTTTGTATTTCATTTTTTCTTTCTAAATGGAGTATCTTGCATTTATCACTGTTGAACTTCATTTTGTTAGTTTTGGCCCATCTCTCTAATCTATCAAGATCATTTTGAATCCTGCTCCTGTCCTCTGGAGTCTGCAAACTTGATTATCATGCCTTTTAGCCCTTCATCTAAGTCATTGATAAAGATGTTGAACAGGACCGAGCCCAGGACGAAACCCTGTGGCACTCCACTCATCACTTCTTTCCAGGATGAAGAGGAAGCTTCAAAGTTTATTGGTCTTCTTTCTTCAGCGTTTGTAGGCCCAACGTTCCAATTTCCAACAGTCCCGGCCCAATGTACAAATTCACCTTGAATAACCCATTTATTTGTTCTAATACCCTCTTCCAGAATCTCTGCACTTCCCCACATTTTCCCCACATATATGTAAACCATCCCTTCCCCTTTTTACAATGCCAACTGTTTGAGCTGGACCCTTTCATCATATATTCCACTTCCGTTCCTCTAAGGAGGGATTCACCTACTATCAAGACCTGCTTCCTTTGAGGATTGACAGGGTACCTTTTGTGCAAGGTAGTGTGTAGGTCACCAGAAAAGTGATCCTACTGAAGTGGATTGTGTAGGTGTAAAGTGTTGTCCTCCTCCTTGACATCCCTAGCGCATTCATCACTGACAATTCATTGAGATTTGTCCAAGAGCCTATCATTCTCCTGAGTGTGTTCCTGTTGCGCCTGGTCTATGATTGGGGATGGAACATCTGCATGATTGTGTAAATGTGAATGTTGTGAAGTGTTGTTCCAGTTAGGACTATTCCCCCACACACTGATCAAGGACACTCCACTGAGCAGTATCTAAGTCATTGTGGTCTTCCCCAAGGTGTTGCATTTCCTGGTAAGGTGTTAGTTGTGTAAGAATTTGGAATCTATTGTGTAACTGCAGCGGAGCAGAAGTATTCTGAGGAGGTTTCCTGGTCCTATGTCTCTTTCTAAGGGTGACATTCCTCCAAGCCTGAGGGCTGTCCAAATCTGAAGTGATCTCCTCATAAGCCTCCCCATAATGTTGGTGTGATGTGGGTTGCTTGTCAAGGACAGTGTGCTGTGTGGTGTCCAAGAACAGCTAGAGTTCCTGAATGTACTTAAGGGTCCTAATATGGTCCCCAAGTTGTTGGATCCTCTGTTCCATGCGAGTCATCTGTTTACACTTGGTGCAGATGTAATTGAGTAGTTGTTGTGTGAAGAAGCTGAATATACCACAGCTTGTACATGAGATGGGAATGTTTTGTGTTTGTTTCATCTGAAGACTGCTAATAACCTCCCCTTTTGTCTGTTTCATGTTGTTTTCTGTATGCAGGGGTAAAGGTGTAGGTTAGTGAGGGTGTGAGTAGTGAGTAGTCATGTTTGCTGGAAACTATTCCGATGTTTGCTGGAAAACAAACTCGGCCAAGAGTACAAAGTCCAACAAATTCCTTGCTTGCTTTGCAGACAATTCCATGGTCCAGAAGGTAGAAGAGGACACAAGGGGGTCGGCTACTCTTGATCTCATCCTAACAAATGTGGAGAACCTGATCAATGAGGTTGAAGTGGTCAGATCTTTAGGGACAAGTGACCATGTGCTCCTACAATTTGAGGTGCAAAGGAAGGCTGAAACTAACACAAGTCAAACTCGCATTCTGGATTTCAGGAGAGCCAACTTCTAAAAAATGAAGGAAAGACTGAGCAGCATTCCGTGGACACTGATACTAAAAGACAAGTTACTGATGGATGGGAGTTTTTCAAGAGTGAAATACTCAAGGCGCAATTGCAAACAGTGCCAACAAAGAGAAAAATTAGAACAAGTGCAAAGCAGCCAGAATGGATGTTTAAAGAACTTCTAACTTGGCAAAGACTCAAAAGACAGAAGCACAAGAAGTGGAAAAAGAGAGAAATTACCAAAGAAAAATTCAAAGAAATAGCCAACTCCTTTAGGGAAAAGGTCCACAAGGCTAAAGCACAAACTGAGCTCAGGCTTGCCAGGGACATTAAAAACAATAAAAGGGCTTCTTTTCTTATGTCAGTAGAAAAAGGAAGAACAAGGAGGCAATAGGGCCTCTTTGAGGAGAATCATAGAATCAAAGAATTGGAAGAGACCTCATGGGCCATCCAGTCCAACCCCCTGCCAAGAAGCAGGAATATTGCATTCAAATCACCCCTGACAGATGGCCATCCAAAAGCTTCCAAACTAGGAGCAATGCTGACAGGGGATAGAGAAAAGGCAGAAATACTTAATGCCTTCTTTACCTCAGTCTTCTCACAAAAAGAAAGCCATCTTCAACCTCAGCAAGATGGAGTGGATGGGGGATTAGAGGACAACCAACCCCCAATTGGGGAACAGATCACCCAGGAATACCTGGCAGCTCTAAACAAGTTCAAGTCGCCAGGGCCAGATCAACTACACCCAAGAATATTGAAGGAACTAGTAGAAGTCATCTCGGAACCATTGGCAATCATCTTTGAGAGTTCTTGGAGAACGGGAGAAGTCCCAGCAGATTGGAGGAGAGCATATGTGGCCCCATCTTCAAGAAGGAAAAAAAGGATGACCCAAACAATTACCGTCCGGTCATCCTCATATGGATATCAGGCAAGATTCTGGAACAGATCGTTAAGGAAATGGTCTGCAAACACTTAGAAACAAATGCAGTCATCTCTAATAGTCAACACAGATTTATCAAAAACAAGTCATACCAGACTAATTTGATCTCTTTTTACAATAGAGTTACAAGCTAGGTAGATGTGGGGAATGCCGTGGATGTAGCATAACTAGATTTCAGTAAGGCCTTCGACAAGGTCCCCCATAACCTTCTGGCAAACAAACTAGTCCAATATGCGCTAGGCAAAACTACGGTTTGGTGGATCTGTAATTGGTTCAGCGAATGAACCCAGAGGGTGCTCATCAATGCTTCTACTTCATCCTGGAAAGAGGTGACAAGCGGAGTGCTGCAGGGTTCTGTCTTGGGCCTGGTTCTGTTCAACATCTTTATTAATGACTTAGGTGAAGGGTCAGAAGGCATGATCATCAAGTTTGCAGACAACACCAAATTGAGAGGGATAGCAAGTACTCCAGAAGTCAGGAACAGAATGCAAAAAGATCTTAACAGATTAGAGAGATGGGCCAAAGCTAACGAAATGAAGTTCAACAGTGACAAATGCAAGATACTCCACTTAGGCAGAAAAAATGAAATGCAAAGATATAGAATGGGGGACACCTGGCTCGAGAGCAGTACGTGTGAAAAAGATCTTGGAGTCTTCATGGACAACAAGTTAAACATGAGTCAACAATGTGATGTGGTGGCAAAAAAAGCCAACAGGATTTTGTCTTGCACCAATATGAGTATAGTGTCTGGAACTAGGGAAGTAATGCTACCCCTCTATTCTGCCTTGATTAGACCACATCTAGAATACTGTGTTCAATTCTGGGCACCACAATTGAAGGGAGATTTTGACAAGCTGGAATATGTCCAGAGGAGGGCAACTAAAATGATCAAGGGTCTGGAGAACAAGCCCTATGAGGAGCGGCTTAAAAAGCTGGGCATGTTTAGCCTGAAGAAGAGAAGGCTGAGAGGAGACATGATAGCCATGTATAAGTATGTGAGAGGAAGTCATAGGGAGGAGGGAGCAAGCTTGTTTTCTGCTGCCCTGGATACTAGTTCGCGGAACAATGGCTTCAAACTACAAGAAAGGAGATTCTATCTGAACATTTGGAAGAACTTCCTAACTGTGAGAGCTGTTCAGCAGTGGAACTCTCTGCCCCAGAGTGTGGTGGAGGTTCCTTTGGAGGCTTTTAATCAGAGGCAAATGTCAGGGGTGCTTTGTATGCAATTGTCCTGCTTCTTGGCAGGGGGTTGAAGCAGATGGCCCAAGAGGTCTCTTTCAACTCTCTTTCAACTCTATGATTCTATGATTAAGATCAAGCCAGTCCATACTGCAGGAAATAAAACCCAATTGCTCACTGGAGGGAAGGATATTAGAGTCAAAGATGAAATACTTTGGCCACATAAAGAGAAGACAGGATAACTTGGAGAAGTAATGATGCTGGAAAAAAAATGTAAGGAAAAAGGAAGAGGGGGTAACAAGGGGTAAGATGGAAAGAGCTGGTGGTGGCAATTAGCCTGCAGAACAAAAGGTGTGGTGGCCTTCATGACCATGAGGTCACGAAGAGTCAGAAATGAATGAAAGAATGAACAACAATAACCCAGTTACGCAGAAAAAAAATTAAATGCAGAGATACAGAATGGGAGATGCCTGGCTAGACAACAGTCCATGTGAAAAATATCTTGAAATCTTTGTGGACAACAGGTTGAACATGAACCATCAATGTGATGAAGCAGCTAAAAAAGCCAATTGGATTTTGGGCTGCATCAAAAGGAGTATAGTGAGGGAAATCATGGTGCCCTTCTATTCTGCTTTGGTTAGACCTCACTTGAAATACTGTGTCCAGTTCTTGGCACCATAATTTTAAAAGAGACATCGACAAGCTGGAAGGTGTCCAGAGAAGGGCAACTAAAATGAGCAAAGGTCTGGAGTCCATGCCCTATGAGGAGCATCTTAAAGAACTGGATATGTTTAGCCTGCAGAACAAAAGGTTGAGAGGAGACATGATAATCATGTATAAATCATCGAATCATAGAATCATAGAATCAAAGAGTTGGAAGAGACCTCATGGGCCATCCAGTCCAACCCCCTGCCAAGAAGTAGGAATATTGCATTCAAATCACCCCTGCCAAATGGCCATCCAGCCTCTGCTTAAAAGCTTCCAAAGAAGGAGCCTCCACCACACTCCAGGGCAGAGAGTTCCACTGCTGAACGGTTCTCACAGTCAGGAATGTTCAGATGGAATCTCCTCTCTTGTAGTGAAAGGGTATCATAAGGAAGACGGAACAGGCTTGTTTTCTGCTGCCCTTGAAACTAGGGCTCAGAGCAATGGGTTCAAATTACAGGAAAGGAGATTCCACCTGAACGTTAGAAAGAACTTCATGACCATATGAGTTGTTCAACAGTGGAACTCTTAGAGTGTGGTGGAAACCCCTCCCTTGGAAATTTTAAAACATAGACTGGGTGGCCATCTGTCAGGGATACTTTGATTGTGCTTTTTTGCATGTCAGGGGGTTGGACTAGATGGCCCATGTTGTCTCTTCCAGCTCTATGATTCCATGATTGTGTGATATGAGATTTAGAAATATTGTAAGTAAAAGTCTTCCCTCTTTGAAAAACTGTTTCAGGATGTTATTTCTTGATATAGTCAATTGTTCAGAAATGACTAAATAAATACAAATAAAATGTTATATTATATTATACTAGCTGTTGCTGTTTCCTAGCCTTAGTAGTCGTAACAATGGTTTCTCTCTTTTCCCCTCCTCTTCTTCTTCACCTCCCATCCCTTCTTCACAACAACAATAATAATGCTTTTTCTCTTTCCTTCTTCACCTCTCCCCTCCTCCTCTTAGTAATAATAATGATAATGTTTTCTCTCTTTCCCTTCCTCTTCTTCTTCACCTCCCTACTGCTCTTCTTCAACTTAGTGCTAATATACCGTTTATACCCGAGTATAAGCTGACCCGAATATAAGCTGAGGCACCTAAATTTACCACAAAAAACTGCAAAAACTTATTGACTCGAGTATAAGCCGAGGGTGAGAAATTTAGCTTGTACTGGTAATCATCAATAGGTTAAATGGTTTTGAGTATTTACGTACAACTTTAGTTTAAGACAAGACTGCCCAACTCTGATTAAACCATTATTCTAACCTCCTTCAATGTAAATGTGCTTACCTATTATCAATATTGATAGAGTAAAATAATAAATGCAATAACATGTAATAAAAATAATAATGGAGTAAATAATGGAAATTTAATAATATTGGTAATAATAAAGTAATAAATGTAATAATAATAGAGTAAAATAATAAATGTAATAATAATCATCATCATCATCATAAATAGAGTAAAATAATAAATGCAACAAAATAATAATAGAGGAAAATAATGTAAATGTAATAATAATAGAATAAAATAATCAATGCAATAAAAATAATGCTAATAACAGAGTAAAATAATAAATAACCTTGACTTGAGTATAAGCCGAGGTGAATTTTTTCAGCCTAAAAAAGGGGCTGAAAAACTAGGCTTATACTCAAGTATATACAGTAATTGTACACAACATAGTGGGATATAAATAAAGATTATTATTATATTATCAATGCATTTATATAATATCAGATTTGTTTATTTGTTTTGCATATGCTTCAAAATTTTTTACCTAACTTTTGACTGAATTATACTTACGTAAATTTAGAACAGATAACAATAATGCCACCATCATTATATTCCCCATTCCCTCCACAAAAAGCCACATAACAAACTCACACATATGTACAGTCCAGTTGGACATGACCCTGCGGCCAGTGGGTGGTTCATTTTTCTTTAGTAACCTCAAATCCCAGGTTTGCTGAATCAGTCTTCTCCCTACCAGAAGACAGACTCTGACTGGATCTTGAAAATAGTTGGGGCACTTGCTGAATGTAATGCCTGATGCTTTCTTTCTTGAATTTTTACAGACAGTGAAAGTACAAGGGAATGATATCTCCCACAAGCTGCAAATCTCAAAAGTCAGGAAAAAAGATGAAGGGTTGTATGAGTGCAGGGTGACGGATGCCAATTATGGAGATCTTCAGGAATACAAAGCCCAGGCCTATCTCAAAGTCAGTGCAAATAGCCACTCTCGACGGATGCAGGCCTTTGAAGCGTCTCCCATGTGGCTACAAGATAAGCCTCGCAAGAACATCTCAGCAGCCATCCCCAGTAGCATCCATAACTCTGCCAGCCAACGTATACGCCCCACCTTCAGCCCTCCAGCAGATGCCAAAATCCCCAAACAAAGCCCACAATCAGGTATGAGAGAATATTTTGAATACTTGAAGGATTTGTGTGTTAACAATCTTGGGACATGTTTCAAAAACTAAGTGAAAGTGGGGGATATTGATGTTAGTAGAACAAAAAAAAACTCATCATGCACAGTGCTGTTTTGAATCCAGTGTGACTTAAGGAAATATGCTAAACACAAGCTCATAATTTTGGAACACTTGGTTCTCATCACATCCAAAAGAACACCAAAAGCCTTATTGAGCTGGTATGATAAGATCATGCTCTCCCACCCCCTTCTAAAGCAAAGGTTGCACTGTTTGTTATCCATCAGCTCAAATGTACAATACATAGCATGGAAGCCCCATTCCCCTTGTTCAAAGCTTACTAATAATAGGTTCTTGTGGGTTTTTTCAGGCTATATGGCCACGTTCTAGAGGCATGCCTCTAGAACATGGCCATATAGCCCAAAAAAAACCACAAGAACCTAGTGATTCCAGCCATGAATGCCTTCGACAATACAACTTACTAATATGCCTTTTTTAGTTTTGCCCTAGTATAACAAAAACAGACATGCCTGGGCAAGATGGACCATATTGTATGTAAAGCTAGTTTGAATAAATTGCTATACCACACACCATAGGGGACTAAATAAATATTGTTATTAGGAATATAAGAAAACAAAGAAAGACCAATTATATCCAAATATGCTTTTCTTCTTTTTTTTCTTACTTTATTTCCCTGCAGACTTACTGTATTAATTGCCATTAGTTTAGTTTTAGGTGTGGGGGGCAACAGCAAACTTCACAACCTATGTCGCATCCAGCCCAATGAAGCCTATCACCTTAGTATTTTACAACCTCCCTGTTGACACTTAAACCATTAAACCAGGGAAGTGTTTGGCAGAGTGGAGCTCCATTTTGAAACGAAACAGATGATTTCCCTACCTTCATCATACTGTTAAATGTATCCATGTTATTCAGCATTCTTTGAGTTTATTTGTCATCACACTTCCCCATGTTTTTTATTGAAAAACACCCTCCCCTCTTTAAAATATCAGCTGTTATGTTTCTTAATTTCTGGAAGCAAGGAAGCGGGGGGGGGGGGGATGGAAGTGGTCATGCACTCTCCCTCCCTCTCTCCCTATTGGCTGTCCCACAGAGAAGGGTGGTGACCTTGGAAAATGATAACTCCAAGGACTGCATAGTATGGAGCTATGGTATTTAAAGTAAGGTCTGTTGCAGTTTATCAGTCTATGCGGAAGTTACCCAGCAGTCTTTCCAGCCCCAGTCCTCTTGTTGAATCACACAGAGACAGAGTAAAAGGAAAAACAAAATTTTATTCTTGAGTAGTCAGGGATAAATATGCAGCTTTACAAAATAACCAGCCTTGAAAATAAACTTAGTCCATTGCAGCAAAATAACTCACTAAATCCAATGCATTAAAAATCATGCATTCTCTGCTTCTTCCTTGGTGCAAGGAGTCTTGTAGTAAATGGTCCAGAACTTCAGCAAGTCCTGTAGTATAGAAGTTCCATCCGGTCTCTTCTCAAATATCTTATCACCATCTCTGAATACACCAAGAAACACTCCTCATGATATATTCCATTCTGGGAGTGCCTCAAGCTTAATTGTCCAGGTGTTCTGCCTCAACATGCACCCATACAGGCAATGATCCTTGTAAAGACTTAGCATACATATGCACATTGTGTAATAAGGTCCAGCTGCATTCATTTCACAGTGGAGATGCACCCAGAGAAGGTTCATGTACCTTGGGAAATTGCAATTGCAAAGACCATCTCATGGAGACATTGCATTTAAAGAATGGTCCAACTGCAGTCAATCCACAGTGTAAGATGCATCAAGAGAAGAGTATGAACCTTGGGAAACTCTAACTCCCAGGAGGTCTCCATCAAATGGAGCCATGGTATTTAAGTGGGGTGCAAGGGCATTCATTCCATACTGTTAATGCACCAAGAGAAGGGTATGGACCTTGGGAAACTCTAACTTCCAGAAGGTCTCCATCATATGGAGCCATGACATTTAAAGTGGGGTGCAAGGGCATTCATTCCATACTATAAATGCACCAAAAGTAGGGTTTGGACCCTGAAAAAATATGACTTCCAGGACTGCACAGCATTAAGACATGGTATTATTATTATTATTATTATTATTATTATTATTATTATTATTCCAACTGGCTGATCAATGAAAATTCATAATCAGAAACAAAGTGAACTCAAAGAAATTCATAAAATCTGCAAAGCAAATGATCATCAGGTCACAGTACAGACAATAACAGAAACTCCAGCAACACTTGGAACAGTGGAACCAACTGAACCAGAAGAAAATGAGGACCTTTTGCAAGAATTTGAAGAACCAGCACTTGAAGCACTTGTTGAACTACCAGGAACATGGACAGCAAGACAACAAGAGCTCAAGAATAAAATCATGGCCCATGCTGCATCAAATGCAGTAAGAAAGCAACTCCCAACTTTTAAAACATTGCCTAAGAGACAGCTGGCACCTATCTTGAAGGATGTAAATACATTACTTTCTACTGTCCAAATAACATCAATAGAACAACCAAACCAGTTTGCCTACAGTACAGCAGTGATAGTAACAGAAGAGCTTGGGCTCTTACAACTAATGCAGCCTCCAAGAAAATTGAGTGGGAGGTCAGGTTGGAGTTGAAAATCAAAAACCTATGATCAGATGCAAGTAACCTGAAAAATATGAAGGAGAAGAAACTGAAGAATGACAAAATCAAGCAATACCTGACTGAACACCAAAAAATTGAAGAAGCTTTGGAAATCGTGAAAGAATAAATTACAGCAACAGCCAGAGAAACTGAAAGATATGAAGCCAGAATCATCCAGTACAGACAAAATCAATTGTTTCAATCAGACCAAAGACGGTTCTACCAGAGTCTACCAGACACAGCAGTTATAAAGCCCAAGAAAACTGCAACAGCTAAGTTTTAGAAAGAAATTAGGGAACATAATAAGAACCAAAACAAAAATGTTGAGTGAATAAAGGAGTTTGAAGAAAAATTCTCACAGAACAAAATGGAACAGATTGAAATAACAACTGAAATGATCAGCAAACAAGTGCAAAAAGAACTGGACATTGCTTGAAAGTGATCAACTGCATGGATTTTGACTCAAATATCTGACCAGTCTACATGGAAAAATGGACCAACAATTGCAAATGAGATGCTGCAAAAAGAAAGTATCAGTGAATGGTTAACAACTGGGAGAACATTTCTGATACAAAAGGATCCAAAAGGAGCCGCACCAGGAAACTACAGGCCAATAACATGCCTGCCCACTATGTTTAATCTACTGACAGGCATCATAGCTGACAGAATTCAAGATTATCTTGAAAAAAAGAACATCTTGCCAGATGAACAGAAAGGCAACAAATGGAAAAGCAGGGGCACAAAGGACCAATTATTAATTGACAAAATGATTCTGGAGAACTGCAAAAGCCAAAAAATTAATCTTCACATGACATGGATTGACTACAAAAAAGGCTTTGCCTCATTCCCACACAGTTGGATCATCAAGTGCCTAGATGCCATTGGGATTTGTAAAAATGTTGGCACTTTTATTGAAAATATGACGAAGCACTGAAAAACTGACCTGTTTGTTGGAAATGAATACTACAGACTTGTCAGCATCAGGAGAGGAATTTTCCAGGGAGACTCATTGCCCCCACTACTTTTCATCATTGCCATGATCCCTCTGTCAACAATTTCACAAAGAACAAACCTTAGCTATCAAATGTCTAAGAAATCTCACAAAATTTCATATCTGCTGTACAGGAATGGCCTGAAGCTGTATGGGAAAACTGAAACTGAAATCCAGTCTTTGACTAACACTGTACAAATCTTTAGCACCGATATCAGCATGGAGTTTGATTTGGACAAATGTTCAACAGTGGCACTGAAGAAGGGAAAAATCATTCCCTTCTTCAGTGCCACTGTTGAACATTTGGCCAAGTGATAAAGTGTCACCAGCTAGAGGCCTATAAATATCTGGCCATACTACAGCTGGATAACATTAAGCATGAACATGTGAAAACTACGGTCAACAAAGAATACACTCAAAGGATCAGAAAAATTCTCAAAAGCAAACTCAATGGAGGCAATGCCATCAAGGCCATAAACACCTGGGCCATACCTATCATAAGATATACTGCTGGTATCATAAACTGGACATAGGTGGAACTGGACAATTTGAACAGAAAAACAAGAAAACTTTTTTTGTCTGTCAGGACTGACTTGAGAAACTGCAAGTCACTTCTGGTGTGAGAGAATTGGCCGTCTAAAAGGACTTTGCCCAGGAGATGCCCGGATATTTTTTTTGGATTTTTTACCATCCTTGTGGGAGGCCTCTCTCATGTCCCCGCATGAGGAGCTTGAGCTGATAAAGGGAGCTCATCCACACTCTTCCCGGATTAAAACCTGTGACCTGTCGGTCTTCAGTCCTGCCAGCACAGGGGTTTAACCCACTGCGCCACTGGGGGCTCAAGAAAACTCATGACAATTCATTATTCACTGCATCCTTGCGGTGAGGTTGATCGGCTATATCTGCCTAGAAGGTCTGGTGGCAGAGGACTTTTACAAGTAAAAGAAGCAATCAAAGAAGAAAAACATGCCCTGGCAGAATATGTAGAGGCAAACGAAGAACCTGCTTTGATTGAGGCTAATAATCAAAAACTTCTCAAAGCACAGCAAAGAGTCAGTACAAGAAAACTGCACTACAAACCAGAGCTGACAGCTGGCACAACAAAGCATTGTATGGGTAGTTCCTTGACAAAACTGAAGGAAAAGTTGACAACAAAACCTGGTTATGGCTAATTAATGGAGCACTGAAGAAGTAGACAGAAGGCCTGATTCTTGCAGCCCAGGAGCAAGTGATCAGAACAAATGCAATTAAGGCTAGGATCGAAAAATCAGCTGATGACCCAAAATGCAGACTGTACAAGGAAGCTGATGAAACCATTGATCATATTCTCAGCTGCTGCAAGAAAATCCACAGGCTACAAACAGAGGCACAACTATGTGGCTCAAATGATACATTGGAATATGTCACAAGTACTACCTGCCAGTAGTAAAGAACTAGTGGGATCATAAACCTGCAAAGATAGTGGAAAACAAATGCACAAAAATACTGTGGGACTTTCAAATCAAGACTGACAAAGTTTTGGAACACAATTCATTTCTGCTCTTCAAAACCTAACACATTTCAAAACACAAAGGTCTTTGATGGACTATTTCCTGTCTCTTCAGTTATTTCACAGATGTATTCAGCTCCCTCTCGTTTTCCTGTTGTGATGTATCTAATGTATCTAATTGTCATCTAAAAATAAATAATATCATCTTTGAAAGCAATTCCCCTGCTTTTGGATATATTATCTAGGTGAGTCTGATATCCTGCTGGTTCATTTACATAAAGCTATCCAACAAACCAGTCTTGCTATTTGATGAGAATACACTTACAGATTTTTGATAGAAAGTTGAGCTATAGTGAATTGGTGAATCATCGTTGAGTCAGGATGAATTCACCATTAACTTAAGCAGACTACGCTTTCTTACTCTCAAGCCTCCATCACCAATATGGTAATAATGCTGATCTGCCTGACATGATTGATAAAAAAGACCTCAACAAGACAGGGATTAGAATTCTCAAGGGCATTTATTTATTTAATCACGTAGAAAAACCATCTGCATACCAATTGGTTACATGTGTACATATTTGTACACCTAACAGTAATGCACTTAATTAATTTTTTTCTACCAGTCCATCATTTGACTTCATTATGTAGTCCCCGTTACAAATTCTTCTTATGATATCATTAGTCATTAATTAATAGGGTTTTGTTTTTTTGTTTTTGCAAATTAAGTTATGTATAGGTACTAAGAATGTCAATCAGTCAATCAATCAAGAGTCTCACCTTGTATTTTTGCACAATGTTAAATGGGTAGCAAAGACTGGAATGAGTTTGTCTATAAAGTACTAGCAGTGCATTAGAGAAAGCTAATGTACAGGGGAAATAAACAAAAGTCTGAAGCCCTGCAGGAATGTTTAAGATGGAATTCAAGAGACAATCAAGTTCTAGAAAGAAAACTTGAAAAATCAATAAATGAAAACAAGTTTTTCCCTCAATAGGTTAAATCTACAAATTAAAAATAATCTTCAATTCTTGCTGCTAAGAATCATGCCTTGAGGCTTAAGAGCATGCTGTTTTCAATCTGTATCTCAAAGCTACACCATATTAAAAAAACATACAATAGCAATGCATTAATAATTGAGAGTGCCAACTGAAATCAATTTTTTTCCTTCTTTGCTCTGAACTACATTGGCCTTACTAAGCATTGTTGTTGTTGTTTTTCTCTCATGAAGGCTTTTTCCCCCCTAATGACTGGAAGAATAGAGTGCAAATTAAACCTCTTCTACAATCATAGAGTTGGAAGAGATGACAGTTCAACTCCCTGCCATACAGAAATGTGCAATGAAATAACTTTTAGCAGGTGGTCATCCGGCCTCTGTTTGAAAACTTCTAAAAAAGGAGACTCTGAGTGCTTCCAGACAGCACCAAAATCCACATTTTAAATCTATAACAAAAAATCCCAGGACCTGACAGCAGGTCCACATGCAGACCTGTCAGTCCTGGGATTTGATCCCCTGCTGTCAACACAGCCGTACTCTGTAGCAGATCAAGATAGAAAGTGGTTTTTTTTTCAGGCAGAAGGTTTTTTATTTAGATTCACTGTTATACTCTAGACCAGGGGTCCTCAAACTAAGGCCCGGGGGCCGGATATGGCCCTCCAAGGTCATTTACCTGGCCCTTGCTCAGGGTCAACCTAAGTCTGAAATGACTTGAAAGCACACAACAACAACAATCCTATCTCATCAGCCAAAAGCAGGCTCACACTTTCAATTGAAATACTAATAAGTTTATATTTGTTGAAATTGTTCCTTATTTTAATTATTGTATTTTTAAAGTGCTTTTGCACTACAAATAAGATATGTGCAGTGTGCATAGGAATTCATTCATGGTTTTTTTTTTTCAAATTATAACCTGGCCCTCCAACAGTTTGAGAGACTGTGACCTGGCCCACTGTTTAAAAAGTTTGAGGACCCCTGCTCTAGACCTTATATGCACACATGGAAATATCTTAATATAAACATAAGCAGATTTGCATGTACGCATATAAGGTCCAGCGCATAATGGAGGGATATTTTTTTAAAAAAAACTTCAGTTGGATCTCTCTCTTCTCTCAATTCTTAATCCAACCTCTGTTTAAGATTATAAAGTGTAAAATAAAAAGTTTCAGAGAGTTCTAATTGCTCTTCATTTGTGCTTCCTTTCACAGCCCAATCAGCTAATCAGCTGTTTCAGGCTTTTAAAAAGTGCACTGGAGCTGGCTACACAGGGGGGAGAGAAGGAAGGCACATGTTTTGCATGACTGCAGGGATATACAGTTATGGCACTTTTAAAGGCTGAATCAGGTTCTAAGCACACCTTTTAAATATGTATGTTTTACCTCTTAACCCAATCCCTCCTGCATTTTGGTTAAATGTCATTTAGCCAACTCCCCTTTTAACCCGGTTATTTCTGGGTTTTATAGCATGTGTAGAAGGGTCCTCCACCACACTCAAATGCACCACATGCTACTGTTGAATCATTCTTGCCATCAACAAGTTATTTTTAATATTCATGTAAAATCACTTTTCCTGTAGTTTGGATCCATTGCCCTATGTCCTAGGCTCTTGTTGTTTATTCATTCAGTCACTTTCAACTCTTTGTGACTTCATGGACCAGCTATACAATATCCCAGAATACTTGTAGGGTATCAGAACAAATACAAACACAAAACAGTCTATGTAAGGAGAGGGTATAATATCCAAAGAACATATAATATACAATTTACCAAAATCCCCAGTACACAGCTCAATTCAGTAGCATAAAGTAAAATGAAAAGGAGCAGCCACTCTCAAACATAAGAGTTCTAGGTCTGAATATGGATTCCACTGTATATAGGCTTCAGGGATACATGCAATGAGAAAAATTATTTAAACGAAGTAAGCAATGAGTCATGAGGCTATATGTAGACTGAAGAAAATAATGAAGATGGAGCACAACTCTCAAAAAAATCTTCATGGGTAAAATCCAAGTCAAGTCTAGTGATAATGGAGCACTGCTCTCAAAAAACATCTTTGTAAGAAAAGTCCAAATAGCATCCAACAGGGGTGCGCGGGTATTTTGGTACCCTGTTTCGGGGAATGAAAGGTCCAACAAATTCCTCACTTGCCTTGCAGACAATTTCATGGTCCAGAAGGTAGAAGAGGCAACAAGGGGGTTGGCTACTCTTGATCTCATCCTAACAAATGCGGGGGACCTGATCGATGTGGTTGAAGTGGTCGGATCCCTAGGGGCAAGTGACCATGTGCTCCTGCAATATGAGATACAAAGGAAGGCTGAAACTAAGACAAATCAAACCCGCATTTTGGACTTTAGGAGAGCTGATTTCCTAAAAATGAAGGAAACGCTGAGCAGCATTCAGTTGACACAGATACTAAAAGATAAGGGAGTTACGGATGGATGGGAATTTCTCAAGAGTGAAATACTCAGGGCACAATTGCAAACTGTGCCAACAAAGAGAAAAAATAGGACAAGTGCAAAGAAGCCAGAATGGATGTCCAAAGAACTTCTAACTGTGCTAAAACACAAAAGAGACATGCACAAGAAGTGGAAAAAGGGAGAAATCACCAAAGAAGAATTCAAACAAATAGCCAACACCTGTAGGGAAAAGGTCCTCAAGGCTAAAGCACAAAACGAGCTCAGGCTTGCCAGGGACATTAAAAACAATAAAAAGGGATTCTTTTCTTATGTCAGTAGAAAAAGGAAAAACAAGGAGGCGATAGGGCCTCTTCGAGGAGAAGATGGGGCAATGCTGACAGGGGGTAGGGAAAAGGCAGAACTACTTGATGCCTTCTTTGCCTTGGTCTTCTCACAAAAAGAAGGTCATCTTCAACCTCAGCAAGATGGAGTGGATGAGGGATTAGAGGACATCCAACCCCAAATTGGGAAACAAGTCATCCAGGAATACCTGGCCGTTCTAATTGAGTTCAAGTCCCCAGGGCCAGATCAACTACACCCAAGAGTACTGAAGGAACTAGCGGAAGTCATTTCGGAACCATTAGCAATCATCTTTGAGAGTTCTTGGAAAACGGGAGAAGTTCCAGCAGATTGGAGGAGGGCCAATGTGGTCCCAATCTTCAAGAAGGGAAAAAAAGGATGACCCAAACAATTACCGTCAAGTCAGCCTCACGTCGATACCAGACAAGATTCTGGAAAAGATTGTTAAGGAAGTAGTCTGCAAACACTTAGAAACAAATGCGGTCATCACTAATAGTCAACATGGATTTATCAAAAACAAGTCATGCCAGACTAATCTGATCTCTTTTTTCGATAGAGTTACAAGCTGGATAGATGCGGGGAATGCCGTGGATGTAGCGTACCTGGATTTCAGTAAGGCCTTCGACAAGGTCCCCTATGACCTTCTGGCAAACAAACTAGTCCAGTGTGGGCTAGGCAAAACTACGGTGAGGTGGATCTGTAATTGGTTAAAATGGACGAACCCAGAGAGTGCTCACCAATGCCTCCTCTTCATCTTGGAAAGAAGTGATGAGTGGAGTGCCACAGGGTTCCGTCCTGGTCCTGGTCCTGTTCAACATCTTTATTAATGACTTAGATGAAGGTCTAGAAAGCATGATCATCAGTTTGCAGATGACACCAAATTGGGAGGGATAGCCAATGCTCCAGAGGACAGGAGCAGGATTCAAAACGATCTTGACAGATTAGAGAGATGGGCCAAAGCTAACAAAATGAAGTTCAACAGTGACAAATGCAAGATACTCCACTTTGGCAGGAAAAACAAAATGCAAAGATCCAAAATGGGGGACGCCTGGCTCGAGAACACTACGTGTGAAAAAGATCTTGGAGTCCTCGTGGACAACAAGTTAAACATGAGCCAACAATGTGATGTGGCGGCCAAAAAAGCCAATGGGATTTTGGCCTGCATCAATAGGAGCATAGTGTCTAGATCTAGGGAAGTAATGCTACCCCTCCATTCCACTTTGGTTAGACCACACCTGGAATATTGTGTCCAATTCTGGGCACCTCAATTCAAGAGAGATATTGACAAGCTGGAATGTGTCCAGAGGACGGCAACTAAAATGATCAAGGGTCTGGAGTGCAAGCCCTATGAGGAGCGGCTTAAGGAGCTGGGCATATTTAGCCTGAAGAAGAGAAGGCTGAGAGGAGATATGATAGCCATGTATAAATATGTGAGAGGACGCCACAGGGAGGAGGTAGTAAGCTTGTTTTCTGCTTCCTTGGAGACTAGGATGCGGAACAATGGCTTCAAACTACAAGAGAGGAGATTCCATCTGAACATGAGGAAGAACTTCCTGACTGTGAGAGCCATTCAGCAGTAGAACTCTCTCTGGGGAGTGTGGTGGAGGCTCCTTCTTTGGAAGCTTTTAAGCAGAGGCTGGATAGCCATTTGTCAGGGGTGCTTTGAATGCAATATTCCTGCTTCTTGGCAGGGGGTTGGACTGGATGGCCCATGAGGTTTCTTCCAACTCTTTGATTCTATGATTCTTCAGGAGTTGATATGATCAGCAACTCTAGACTCATATCGACAACAAAACATAGAGTAACAAGTATTTTTCAGCAAAATTACAGTAAAGATAACCCGTATATCAAACATATTCTCACATAGTGCCTGATAGCTTTACAAGAAGTGGCTCTGCTTGTAGTAATTCAAACTGTAAGTAATTCTGAAGATTCATCCACAGGGTTATAAAGAGTATTTAGAAACTTAAAGGAAACAGCTAAAATTGTGACTCATTAAGTCCCTGAGGGGAAAAGGGGAAAAGGTTTTAAACTTAAAGATCCAGTACATTTCCCTTTGGGATAATAGTTTTTGCAAGTCCATATGGGGTTTTGGAGTGATATATTCCAGAACACAAAATTTGAAAGAATTTGATGAATGTTTGTATTGTGTAAAGTGTGAATATAGAAAGGAGCCAGTAGATAAACATTTTATTCTAGATTTATGTTCAGAAATTCTAATTCTCAGAGTCTTGGTTGTTTTTTTCTGAAATACCACAGATCACAGTCATATGTTAGAAAGTAAATGACATTGCTGCTGTTGAAACTGGAAAAATGTTCAAGCATAGTGCCCACTTTGTTCCTATAGTTATGTACCTCCTTAATGATTGTGCACAGCATTTACAGTGTCCACAGGGGTAATGGCCTCTCAAAGTGCTTTTAGATGTAATGGTAGGAGTGATTAAATCTGTATGGATTAAAAAGTCTCTTATATTTTTGGTACGTCTATTACCGAAAATAGGTAATTTTATGCAACCTGGGATATCATGGAGAAGAACAAATAAATTTCAATCCAGAATACCTTTTGTTAGGAATTACAGACACAAAATTGGGAAAAAAAATAAAGATATTATCCTCAGCTACCTGACAACAGCAGCGAGAATTGTATTTGTGATATATTGGAGAACAGAAAACATCCTGACAATTAAAGAATGGTTGACAAAAATGATGGAGAATGGACAGACTAACACAAGAACTAGAATATAGTCAAAACAAAACTAGAAGAGAGAAAGATTGGTCACAACTGATAAGCTACATGAGACAAGAAAATATGAAGACTTTTATTATAAACTAGCCATTCCCTGCCACACGTTGCTGTGGCCCACATGGGGGTTCTGTGTGGGAGGTTTGGCCCAATTCTCTCGTTGGTGGGGTTCACAATGCTCTGTGATTGTAGATGAACTACAAATCCCAGCAAGTATAACTCCCAAATGTCAAGATTCTATTTTCCCCAAACTCCACCAGTGTTCACATTTGGGCATTTGTGTAGAGTTTGGTCCAGATCCATCATTGTTTGAGTCCACAGTGATCTCTGGATGTAGGTGAACTACAACTCCAAAACCACCAAACCCTTCCAGTATTTTCTTTTGAACACGGGAGAACTGTGTGCCAAGTTTGGTTCAATTCCATCATTGGTGGGGTTCACAATGCTCCTTGATTGTAGGTGAACTATAAATCCCAGCAACTACGACTCCCAAATGACAAAATCAATTTTTTTGAGCGAAGGACATACATTGAGTTGTTAGGTGCATCGTGCCCAAATTTGGTGCCAATTGCCCCAGTGGTTTTTTAGTTCTGTGAATACCACAAATGAACATTATATTTTTATTTATAGATAAGAACAAGAAACAAGAAAGAAAATCATATCCCTTGGAATTGATCAAGACATTAATAATAAATAAAAACTAACTAGGACACCTATCGAACTAGGTCCACAAGGAAGAGGAAGGAAGATCTTTGAAATTACCCCATCCCCTACACTATCCACCCCTAAAAACCAACCCCAAACCCTCCCCTTCTCAATCCCTTTACCCCACATGCCTCTTCCTCCCCCCTGCCCTTTCTTTTTATCTGTTTTTTTCTTGAAAAATTAATAAAAATATTTTTTAAAATGATCTTTGCAGTAAAATACATTTTCTGTACACATTTTCATGTTATTTTTTGTGCAGAAAAAGGATAGTTGGCATCTTGCTAGGAAGTTACAATAACATAAACTAGAGTTTCCATCTTGTAATTGTTTTATACTCACATTTACAATTGTGACAGTTTGGGAGTGGAGTGATTTAGCTATTGGCTGCATGAGAGTTCTGAAGGCTGTGGATTTTGATGAACCCAACAATGGGCATAGTATATAACAAAGAGAATGTATCACTGTGGAACCCAAACAGAAAGAAGGATAACAAAAAGAAAAGCATCCAACTGGATAGATATTGAAAATTGTGAAAAAGGAACCCGCTAAGGTTAGAATCATGGTGATGGAGGGAATAAGGGGAATCTAGGAGGATGTATGGCAAAACTAGGAAACTAGAAAAAGAACAAGCTAAGGTTACTACCATAAAGACAGAGGACATGAAAGGAGTCGTGGAAGATTGGTTGCAAATACTAGGAAAGAGGGTTGGGGCAGAGGAGAGGGGAGGGGACTGAGAACTGAATAGAAGATTTTTATACTGAGGGGTTTTTGATTTTTGTGAGAGCAATTTCAATGGAGTGAAGGGGATACAAACATATAAGAAAAGTTTAAGGGAAGAGCTAGAGGGGAAGAAGTGCAAACATCAAAAGTCTGTTTTATGCCCCAGGCCTCGGAGGGCAAATAATTGAAGGGCAATGGGCAAGATACTAAAGAGATGCCTATTGAGAACAGGAGAAATATTAGCATGCTTGAATGCATGAGGAAATGATCTGCAGAAAATGAGAAGGCATGAGATCATGTGGAGGAGAGTAGCCAACTAATCAAGTGATGTGGGGAAGAAAAAGTAGAGGTAGAAAAAAAGAAGGTGCTTTGAATGCAATTTTTCTGCTTCTTGGCAAGGGGTTGAACTGGATGAACCACAAGGTCTCTTCCAACTCTATGATTCTATGAATAATTGTTGGGAAAAGAAGGGATATGAGTTCAGAGCAGATGGCTTTGAAATATATAACTGAAAAGGCAGGGATTATCTTGACAGAGAATGAGGTGGGCATCCACATGACATTGTTCTCTTCCTGCAGCACTCATATGTTTTTCGAGTGCTGCATCTGCTTTTATTGTTCTCTGTTAAGGGAGGGAAGAGCAGAATAAAAGAAAGGGCAGTACCATTGCTAACATGGATAGCAAAATGGAAGATGAAGGCAGAATGGAAGCTTTTCCCATTGGGAAGGTGGATGATCATTCCATTCCTCCCTTCTCCACTATTTCATGGTGAAGTACGTCATTTGAGAGTTGTCCTGAGGAAGCAGACTTTAAATCCCCTGGCTGTTCCAAGAATGCTCTATCAGCCTCAGAGAATATTCTGTCTAGCTGAATTTCTTCAAATGAATTTCTAATTGAAGTACCATTTAGTATGTATAATTCAGGTCCTTTCTTTTAAAAGACCTTTAAAATTATTTGCTTTCTTTTTTTAAAAAAACATGCATTTTGAAGTGGTCGGTTTCTCATTCTCTTCAAGCATAACACACATAATTGCTTCGTTCTATACTTTCAGAAAATGATGCAAACAAACTACTGATTTAGCTTTGTGGCTTGCTTTGTACTGCTCTTTACAATTTACTTTCAGGAAGGAAGGAAGGAAGGAAGGAAGGAAGGAAGGAAGGAAGGAAGGAAGGAGTGCTACAGAATCCTTATGGGTGTGGGGGGAGGGGGGAGGAGAAGTAGAAGCTGGGAGTTTCTGCTTTTTCCCAAACAAACATATGTAATTACTGTCCTGAGTCCCTCTGTGGAGGTTGAGATAGGACGGGTATAAATAAATAAATAAATAAATAAATAAATAAATTTTGAACCTTTTGAAATTTTGAGCCTTGTGTAACTACCCACAAAAGAATAAGAATTTGGGCTAAATCCTGTTGTTAGTCCCATAGAACCCTAGATGTAAGGAGCTTCATGAGCTATCAACCAACCCCCCACTCCCACATGCAAGATCTCCAGTTATAAAACATCAGGAGCAGGTCATTGCGCAGTACTTTTTAAAATGCACCCAGAGAAGGAGACCCTGCCACCCCGCTAGGCTTGGTTGATTTAAAAAATGGTTCAAAACTCGTTTTGGATGTAGGGGGTGCTGGTGGTTCAATTCTAAAGTCACTTCTGGATTTGTCCAAAAAAATCGAAACTTTTTGAAGTTTCCAAATTGATTCGTTAATGCAGAAGCATGCGTAGTAGAGAAAAACATCACTGGCGCTGGAGAAACTTCAGGGGATTCTCCCTCCCTCATTTTTAGACCTATCCTGATGAAGCTTGCTACAGTGGAACACATGGACCACTGTTAGCTCACCAAATTTCATAATCTTTGACTTATCCATGGAATTTTGGAGAATTTTCAAAGTTTTTATAAAAAACATTTTTAATAATAAAGAAAATCTGTTCCTGGTTTGAAAGTGTTATTTCCTGATTCATTGGGTGGTATTTACTTTGAAAGTAGTTCTATACCAGAAACTTTGTTTGTGTGGCATAAACTGTGTTAAATTGGTGGAGAACAGAAATCATAGTATAGACCCCATCAAGAGACATCTAGACTGACCCCCTTCTTCTGGCAGAAAGGCACCATCCAAACTCTCCTGACATCCATTTGCTTCCTCTACTGAGTTGGAGGGGACTCTCAAAACACATCCATCCCTTTATTCTTATTTTCAGATGCAATCAATCATTTTATTTTATCATTACTTACTGACTGGCTGGCTGGCTGGCTGTGGCTGGCTACCCCAGTGCCTTATTCATGGCAATCAGGCCAAAGTGAAATGATTGGTTTTTAAAGAGTTTATGTTCTCTTGGCTTTGCAAAAGTTGCTTATTGCTTTGCTGCCTTCTTTAGACTCCTTTGTAGATTCCATCAATTTATTTTATATTTATACAAAGACTGCTGCAGACAGCTATTTTTGGGTCCTTCAGCCATTTTGGCTAATGAGCAGGCATGCATTGTGGGAAATGTAGGTTAAACAGCAGGGTCTTTTGGGGTTTTTCCCAAACTACAGTTAAAGATGGTTGTGATTAGCACCTCCCACTGCTTCTCTTCTTGCAGCAACAGTGGAAAGTATGAGGTTTTAAAAATTCCCTTGCCTTTACCAAAGTTGCTTAATGGTTTTGAAAATTAAAATAACCTTGGGAGACATCCAAACATTATAGAATATTGTTGAAGGCTTTCATGGCCGGAATCACTGGGTTGTTGTAGGTTTTTTCGGGCTGTATGGCCATGGTCTAGAGGCATTCTCTCCTAGAATGCCTCTAGACCATGGCCATACAGCCCAAAAAAACCTACAACAACCCATTATAGAATATTTTCAGGGAAAAAAGGTAAGTGGTTCAAATTCAGATCCCCTCCCCCACCTTTCCTGTATGGTTCAAAACCACTTCGGATGTCCAAATTCGTTTTTTTCCTGAATTTCAGTTATTTCCCAATGAACCCATCCAACTCTGCATTCCACCAATGCTAAACTGATTTTACTGTCAAGAAGTACATTTTGATGTTCAGTCAAAATCCACTCTTTTGTAACTTCAAACAATTAGACCTGGTCCTGCATCCTAGGGCATAGGGAAACAGGCCTAACCTCACCCCCCATTATTTGACATCCCTTATATCACTCTTCAGTCTCTTTATTAAGGGCCCTTCCAGCCATTACTAAATCCCAGGAGGAACTGGGCTATTATATTTCAGTTCCTCCCGGGATTCAGTTCCTAAGCCATGTCAAACCCTGGGCTTTACCTGGGGAGATGCTTACATGCCCTTCCCAGTCAATTGGGTGCTAGCTCCCGGGCGACATGGAGCCAGCACCCAGCCCCCCATTTATCCCCTAAACTTACCCAAGGGGCTTGGCTGCATGCTCAGGCACCTCTATTGAGAGCTCCTGGCATGTTTCCATCTTCCCAGCTCACAATGGAAGGGCCTGAGCATGCAATCAGGCAGCTCAGGTAAGTTTAGGGGATAAATTGGTAGTTGGGAGGGGAGGGTGGGGGGCACCAGAATCAGGATTCCCACAGGGCCCACACCTGGAAAGATCTGGATGTTGTATTAAAGTCTGGATCTTTCCAGATGTTTAATTAATCCCAGATGGGGAATCCCAGTTTACTCTAGGTTAATTTGGGTTTACCAGAGATATTATATGAACACCTCAGGTAAATCCAAGATAGGTTGTTATCAGCCTGATTGGAAAGGTCCTAAGTTCAACATGCTCAGCTCCTTCAACTTTGTGGCCTAATAAACCTTGCCAAAACACCCTAGGAGTGGGTCAATGTAAGTCAAAGAAGATTTGAAAGCACATAATAAGAAAACATCTCTTGCTGGGACTAACCAGCAGGATGCCTGCTATAGCCTTGTAAAGAGGAAAGGGAAAGAAAATTGACAGTTTTCCACTTCCTGCTTCGGCTTTAACTTGGCCTAAGGCTGTTCTGCTGTTCCTTGTGTGGTGGAAAATATCACAGGTGAAGAGATTGGACAGGATACGCTCCCGCAGTAGTACCAGCAGCCAGCAATATCCAGGTCTCAAAAAAAAAAAAAGCCAAACCCTAGAGCTATAGAAGGTAGTGAAGGAGAAAACTGCAGTTCAAAGCCCTGAGCAAAATATGGAAATATGGGCGGCACCCCTGCTTTATGGACAAAATAGAATCATAGAATCATAGAGTTGGAAGAGACCTCATGGGCCATCCAGTCCAACCCCCTGCCAAGAAGCAGGAAAATTGCATTCACCCCCCCCCCCCCCCCGAAGATGGCCATCCAGCCTCTGTTTAAAAGCTTCCAAAGAAGGAGCCTCCATCACACTCCGGGGCAGAGAGTTCCACTGCAGAACAGCTCTCCAGTCAGGAAGTCATAATGTTCAGACGGAATCTCCTTTCTTGTAGTTTGAAGCCGCTCCTCATAGGGCTTGTTCTCCAGACCCTTGATCATTTTAGTCGCCCTCCTCTGGACACTTTCCAGCTTGTCAATATCTATCTTCAATTGCGGTGCCCAGAATTGGACACAATATTCCAGGTGTGGTCTAACCAATAGAGGGGTAGCATGACTTCCCTGGATCTAGACACTATACTTCTATTGATGCAGGCCAAAAACCTATTGGCTTTTTTTGCCGCCGCATCACATTGTTGGCTCATGTTTAACTTGTTGTCCATGAGGATCCCAAGATCTTTTTCACACATACTGCTCGCGAGCCATGCATCTGCCATTCTGTATCTCTGCATTATTTTCTTTAAAAGATCACAAGACTAGAGCCTCTCTGAAGGTCCTGTAGTACAGTAAGGGAAAGAAAAGGTTTGGGTGAAATCATATTTCCATGAACTGATTAACATAAATGTCTTTCATTTATGGTCTGGTAGACAATTTAAAAAACTGCAGATGTATCTTCTTTCCTTCCTTCTGAAAAATATACTTGAGATATTTGGAAATTGCATGGGAAAACATAAAATGTGCATATTGAGAAAAGTACAACCCACATCTGATTTAGGTTTCATTTGGGAAGAAACGAAGGTTTTATAATCCAACAGGATAAAAATGCTTCTGGGATTATGAAGATCCTGCTTTCCCCTCCTACCTCTGGGAAACCTGCATTTCCTGTTATTAAGTATTAAAAAGAAGCAATTCAATATACAATATCCAGTTAGATTGTAAAAGCAGGCAACAAACCCTTGTCTCTGTTGAACAAAGGATGGCCCTCACTCTCATGTACCCCAAAGTGTCCCCAAAGAAACAGTCCCTTTTGTTTGTGTGTAACCCCCTTTGAAACTTGGTGGTGGTGGAACTGTTCCTGCAAGAGTCCTGATTTCAATAGTCTAGATGAGCAAGCCAGTTATGTTAGATGGTAGGCAGTACCTGCTCAGTCTCTATACTTTCATTTCCCATAGGCCTATGTGCCATCCCATTGTTGTGCAGGAAACATAACAAAAGTCTATAGCAACTTACATTGCACATAAATCATGAAAACAATTCAATTCTTCCAGAAGTGTTCTGCTTTAAAGCATTCTAGGAGTATTTTAGAGAACGTGCATTTATAGGATGAGCTCAACCAGTTGTTGATCCACACTACATTTCATCCAGTGAATCAGTTAAATCTACATAGACATGGGGTTGCCAAGTTATCTTTGATACAGTGAAACGACTCTAAATTGTGAATAACAATTGGATTTATGCATAGTTCTTGTCTTGAGGTGTTCAAGACATAACAAAATGGACATAGTAAAAGTCCTGGATTACTAACCATGTTCAGAAATAGAAGTCTAAGCTGAATCCTCACCACCAGTCAAGGCATACCAATATATAAAATAGTGGTTATTATTTATGCAACCTTAGCAATACCATAAAAATATAAAGACTTCTGACATAAAATTCCACTGCAACAAATCTCTAAGAGGAATATAAACTTTAAAATAAAGGAGAGTGTGTTTAATGGCATATCTTTTGGGAACTGCATATATAATATCAGAATTTCTTCTAGAGGCTGTATATTTGGAAACAAAAATAGCTCTTACCAGCTTTTATTGAACTTGTCTTCTCTTGCAACCAAATGGATGACTTAGAATAACAGAATAGCATCACTGAGTTGGAAGAGACCTCGTGGCCATCCAGTCCAGCCCCCTGCCAAGAAGCAAGAAAATTGCATTCAAAGCACCCCTGACAGATGGCTATTCAGCCTCTGCTTAAAAGTCTCCAAAGAAGGAGCCTCTATTACACTCCGGGGCAGAGAGTTCCACTGCTGAACAGCTCTCACAGTCAGGAAGTTCTTCCTAATATTCAGGTGGAATCTCCTTTCCTGTAGTTTGAAGCCATTGAGCCACGTCCTAGTCTCCAGGGCAGCAGAAAACAAGCTTGTTCCCTCCTCCCTGAGACTTCCTCTCACATATTTATACATGGCTATCATATCTCCTCTCAGCCTTCTCTTCTTCAGGCTAAACATGCTCAGCTCTTTAAGCCACTCCTCATTGTCTGTGTTTGTTTTCTGGGGGGAAATGCGGAATCATGAGCAAATCCTAATTTTAGGAAACATCATAATTACTGAACTTGTCCTTGAAAAACCTCTGATAAGTTTCCAAGAATCCAGGATGGAATCCTGATAATATTTCATAATATTTGATATTTAACTTGTAGTGCTGACCTTTATCTGATATATAAAGAGGATTCATACAATCTAAAGATATCTAACACCATATGAGAGTTCATTTCTGAAGTCTGTCAATATTAAAACAGTCAAGAAAGGTAAACATTTCTCATTTAAATTACACAGTAATTTCTGCTGTTTAGAATTTGCTGATAGAACTAGAAAGAGTTTTTTTACCTTAAATATTTGCATTTAAAATACTTTTTTAACTAACCAAGTACTAAATTATGACACACATAAGAATCTTTAAAAAAATAACACACACAAGGATAATTGAGTATTGAGAATGAAACCTATTATAATACTTTGGCTTAACTATATTCAGAAAAGCAATTCTCTCTGTTAAAGATGAGATAGTTATAGTGCTTATCACCAGGCTTCAGACTTCAACTGCTTCTTTATATTCAGAGTCATATTTTCAACAAGCCATTAATGTTGCTGTGGTAATAATATTTCAGATTTTGCACAGGAATGTTTTATTTGGTAGGCATGGTAAAAAATTCAATTCCTCTCCCTCATGTAAATGCAATTGAATTAGAGTTTTTAGCTTATTGATTGAATGCATTAACTCCTTTCTGATGACATTTTTTAATCACTGCCTAAGCCTACCTGTCTCTTTCATCTGCATCTTCATAATATACTTTCAACAACACCTCCTACTCTTATTCTCTCCACAATTACCATTGTCATGCAAATTCAATCCATCCAGCTTTCTACACCTGTCATTCAATCCTAATTATCTAACACTAGAATATATATATAGAGAGAGAGAGAGAGAGAGAGAGAGAGAGCATTTTTACAAACTACTTACAGTAAGGCCCCCATATCCACAGGGATTCTCTAACGCCCGATGTTAGTAAGGGTGAGCCCTACACAAGGACGTTACAGGAATGAGATGCAATTAAAAGATGCTTTAAAAACTGATTCATATTTCTGCCAGTAAAATGAAGTTCCCATTATTTTGAAAACTGTGTTGTTACTCCCGGGTCCATTCCTGTTTTATTATTACAACAATAATATAGGGTAAATGAAGAGTGGAGGATTGTTGAAAATATTTCTTTAAAAATGCCCCCCCCCCCCCCCAAATCCATGTTTTGTTTTTTTGGGGTTTTTTTTTTTTTTTGGAATGCCAAGAAATTCTGCTGAGAAGAATTCTGGATTGATAGGAATCTTCACAATCCAGGATTTAGTCATAAATGTTTTTTTTTTTTTTTGTATGGAAAACAATATTTTCTATGCTCAAAACAGATTTTACTCCACATAAATATACGGTATATGATATTTGCACTTTACACATTAGCTCTATCCTCTAATGTTGTGGCTCCAGTCCGCCCACCCATGGCAAGACATTGAACTTTGCTATTGTTTGTTGGTTTTGATGTATGTTTTATATACTGTTTAATGTTGTTGTTTTTATTTCTTTATATTGTTTTGTTATCATTTTGTTTATAGGCATCTTAATGTGTTATGTTTTAACTGTTCTGTTGGACCTGGCTCTATATAAGCCACCCCAAGTCCCTTTGGAGAGATAGAGGCGGAGTATAAAAATAAAGTTGTTGTTGTTGTTGTTATATGCAGAAAATGCTGGGATTCGATATTTATTCTTCCCAAAAACCGTATTAGGTTTATAACAGACTATTACCTTCTGTGTAGAAAATATTGTTTGCTGTGCAAAATAATCACACATGAATTTTGTTCAGAAAAAAACATGAATTGTAAATAGCCTTTGAAAACTATGGTTTTCAAAGATATTCTTGCAGTCAGAGGAAATTGCTAATCTTATTTGTTGCTTTGTTTGAGAAGAAAATTAGTTGAAATTAGCCAGATGAAGTTTAATTCTAAGAAATCAACTTGATGCAGTGGTTAGGAGGCAGCAAAGGTTCAGAGGCCAGGGCTCAAATCTATTCTTGGCCATGGAAATTCAACGGGTGATTTTGGATGAGTCATATTCTCTCAGTCTCAAGAACCACGTTAACTAAAGTCATTAGTTGCTATGAATTGAGCCCATTTAAGCAGTTGAGTCACTTGCAGAACTGACAGTGATCATTTACACAGCTATCCCATATTCCGTGGGGTCTGGTGGCCTGAGTGCACAGGATGACACAATCCCCAATTTTCCCATTCTCACAGTGGTCAATGGCATGGCTATTGTTCATCACTTGTCACCTGAGTGACATTGGCAAGGGCAATTGGAGGAGGGAGGGGGAAAGGAAGCACAATTCTTCCTCCCCACCCCCTTCAACATTGCTCTGGAACCCAGCTGACATCACTACAGGCAGCAACCAATGGACACTAGCCATGTTATGCATGGTGGTCTCTGTGACAAAAATAATTGAAGGGAAACAGTAAGGGTGTCTGCCTGGCAGTGACAAACCAGTTTCAGTGCCACCGGATTGTCAGGACTTTTCCCTGTCTCTACAGTGGCTGGTGCCTGGCAGTCAAAACCATGATCTGGGATTTGTATCTCCAGATTGGCCCCAAAAATAAAGGGTTTAGGTAAAGCTGCCCAAAGAAAAAGGTATTTATTTATTTACTTCATTTTTACCCTACCTTTTTCACCCGAGGGGACTCAAGGTGTCTTACAGTTCTGGCAAGAATTCCGTGCCGGTGAAAACTAACAATAAATAGTAAAAACATATCCCGCAGTTAAAACAATTAACAGTTAATCAATAAAACACATAAACAGTATACAAATTAAAAACATATGAGATCTATTCATCTGATAACCTTGATCAAATCCTTAATTCAGACAGTATTAAAACCTGTAGTAACTTACTCTTTGAACGCTTGTGTGCAAAACCAAGTCTTCAGCTTTTTTCCCCTGAAAGTCAGAGGGATGGAGCCTGCCTGATGTCAGTGCGGAGGAATTCCACAGTAAAGTACCTCTGGATAAATCCTGCCCATAAAACCTAAGGATCGATGATCAATTAAAATCCGCACAAAAACAGGTAACATTTGCAAGGTAAATTCTTCAGAGGCATATTCTATTAATTCTCCTTATGTGTAAGAGGTTTTCTGGACTATTATAGGCTTATTAATACTAATATTCCTAGTATTATGACTATTACTATCATTATTAGCACCAAAGAAGCTTCTTTTTCTCATATTCCCCAGATACATCCAGCAAAACCACTGTTGAATCCAACTCAGCATAGAAGCAGTGTAGGTTTTAATGAGCACCTGTAAGGTTAGCATAAGCAGTGCGATGTCATTGAATAATCCAAATGGGTTATCACAGTCAACTAAATTCAAGGACAATCTGTAGGAAAGGGAGGCCAATGAACATGAAGATGAAAAGGAAAGGAAAGGGTGCTACAAGGAGTGACTTTTTTTTGGTTGTGTCAGGAGTGACTTGAGAAACTGCAAGTCGCTTCTGGTGTGAGAGAATTGGTCGTCTGCAAGGACGTTGCCCAGGGGACACCCGGATGAATTGATGTTTTTATCATCCTTGTGGGAGGCTCCTCTCATGTCCCCGCATGAGGAGCTGGAGCTGATAGAGGGAGCTCATCCGCCTCTCCCCGGATTCAAACCTGTGACCTGTCAGTCTTCAGTCCTGCCGGCACAGGGGTTTAACCCACTGCGCCACCGGGGGCTCCAAGGAGTGACATTGAAACAATGCAAATCAATTTTCAATGAGTTCAGAAGAATAATAGCAAATGAAAAGCTTTTCTGGTGGTCATAGAATAGAACAAATGTGTTCCAGTTCTGTGCTCAAATTATAACCTTATTCTCCATGCATATAAATAACCATGATGCTGTACTGTGATGTATTTCATTGGCTGCAATCCCTTGATGCGATGACTTGTGTGGTTTTGCCAACATCTATCACAAAAGAAAAAAAGCCCAGTCCTGAACCCCTCTATCAAAACATCTATCATGGCATCCATTATGTCCCGTGAGAGATTTTCTGTTGTTGTTGAATCATTTCAATGTTAGGGAAAAATTTAGAAATCATATGCATGTTGAATTTCAACAGTGTTTTCAGATACGGACCTAAGCAATCAATTCATCTCAATTCAGTTTGCCAATGGCCCTAGTACTATA
Organism: Anolis sagrei; assembly: GCF_037176765.1. NCBI lineage: Eukaryota > Metazoa > Chordata > Lepidosauria > Squamata > Anolidae > Anolis > Anolis sagrei. Next base: position 57,321,631 of record NC_090026.1, read on the forward strand.
TGACTTTTTATTCTAAAATAATAAAACTTTGAAAATTGAAACCTGTACTGAGATTTTTTTAAAAAAATGACTCACACATAATTTAAGAACATTACCTTAGTGCACGTAGAGATATTTGTTTTGTTTGGATGCTCATTGTTAAAGGTGGGGGCAGAGGCAGCCCTAAGTAATTTTCAACAGTAAGCAAATAGTATTTTGGTGCCCCCCCCCCCCAACCAACCATTGATATTTTCTGTTCATCGTGGGAGTCCTGCGTGCCATATTTGGTTCAATTCCATCATTGGTGGAGTTCAGAATGCTCTTTGATTGTAGGTGAACTATACATCCCAGTAACTACAACTCGCATATGTCAAGGTCTCTTTTCTCCCAAGAGTGCCTCAAGAGTGCCCCTGGGCAAAATCAATTATACTGCAAATGCTTACTTTGCGTAATGGGTTGAGCTGCCCCTGGGTGGGGGCTTATTTGAGGAATAAAATCCCAAACCTCTGAACACCAAATGTGATTGGAATGAGGCTTCTTTGTTTAAAAACCCCAAAAACAAAAGCTGCAATAAGCTGGAACTTTCTTCTGGCCGAAAAACCTTATGAAAGCACTCTGGCCACCACCAACTTAAAAGCACTGACAAGCCCTTGGCTTACTTGAAGTATCTTGAGCAAGAGAGTTGGATTAGCACTCAGGCTTGTGTTCTGAGGTAACACTAAAAGATTGTTCTTTAAAATCTATGCTGCCACCATTAGTCTCTTGTTTGCTGCAGGAAACTGCTTTTAAAACTTCACCCACAAAGGCACACGTGAGGCAGATGTTGTGAACAACAAAACAATGATGTTTATTTAAGAGAACTTGAACAAATCAGGTATAATTCTTAGCTGTTCTGAAGTATTGGCATAAATGCTACTTTGAGCAGTTCAAACTTAGTTACAAACAATACTTCTCTCTGCCTCCACAGAATTTACTGACAGGATTTCCTCTCTGAAAGTTAAAAAAACCCATACTACCTCCACACAGCTGTTTTTAATCATACAGGGTGTCCCAGAAGGGGAAATTGTTGAATTAACCTTTATTGACAAAATATTCACATCAACATTTAAGAATAATAATAATAACAACAACAACAACAACAACAACTTTTTGTAACCCACTTTCGGTATCTGCTGAGGTCGTTGTCGTCCCCGTCCCCGTCCCCCCTGGGTGGATACCAAAACAAAGCCCCTTTCTCTACAGTTCCCTGGTCTGATATGGGTCTTTTATCTGAAATATAAGGGTGGTATGAGCTGCTGCCTCTGAGTGCATTGGGGTCTCCTTTCCTCTTTCTCTTCTCTTCTCTTCCCTTGCTTTTCTTTTCCTTGCCTTTTCTTTCTCTTCCAATCCCTTGCCTGTCTTCTTTCCTTCTCTTCCCTTGCTTTTATTTATTTTTTGCCTTTTCTTTCTCTTCTTGTCCCTTGTCTACTTTCTTTCCTTCTCTTCTCCTCCCTTCCTCTCCCTTCTCTTCCTTCGCCTTCTTTTCTCTTGCCCTTCCTTCCTTTTTCTCTTCCCTTCCCTTCCTTTCCATTACCTTCTTTTCACCTGACCTTCCTTCTCCTTCCTTTTTTATTTTCTCTTCCTTGGCTTTCTTTTGCCTTGCCGTTACCAGCCCCCTCCTGCCACCTGAGAGCCCCAACAAACATGGCCCTCTCCAATCCTGCTCCCCCCTGCCCCTCATCTGGGATTCAGTGGGTTTGGAGCAGTGGCTCCCAACATTTTTAAAAAATCTGATTCTCTTGAGGAGTTTTGGTGTAAAAAACAATTTTATACTAAAATTCGAAGAATCAACCTGCAATATGTTATGCTCTTCCCCACAACTTATTTATGTGAACAAGAGTTTTCTGCTTTTAATTTTAAAAAAGTCCAGATTGAAAATAAGTGATGATATGCATGTAGCTTTGAGCAATAATATTAGCCCCAGGATTAAAAGAAGTAAAGAAGATGCAAGCTCAGAAACTACATTGATGCAAACCAAATTTAATTTTCTGTTAAAATGTTCTTTTTATATTATAATATTACTCTTCATTCATTCTACTATTAAGTTTAATAAATATGTTAAATGTTTTGACTAAAGTTTATTTTTAGATTAACACAGTTAATTATTCTTGAATCTTGCGGTCCCTGCTAAAAACAAAAATAATGCAAGTGATCCCTGGTCAAAAAAATGTTGAGAATCACTGCACTACACCAACTGATTTTGCAGGGGTTAAGTATACCTTTAGTTTGAATTGTTACCCAAGAGTCCTTGACTATATGGTGGCAATGGGCCTGGTCCTGTTCAACATCTTTATTAATGACTTAGATGAAGAGTTAGAAGGCATGATCATTACATTTGCAGATGACACCAAATTGGGAGGGATAGCCAATACTCCAGAGGACAGGAGCAGAATTCAAAACGATCTTGACAGATTAGAGAAATGGGCCAAAACTAACAAAATGAAGTTCAACAGGGACAAATGCAAGATACTCCACTTAGGCAGAAAAAAATGAAATGCAAAGATACAGAATAGGAGACACCTGGGTAAAGAGCAGTACGTGTGAAAAAGATATTGGAGTCTTCGTGGAAAACAAGATACACATGTGCCAACAATGTCATGCAGTGGTAAAAACAGCCAATGGGGATTTGGCCTGCATAAATAGGAATATGATGTCTAGATCCAGGGAAGTCATACTACCCCTGTATTCTGCCTTGCTCAGACCACACTTGGAATACTGTGTCCAATTCTGGGCACCTGTGTCCAATTCTGAGACTGGAAAGCCATTTGTCTGGGGTGCTTTGAATGTGATTTCCCTGCTTCTTGGCAGGGGGTTGGACTGGATGGCCCACAAGGTCTCTATGATTCTAATGAGGCTTTCAGAATTCAGGGAGGTGCTCTGTCAATGCTGTATGCTCTATCCCCTTCCAGCATTTCAATTTTTTTTTTTTTACAGTGGCACAGAGAACTATCTCATCCACAATATGCTTATGGATAACAATGCAACAGGCAACCTTCTATAAACCAGTTCACTAACATTTTTAAAACACCCATTTAGTTCTGGCCAACGTAAATTAATCTGTATAGCTAAAACACACTTCACCGATCATACATCATTCCTCATTATCGGGCTGGACAAATTTCCTGTTCTAGCAGCCTACCTGGGATGACAAAATGTGGTAGGGTTCTCAAGGCCACACTTTATCACTCATGAGCTATAGTCAGTTTGATGGGTTTTGAATTGCATTTCCCCACCACAGCATCTGCTGAATCACTGCAGTAAGTATTTTCTAGTGAAATAAGGGATGTTGTCTTATGATATTGTGTTTCCAAACTGATTGCAGATTTATTGATTTTTATAATAAATACTTTGAGGTGGAAGATGTTTCAATTTGTTTGTTTTGCCACATGGTAATTGGACTACATTGTTGGGGGGCTCATACAAGACGCCAAAGCAAAGCACCTCTGTGAGATTGAAATACTTCGTATGTGTTGTTATTTGCAGTGCATGCCAAGACAATCATGGGCACAACAGCCAAGCTGGCAAACTAACTAAGTATATAAATGTATATGTTTAAAAAATCTTATAAAGGAGCATTGGAAATCTGCAAGATGAGCGTATATCTTATAACTTCTTCCGCAGGTGCGAGGATAGCTACAAGCCATGGACTTTCTGTCCTGCTTCTTGTTTGTGGCTTTGTGAAGGGTGCTTTGCTTTAATCTAAAAAGTGCTGACTTTTTCCAATATCACTTTCTCTTCTTAAAGCAAAGAGCAAATCATCTGTAAAACCTACGGAGCGGACAGCAAAGTTGACCCTAACTTCCAACTCTGCACCCAATGTACTCTAACTCTCTACACCAAGGAGCATCTTCTTCGGGACAAACACACAAAAAAAATCAAAATATTAAACAAATTTTCAAAAAGGAGAGAAGAGGCTACCACATAGTTGCTTTATTTCATAGGTTCCCTTTCTTTGGAATTGGAATAGTGTGCTGGAACATTGTTCAACTTATCAACAACCTTATCTCTTCCTTTCTCCCCTTTTTGGTTTGACAAAAGAGAATTGCTGAATTTCCTTCACTATTCAGAGGCTGGCTACAAATTTTTAATACTTTCAAAATGGACATTTGTTCTTGTTTTTGAGGGGAAAGTACCACTCAAAACAGAAAGGAAGAAAAGAACCCAAACTCTCTCTCCCCCAAATCTCAACTAAAGACCTGTCTGACATATAGGGAGTATAAAACATTTCTGTGACAATGGATGGAAATATATGTTTTAAAAGTATTTATTTTCTAAATGAGAAATCTAATAAAAATTCAAAACTGCTTATTGTACAAAAGAACTAGATTTCTGAAAGATATTCAAAGAAGTGTTTAAGCCTCTCTCAGGCATTCTTCTCTCTTTTAATTTTTCCCTGTCCCGTTGTTTTTGGATTTCTTTTCTGTTCTATGGTGGCAAGTAATTGTTGGCCCTGGCCAATCCTTGTGGAGCACATGAAAGTTTGTATAAATACATATTTTGTTTGTGTGTGTTCTCTTTTTTGCTGTTTTTTTTCTCTAATTTTGCAACTTCTGTATATGCAAACCTAACTTAAATTCTGTAAATTGCTTACTTGTGTGAAATAACTTCAGAATAGACATCCTGCAAGCCAGTTCTGAATATTATCTCAGTGTTGTGCCACCAACTCACATCTGCTTCCTTTTCAACAAAGCATTCATTTTAATTTGTCATTCAGTACTATGTAGAATTTTGTAATTCATCCATTCACTTTTTGCTGGTCTGAGCCTTTGCAGATGGCAGTGTGACCCTCTGTTTACTCTGTAAAAATGCACATTAAAATTTGTTATGGTCTCCAAATTGTGAATTATTTGGGTTTTTCATATGATAGGTTGGAATTATTTCTCAACTGCTCTTTTAATTTGTGATATTTATTGGAGCGGAAGGTGTTTTGTTTTTTGCTTGGAAAGAAAAAATATGCTGCTATTGGTTGAAGTAAGTTATCAAGGAAATACCTCTGAGGATGCTTGCCATAGATGCAGGCGAAACGTCAGGAGAAATGCCTCTAGAACATGGATCTATAGCCCGAAAAAACCCACAAGAACCTAGTGATTCCAGCCATGAAAGCCTTCGACAATATATCAAGGAAAGATTTTTTAATTAACTCAGCTCACTCAGAAATCTTGGAGATTGCTTACCCTCTCATTTCTTTATGTGCATTCAAATGGAATAATATTTCTTGTGTCTCTAGTGTGAAAATGGGAATTTTCTGAATTTGCTGCAGGAGTGGGATTTTATTATCACAATCTTTAGAAAGACTTTTAAATCTGTCAAAGCCTTTGTTTTTCCTAGCTAAATGAGTAATCTAAATGAGTAGCTTGCTTATTGATGTACTGGGGACTTTACAATAAATAAACCCAAGTGCTTTTAAATGTTCTATCTGAACATTCAAGAGGGGATAGTAAATGTGTCATAATTAGCATGTATGTACTTGCCAAAATCCACAGGACAGATCTGTGCATAGCACAGTATATTCTATATCTGAATATCTGAGGTTATATAGAACTGTTGTATACAGATTTGCTTTCCCCCAAATAATTTTAAGAACTGTTGTCAAGTAAAAATGTTGAGGATTCTTGTAAATTAATCTGTAATTCCTTCTTCAGTGCAAACCAGGTGACCATTCCCTGAAGAAAGAGAAATAATAGAAGTGTCAGCAATATCAGCCACATATGTAGATTCCATATTAAACACATTAGAAAAATCCACAATACAAAAGTGTGGTAACAAATTTGTTGTAAAATAAGTCTATTCAGCAGAGCATGGAAAATTATTTATGAATTAGAAAGTCAAGTGAAATCATTTTATGGTGGTCTCAGAGCAAAATTCCGATGAGTAGCTTTACTATTACTAGTTATGTCATTTACTTCATCTAAAATCCCTTCTTCTAGGTGGGAATCTTCTCCTTCCTTACTGCCAGTTAATCTAATCCTGAATTCTACTAGTCCACATGAGGACTGCACACACAGTTGTGAGATGCCTCTTATTTTATTTATGATTCCAAGAGAACCATTTAGAGTTTGGAGGAAAGGGATATTCAGGAATCAGGGATAAGAAATTAATAATTATTTTCCTTCTACCTCCTCAAATCTTCACCTGTAAGTCTATCTAGTTTTGAAAGTCTTATTTTGAGAGCAGGAAAAACTAAAGGTTTCCCCCTGACATTAAGTCTAGTCATGTCCAACTCTGGGGGTTGGTGTTCAACTCTATTGCGAGTTTGCATACCATTTTGCAGGCAAAGTTGCTCAGATACGTCTTGAGCTGGACTCCAGTTTCATCACAGTGCCAGGGGAGGTGACTGAGGCATCTGCTTGTTTGATTTTGTGCGATTCTTTTAGGCTTGTTCTTCCTGAGACCGTGGAGGAGGTCCTTTGTGCTGTGGAGGCGACCACGTCGGCTTTAGACCCTTGCCCGTCTTGGCTAATTAAATCGGCCAGGGATGGGTTGACTGATTAGTTTGTGTTGATCATTAATGCATCACTGGAGCAGGGTGTTTTTCCATCTCGACTAAAACAGGCTGTGGTCCGACCACTCCTGAAAAGGCTTCCCTTGACTCCACGGTGCTGAACAACTACAGACCGATCTCCAACCTCCCTTTCTTGGGCAGGTTGCTGGAGCGGGTGGTTGCCTCCAGGGTTTTCTAGATGACATCAATTACCTGGACCAGTCACGGTCTGGCTTCAGGCCTGGCCACGGTTCCGAGACGGCTTTGGTCGCCTTGGTGGATGACCTCCGCAGGGAACTGGACAGGGGGAGTGTGACCCTGTTGGTTCTCTTGGACATCTCAGAGGCTTTCGATTCCATCGATCATGGTATCCTTCTGGGACGACTCTCTGGGATGGGTCTCGGGGGCACGGTTCTGTCGTGGCTCCGGTCCTTCCTGGAGGGTCGATCCCAGATGGTGAAGCTGGGAGACGCCTGCTCAGACCCCTGGCCTTTGACCTGTGGGGTCCCGCAAGGCTCTATTCTGTCTCCCATGCTTTTTAACATCTACATGAAACCGCTGGGAGAGGTCATCCGGAGTTTTGGAGTTGGGTGCCACCTCTATACAGATGACGCACAACTCTACTACTCCTTTCCACCTAATTCCAAGGAAGCCTCTCGGGTGCTGGACGAGTGTCTGGCCACTGCGGCTGTCTGGATGAGGATGAACAAGCTGAAGATTTATCCCGACAAGACAGAGGTCCTTCTGGTCAATCGTAAACCGGATTGGGGTATAGAGTGGCAACCTATGCTGGACGGGGTTACACTCCCCTTGAAGTCACAGGTCCGCAGTTTGGGTGTCCTCTTGGACTCATCACTCACGCTTGAAGCTCAGCCGTCGGCAGTGGCCGGGAGGGCTTTTGCACAATTGAGACTCGTGCGCCAACTGCGACCATACCTCATGAAGGCGGATCTGGCCAGGGTGGTCCATGCCTTAGTCACCTCCAGATTGGACTACTGTAATGCGCTCTACGTGGGGCTGCCCTTGAAAACGGCCCAGAAATTCAAACTGGTCCAACGGGCGGCGGCCAGGTTGTAGTAAAAGCACTCTCTGTCAAAGAGTGCTGATGTCTCACCTAACCATGTTTCCATACTATTGAGCCATGGCAGTTAAAGTGGTAACAGGTAAGACATACCTGTTTCGACAGGCTTTTAATGTTTGTTAATGTTGTTTTTAAATTGTTTTAAATTGCTTTTAAATTTTGTTAGATTTTAGCTATTCTTTAAGCCGCTCCGAGCCCCAGGGGAGTGGTGGCATATAAGTTTAAATAATAAATAAATAAATAAACAAGATGCATTTATATCCCTGGATGTCAGAAGCTCTTAGTGGTCCAACCCAGCAAGGATTTCTTTCTCTTTGTTTTCCTCTTATTAATTCCATCTTGGATCTTGCACCTACATTTGAAGTCAGTTCCTTTCTCTTCCCTACATTTTAATTCACATAGCATGACATCCCTGAGGTTCATCAGATACTAAAAAATTATTACAGTACTCTTTTTTTTCACTCCTAAATTGATAGAAGATGGGATGTGCTGAGAAATAATGTACACATTGTAGGTGGATGTTTGTGTTCTTAGGTATGCCTAGCAATGTTATCACAGCGATGCAGCTTCCATGTTAAAATGCTCTTTCTGCATTGATCATTAAAATGAAGGGCACAGCCAACTGATGCAATGATGAAATGAAGTTTCTGAGGTATTTGAGGGGAAACATTAAGAGAATTGGTGAAATTTCACAGTGGGAAAGGCAACTGGGGACACATCTACACTGACCATTTAATGCAATTTCAACTGGTATTGAAAAAGTGGTTTTGCTGTGAAATGATTACATAGGAAATCCTGAAATCAGTTTGCATCGACAGTGATTACTAGGAATATGCAATTTGGTTTAAACCTGTTCTGTTGTTGGTGTCCCAAATTCAGTGACTTCCTCTGATCAGGTTTTTGGGAGTTTCCTGAATTCGAGCAAACAAAAATCAATTTTTTGGTCTGGCAGCTGAAAGATCTGTTTTTTATTCAGGAATATCCAGCCCATTGGCGGCAATGGAGAACTTCCCAAGCTCTCATTTCCATTTTTTAGGGCATCAATATTAAGAAAACTGGCATCCTTTCCCCTTATATTCTTCAAGAAGACCTGGGTTCAAGGCATCAGACTTAAGAAACCATCTTCTCTGGCATCATTTCTACTCAACACCCTTTCAATGAAGCTGAATTAAGGCATTATTTTTAAACACTTTTTCAGTGGGAGCCACACCACCTGAAGGAGCATTAGCCATTCTTTAAAAATTATATAAATTACCCCCTCCTTTTTGTGGCTTTTGAAATGGCAAGATACCTCTACCCCACATTTGAAGCTTGCTTCATGTGAAGGGCACCATTGGTGGAAGTTTCTTAAGTGTGTAGAAAATAAACTCTAATTTATAGCTATTTGAGTCAAAAAGCAGGGCAAGTGATGATTGGTAATTCTATGAATCTATAATCCATCTTGGAACCGATTGAAACAGAACTCATTTCTCAGTGTGTTTCAATTGACAGGCCTTGAAAGGATGTGAAACCAGGAACCTGACCTCAAACCGCTTTATACGCCCTCCCCCCCCCCCTTTTCTCATGGAGATGTGTGTCAACACACCAGAGGCATACAAGGTGAATGAGTAAAATGATCAAAGGTCTGGAGAACAAGTTCTATGAAGAACGGCTTAAAGAGTTGGGCCTGTAGAAGTGAAGGTCGAGAGGAGACATGACTTCCCATGTGAGGAGAAGTCACAAGGAGGAGCTTGATTTCTGCTGCCCTGGAGACTAGTAAACGGAACAATGGCTTCAAACTTCAAGAAAGGAGATTCCACCTGAGCATTAGGAGGAATTTCCTAAGTTTGAGAGCTGTTCCGCAGTGGGACTCTGCCCAGCAGTGTGGTGGAAGCTCCTTCTTTGTAGGATTTCGAACAGAGACTGGATGGCCATCTGTCAGGAGTGCTTTGAAGGCAATTTTCCTGCTTCTTGGCAGTGGGTTGAACTGGATGACCCACAAGGTCTCTTTCAACTCAATAATTCTATGAGTCTATGATTCTAAGAAGGGAAAGTTAGCACCAGATGAAATAAATTACCCCTCCCAAGGACTCAATTATCCCCTTCCTGCCCAGCCATGTCCTTGGGCTGTTTCTTGGCTGACCCCCTTCATGATTATTTACTGTGCTTCAGTGAGCCAGGTGTCTATGTTGGGTAAGTTTCCGAACTCTTGGGCAGAGGCAAATATAGTTCTTATCCCAAAATAGGATAGAGATATGGAACAGGTGAAGAATTATAGACCAGTCTCACCCTTAAATTGCAATTATAAATTATTTGCAGAAATTCTTGCAAACAGATTGAAAAGAATTCTGATTAAAATTATAGATGTAGATCAAGATGGCTTCTTCCCAGGTACACAGTTAAATCAGAATGTAAAAAGAATGCTAAATATAGCAACAAGACCCCAACAGAGAGCTCGCATTGTTATTTCTTGAGGCTGAGAAAGCATTTGACAAAGTTCATTGGGATTTTATGTATAAAGTACTGATTCAATATGGGGTGGACACAATTTATTCTAACCAAAGAGCAAACTTATGGATAAATGGTTAATTGTCAAATTGGATAGAAATACAAAAAGGAACAAGACAAGGGTTCCCACTGTCCCCTCTTTTATTTATATGGATGTTAGACGTACGACTACTACTACTAATAATTATTATTATTATTATTTTATTTTTATACCCCGCCAACCATCTCCCCTAGGGTACTCGGGCGGCTTATAAGGGACAAGCCCAAAAGTTACAATTAAAACACAGAAATAAAATACTTCAATTAAAAACATCATATAAAAGCAATACATCATAATAATAAAACACATAAAAGCTATATGGCTGGGAAAGAGAGCATAACTGAGGTACATTCGAGTGCAATACATTTTACTGGAGCACGAGAAAATTGCAACATGCGCTAGATTGGGTGGGAAATATTATCATAAAACATTTGAGGTAGACCATTTGAGGGTCGAGTAAAGTGCAGAGCTCAATGGGGAACAAAAAATTACTGGTAAGCTGCTTAATCAAAAGCACACCAAAACATCCAGGTTTTTAGTTGACTCCGAAAGGAGGACAAGATGGGAGCCTGTCAGATCTCCCTAGGGAGGGAGTTCCAGAGCCGAGGGGACACTGAGAAAGCTCTCTCCCTCATCCCCACTAACCATGCTTGAGATGGTGGGGGGGGGGGAGAGCAGTGCCTCCCCAGATGATCTCAAGGTATGCACTGGTTCATAGGGAAAGAGGCAATCATGAAGATAAGCAGTATAACAATTTAGCACTGCACAGATATAAATAAGATATAAATAAGGTTCAATGGGCATGGAAAAGTTTCTCTCGGTTAAGTTTCTAGCTATAACAGGAATTGTATAGAATACTAAGAAGGCTGTTCTAGTCTTAATACATGACTCATCCAGAAACATGCATAGCATACAGCTGGTTTCTTAACTGCAGCAATCATTCCTGATTACTCCTATATATAAAACTAAATATGACAGCTGTATTCATACACAGTAAGATTCACTTACCAAATTCTCTTACATTTGCAATCAGAAAATAGCTCATTTCAAAGTACTTCTTTCTTGTGAATGAACCATTGATTCAATACAAGATTCATGACTTCAACATATGAATCAAATTAAAAACAAGCAGATTTCCCCTCATTCTTATTTATTTATTTATTTATTTGCAAGATTTTCATGTTGCCACATAGGCTGTTTGTGATTATGATCAGTCTCCACATTTGCTTGGGTTAGGGACAGAAGACCACCTCTGAACTGGAAAAACCTTGAATAAAAAAAACCTTTTCTTTTTACCTGAAAAACATTTCTCTAGAAATTTCTAGTTCCTCCAATACAATTATATGGTCAACTTTTGCCAGAAGATGACCACTGAATCATGTTGTAGGACCTATGAATTGTCTAGAGAAGTGTTCCCTCTAAGAAAGTGAAGGTCTTCCAGAAGCATTCTAGGTGTGGTCTAACCAAGGCAGAATAGAGGGGTAACATTACTTCCCTGGATCTAGACACTATCCCCCTATTTAGGCAGGCCAAAATCCCTCCTTTCATGCCTCTTCAAATTCTGCAGTACTGTTGGTCATAGCTGACCTCCAGCTGGAGCACCCAAGGACTAGGGCTTCCCAGTTCTCAGTGTCTATGCTGGAGTTTTTACGGTTGGCTTTGAGCCCATCTTTAAATCTCTTTTTCTGCCCAACAACATTCCATTTTCCATTCTTGAGTTTGGAGTAGAGCAACTGCTTTGGGAGATGGTGGTCAGACATCTGGACAACGTGGTCGGTCCAGCGGAATTGATGGCGGAGGACAATCACTTCAGTGCCTGTGGTCTTTGCTTCTTCCAGTATGTGACATTTATCTGCTTGTCTTCTGAAGAGATTTGCAGGATTTTTCAGAGGCAGCACTGATGGAATAATTCTAGGAGTTGCATGTGATGTCTGTAGATAGTCCATGTCTCGCAGGCATATAGCAGGGTTGGGAAGAGAATAGTTTTATAAACAAACACCTTGGCTGCCAAGGTAGTGGAAATTGTCAACATTTTCTAATGTTACACCATTAAGCTGTATTTCTGGCATTGGGGAGGGATTAGCTGGTGACTGCTGGAAGAGCACTTTGGTTTTATCGATGTTCAGTGACAGACCGAGCTTCTCGTATGCTTCTGCGAAGGTGTTTAGAGTGGCTTGTAGGTTGTGATAAATTGACTACCTTTTAGGCCAGGGAAAAGTTAAGGAAGTGGGCCCAAGGATTTCGGCAGCCATTTTGTGAGATGGTGCAAGGAGGCAGCCATCTTTTCTAGAGGAGGAGGAGCTTAGGAGCAGCCTGGAGGGAAATGTGGAGAGCCTTTGTGATTGGCTGGGAGAAAGTGGGTGAAGCTTAGTGAGAGTGCAGAAATAAAATTGCCTGAAAAGGTGCATTTTAAAATCTGACAGTTTAGTCAGCGTCTGTGTGTTGAAGACGAAAGTTAAGTTGTTGGACAGAGTGAGTTAGGAGAAGAGAAGTTAGAGAAGCCAAAGTGGTTAGTTAGAGTTTACAGATAGCTATTAGGAAGAATAGCTGGTATAGAGTATAGAGCAAGGGAAAGGACTGTCTGGAGAAATCAGGAATTCTAGTCAAAGGGAAGTCTGCTAGTTTCCTGAGGGAGTGAAGAGTTGTTTTTGGAACTAAGCATTGAGCTGGTTTTAAAGTAACCACAAGCTTCATCTCATTCTTGCAACCGTTACGCTTAAGTGCCTGTACTGTTAAAGTTCACACAAATAAACACCTTTGTTCTTTGTTCATCAACAACTGTCTCAGTGTGCCTCTATAAAGAAGTATTCTTAACAGGATAGGAAACAGAGTTTCCAGATTGGTGGCAGCAACATTTTAAAATAATCTCATTGTTATTTACTTCAGTGTTCAGAGCCCTGAGTGTGAACCCAACACATTCCAGCCTTATTAAAACCTCTTGCCAAACCAAAAGCTGAACAGTCTTTTAAGTGTGGTAGTAGCCAGTTGTCACAGTAAATTATCTCAGAATACAGTGTGTTGGGGCAAAGTCTCTGCAGGCTCCAAACACTTAAGTCATTTAAAATAATAATCCTTTAAATTTGGTGACACAGCAGTGGGATCTCCAAACTAATGGTGATACTCTTCACGTAATAGACTCCCCTCTCTCCCCCCTTTTCTTCTGAATGTGCACAGATGACATTGTCATCAGCATATTGGAATTCTTTTGGCTTTCAGTCTGCTGAGGTTAAATAGCTTGCCATCTGTCCGATAGATTATTTCCACTCTGGTAGTAAGCTTCCCATCAACAAGATGAAGTATCATAGCAATGAAGATGGAAAATAAGGTTGGGGCAATAACACATCCCTGTTTGACTCCAGATTCCACCTTAAATGGGTCACTTTGGGAGCCATTGCTGTCCAATACTGTTGCCATCATGCCATCATGGAGGAGCCGCAGGATCTTCACAAATTTGTTAGGGCATCCCTAACAAATTTGGAGGATGGTCCAGAGAGAGCTGCGATTCACTGTGTTGAATGCCTTTGCAAGGTCAATGAATGTTGATTTTGTTCCTTGATTTTTTTTCTTGGACCTGTCATGCAGTGAAGATCATGTCCACTGTTCCTCTGAAGGGCGGAAGCCATCCTGGGATTCTGGGAGGGTATCTTCTGAGAGGGGTAGAAGGTGGTTTGCAATGATTCTTGCGAGGATTTTAGAAGGGAGATACCTTGATAGTTTCCGCAGTCTGTTCTTTCCCCCTTTTTGAAGAGGGTGATGATGGTGGCATCCTTGAAATCTGCTGGGATTTTCTTGGTCACCCACACTTTTTCTATGAGCTGGTGGAGTTGTTGTGGTCCTCCCTCTTTAAAGATTTCATCAGGGATCCCATCAGGTCCGCTGGCTTATTTTTATTTTATTTTATTTTTTTTGGGCTGATGGCATTGCTGACTTCTTCCAAACTAGGCAGTGCTGCAAGCTCATCCCTGGTTTGTTGCTGTGGAATTTGTGAACGAACCTCTTCAGCCACATTGGAGCTGTGATTCAGGAAGCTTTGGTAGTATTCTTTCCAGCGTAGTGCAATTGATTTTTTGTCTTTCAGAAGTTTGGGTCCATCTGATGAGCGTAGAGGGCATATGCCATGTTTTCTTGGTCCATATATGACCTTTGTGGCTTTGAAAAATCCCTGTCATGGGTATCTGCCAGGTGTTGGATTTCTTCAGCCTTCTTTGTCCACCAGATGTTCTTGAGTTCTCTTGTCCTTCTTTGAACCTCAGTTTTTGCACTGACATAGACCTTTTTCTTAGCAACACAGTTTATGTTTGGAAGGCTTTCCTTTTCTTGTCAATTAGCTGTTGGATCTCGTCATTTTTGTCAAACCAATCTTGATGTTTCTTGGTTTGATATCCAATAGTTTCTTCGCAGGCTGTGATGATGGAGGTCTTCAGTTTGTTCCAATGTTCCTCAACATTTTTGGGGTGTTCTATGGGTAGATGGTCCTGTTTGGAGAAGGACTCATTTGGAGGGCTCCTGAAGGGCTTGGGTGTTCACCTTGTCTTTCTTCCTTGGAGTCTGCATTCGGGGGCGATCTTAATAGCCATTGTGAATCAGATTAGCCTGTGGTCTGTCCAACAGTCATCAGCATCTGTCATGGGTCTTGTGAGAAGCACGTCACAGCGGTCTCTGGCACGTGTGATTATGTAGTCTAACAGGTGCCAGTTCTTTGACTGGGAGTCCTTCCATGATGTCTTGAACTTGTTTTTCTGAAGAGCATGTTGATGGTGACAAGGTTGTGTTCCACACATTTGGTGAGAAGCAGGATGCCATTTGAGTTGCTGTTTCCAACCCCATCTTTTCCTATGGTTCCTGGCCACAGGTCGAAGACTTATCCGACTCTTGCATTAAAGTTCCCCAGGAGGATGATTTTGTCTTCCTTAGGTATCTCCGTTAGGATGATGTCCAGCTGACAGTAAAATTTTTCCTTGATGTCTTCATCATCATGTGTTGGTGCATAGGCACTTATGATGTTTGCCTGTTGGTTTTTGGCAAGTTCAATTCAGAGGATTGAGAGTCGTTCATTGATGCCAGTGGGTGCTTCAGTCAAATGCTTCACCAGATCATTTCTGATAGCAATGCCAACTTCATGCATTATTTGGTCTTCTTCAGTCAGTCCCTTCCAGAAGAAAGTGTAGTCTCCTTTTTCTTCCTTTAGTTGTCCCTTTGGTGATACATGACACCAAAGAAGATTGCCAAATTTACAAAAGACATAAATTATAAGTGTTGGAAGTATGGAAAATGTGATGGGTCCTTTTTACATATGTGGTGGACATGTGAAACAGCAAAACATTTTTGGAAAGTGATCCAGGAAATCTGCCAAAAACATTTTAAGAAGACATTCCTATTACAACCAGAACTCTTCCTCCTAGGAATGACTAAGACACAATGGAATATCAATGAGGATAAATTATTTACCTATATGACAATTGCAGCAAGAATCGTGTATACGAGAAAATGGAGTCAAGAATTAAGACCACAGAAAGAAGATTGTATAGAAAAAAAATTGATATCATGAATATGGACAAAATGACTTTTTTAATTACAAAAGTGCAGAACAAACATATGAAGATGGCAGACTGGTCTCCATTGACAGCTTGGTTAAAAGAAAATAAAGTGAAAGTATTAATTTAACAAACCTCATTGACATACAGAAAGAAAGAAACCGCTGTTGAAGAATAGAAGACAATATTGAAGTGAGAATAAGGACAACATGATACAACTTGACCCTTTGCAAAGAAGAATGGAAGAAACTATTCTCCCCCCTATTTTTTTGTCTTTTTGTCCTCCGCCCCCCCCTTTTCCCCTTTTGTCTTCCCTTTCCTTTCTTCACTTCACCTACTCCTTTACCTCACCCCCATTTGCTCCTTCCCTCTCCCCTCCCTCCCCATTCCCCCTTTTACTCCTCCCTTTCTTTCCAGTGTTTGTGTGTGTTTGCGTGTGTGTGCATTCCCAGAACTATCCTTCCCCTTTTTACCCCTTTATATACCCCCTTTTTATTTTTGTATGCTTTAAAAATCCTCAATAAAATATATATTAGAAAAACTTTACAGAAGAGCAGAATTATGTGAGGGCATATTTACATTCTAACAGGGAGAATACTGTGGGACCATGGATTGCTTAATTGCTTACCAAGGGGGGTTGGGTAAACTGGTGGATATGTGAACTTACCTGTGGCAATTTTTATTGGATCAGCATTTGTACC
The DNA here is from genome assembly GCF_037176765.1 of Anolis sagrei. Taxonomy (NCBI): domain Eukaryota; kingdom Metazoa; phylum Chordata; class Lepidosauria; order Squamata; family Anolidae; genus Anolis; species Anolis sagrei. Next base: position 57,337,973 of record NC_090026.1, read on the forward strand.
TAAACACAAATAGGAATTTTTTAAAAAAGCATAAATTGGTCAATATTCAGCACATTTTAGCTGTCTATTAGGCCTGTTAGATCAATGAAAAAGATTTTCAGTATTCATTACAAAATTAGGAGGTGGGGAAAAATAGTTTCTTAAGTGTTTCCAAAACACGACAGGATTTGTATCGTAACTATAACAAGTTAACTATTTTTTTGTTACTTTTTGTTAATTAATTCTGCCAATGGGAAAACTTCAGGTGACTTTCTCCCTCATTGTTAGAGCTATTGGCATGAAACTTGCTACAATTATAGAACACATTTACCACTGATAACCCATTGAGTTTCTACAAAAGTTTTTACAAACAACTTGGGGGAAAAACCTACAAGAGCTATCTCCTTGAATTTTTAATACACACTCTGGTTTCTCTTCAGATCGTATAAATCTATACAATGACATGAGATAACAGGGATCATTCTCCACAGGTTTCAGAAATATTCATATATCTTCTGATTTTAGGATTTTTTTTTAAAAAAAAATGACAAAACTTACACACACACACACACACACACCGCAATAGCGATCTCATTTAATGCATTTCATATTAACCATTAGAACTTCAATTTAAGGATTTTTTTTCCAGACCAGCACTGATTTATTTACTTGTATTGAAGTATCAGTCAGTCCTCTTTGTAGATTCAACCATTTATTGGTACGCTGGCTGATGCTAGGAGGGACAAATCTCTCCCCTATCCTCATGGGAGCTTTTTGATGTTGAGCAGAATTCTGAGAAATGTAGTTTAGGGCAGGGCCTTTTGAATTCTCTGCCATTTCCCAGAGTTCTGTGCTCTCTCAGTCTCTTTCTCAGCTCCCTCAGTTTGTCCCAATCTCATGCTTTCCTCTCCTCATGGCACGAGGTCATTAATTTAAAGAGGAATGGCAGCCTTTTTGGCTTCACCTTGCTTGCTCTGAAAATGAAACTGACTTTGATTGATTTCTGAGAATTACAGAATTCAAACGAAAAAGTATTGGGTGAGTATTGATTCTTAAGTATTTGTGCCCCCCCCCCAATGTTTCTTAATATCTCTTTGTATATGCAAAATGAATTACATATGACTTACTAATTAAAAAATGAAGTTTTTCACACCCAACTATCTGTACCTGTGACACTCTGAAATGTATAGACCTTGACATGGTCCAAGGTTTCAAGTTGCTTATTTAACAAGTGTTATTTTTTATAAAGAATGGAATTTGGGGGTTTGTGATGGCATTGTTGTTTCTGTCATCAGGCTATCGAAGGTCATACCACAAGCAAGTGCTACCATGTTTAAACAAACTTACACTGCTCCTTAAGGTATAATATACATTGGAGTATTAGTAATAGCAGTATTGTAATAGTATTTTTATGGGGGAGGATAGGGAGAGGATGGGAAGAGGTAGTAGAGACATCACACTGGCAACGAAGATCCACATAGTCAAAGCAATGGTATTCCTCATAGTAACCTATGGATATGAGAGCTGGATCATAAGGAAGGCTGAGCGAAGGAAGATAGACGCTTTTGAATTGTGGTGCTGGAGGAAAATTCTGAGAGTGCCTTGGACCATGAGAAGATCCAACCAGGCCATACTTCAGGAAATAAAGCCTGGCTGCTCATTGGAGGGAAGGATATTAGAGGCAAAGATGAAGTACTTTGCCCACATCATGAGAAGACAGGAAAGCTTAGAGAAGATAATGATGATGAGGAAAATGGAAGAAAAAAGAAAAAGGGGCCAACCAAGGGCAAGATGGATGGATGATATCCTTGAAGTGACTGGCTTGACTCTGAAAGAACTGGGGGTAGTGATGGCCGACAGGGAGCTCTGGCGCAGGCTAGTCCATGAGGTCATGCAGAGTCGGAAGCGACTGAATGAATGAAAAACAACAGGGGAGGAAGGAAGGGAGTTTAAGTGATGAGGAGATGGGGAGGAGGAAGATGTAGGTGTGGCAATAAAAAGGCAATTCATCACCGCAATCATATATTCTTCTTTTCCATGATGCAACCCCAGTGTGGTTTCTTACTGCCAATTCCCTGAAATTTGCAGCACACATAACCTTTACCTGCAGAATTGGGGAGAAATCCTAAAGGACATTCAAAATTTTGTAAATAATTCAAACACCCCTTTCTTCATTACTAAGCTAAGGTATCCAGTAGATCTGTTGAAGACTCAGAGGGTAGGTAAAGCTAGGCTTCCTACTAATTTTAAGTTAATGTATAACTGCAGTGCCACAGTGTCTACTACAGACAGATGAAGTTCAGTTTATGATGCTGATTGGCAAAGCATCTGAAAAAATTAGCCTTCGCTAAATAGTGCCAAGAAGATCAGAGATCTGGTGTCTCTAAAACACAATTTAAATGGATGAGTGCTCTGAGCTCCACAGTAGGAACTAAGTTTTTCCAAGGCTGTGATAGTTTATTATGAATTATCGCAGACTGTGAGACTTTTTTTTCCACATTCTAAAGTGCTATGAAGCGACTTCACTTAGGTTAGGGTTTTGTTGGCCTCACACAAAAACTGTTATATCAAAAATACAATAGGTTTACGGGGCCCATTGACCATGGTCACAATAGTTCCTCATTCTGTTTAAGATGCCTAGCAGATAATGTTTATTAAAATTAAATAGCTATATTATATAGAGAAGGTTGCTTAATAGTGGAACAGGTAGTTAATGGGCTGTGACTAACCACAAATGAGTTTGCAACTTTTGCTTCATGAATCTATCAAGAGATAGGAAAATGATTCTGGACAAGTACCAATTGCCCACAGTCTGTACACAATCTAATTTTAGGTTCTTTTCTCCATTCATTCCCATTCATCCAAAAGCATGAAGAATATGATGGCGTCACTTTGCTGGAAACAATTGAACAGAACTGACAAATTCATAAGGCTTCAGACTATGAAATCCCAATTGGTCCAATCACAGATCCATTTATCATGCCTGCAGAGATGTCATTAAACTACAAGTTATTGTCTTTCCTACTGTGATAACTGCTACTTGGAAACAGGCCATTTCTGAAACAGAAAAAATCCTTTCAAATACATCTCTTTAGAAATTTTTGCACATTTCAAAGGCAGGCCTCTTTTCTAAAATACATTTTATGCAGACTAGACAATAAGTAAAGACAAAGGATTACATCAAATGGTATCTCTAGTAGAATCAGGGATGAGGCAATTATTCCCCCTACTGCACCCATTGTAGCCCATCATACCTACATCTCTAGAGCTTATTTTGGGCTATAATGAAAAAGGAATAAAAGTCTGAAGTCAGATCCAGACAGGCCTTTATCCCGGAAACATCTGCATTTTAAAAATGCAGATGTTTCTGGGGGCCTGCCTGTTCACACGCTTTCTATGGTGGGTGTTCAGATGTTCTCTCGGGACTAGTTTGAGAGAATATTTGAAGGCTCTTCTCCCCAAGCCCCCACGCCTCTTAGAAAAGTAGTAAAAACTTACCTATCCTCCAGGAGAGGGGGGGGGGGCAAGGTTGAAAAAAGGTTGAAAACAAATCTTCCTTATTCACAACTCATGAGATTAAAATACAATACCAGCTCCCTGAAGGGTTTGGAATTAGAAATACATACCTTTAAGAGACAATTCAAAGATAGAGGATAGCCCTTCAAAATTTTGGATACAGCCATTTGAAAAGTCAACCATATAGATAGGACTAACCTCCTAAAAGACTCACCTAAAGCATCTCCCAAAATGATAATTTGGCTTCTTACACTTGCACAACTCTCCTCAGACATCTATAAAATAGTAAAAAAAAAAAAAACAAAACAAAACACTGGCATATGATCAAGGTCATCCTAGGCTGCCAAAATACACCTATAGTAGCATACAAACACACCAGAAACTTAAAACATATGTTGATTAGATCAGATCTCACCATGCCTATCACTAATAGCCGACCAAACCTCAAAGGACACACTTACTGTGGGCATTGTAGATGCTGTTCCCAATCCTTGAAGACTAAACATTTACACACTCAGCTATAAGTATTACAATACCTTTAAACGCCTTTACCACATGTGCAACAGACAAAGTGATGTACGTCATCCAATGCCCATGCAACCTCTTATACATTGGAATAGACCTGTGAAGATCAGGATCTTGGAACATCGTTCCCACATAAGAAACAAACACAATGACAGCACTTTATAGTCTCTTTACGAGATGCAGAGCCAACCTTCAGAAATGACGAGATGCAGAGCCAACCTTCAGAAATGGGGCTACAAAGTGGAATCTTCGACATGTGAATGTGGAGAGGAGCAAACCACTGACCACCTGCTGCAATGCAACCTGAGCCCTGCCACATGCACAATGGAGGACCTTCTTGCAGCAACACCAGAAGCACTCCAAGTGGCCAGATACTGGTCAAAGGACATTTAATCAACTACCAAACTCACAAATTTTGTATTCTGTGTTTTGTATTTTTGTATTTTGTCTGTTTGTTTGCTTTGTTCTGTTAGAAATGTAATATAACTGACTGGTTGCTGATGACTCGTGACTCGATAGTCTCATTTTCTGGGAAAAGGATACACATTTACCAGCTTCAAGTTTTACATTTTAGAAAAGATCTAAAAGCTGCATATGGACATAAAGGGTTATCTTTTGCAAGAGAAGCCTTTTGGATTTTCAAGTTAAACACTGTTTTCCCACTGTTTTTTGAAATAAGCCTTATTGTCAACCTTTCCTGCTTAAAAATTGCATTTCAGCTGTCTTTCTGCAATGAGCCTGGCTTTAAATCCTTTTCACTTTGTAAGTGTATTGCTCACGACTGAAAGCCTATTGTAGAGCCAGCTTCTTATCAGAGAGAAGTAAGTAACTTGCATGTAACCAGATCCGTTGGAATGTATATAATTATTTTATATAATTTGCCATTTAGTGTTATTGGGTGCCATTTTGGCACATCTATTATGTTGTTTGTTATCACTTACTTAGGAATTTATTGAGACTAACATGCTTATGTGAAGATACCATAGAATCCTGAAGAAGGGAAAGTCTCCCAAAACGAGGTATTTCAACCCGGGGACCCTTGTCAATGTTATTTTACTTTCCCAAGGACAGTTCAAGTGTTTAGTTTATTGCTTCAGAGACTCTGCAAATGTTTTTTCAATATTTACCAACTGTTTAAAAGATTACATGGAAGAGTGAAGATAAAAACTCTGTCTGCACGAGCAACCTCCGCAGCAAGGAAGAACAGTATCATTGAGACTTGTACCTGGTGGATGTTATTTTCTAAAGGGCATTTCAAGTGTTTAGTTTGTTGTTTCAGAAACATCGTTTATATCCTTTTTATATCTAACAGTTGTCCCTTATATCATATGGAAGAGTGAAATTAAAACTCTGACTGAATGAGTAAACTCCGGAGGGAGTAAATAGAGTATCATTGAGGCTTATACTTTATGTGTTATTCTTCAGTGATTTATTTTTAGAGTATACCAGCAAATTCATTGCCTAACTTACCAGGCAATGCCCGTTGTGGAGGGGGGGGGGTGCTCTACCGCCAGCCATGTTGATCGCAGGGGGCTTCTTCTTCCCAGAAGCCCCCTGCACGGGGAAGTTTTCCCTCCGATTGGCCAGCTGGCCAACCAGCAACCGGCCCTGCACAGCCAGTGGATTGGCTAGGGCTGGCTTCCTCCCTCTGTCCGGCAGCCCTTATAGGGCTGCCCTGAGCACGTGCAGGCACTGTGCCTGCTTCAACTTGCCATCCCACCATCCCTGCATGCTCATTTGGTTTGGTTATTGTTAACACTGGTTGGTTTTGTTATCCCGTCCCAACTCTTCTTGGCATGTGGCATGGGCCCTGGATCAGTGCAGGGGGGGGGGGAACGTTCGGTGGTCCCCAGGAGTGTTGAGTACCGCCCACACCCCAGGGGTGTTGAGTATCTGGTGGCACCCACACATGGCAGCGGTATTGGTCAGCGGTGGGCTTGATCCAGAACCCATGCCTGGCTGCCAACTTTTTTCAGTTCCTGTAATCAATAAATTGAGTTGTGGCCATTTTCTCCCCATCTCAGTGTGTGCGTGTCTTTTCTGGTTGCTGGTGGGAGACAAATGCAATTAAGGCCAGGATCAAAAAATCAGCTGATGACCCAAAACGCAAACTGTACAAGGAAGCTGATGAAACCATTGATCATATCCTCAGCTGCTGCAATAAAATTGCACAGACAGACTACAAGCAGAGGCACAACTATGTGGCCCAATATGATTCATTGGAACTTATGTCACAGGTGCCACCTGCCAATAGTAAAGAACTGGTGGGATCATAAACCTGCAAAGGTAGTGGAAAATGAACACGCAAAAATGCTGTGGGACTTTCGAATCCAGACTGACAAAGTTTTGGAACAAAATACACCAGACATTACAATTGGGGGGGGGGGGGGTTGGATTATTGATGTCACCATACCAGGTGACAGTCAAATTGATGAAAAATGACAGGAAAAACTCAGCCGTTATCAAGACCTCAAAATCGACTTCAAAGGCTCTGGCATAAACCAGTACAGGTGGGCCCAGTGGTAATTGCCACACTCGGTACCATGCCAAAAGATCTCAGCCAGCATTTGAAAACAATAAACATTGACAAAATCACAATCTTTCAAGTGCAAATGGCCACCTTACTTGGAGCTGTGCGCATCATTCAAAAATACACCACACAGACCTAAATGCTTGGGAAGTGTTTGACTTGTAATTTTGTGATACGAAATGCAGCATATATATCTCATTTGCTGTGTCACGCTGTGTTTTTGTGTCAGTAAAATAATAATAATAATAATAATAATAATAATAATAATAATAACAACAACAATAAGTATTAGCATTAGTATTGTTTGCTGGAGGTATCAGTCAGTCCTCTAGCAGACTCAACCATTCATTGGAACTCTGGGTGGCTGCTGCTATGAGGGGACAAATCTCTCCCCTCTCCTGATTGGGGCTTTCTACTCACATGTCCTAACATGTTGAAATTTGGTATGCTAACAGAAGAGGATGTGTTGTAACACTATATCAAGTTTCATCAAGATTTGTGTACAAATGAGGAAGAAGGCCCTGGAGTTTCCCCAGTGCTAGTACTGCTTTCCACGTATTGCGCAATCGCATCCACCATTAACAAAGCAATTCGGATGTTTCAGAAGTTTCAGAAGTGACTATAGAATTGAACCACCAGTGCCCCATACATCCAAAACAAGTTTTGAACCTTTTTTTTCAATCAACCAAATCTACTAAACATGCAATATAAAATTTAAGCCATTAAAATAATCCCATATGTTCTAGTCAAACATAAAATTGTCATTAAAAGGAGTAAAACCATATACAATTCCCAGGAAGATATAATTATAAAGTGCAGCTCCTAGGCTTCTGTCATCATTAATTAAAAGCTATTCCATTTAGGAATGTTTTTTTTTTCTAAAGGACAAGAGGATGGGGGCTGCTCTGATTATTTTTAGCTGAGCATTGCAGAGTTTTGGATCCGCACCCGAGGAGATGCCATCTGTAGACAGTTTTAAGTGTTGACTGTCCAAGCTGAGTGGAGAGGATCATTTCACTACTTGATTTTAAGAGTCTAACTGGCTTGTATCGAAGTACATGCTGTCTCAGGTATCCTGAATCAAAGCCATGTAGGGTTTTATAGGTTAAAACCAGCACCTTAAATTGGGTCCAGAAATAAATCAGGAGCCAGTGGAGCTGCCTCAGCAGTGGGGTTGTACGCTCCCTGGAGTCAGTTCCAATGAACAGTCTGGCTGCCGTGCACTAGACTAGTTGCAATTACCAGACACTCTTTAAGGGCAGTTCCATGTAAAGCGCATTGCAGTAGTCCAAATGGGATGTAACCAGTGCATGCACTACTGTGGCCACCTACCTACTTGTTATCTCTTTAACATCAAATAGCATATATACTTCTAAAGTACAGAGTTTGGTTAAAGAGTATGCAAGCTGATAGGGTTTGCCTTTGGAAGTTATGCCCCTCATGTCACTCCAGATTAAATGTCCACATGCATGTATACATATCCATGCATGCACACACACATACACAATAGACATGTTATGTTTCCATCCCTAGTTTTTAAAAACTTAGGGATGGGGCCAACATTTTTTATTTTAAAAACCTGCCATGTTGCTTAATAATCTAATTAACAATGCAAAGAACCATAGGTGTAATGGCTTCATTGTAATTTATGCTCATTAAGTGGTTTCTTTTTCCCATTCCTGTGATTCATTATCTCACAGAAAAATAGATCATTTGCTTTTTCCATGGTTGTCGGCAGCTAAACAAAAGGCTGAAAACACAGTCAACATATAAATCAATTTCCAATATACAATAAATCATACAGGGCAGGCCAATTAAATGATGGATGTTGTTTTTAAATAAAAATGGCATGTATTGTGACATGGTGTGGGATTAAAGAGGGCATGAAAGGAAAGTTTGCTGAGATGAACAACCAGGTTGCCTCTTTTTGTGGCCATTTCTGTGCATCAGAGATGAGAGTGTAAGTATATCCTTGAGGGATATGAAAGTTAGTGAAAAAGTGCCAGTACATCTAAAATATGTACATATATATGAAAAATGATGCTTATTACTTCTAATGTTTAAGTTTATTTTAAATTATTGTATTAAAAACCTGACTAGAATGAAGGTAAAAAAATTCCCTCCTCCCCAATCACTGTATTGAGCTTGGGAGGGAAAGAACTTGCTGCTTATTAAACAGATAAAAATACAACCAGATATGAAAAGGGGAGTCCTTCCACCCACCAATTGAAGTGGAATAAAAAGGAAATAGGGTGGGGAACACAAACAAAGTTTCTTGAGAATTTAGATAACAAAGAGGCAGGTGGAAGCGAGCGACTTTTAGCAAAACGTTAGACATGTTCTGTTTTTTGTTCCATTTTCAGATAGAATCATAGAATCATAGAGTTGGAAGAGACCTCATGGGCCATCCAGTCCAACCCCCTGCCAAGAAACAGGAATATTGGATTCAAAGCACCCCTGACAGATAGCCATCAAGCCTCTGTTTAAAAGCTTCCAAAGAAGGAGCCTCCTCCACACTCAGACAGTTCCACTGCTGAACAGCTCTCACAGTCAGGAAGTTCTTCCTAATGTTCAGATGGAATCTCCTTTCTTGTAATTTGAAGCCATTGTTCCTTGTCCTAGTCTCCAGGACAGCAGAAAAAAAGCTTGCTCCCTCCTCTCTATGACATCTTCTCACATATTTATACATGGCTATCATGTCTCCTGTCAGCCTGTCACTGTTGAACTTCATTTTGTTAGATGGGCCAAAACTAACAAAATGAAGTTCAACAGTGACAAATGCAAGATACTCCACTTTGGCAGGAAAAACGAAATGCAAAGATACAGAATGGGGGAGGCCTGGCTCGAGAGCAGTATGTGTGAAAAAGATATTGGAGTCCTTGTGGACAACAAGTTAAACATGAGCCAACAATGTGATGTGGCGGCAAAAAAAGCCAATGGGATTTTGGCCTGCATCAATAGGAGCATAGTGTCTAGATCTAGGGAAGTAATGCTACCCCTCCATTCCGCTTTGGTTAAACCACACCTGGAATATTGTGTCCAATTCTGGGCACCACAATTCAAGAGAGATATTAACAAGCTGGAATGTGTCCAGAGGAGGGCCACTAAAATGATCAACGGTCTGGAGAACAAGCCCTATGAGGAGCAGCTTTGATGCAGGCCAAAATCCCATTGGCCTTTTTGCTGCCTCATCACATTGTTGACTCATGTTTAACTTGTTGTCCACGAGGACTCCAAGATCTTTTTCACACATACTGTTCTCGAGCCAGGCCTCCCCCATTTCATTTTATTAGTTTTGGCCCATCTCTCTAATCTGTTAAGATTCTTTTGAATTCTGTTCCTGTCTTCTGGAGTATTGGCTATCCCTCCCAATTTGGTTTTATCTGCAAACTTGATGATCATGCCATCTAGCCCTTCATCTAAGTCATTTATAAAGATGTTGAACAGGACCGGGCCCAGGACAGAACCCTGCGGCACTCCGCTCATCACTTCTTTCCAGGATGAAGAGGAAGTATTGGTGAGCACCCTCTGGGTTGGTCCTCTTAACCAATTACAGATCCACCTAACCATAATTTTGCCTAGCCCACAAAGATGATTGCCAATGGTTTCGAGATGACTTCTGCTAGTTCCTTCAATACTCTTGGGTGTAGTTGATCTGGCCCTGGGGATGTGAACTCGCTTAGAGCATCCAGGTATTCTTGGATGACTTGTTTCCCAATGCTCCTGTTTTCTGTTGTAGGGAGATTCCTGGGGGGGGGGGGGGGGTTCAATCTGCAATTCGAAATATGGAGTTCTGCTTTCATTCCAGGAAGATTCAGTTCATTATCTTTTCAAAACGCATAAAGAAAACATACTTATGAAGAGCTAAAAGGAAGGGCCTGTTTATTTGAGAGATTGCAGTTGTGGGGTGAGGGGTGGGGGAGTTACATTGTATTGCTCATCTTAAAATTTATAAAATACAGTTAGGAAAAAGAAAACAAATAAGGAAAAAGAACATCATGGGAGAAAATGCAGAGGAGTCTGGAACAGCATCCTTCAACTTCAAGAATTGAGAACAATATGACTCATGCGAAGGCTGCTTCCCCACTCACTGTACAGCCCTGACTTGACTCCATGTGATTTCTTTCCTCAAGTTCAAAACCCACCTCAAAGGACATCATTTTAGGATACTTCAAGACAGTTGCAACATGGGCTTTGAACAACATCTCAAAAGGGGATTTCCTCCACCATTTTGAAGAGTAACAGCAAGGCTGGAATCACTATATTTAATCACAAAGAAAGGAAAGATTGTGATGTTATGTAAGTTCAATTTTTTTAAAAATCATTCTTATTACTTTGTGACAAACCATGTATATTATTCCTTTCTCTAAAATTGAACACCAGTACAAATATTGAGTCAAAATAGACGAACCTATACTTTTCCCTGTAGAGGACTCAGCATTTTGTGGTAGGCACAGCACTAAGAATAAAGAAAAAGGAAGACAGTGGAAGAAAAATAAAATTCCACACCTGTTTTAAATAACTTATGACATTAAATTATCTTACATTTGTCTTGATACATACAACTAAAGTGTAGATGATATTTTTGTACTCTTGTAAAATAAGAAAGGTTGTTTGATAATGCAGAAATTAATTCAGTTTATCTATCCATCCATTTTCTTAACATCAGGAAAATTAAAATGTCATTCTTTTTATCTTCATGTACATCTGAGCTCAGCAGTGCATTTCAGTTCAATTCAAATGCATATGTAAAATTCCTCAAAATCTTTTAAGAGCTCTTTGATACTTTTCTCCCCCCTGAAGACTGCCGAAAGTTATTTGGAGGGAGTGAGGAAGTGTTTGAAGTGTCTTGGAAATTGCTCCACGGGGGTGCTTTCTCTAGCATACATCACCTGAATGCTTATATTTTGAATTTTGCATGACTTATGATAATATTTTCCAGTGATCAAAAGGAATGCTATTTTGTTCTCCAGACTTATTTAGTCTAAAATATGTACCATTAAAAGGAGAAACAGGCATGAGTATATTGTAGATTCTTTTTATCAATCATCCGTCACATTTTCCAAAGACTGCCTTTATCTAGAAAGGCTCTGCTACCTGCATTTTGAGCATATGCTAATTTAAAGTATGCTGATTAGGAGCTATTTCCATTTCACTTTAAAAGTCTAGCTTTCCCTTTGATCATTTTGCATACTTCTTTCCCTTGATGAGCTTGTAATATCTTTAAAACATGATGACAAATAAATCTACTTTGCTTGTTGTTTAAGCTCTTTGAACAGGTTTGTCTACAGAAAGTTCACCTATAACATAATAACATGTTACCCTAGTATTAAACAAACACTAATAAACTGTGGCCACCCTTCTTTCTTTTTATTTTTGTTCCTTTTTCCTTTCTTTCTTTTTTTCTTTCTTCCTTCCTCCCCTCCTTTCTTTTTTTCTTTGCTAAAAAGGCAAAACCCTTTTTATTCATCTAGCTTTATAGATCTCTCCATCTTTCAATTTCTTAAAATTGCTACTTTTAATACCTGTATTACATAATGAGATGTGTATTTTGTTAATTTACATTGTAAGCACCTTATTAGTTGAAGCAATGGCACACATGTTTGCAAAATCAAATCTCTACCTCCTCCGCCTCATCAACAGTCTTCCTTGTAGTAATTACTTTCTAGACAAGTTAATTCCTTGGGTTGTTCTATGCCAACTCATGTTCTTAGCAATAGTGTTATGAGACCTAAATCAAATAAAGGTGGGAAGAGATAAGTCTGTAATAAATTCATAGCAAGCCTGGATTATCAGTGATGCCACCGGAATGAATGTTCCAGTTCCCTATGTGATTAGGGGCCTAATGGTGCTTCTGTTGCAACCCATATGTGCAGGTGCACACATACACATTTTGTAGACTGTGATGAAGCTAAAAAGAGAAATGCTTCTGTAGTTGGAGGATGCGAAGCAGGTGATTGCTGATCATAGAATCATAGAATCATAGAATCAAAGAGTTGGAAGAGACCTCATGGGCCATCCAGTCCAACCCCCTGCCAAGAAGCAGGAATATTGCATTCAAATCACCCCTGACAGATGGCCATCCAGCCTCTGCTTAAAAGCTTCCAAAGAAGGAGCCTCCACCACACTCCGGGGCAGAGAGTTCCACTGCTGAGTGGCTCTCACAGTCAGGAAGTTCTTCCTAATGTTCAGATGGAATCTCCTCTCTTGTAGTTTGAAGCCATTGTTCCGCGTCCTAGTCTCCAAGGAAGCAGAAAACAAGCTTGCTCCCTCCTCCCTGTGGCTTTCTCTCACATATTTATACATGGCTATCATATCTCCTCTCAGCCTTCTCTTCTTCAGGCTAAACATGCCCAGTTCCCTAAGCCGCTCCTCATAGGGCTTGTTCTCCAGACCCTTGATCATTTTAGTGGCCCTCCTCTGGACACATTCCAGCTTGTCAATATCTCTCTTGAATTGTGGTGCCCAGAATTGGACACAATATTCCAGATGTGGTCTAACCAAAGCAGAATAGAGGGGTAGCATTACTTCCTTAGATCTAGACACTATGCTCCTATTGATGCAGGCCAAAATCCCATTGGCTTTTTTTGCCCCCACATCACATTGTTGGCTCATGTTTAACTTGTTGTCCACGAGGACTCCAAGATCTTTTTCACACGTACTGCTCTTGAGCCAGGCGTCACCCATTCTGTATCTTTGCATTTCATTTTTTCTGCCAAAGTGGAGTATCTTGCATTTGTCACTGTTGAACTTCATTTTGTTAGTTTTGGCCCATCTCTCTAATCTGTCAAGATCATTTTGAATTCTGCTCCTGTCCTCTGGACTATTGGCTATCCCTCCCAATTTGGTGTCGTCTGCAAACTTGATGATCATGCCTTCTAGCCCTTCATCTAAGTCATTAATAAAGATGTTGAACAGGACCGGGCCCAGGACGGAACCCTGCGGCACTCCACTTGTCACTTCTTTCCAAGATGAAGAGGAAGCATTAGTGAGCACTCTCTGTGTTCGTCCACTTAACCAATTACAGATCCACCTCACCGTAGTTTTGCCTAGCCCACATTGGACTAGTTTCCTTGCCAGAAGGATGGGGAGCTCAATGAGGGGTATGGGCATGCACACACATTCCTTCCTCTCTTCCTTGGTCAATGCACATGGGGGTATCAGTGGTCTGTGGAAGTCAGAGCTGAAGCAGTTAAAGGTACTCTAAATCCCATTATCTGTTGTCCATCTTCCTGAAATCCCTCCAGTATTTTCTGTTGGTCATATTGGGCATATTGAGTATTCATGCCTAGTTTGGTCCAGTTCCATCATTGTTTGGGTTCACAGTGCTCTCTGGATGTAGGTGAACTACATCTCCCCTAAATCACTGTCAATTTCTCCCAAACCCCTCCAGTATTTTCTGTTGGTCATGGAAGATCTGTATGCCAAGTGTGGTTCAATTGCATTGTTGGTGGAGTTCAGAATGCTCTTTGATTGCAGGTGAACTATAAATCCAAGCAACTCCCAAATATCAAGGTCTATTTTCCCCAAACTCCATAAGTGTTGAAATTTGGGCATATTGAGTATTCGTGCCAAGTTTGGTCTAGATCCATCATTGTTGTTTAAGCTCTTTGAACTTCCAGAAACTGACATTAAAACAGTTCTCCATCAACACTTGTCCCATACCATCTGTGTTTGTACAGTTAGGGCAAGGATCTGTTAGAAACCAGGGCCGCAATAGGTCATGAGATCAATGCCTGAGAGACTTTAGCTGCAGCACTCAAAATGGATTTATCTGGCATGGATAGTGAGGATGACAGTGATCATTTGATGACAGGGATGCCCCTGACCTTCGAAAGACATACACCCCAGGTAGCGCAAGAGGGAGAGATTGAAGACATCCCTTCAGAGATGAAAAGGTTGGAACAGAAAGTCAACTTCATGGAAAGGATGCTCCAGACCTTAGATGAATTATATGAGAAAGGAGGTAACGGCATCGTGGATGGCTCTTGCAGAACAAAGGGATCAAAGGCAAAGCCGATCCCAGGGAGAAGCAGCATCCTGGCCATCAGGTTGAGTAATGTTGAGTAATGTTTGCAGACACAGTGGAGGAGGCAGGACAACCAGATGCCTCAGGCTTCCCAAGAGGATTATTGGGGAGAAGCCAATTGCAGATGACATCTGGGAGAGGGGAGCTGTGGGTGAAGTTCAACAAAGACCCAACACAGCCCTCTTACTTCATAACAAATGTAAGACATTTTATGGAAGATTATGGGGAGCTTTTCCCTTTGGAAGGGGTGAGGGTTCATGCTATAGGGGCAAATCTGAAAGGGTCAGTGGCTGGATGGATAATGCAAATGTTATTTTATTATTTTGTACTGAAGTGAACCGAGGTAACAGTTAAATGCTGCCTTCCATTCATCTCTCCCCCCAACACGAATTTTGTTGTACGCCTCCCAAATGTTCACCTGCGTGTATACGAACCCACATGATCTCTTCGATCATCTGGAGAGGCCCTGCTCATGCTCCCACCTGCATCGCAAGCCTGCAGAGGCCCCTCGATTCTGGAACTCACTTCCTAGGGACATCAGGCATGCTCCAACTCTGGCAGTCTTTAGGAGGAGCTTGAAGACGTGGTTGTTCCAGTGTGCCTTCCCAGAATAATGATCCCATAGCACAGATGCCAGTGGGAAGAGGAATAACTGTGAAGCAAAAGACTCCCCAGGCAGCACCAGAAGAAGAGCTGGAAGAGCCCTCTTCAGAAACAGAGGAGGAGGCAAAGGCAGAGTTGGAATGACTCCAGGGAAACAACTATGATCTGTTGTAGCTCTCACCAACAGTTGTCTCCTCACCAGAGCACACCTCCTTCAGTGAGGTTTAACTGCCAAATGGCACAGTTAATAGTGGAATTACAAAACTCAGAAACAGGACAGAGGGTAAAGACTAAGGGATTGTTGAGTTGTAGTTGCACTACAACTCAAATCATTCCCGATTTGATCAAACAATTAGGGGTGAACCCACAGGCATTAAAAAAACATGTTGTGTTTGCTCAGCTAGATGGCTCCACGGAGGTTCTGGTAACTGAAAAAACTACCTTCCTCACTATGAGGATAGGGTCTCACAAAGAGGTCAGATATTTTGTCATCTCAAAAATAGCTCACCACCCCAATCAACCTGGGGGAAGTATGACTACGGGGCCAAAACCCCAAAATTGACTGGAAAACTGAGACGTTTGTGTTCCATGATGTGATCTATAGTACCACTAAGTAATAGTGTCAGCCAACAGGGATTGAAGGGGCAGGATTAAATGTGGCTGCGCCCAACGGAGAGCCCTTAAAGTCAATTCCCCGAATACTGAGTATTGTAGGTGATTTCTGTGAACAAGAAGCAAACCAGTTATCACCAATAGAAAAACAGTCTGTGCCATAGAGTTGGTTCCTAATGCAAAACTGCCCAGCCCTAAATTATATGCAATATCTCTAAAAGAGCAAGAGGTCTTGAGAAAATTCATTGATACTAATCTGGTTCAGGGGTTTATTGAACCAGCGAACTCTGCCATGGCAGTGCCAGTCCTCTTCCAGCCTAAATGGAATGGATAGCTGAGGCTTTGTACTGATTATTGGGGCCTTAATGCAATTTGCGCCACAAACAAATACCCGCTTGCTGCTGATCAAGGATATGCTGGACCATTTGAGAAAAAGCAAAGTATTTCACCAAATTGAATAATAATAAATAATAAACTTTATTTATACCCCAGGGGACTCAATGCAGCTTACATGAGGCGGAGCCCAGAATACAACAATACAAGCAATAACAACAACAATACAAGCAATTAAAATCAAACAAGACAATAAAACAATAATATAAGCATTAACAATAGGACAACACACTTTAAAATCTATGGGTAGGCCAAATGTAATTAAAATTTAAAAATAATGCTGGACATGGACGAAAAAGTGATGGGGCGTTTGTGGAAACATACAAGCAGACCTAAAACAATATAGACTCACCGTCAGCTTTGCTGTCTATGCCAGACAACTCCAGTTCAAGTGTTGTGGCCAAAACCTCTCAAGCGCTCACCTCATGGCCAACTGCTGCTCCTGTCTCCAGCAAATTTTCTGCCCCCTCAAATGACATGGTGCTCTAACTATACAAATGGTACAAATGGTACAAGACAAGTGTTGATAGAGTCTTATTGTCATGTTCTGGGGCCTCTCCAAATAAACACAGCTCACAATGTTCAGGAACACTTGATATACTTTATTCTTGGTCACCAGAAAACAAGCAAGATGATTCTAACACACAATTGAGACGGTGGTTTTTATAGTCCCTTTCACACCAGCCCTCATTCTACTTTTGCCATGACATTATCAATATCTGGAAATTCAACTCTAGCATTGAAGTGATGTCATAATGTATGACATCAACAGAACCCTTGACATGAACCAGACTGTCATAGTTATGGATGTTTTTAATGTTCTGCAACTTTAGCTAGGTACAGCAGCAGGACCACATGGGGTGACACATGTGAGATGCAGCCCTTTCCCCTACTGTGATAGAAGCGGGGTTGTAATTCATCTACTGTTTGTGAGTCTTCTCTTTCCTATATTCTAAGAGAGGTTTTAGATTGAAAGAGTATCATGGATCCTAAAAGTGTTGGTGATCTTCAAGCTTTGCTTGACCTTTACAAACAGGACCCAACACTCTTAAGAGCAAAACAACTTAGTTTCCTGAGAGATTCATTGGAAAGCATGGGAGACACTATTTCAGGCTTCCAGAGAATTGAAGCCTTTCCTTTGACACTTGGTAAAG
Source organism: Anolis sagrei (assembly GCF_037176765.1). Classification (NCBI taxonomy): domain Eukaryota; kingdom Metazoa; phylum Chordata; class Lepidosauria; order Squamata; family Anolidae; genus Anolis; species Anolis sagrei. Next base: position 57,355,314 of record NC_090026.1, read on the forward strand.
AGGAAGAGAAGCTATCAGAGCAACCTACAAGTGATGAGAGTGATTTAGAGATGGATGAAGATGGGGTAATTAAACCAGATGAAGACGATCCCCAAGAAATGGGAAATGAAAACCTGGAAGTGACAAATGAAATGAAAGGCAAGGCTGACCAGAAGACAGAAGAGGCTCATTCAGCTCTAGAGGCAGGAGATTTACAGAATGCTATTGATCTGTTTACTGAGGCTATCAAGTTGAATCCACACTCCTCAATCTTGTATGTCAACCGAGCCAGCACCTTTATCAAAATGCAAAAGCCCAATGCTGCCATTAGAGACTGTAACAAGGCCTCAGAGCTCAACCCTGATGATGCTCAGGCCTACAAGTGGAGAGGAAAAGCACATATGCTTTTGGGCCACTGGGAGGAAGCTGCTGAGGACCTTGCCCTAGCCTGTATATGGGATTATGATGAGGAAACAAATGTGCTTCTAAAGGAAGTACAGCCCAAAGCCTTGAAGATGATTGAACATCACACTAAATATAAGAGAAAGCGCACACTGAAGAAGATCCAGAAGATCCAAGATACTCTAGACTGGATCAAAAGTATCTTGGAAGAACAAGAGAAGACACACAGAGAGGAGAATATCTGGCAGTGGATGAATCGAGTCTATCGAAGGTACTTGGACTTTTTTATGGCCATTATAGATCCAAGGATTATCCTTGCCTGGCTGGATGTCACCTGGAACCCAGATAATATCTCCAAATATCGAGACAACCACAAGTTTATGAAGTTCATTGGTCAGGTTGAATGAATGTTTAAGCCGGACATAAATAAGCCTTTCATTAAATTAAAATTGTAGTCTGACTGTGTACCATCAGATGGTGTTTCCTTTTAATGACTATGAATTGATTAGTGTGATTCTTCATTATTTATGTAGATTTAATTTTAACCTATGAGTGATGGCAGCAAATTAACACGATCCTTGATTTCTTTGATGAACTGATGGAAAAGTGAATGGCTGTTATGCTCCATGTGGGCTAGACATAAGACCATTCTAAATTGAGCCCTTTGCTGCTGTCCACACTACCCCAAAGTTACTGGGTTATTTTGGAAGTTCAGAAAAACTCCAAAGCATCCCCTGACTTTTCCTACCATTGGGCTACACTCCATGGTGCCAGAACTGGAGAAATGTTCTCAGGACAGCCAGGAGGAAACCCAAGCTGAGAGCAGGTTATCGTGGTTATCAATTTAAGTCTCATTTCCTCCTGTTCAATGGCTAGAATGATTTACTCTATTTTTGTCTTAGATGTAAATGCTGAAATGGTCTACTCTTTGTTTTAACAATCATGTTGTCAATGCAAATGGAATAGTGGAGTGCTCAGCCATTTGGAATTACACTATGTAACACAATTTTTGTTCTTGGGTTATAAATGTCATTTTCTAATTGGTTCTATCATTAAAACATTGAAAAGTCTTACTAAACTGCAAAAACTTGTTTTTGTGAGACAACTTGCAGTACGTTTTGTATAGATTTTCAATAAATATCTCATAGACTCTCAATCAATACAACATAGTGTGTGGCAGCCACAAAAATGAAGTTTTTGGAGTATAACAACTACTTGCAAAATAAGTACCACACAAACAGGAAATAACACTTTCAAACCAGGAACAGATATTTTTTCAGATTTTGTTACATAGTGTTATTAATGTAGAGTAATATAAATGATCCACAGACCTAGGAAAATATTGAAATATATTCACTGAGTATCCTGGTAAATGAACACATGATAAATGAGCAAGTGGTACTTAGTTTGAAATGGTATCTCTGTGTGTGAGAGTCTGTGGGTATTCATGTAATCTTGTTGATTTCTTAAGAATATACTTGATTCAATTATTCAATTTAATGACTTAAAATTTTACAACACATTTTAAAAGTATCAGGTCCTTACTTGCTTTCTTAAATTAGGAAAAATATTTCCAAATATTTGCCAAGAGTGTAGCATTCAAGATTATAAATGTGCAAGATATGAAAATTTTGCCTCTACTTTCTTTATTAGTCTTTGCTGTGCCCCATCCACTCTATCAATGTATTGGTAGATCCTCGTTAGGAGGAAGCGCAATCAAAATGCCATAAATCATTTTTGACAGGTGCTACACCCCCACTGCTCTGGTTCATTGCCTGATGAGTTATCCCAATTCCATTAATTATCTGATCATAAATGTGACATTTGTGCAAATCTAACAAGCCATGTTGGCAGCCAGTCCAGATATGGCCTATGTTAGGGGTGAGCAATAAAAACAAAATACGCAGCTACTAGGTATGGGAATGCTCTATGTGCTAGCTCATATTTTATATGGCAAGCAAAACATAACATTTCTGTATTTTGTCAAATACAAAAAATTCTAACATTACGTTTATATACATTTGAGCTGAAACCCATCCTTGGAAAAGGTGGAATCATTTTGAGCAATACAAAACATTGCTAATTTGGGCAGCTTCCCCCCCCCCCCCCTCATTCAGCTCCAGCAACTACCATATGTCCATATCTTATATCACACAGGCAGTTTAAAAATAGGATTCACTACAATATCGCAACTAAATGGCTTATCATTATTTTTAGCCCAAACCTCTGGACCAGTTAGGTCATATAATTATAGAATAATAGACTTGGAAGAGACCACATGGGCCATCTAGTCCAACCTCCTGCATAGAAAAAAGGCCAGAGCATTCCCATTTTAGATTATGTATTCCTGTTAAAACCCCATTTTTGAAGTTAATAACACAAGATCTGTGCTGGCCAGGTGAGACTAAAAACAAGTCTAAGGCCCCTTCTACACTGCCACATTAAATCCAGATTATTTGAACTGGATTATATGGCAATTTATAATACAATTTAAAACCCAAAAATATACAAACATTTAAATAGAATTTAATAACATTAATATTTATTAAGAATAAACAGTTAAAATCCTTAAAACAGATTCAGAACTAAAACCACAGCACCCTCTGACTCATCAACAGCATATTCCTCTTATGTGAGTGAAATACGCAACCATCTTATCCAGCCATCTTACCATTGTTGGCCCTGTCTTATATGAATTTATCTTTTCATAGAACGCAGAAAAATAAAAAGGGCCATATCTTACTACATCAAATAATTTCTCCAACTTCTGCATTTCTTCCTCATTTGGTCTTCAATTAGTCCCAATAAAGACAGCTCAGGTATCAGTTGAATATTAATCTTCAGAATCTTTGGTATCAAATAATTTATTTCATGGAGTGTTATGTGGTTTCTGAGCTGTATGGCCGTGTTCTAGCAGCATTTTCTCCTCACATTTCACCTGCATCTTCAGAGGACGCCAGCCACAGATGCAGGTGAAACATCAGATGAAAATGTTGCTAGAACACAACCATACAGTCTGGAAACCACACAACAAACCAGTGATTTTGACCATGAAAGCCTTTGACAATACAAAGGCTTTCATTTGATGTTAATGTTTCTTAGCTTTCCAACCAATCCCCCACAAGCAATACAACATCTCTTCCTGTTTCTCACATTTTCAACAAACATTAGAAACCCTTTCAGGCACTTTCAGGCCAAATTTTCTGCAATTAAATACTGATGATAAAACATTCTCTACATTGTCTCCTTAAGATCACAGTCAAATATAAATTTCATTGACTTGGGAACATATTATTCCCATTCAAATGTAATTTCCATTCTGTTCAACACTGTGTCATGCACACATTGCAAATCTTCAGCTTCCTTTCTCTATCTAACCTTGCCTATGAAAAAAATAGCAAAGCTAACTAGAGGTTCTGACTTTCATCTTCCAGTTAGTGAAGTATGAATCTAAAGAAAGAAGTCATCCACAAAGCTACTGCCTCAAACCCTTCCCCACTTCCACCAGTGAGGTTGAAAATTGGCATTTGGAAGGTGAGAGATAAACCCTGTCTCATGCCCATATCCATTCTAGTAACTAGGCATGTGGAATAAAAAAAAGTTCTAAACTGTGTTCAAAAGTAGGAGGCACTGGTGTTTCATTTCTAAAGTCATTTCTGTATTTTTTAAAAAATAAGAATTTTACGAAACTTCCAAATTTTCATTAATGGCGGACACAACTGTGCAATAGGGGGAAAAACAGCACTGGCAGTGGGGAAACATCAGGGGCTCCTCTCACCCTCATTTTTTGAGTTAGCCCAATCAAATTTGCTACAGTGATAGAATATATCGTCCACTGTTAACTCACCAAATTTAAGAACGTTTAGATGATCAACTGATTTTTAGGGAATTTTTAAAAATGAAAGAATTTTATAAAAAAAATAATTTAAAAGAGCTACCTCCTTGAATTTTCTAGAGAATGACACAAGGTAATAGGGGATAATTGTCCCCTGTTTTCAGAAATATTCATACATCTACTGAGTAATGCGAAATTTTTAAAGTTGAAGGTTTGACTGACCTCAATCAAATCAGACCATGCTTGTGAGCCACCTCAAAATGAAGAGCAGGAGACCACTAGAGGAGACCACCCTCTGACCACATATCCCAACATGGTGGTAGCCTTCTGCAAGAGCAAAATTCACATCCTGAGTGGCTAAGGCCATCGTAGTCTTGACTGACTTCAATCAAATCAGTCCAGCTAAAAGTGATAAGGCAGGAGACCACTAGGGGAGACCACCCACTGACAGAGAGATGGGCCAAAATTAAGAAAATGAAGTTCAACAGTGACAAATGCAAGATACTCCACTTAGGCAAAAAAAAACCGAAATGCAAAGATACAGAATGGGTGACGCCTGGCTCGAGAGCAGTACGTGTGAAAAAGAACTTGGAGTCCTTTTTAAGGAGGCTTCCCACTTCTCACTGGGAAGGAAGAGCGATGACCTGGAGCTATCCTCTGGGCTTCCTTAAAAAGCCCTCTCTTTTCTCTTGATTGGCACTGCAGGCCCTGCCTTCCTTTCCCCCCTTCATACCTTTCTATTTCAGGTTTAATGTTTCCTTAAAGCTGTTTCTACTTTACTCTAGAGGAGAAGTAAATAGGTGGTAGTAGTGTTAAACATGAGCCAACAATGGTATGTGGCGGCAAAAAAAGGCAATGGGATTTGGGCCTGCATCAATAGGAGCATATTGTTTAGATCTAGGGAAGTAATGCTACCCCTCTATTCCGCTTTGATTAGACCACATCTGGAATATTGTGTCCAATTCTGGGCACCACAATTCAAGAGAGATATTGACAAGCTGGAATGTGTCCAGAGGAGGGCCACTAAAATAATCAAGGGTCTGGAGAACAAGCCCTATGAGGAGCGGCTTAGGGAGCTGGGCATGTTTAGCCTGAAGAAGAGAAGGCTGAGAGGAGATATGATAGCCATGTATAAATATGTGAGAGGAAGCCACAGGGAGGAGGGAGCAAGCTTGTTTTCTGCTTCCTTGGAGACTAGAACGTGGAACAATGGCTTCAAACTACAAGAGAGGAGATTCCATCTGAACATGAGGAAGAACTTCCTGACTGTGAGAGCCGTTCAACAGTGGAACTCTCTGCCCCGGAGTGTGGTGGAGGCTCCTTCTTTGGAAGCTTTTAAACAGAGGCTGGATGGCCATTTGTCGGGGGTGATTTGAATGCAATATTCCTGCTTCTTGGCTTTACAATCTTGAATATGATCAACTCTACTTCATTCGACAAGTATTACATCCTGCAGTGCTGGCGTTTATAAGTGAAGCCTGCAGTGCCGCCGCAAAGTAAAACGAGATATAACTTACTGCTGCAGATGATGTATTTGCTACAGCCACATCGAACTGTACATGTTAACAGAAGCTATTACAATTTAATGGGTAAAGGGAAGAGGGGATGGGATAGATATCACATTAGTTGTATGATTTGCATTGCATGCATATAGCATTCCTTTGAATCAAAGAAATAACAGTAGTAGTGAAGAACTAACGCAAGTCAAGTATTTAAAAATTGGCGTTTGGGAGAACTGACAAAAGTCAATTCTAAAATAATTGGTGCTTTGCAGAACTGATTAAAGTGCTTTGGCGTTTAGAAGAACAGTTAGTAGTCAAGTCATGAAGAAAAGGATGTAGAATGAACTGTTGGAAATCAATTCAGAAAAAAAAAATAAGCTGGTCTAAACTGACAGAAGTCTGAAATCTAAGGTATTTGACAGAAGTGGCAGAAGTCAACTCTCAAAACATTGGTGTTTTGCCTGATCCCCCAGAACTCCATAAGAGAGTTCTATGGGGGTCGTTAGGTCGCCTCCTCCTCCTTTGGCCCCTCCCCCGCAATGGCTGACTGGCTTATCTGGAGCCTCCAGTCCAAAGGTAAAGGTAAAGGTAAATGTAGTCCCCTGATATTAAGTCCAGTCATGTCTGACTCTGGGGTGTGGTGCTCATCTCCATTTCTAAGCCGAAGAGCCAGCGTTGTCCGTAGACACCTCCAAGGTCATGTGGCCGGCATGACTGCATGGAGTGCCGTTACCTTCCCGCCGGAGCGGTACCTATTGATCTACTCACATTTGCATGTTTTCGAACTGCTAGGTTGGCAGAAGCTAGGGCTGACAGCGGAAGCTCACATCGCTCCCCGGAATCGAACCTGCGACCTTTCGATCAACAAGCTCAGCAGCTCAGTGCTTTAACCCACTGCGCCACCGAGGGCTCCCCGGTCAAAAGAGCCACACAAAAAAACGATTACTGCAATTCACCCCCTTCTTCTCGGCAAGTGAAAAGGTTATCCCTGGAGCCCCCTCCCTCCCCCCTCAGGATCTCCCTGCCTCTTCCTTCCTTCTTTTCCCTCCCTTCCCCTCCCTCCCTCCCTTTCTTTCTTTCTTTCCTCCCTCCCCGGGGCCTGTGCACCTGGCCGTCCCCTCCCTCTCCTCACTCGCCCTCTTCACCCAGGAGGGAGAGAGCAGCAGCAGCAGCAACAGCACATGCCTCTTTCCTCTGCGTCCAAGTGCCTCCTGACCCCACCAGTTCTCAAATTTCGAGGCATCAGGTATTTATAACAAATTTGGTCCAGATCCCTCATTGTTTGAGTCCACAATTCTTTCTGGATATAAGTGAACTACAACTCTAAAACTCATGGTCAATGCCCACCAAACCCATCCAGTGAATCCAGGAGACTACTACTATTATTAGTAGTAGTATTAATATTACTATTTGGAGCAGAAAGGATGAGAGAGCCTATCATAAACTTTACTTACTTGTTGCACCTTGAGTAATCTCCCTGTCTGGCAGAAAGAAGGGGGCTGGGCTGGATGTCCTTTGGGGTTCCCTTCCAACTGTCTGAGTCTTAAAATAAGAATAACAATAATAACAATAATGATGATGATGATGTATAATAATATAATAGTAATTCTATCTTCCTGCCTGGCAGAAAGAAGAGGGCTGGACTAGATGGCCTTTGGGGTTCCCTTCCAATTGCTTTAGTCTAATAATAATAATAATAATAATGGAGCCTTGGGACCCTTCCAAACAGGCCCTATATCCTAAGATCTGATCCCAGGTTTCTGTTTATCCGAGATTATCTGGCAGTGCAGACTAATATAATCCAGTTCAAAGCAGATAACCTGGCATTGGATCTTGGGATATAAGGACAGTGTAGAAGGGGTCTAGGGGCCCTTCCAGACAGGCCCTATTTCCCAAGATCTGATCCCAGGTTTTCTGTTTATCCCAGATTATCTGGCAGTGCGGACTCATATAATCCAGTTCAAAGCAGATAACCAGGTCCCCCATGACCTTCTGGCAAGGAAACTAGTCCAATGTGGGCTAGGCAAAACTACGGTGAGGTGGATCTGTAATTGGTTAAGTGGACGAACACAGAGAGTGCTCACTAATGCTTCCTCCTCATCTTGGAAAGAAGTGACAAGTGGAGTGCCGCAGGGTTCCGTCCTGGGCCCGGTCCTGTTCAACATCTTTATTAATGACTTAGATGAAGGGCTAGAAGGCATGATCATCAAGTTTGCAGACGACACCAAATTGGGAGGGATAGCCAATAGTCCAGAGGACAGGAGCAGAATTCAAAACGATCTTGACGGATTAGAGAGATGGGCCAAAACTAACAAAATGAAGTTCAACAGTGACAAATGCAAGATACTCCACTTTGGCAGAAAAAATGAAATGCAAAGATACAGAATGGGGGACGCCTGGCTCGAGAGCAGTACGTGTGAAAAAGATCTTGGAGTCCTCGTGGACAACAAGTTAAACATGAGCCAACAATGTGATGTGGCGGCAAAAAAAGCCAATGGGATTTTGGCCTGCATCAATAGGAGCATAGTGTCTAGATCTAAGGAAGTAATGCTACCCCTCTATTCTGCTTTAGTTAGACCACATCTGGAATATTGTGTCCAATTCTGGGCACCACAGTTCAAGAGAGATATTGACAAGCTGGAATGTGTCCAGAGGAGGGCGACTAAAATGATCAAGGGTCTGGAGAACAAGCCCTATGAGGAGCGGCTTGGGGAACTGGGCATGTTTAGCCTGAAGAAGAGAAGGCTGAGAGGAGATATGATAGCCATGTATAAATATGTGAGAGGAAGCCACAGGGAGGAGGGAGCAAGCTTGTTTTCTGCTTCCTTGGAGACTAGGACGCGGAACAATGGCTTCAAACTACAAGAGAGGAGATTCCATCTGAACATTAGGAAGAACTTCCTGACTGTGAGAGCCGTTCAGCAGTGGAACTCTCTGCCCCGGAGTGTGGTGGAGGCTCCTTCTTTGGAAGCTTTTAAACAGAGGCTGGATGGCCATCTGTCAGGGGTGATTTTAATGCAATATTCCTGCTTCTTGGCAGGGGGTTGGACTGGATGGCCCATGAGGTCTCTTCCAACTCTTTGATTCTATGATTCTATGATTCTATGACCTGGGATCAGATCTTGGGATATAAGGACAGTGTAGAAGGGGTCTAGGGGCCCTTCCAGATAGGCCCTATATCCCAAGATCGGATCCCAGGTTTTCTGTTTATCCCAGATTATCTGGCAGCGCAGACTCATATAATCCAGTTCAAAGCAGATAATCTGGGATCATATCCTGAGATATAGGGCCCATCTGGAAGGGCCCCAGGATGAACCTAGCACTGGATTTTCTTGGCAAGATCTCTTCAGAAGGAGGCTGCCTTTGCCTTCTTTGAGGTTGAGAAAGTGTGTCTTTCTCAAGGTCATCCAGTGGCACTGCATTGCCATTTATTAGAATCCAAGTCTCCAGACTCCTAGTCCAAAACTAGTCCAAAACACATGTACATAATTCATTAATTAATTTCACATATTTGTATCCTATGTAATGTGTAATAATGATGATGAAGAAGATGATGATTATGTATAATAATAGAATAGTAATTCTATCTTCCTGCCTGGCAGAAAGATGGGGGCTGGATTTGGGGTTTCCTTCCAACTGAGTTTTTAAAATAATAATAATAATAATAATAATAATAATAATAATAGTCTCCTGGAGTGACTGCAGGAGCAAAAAACAAAAACAAAAAAACCCTTCCACTATTTTCTGTTGGTCATGGGAGTTCTGTGTGCCAAACTTGGTTCAATATCATCATTGGTGGAATTCAGAATGTTCTGATTGTAGGTGAATTATCAATCCAAGCGCTACAACTTCCAAATGTCAAGGTCTATTCTTCCCAAACTCCACCAGTGTTCAAATTTGGGCATATTGAGTATTTGTGCCAAGTTTGGTCCAGATCAGTGTTATAAGCTGTGACTTCCACTTTGGTAACTCTTTTGGGCAAACGGTGTCCTTAATGCAAGGATCACAGAGAGCTGCCAGTATTTGAATCTTACTGGCCAACAGTGGTTCCAGGCGTTTCCAGATGGCAAAGGTCAACTTCCTCACCACCTCCTGGGCCTGTGGAGTCAGAGGCTCTGCCATGGACTCAAGCGTTCTCATGCCCTCAGGCATCTCCAAGTGCCTCCTCAGCCATAAGTTGGGTGGGAACACCTGGCTGAGTAGGGCTCTGGTTTCAGAAAGAGTGCATTTTTAAAGGGCTTGAGCACGTCAACAAAATGGGAGATGGTCAGCCACTCCTAGTTGTTTGGGACCAGCTTGTTCACTGGCATTGTGACTGTCAAGGAGACACCGTGGATGGCTCTTTGCTGCTCCACCATGAGTTCCAGCATCTTGTACGTGGAGTTCCAGCAGGTGGAATCATCCTGAAGCATCCTATGTTGAGGTAGGCCCTCCAGGATCTGCCTGTCATGCAAGCAGCTAGGCTGATGCTGCTCTGGTGGAAATAGCCTGCAATTTTGTGGCAGCGCTCAATCAGGTGCCTGATGTGGCTGGGGCTCTGTTCTTCGGGACCCTTAAAGCCATCTTTAACAGTGTTATGGAGTAAGTGTACCATGAAGCTAACGTTGGTGAAGCCTGCACTTTCCACCACCCTTATCATGTTCTTGTCAGCATAGGTGACCATGAACCCCAACTTCACATTCCGTTGCCTATGCTGCATCCACCCCTCATCATGTTTTCCAAGTATTGGCAGATGGTGTCAGCCTTGCGGTCCTTGTCTATCACTTCCATAGCTAGCAGGGCCCAGTGATGCCCCAACGCAAGGCTTTCCTCATTCTCCCACCAATGTGCAGTGAGAGACAGGTAGGAATGGCCGCCTCCCAAGCTGGACCAAATGTCTGAGGTGAAGTGGATATAGCTTGATTATGTGCCATGCACAAGCTTCACTAGGTGTTCCTTGCATCCCTCAAATAAGGAAGGAATGACACTTCAGGAGAAAGTGTGGCATGTTGGGATCTTGTACTGTGGGAATGCAAGTGCCATCAAGCGGCAGAGGCCATCCTGCTCCACCATATAGAAGGGCTGGTAGTCAAGAGCCATCACCTCTCCCAGGCACTGTGTGATCTGCTTGACAGTGGGCGCCTCCCCCCCCCCCCCCCCGATCTCATCTTGCCCCAAACTTTCATCATTGACTCAGTCTGGCCAGCAAGCAAAGTAGGAGTACTCTGGCTGCTGCAGTTGCTGCCAGTTTCTAATCCCTCCACCTTGAGTGTAGGCTGATGCTTCTTCATTTGCATCCTTAACCCAGATGTAGCCAGATTCCTCAGATTGCCTACAAACTGCCAATGTGGCCTTTTGGGAATGAATAACAAAATGATCCCAGAGGAAAGACTTGGGCCTTCCCATAGCAACAGCCCCTGGTGAGTTGTGTCTGCTGGGGTGGTGCAGTAGATGTGTGTGTGGAGGGGTGGTGTTTGTTTACCCTCCTGTGAATGCTCCTCTCTGGATTGATGATACCCAAGGGAGACGTGGGGGATTGGGAAAGAGTACTGATGATTTCATTCATTCCCACCTCGAATACATCATCATCTTCACAACCCTGTTCTGATTGGTCAGAGCTATTACCAACAGATATGAGAAATGGAAAGTGGGAGGCAGCAGGAAAAGTTATTGCTCTTAAAGTGCTGGCAGAATCACTGCCTCCAGTAGCCCTAGTACAATGTTCCTGCAGCGTGCTGCTTGCCCCCCTTCCTTTCTTGCTGCCTCGGCAGCTACATGCTGGAAAAGACACAGAGGTCTTACATTCCGAGCCACATTCCACAGAATGTTGTCTGTAAAATTAACTTATGGCAGACAGAAGGGAGAGAGGAGAAACGCACAAAGAGGCACAGCAAGGTTGGGAAACGTAGCGTCAAGTCCCCAATACACACACCCCAGAACTCAGAGAGAGGAAGGAAACACACAGAGGAGGCTTCAGTGACTTCCTTTGATGTAGAGAGTCATTGTTTGTGCACCTGGAGGTCAGAAAGGTTGGGAAACATAGTATCAAGTCCCAATACACACACCCCAGAAATCAGAGAGAGGAAGGAAATGCATAGAGGAGGCTTCAGTGACTTCCCTTGATGGAGAAAGTCACTATTTGTGCACCTGAGTGTCAGGAAGGTAAGGAAATGTAGCTTCAAGTCTCAATAACACAACCCCAGGAGTGAGAGAAATAAAGGAAACACACAGTGATGTTTTAATGACTTCCCTGCATGGAGGGAGTCACAATTTCTTCAGCTGAGGGCAGGCCCGTAGCCAGGATTTTGTTTCGGGGGGGGGGGGGGGGTAAACAATTTTCAGGGGGGCTCGGGGGGGCCTGAGTTTCGGGGGGGGCTGAGTCTGAGTGAAAGAGGGTCTAGCCTAGCAAACCTTTTGTATCATTACCCCAATACCCCCATGCATATGGGATATATTGAGTATGGTGATCAGATCATGATATGAATAAACATAACAGTTTAAATAATGCACCAGTAAGGCCTTTTCGCGAACCACCATGAGAATTTGGGGGGATGGGGCTCAAGCCCCTCAAGCCCCCCCCCCCCCCCCCCCCCCCGGCTACATGCCTGGCTGAGGGCCAGGAAGGTGGGGACATGTAGCTTCAAGTCCCAATAACACAACCCCAGGAGTGAGAGAAATAAAGGAAACACACCATGATGTTTTAATGACTTAGGGAGTCACCATTTCTTCAGCTGCCAGTCAGGAAGGTTGGGAAATGTAGCGTTTTGCCTCCCAGCAGGTACAGCTGCATTAAAAATGCTTCACCATAGTTCTGACTTGCTGTCCTCCTCCTCTCCATCCCTGGTACATTTGTCAAGGACAATCCATTGAGATACATTCAATAGCCCATCATTCCCCTGAGTGTGTTCCTGTTGCGCCTGGTCTATGAGTTGGGACAGAGCAAGAATGCTACCACTTCAGCTTACAGAACAGTTGAATTAATGGCAATAAATGATAAATACATACTGTAATGGTAGTAAAAGAAATAGATTAAACAAACAATTTTGGTACAGATCTGAAAAAGAAGGAGGATTAGCATTTCCTAATATTAAAAATATTATGAAGCAAAGAGACTGAGATTGGTTACAGAAGGAATGATAAAAAGGAGAATAAAGAATGGTTAAAATGGATTCATAAAAATGGAGGAAGAAATATGAAATATTTTTAAAGAGTTTAAAGAGTTTACAAGCAAAGAAAAGGGAAACTAGTAACTCAATGTTGAGTGATGTATTCAAAATATGGAACAATTGCAGGAGAAAGTTAATAACGAATGGTTCCACAATAACTCCAATTAGGAGGAAGTTTTTTTAAAAAAATCAAAAAATTATAATGATAAAAATTAAGGGAAGGGATTAGATAAAATAGGAAATTGGATAATGTTTGGATTTGGTAAAAAATACTAGAAATGGAAGTAACCTTAATCTATTTGGACAAATAATACAACATGGAAGAGATATTGTTGTTCATTCGTTCAGTCGTCTCCGACTCTTCGTGACCTTATGGACCAGCCCACGCCAGAGCTCCCTATCGGCCGTCACCACCCCCAGCTCCTTCAAGTTCAGTCCAGTAACTTCAAGGATGCCATCCATCCATCTTGCCCTTGGTCGGCCCCTCTTCCTTTTGCCTTCCACTTTCCCCAGCATAATTGTCTTCTCTAGGCTTTGCTGTCTCCTCATGATGTGGCCAAAGTACTTCAACTTTGTCTCTAGTATGCTTCTCTCCAATGAGCAGTCGGGCTTTATTTCCTGGAGGATGGACTGGTTGGATCTTCTCGCAGTCCAAGGCACTCTCAGAACTTTCCTCCAACACCACAGTTCAAAAGCATCAATCTTCCTTCGCTCAGCCTTCCCTAAGGTCCAGCTCTCACATCCGTAGGTTACTACAGGGAATACCATGGCTTTGACCAAGCGGATCTTTGTTGCCAGTGTGATGTCTCTACTCTTTACTATTTTATCGAGACTGGACATTGCTCTCCTCCCAAGAAGTAAGCGTCTTCTGATTTCCTGGCCACAGTCTGCATCTGCAGTAATCTTTGTGCCTAGAAATACAAAGTATGTCACAGCCTCCACATTTTCTCCCTCTATTTTCCAGTTGTCAATCATTCTTGTTGCCAAAATCTTGGTTTTTTTGATGTTTAACTGCAACCCAGCTTTTGTGCTTTCTTCTTTCACCTTGATTAGAAGGCTCCTCAGCTCCTCCTCGCTTTCGGCCATCAGAGTGGTGTCATCTGCATATCTGAGGTTGTTAATGTATAGAGGAACATAAATATCTGAAAGGAAAAACTAGCAATATATATGAGATATTAATTGAAATAAGCAAAGGAAAAATAAAGAATAATACTCTCAAGGAGATTTGGAAAGAAGTTTTAGGGTTGAAAATAAATGAAATGGAGTGGCCACCATTATGGGAACAAAGACATTTGAAAACTTATGAGTTAAAGAAAATAATTACAAGTTGATATGGAAATGGTATCTAACACCATTATTATATTTATATTTTTCCTCAACAGCTCCAGGTTGATGAATTGTGCTCTGAAGAAATTGCACATAGATGATATTGTTCCTTGACAGTTTCTGACAGGTGGAATACTGCAAGATTTTGCTAAGGTTAGATTTAGTGAGTGAGCACTCCAGTGGATATAGCCACTGGATTCTTCTGCAATATAATTGTCTGTTCATATTTGCAGCTCCATCATAACCCTGTCCCCAGAAGATTTGCAAGTTCAGTCCATTTTTTTCAGTGTTTTCAAAATAATGCCTGCAAGTCCTCCACCTGTCACATCACTTATCTTAACAAAACCTATAAAGTCTTCTCTTATTCCTGCAGCTTCAACATCAAGAGAGCAATGACTATTCTGGGGTACTGACATCCAGAATTTCATCTGCCAAAACAGGGAAACACTGAGGTGCATTCACCAAGCATCTGATGACCACCTTTACCCCCAACTTCTCCCCCAAACACCCACACAGCACTTAAAGAGTGCAGCTTGTACATGAAATGAGTAGGCTAACCAGGGAAATCTGTTGAACCATTTGGATTGAAAAAATAGATGCCTCCTCTTATCCACAGGAAATACATATCTTGGCAATGGAATCCATAGATTTTTCACTAATTGAGGTTTCACTTGGCTATCAGAAACAGTCTTGTTCATATGAAGTTCAAAGTCTAACAATGACATGGCTTCTTGTCTTTACTCCTGTTCCATGGTTTCTTTAGCAGGATTTGGATTAGATAAACCAGTGGTAGATGCCTCAGTTTCCAGTTTCCACCTGCAATCCAGTTCAACCTCCTCCCCCCCCCCCCCCCCACCGCACCTTAGGCTTTGCCTGCCAGTTGCAGGTGGGCCAACTTGGTCACATGTCGGATATTGCTACTATTGCAATGTAAATTGACAGAAAGGTAGGTAATTATAGTGTGAACTAATTCCCAAAATTTGGTTGAGATAGTGCTTGCAATTCTGGGGGGATTCTAGTTTTTGCTTCTCATAGATATAGCATGGGGATTTGGTTAACCAGTTAAAATTCATAAGTAAACCAGGTTTTTTTTTTTTACCTGAAAAATTTTGGGTATGGTTTGAACCCTAAACTACTCCCTTGGCTATGGCTTGCTTGGAAGATCTTGATGTTTTATTTTCATGCCTGCTGTACAACCAAAGGAGCTGGCAGTACAATTCTCAGTTTTCTGATATTTTTATGAATATGTTTTAAGAACCACATTTTAATGCAAGGTGTTCCATTACTTCGGAGATTTTGGTATTGGCTTGATATTAAGCTTCCTTAAGGATGATCATGACAGCGGGCACTGAGGTCCCTGCCTTCAAATTGATCTGACTGCAGCAGGGAGGTCCACAGTTCCCGGAAGCATGAGTTTTTCAAGCATCTGCAGGACGGTGATGCCAGCAACAGCCTCAACAAAAAGCTCTATTCTCCCTCTCTGCTAACTTCTCTTTGCCATCTTTGTAACAATCCCCCAATAAAAGTATTCTTTTTTCCAACTTTTTTTCCTCTCTAAAGTGATACATTGTGTCCTATACTGACTCTAACTATAAACTTTCCCTCTCCTGAGTGGCGTAGCCCCTTCAGCTTGGCCGGGGCGCTCCTACAGTGTTCCAGAAAGCCCGAAACTGCATTCCTTTAAACCGCAGATAAGGAGACCCTCACGGTCTCAGTATCTGCGGGTTAACCGATATGCTCCAAATTGGTGCCATCTTCTTCCATGATGAATTCTAAGACTAACTGCCATCTCACTTTCTGCTGAACAGCCCCTACACCTCTCAGATCCGCTTCCCCTGTCCAAAACCCCCACGTGGGAACCCAAGGCTTTTCCCATGGCCCCATGGTCCCGCATGGCAACAATGTTTGTGCACCTTTTTTTCTCGTGTGTGTTGCCTCAAAGTGGTGACCCATGGTGCCCGCAGACCCGAGAAAAACCCCACGTGTGTCACACCCATGACCCAGGTCAGCATGAGCCCACTTTGATGATTTTTATGAATTGGATTTCCTTTTTATGAATGAACCTCCTGTTTTATTAATGGACTTTGGCTGCTCAGTGCTCCTATGGACTTTTATCAACTTTTATGGACTCTGGGTGACCAGGACAGATCTTTCCCCAACCCGGCATGTTCCCCCTTCCCATATGAACTCTGTATATGCCCCATATTCCCATTCATTAAATGTATGTACATCCATATAAAATATTGAACAAGGTAACCTCCTCATGAACTGTCGGTGGAATGGCGATGATCACAGCACACACAAGGCTCTGAAACACATCTTCTGGTCTAAAAACCTAGTTTATTTAACACAAAACAATATATACACTAAAACTAAGCAGAACGAGATACAAAAACGTCTACATGGCTCAGCCATTCGTTGCAATCCACCAAACCAGTACACTCCCACATTCTTCAGAGATGTGATGACACATGATGTATGACGCTAGACAGCATACAACATTTTTCCGCACTGAGATTTATGACTCCTCCTTCATGATACAGTTAACCCTTTCCACACAGGAATTACATCTCGGCACATTGCAAATCACAGCAATACATTTCCAAACACATAATCACTAACTTTGAAAACTACAAAGCACTTAAATCAAAACCCACACATATATCTGGCATGAAATATGCCCAGCAACTCAAGGCCCAGGTGTTGCAAAACTTCCTGGGTCATCATTCCTAAACAATAGTCTTGGCAGAAACCCATTAGCATGGACAATAAGTAAATAGCCCCTTATCTTGGACTTCAGAGGATCTTTCCATCCAGACCACCTAAGGCAGTGGTTCTCAACCTTCCTAATGCCACGACCCCTTAATACAGTTCCTCATGTTCTGGTGACCCCCAACCATAAAATTATTTTCATTGCTACTTCATAACTGTCATTTTGCTACTGTTATGAATCGTAATGTAAATATCCGATCTGTGAGATGTATTTTCTTTCACTGGATGAAATTTGGCACAAATACCCAATACGCCCAAATTTGAATACTGGTGGAGTTGGGCGGGTGGATTGATTTTGTCATTTGGGAGTTGTAGTTGCTGGGATTTATAGTTCACCTACAATCAAAGAGCATTCTGAACTTCACCAATAATGGAATTGAACCAAACTTGGCACAGGGAACTTCCATGACCCAGAGAAAATTCTTGAAGGGTTTGGTGGGCATTGACCTTGAGTTTTGGAGTTGTAGTTTACCTAGATCCAGAGAGCACTGTGGACTCAAACAATGATAGATCTGGACCAAACTTGGCACGAATACTCAGTATGTGCAAATGTGAACATTGGTGGAGTTTGGGAAAAAATAGACCTTGACATTTGAGAGTTGTAGTGGCTGGGATTTATAGTTCACCTACAATTAAAGAGCACTCTGACCCCAGCCCTCAATGGATCTGCACCAAACTTGGCACATTACCTACATGGCCAACATTGATAACTGGTGGGGTGGGGGGGGGGGCTGTTTGAATTCTGGGAGTTGCAGTTCACCAACACCCAAAAGGAAGAGAAGTACAGGAGGACAGATCTTCAGCCTTCTGTGCTAAAAGGGTTCCTAAGGCCATCAAAAATATGTGTTCTCTGATGGTCTTTGGCTACCCCTCTGCAATCTCCTTGTGACCCCTCCATGGGTTCCCGACCCCCAGGTTGAGAAACACTGACCTAAGGCATGGGGCCCATGGACATAACAAGCACTCAACAGAAAGGACATTCCCCAACCAAGAGGAAAAGGGGATTGTTGCCGCTTCTCCCCACAAAGAGCCTTTCCCCATCCCAGGAAGAAGATCCAGGATCTTATCAATGAGTCAATTTTTCTGGACTTGGTGACATAAGCTGGCTCTTTGGGGCTAGACAGTAATGTTGTTGCAAAACCCAGGACAATAGTCAGGATCAAGACTAGAGGACTCAAGCTATCTGCCCTGATCACCTATCATTCGGGCTCAGATAAGGCCATTCATAATCCAGTCATTTACACATTCATTCATTGTTTTTCTCTTTCGCCTGCCTCCTCGCTCAATGGCTGAGCGGCCGAAGCAGGGCTTGCATTCTGATTGGAGGAGGTGCACCCTCTCCTGGCCAAGGGAATGTGGAATCCATGTAGACAGTGGTGGCAGGTTCTGAATCAGAACTAGACCAACTGTCTACACTGCCCCAAAGTATAGGGATGCTGTGGAGCTTTGGGAAATTGCAGGGCATTCCTAGGCTTTGGCAAACATGAGGCAAGGCTGAATTAAGCGGCCTTTCCCAGAATGCAAGGGGGGGCTCTATGAATAAAATGGTTGCCATAGAGTCAATTCATCCCTGTCCCATGTTATTTCACCCATGTAGATGGCCCTAGTGGTGCAGCAGGTGAAACTGCTGAACTTGTTGAACAAAAGGTCGGTGGTTCAAATCTGGGGAGTAGGGCCACATGCTGGCCACATGACCTAAGAGGTGTCTATGGAATTTTATTTTCATTGTAAATAATTATTTTTTTCTCTTTCCTAAAATGAGTTTATTCATTTGCAGTTCAGAATATATAATGTCCATAAAAAGGGACATTATCTTTTTGCAAAAGGAAAGAAAGGACAGAATGGAAAAGAAGGCACCTGAGAGTTATGATGCTTGGGTCATCAATACATTTTAAACCAGGTTCTTTTTATTGCAGTTTTTAGTGTGAGAGGATATATCAGAGCTTTTACAGAATCTTTACACATAGAATGACATTGGACATACAGACATAGATTTTATTTAAAAGAAAAGACTAGTTGTGAGTATTTTTTTTTATTTTATAGATATTACATTTCTGTTATGAATGGTTTATAATTCATGTCACAATGCAATACTACCTCTAGCCACTATTAAAACAGCTTCATTGGCTGCCAATAAGTTGCTGAGCCAAATTCAAGGTGCAGGTCATGACCTATAAAGCCCTAAACGGTAAGGGCCCCACCTATCTCCGCGATCACATCTATTTCTATGAACCAGCGCAAGCTCTAAGATCTTCTGGGGAGGCCCTCCTCTCACTACCGTCCCAAGTGTGGTTGGTGGGTACGAGAGAGAGGGCCTTCTCAGTGGTGCCCCCCCACCCGGTTTCTGGAACACCCTTCCAAAGGAAATAAGACAGGCCCCATCCCTTCCCTCCTTTCGTAAGAGCTTGAAGAACTGGTGGTTTCAACAAGCCTTTGAAAATGACCAGTTCTAACTCAGCCCCACACATTGTCTAATACGGTCTTATTCTTCCTACCAGTTACCCAGATTCTTTCCTCTAATCGGCCCTGGAATGGACAGCCACAGACCTAATATTATTGTTGCCTACCATAGCATTGCACTTAATTCCCGGGCCCCCTAGAATTTTTGGGCTTGCACAAATTTTTAATTGCCTTGAACAGGCAGGATTATTTACTATACGTGTGTTATGGTGACAATTTTTATGTTTATATTTTGTTTGTTAATCTTATGGTTATGTAGTTTTCGTGCTGTATGTTTTGTGATATTACTTGGGAACCGCTCTGAGTCCCCTAGGGGAGATGGAGCAGTATATAAATAGAGTTTTATTATTATATTATTATTTCCCTTAGGATCAACTTCTCAAGAACATTGTTGGTGAATCACCTCAAAAGTTGAGCCTTTTTTGATAAATGAGCCTTTGTTGTTAAATGAGTAAGTAGAGTGCCTTATATATACTTACAAATTTGTTGTCACGATTTGTTCAACTGTATGTGTGTATTAATGATATGTGTTGTTTGTAGACCCAACCGCCTGATGAAGGCTCTTGTGAGTCGAAACCGGTTGCAGGTTGAAATCGACGCTTTGCTTTATTGCCCACATTCAAGGTCATTTTTGTCAGAGTCAAAAGAAAGGTGAAGCTTCAGCTGTAAAACTTTGACTTTCATAGCAAGAGGGCTAAAACTCAGGGAATCCAAGGAAGCAGCTATCACATTTTATATCTTGGAAACCTTCAAAGTTGTTACATTGAAATTCCTTGAACATTCCTTTTAAAATCATAGATATTACCAGTGTACTTAAAATGCTTCATAAAAGCAAAAGGTGAAGCCTCACTTCAGATTTTGGGGGAGGAAATGTGGATTGTTCGTACTTGCATATAAATTACTTCCAGTGCAGCTTTTAAATGTCTTCTTGAGAATGGATGCAGTTTTGATGACTTGCCAAGAGAAGGGCATGTAAATCCCACAAGAATTATCATTTGCTGATGACACAAACTGTAAATGGAATGTCAGTAGTGCTAAAGAAGTCAAATTGACAGTCTCTTTATTTATATTTATATTTTCAGCAAACTAAAGATACCAGATGAGGTATTGTTCCGAAAAGGATATTTGTGCAAACATGGAAATAGTTCATTGAAAACAAAACCAGAGAGGATTCTTCAGAACCCTCCCTCCCACCCTTTTTTAAAATGGGAATTAGTGACTCCTTTGACTTCCCACTGAAACATTATAAAAAGCCAATTTCTTCCTGAGCTTACTAAAATCCCTGTTAGGTAACTTCACAATGCTCCATGTACCATAAAATTCAATTACATGTAAGGAAATTAGGAAAGGGCTTAATTATTTCTCACTACTGTGTCTGAGCATAAATTCTTTATCAGGGCATGATAAGCTTATGCTTTTTACTTCTACAAAAATGAAGAAAGGGCTGCTTCCTCAAGTAGTATCTCTTTTTTTTGTAAGATTTGTAAGATTCATGTTTCAGATTTATTCATTCGTATTAGGCATCATAACTCAAGAGAAACTTCAGACCCAGTGTTGCATACTAGTCTGAAAGCCAGGCTTCAAATCCCTACTTAGCCATGGAAACCCAATATGTTGCCTTGGGCAAGTCACATATTTCCAGATGTGGCTTAAACCCACAATGAAGCATGGGTTTAAATTCACATGCCCACCCAACAGATAATACCAACAGATAATACTGGAGGGGTTTGGGAAAAATAGACCATGACATTTGGGAATTGCATTTGTGTGAATTATAGTTCACCAGGCACCAAAGGGCATTCTGAACTCCACCAACAATAGAATTGAACCAAACTTGGCATACAGGACTTCCATAACCAACAGATAATACTGGAGGGGTTTGGGAAAAATAGACCCTGACATTTGGGAATTGCATTTGTGTGAATTATAGTTCCCCAGGCACCAAAGAGCATTCTGAACTCCACCAACATAGAATTGAACCAAACTTGGCATACAGGACTTCCATAACCAACAGATAATACTGGAGGGGTTTGGGAAAAATAGACCCTGACATTTGGGAATTGCATTTGTGTGAATTATAGTTCACCAGGCACCAAAGGGCATTCTGAACTCCACCAACAATAGAATTGAACCAAACTTGACATATTGGACTTCCATGACCAACAGATAATACTGGAGGGATTTGGGAAAAATAGACCTGATATTTGGGAATTAACTCCACCAACAATAGAATTTAACCAAACTTGGCATACAGGACTTTCATGACCAACAGATAATACTGGAGGGGTTTGGGGGAGGCATGTACAAAGGATTAGATTTGTCCTACCTTGAGTTCCTGAAGAGCCTTCTTTGCTGCCTGAAGAGGGTAAAGAGGGCTGGGAGCCCCTCACCCCTTCAGAGGCTGGAGGGCGCGTGGGGCGAGCGGGAAAGGCCCCCTCCATGGCCGTCGCCATAGCAGGGGCCTTACACTCGCCCCTTGTGTCCTCCCAGGCCAGAGGGTGCGTGGGGCGAGCGGGAAAGGCCCCCTCCATGGCTGTGGCCATGGCGAGGGCCTTACACTTGCCCCTCTTGTCCTCCGAGGCTGGAGGGCAAGTGGGGCGAGAGAGAAAGGCCCCCTCCATAGCCGTCGCCATTGGCGGGGGCCTTACACTCGCCCCTCACATCCTCCCAGGCCGGAGGGGCGAGAGGGAAAGGTCTCTTCCATGGTCATGGCTGTTTGGCTTGCACAGGAGCCAGCAGCCATTTTGGAGGGGGGCAGGGCCAACCTGGGCGGCTTCATGACCCCGGGAAAATGGCCCAGCAACCCCCTTGGGGGTCGCAACCCCCAGGTTGAGAACTGCTGGCATAGAGTCCTAGAGTTTCCAGAGAAATCTGAATTGACAATTTGACATTGTAGCTTTCTAATGTACTAGAAAACTACCATTCTTAGTGATGGTTCCTGTTGATTCCATCTTGCCTCCAGTGCCATCAGTTGGGAGCCCCCCCCCCCCTCAGCACAAACCGCTGTTCTGAAATCAGAATGAAGAGAGGAGCCATGAAGGCAGTTCCATTTGTGTCATCAGTTGGGAGCCCCCCCCCCCCCCAGCACAAACCACTGCTCTGAGATCAGAATGAAGAGAGGGGCCATGAAGGCAGTTCCATCTGGCCTCCAGTGTCATCAGTTGGGAGCCCCCCCCCCCTCCAGCACAAACCACTGCTCTGAGATCAGAATGAAGAGAGGGGCCATGAAGGCAGTTCCATCTGGCCTCCAGTGTCATCAGTTCCACCCCCCCAGCACCAACTGCTGTTCTGAGATCAGAATGAGAGGGGCCATGAGGGCAGTTCCATCTTGCCTCCAGTGTCATCAGTTGGGAGCCCCTCCAGCACCAATTGCTGCTCTGAGATCAGAATGAAGAGAGGGGCCATGAAGACAGTTCCATCTTGTCTCCTGCACTGTGCGTATAATATAATATAATATCATATAATATAATATAATATACATATAATATAATATACATATAATATTGATAATATTATAATGTAATACAATATAATAATAATAATAATAATAATAATAATAAATTATAATTAGATATTTTATATTAAATGTAATATTACTAATAATATTACAGTATAATGTTATAGTACAATGTAATATATAATATTAATATTGTGCTATGGTAAAAAATATAATATATTGTATATACTTTTTACTTGTAAGCTGCTCTGAGTCCCCTTTGGGGTGAGAAGGGCGGCATAAAAATGTCGTAAATAAATAAATAAATAATATCTTGGTTTAATGAAGAGGTCTTCTGTATACCTGCATTCAAGAAGGTATTGTATATACTTGAATATAAGCCGAGTTTTTCAGCCTTTTGGGGGTGGCTGAAAAAAACCTCTCTCAGCTTATATTGAAGTCAAGCTGGCTGGCCTTCACCTCCCTGAAGCTCCAATGCTGCTGCCACTGTTACTGCTACTCCTCCTCAGCCAGCTGGCAATGGAGGAAGAGGAGGGGGAGGATGAGTGGCTGCTGCGGCACCAGAGCCCTGAGGTGAGACTCGGGCCAGTGAAGTGGCTGGCAAGCGTGCCCATTGCCACTGCTTCTGGAGAAGCAGCCTCCAGTTCGGTGAAGTGGCTATGAGTGTGCCACTTCTACTGAGGCAGCCTCTGATCCAGTGAAGCAGCTGGCAAGCGCACCTACTGCCGCTTCCTGGAAGGCTGCCTCCAGTCCAGTGAAGCAGCTGGCAAGTGTGCCCACCACCGCTGCTTCCAGCGAGGCTGCCTCAAATCTACTAAAGTGGCTGGCAAGCACACCCACCACCACTTTCGGGGAGGAGGCCTCCAATCCAGTAAAGCGACTGGCAAGCTTGTGAGCCATCCCTGCTTCTAGTGAGGACACCTCTGACATCCTTTATTACACTGCCCCTTTCCTTCCTAGGCCCAGCTAGGATCACGATCGTGTTAAAAAACAAAGTATGGATTGTCAATGTTGCTGTCACACCTCAGGCTAGATTCACCTTGCTCAGAACACACACACCAAGGCTGTAGGTTTGTAGTTCTGTAGATCAGAAACATCTTCTAAGACAGCATCCCTTCCCATGGGAAACTGGAACACTTCATCCTCAGCAGTAACATCATCTGTTTCAACAATAGGAACATGTTCAGGAATCTGAATCTGAAACCCATCATCCTCTTCCTGCTCTACCTGAGGCTCCAGCTGAGCCACAACAGTTGCAATCCCAGATGAGAGCAGGAATGAGAAGAAACAACTGGAAAAGCTAACACGATATGAGGATTTAAAGATTGAACTGCAAAGACTCTGGCACAAGCCAGTCAAGGTAGTTCCAGTGGTGGTCGGCACACTGGGTGCAGTGCCTAAAGACCTTGGCCTGCACTTAAACACAATCAGCACTGACAAAATTACCATCTGCCGGCTGCAGAAGGCTACCTTACTGGGATCTGCACGCATTATTCGGCAATACATCACACAGTCCTAGACACTTAGGAAGTGTCCGATGTGTGATACAATACAACAGCCAGCAGAGTGTCTGCTGTGGACTCATCTTGTGTTAATAATAATAATAATAATAATAATAATAATAATAATATCCAGCCTCCATTTCAAAGCCTCCAAAGGAGGAGCCTCCACTTCACTCTGGGGCAAAGAGTTCCACTGCTGAACATCTCTCACAGTGAGGAAGTTCTTCCTAATGTTTGGGTGGAATCTCATTTCCTGTAGTTTGAAGCCATTGTTCTGTGTCCTAGTCTCCAGGGGAACAGAAAACAAGCTTGCTCCCTCCTCCCTATGACTTCCCCTCACATCTTGATCCATGGCCCTCATCATGTCTCCTCTCAGCCTTCTCTTCTGCAGGCTAAATATGCCCAGCCCTTTAAGCCATTCCTCATAGAGCTTGTTCTCCAGAACTTTGATTACATTAGTTGCCCACCTCTAGACACATTCCAGCTTGTTAACATCTCCTTTAAATTGTGATGCCCAGAATTGGACACAGTGTGATTCCAAGTGTGGTCTGACCAAGGCAAAATAGAGGGGTAGCGTGACTTCTATTGATGCAGGCCAAAATCATATTGGCTTTTTAAACTGCTGCATCACATTGTTGGCTCATGTTTTATTTGTTGTCCCTGTTGAACATCATTTTGTTAGTTTTGGTCCATTACCTCTCTAACCTGTTAAGATGGTTTGGATTCTCCCCCTGTCTTCTCAAGCATTAGCTCTCCCAATTTGGTGTCACCTGCAAACTTGATGATCATGCCTTCTAACCCTTCATCTAAGGCCCAGGACCGGAAAAGGAAAAGCAAAGTAAGCACACACGAAGGGAAGAAAGTGGCTGAGACATTTTTTTATTTTTGAAATTTACCAGTAGCTGCTGGATTACCCACCCTTGGCTTATGCTCGAGTCAATAAGTTTTCCCAGTTTCTGTGGTAAAATTAGGTGCCTCGGCTTATATTCAGGTCGGCTTATACTCAAGTATATAGGGTAAAGAGAAAATGAAAGGACTAAAGGGACTCTGCTCAGAATAAAATGGGCCAAAATTAATAAAATAAAGTTCAACAGGCACAAATGCACTTATTAGGCAGAAAAAAATGAAATGTAAAGATATAGAATGAGGGATGCCTGGCTTGACAGCAGTACGTGTGAAAAAGATCTTGGAGTACTCATGGGCAACAAGTTAAACATGAGCCAACAATGTCATGCAGCGGCAAAAAAAAGCCAATAGGATTTTGACCTGCATAAAAAGGAGTATAGCCTCTAGATCCAGGGAAGTCATGCCATCCTCTATTCTGCCTTGGTCAGATCACACCTGCAATACCTTGTCCAATTCTGGGCACCGCAATTGAAGGGAGATGTTGTTTAGAGGAGGGCGACTAAAATGATTAAGGGTCTGGAGAACAAGTCCTATGAGGAGTGGCTTAAAGAGCTGGGCATGTTTACCCTTCAGAAGAGAAGGCTGAGAGAAGGCATGATGCCCATGTGTAAATATGTGAGGAGAAGTCATAGGGAGGAGGGAGCAAGCTTGTTTTCTCTGCCCTGGAGACTAGGACATGGAACAATGGTTTCAAACTACAGAAAACAACAGTGAGAGCTGTTTAGCAGTGGAACTCTCTGTCTTGGAGTGTGGTGGGAGCTCCTTCTTTGGAGGCTTTTAAACAGAGGCTGGATGGCCATCTGTCAGGGGTGCTTTGAATGCAATTTTCCTGCTTCTTGGCAGGGGATTGGACTGGATGGCTCTCTTCCAGCTTTATGATTTTATGATTCTATGAAGATCAGAATTTTTTGAATCCAGTTAAAAATCCTTCAACAACTCATTAAGATAAATTTTATATTTAGAATGCTGCCACGTCAAATTACAGAAGAAGAGCTAAATAGATGGCAACAAATGATAAATAAATATTGTAATGGTAGTAAAAGAAATAGATTAAATAAACAGTTATGGTACAGATAACAAAAAGAGGGAGGATTCGCACTCCCTAATATTAAAAAATATTATGAAGCGAGTAGTTTAAGATTGGTTATAGAAGGAATGATAAAAAAGGGGGGAGTAGATTGGCTAAGTAAGGATTCAGAAGAAGTGGAGGAAGAAATTTGGGATATATTTTTAAACAGTTTATGAGAAAAAAATTAGGGAAATTAGAAACCTAATGTTGAGCAATATATTAGAAGTGTGGAACAAATATAGGAGAATGTTAATAACAGATGGTTCAGTTATAACCCCAATTGTAATGGAAAAGAAATTTCCAATTTTTTTTAAAAAAAGGAATGGATAAAAAGTTAAGGGAAAAAATTAGACAAAATAGGGGATTGGATAAAGGTTGGAATGAGGAAGGAAACGATTCTGGAAGAATTTAGAGAAATAAAATTGACATGGTTCCATTGTATGCAATTAGAACAATGGTTTAAAAATTGGGGAAAAAATAACAAAAACGGAAGTAAGCTTAACCAATTTGAACAAATAATACAAATTGGAAGGGTTGTAGAGGAGCATGAAAATCTGAAAGGAATAACTAGTAATATATATAAGATAATGTTTGAAATAAAGGAAGGAAAAAAAACAACCTCAAGGAGGTTTGGGAAGAAGATTTAGGGATAAAAATAAATGAAATAGAGTGGCAACAATTATGGAGACAAAAACATCTAAAAATTTATCAATACGGGTTAAAGAAAATTATTATAAGTTAATATGGAAATGGTATCTAACACCAGTACGATTAGCACATATAAATAAAAATTATTCAAAAAATTGTTGGAGAGGATGTCAAGAACCAGGAACATATATACATATGTGATGGCAATATAAATATGTAAATAATTTTTGGGGGAAAGTATTTAGAGAAATAGAAGATATAATGAATACTAAAATAGAAAGTCCCAGTATAGCTTTATTATCATTATATAACAATAAACAATTGAAAAAA
This sequence comes from Anolis sagrei, assembly GCF_037176765.1. Taxonomy (NCBI): domain Eukaryota; kingdom Metazoa; phylum Chordata; class Lepidosauria; order Squamata; family Anolidae; genus Anolis; species Anolis sagrei. The sequence goes on from NC_090026.1 coordinate 57,382,647, forward strand.
GAGGATAAAGAAGCAATAACAAATTTATTAACAATAGCAAGATTGCTTATAGCAAGAAACTGGAAAAAATAAATAAATATACAAATAGAGGAGTGGTATAAGGAAGTATGGAAACTGGCAATAAATGATAAGCTGACATGTATATTAAAAGTTAAAAAAGGTATGTGGAAACAAAGTGATTTTGATGTTGTATGGAGAAAAATTATTGTAAAAGGATTAAAAAACAAAGAAGGAAAGTTACCTCCACAAGAAGAATTGAAATTTTGGACAGATGAGATGTCAAAACTGTGGCTTGAGAGGGGGGAGGGAAGCACAGCGGTGAGAGAGAGACAATATGTATAAGCAGAAAAATAACACTAGATGCCAAAAATATAGCAGGTTGTATTGAATAATATGTATCTGTTGTAAAACAAATGTATAACAAATATATTAACTATGATAAAATAATAAAATTATTTTTTAAAACAACTCATTAAGAATCCTTAGTATGCTAGACTTAGCATGTTGAAGCTAAGCATGCTAATTTCCATCAATCCTTCTCCATATTTCAAATCCATTACAGTTGTAGATAGAATACAATCACAGTAAACAGAATTTCTCATCACCATTTAACTTTGAGTGTACTGAAGTGTTGACCTTTGATTTCTGCTCACATTTTCTGAAAGCTGCAAATGAAAATAAAAAAAATATTAGCATGACTATTTCAAGTGGAAGGCACAGTGGTCTCAGATTACTGGACAATAAAAGTAGGATGATTGTTCTATTATTTACACAATGTCTTTCTGAGATGGACTAAGTTAATTCTGGAAACTGCTTTGAAATATGTCAAGTCAGGAAGGAAGCAGTTAAAGGAGAAACTTGTCAATGTTACTTAAACTTCCCAGTGTAGAAATAAATGCTGTTTAAGAGGGTCATCTATAATTAACAAGATACAGAACAAATTGCAATCAAGCATCTTGTTCAATCAAGAAATAATTATGATATTTTGTGCTGATTGAATGCAGCATTTTTGATACCCATTTAATGTGATAAGCACGTTTTAAATGCCAATAAAAGAAGCTAGCAGAAAGTAGTTTTCACTTCCTACAAATCGGATGATCTACCTAAATAAAACCATTTTCTTGTCAAGGTTAAGCAGTTCTGTAGCTGAGAAGTTATATCCTTTATATCAGGTTTGGCAACTGTGGTTCTTCTCGAACTCCGATAATTCTTAGCTACTGTAGTAAATGGTAAGACATTATGGGAGATGCAATTCAAAAACATTTGAAGGGCCACAATTACACCAGGAGCAGCACACTTAGGTTTCCCCTGTCAGCTGGGAGGGGAGGACTATTTCCTGGGCCACAAGTAAGGGATGCTCAGGTTTACTTAGTCCCGGCTAAAATTATTTTTTGTTGGGTGGGCTCACGTTATTTGAGCTGAACAGTCCCTGGAGCTCCGCATTAGGAATTAATTGCTCACTTTGATATTGAAACCCAATAAAGACCCTACAGACCCAGGATCGTACAGACCTATCTCATTAATAAACCAAGATGCAAAAATATTAACTGCCATACTGGCTAAAAGGATGAATAAATTTATATATAAATATATCAAAGAAGATCAGTGTGGATTTATAGGAGAAAGGCAAATGCCAAATTTAATGGGTAGGATATTAAACATAGTTCATAGTATTAAAAAAAGAAATTTAGTGGCAGGAGTATTAGCTCTGGATATTTATAAGGCATTTGATAGTGTATCCTGGCAGACAATGAAATTAATATTAGCTAAATTTGGATTTGGAGAAAAAATGTAGAAACCTAATTGATAAATTATATTCAAAAAATTGTGCCCAAGTAATGGTGAATGATGGTTTAACAGGGAAAATAGATATAACACGAGGCACGCAACAGGGATGTCCTCTTTCCCCAATTTTATTTGCACTTGTAATGGAACTATTAGCTAATGTAATTAGAGATGACAGTAGTATAAAAGGAATAGGAATAAAAAAGAAATATAAAATAAATTTGTTTGCAGATGACACCCTTTTATGAATGGAACATCCAATAAAATAATGGGAGAAAATCAAGGCTCATTTAACAGAATTTGGATTAATGACAGGGTTACAAATTAATTGGAACAAATCAGAAATGATGATATTTAATTATCAAGAAGAAGAGATAAAAAATATAAAACAGGAGGGGAAAATTAAAATTAAAATCAAAGAAACAATTAAATATTTAGGAATAAATATAACTAAAGATTTAAAAAAATAGAAATAAATAGTCTAACCAAATTAAGAAAGGAAATGGATAAGAAATTACTGGAATACAATAAGCTCAAATTATCATGGTTTGGTAGGATAGCATTAATTAAAATGAAGATATTACCCAAACTAAATTTTCTATTTAGAAAGCTACCTGTAAAAATTTCAGATCAAGAAATAAAAACCTGGCAAAAAATGTTAAATTTGTATTGTAATGGGAACAAAAAAGCTAGAATAAATAAAAGTTTATGGTATAAGTCACAGAAAGAGGAAAGTCTTGGATTACCAAACCTCAAGTTATATTATCAATCAAATCAAATGAGAAATATAGTAGAAAGTTTAGCAAAACAAAAGAGCTTGGAGTGGCTGGAAGAAGATGATAAAAAATTAGAACTGAAATTAGAATACATTTTATAGGGGTAATAGCAAAAAGCGTAAAAAGAAATGGTGTAACAATTTTAACAATCCCCCTTTAAAAAATATTTTAGAGATTTGGGGGAGATATAAAAAACCCCTAATGCCAGGTCCAGACAAAAGCAGGTCCAGACTTCCCACTGAAATATGAATAAGTTTATATTTGTTAAACTTGTTCTTCATTTTAATTATTGCATTGTTTTTAAGTGTATTTGCACAATAAATAAGATATGTGCAGTGTGCATAGGAATTAATTCATGGTTTTTTTTTCAAATTATAATTTGCCCCTCTAACAGTTTGAGGGACTGTGACCTGGCCCTCTGTTTAAAACGTTTGAGGACCCCTGTCTTAGACGTTTGATAGCCGAGGTTTGTTTTTTGCAAGATTGTTGACAGAATGATCATGGCAATGATGAAAAGCAGTGGGGACAATGGGTCTCCCTGGAAAATTCCTCTCCTCATGTTGACAAGTCCGTAGTTTTCATTTCCAACAAACAGTTCATTTTTCCAGTGCTTCATCATAGTTACTTTTTTAATAGTATTTTTATTACATTTCTATTCATTTGTTACAAAAAAACCCCCATATCTACAATTTATATAGAGCATTCCCTCACTTACCACAAGTGATCCATTCCAGGACCACCTGCAATAAGTGAAAATCCATGAAGTAAGGATGCTCCGCCCACTCTGCAGCGGCCTTGTCCTCTTTGCCGAGTCTGCTGCTCACCACCTCGGAGGCCTCTTGGGCGCCATTGATGGCACTGCCAAGCTGGGCTGAGGTCTGGTCTGAGGCCTCAGCCCATCCTGGCAGTGCCGTCAACAGAGCCCTGCTCTACTGAGTATGAAGAAGGAGGCTAGAAGCAATTACTGAGGTTGTCATTTGCTGTGAGCAGACCACCATGCAACTCTGCTATGTATATAGACTGTAAATAAAAGCTAATTCGTTTATTGTTTTACGACTGTGTGTCGGAGCAGTTTTATCGCCTTGCCAACCATAAATCAATATAAACAACACGAGGGACAATATAGAACCCTGCGGGACCCCACAAGACAATGGTTTTGAGGTCCAGCAGTTGTCCCCCAACAACACCTTCTGGGAGCGGCCTTCTAGGAAGGACCGGAGCCGCTGCAGAACAGTGCCTCCAAGGCCCATTCCTGCGAGGATACCATGGTTGACAGTATCAAAGGCCACTGAGAGGTCCAGCAGAACCAACAGGGACACACTCCCCCTGGCATAGATCATCAACTAAGGCAACCAAGGCCGTCTCAGTACCCTGTCCTGGCCTAAAGCCAGATTGCGCCGGATTCAGATAATCCGTGTCTTCCAAGAATACCTGGAGTTGTGAAGCCACCACATGTTCCAGGACTTTGCCCAAAAAGGGGAGATTGGAAGCAGGCTGATAGTTGACGAATTGAGTGGAGTCCAGTGATGTTTTTTTCAACAGCGGTTTTATCACAGCTTGTGTCAAGTGAATTATCTGGACATGGAGGTGTGTCGACAATAGTGGAATATTTCACATTTTCTAAGATATTGTATAGGAAGAAGAAATATGTGCATTCTGCATTTCACTAAGCCCTTGCTAACACTGAGCAAATTCTTGTATTGACAAGTGCTGCCATCTGTTTAGATGGTATTCAATGCAGTCTGGTTCATATTGGCTAAAAAGAAAGAAAAACGGTGTGTATAATTTCCTTTTTAAACCCCATGAGGAGGAGAAGGAGAAAAGTAGCACTCTTCCTTCCAGTCTGGAGCAAGAATCTCATTGTCATCAATAAGAAAATAAGCAATAAAACTTTATTTATTTATTTATTTATTTATTTCAGACATTTATATCCTATCTTGACCTCCACAGAGGAACTCAGGGTGGCTTTGTACTTTCCTTCCTTCATGTGACCATCTTGGCCCTATTTTCTTGATTTTATATTGCTTTTTTCTGTATGTTTTTTTAAAAATTTTTGTATTACACAAAAAATAACGAACAGCATTACCAAACTAATTTTCAGATCCCACTTTATTTGGTATTTTTCCAGTTTTATAGTTTTACTTTTTAAACAGTCCAGAAGGTAAGAGCTTCTACATCAGCCTTCCTGCTGCCTGCTGCCTGCCTTCTAGACCACAAGAACACGAAGAACTGCTACTGCGCGAAACTTCTTACAAACTGGGTTGTTGCTCCCTGCACCTGTTGTGGCTACTAGGTATATGCAATAAAAATGGTTCTAAACTGTGTTCAAAAGTAGGGGTTCTGGTGATTCGATTCTAAAGTCACTTCTGAATTTTTCCGAATTTTTTTTTGAACTTTCTGAAAACTTCAGGGGCTTCTCTCTCCCTCAGTTTTTGAGTTATCCTGATGAAACTTGCTACAGTGGTAGAAGACACCCTCCACTGTTAGCAATTTAAAGATGTTCAGATAATCCAGCAATTTTTAAGAAATTTTAAAAAGAATTTTGAAAATAATATTTTTAAAAAATAAAAGAGTTACCTCTTTGGATTTCCTAGGGAATGAAATAAGGTAATAGGGGATCACTTCCCCCAACTTTCAGGTGTATTATACATCTACCAACTTTTTGATAAATTTTAAAGTTTTTACAGAACCTTTTAAATTACAAAACTGAATGAATTTCTCTCATACTACTCAAAAGAAGAAACCAGTATCAAACAATTCCTCATTTTCAGATTCCTAAAGTTGGAGGGAACCCCCAAGGGTCATCTAGTCCAACTCTCTTCTTTCTGGCAGAAGGGGGCACCATCATAACAAGTCGCAGATGGCCAATGAGTCATGGACGACTGAATTGATTGATTGCATGAAGCCAACAGCTTAATTCCAGAAATATGATGGTCATGGTAAACTCTATCTCTTATGAAGATTACTACAAGCAGTGATATGATCAACTCTTGCCTTACCTCATTCAATCCACACAATCAATCCAGCAGAAAATGAAGGGTAGAACATGACAGGCTCTTGAGTGGGGTGGAAGGAGCTGTCAGTGAGGCAGTAGAGTGTGCCATGTAGCCACTAGGAGAGACCACCTGCCAACAATACAGTCCGGCAGGGTGGTACAACTTCAGGCTTCTGCAGGAACAAGATTAGCGTCCTGAGTGCCAATGGCTGTATGAAGTCTGCAGTGCAAATTTAGTCTGGGCTGACCTAAACGAGCCCATGCTTGTGAGCCAAAACCAGATTAAAATGAAGGATGGGAGACCACTATAGGAGACCACCCTCCCATAATAAAGCCCTACGTGGCAGTAGCCTTCTGCAGGAACAAGATTCATGTATTGAATGCCAGCGGCCATATGAAGCCTGCAGTGCAAGCTTAGTCTGGATAGACCTAAATCAGCCCATGTTTGTAAGCCAAAGCCAGACGAAAAGGGCAGGAGACCACCCTCCCATAATAAAGTCCTACATGGTGGTTGCCTTTCACAGGAACAAGATTCATGTCTGGAGTGGCCGTGGCTGCCTGAAGACTGCAGTGCTAACTTACTCTGGACTGACCTAAATCAGCCCATGCTTGTCAGCCAGAGCCAGATGAAAAGGGCGGGAGACCACAACAGGAGACCAACCCCCATAACAAAGCCCTATGTAGAGATAGTCTTCTACAAGTACTCAGTGTGCATTTCACTCAGATCACCCTATGCTTGTCGGCCTGATTAAAATCAAGGGCAACGGTATTAGTACCACATTGCTGTTTAACTTCATGTGAGTTGTTGCTGCTGCTAACTAATCCAAGATATAACTGGGTGGCATGCTGCAGCCCCTGACTGTATTTGTACCATGCTGATGTTAAACTTTATGTGAGTTGTTGCTGCACTGCAGCTAACTAATCCATGATACAATTGCATGATGTGCTGCAGCCACTGACCGGCACATTTGAAATAATGTTGTTAAATCTCATGTGAATTGGAGCTAGCTGCTGCTAACTAATCCAAGATACAGCTGCGCAGCACGCTGCAGCTGCTGACTGGCACATTTGCAATGGTGCTATCAAACTTCATGTGATTTGTTGCTGATGGCCATTTGGCCCTGCCATTAAGGGCAAATCTTTTGCCTTCATTTAGGATGTGATTTACTCCCCGAGGCAGCTGTGCAGCAACATCCACCCAGCAGTTTTACTACTGTGCTGTACAAGTTTATTGGCCTGTTGCTGACAAGCTGTTGGCTGGCCATAAGGTCACCTTCCCTCTGTCTAGGGCATGGGTTGAGTGGTACTATCATACTGCTATACTGTTTATAATTTGCAGCCACAAACCTGTGCCAGACTTCCAAGGAGGGATAAGTTAAGGCAGGAATTCCCTAGACAACAGATTATTGGAAAAGGAGGAGAGGATGAGGTTTCACTTAAGTTGTATCCAAAGCATTGCATAAATACATAGGAGTCAAAATAATAAAAGTAGAAGGATCAGAAGTGGCAATGAATCTGGTGACCAAAAGAGGCCAACAGCAACAGCAGAGATTGAGGTAGATAAATCTAGGAACAGTGGTAGAACAATCTAACAGATGTCAGAATCAATCCATAAAACATTGGTGTGGGTAGAACGATCTCGCAGATGTCAAGATCAATCTATAAACATTGGTGTGGGTAGAACGATCTTGAAGATGTCACAATCACTCAATAAACATTGGTGTGGGCTGAATGATCTCGCAGATGTCAATATCAGTCTATAAACATTGGTGTTGGAACAATCTCACAGATATCAAGTTCAATCTATAAAAACTGATGGTAGAAAGATTTCACAGATGTCAAGATCAATCTATAAAAATTGGTGGTAGAACGATCTCACAGATGTCAAGATCAAACTAAGAAACATTGTTGTGTTTAGAATGATCTCTTTATTGTGAAGATAAATATATGGATCGCTGGAGGCAAATTCCATCTCTGGGAACCCCAGAACAGGGAGGTTGACCTTCAGGAAGACCAGATTTTCCACCGCAAGGGCGGCCAGCAAGCTCCGGTGACGGGTGACAAAATATCCCACCAGGCTGAAGACCCTTTCACTCTGCATGCTGGTAGGTGGACAGCTGAGAAACTTGCAAGCAATGTTTGCGAGATCTGGTCACACCAGTAGACCAATTGATCACAGGAACCAGACTCCGGTGGCTCCTCAAAGTAAACAGTTCATGGAACATTTGGCTAAGTCTATCTTGCGTGCTTGGGCAGACAAAGATGTTCCTGTCTCTGCTAGTATGGCAACTATCTTCTCAAAGAAAGCATCCCACTGTTGCTGCTGCTGCTTCTGTTTTTGCACCATCTGACACCTTTCAGGTGGCATCACGGGGTTGTCAGACTCACCACTGGTGCTTTTGCTGGGGGTGGGTGGCATAGCAGCTGGTGTGGCAACAGGGGAAATATTTTTCACCCCGAGAGTGTATGCCTCCCTTACCAGGTTTACAAGCTATGCCTTCCATGTAGCTAGGTCTTTGGGGGCAAAAAGTGTCCTTTAAGCGTAAATCGCAGATGGCTGCCAACATATGGATCTTACTGCTTAGCAGCAGCTCCAGGTTTTTCCTGGAGGGCAAAGCTCCAGGAGGGCAAAGGTTCACTTCCTCACCACTTTCTGAGCCTGGGGTGTCAGGAGCCCAGTCATGGACTCAAGTGTCTGCCCGCCTCCAAGCATATCCAAAAATACAAAGAAAAGAGATGAAAAGAGATGGATTGGACATTGATAAATGAATACTTTAAGTAAAGAAAATAATAAAAACAAATTTATTTAAAAAATAAAAACAACAACAACAATAATAATAAATAACAACAATAATAACAAATAAAAGAAAAAACTACCTACACACAAAAAGGAGACAGAAGAACAGAAGAAAGGGGAGAAAAACAGATAAGAAATAATTATAGAGGTTGAAGAAGAAGGCAAAGCGGAAACTCTCAGGAAGAAGCCCGGAAGTAGAACCATTTACTTTTTATTTTAGTTTAGTTTTTTCCTCTTTTTTCTCTTTAAATATGTGAGAGGAATCCACAGGGAGGAGGGAGCAAGCTTATTTTCTGCTCCCCTGGAGACTAGGATGTGGAACAATGGCTTCAAACTACAAGAGAGGAGATTCCATCTGAACATGAGGAAGAACTTCCTGACTGTGAGAGCCATTCAACAGTGGAGCCTCCACCACACTCTGGGGCAGAGAGCGCCACTGTTGAATGGCTCTCACAGTCAGGAAGTTCTTCCTCATGTTCAGATGGAATCTCCTCTCTTGTAGTTTGAAGCCATTGTTCCACATCCTAGTCTCCAGGGAAGCAGAAAATAAGCTTGCTCCCTCCTCCCTGTGGATTCCTCTCACATATTTATACATGGCTGTCATATCTCCTCTCAGCCTTCTCTCCTTCAGGCTAAACATGCCCAGCTCCTTAAGCCACTCCTCGGGCTTGTTCTCCAAACCCTTGATTATTTTAGTCGCCCTCCTCTGGACACATTCCAGCTTGTCAACATCTCTCTTCAATTGTGGTGCCCAGAATTGGACACAATATTCCAGGTGTGGTCTAACCAAAGCGGAATAGAGGGGTAGCATTACTTCCCTAGATCTAGACACTATGCTCCTATTGATGCAGGCCAAAATCCCATTGGCTTTTTTTGCCGCCACATCACACCACATCACAATTAATTTCAAAAATTACAGTGGGAGATAAAATATTAATTAAGGACAAAAAAGTAACTGAAGAATTTTTAAAATTTTATAACAGTTATATGCAAAAGAGACAATAGATAAAGTAAAATAGTAGAATATCTGAACAAACAAAAACTAGACAAAATGTCAGATGAACAAAGAGAAGCTTTGCATAAAGAGATATCAATAGAGGAAATTGAGAAAGCAATTTAAAATCTTCATAATAACAAGTTACCAGGGCCTGGTGGCTTCACTGTTTGTTTTTATAAGACTGAGCAAGAGGAAATACTACAGACGTTGAGAGAATTTATGAATAAAGCTTTTTCTGACAGAGAAATCCCCGAATCATGGAGGTCTGCAGAGATTGTTCCATAAAGAAGGATCAGCTCCAGAAGACGTTAAAATTATTGCCCAATTTCCCTCTAAATACAGATTATAAAAATGTTTCAAACATATTAGCGAACAGATTCAAAGAATTTTTAAAAAATTGGATTGGAGATGATCAAAATGGTTTCCTCCCAAATAGGACATCCAACCCCAAATCGGGAAACAAGTCGTCCAGGAATACCTGGCCGCTCTAAATGAGTTCAAGTCCCCAGGGCCAGATCAACTACACCCAAGATTACTGAAGGAACTAGCGGACATCATTTCGGAACCATTGGCAATCATCTTTGAGAGTTCTTGGAGAACGGGAGAAGTTCCGGCAGATTGGAGGAGGGCCAATGTGGTCCCAATCTTCAAGAAGGGAAAAAAGGATGACCCAAACAATTACCGTCCGGTCAGCCTCACGTCGATACCAGGCAAGATTCTGGAAAAGATTGTTAAGGAAGTGGTCTGCAAACACTTAGAAACATATGCGGTCATCGCTAATAGTCAACATGGATTTATCAAAAACAAGTCATGCCAGACTAATCTGATCCCTTTTTTCAATAGAGTTACAAGCTGGATAGATGCGGGGAATGCCGTGGATGTAGCGTACCTGGATTTCAGTAAGGCCTTCGACAAGGTCTCCCATGACCTTCTGGCAAACAAACTAGTTCAATGTGGGCTAGGCAAAACTATGGTGAGGTGGATCTGTAATTGGTTAAATGGACGAACCCAGAGCGTGCTCACCAATGAGTCCTCTTCATCCTGGAAAAAAGTGATGAGCGGAGTGCCGCAGGGTTCCGTCCTGGGCCCGGTCCTGTTCAACATTTTTATTAATGACTTAGATGAAGGGCTAGGAGGCATGATCATCAAGTTTGCAGACGACACCAAATTGGGAGGGATAGCCAATACTCCAGAGGACAAGAGCAGAATTCAAAATGATCTTGACAGATTAGAGAGATGGGCCAAAACTAACAAAATGAAGTTCAACAGTGACAAATGCAAGATACTCCACTTTGGCAGGAAAAACGAAATGCAAAGATCCAGAATGGGGGACAATGACTGGTTCGAGAGCAGTACGTGTGAAAAAGATCTTGGAGTCCTCGTGGACAACAAGTTAAACATGAGCCAACAATCAATAGGAGCATAGTGTCTAGATCTAGGGAAGTAATGTTACCCCTCTATTCTGCTTTGGTTAGACCACACCTGGAATATTGTGTCCAATTCTGAGCACCACAATTCAAGAGAGATATTGACAAGCTGAAATGTGTCCAGAGGAGGGCGACTAAAATGATCAAGGGTCTGGAGAACAAGCCCTATGAGGAGCATCTTAAGGAGCTGGGCATGTTTAGCCTGAAGAAGACTGAGAGGGGATATGATAGCCATGTATAAATATGTGAGAGGAAGCCACAGGAAGGAGGGAGCAAGCTTGTTTTCTGTTTCCTTGGAGACTAGGACACGGAACAATGGCTTCAAACTACAAGAGAGGAGATTCCATCTGAACACGAGAAAGAACTTCCTGACTGTGAGAGCCGTTCAGCAGTGGAACTCACTGCCCCGGAGTGTGGTGGAGGCTCCTTCTTTAGAAGCTTTTAAACAGAGGCTGGATGGCCATCTGTCGGGGGTGATTTGAATGCAATATTCCTGCTTCTTGGCAGGGGGTTGGACTGGATGGCCCATGAGGTCTCTTCCAACTCTTTGATTCTATGATTCTATGAAAAGATAATGTAAGAATAATTTTAGATACTCTGGAATATTATGAGACACATCATCAAAAAAATTGACACTTATCTCAATAGATGCTGGGAAAGCATTTGAACTGGGACTTTTTAACATTACTCTTTCAGGTAATGGACGTTGGATATCAATTTCAAAATGCAAGAAATACGATTTATGAAAATCAGAGGGCAAAATTAATAATCAAAGGAAATGTGACAGAAGAATTCCCAATAGAAAAAGGCACAAGACAGGAATGTCCACTCTCACCTTTGATTTTTATTTTTGCATTGGAGATATTACTAAAAAGTATTAGAGAAGATTGGGAATTGAGTGGTCTCAAAATTGACAAAAAAATTTAAAACTAAGAGCCTTTGCCAACGATGTTATATGCATTATTGAAAATCCCAAAGAATGTATAACTAAATGGCTTATGAAAACTGAAGAATTTGGGATAGTTGCAGGACTTAAAATCAATAAAGGTAAAAATAATAGGATTAATGTATAAAGATATGGACAAAAAGTGTTGGAAATGTCATGAGGTTGATGGTAGTTTCTTTCATATGTGGTGGACATGTAAGAAAGCCCAAGAATATTGGAAGAACAATCATGAAGAAACACAAAATAATACTGGGAATTTCTTTCCCAAAAAAAGTAGTATTATTTACTCAATATTACTGATTTGGACATTACCCTGGACCTAAATAAAGACATTTTATTTACTTATATAGTTACCGCTGCAAGGATAATATATGCAAATATTTGGAAAATGGATAATATACCTAAGATTGAAGACTGGATAAACAAGATTTGAGAAATTAAAGACATGGACAAATTAACTTTTTTTAAAAAAAAGAAGCTTGGGAAATCCTATAAGAGAGACAGACTGCACTTGATTAGGAACTACCGAGAGAAAACTGGCTGACATATAAACAAACACTTAAAGTAGATAACCCTGAAATCACAAGAAGAACTAAAGGCAATTGACCAATCTCTTTCATGGTTTCAGTACTGGCAGATAAAGGAAAGTTTTTTTGATTGACAGAAAAATAGGTTTTGAAACAAAAGAGGTATTTTGGGACAAAGTATTAAAAACAGAAACAAAACTGATCTAAAAAATCTACAAACAACTGCTGAGATGGGAAACAGAAGAAGAACAAGTGAATGAAGTAATGGTTAAGTGGACAAGAGATATAGGAAGAACAATTAGTTTAGTAGAATGGGAAGAGATGTGGATAAAGAAATTAAAACTAACATATTCCACAGAGTTTAGAGAAAATTGGTACAAGATATTCTATAGGTGGTACCTAACACCAGAAAAGTTAGCAAAAGTCAATAAAGGAAGAACAAGTAACAAATGCTGAAAATGTACATTCATCCATGTATGGTGGAAATGCAAAAAAACCAAATCCTTCTGGAGGGAGATCCATAAAAAGATGGAACTGATTCTACAAATAAAATTTGATCTCAAGACGGAGTATTTCCTAATGGGCTTAACTGATTTCGAAATGGATATAAATACAAATAATTTTTTATTTACCTTATAACAGCAGCCAGGATTAAATTTGCACAATTATGGAAAACAAACGAAATACCAACTATAGAAAATTGGCTATTGAAGATCTGGGATATAATGAAGATGGATTTACTCACACAAAGACTAACAGATAATAACACAATGAGACAAAAAGCAAATTGGCAAAAATTTACGGACTTTATTAAGAATGAGAACCCTGAAATAAATTTGCAAGAATAACAAGAAATCTCAAAGGCTAATAATAAAAAGAAATCAGAAGGCAAAACTAGAAAAAGGAAAGAAAAGAATGAACAATACAACCGGAGACAACCTGGAAGTCATCTGATCTTCCTTCTTTATTTTATTCCCCCCCCCTTCCCTTTTTTTCTGTTTTTTGTCTTATGTTTCCTTTTTTTTGTTTTACCTCTCCCACACCCCTCCATTTCCTACATTTATTTTTGTTTTGTTTTTTTCTCTTTTTTTCTCCTTTTTCTCCTTTGGCATGCTCGATTTTCCTACTTTTCCTATTTTTCTATACTTCAGTGTTCTTCCACTTTCCTTGTAAATGTTTTTTATGGTTTGTTTTGGTGGTGAGGTAGTGGTTTTATATATACCTATGCGAAAAATTTAATAAAATCATTTTTAAAAAAATCAATAAAGGTAAAACAATGATGTTGACAAAAACATCTCCTAAAAAAAATCAAGAGATACTACTGGAGATCTCCGGGATAAAAATAGTGGGAAAAATCAAATACCTAGGTATTTGGATTACCCCAAGAAATTTGCATTTATTAAAGAATAACTATATCAAAAAATGGAAGGAAATTAAAAAAGACCTAGATAACTGGAAAAACTTAAATTTGTCCCTTTTAGGATGAATCGCCACAATTAAGATGAACATATTACCCAAAATGTTATACCTATTTCAGAACCTCCCTATTATAAGTATGAAAATTTTCAAGGACTGGAACAAAGACATAATGAAATTTATCTGGAATGGCAAGAAACCCAGAATCAAATTCACAATATTGACTGATCTCAAAAATAGGGATGGCTTCGGCCTTCCAGATCTCAAACTCTATTATAAAGCAAGTGTATTGACATGGGTCCAGGATTGGTCAAAATTAGCTGAAACTAAAACATTGACTATGGAGGGTTTTGATTTATGTAAAGGATGGCATTCTTACCTATGGTACAAGGGGACAAAAATAGAAAAAAAATTGGAAATCATTTTATTAGGTCATCGCTAATCAAATTTTGGGAAAAATATAAGAGACATCTTTTTATTAAGACTCCTTTATGGATCTCCCCACTTGAAGCCAATCAGAGAAGACTGTTAGGATGGACTCACTGGCCGACTTATAAAGATATTCTAATTAAAAAAGAAGGGACCTTTGAACTGACAACACAAGAAGAAATATCATGTAGTTAAAAAATGAATCATGGTTCCAATATATACAAATTAAGGATCATTACAATCGAGATTTAAAAAATTGGCTTTATTGAAAATGAGTGAAAATTCCAGTTCTTAAAGAATATCCACAAATGACACTTAATAGAAGGAAGAAATACTACTTTCTAACAGACGAAATGAAGAAGAGAGGAATCAGATATAGATGGGAGAGACACGAGGGTATAATGGTGACATATAAGGAGGAGCGTTACTGGTTAACAACGGAAGAGAAAGCAAAAGTCTTCTACGATAAATTGATGAGAGAAGAGGAGGAAGGAGGCAATGGAGAAAAAAGTGAGAAGGGGGAGAAAGGAGAGAAGAAACAATCATCACCGAGAAATGGAAATGGAATTAGAAGTAAGAAGGCAAGATATGTCTCACCAGAAGAATATAAATTACTGTCGTCTAGAGAAAGAAAATTTGCTGCAATTAGTGCATCTGAAAGAGATTTAGCTGGAATTGAGGCAATGGCAACAGCGATTTCGGAAATGGATCTTGGTGTAGGCGGTTTGGACTTAGATAATAACGAGTAGCATGATGGAGTGGCAAATAAAATGTTTTTCGAACAAAATTAATGGTTTGAACTCACCCCAGAAAAGGAAGAAAATCTTTAACAAGTTGAAAAGGCAGAAATATGACATACTAGCTCTCCAGGAAACACATATATGTCATAAGCATATATCCCATCTCGCTGAGAAAAAATTAGGGAAAATGTATCACTCTTCATTTGAAAAGAAAAAAAGAGGAGTAGTATTATATATAAAAGATAACTTGGTATCGGAATTATTATTCAAGGATCAAGAAGGCAGATGCCTCGCAGTTAAAATTCTTATTGGAAACACAAAACTATTGATATGTAATATATATGCACCAAATGGACCTAAGTCATCCTTTGTTGAATTTTTGAAAAACAACCTGGAACAGGCTGAGTATGATGAACTTTTATTGATTGGAGACTTTAATGGAGTGCTGCA
Organism: Anolis sagrei; assembly: GCF_037176765.1. Taxonomy (NCBI): domain Eukaryota; kingdom Metazoa; phylum Chordata; class Lepidosauria; order Squamata; family Anolidae; genus Anolis; species Anolis sagrei. The sequence goes on from NC_090026.1 coordinate 57,397,932, forward strand.
ACCTCAATTGGATAAGATGAAAGTAAAGAAAAAGGGGAGAGTAGAAACAAGTACCCTACCCCAAAAATTTTGGACTTAAAAAAAGAGCTGGACTTGGAAGATATTTGGAGGATAAGAAATGAGGAAAAGAAGGATTATACATTTTATTCTCACAGGCATTGGTCTTGGTCGAGAATTGACATGATATGGATTACAAAAAAAATAATGACAAAAGTGCAGGATGCTCTCATCCTCCCTAGAGATCTATCGGACCATTGCCCAATGGAGTTAATTATATTTCAAAGAGAGGGAGTTAGAAGATGGAGGCTGAATGAAAACCTGATAAAAACAGAAGTGGATAGATCTAATTACAAAAGAATAATTCAAAATTACTTGGAAATTAATGATACGAAGCTGACAAATGCACAAATAACATGGGATGCAATGAAAGCAGTCCTGAGAGGACATTTTATTCAACATAACTCCAAAAAGAATAGGGAAAGGAATAAAGAAATTAAAGACTTAACAAATGATATAATGAATATGGAGAAGGAATTAAAAAAGAAGCCTGAGAAGGCACAACTGGAAAAGAAACTGAAGATATTAAAACAAAAGAAGAATCATTTGGAATTGGAATCTCAAGCTAATCAAATTAAATTTTTGAAACAACAAACGTTTGAAAATGCGAATAAATCTGGAAAATGGCTAGCCAGACAAGTGCGAAAAAAACAACAATCTAGACAAATCATGAAGATTAAAGTGGAAAATAAAATCATCTCAACAGATAAAGAAATAATGGAGGAGTTCAGGAAATATTACAAACAATTATACTCAAAAGATTGTATAGATAAAGAAGAAATAATGGCTTGTATAAATAAATTTAAGTTTCAGAAAGTGGATGAGGAAACAAGGGATCAATTGAATAAAGAGATATCAGAGGAGGAAATTGAGAAGGCAATTCAAAAGATGGACCCAGACAAAGCTCCGGGTCCAGATGGATATACAGCTGGATTTTATAGAACATTTAAACAAGAATTGATACCTTTATTTAAAAAGGTATTAAATGAAGTGATGACTGAACAGAAAATTCCGGAAACTTGGACGAAGGCAGAAATAGTACTGATTCATAAAGAAGGAACCTGTGAGACGGAGATTAAAAATTACAGACCAATTTCTTTATTAAATACGGACTATAAGATTTTGGCGAACATATTGGCATAGAGAATAAAAAATTTCTTAAGAAACTGTATTGAAGAAGGATTTCTACCAAATAGATTTATGAAGGATAACATAAGGCTAGTATTGGATCTAATAGAATATTATGAACAGAATCATCAAAAAGAATTTGCCATACTAGCCTTGGACGCAGAGAAGTCTTTTGATAACCTAAATTGGGATTTCTTTAAGATATTAATACAAGAACTGGACATGGGAGATAAATTTACTAATGCAATAAAAGCGATATATGATTTACAAAAGGCTAAACTAAGAATAAATGGTCAAACGACGGAAGAGTTTGATATACTGAAGGGAACTAGACAGGGATGTCCCCTATCCCCACTTATATTTATAATGGCATTAGAACCATTAATGAAGGCAGTAAGAGAAGACCAAATGATACAGGGATCCAAAGTTGGTAAATATGAATACAAAATAAGAGCCTTTGCGGACGATGTACTTGGGATAATGGAAGAACCAAGTAAAAATATTTTAAGATGGATGCAGAAGATAAAAGAGTTTGGGTCAGTTGCAGGATTTAAAATCAATATGTCAAAAACAAAGTTATTAACGAAAAATGTAGAAAAGAAAAAAACAAGATATAATTAAAGAGCAAACAGGTCTGGAAATAGTCAAGAAATTTAAATATTTAGGCGTATGGATCACGACAAAAAATGGACAATTACTAAAGAATAACTATGAAGAAGTCTGGAAAAAAATACAAAAGGACTTACAAAAGTGGATACATCTGAAGTTATCACTTTTAGGCCGTATACCTTTGATTAAGATGAATGTACTACCGAAATTGATGTTCCTTTTTCAAAACCTCCCGATAATTAGAAGCCAAACACTTTTTATAAAATGGAAAAAAGAAATATTGAAATTTATATGGGCTGGAGGAAGACCAAGAATAAAGTATGATAATTTGATTGATAAGAAGAATAGAGGAGGTCTGGGCCTCCCAGATTTTAAAGCATATCATGATGCATGTGTGTTGATATGGATAAAGGATTGGATATTGTTGAACAAAGAAGACTTTTTAAATATAGAAGGAAATGACTTAAGAGTAGGATGGCATGCTTATTTATGGTACGAAAGGGAAAAGAAAGAAAAGAGTTTTGGTAACCACTTTGTGAGAGCATCCCTATTAAGAGTATGGCAAAAATATAAAAGACATTTTTATTCTAAAACACCTTTATGGGTCTCTCCTATGGAGGCAAATCAGCGAAGACTTTTAGGACGGAGAAAATGGCCAACCTACAAAGATTTGTTAAATAAAGATACAAACAATGTTAAGACTTATGAGGAATTAAAACAAAAATTTTCTAATATTACTTGGTTACATTATATGCAAATTAAAGAATATTACAATCAAGATAAAAAATTTGGCTTCTCTTGGGAGGAAACAGCATGGGATAAAATTTTAAAATTAGAAAAGAAAGTAATATCGAATATTTATAACATATTACTTACCTGGCTGACTGAAAAAGAACAGGTTAAAAACTGTATGATAAAGTAGGCTCAAAATTTAAGAAGACCAATTCAAATGAGTGGGAACAGATGTGGAACAAAAAATTAAAATATACATAAGCAATGGATTTAAAAGAAAATTGGATAAAAATGTTCCACAGATGGTATACCACACCGAAACAATTGGCTAAAATGTATAAAACAGATTCTGATAAGTGTTGGAAATGCCTGGAACAGGTTGGCTACTTCTACCATATGTGGTGGACTTGCAAAGAAGCAGTAAGGTTTTGGAGGGTAATTCATGAAGAGACACAAAAGATTTTAAAAAGAACATTTATAAGAAAACCGGAGTATTATTTGTTAAGTTTTACAGATTTGGATCTACAACTGACGGAACAAGAGGATAAACTTTTTACATATATGACGACTGCTGCTAGAATTGTTTTTGCTAGAGAATGGAAGAAAGACTCAGTACCACCCATACAGGAATGGGTGGAAAAAATTAGAGAAATAAAGGACATGGATGAATTGACTTTTTTGTTGAAGAAAAATACAGGTATGATACTAAGAAGAACGAATTGGGATAATCTCCATGAATATCTGGACAATTTGGGAAAATAAGAAACAAGAGAGACAATTTCTTTTCGAACTTATTTTATATTTTTGAATAGTAAGAAGATATGATCCAAGAAGATGGAATGGAAGTCATTTTTTTTGGTGTATTTTTGTAGAATTTTTTTTTAGGGGTTATTTGGGATTTTAGTATTTTTTTGTTTCTTCTTTTTTTTCTTTTTTCTTTATTTCCTCACTTTCCTATACTTTATTGTTCTCACTCTTTCGTTGTAATCTATATAAAATTAATAAAATTCTAATTAAAAAAAGAAATAAAGTGAAGTGAAGTGAAGTGAAATGCTCAAAAGGTTTGGAAACCCTATGAGGGACAGTTTAGGGAGCTGGGAAGGGTTAGATTGGAAAAAAAAGAAGGCTGACAAGAGACACAATAGCCATGTTTAAATATTTCAAAGGCTATCATATAGAGGGGTGGGGAAAGCTGGTTTTCTACTGCTCTGGAGACTAGGAACCTCATCAAAAAGGCTCATGAATTCTCCCTGCATCGGGGTGAATCCATGGGCTCCTGCCATGGAGGAACCACCACACCATGAGGTTCCTAGTCCTGGCCAGATGTTGATTCTTCTTGATTGGTGTTGATAAACACAAGGCTTGTGTCGACTTCCTTCTGAACAAAGGAATGTTGCAAATATTTCTGTTATCACTGACCCAGTTCTCATTAGCAACTTTTAATTATAGTCCTGCAAGCAGGTAGTTAGTCATTGCAGGCCTGGGTCTTTTACTGATATTTCCAAAATTATTAGCTCCATATATCCTTACATTCTTCCATTCATTCCCACACATCATATTAAATTCACATTTATCAAATCTGCACATTGAATTTCTTGTGACAGTTAGATTGGGTAGTCCTTGTTGTCTCCTCCGACTCTACTATTCACTACAGAATAATAATAATAATAATAATAATAATAATAATAATAATAAACTTTATTTGTACCCCGTCCCATCTCCCCGATGGGGACTCGGAGCAGCTCACATGAGGCCAAGCCCGAACAACAATTACAATAAAGAAGGATCAAATGCAAACTGAAAACGCGAACAATAAACAGTAAACAACATCATAATTACAAAGCACATATGAATATACAACAATATAAAATTACAAGAAACACAAACGCAAACACACTGACAATGGGTGGGCCACATGTAATGATTAAAAGAAAGACTAATTAAAACTAGTTAAAAGCTCGGTGAGATAAAAGAGAAACAGATTATTTGCGGAGGAGGGCTCAATATGATGGGAGTTGTGGAATCAAGCTTTCCCACAGGGGGCAATATATACTCCAGTGATAGAACATTGCACATGAGGAATAATGTGGGATTAAGTACCTATTCACCAAAGGCGCAATGGAAGAGCCAGGTTTTGAGGTTCTTTTTAAAAGTGTCTAGGGTAGGGGCTTTCCTAATTTCTCCAGGTAGTGAATTCTAGTCGGGGAGCCACCTAGGAAAAAGCTCTCTCCCTTGTGCTTACAAGGCGAGCTTGTGAGACTGGCAAGGGCGAAAGAAGGGCCTCCCCAGAAGATCGGAGGGCCCAAAATGGTACATGGCGGGAGATACGGTCACAAAGGTAAGCGGGTCCCAAACTGTTTAGGGCTTCGTAGGTGATAACCTGCACCTTGAATTGGGACCGGAATATAAACGGTAGACAGTGGAGCTCCTTAAAAGGGGGGTTGACCGCTCCCTGTAAGTCACCCCAGTTATTAAGCTGGCTGCCGAACGTTGAACAAGTTGTAATTTCCGGGCTGTCTTCAAGGGTAGCCCCACGTAGAGAGCATTACAGTAATCAAGTCTAGAGGTAACTAGGGCATGGACCACCATGGTCAAGTCAGACTTCACGAGGTAAGGCCACAGTTCGCGCACAAGTTTTAATTGTGCGAAGGCCCTCCCGGCCTCTGCCGACACCTGCACATCAAGTGTCAGTGTTGAATCCAGGAGGACCTCAAAACTGCAGACCTGTGATTTCAGGGGGAGTGCAACCCCATCCAGCACAGGTAGCCACCCAATACCCTGGTCAGCCAAGCAACTGACCTGGAGGACCTCTGTCTTGTCAGGATTCATCCTCAGCTTGTTCTTCCTCATCCAGGTCGACACAACAGCCAGGCACTGGTCCAGTATCCTCGGGGCTTCCTTGGAATCTGGTGGAAAAGAGTAGTGGAGTTGAGTGTCATCTGCGTAGAGATGGCACCGTACTCCAAAACTCCGGATTACCTCTCCCAGCGGTTTCATGTAGATATTAAATAACAAGGAGGACAAAATAGAACCTTGCGGGGTCCCACAGGTCAATGGCCAGAACCAACTTTGAAAAACCCTCATAGAATTACTAATAATCATAGCTGCTAATTATTACCTTGGTACATTTCTCATTGCTTAAAAAGTCCATACAAGATTTCTAGCCATTTAAAAACTTTCCAGTTGGTTATCCCAGTATTTTTAAAAAGTAGCAGAAACTTCCCTAGCCTTGTCTATGATTAGATCTGTTTTACTTATTTTACTTCTGCTCAGCTAGACAGGCCAAATCTGTCACAGGCTGCTCAATTGGCTTGCTGAGTAGCCATGGAGCAGCATGTTTCTATGAAGAGCCCAAGCAAAGCACAGTGCTGTCTCCACCCTGCTGCATTCTTAGCAGCCACCAATGCAGCAAAAAGGCATTGCCTCCCTCTGATATCCAAGCTGCAATGCAGCTTAAGGAAACCCACACCTATCCTCAATGCCATTGAAGTATTTAAGGGCATTTTTGTGTTCTTGCAGAACAAGGATGTGAAATTCTTTCAGGTTTAAAAAAGAAAGGAAAAGGAACTGTTTTGTCTCTTACTTTTTAAAAAGAGAGCAAGATCTACACACACACACAAAGGTAATTACTTGGTAATTCTGTCCCTAACCCATATTTTTTGGCTCCGAAACAAGTATGTCTAGGAGAAATGCTTCATTTTCTCTGTATTCACTTTAAAACGAGTTATAGAATCATAGAATCATAGAGTTGGAAGAGACCTCATGGGCCATCCAGTCCAACCCCCTGCCAAGAAGCAGGAATATTGCATTCAAAGCACCCCTGACAGATGGCCATCCAGCCTCTGTTTAAAAGCTTCCAAAGAAGGAGCCTCCCCCACATCTGGAATATTGTGTCCAATTCTGGGCACCACAATTCAAGAGAGATATTGACAAGCTGGAAAGTGTCCAGAGGAGGGCGACTAAAATGATCAAGGGTCTGGAGAACAAGCCCTATGAGGAGCGGCTTAGGGAACTGGGCATGTTTAGCCTGAAGAAGAGAAGGCTGAGAGGAGATATGATAGCCATGTATAGATATGTGAGAGGAAGCCACAGGGAGGAGGGAGCAGGCTTGTTTTCTGCTTCCTTGGAGACTAGGACACGGAACAATGGCTTCAAACTACAAGAAAGGAGATTCCATCTGAACATTAGGAAGAACTTCCTGACTGTGAGAGCCGTTCAGCAGTGGAACTCTCTGCCCCGGAGTGTGGTGGAGGCTCCTTCCTTGGAAGCTTTTAAACAGAGGCTGGATGGCCATCTGTCAGGGGTGATTTGAATGCAATATTCCTGCTTCTTGGCAGGGGGTTGGACTGGATGGCCCATGAGGTCTCTTCCAACTCTTTGATTCTATGATTCTATGATTCTATGAGAGTTCCACTGCTGAACGGCTCTCACATTAGGAAGTTCTTCCTAATGTTCAGATGGAATCTCCTTTCTTGTAGTTTGAAATTTCCAAATTTAACTCTTGTTTCATGTTTATCATAGATTTTGGCAGATCTCCCTTCTCATTAATTTTCTTCCCTGTTTTCTTATTTGTCCCGTATCTGTCCAGATGATTACTCTTACTCTCTTCTCCTTATCCTTCTTTCGTTGAATTTCTCTCTGACATAGGGTAATTTCCTTCCATTTCTGTTCCCTAACAATCTTCCTGTTTCTCTCATAACCTATTTCCCTAGCTATGCATAGTCCTCTAAAGACCACTTTTGAAGAGTCCCAAACCATTTGTATGCTGGCTGAACCATTGTTTTCTTGGAAGAAATTTTTAATCTGTTCTTTCATATTTTCTCTACTTTTCAAATCCTTCCAAATTATACTTTTATACTTCCATGTCTTATCCACTCTGGCCCCCCTTATCTCAAAATTAGCCATCACTATGGCATGATCAGAGAGCCAGATTGTATCTGTAAAACAAGATCTTATTTCCATAATGAAATTCTCCTTTAACAACATATGATCAATTGTGCTGTATTTCTTGTGTCTATTTGAGTAGAAAGTTGGTTGCTGTTGATCTTGTCACTTCATAAACATTTTTTTAAGTTCACCTTTTCAAATTCATATTATTTTTCTTAGTGAAATAAAAGTTAAAGTCTCCCATAATCAAGACATCACCCTCATACTAATTATCTATTTTCTTTAAAAGTTTTGTATAATTTTTTCCTGACTTACATTAAGAGCATAAACATTGACTAATGTCATTATTTTAAATTCTAGTTTTATTTTTATAAATAAAAATCTTTCTTGTACATCTGACATTTGATGAATTATTTCCACATTGAGGCTATCATGAAACATTCTCCCAACTCCTCTATACTTTTTTAATCTGGCCTCCACCGCTGTGCTCCACCTCCTATAATCTCCAGCATTGGCCTGCACCCTTCTCCTTTTCTCTGCCTGAGAAAGTGGCTGAGAAGAGTGCGGAGGGAAAGAGGCCACTGCTGGAGAAATCTCCAGCAACGGCCTGTCCCCTTATTTATTTATTTATTTATTAACTGTATTCATACCCTGCTCTTCTCAATTCTGAAGGGGACTCAGAGCGGCTTACAGATTCAATGCCACATCATACAACAAATAATAAATATAACATATCAAATTATAAAACAATTACAACATATAAATGCAGTAAGTACAACAACAAATAATAAATATAACCCAGACAAGGAATAGATGTTTCTCTAGACCAGACATTTTTTAGACATTCTGTAACTTTGCAGGGGGAAAAGAAAGAGACACCAGCTGTTGGAGTAAATACCTGGATAAAAGGTGTGAGGAGCAAGAATATGAAGTGCTGCAAACAGAGAGAAAAGCCTGTATGGTGAAAAATAAAAGGTGACACTTAACTGCTTACTATGATGATCACATAGCAACAAATGTATCCTTTTTGGGAATTGTTCTAGACCAGGGTCCCCAAACTAAGGCCTGCGGGCCGGATGTGCCTCTCCAAGGTCATTTACCAGGCCGAAAATCAAGCTGAGTAAGTATAGAAAATTTTGCATCATTCTTAGATCAAGAAATCTGTGGCATGTTCACAGATTTTAAACTTTAAAACAAAGACAAAATGCCGCTGTAAGGTTAATGGATTATTTTTCAAGTCTAGATACTTAACACTAACCTTTAATTAGATGGCTTCACATTAACTATTTCCAAGAACATCAAAGATAACGCCTTTAAAAGCTAAGTTTGAAATTAGGATTCTTCGACAACTGTTCTCTGAGACTCATTATGGAGTATTATTTCTTTTTTGAGGTTTTAGAGCTTCTTGCTTAAAAGGCAAAAAGCAGAGTGGATTCCCTTGAAGTCTGCCCAGCCACTTAGAGTTCTTTAATCATAGAATTCCTTAATTTATATCGACATTTTCTCAGTACTTGCAAGCCTCACAATGCAGATAATTTCAGTGTTGGATTGGTTTGTCAGCGTCATTCATTAGTAAGTACTTCTTTCTCTTTCTCACCTCTCTTTTTTTGGTTCCTGTCTATTTTGACAAAGACGTGACAGCTTTCTCTTTAGAAGATATGTATTTCATGAATGATTAGGTGAATGCAGCTCTCCACAACCATGGCCACTGCTACCATCTACTGGATTCCATAAAAATGCTGCCCAGATTTATGTGAAATTCAGAACTGCTTAGGATTACCATTAGCATGTCCCAGCAACAGGCTTTATGTCAGCCCTGTAGCCCCATTCTCACTTGAACTAGTAATACATGTATTACTAATGGACACTTATCAAAGCATTTGTTGAAGCATTGCCTTATCCATTACCTTTTTTAAAAGGTAAAAGTGCAAAAGAGGTTTTGATTTGGACACAAATACTTCTACAGTTTGCTTTAGACTGTGAGGCCAGCTGTTCATTATGCTCCAACATTACTGCCAAAGCTTGTTCTTATGGGTCTTGTTGCATATTTTATCCACTGGAAAAATGACCCAAGGGTAATTATTCCCGCTGAGATTCCCCCCACTTTAATGGATGCTTGCTTTTACACCAGAGATCATTGTGTGGCATGATAACTGGGGCAAGAGATCATCTGGCATTCATAAAGCAAAGCTAAAAGTGCAAATTAACAATATTGCTTCTTTAACAGAGCTCCTTTTGTTAATTTCAAGGAAGTCAATATATCCCTGGCTTAAGAGGAGGGAATATCTCTAATACACAAAACAAAATATATACTAAATATGCAAAAATATCTTTCTAAGGAAAAAAGCATTAATACCACAGAGATATATAGTTTTTCTGTCCTGGTACACATCTGTCAGCTTTGACTGCATTATATGCTTTTCTCTCCTACCTAATTCTTTTTTTCATTCTCTCTCTTTTTTTCATTCTTCCCCTCCCTTTTTGTTCAGCTTTTCCACCTTCCACCTTCATCCCCCCCCCCCCACCACCACCACCACCTTTACACCATGAACTTCTCCTTCTGTAGCTTCCCATATGCATGCCAACCTTTTACTTATTATCTAATTCATGTGGTTGGTCATGAAAGGGTTAATCAGGAAAAAAAAGTTTGTAAAACAGTTACTAAAGTTTGTCTCCCTATTGACATAATCTCCAACTCTCGCCTGTTTAGGATAACTTGTTGAGCTTCTGTGAGTCTGAGTATTTCAATACCAGTGTGCTTCCTTGATCAGGATGCATTTAGAAATAAATATTTAGAAATAACATACATGTATGCATGTAATAAGCACATTCACGCAGAACAATGGCTTCAAACTATAGGAAAGGAGATTCCACCTGAACATTAGGAAGACTTTGAGAGCTGTTCAGCAGTGGAATTCCCTGTCCCAGAGTGTGGTGGAGACTCCTTCTTTGGAGGCTTTTAAACACAGGCTGGATGGCCATCTGTTGGGGTGGTTTAAATGCGATTTTCCTGCTTTTTGGCAGGGGGTTGAACTGGATGGCCCATGAAGTCTCTTCCAACTCTATGATTTTATGATTCTATGAAATATAGAAAATCAGACTCTCTCTGTGTTAGATTCTCTGAGGCAGAGTTAATGGACCTAAAATGATAACAGGATCCCCATTATTAATGAATTGAAGATGGAATGTTATCTTTACTTGCTGTTCCCATCTATAACCCTGCTTTTAGAGTGCTCTTAGAAAGAACTAATGTATACATTGAAGAAAGGTACCAGGAGCTTTCCATGACGTATAAACTGACGTAGTATAGTGGAGATTCATGTATGTAACCTGAATCTATAAAAATAGCAGACTTTTTTTGTTCAGAGTCTCTACTCTCTGGAAATAATTCCAGCAGGGTCATTTTGTCAGTTGGCAATGAAAATGTCTCTTTTGGTGTTATCTCTCTTATCTGCTGCAACATTTTCCTGATGCCATGACTCGGATGAAAAACGTTTGAAGAGAGAGAAGCAAAAAAGAGAGATTTTGAAACTAGGAACTTGCCCAGGAGTCAGCTAAGCCAGCAGCCAACCAATGACTGGACCCTATCATCTGGGATGTCTTTCTTTGGGGCCAGGGACCACTCGATGCTTGGGGGTTGGGTGGCTGTTCCTGACAAAGTTTCACCCTTTCACTAGAAGAGGCAAAAAACTACAGATAGGCAAGTATGAGGCACAAAATAGAGAAGTGGAGATGTCAAAAAGGTCATAGCTGTGTTTGCTAGTGACCACCCAAGCGTAGATAGACTTGGGTAAACATGGAAAAATTTGGTTCTAAACTCGTTTCGTTTTTAGGGGGCCCTTGCGTTTCGTTTTTTTAAAGAATTCCGAAATTTTACTTTAAAATATTTCGAAATATACGAAATTTTGTAAAATTACGAATCGATTCGTTAATGGCGGACGCGATTGCGCAATATGCTAAAAAAACCTCCAAACGGGACAGGGGGAACTTCTGAAGCTTTCCTCTCCCTCTGTTGTTGACTGTTGGTGTGATAAAAATACTCCTTTTTTTTTTAGTTTCTGGCAGACAGAAAAGATTGTGCTATTTCTCTTACCTGTTCTTTCTAGCCCTAATATTTTATATATTTATGGTGTGCAGCCACATGACCTTGGAGGTGTCTACGGGCAACGCCGGCTCTTCAGCTTAGAAATGGAGAGGAGTACCACACTCCAGAGACAGACATGACTGGACTTAATGTCAGGGGACAACCTTTACCTTTTACCTATAGTTTTCTGGACAGCAAAGTAGGAGAAAGTAATGAAGGAATTTTAAAATTACACATTTTTAGTAATGAACTGTTTTGCATAGACTCACATGATAAAATGTCCAGACATTTCAAATTGGGAGGGAGGGGGCTTTTAGGACTTGCTTTTTAGCATTTATTGTCTTGTCCGCCTGTGTGAGTTCCTTGGCTTGACATTCCCAGACCTTCAAATTATTCCCTTTTGCATATCTAAAGAAGACAATGGACTGTTTATTGCTGGTTCTGTTTCCTTGCTTGTGTTTTATTGCCCTGCCAGAGGCTGGAACACTCAGTGGCCTGTTGTAGTGCAGTACTCCTATTTGGCTGCTTGTTTCCAGCTGTAGCTTAGATCCCCTTGGCTGCTGACAGTTAGGGAAGGGGTGACTGGGCACAGCTTTTGCCACTCTTCTCACCACATGGCACCTCCTGGTGACTGCAAACAGGTTAAACATTTCCCCAGGATAGAAGTTCAGTGGAGACAGAAGGATATGAAGGAGGGTGACAAGTGAGTGTGAGAAAAAAAATATTACAGCCCCCCCCTTTGCCCCCTCGGGCCCTAGGTGGGGTTAGGCTAGTTTAGGAAGGGAAATCTTTCATACTTAATCTTTCTGGCAGTCCTAGGGGTCCTGGCACTGGCAGTCCTAGGGGTCTCCTCAGCACAGCTCTGATGAGGCAGGGTGGCTGGGCTAGACCTGCTTGATTGTTGCCATACAGTTGTGAGGTTCTTCTTCTTCCTCATCATCCTGCTTGTTGGCATCAAAGTGGCTGGATTGAGGCAGGTTGTGAAACAGGTGGTGATAGTGAGGGTGAAGTCTCCCTGGCCCAGAAGGATGGTGTGGTACTTGATCAGCTAACCTGCTAACAGCCAGCTGGTCCCTTTGGCATCCCGTATAGTCAGGATGCTGTGGGGGGCGGAGATGGTGGTTGGCTGTCCCAAAGTCAGCTTCTGTACCTCCTCCATGATCAGGGCTGTAGCTGCCACCACTCTTGAACAGATGAGCCACCCAAGGCTGGTATGGTCTGACTGCTTGGAAAAATAAGCAACAGGCCTCTTAGTGTTGCCCAGAGGTTGGGTCAACACTCCCACTGCCACCCCAAGTGTTCATGCACATGAAGAAAGAATGGTTTTGTCATGTCCAGAAGGCCAAGGGCAGGGGCTATCATGAGGGCAACAACAACAATTGGAATAAATCAATATTTGATTAAAGGAATAAAAACAAGGATCAAAATTAATATTTGAATATAAACCCATTTAAATTGAGTTCGAAGAGACCTCATGGGCCATCCATTCCAATTCCCTGCCAAGAAGCAGGAAAATTGCATTCAAAGCAGAGTACAGGAAAGGAGATTCCACCTGAACATGAGGAAGAACTTCCTTACTGTGAGAGCTGTTCAGCAGTGGAACTGTCTACCCTGGATTGTGGTGGAGTCTCCTTTGGAGGCTTCTACACAGAGGCTGGATGGCCATCTGTTGGGTTAGCTTTGAAAATACCTTTGAATGTCAGCTCAATGAAGGTCAAAGAGAGACCAAACAAGGAAATCAAATTAATTAAAGACATTGGAAAACAACAACAACAGACCAACAAAGAATCAGAATTGGTTTTGATATGTGGCCACAATAAAAATTAATCCAGGAAATCCAACAAGGATCAAAATTAACTTTGAATGTAGGCCCAAATCAACTCAGAAAAGGAATCAGATCAAAGAAACATAAATCAATTTAACAAATAAAAAAGTCAAAAATAGGCCCAACCAAACAAAAAAAATTATATTAATTAAACAAATTAAAAGAAAGTCAACAATGAGCTCAATCAAAACCTAAGAAATTGAAAATAATTAAAGCTTTGAATGTCAATACAGTCTCCCCTGGTACACAAACCAAAAAGAGAGAATGTGGGTGGATTAATTCACTATAGCTGCCAAAAGCAATCTGACAAAGACAGCTGGACAAAGTCAAGAGCTTAAAAACTGTTTGGAACAAAAAGGGGGGTGAAGAGATCTAGGGGACTGAATGGGTGTTAGGCAAAGAGAGAGCTAAAAGAGAAGGAAGGGGGTTAGAGGGGGAAAGACACACACAGACAGAAAGAAAAGAATGGGTTAGGGGTTTGCACAAGGTAGTTTTCAAAGGGAAAAGGATTGGAATGGGATTTGAGCAAGGGGGGAGAGCTGAGAAGAGAAAGAGGGATAAAGTTAAAAGGAATGAGGGTTTGAGAACACAAACCAAAAAAACTGGATTGATTCACAATGACTGCCTTTGTTGAGGCTACTTTCAAAGCCGCCTGCAAGCCTTCAGGCTCATACATATACAATTGGAAAATAGAGGCTGAGAGAGTTTGAGCTGAAAGGAGGTTTATGTGAAGTGGGGGATAAAGTTAACAGATAGATTCAGTACAGGAAGCAGGTAGCACAAAAGATGAGAAAGAAAGAGAGAAAGAGGGAAGGGGGGTGCAGAAGGAAAAATGTAGATGGAGAGGGTCAATTTACAATATCTGTCTTTAAGCCTGAAAAAAGCAAGAATACCAACTCAATGGCTCACTGCAGGTAGCACAAAGAATGCAGATTAGCAGCTCACAAATAGATGCTAAAGGTAACTCAGAAGCAACTCAGGAGTTCTTAAAATGCAAAAATGATGCTAGAGACAACTTACAGATAGGCCTTTGAGAAAGGAAAATAATGCACAATGAAAAGAGCAGACCAGCACCTCATGACTAAACTCAGACCTTTAAGATGCCAGTGACATAGTAAGAATTAAATAGTGATGCTTAAGTCTGAGGAGTGAACAGACACACAGGTTTGGGGACACCATAAACCCTAATAACAACTTAGAAATAGGCTGACACAGAGGAAGAGACTCTCTGGAAAGCAATGGGATTAGAATTCTAAAGGCACATACAGATTTTTGAAATCAGTCTGTGGTGAATCTAACCTTTTGCCAGGAAGGCCGAAGCCTGGAAAGTTAGTAGCTGACATGTTCAGAGATAGGCAGGAGAGCTAAGAGGCAAGAGGGAGGAGTCAGCCGACTCCTGATTGGCTAGAGCAGTCAGGGGAGGAGCCAGCTTTTAGAGGGAAAAAGGCTGTGTCTTTTTGACAAACAGGAGAGAAGAGCTTTAAACATCGAAGAGTGTAGAAGTATATTTAGGAAGAGGGAGCTGTGAAGAATTTAGACAGGGAGGGAAAACTTTTGAAGTGAGCCTTGTGGGTTAGTGCATAGGAAAGGCAAAGGTTCCTGGTTCACTGTACATAGAAGGGTCAGTGAAGGAAAGCCTATTTTGCTCTGTGAGGCAGTCAGTGGGGCTGTTCTCAGGGACACACTGTGTCAGAGTTAGTGAACAGTGTGAAGCAAGGGACTCACAAGAAACAAAAGTTATAGCCTTAAGATAAGACTGCTTGTCTAACCAGCTAAGCCTCAAGTAAACACATTAAGCTTATGTACCACTCTTATTAAGAGTTGATTTGTTCATCAAGTTTCAATAAACCTGTTTCTAATTTCATCTTTTAAACTGGTGTCTGCCTCGGTCTGTGTAACTCATTAGGTCTCAGCTAGCCTAAAGAAAACTACTTTCAGTCCAGTCAGCAAGAGAAGCAGTTATTAAAGAAGAACCAAGGGCTTGAACACTCTTTACCTATTTCACATTCACACTTATGTTTTCCTCAGACATTAATTGAGGTGGTGGCGGCGAATTTACCAAATAAATCGGTCATTAACATCGTTAGCGCAGTTGGTCACTTAACAATATTACTGAGGTGGGATAAGAGAGTCTTTCCCCCTTGTCTTAGTCATTTATCTTTGTTAAAGCAGTGCCCAGCTGAACGTTAACATCTTTACACTGGTGGGCAGTGGGTGAGATTGCTTGTCCCCTCTGTCCAGTGTGACGTTGATCTTCTTCACACTGGTGGCAGCGGTGGGATTGCTTGTCCCCCCTGCCCAAGGTGTTGTGTATCCTCGTTATACAGTCCAACAAAAACAATAACATGCACAGGCCTTTTTAAAAGCAACACAAAAATCCTTGTCTCTAAAGTAACACAAATATAACAACACAAATTAAACATTAAAGGCACACACAGAGAGAGACTTTTTCTAAGACAATGAATAGCAACAGGAGGATTAAAATTCTAAGGGCACAAGGACTTCCAGTGAGCAGAGATGGTGGCAGGATAGTCTTCCTGAGGGCTCTCAGAGAATCAGCCTCAAAATGATCAGGTGAGTTGTGATTCCCCATTTCCCTGATGGATAGATACTAGGAAAATCACCAAGCCTGACAGGGGCTGAACCGATGGTCTAAAAAAGACGCTTTCCCCTCAAGGGTAGTGTCCGAAATAGACCCGGACGAGACACTAAAGACAGTGCGGATTGCAGAAGGGCAAGTCAGGCCGAAGGGCACTAAAGACCTGAGCTATCACCGACCCCACTAATTTTAAACTAAGAATAACAAAGAAGACCGAGCCAGAATCCTGGCCCGAGAAAAGAACCATGAGTAAACAGAAGGAAATCTAGCCTTCTTCGTTCCTCCATCCTATTTAAAAGAAAGAGCAGGAAAAAGCCTTGGGGAGAGTTTAAATAAAAGGGACCTTTAGAAATAATCTAACCTTGGATGAAAGAAAAGAGACAAAAAGACTCTGAAAAATAAAGACTTTATTAACTTACTAAATGAGGAACTAAAATATTTAAATTAATACCAGCTTCTCCATATTGACAACAAAGGAGATCCAGAACAGACCTTGAGCCAGATTTGTTGTGTCTGAGGCGACAACTTCTCTATAAACAAGAAGACCAACAAGAAAGAACGGAAAATCCTAGAGCACCTGGAAAAGATGCAACCAAAAGGAAGGCCAGGGAGCTAGGGAAATATAGAAAACAGAAAGCCAGAAGGAGAGAGAACTGGCAGGACAGATACAGAGAAAGAACAGGAAATCCCAGAGCACCTGTAAGGGATGCAAACAAAAGGAAAGCTAGGGAGCTAGGAAATCACAGAAAACAGAAAGCCTGAAGGGGAGAGAGAAGGTGGGACAAAGGCAGAGAAACCTTGGTGAAACCACAGAGAGACCATAGCAATAAAAGGCAAGAGAGAGAAGACTAAAAGAAATGCAAGTGGTGGTGGAAAGAAGGAGCAAATTAAATAAAGTAAAAGGGAATTTCAGGAATAGAAGAATATATAGAAGAGGCAAATAAATAGAATAAGGTGGGAGAGACAAAAAGAAACGAAACAAAAGATATAGAAATCCAAGAGGTTGGGGGATACAAGAAGTAAGAAGAGACCTCTGGCACTGCAATAACAAAATAGTAACTTCTCATGGGGGTAAGGAAGAAGTAGACCAGATATCACCAGACGTAGAAACGGAGATAAAGGCAAAATGGCAACACCCCAAAACAAACAAGATAGAGACATCAGGAATACAGAAGTATTCCTAAGAAAAATTCTACTATAGAGGAAGTGAGTGTGAAAGATCTGATGAGAGGATTACAGAAGCTGTCAGAAAAGCAAGATGTATATCAGAAAGACTTGCAGAGCATAGTGAAAAAGCTGGATATCTATCAGAAATTACTTCAGGAGCAAATACTGAATATGAAGAAAGAAATAACAGATGAGATAGGATCCATGAAAAAATATTTAAATGCCTTCTAAAATGACATTAAAGAAATGAAACAAGATAACCCACAAACTGAAAAAATATAGACAAAACTACAATTAAAAATGGAAACTTTGGAACTAAAGAATAGTAAACTAGAGTTTAAGAAGAAAAACTGGAAAAAGAGAACATGGAATTTCAACTAAGATTGAGAAATGTACATGAAGAAGCAAAAGAAAACCTAAGAGACATAATTTATACAATTGATGGAGTGCCTCCTGGAAGAAATTGACAAAGTCATTGACAGAGTCTGTCGTATATCAACAAACTTTGCAAAAAGAAATAAGGTGCCAAGGATTGTGATAATACACTTCTCTAGGAAACAAACAAGGGATGAAATCCTTAGACAAAAAAACTCAAATCCAATACAGTAAAAGATAAAAAGATTGTAATCCTGAAAGAAATTCCTAGTGTAACACTGTCCAAAAGAAGAAAATACATGTTTTTGTTTGAGGAGCTGAAAAAGTCTCAAATAAGATTTCGATGGGAACGATCAGAAGGCATAATGATGTCCTATAATAATAAAAAATAGGGTTGACATTAGAGGAAAAAGCCAGAGAAGTTATAAAAAGCTGAAAAAAGACAAGGAACAAAATAAATCATCTGAGCAAAGAGAAAAAGAGACCATAGTTTGACATAGTTTGATATCCACACTGGGGTTTTTTCATATATTCTTTTCTTGTATTTTTCCCATATTTTAAATATGGTTTTTAATGTCCTCTCTCTGTGTATACATCCTGTCTTCTCCTTATAATTTGGTCACGTATGTTGCTTCTCTATTTTTTCTTAATTTATTTTATAACCATCTTCTGGGTTTGTTTACATTTCAAAATGATCTTGTTTCATATATTTCAGTTGTTTTGGGCTGTTCTTGAGCCACACATCACACTGTCCTAGACACGCAGCCCATAGCACACCAACATTATGAGGAGGATCAAAAGGAGATCACCTCAGATGTGGACAACCCTCAAGCTTGGAGGCATGTCACTCTTAGAAAGGAACATAGGACCCGGACACTCCTCAGAATACCTCTGCCCAGCTGCAGTTACACAATAGATTCCAAATTCTCACACAACTATCACTTGACCAAGAAACACAACATATTGGGGAAGACCAGAATGGTTTATTTATTTATTTATTTATTATTTAAACTTATATGCCGCCACTCCCCTGGGGCTCAGAGCGGCTTACAAGAATAGCTAAAATCTAACAAAGTTTAAAAGCAATTTAAAACAACAGCATCAAACATTAAAAGCCTGTGGAAACAGGTATGTCTTACATGCCCTGCAGAAAGCTGGTAAGTCCCGCAGGGCACGAATGCAGGTGGCAGAGCATTCCAGACTGATGGCGCCACTGCTGTGAAGGCTCTGCATCTGGTTGCCATTAGACGCAAGGTCTT
Organism: Anolis sagrei; assembly: GCF_037176765.1. NCBI lineage: Eukaryota > Metazoa > Chordata > Lepidosauria > Squamata > Anolidae > Anolis > Anolis sagrei. The sequence goes on from NC_090026.1 coordinate 57,416,654, forward strand.
GACACTGGGGACTTCCAATAGATCTTGGTCCTCAGAACGGAGGGATCTCTGGGGTTGGTAGGGGGTGAGACGATCCCTCAGATACATTTTGCCCCAGACCATGCAAGGCCTTAAAGGTGAGTACCATCACTTTGAAAGTGATCCGGTGCTCAATTGGTAACCAATGCAGCTGTAGTAAGATTGGTGTTATGTGGCATCTCATCGGAATTCCCGCAAGAAGCCGGGCAGCTGCGTTTTATACCAACTTGAGCTTCTGAATCACCGACAGATGGAACTGCCTTCCTGGCCCCTCTCTTCACTCTGATCTCAGAGCAGCGGTTGGTGCTGTTGGGGGGGAGGGGCTCCCAACTGATGACACTGGAGGCAAGATGGAACTGCCTTCATGGCCCCTCTCTTCATTCTGATCTCAGAGCAGCGGTTGGTGCTGGGGGGGGGGGGGGGACTTTGAGAAGATAAGTGATAGACAGGTGGAAAACTTGCAGGCATTATTTCGAAAACACTGGAAAAATTGGACTCTTAAACAATGCCAGGCCAATCAAGAAAAAAACACATATCACTATCGCTCTCTATAACGATATTGCTTTGAGGATCAATCGACATCAGATCCCACTCCGCTGTACACCAATTATAAAGATAAGGACCATAAATGTTCCCAAAAATCTGGCACCACTTATATAGACCGATCAAAAGTAGCGTCACATACATTATTATAAAGATGGGGATATACTATAATCAATCCCACATCACTGGATCCAATTATGATGTCTGAGGGGTATATTTTAAGTTTCTTCCGCTGCCACCAAAATGTAAAGGAACACCCTAGCTGCCAAACTAAAGATTTATTTGGGACCACCAGGCACTGTGCCCTTTTATTTCTTCTTTTTAAAACAGTTGAGGTTGTGTAGGAAACTTTAGCCACAAAGGCACACTTGAGTCAGGCTTTTAAATTTAAATAATCAATGAAAGTTTATTGATTGAAAAACAGGAACAATAAGTGCAGTTCAATATCTTGGCTGTTACAGAGAATTTTTGTTTTTGTCTTGAATGCGTAGCGGTTACAATAATAGTTCTGTCTTTGTTACAATAAAAAGAGTTTCTTCTCTTCACCAACATAAAACTTAACAGTAACTGAATCTCTGTCAGGAATTCTTCTGTAGCTCAGATACAATAACCTAGTCCTATCTAGCTACAACCCAGCTATATCCCTAATAGCTGACAGTTTGCTTCAGCTAACTTGCTGGCAAACCACTGGCAAACTTTGCCCTACCCTAACTCTTAAACCACAATCTTCTAAAACATCCTTTCTCTTTGACCTCTAATCTTCAACTCTCCCTTTCTGACTCAAAAAGCTCTTTTTCCCTCCAAGCCTCTCTAAACTCCGCCCCCTTTTCTAAACCAATCCTGGTTGTTCTCTGCTGACTCAGGCCTAAGACACACCCCCTCTCTAAACTCTCTCTAAGATGGTGCCTTCCCTGATCTAAAATGGCTACTGCTGTTTCGCCAGGACCTTCTAATCTGCAAATTAGCTGGCAGACTAACTCTAGGCCCTGCAATCCTGGCTGCAAAAGGTAAGGGACCTTTACACTCTCCTTAAGGATGAAGAGGCTGGCCTGGCATGCTTCACTGAAACCTGGCTGGAAGATTATAGTGCTCCAACCTGGGTTCTGGCCCTCCCAGCCAGGTAATGTGTCTGTAAGCAAATGAGGGAAAGTGGGGGGGGGGGTAGCTGTGACCTATAAAGACTATCTTATAAAGACTGAATCAATGTCTTGCAGAAGGCAACTGTATTGTAGATGTGTGGTCTTTCTAAGGGGAATAGTCCAAATGGCCACCAGCCACAAATCACATGGTCTCTCCTAGGGGACAATGGCAGTGTAGAACCACCCTGCCCCAGACCATTGGCTGTCCCTGGGAGCCCTTCTTTTCCTTCCCCATTCCTTCTGCAAAAAATTATTTCTATCTTTGAGGTGCCAGGTGGATACCAGCAGTGGCTGGCAGAAGAGGCACCCCACCCCAGACCCCCGGCCGTCCTGAGGGTCCTCTCCTTGTGCCTCCCTTCCCTTTCATTCTGTAGGGGCTAGATTCATGACTCCTGGAGGAATGCCTGTTTGGCTGTCCACTCTAGGCCAGCCTTTCACCATGCCCCAGAGACAGGCCCCAAGCCATCCTGGGGGTCTCCTCCTTCTCTACCAATTCCTTCTGTAGGGGCTTGCTTTTCTCCTGAAGGGGTGGGGTTGATCCCGGCAGTGGCTGGCAGAAGAACAACCCTGCCCAACACCCAATTAGGCGATCTCCTGTCCTTCATTTTCATTTGACTGTCAATTATGGGATGATTTAGGTCAGTCAAGACTACACTGTATTGATGTCTGCTGTATCTTCATGCAGTCACTCAGGAAGTGAATGTAGTCCATACAAAAAGAAGTGAATCTAGTTTTTACAGGAAGAAAGGGGTTGAACTATATGGCTCTTGGAGGGTCCCCTCCAACTGTAAGATTCTATGAAAATGAGAAATTGGTTGGTACTGGTTTCTTCTTCTTCTTCTTTTACAGCAAGCTTCACATTTTATTATGATGATGACAATTCATTTAAGAGGATCCTGAGAACCTACTTTATCTCACTTTAAAGCAATTTACAGTACTGTTGTTTTTTTTTAAAAAAAAATTACATATTTTATTATGCGATAAACACAAATCAGCAAACCATATTCCATGTGTTACAAGCATAAATCCCGAGTAATTCAACAAATATTAATGACATTATGGTAGTTTACACTGATGTAAATTATATTTTTCCCTCTCTCCTCAACCACAGTATATTTTTACTAATCTTGCAGATCCAGCCACTGTAAAGTCTTTGTATTTTTTCTTTGACGTGACCATTGGCTCCTCCATTTTTCACCCAATTGAACTGTTTAGCTTCTACAGCTGTACAATAGAAATTATGAAAAATAGCATCTCCCCCCATGCAGGATTTAAATGGGCATTGTGCATGTGAATATGCAACCTGCCCTGGAACTTACACAATAATTTCACTTTAAAAGTTAAATTCCTGACACATTGTCTATATAAATTCATTAACCTAAATCCAACTGCTAATTTCACCTAGAAGAAACTATTTGAAATGATTCAACTGTTGATCCAATAGGCCTCATCTGCTTGGATCGAATAATTGGATTAAAGTCATTGATTCCTTTTCAGTCCTATTTTCTGTATCATCCAAGAGCCATGCCAGTTGTTTGCATGGTTGACCAGGAGTGTGGATGCAGCCAAATGGAAATACTGAGCTCATCGAATTTATGTATAAAGAAAACAAAATAAAATTGGCACTTGACGGCCCCCTACAGGCATCCCACCAGTCCTGAACTGACGCATCAGTCTAAAGGCCCCTGTCTCTGGGGACCCTTCCACACAGGCCCAAAACTTCCACATAGGCACTTTCCCATATTTTTTTAAAACATGGAATAAACCTGGAACTCCCGTTTGGATGCCACAGGCCCCTTCCACACAGCTGAATAAAACCCCACATTATCTGCTTTGAAATGGGATATATGGCAGTGTGGACCCAGTTCAAAGCAGAGATTTTAGGTTATTTTGCCTTGATATTCTGGATTATATGGCTATGTGAAAGGGGCCTTAAGCTACTCTGGGATTGGGTCCTGTGTGGAAGGGCCTGGGATAACCTTCCACGTCCTTCTGAAAAGAGTTCACTAAAGGCACGGAATGTAAAAAAATGCAAGTGCAACAGTGGCCAGGAAGGCCCCAGTACTTAGAATGTTATAAATAATTGTGTGTGTAATGCAAAGTAACATGACAGGCTCTACTGTTTTCAAAGCAAGTAAAAGCTCCATACATAGATACGTCCATATTAAACCAAACGCCTATAAATTTTTCTCCAGAACTTTCAAAATAATCAGAACTGCAGGAGCACACAAATAGATTGGCTTGGCAGAATAAATAAATCTTCATTAGAAGCTAAAGTTTAATAAATATATATCTTCCGCAAAAAGAAGCTAATAGATGGACATTAACAACTAATCAAAATGTCCTTGGTTGACTTACACCTTGGTATTTCACCTAATGAGGACTTTGTCAAACTTTGAGTTCCCCAAACATGTTATGTAATTCACCTTTGCCATTTGCCAAGGTTAATGTTAATCATTCTAGTCCAAAGCCATTAACTTTGAAAAGTTTAAGACCTAAAGCGAGTGCCCTACTGATCTCAGCAAGTACTGCAAAATGCAACAGAAGTGCTGTTTTTAGCTGAATTGAGTGCTGTAGTTCTGTGCAGTGTTATTTTCCCCAAGCTGATCTTCATGGGAATAAGGCAGGTATGGGAAGCATGTTGCCCTCCAGATGGTGTTAGACTGCAGTTCATCAGCCATAGACCAAATAGTCAATGGTAATAAATTATGGGACTTGCAACTTCTGGAGGGCTTGCTTCTTTATGCAGCCCCTCTTTATTCTATGGGATAAAATTAATGAGTTGAACTCTGGGATACAATTATGAGGGAGAAGAGCCAGGTTCCTAGTGTGCTCAGGGATTTTTATATCACTTTGACTTTGAACATGACACATGAGGATATCCCTCCCTCATTTGCTTACATGCTCAACTTTACGTCTCTCACTTCTCCCTTGGGAATTTGGAGTTCATGGGGAGGGATTTGGGAAATGGGCAAAGTCCTCTTTCTAAAAAAGGATTTTATTTCTTCTCATTATCATAAAGTTAATCTGAATCAGTTTTCTAGACATGTTTAATTTGACTGAGGCTTTAAAAGGAAGAGAGAAATACAGCATATGAGGATAGAAAATCCTGTTCCTAGCAGAATCAACAGGAAAAAGAAGAACAAGAGCTTGATGTTTTCAGATGGATTCCCATCAAACAAGAAACAGTACCGTGAGATCTCTGTTAGCCAAGAGCTTTCTAACTTACCCTTCTTCCCATTTAGAACCTGGAACTTTATCCATATGCAATTAGTTATCTGCCAAAGCATCAGTCATTCCTTGCAAAGAATTACTTGCCCACCATACTGTGCCCATCTCAGATTGCCATATGAAGGTTGATTTTACATAGCCAGGTGTCCATTAAGACTTCCCTCTACAGCTTACTGTTTGAGAGGCAGGCAAGTGACCCATTGAGGAGAAAGTTTAATAAATAAATAAATAAATAAATATCTGGAAGTTGTGATGGTTTGAAAAATGACACTATGATATGGTGGGTTAACTGGAGATAGATGTGCCAGCTGCCGATTGGCTGAGTGTGCCAGAGGCCAGGGTTTTGATTGGCTGATGCCTCTGGCTGGCTGCTGAGACCAGTTGTTCTAACTGTCATTCTGCCATTTGTTCTCCCTTTGGACAGTGAAGAGATAGTGCTGGCTGCCAACTATCTTGAAGACTGAACATTATAAGGCATGAGGCTTATTTTAAAGACTATTTAAAAGGGCTATTTTATTCCTCTGTTCCCTGCTTGTATTCAAAGAGACTGATGTATACAATGTTACCCTGTTTGAACCGTTGAACTAAAGTAAACATACTGTTACTTGTTTCACAAACCTGAGTGGCATTTTATTATACAGCAGGATATACCTTGGTTTAAATACTGTGGTAAAACTTCTACTTATTCTGCTTATTTACATGTACACAGAAGTGTATGTGTTAAGCTGTGCTAAATTTGTGTGCATGAAAAATGGCAAAGCATCTTCCTTTGGCTTGTTGGACTACTAGTTTCATCAACTTTTAAAAATATCCCTGCACTTATATGCATGCATGCCCCATTTTTAAAATTTGGTGAAATTATCTAGTTTCCCTGCTATCAAACCACATAGCAATGTCTTATTGGTCTGATCAAGCTGGTTGCTTCTTTGATACGAACATGGAAAGAGTGGGATTGTGAATTCTACTGATCTTTTCTTTAAAAAGAAAATAAATTACTGTGAGTTCCATCATGCCTTTGTATATATTAGCCCCTTTTAGATCTCCTCTTGCAAAATGGGTAGATACATTTTCCACTTTGCAAGTTCTTTACAAACAACATGTTGATGCATCCAAAAAGAATAACTTCTAACTATAAATATATTGCCTCCCAAGGTTCAGGCACTCTCAATTATTAGATCCTTTCCATTAAAAAAACAGATCACATTGTTTTGTGAATAAACTCTCATAAATATTTTATGTTGCACCAGTCACTATGACTGCAAAGACATGCCATATAATGGTGTCACACATTCACATCTGGCTATTCCATTTTATACAACAGTAAATTTTCGTTCCAACGCTATTAAATTACACTGGTGTCAACTAACAGGAAATATGTATTTGCAACAGAGCTTCTGTAATCTAAATAAATTGTTTCTGGTTTCTCCTTGTATGTAACCTTTTTTTGCTAATTTGGGAAAATTAAAACCCAATTTCCTTTGCATTACTATTGAAAAACTTGACAGCTATATACAATTCAGTATGTTGTGATCAAAGAGTATCATCAGAATTGCTCAAAGGATCTTCTTCAGCTAGTCAACATTATAGAGAGGCCTCATTTCATATAGACTTGATTAAATTGTACATCTAATTTAAGAAACTTTACCACTTCTGTTTTTTTCAAGTCAGATAAATAAACCTGATTCTTGTTTCTAATAAACTTTTTCTTCCACAGAATGTATGGACTCATGCAAATATGTGGTGTGTGTCACACCAATTAATTTTGCTTCTTGGTGCTTCTTCTCACTTTTCCATTCATCTATTCTCCTTTATCAGCCTCAATAAAAAGATGTAGGTGCATACAACCCCCTTATTATTATCTCTAATTTGTCTCTAATTTGCTTCTAGATGTGTTTCCAGGATGTTGTAAGCTTCACATATTCTGGTCTCCTTTTTTATAATATGTCCATAACATTTAAAATTTTCTTTATAATTTGCCATTATTATGATAAACTTTTAAAAACCTAAACAATTCATTGATGATGTTATGAAATTTACTTATTTATTTGCTTATTTATTTATATATTTACTTTATTTGTGTACTGCCTTTCTCAGCCTGCAGGCAACTCAAGGCGGATTACAGGGTAAAATTCAATGCATACAATATTGTCAGCTCACGGTAGCTGCTCCCAAATGAAGACACAGGACCATGCTCTGCTATTACTGGAAACTTTACTACAGGAAACATAGACATGCAAAAAGCCGAGAGTGCCTGGCACCGATTGGCACTCCCTTATTTATCCTTCCCCACATTCAAAGATGTAATTCCCGCCAAGACAAAATCCCGCGGAATTCATCCGCCCAAACTGCTAGCCATTTCCTCTCAGGGTCAACCGTTGCAGGTGCCTTATCAGTGTTCTACGTCAGGGGCCCTGATTTCTGGTGCCATCCTGAGACGTGTGATTTAATAGGCCTCTGACAACTCGGAACAACTCCGCTGGATGGTTCCTTGCAGATGCAATACTGGTTGCCAGAAATGATTTCTGTGAAGCTTTTATTGCTGCGGCATATGTCCTTAGTAGGGCATCTAGCTGTGTTCGATTTGATTCTCTCGAATCCGAACACCACACATCCTCTAGTTTCCTCTTCATTGCTGCCAATTCCTCATTGAACCAAGGAGCTGGTTGAGCTCGGCTTCTTGAGAGGGGATGTTCAGGAGCAATCTTGTCTATTGCTCTAGCCATCTCCCTATTCCAGAGAGTGACTAGAACATCAACAGAATCAGGTGGTGGGAAACTCCTCAAGAGTCATCAGGAAACCATCTGGATCCATTATCCTCCTGGGGCGGACCATCTTAATGGGTCCTCCACCCCTGCGGAGGTTAGGGAGCACAGTGAGTTTAAATCTAACCAAGTGATGGTCGGTCCATGGCAACGGAGTGATGGTCAGCTCCTCTACACCACCATGGTCTTCCCATCCCTGACCGAAAACCAAGTCTAATATATGCTCAGCACTGTGAGTAGGGCCAGGTACTAGTTGCCATGGAACACATAAAGTCCTGAGCTGCTCCTGATAAGGTGGTCTCGGCATGGACATTGAAGTCTCCCAACACAATGAGCTGTTGGGACTCCAACACCAGGGAGACCAACCCAGCTAGTTCAGGTAGGGAAACTGTAGTGCAGCAGGGTGGATGGTACACTAACAGAATCCCTATTCTGTCCCGGTCACCTACCCTCAGGTGGACAGCTTCAAAGCTGGTTGACTGTGGGATGTGGCACCTGGTTAGGGAGATGGATTCCTTATAGACCACTGCAACCCCATCTCCCTGCCCTCCAGATCTCGGTTGGTGCTGCATGGAGAAGCCTGGTGGACAAAGCCGGGTCAGATTTACACCTCCAGCCTCATCCAGCCAGGTCTCAGTAATGCATGCCAGGTCTGCTCGCTCATCCAGAATTAAATCTTGGATGAAAGCTGTTTTTCCTTTGACAGACCTGGCATTCAACAACACCACCCTTAATCTTGAGGGATTGCCATCCTGGGTACCCAGTCTTACCATATCAGGAGATAGTTTTGGAGCTATTAGTGTACTTTCACGTTCCCTAGGCCGAATTAATGGTCTCCTTTTCCCGTATCTCTCCCTCCACCAAGTTATTTTTATGGGGCCCCTCAACTAGTGGAACCTCTCCTTCCCTCTGAGGTTCCAACCTCTCTTCTATCACTCCAATGCATTTGATTTGCCCGGTCTTTATTAAAACTTGGCACTCCTCTCCACTTACCCCTTTTCCCCATTCTGCATTCCTTTTGTCCCTTAAGTTTTCCCAACCCTGGCAAAGTGTAATCAAAAGTGCTAAATGCAAGAGTTGGAGAGAAGTATGGGAATGAACTTGTAAAGTGCAGAATTATAAAATTTAAGGATAAGTGTAAAATATATAAACAATGGGGCCAGAATAAAGAAGGGGAGCCAGGAGGACATTGCCATCTTGTCCCCTGTGACATCAGCGCCCCTCCCCCAGCACCAACGGCCACTCTGGGGCCAGAATAAAGAAGGGGAGCCGGGAGGACATTGCCTTCTTATCCCCTGTGACATCAGCGCCCCTCCCCCAGCACCAACGGCCACTCTGGGGCCAGAATAAAGAAGGGGAGCCAGGAGGACATTGCCATCTTGTCCCCTGTGACATCAGCGCCCTCCCCCAGCACCAACGGCCACTCTGGGGCCAGAATAAAGAAGGGGAGCCGGGAGGACATTGCCATCTTGTCCCCTGTGACATCAGCGCCCCTCCCCCAGCACCAACGGCCACTCTGGGGCCAGAATAAAGAAGGGGAGCCGGGAGGACATTGCCATCTTGTCCCCTGTGACATCAGCGCCCCTCCCCCAGCACCAACGGCCACTCTGGGGCCAGAATAAAGGGGAGCCGGGAGGACATTGCCATCTTGTCCCCTGTGACATCAGCACCCCTCCCCCAGCACCAACGGCCACTCTGGGGCCAGAATAAAGAAGGGGAGCCGGGAGGACATTGCCAACTTGTCCCCTGTGACATCAGCCCCCCTTGCCTAGCAATAGTGTAATATTATGTAGTACTAGTGTTATGAATGATGTAATAGTACTATGCTAGTTATGTATTATGTAGTATGTTGTATGTTGTATGTACTTATGACTTGTAAGCCGCTCTGAGTCCCCTTCGGGGTGAGAAGGGCAGCATATAAATGTCGTAAATAAATAAATGGGTTAAGTGCCAAATTGATAACAATCTCCGTGGATGTCATCTGTGGCCAAGTTGTTAGGTGCTCTACATCGGGTTCACTCTTCGGAGGATATAACTTCTCCTCAAATCCTGATGCTGAGGCACCCTGCAGGCTAGGCTCTGGGTTCTCCGGAGCCTGGGCATCCAGCAAGTTTTCGGTCTCGTCAGTCAAAATGGTGCTCTCACCGGAAAGGCAATTCCTCATGGGATGAGCTGGAAACTGTAGAGAACTAGCTTAATGTCAGCTCCTGATAGATTTTAGAATAAAAACAAGCTCACAAGTAGGGTTCCTTGGATACAAATGTATTATTCGATCTCACCAAAGCAAAGTGAAAGCTAGTTCTGAGTCTGTTCCTGCCAAGTGGTAGTATTTCACCTATCCACTCCATGCCCTCCCCCATTATCTATTCTAATAGTTACATTCCATTCCCACAGAATATGCAGCATCTCCATTGTTTCTCCCCCTATAGTCTCTCCTTTGTCTCACCCTGGTCATTCCACAGATATATAAACCCATTTTTCCTACTTCCAACAGGCGAAACATCAGGAGAAAAATTGCCTCCAGAACATGGCCATATAGCCCGGAAAAACCTACAACAACCCATACCATGTCCCCTTTCTATACTGTTTTCACAGGTTGTGTTGTATGTATGTAGTCCAAAGAACATTAACAGATTTGTTCAAAGCTATATCCTCTACATTTATAATCTATACATTTGATAAACACATCTTTATTTCTATAGGGAAGTACAGAAAATAAACACAAAGACTGGGACAATAATTAAAGAGGACTTGATAGCTGAGAAACCAGCCAATATTAACAGATCATGGTTCTTACCCAATGTTCTTTATTTATTTAATGAGAGGTGAAAACTAAGGAGTTTTAGTCTGCAGCTTCCTTAATACCTCATCAATTGCTATTTTGGCTAAAACAAGACTAAAACATCTAGAGATTCATAGTTGCTTATCCTTGGTTCCTAGATAAAATCTGCAAGCTACCACAAGGGGCAAAGTCACACTTTTGGCATGAGCTGTGGTTCCAAACAGGCTTATGATCAAACTTGATCAAAGAAATTGCTAATTAGAGTTAAATTGGATAATCCTTATTTTTTACCATTTTGTGATTCGCTTGTGCTTTTGAGTAAACAATGATTATGCTTTCTCTCTTTGGCTTTTGTCAGGCTTGTCCTGTACTTTGATACAGCAGGGTATGGGGAGGGCAAACAGCAGTACAGCTGTGCAGTCCTAGAAAGTCAGGTCAATCTAGATCCTAAATATGTCTCAGCCATTCAGAGGTTGCTCATCTTCCTCTTGATAGGCTTAAAGAATAAAGACCACGAAAGAGAAAAAAATGACATACATGTTATAGTATATCAATGAGGTCAAAAATTCATGAAACCCAGAAAGCACAACAAAGATTCTACCATCATTGTGGTGGTAGGAGACTGTTCCTATTTGTTTCATATTATTTCTACATCTGGTAACACATGTTCTGTTAAATAAGTAATACCCAGGAATACAGTTACTTCATTAACTGAGTTATATCTGTTATTTTAAAAAAATCCATATGACGACTAAAGTAATTTCTTATTCAATGTCATTTCAGAAGGCATATTAATTTCATAGGCCAACTTTGTAACAAGAGGACAGAAAGAAAATAAGGGAAAGGAATCAATATAACGAAGAGAGGGAGGGAGATAATTGAGTGGGAAAACACATAGTGTAATGTTAAATAATCTTTTAAAATACATTCAAAGCCTTTTAAGGCATTTGGTCAGACACAAATTTTCATGGACTTTAAGGGACTTATTATACAAATGGTAATGCCAAAAATGTATGAATCTTTAAGGTTCCACAAATCTCTTCTCTCTGTTTTTTCTTCATTGCCACAGCATACTAATGTGGTTACCTCTCCTCAAAGAAAAGTTTCCAAATTTTGAACAAAAAGCATAACATATGTTCAAAGCAATGTCTTTTTTTGGATGCCAAATATACTTTATCTGTTGATTGTGGGGAAGAATTCCCTTTGTTAAAAAAAACCAAAAAAAAAACCAAACCAAAACAAAACAGATGGGCTGCCTACGTCTCAGCATTCCCAGAAAGAAATGCTAACAAATGTCTCTGACCAGGACTAAACTACCCCTTTTCCATAGAGCTATACTCTGGGAAGAGTATACCGGCCATGTTTAGCACAAGTCTTCCTGCACGAAGCAGGTGAACATAGCACTGAACGAATATGAAGAATAATCACAGAATGTTTTTAACCTACACCTGTTGATAAACTCTGCAAGCTATCTGGCATGCCCCACCCCACCCCCTGATGTGCAGCGGGAAGTTGCTGCTAACTGTAAGAGAAATAAGGTTGAACACTGTGAAAGCCACCCACTGCATGGCTATCAGCCTCCTCCTAGTAGACTCAAATCAAGGAAAAGCTTCATGAGAATTGTGCTGGTACGGCTGTACCAGGAGCTCTAACTTTATTTTCTTTCTGTTATCTGTTTGCAGTCATAGGGCAGGCCACCTGTCCATCATAATTAAGCTTTGGTTCCGCCCCTTGTTCTGGGCTCTGGGAGGGAAAGGAGCCATTTTTTGGTCAGTCTCACATAAGGAAGCTAAACTATTAGGGCTGGGCGGTTTCGTTTCGTTAATTCGTAATTCGTTAAAAATTCGTTATTTTTTTATATATAATGAAGCGATAACGAACCATTCTGGAGCAACTTAAAAATGAAACGCATTTTTAAATTCGTTTCGTAAATGCTTCGGATTCGTTATGTATTCGTTTTGTTATCGGTTTGAGGTCGTTTCGTTATTATTTCCGCATGTCTGGGGCAAGTTTTATAGTTGTTTTTTGTTTAATTAGTGAAAAAAAATTATAATATCACACCAACAGTCAACAACAGAGGGAGAGGGAAGCTTCAGAAGTTCCCCCTGTCCCATTTGGAGGTTTTTTAGCGTATTGCGCGGTCGCGTCTGCCATTAACGAATCGATTTGTTATTGTTTCGTATTTGTTTCGTTAATGTTTCGTAATTTTTTTAACATTTACGAAATTTCGTAAATATCGAACTTTTTAAAAGAAAAATTTCAGAATTCTTTTAAATATCAAAACGCAAAAACCCCCAAAAAACGAATCAATTTTAGAAACAAATTTTTCTGTTGTTACCCAGGCCTATAAACTATAGGACGTAGACCAGCTCGTCCCGTAGAAAAGCTTCTTTTCTCAAGAACATCCAGGGAAACAGAAACAGAAATTCCAGGGGAAAGGTCCCAAGGCTCTGGCTGAGAGCTCACAGCCTCTCAGCTTCACAGCAATCAGAGGGAAAACAGCCCTGAAGTTTTCAAATAATTCTCGGAAGGAGGACAGCATTACAGATCCACTGAACTCCAGCTGAAATATCTACAAGCCTCAGCTGGTAGATCTACTCGATACCCAGACGCATTTGGAATCGGTAGTAGGACCCACACCGATGAGGCATAGATAGCAAACAGCCTGGGAGAGGTTAAATAGGGTTTTTTTCTTACAGAGAAAGTACAGTTAATCAAAGTCAGGTACCAGTCTATTGAGGACTAGACTAAGAAAGCCTTGAAGTGTTTTTGAACCATTGAAGATTTGTTCCATAATAAAGACTTTGTTGTATCATTAAAGACTCTAAAGACCAAAACTTCAGAAAAATCCCTGAGAATCTCTCTTTGAGGCCCCCTGTCTTCCTGCTGGGCTTAAAGTATACGTCCTATAGAAAAGACAGCTGTTACAGGCCCAGTGCGCGACAGAACAAGAACCCCTTTTAATGTTCCCCCAGCAAGAGCAAGACTATCCCTCTGGGCAGCTAAACCTGGAAATCCCAATTACATCCCCTTCCCCACGAGGGTCGGCCTCCAGGGGCAAACCAAGAATAGGCAACTTGGAAGTCTCTGAACAGACTCAGAAGTGGAATGGGCAGATCAAAAGACAATCTGGCAAAATGGCACTGCCTAAAAGAATCCTCCACCTTGTGCGACTGTGGACCAGAACAGACAACTCTGCATCTGTATGCTTGTCCGCAATGTCCTGCATCATGTACAAAGAAAGAGTTGTTGGAGGCTACAGACAATGTCGTTGCTATTGCCCGTTTTATAAGATTTATTGCCCGTTTTATAAGATTTATTTTTTATTTCGATTTTAAACCTGTCTGGAGTCAGAGCCTGTCTGGATTCAAACAGCAATGTTGTTTCTCATAGCCTTTAAAGTGAACATGAAAAATGATCTCATATTAGGCAAAGGCAAAGCTTCCTAAACAACTGAGCAAAAACTATGTTGTAGCCAATCACTGAAGTTTCCAGTGTCTTCTTCAGTCTTGAAGATTTATTTATAACTTTGATTTGATGTGAAATAGCAGTAATGGAGAAAGAAATCCTTCTGCAAACTACAAATACCACCTTGTTCACAAAAGCAAAAGGTCTTACTGGGTGACACCTGTTCGGCCCCACAGCCATTGTCGTGTGGAGTCCCACAGGGTTCAATTCTGTCCCCAATGTTGTTTAACATTTACATGAAGCCACTGGGGGAGATCATTCGGAGTTTCGGAATGAAGTGTTATCTCTATGCAGATGATGTCTAAATCTGTCACTCCTTCTCACCTGTCACCAAGGAGGCTGTCCAAACCTTGAACCGGTGTCTGGCTGCTGTGTCGGACTGGATGAGAGCTAACAAATTGAAATTTAATCCAGACAAGACAGAGGTCCTACTGGTCAGTCGTAAGGCCAAGCAGGGCATAGGGTTACAGCCTGTGTTAGATGGGGTTACACTCCCCCTGAAGACGCAGGTTCGCAGCTTGGGAGTGATCCTGGACTCATCGCTGAGCCTGCAACCCCAGGTCTTGGCGGTGGCCAGGAGAGCTTTTGCACAATTAAAACTTGTGCACCAGTTGCGCCCGTACCTTGGGAAGCCTGATCTGGCCACAGTGGTCCACGCTCTTGTTACATCCCGAATAGATTAGTGCAACGCACTCTATGTGGGGTTGCCCTTGAAGACTGTTCGGAAACTTCAACTGGTCCAGCGAGCAGCAGCCAGATTGCTCACCAGAGCATCATACAGGGAGCACACCACCCCCTGTTGTGTCAGCTCCACTGGCTGCCAGTTCAGTTCTGAGCACAATTCAAGGTGCTGGTTTTGACCTACAAAACCCTATACGGTTCCGGTCCAGCGTATCTGTCCGAACGCATCTCCCTCTACGTCCCACCTCGAAGTTGGAGATCATCTGGGGAGGCCATGCTCTCGACCCCACCGCTATCACAAGTGAGGTTGGTGGGGACGAGGAGCAGGGCCTTCTCAGTGGTGGCCCCTCACCTATGGAACTCACTCCCGGGGGAAATTAGGTCATCAACATCCATCCTCTCCTTCAGGAGGAAATTAAAAATGTGGTTGTGGGACCAGGCCTTCGGGCAATCTGACAACTAGATAAAGACAATTGGACGACTAGGACTGACAGGACTGACAAAATGGAATTGGAATTTGGACTATGAGATGGCGAACGCTGAGCGTTAATTAGGTGAAATTGGTTTTATTGGTTTTATTGGTTTTATTGTTGCAGTGCAGAAACTGATTGTTAATTGTTTAATTGCTGCTATATTGTTTTTATTCTACTCTTATGTTGATGGCGGCATCGAATTGTGCCTTTGTAAGCCGCCCTGAGTCCCTCTCTGGGGTGAGAAGGGTGGGGTAGAAGTAACAAAAATAATAAAATAATAAATAAATACATAAATAATTCTTATAATTAATACTATATGATATTGTGCAGCTATAGTAATTGCCGTATGTGGAATTATGCAGGTACTAATCTGCCATGTTAGGAGGAACATGGCACATCATGTTTACACAGGATATACAACCTCATCAGGTGGGCCAAATTTCGGTGGGACATGCCAGTTCCTCTTTGGTTTTGCTACATCCCACGATGTACGGTGACTTCTGGCTGGGCTGCAAAACTGAAGAGGAACTACCATTTGCTACTGCAGTGGCAACACGAGAGGGTTCTCGTGTTGTATTAATAACAATGGGGGGAAGCTGGACGTCTCCTCATAGGATGGGGTTAGGGGTAAGTTGGGAGATATGGGGCATGGGATGCAAGGTTCCCCATACCCACCGCTGGTTTTGCCATGATCCATGATGATTCTGATGGCAAATTTGATGAGATCCTTAGTCTCAAAACTGTTGGAGTATACATAAAATCACGTTTAAGAAATCCAATCACTATCCTCATTACCCTCCTTATTTTTGAGGATGTATTTGTGCAGTAAAGAGCATTTTGTATTTGCATGGTTGGAAACATCTATGCCACAGAATTTTCCCTTAATATAAAGAGGATGACAAGAATGGCAGTGGAAAGGAGGCTAAGCAATGATATCTCTTATAAATAAAGAGGGTGGGAGAGAACTGAAATGTACACCTCCCTCTCTAGACTATCTCCCTCATCAGAGTCACAAAAATGTGTTTACGGTACTTTCAAAAAATGTCAAAAACAAAGTATTCTAGAGATTTGGAGTAATAATTAAAAAGATCTGTTGTGCACCACAGAAGCTGACATCTTAGAAATTCACTCAGAAAAACACACTTTCCAAAACCAACTTGAGTTTTCGAAGATATGCCTCTAACATTTTAAATGTATCTTTAAAACTGGGAAAGTATGGATTTAGGGATATAAATATAGCCAACCTCATGTATTATTTGAGTGCAGGTTTGACAGCCAAAATTATGGACCTATGGGTAAGTAAAGGGTTTTCTGTGGAGAGGGGAAACCTCAATACCATCTTGGGGGGCCAGGCAGACCTAGCAGCCATTACAATTTTCCCACATAGGTTTTCAAAAGGATGAGAAGATATGCCATGATGGAAAAAGTAGAGAAGGGTTGGTGCTTCTTTTGAGTCCTCCCATGATGGACTAAACTTTCATCATTCAGAGAGGAGGATGGTTGCTTTTTTTGTTAATACTCACATTGGTACTCACTTAAGGTACAGTACTTACATTAATCTATGGATAAATCAGCTCAATTTTTTTGGGGTTACCTTTTTTGTCCAAAAATTTTCATACTTATTTATTTATTTATAATTCAAACTTATATGCCGCCACTCCCCTGGGGCTTGGAGCGGCTTACAAGAACAGGCTAAAATCTAACACAATTTAAAAACAATTTAAAACAATCTAAAAACAATTTAAAACAACAATGTCAGAGATCAAAGGCCTGTCAAAACAGATATGTCTTACATGCCCTGCGGAAAGCTGATAGGTCCCGCAAGGCACGGACTTCAGGTGGCAGAGTATTCCAGAGTGATGGTGCCGCTGCTGTAAAGGCTCTGCATCTGGTTGCTGTTAGACGCAAGGTCTTGACACTGGGAATTTCCAATCAGCCCCAGACCATACTTATACTTGACTATATAGTACCTTTCTATATAATTGCTCCATAACTAGTGTAATGTTTTCCAAAAAGTTGGCATTTTAGATACCATGCCTATATATTTTTATCTGTATCTGATTTAATCTTATTGAGAGTCATCTGTTCCAGGAGGAAAGGTATGACATGTTAGTCAATAGGGTGAAACAATGTTGAACTTCCCCAAGATGTTGCTATTTGTATTGAGGATTATAAAGGGATGAAAATATTTTTCGCAGTGATCATTGAAATGCAGCTCCCAGTATAGGTCTATATATTCTCTAGGCCTGCTGGAAATTGCAATTCAACAACCCCTTGAAATCTGAATAATTCCTGGCCCTATCTTCAACCCTTGGGTATTCCTTTGTTTCTCAAAGACCATCTTTTTTTCCCCACAGTAGTATGTGCTAGCCATGTGTCCTAAAACCCCTTGAAAATGTACAGTAGTTCTTTGCAGATTTTGAGTAGATTTTAGGGGTTATCCTGAGGACTTCGGTACTGGATTCATTAATTGATAACGATTGGTTTTATCAACAGTTATGACTATAACTGGAATTTTAATTTGGAATTTTAATTTCATTATATGATATTTTATGGATGTGAGCTTATGTTTTTATTGCTTCTATATCTATCTAATTGTTTTATTTTATGTACGGGATTTTGGAGTGCTTTCTTAGCCGATCAAGTCCTTTCGGGGAGATGGTGGTGGAGTACAAATAAAATAATAATAACAATTATTATTATTATTATTTGAAACACAACAAGATGAGTCCACAGCAGACACTCTGCTGGCTGTTGTATTGGATCACACGTCAGACACTTCCCAAGTGTCTAGGACTGTGTGATGTATCGGCGGTAAGGTGGCCTTTTGCAGCTGACAGATGGTAATTTTACCAGCTGGCAGATGGTAATTATGTTTAAGTGCAGGCCAAGGTCTTTAGGCACTGCACCCAGTGTGCCGATTACCACTGGGACCACCTTTACTGGCTTGTGTCAGAGTCTTTGCAGTTCGATTTTTAAATCTTCATATCGTGTCAGCTTTTCCAGTTGTTTCTCTTCAATCCTGCTGTCACCTGGGATTGCAACATCGACAATCCACACTTTGTTTTTTAGCACGATCGTGAGGTCAGGAGTATTGTACTTCAAAACTCTGTCCGTCTGAATTCGGAAGTCCCAGAATAGCTTGACATGTTTATTTTCTGTAACTTTTTCCAGCTTGTGGTCCCACCAGTTCTTTGTCGCAGGCAGATGGTATTTGTGGCACAGGTCCCAATGAATCATCTGAGCAATGGTGTTATGCTTCTGCTTGTATTCTGTCTGCGCAATCTTCTTGCAGCAGCTGAGGATGTGATCTATTGTTTCATCTGCTTCCTTGCAGAGTCTACATTTGGGATCTGTCACCAACTTTTCAATTCTGGCTTTGATGACATTTGTTCTAATGGCTTGTTCTTGGGCTGCCAGAATCAGGCCCTCCTTTGCCTCCTTTTTCAAAGTTCCATTTGTGAGCCACAGCCATGTTTTTTCTTTGTCAATTTGGCTCTCAATTTTTCTCAGGAACTGTCCATGGAAAGCTTTCTTTCACCAGTTTTCTCTTCTGCTCTGGATTGTGTTTTTACGGTATTCACTCTTTGTGTTTTGCACTTGAAGCAGTTTACTACTATTGACTTCCATCAATGTTGGTTCTTGACTGCCTTTCACATAATCTGCCAGTGCATGTTTCTCTTCTTCTACCATTTGTTTCACTTGCAGAAGCCCTCTGCCTCCTGATTTTCTGGGCAGGTAAAGTCTGTTGACATCACTACGTGGGTTTAATGAGTAGTGTAATGAATAGTGGATTGTCATCAGTTTTCTTGTTTTTCTGTCCAGATCATCCAACTCTGCTTGTGTATTATTATTATTATTATTATTATTATTATTATTATTATTTGCAGATACAATAATTGACAATAAAATTATGAACAATAAACAACAGTAAATTTTACTTTTCTTCTTCCCTTCATTGATATTATTGTACAATCTTGTGATTTCTGGGGCACATGTGAAAATTTCACTCTTTCAATTTCACCTGTTTCATCAGGAAAGCTCTTTATCTCATTCAAGTATGAGGAAACCATGCCTCTCAAAACCTTCATTGCCTCATCTTAGTTTTCTTCTCTCAACCCATTTTCCTTTTTAGAAAATATAACACTTATCAACCTTTAATTCCTACCAGCAAACATTTCCTACCACAGTTGCTGCAACTTCCCCTCTTCCCAGCATTCCATTCCTCTGGCCAATGTTATGAGTGTCCCCTATTTATCCTATACTACAAGTCAATGCCTGACTCATTGGAAGGGAAGAACATTGGCATTTAATTCCTTAATTTCACTTCCAACAATACATAAAACTTAATGAACGAGTCTGCAACAGAAGATCTACAACTGTCAAAGGGACTGTTTGGTGTCACAGAGCCATAACAAAAGTTCATTGTATTAGAAAAGGGAGAAATCAGACATCTGGTGAGACATCCCTTGGAGACTACTGAATGGGCAAACAGCTAAGCTCTACTTTTTCTCTGTCTATGACACTGCAGATTTAATTTTCTCCTACATTTGACTTTCAGGCTTTATGAAAAAGGGTAATGTTCAAGCTTTTACTGGCAAAGACTATGGATACATTGACCAAAGTAGTGGCTACAATAGTCACCAACCAATAAGATTGTAAACAACTTTACATGATGAGCACATAGTCAACTGCCCTACTATTGTCACTCCCCATAGAACATCAAAGTATACGAGAAGCCGCAATAGAAAATTACTTGATCTGAAAAGTTCACTCATTCAGTAAAATAAGTACTCCAGGCAGCAGGGCATTAGAAGTGAAATTTTATCTTCTGCATTCCCCTGACAGTGTCTTACCACTCTAGAGAGCTTCTGTGAATCTGTGCAGCTTTCATGCCAGGAATTACTTATAGCAGGGGCAGCACCTTGAGGTGCCTCACTTTCTTCTAAAGCTCAGCAGCCATCTTGGGCTGCACCCAAGCCAGCCTCATCTTGCCTCTGAGCCCTCATGCTATTGTCACCACCACATCTATAAAGTGACAGCTTTCACTGGGTGTTATCTAGTTCTTTCAAAGCTACCTTTCCAAGCACTTCATTAGATGTGGGTCCATAAGCCAGGAGGTAGTGGGGGAATCCATGGGGCAGCAGAGGAAACTATTGGGCAGCATCCCGCATCATGCACTTGCCCCCGAGCTTCCTCCCACCTGTCTCCAGCTTAGAGTCACTGTATTTTCTGGGCAACCTCTCAACACACTGCCAAGACACAGCCAGGACAGAGCCAGGACAGAGCCCCACCGGAAGTAGCTCTGGGTCATGTGATGGGCTCTGGCAGTCTCCATCCTGACTGCATCTTCACAGCGTCTTGGAGGAGGGGGAAAGCCCCTTCTGATGAGGTCCAGAGTTTATCATACCACACTGTTATAGTGCTATTGTTCCACTTTAACTGCTATGGCTGACTCCTGTGGAATTCTATCGTTTATAGTTTAGGAATGAGAATTCTAAATATCCATAAACTCTAAATCCCAGAGTTCCTTAGGAGGCAGCCACAGTATTTAGAGTGGAATAGTAGCATCAAAACAGTTTAATGAGATTTTGACCCAGGGTGCATCTACATTGACCACATAATGTGAAATGGTCTTTGGTCAGCTCCATGGCAACCAAAAGTCACACAGAAATAATCTGGGATAATGCAGGACAAGGATGCTTTAAAGCAACCTTGACCTGCATTGACCAAAGTAGTGAATTACTCTGAATTCTAGTTCAAAACTGGGACCATCCTCCGGTTTTGGGCACATATAAGCAGTTTCTATATGACATATAAATTAAATAAGATGATAAAATTATATTTTTAAAAATCATATCTTGATATGTGATCAGCTTCCTCCTGGATTCCTATGCAGAATCATTCATTATCTCCTAGTTGTGTTTTTGTGAAGGGAGCATGACCTTTGACTACGCTTATATTAATAGGTCCCCCAAGGTCAAATTATTTGGTCAATTTTTGATTGCTTTCAATACATCTTGCCTTACTATTAATGTAATTCATTTTTTTCTTAGATTGCTATTTCAACATTGAACTGAAAATTGTTGAATAGAGTTTGTTTGTTTGTTTTAAAGAAAGGGCAGGTTTAGGTAAAATTCATGTTTTTGATGCTTTTTGTTTCCCGAGGCACCTGTCTGTCTGGTATCGGAAACCAACCTTAGAGCAATGCATCTCAAGGTATCTGACATAGGAACCAGCAATTAATTATGTTTTCCAATATGCCAGGCACCATATTTGTGCCCACTGGGTTTACCTTTTCCTTTATTTCTTGGAAATTCAATAGGGATTGACAGCAAATGTTTTAGGGAACATCATTTTGAGTAGCATGGTCTTAGAGTATATTGACCTTTGTCTGATTCAACAAAGTAATTTTGGTCTTTAGATTAGGACTTTAACACAGAACTAAATTGGCATATAGAAAAGTAGAAAATACATTAAAGCAAATTACAGCAAATAAATTATTTAACCATTTTAAATATCAATTTTGAAAGGCATTTAGCATACAATTATATTTATTTCATTATTTATTTGGGAGATTTCTATACCGGCCTTCTCACCTCAACCGAGGGACTCAGGTTGGTTTACAGCATATATGCAGTTACAAAATATACAAATACAACCGAGTGCAACATTATTAAGGATTAAAACCAAACAATAAAATACAATAAAACATCATCATTACAATTACCCAGGCCAAAATGTCAATACAATCGCAGTCGTAGTCGTAGCCACATTCCAGAGCCAGGTCTTTAGTAATTTCCTGAAAGTCAGGAGGGAGGGGGCAGATCGGATCTCTAGTGGAAGGGCGTTCCAGAACCGGGAAGCCACCAGAGGGTGGTGGGACCGAGAGCAGCCCCCCCCCCCCCCCCCGGAAGATCTTAATAGCCTTGATGGCTCATAGGGGAGAATCCGTTCGGACAGGTAAACTGGGCCAGAGTCGTTTAGGGCTTTGTAGGTCAAAACCAGCACTTTGAATTGTGCTCGGAAGCTAATCGGCAGCCAGTGGAGCTGGCGTAACAGAGGGGTTGTATGCTCCCTGTACCCAGCCCCTGTTAGAAATCTGGCTGCCGAACGTTGGACTACCTACAGCTTCCGGGCAGTCTTCAGAGGCAGCCCCACGTAGAGAGCGTTGCAGTAATCTAAGCGGAATGTAACCAAAGCATGGACCACCGTGGCCAAGTCAGACTTCCCAAGGTACGGGCGCAGCTGGCGCACAAGTTTTAATTGTGCGAAAGCTCCCCTGACCACCGCTGAGACCTGGGGCTCCAGGCTCAGCGATGAATCAAGGAGAACCCCCAGACTGCGAACCTGCGCCTTCAGGGGGAGTGTAACCCCGTCAAGCACAGGCTGTAACCCTATACCCTGTTCGGCCTTGCGACTGACCAGGAGTACCTCTGTCTTGTCTGGATTTAGTTTCAATCTGTTGTCCCTCATCCAGTCCGTCACAGCGGCCAAGCACCGGTTCAGGACCTGAACAGCCTCCTTAGTAGCAGGTGGAAAAGAGTAAGAGTTGGACATCATCTGCGTATAGATGACACCGCACCCCGAAACTCCGGATGATCTCTCCCAATGGTTTCATGTATATGTTAAACAACATAGGGGACAGTACAGAACCCTGCGGGACCCCACAGAATAATGGCCGCGGAGTCGAGCAGGCATCCCCTAATGACACCTTCTGGGAGTGCCCCTCGAGAAAGGACTGGAGCCACTGCAAAGCAGTACCCCCAAGGCCCATTCCCACGAGACGTCCCAGGAGGATACCGTGGTCAACGGTATCAAAAGCCGAAGAGAGGTCCAGCAGAACCAACAGGGACACAATCCCCCTGTCCAGTTCCCGGCGAAGATCATCCACTAAGGCGACCAAGGCTGTCTCGGTACCATGCCCCGACCTAAAACCAGACTGCGCCGGATCTAGATAGTCCGTGTCAACCAGGAATTCCTGGAGTTGCAAGGCCACCACACGTTCCAGAACTTTGCCCAAATAGGGGAGATTGGAAACTGGCCGATAGTTGACAAATTGAGTGGGGTCCAGTGATGGCTTTTTCAACAGCAGTTTTATAACAGCTTGTTTTAAGCTGGCTGGAATAGTGCCTTCCCGAAGGGAGGCATTAACCACCACCTTCACCCACTCTGCCAAACCCCCTCTGGCTTCCTTTACCAGCCAGGATGGGCAGGGGTCTAGGATGCATGTGGTTGGCCTCGCCTTCCCAAGAATCCTGTCAACATCCTCGAGTTGAACAGATTGAAACGAATCCATCGAAATTGGACAAGCAGGTGCTTGTGTTATAGAACAGTTCTGTCAAAGAATGTTCATTATGAGCACATTAGTGATGAGGCAAATCTAATGTTGAGATGCTTAGGATCTTTTTGAAATATCTTTTAAATTAACTATTGTATTAAAGTGTTACCCCTGAGGAAGGTAATATACCATAACGTACTGGGTGCACTATGTTAATCTAAAAATGTAGGATCTTTCTTCTTTTTTTCCTTCCTTCCTCATTTTCTTCCTTCCTTTTTATTTTGTTTCTCAGGAAACCCTCTTTGCCCCATTGTAGAAAAAACCCTTTGCCAATTTTTTATTTTATTAATCCACACTCTAACTGAGTAGAAGACAGAAAATGGCTAGATTCTTAAAGTATATGCTGATCCATAGAAGAAAAAAATCTACAAAAGACAAGGTATGGGACATCATGGACATGGATAGACTTACCTTTTTATGAAAAAACACAATGGAAGGCCTAATAAGACAACTGATTTGCAGTTGTTTAGGGACTATATGAACAAGGAAAACTCAGAAGACAAATGTTTGAGACCATTAGAAGACAACTAGAGAATTGTGTTCGTGCCAAATGATACGAAAGGAGGAAAGAATATGGAATTAATGTAAGACTTTAAGAAGATACATATAAACTGAGGAAGAAGACTGGAAGACCTGTGAAAGACCCTATTCATCCACCCACCTTTTCCCCCTTTCTTTTCTTTTTTATTTGTTGCTCTGCTGGTTCCTCCCTTAGTTCCCTAACCCCTTTCCTGATATTTTTCCCAGACATTTCCATCCCCTTTTACCCTTCCCATACCCGCTTCCCCGGGATCTTTCCTAACTATATCCCAACCCAGTTCCTGCTATTGCTTTTAATAATGTTCCCCCCCCCCCCACACACACACACAGACACACAGACACACACACACACACACATTTTTTTTCAATAAAGATTATTTTTTAAAAAGAAAAATCTACACTCAATGTAGTTTCTTGAATAATTACATGACCCCACAGGAGCAGCATCCAGTTTAGCCCGATGCTCAGAAATGGATATGAAGGAAAATATGCAAGGAACTGACTGATCTAGATACCTTTAATGTGTTGATAGCAAGTGCCTCATCTGGATGTAGAGACCTTGCTCACAAAGTTGCTAACACTGGCTGCTTGTTTTATGGCATTGTAAAGTCTGAAAAGTTATGCTCCCCCACTTGTCAACCCCGAGCAACTTTGCTGCGCAAGATTTGCTGGCTGATTTCACTATTTGGATAGCATATTTAGGAAAAGATTTCTTGTCAGAGAAAAGATCTAACTACAATTTGGGGACCATTTCATCTTAAAGATTCTAATCAGGTACACTCATACTGTCACACATGCTCAGTATGAACTTTTGTTGCCTAGCAACTGCTAATCAGCTAGAGAATTTGGAGAGCAATAGGCACTGCTGCAGTTTATATATTTACACTTTTGCTTTAGAAAGAGCTGAGTAGGGTTCCTGTCATGGCAGGTGATGTTTTGTGAAATCTGAAATGTGCAGCCATTTACATTTTAATGGTTCAGTTTTCATGTCTAATGTAGATTAGACCTGCTAACATGGGCCTTGGTTTCAAAGCAGCTGCCTCACTTCCTTTTTCATTTGTATCTTTTTACCTGGGAACTGCTAGGCTTGAGGGTTCCTATTCAGTTCTGAGCACCCTATAATCTTGTGTGTGATTAGATAAAGAGGGTTTTGAGTTACTTGCAAAGAATAGAGATCCCAATATTCTCACCTGGTGCATGGCAGATCAGACAAACAATTTCCACATATAAGCATTGGTACAGGGTCTGCAGATGTACTCCATCTACACATCAAATACAGGCTCAGAGAATGCGGTTCCATTTCCAAGGGCAAGGAAGACTTCTGCTTTCTGAGATTCCACCTGTCAGTCAGTTGTAAAACAGAGCTGCAGTCATGGTGATTTATTGGGAAATATAACTGATTGTAGTCAATCACTCAACGAGAGGCAGAAGTTGAACAGCCCACTCCACTCCATATATGAGGACTATCGGAGAGAGGGAGAGAGAGAGGGAGAGAGAGAAATTAAATTTAGTCTTCTGTGTAAAGTATTCAAAAGTAGTTTTACTCATAAATACTTGTGCATGATCAAAACAGTTTGGTCTGCTTAAAGAACAATAGCACAAGAAAAAGTTTGATGACCTCATCACACTTACTAAAATAAGTAGAAAAAGGAAGAACAAGGAGGCGATAGGGCCTCTGCAAGGAGAAGATCTTGTGGGCACAAGGGAGAGAGCCTTCTCCTCTGTGGCTCCCTGACTCTGGAACTCATTACCTAGAGAGACCGGGAAAGTCCCTACACTAGAAACATTTAAAAAGAACCTTAAAAGGAAAGATGTCAGAAAATATTGAAGAGTGAAATTCCCTTTAAGCCCGATGTTATCTATTAGGATTAACCAATAATGAATGGGATAAGAACACATATAAATTATTTGTTTATTTAATAACAACAGCCCATATCTTATTGGCGAGAGTATGGAGACAAAATATAATACCGACAAAGGAAGAGTGGATGGAAAAGGTACTAGACATGAACATGGACCACCTAACATATATACTAGCTTGTGCACGAAACACACCTATTAAAGCAACTGACTGGAATCCCGTTAAAGCCTGGTTAAAAGAAAACAAGATTAAGATATTAATATGATCAGACTAAATAGGAAGAAGAATAAAATTAATAATAAGAGAGAAGGGATAGGGAAGAAGAAAGGAGAGAATAGGAAGAAGTTAGGAAGGGGGGAAGGAAGACAAAAGAAGAAGAAGGGAGGAACAGAGGAGAGAAAAAGAAAGAAAAAAAGGAAAGAAATTGGAAACTACTGATGCTCGTAAATAAGAAAAGGAACATCTTGGAAGAACTGATAAATAGCATCTTTGAAAGCCATGCGAGAGAAGAGTGGAAGTCTCAATCATCCGCCTGTTTTTATTTGCTTTTGTTGGATTTTGTACCCTTTTTTTCTTTTTCTTTTTTTTTCTTTTTTCTCTCTTTTCTTCTTTTTCTATCTTCTCTAATTTAATACTCCTGATTTATCATTGTATCTTTGAAAATTTAATAAAACTATTTTTTAAAATAAATAAATAAATAAATAAATAAAAAGAACCTTAAAACCTGGCTCTTCCGCTGCGCCTTTGGCGAGTAGGTGCACAACACGACACTATTGCTCCCCTCAACGCTTCTGTCACTGGAGTACACACACCCCCAAATGGGAAGTTTAGTTTCACAACCCTGTGTATCTTTATGAGATCCCTGCAAATAACTTGCTCCTATTTTTATCTCATTAGAGTTTTTAACATTTTATCCTGTACATGTGGCCCACCCACTGTTTACTGTGACTGTGTTTTTTGTTTATTGTAATGTTCTTTTGTTATTGTATTTTTTCCATGTAATTTTGATAATGTTGCTTATTGTTTATGTTTTTGTTTTATTTTGATGTAATATGTTGTTCGGGCTTGGCCCCATGTAAGCCGCTCCGAGTCCCCATCGGGGAGATGCTGGCGGGGTATAAATAAAGATTATTATTATTATTATTATTATTATTATTATTATTAAGATGGGGTAATACTGACAGGGGATAGGGAAAAGGCAGAACTACTTAATGCCTTTTTTGCCTCAGTCTTCTCACAAAAAAAGCCATCCGCAACCTCAGCAACATGGAGTGGACGGATTAGGGGAAATCCAATCCCAAATAGGGAAGCAAGTCATCCAGGAATATCTGGCTGCCCTAAACGAATTCAGGTCCCCAGGGACAGATCACTAACATCCAGTAGTATTGAAGGAACTAGCAAAACCACTAGCAATAATTTTTGAGAGTTCTTGGAGAATGGGACAAGTTCCAGCAGATTGGAGAGGGGCAAATGTGGACCACACATGATGGGACTTGAAGTACCTTCACTCACTTCCCAAGACTGCTGCAACACTCATCTGTCAGGATCCAGTTTCCAGAGCCCAGAATTTGGTGCCAGAAACTGAACTCCTGACATTTTGCCCTGATAAGAACCCTGCAGCTGGTGGCCTTGAAGAAAGCAGTTATGTGATGGCGGGAAGCTTTTGTGCGGGGTTTTGGATCTGGCGGGAATTTACCATTCGAACAAGTGGGAGGGTATATAAGGGGCTGCCTGCTGCGTCCAGGCAATTCCGGCTTTTCTGTGTCTTAGTATCTGATAGTAAAATTCTTTGTTTGATTACGATGGAAGTCTCGTGTCATCATTGAGCCCAGCTGTCGTGAGCTGACACTCATCCATTGACTGATCAAGACAAAACTTGGCACACAGAGCCCCCATGACCCACTCTATATCCTGGTGCAGTTTTGAGGAAGACAGACCACGGATGATAAGACTTGAAGCACCTCCACTCACTTCCTGAGACTGCTGTGACCCTCATCCAATGACTGATCAAGACCAGACTTAACACAGAGAGCCCCCATGGCCAACTCAACACTTTGGTGTGGTTTGGAGGAGGACGGACTATGGATGATGGGTCTTGCAGTTCAGTCACTAACTTCTGAGACCACTGCAACCCTCATCTAATGATTGATCAAGACCAAACTTGGCACACAGAGCCCCCATGACTCACTCTACATCCTGGTTTAGTTTCAAGAAGGATGGACCACGGATGATGGGACTTGAAGTGCCTCCACTCACTTCCCAGGACTGCTGCAACCCTCATCCAATAACTGATCAAGACCAAACTTGGCACAGAGAGCCCCCATGGCCAACTCATGTATCTGGTGTGATTTGGGGGAGGATGGACTATGGATGATGGTACTTGCAGTTCCTTCACTCACTTTCTCAGATCACTGCGACCCTCATCCAATGATTGATCAAGACCAAAATTGGAACACAGAGCCCCATGACCCACTCTACATCCTGGTGCAGTTTGGAGGGGGAAGGACCATGGATGATGGGATTTGAAGTACCTTCACTAACTTCCTGAGACCGCTGTGACCCTCATCAAATGATTGATCAAAACCAAACTTGGCACACAGAGCCCCCATGACCCACTCTACATCCTGGTGCAGTTTGGAGGAGGATGGGCCACAGATGATGGGACTTGAAGTACCTCTACTCACTTCCCAATTCTTCTGCAACACTCATCCTGACTAAGCAAGACCAAACTTTAAAACGTAAGTCATTAAAATATAACATCTCCATACACAACACATTACAGGGGTCCAACTTCGAGAGAAATAAAGAATATCTGTCATAGCATCTCCAGGAATTTCTACAATTAGTGTAAAACTAATCATTTTTCTACCACTTCAATACTAAGAAGCAAAACCAGGCCTGGGGAGTTGAAGCTATAAGTCAGGAGCTATATTTTATGTATATTCTATAATATGTAAAGCTTAGAAGCCTGTATTTTGGAAGGAAAATGGAAATCAGTATGGACAGCATTAAAAGTTAGTGTTAGTGTTGTACCTTCAATTCGTTTTTAATTTATATATGAAAAGTACAGGCTTACAATCTGGTTCTGGGCATTTAGCCAAGCTAACTCAAAATAGAAGAGATAATTAAAAAATTCCCAGCAGAGAAAATAATAATGTGACAAAGCTTAAGAAGTGTGGCCTTGATAAAAGCTGAGAGAGGGGGGAAAAACCCCAAAGTATACTTATTTGGTATGACAGTTCTTATTCATGCTGAACATACATGATACAATCACCTAATGACAAGTAGCTAAAATAATAGTGGCCAGTTAAAGTGGTATGTGATCAGATACTTAATGTCCTTGTACATATGGCCCATAAAATTGCACTTTCAATTGTATGAGGTATGACCTTGAACAAATGGGCTATTATAAGTCGTAGCTGACTATGTTTAAAGGCCCATTAAAATGTATTGCTAATTGGCTAATAACACAATGCCATATAACAAATACTAAATGGGAATAAGAACAGGGAGGGCCTAAAAATAGTATCCAAAATCATATTTACAAGTTCAATTCCATATAAAATTGAATTTGTAAAGATCATTATTGCAATTCCTATATAAAGCACAATATATAGGCTGTTCTGACAGCCTAATAGCTGAGTTTTGATTGTTTCTGTTGGGATGAGGAGCCATGCCCTTATCACTATATCCATGGCATGCTGTTTCCCTGTTTTTAAATAACACTGGCCCAGAGTACTACGTCCTTCCTCTTCAAAATGCAAGTCTGAAAGACTTTGTCACTACCAGGCTATGGGAGATGTCTGTTTGATGAAGAGGCTAGTTATCCAGTTGACACAGAAGAGCACTTGAGCCTCTAACATCTTCTCAAAGGCCAGGAAAATCTTGGGGGTTGCAGCAGGCAAGTAATTATGTTTCTTTAAAATCAGGTGTTTCTCTTTGTTGCAGGAGAGTTTTATAAATTGAAGATATCACATGTAATATGGCTTTCCGTGCTCAAAAATGATTTCTTGTACAGATAAAGCAGTGGTTTATTTGCATACCTCAGAATTCAAGTATTGATTTAAAACTGCCCAAACACCCAATTGTTGAGTATCAATAGAATACAACATCATCGTGCTTCACATTTCCAGACACATCTTCCAGAGGCTTCATGTAGGCCAGCTCTAGAGAACTTATAGTCTAGAGATTGATAGACTTCTCCCATAATTCTTAACTATTGGACATTGAAAAATTATAGATAGATTGATTGCATCGTTCTGTTCTTGTGGGGTATGAAAGATAAATTTTGACAAGATATTGCAGAAAAATTGATGCAGGGCGCTTGTCTTATTCATTTCCTGGAGGTGGAACATGTTGTGGGTATTATTGGACACTGCAGTTTCTCTTGGTGTTCTAAGGAAGTTTGTCTCATCAAGATTGAATAACTAAGGACTTCATCACATTGAACAGAGAAGTGTTTGGTAGAATAGAGCTCAGTCTGTCTCAGATTAAAATGAAATGGATTATTTCCCTGCCTTCATCACACTGTTAAATGTATCTGTGTTACTCAGTTGTACTCAGCATTCTTTCAGTAGATTTGCCATCGCACTGTAATCACTAGGCACCGCCCACCATCCCTCCCCCATGTTCTTTAGAGGAAAAAAACCCTCTTCTCTGAAATGTCAGAAGTTACATATATTTAATTCCAGAGCAAGGAAGCGGCCGGGGCGGGGGCGGGGGGGGAGGAAACCAACGATACCCCCTCTCTCTCCCTCTTTCTCTCTCTCTTTCTCTTTCTCTCTCTTGGCTGCCCCACAAAGAAGGCTGTGGACTTTGGAAAATTATAACTCCAAGGACTGCATAGTATGGAGCTATGGCATTTAAAGTAAGATTCAGCTGCATTCATTTCACAGTGCAGATGCACCCAAAGAAGGGTATGGATCATGGGAAACTATAACTATCAGGAGGACTCCATCACATGGAGCCATGGCATTTAAAGGGGGGGGGGGGCAATGGCATTCATTCCATACTGTAAATGCACCAATAGAAGGGTATGGAAACTATGATTCCCAAGACTGCATAGAATGGAGATGTGGTATGATAACAATCATCCTTCTCCCTGGCTTTCCCATGTAACACAAGGCACAGATATGTCATGGAAGAAAGGAAAGGAAAGGAAAAGACCCCCAAAAAATTGTTCTGGCAAAGTAAAAGCTCAATGAGCAAAAGGTAATGCTTTCCCTAACAAGGGTACTTTTAGCTCCTCCCACAATTTTCCCTTCCACAAATTGTGGAAAAGTTTCATTTTATACCCAAGAGCAATGAATGCCATCACATTACAGAATTGGCCAAACATCCAGATCATTATCAAAAATCCACTTCACCACCACCTCCTGAAATGTTTGAAAAGAATGCTGGCACCAATGCTTAAAATACACAAAGAATGCTTTATCTTACACAAACACACAAAGAATGCTCTATCTTGAACCCAATTTAATGTGATGAACACAGTGGCTTACAACATTTTAAATGTAGCACTCAGTGGAATTTAGTAAATGTCATGAAGTAGTAAATGAGATTTTGTCATATCCCTATTCACCACCATGGTTGTTTTAGTCCTAGTTCAGACTGACAACTAGCCTAAAATGGGTACAGAAAATAAGTGTTATCCTGAACCCTTTGGTGTAGGGTTGCTACTACATGAGCATCTTGATACAAAAGGGGATAATGAAGTAAAGAGTGACTTATAATTGTTTTACAGTGTCCAGGATGGGGCTATTAGTACATATATTTCTAATTCCAATATAGTTTTATGGTTCTATCCATTTTAAAATGTGTTTTTTTCAAAAGGCATTCCATGTCTTCAAGGTTTTTTAAAGGTTTTTTTTAGTGTGAGGATGCTGAAAGGGCAACTGGTTTGAAAATTGATAAATTAGAGGAAACTAGGCTCATCCATTCAGCACCTAAATTACAATGATTATCGGGCAATCTTGGAGGGCTCAGTTTTGCAGAGATATCAGATTTTGCAATACAAATTTGATGAGAAAGCAGGAATGGCTCTTTCACCGGTATAAGTATCACAGAGGTGGGGTTTACATTTCTTTTAATTCAATTTTGCCCATTGTTTAGCCTATACTATTCTCAAGTGATCTGAAAGTACATCTTGACAAGGTTCCCCAAAGGTCTCCTAGTTTTAATCTGCAAGGGAATGGAATCAGTTAGGTGATACGAAACATTTCAGAACGAAAAGGGAAGAAGAGCTGGACTTCTGGTGGGAATGGTGATGGGGATGCCTCATTGAGAGAGAGCTCTCCCAGGGAGGACCGGCGTTGTAGTGGCAAGGTTGAGCTTTGGCTCCCCACCTTTGGCTGGATTGAAGGCAAAGGTGATCGCAAATCCCCTAGGCATTTTGGAAGATTCCAAGAAGCCCCTTCCCTCAAGGAGGGAGCTCAAGTGGTTCCGAACATTGCCAAAAGGGGAGTGGGCTGCTCCACAAGGATCGGGCTCGGCTGAGCCCGTTTAACCGCCTCCAACCCACTTTTTTTTTTATAAAAATTGAGAACAAGAACTCTCTTCAGAGACAAGGGAATTGAAATCCTGAAAGAAGAATTCCATCTTTAAGGTAAAAAAAAAGGGGAGGAAGTATCCCCCGGATGAACAAAGAAAGATTTAACCAATATTATA
This sequence comes from Anolis sagrei, assembly GCF_037176765.1. Classification (NCBI taxonomy): domain Eukaryota; kingdom Metazoa; phylum Chordata; class Lepidosauria; order Squamata; family Anolidae; genus Anolis; species Anolis sagrei. The sequence goes on from NC_090026.1 coordinate 57,449,159, forward strand.
TAACTTTTACTTCTACTAAGAAGATAGCAAAAGAGAGAAACCCAAATTTATATTTCCTTTTGTATGGCTGAATTTGAGATTTGACTGAAACATTAAAGTCAATTAAAGAATTAAAACTTGCCAAGACAAAATATAGTTAATTAAATTAAATATTGGAGCGCCCTGCCATCCCTCCTGTAATTTTATCATCAATGTTTGGTGGCCTTGTTTCTTAGCGCCCACATTGTTTAAAAGTGTATTAAATAACTTACATTTTGGATCAGGTATGACCTTGATGCCATTGTTGTTTTGTCTACGTGAGCCCTTCTTTATAAACATTAGTGACGAAGAGGAGGAAGAGGAACTGACGAAACAAAAGGGTGGTGATTGACAAAACAGGAAGAGAAACACACTGCATGGTGGGAGCTGTAGTTTAAGTAACAGCAGGAGGAGGAGACAAGGGTGGAAGAGTGGCAAAGCAGAACAAGCAAGGGTGGAAGAAGGAACAGGAAGAGGAAGAACATCGAGAAATAATGCTATAGAAGGTACTTTGGAAATAAATTGGATTAAAAAATCGATCGACTCCAGGAGGGAAGAAAGTGAGGATGAGAAGCTGACAGGCAGCGGACAAGGAAGAGAAGCAGACGGGCAGCAGACGAGGATGAGAAGAAGACGCATAGAAAGACCAGGACGAGAAGCAGTCGAGTAAAAAGATAATTAATTTTTTGCAGAATTCATTTAGGAGACCCTACGGGATAAAGCTTGATTAATTAATTAATTAATTAATTAATAATTATTGATTGGGTTGAATTGATAAAATCGGAAGCTCAATTATTTTATTAATTAGTTTTTACAAAGTGTGGCAAATTAATATATAATTGATATTGATAAATTACAGATAAATTAGCAGTTTCAAATCAATTTTATAGAAGAATAATTAATACCAATATAGTATAATATAATATAATATAATATAAGGATAATTAATACAAGAAAAATAATAATCAGTTTGGAGGTTTTATAGTATTAGAGAAACTGATTGATCTTAAATGTCAACGAAAGGGAAAGTAGACAAAGAAAAAGAGTTACGCACCCAGACAAGAAGGGGTTCTTTGGATACTGGAGTAAATATGGATAATCTACTGAAAGAAATAAAGAAACTATCTGAGAAGCAAGGTACAATGAAAAAAGAAATGATGGATAAACAAGGAGAATATTATAAAAAAATAAGTGATTATGTCAAGGATATGAAAAATGAAATGAAGGAGGAATTTGGATAATTGAAAAAAGAAATGAATAAATTGGCAGGAGAAGTGGAAACTTTGAAAGCTGGTAAAATTAAAACAGATGAGACACAGACTGCAATTTTGAAGAAAATTAAGACACTGGAGAAACAAAAGGAAAAAATGGAGTTAGAACAAGAAAAATTATTACAAAAACAAATGGATTACCAATTGAGGCTAAGAAATATACAAGAAGATCTGAAGGAGGATATAAGAACATTAGTTATAAATCTCTTAGCCACAAGCCTTGGAGTGGAGGAGTTAGAGCAAGACGTTGATAAAATATATCGTATTTCATCATTCTATTCTAGAAAGTATAAAACACCAAGAGATGTAATAGTCCAGTTTACAAAGAAGAGAGTTAAGGATGAGGTGCTATGGAAGACCAATAAGGACCCGCTACAATATAAAGAAATGAAGATTCCAGTTTTGAAAGAATATCCACAAATGACATTAAATAGGAGGAAGAAGTACTACTTTCTCACAGACGAATTGAAGAAGAGAGGAATTAGATATAGATGGGAAAGACATGAGGGAATAATGGTGACTTATAATGAAGAATGATATTGGCTCACCACGGAAGAGAAAGCAAAAGCATTTTATGAAAAACTGATGAGAGAGACAGGGAAAGGAGAGAAGGCTGAGAAAGGAGAGAAGAAACAATTGTCACCTAGAAATGGGAATTTAAGTAAAAAGGCAATATATGTCTCGCCAAAAAAATACAAAATGTCAACAATGTCACAGGGAAGGAAATTTGCAGCGACTGGAACTTTTGAAAGTGGACCAACGGGAATGGAGGAAATGACATCTGCGGTTTCGGATTTGGATCTTGGCGCAGTCGGTTTGGACTTAGAAGAAAATGAATAGCATGATGGATCGACAATAATATCAACGGCTTGAACCCAACCCAGAAAGAGAAAAAAATCTTTAATAAATTGAAACAGGAAAAATATGACACAATAACTCTCCAGGAAACACATATATGTCACAAGCATACTCCCCACCTCTCTGAAAAAAAGCTAGGGATAATGTATCACTCCTCATATGAAAAGAAGAAAAGAGGGGTAGTAATATATGTAAATGAAAATATACCATCAGAATTGGTATTCAAGGACCAAGAAGGTAGATGCCTAGCAGTAAAAATTAATATTGGAAATATTAAAATACTAATTTGTAACATATATGCACCAAATGGACCAAAGACATCTTTCGTGGAATATTTGAAAAATAGTTTGGAACAGATGGAATATGACGAACTTCTCTTGATTGGAGATTTCAATGGAGTAATCCAACCACATTTGGATAAAACTAAAATAAAGAAAAAAGGGAGGAGTAGAAACAAGTACCCTTCCTCAAAAGTTTCATGATTTACAAAGCGATTTCGACTTGCAAGATATTTGCAGAATAAGAAATGGAAAAAATAAAGATTACACTTTCTATTCTCATAGGCATCAGTCTTGGTCAAGAATAGATATGGCATGGACTACAAAGAAATTGACAACAAAAGTACAAGATACCTCTATCCTCCCAAGAGACATATCAGATCACTGCCCTTTGGAGTTAGTTATATTCCAAAAAAATCCAATTAGAAAATGGAGACTAAACAAGAATTTAATAAAAACAGATGAAGATAGATTAAAATTTAAAAGTATAATCCAAGATTACTTGAAAATTAACAATACTATGGCAACGAATGTTCAAACAACATGGGATGTGATGAAAGCAGTTCTGAGAGGACATCTTATCCAACATAATTCTAATAGAAATAGAGAAAGAAATAAAGGCATTAAGGAACTAACAACAAAAATAATAAATGTGGAAAAGAATCTAAAGAGTAATCCAAAGAAGAAACAATTGGAAAAAAATTGAAGATTTTAAAACAAGAAAAAAATCATTTGGAATTGGAATTTTAAGCTAAGCAAATTAAAATTTTGAAACAACAAGAATTTGAAAATGCGAATAAACCTGGGAAATGGTTAGCCAGACAAATGTGGAAGAAACAAGCAAGACAAATTACGAAAATTAAGGTCGGAGACAAAATCATTACGACAGATAAAGATATAATGTACGAGTTCAGGAAGTATTATAAACTAACTATACTCGAAAGACTTGATCAGTAAAGAAGAGATAACTACATATATAGATAAATTCAGATTTCAGAAAGTTGATGACGTGACAAGAGAAATGCTGAACAAGGAAATAACGGAGGAGGAAATTGAGAAAGCGATACAGAAAATGGACTCAGATAAAGCTCCTGGCCCAAATGGATATACAGCTGGATTTTATAAAATATTTAAACAAGAACTGATACCTCTATTAAAAAGGGTCCTTAACAAAGTAATGATTAAACAAAAAATTCCGGATACCTGGACAAAGGCGGAAATAACTTTGATCCATAAAGAAGGAACAAGTGAAACAGAGATTTAAAATTACCGACCTATATCGCTTCTTAACACTGATTATAAGATTTTGGCAAACATCCTGGAGGAAAGATTTTTAAAAAATTAAGAAATTGGATTGAAGAGGATCAAACGGAATTTTTACCAAATAGATATATGAAGGATAATATCAGGCTAGTATTGGATCTAATAGAATATTACAAAGTGAACCATCAGAAAGAATTTGCCATACTAGCCTTGGACGCCGAGAAGGCTTTTGATAATCTAAATTGGGACTTCTTTAAAACATTAATACAAGAATTAGACATGTGAGCTAAATTCAATAACGCAATAAAGGCAATATATGACTTACAAAAAGCTAATTTAAAAATTAATGGTCAAATGACGGAAGAGTTTGATATATTTAAGCGGACCAGACAAGGATGCCCCTTATCACCATTGATATTTATAATGTCTTTAGAACCATTAATGAAAGCTATAGGAGAAGACCAATTGATTCAGGGAACAAAAATTGGTAAATATGAGTATAAAATAAGAGCCTTCGCTGACGATGTACTTGGGATAATGGAGGACCCGAGTAAGAATATATTGAGATGGATCCAGAAGATAAAAGAATTCGGATCGGTTGCAGGATTCAAAGTTAATATGTCAAAAACGAAGATATTAACCAAGAATGTAGAGAAGAAAAAAACAGGATATGATTAAGGAGCAAACAGGTCTGGAAACAGTCAAAAAATTTAAGTATCTGGGAGTATGGATAACGACTAAAAATGGACAATTGTTAAAAAATAACTATGAAGAGATGTGGAAAAAAATTCAAAGGGACTTACAAAAGTGGGCATACTTGAGGTTATCACTATTGGGCCGGATATCTTTAGTCAAGATGAATATTCTACCAAAACTGATGTTCCTTTTTCAAAACCTCCCAATAATCAGAAGTCAATCAATTTTTGTAAAATGGAAGAAAGAGATACTAAAATTTATAGCCGGAGGAAGACCTGATTGAGAAGAAATCTAGAGGTGGTTTGGGTCTCCCGGACTTTAAGGCTTATCACGATGCATGTGCACTGATGTGGATTAAAGACTGGATACTACTGAACAAAGAAGACTTTTTAAATATAGAAGGGAACGATTTAAGAGTAGGCTGGCATGCCTACTTGTGGTATGAGAGGGAACTGAAAGAAAATAACTTTGGCAATCATTTTGTCAGAGCATCTCTACTGAGAGTCTGGCAAAAATACAAAAGACATCTCTACTGCAAAACACCTTTATGGGTCTCCCCGATGGAAGCACATCAGCGAAGACTTTTGGGCTGGCGGAAGTAGCCAACCTATAGAGACTTGTTATATAAGAGTACAAATAATATTAAAACGTATGAGGAGTTAAAACAGAATTTTACAAATATTACATGGTTACACTATATGCAAATTAAAGACTATTATAATCAAGATAAAAAAATAGGCTTCAACTGGGAAGAAGTGATTTGGGATAGGATATTAAAAATAGAAAAGATAGTAATAACCAATATCTATAATATATTACTTAACTGGCTGATCGAAAAAGAACAGGTTAAAGATTGTATGATAAAATGGGCCCAAAATTTAAGAAGACCATTCCAAATGTGGGAACAAATGTGGAATAAAAAATTAAAATATACTTATGGAACAGACTTAAAAGAAAACTGGATAAAAATTTCCACAGATGGTACACCACACCTAAACAATTAGCCAAAATGTATAAATCAGTCTCGGACAAGTGCTGGAAATGTAAGGATCAACTTGGATCCTTCTACCACATGTGGTGGACGTGTAAGGTAGCAACTAGATATTGGGCAAAGATACATGAAGAAACACAAAAGTTCTTTTAAAAAGTTTTATGAAAAAACCAAAATATTATCTATTAGGATTTACAAACCTGGACTTACAATTAAATGAACAAGAAGATAAACTTTTTACATATATTACAACAGTCGCTAGGATTGTTTTTGCAAGGAAATGGAAACAAGAATCAATTCCACCTATAGAAGAGTGGATAGGGAAAATTACAGAAATAAAGGATATGGATGAACGGACATTGTTGTTGAAGAAAAACACGGGAAATATTTTAAATAGGACAAATTGGGATCCTTTTGATGACTATCTAGAAAATCAGCAAAAATAAAAAAACACGAGAAATAATTTTTTGAAGTATCAATTTTTTATGAGAGAAAGACAATATCCAAGAAGATGGAACGGAAGTCAATTTTTACTTTTTATTTTTATTTTTATATTTTTGTTTTTTGTTTGTTTTTTGTTTTGTTTTTTGTCTTTTTTATCTATGGTATTTTCTTTTTCTTTATATGTCTTCACATGTCTTCCCCTATTTCTTCTCTCTTTTCTTTTACTTTTATTGTTCTTACTCTTTCGTTGTACTATGGAAAATATAATTACATTCTTTCAACAACAAAAAAGAAAAAGAAAAGAAAAAGGAGGAAGAGCCTGAAAGGCATTTAATTGCAATGAACTCTGATTTCTGCTAGATAGTGAAGATATCTTAAAGTGATGCTTGAAATTCTTGAAGCAAATGTTCTTTTTCATGCTATTTGTTCTAAAGCAGCTGTTCTCAACCTGCGGGTTGCAACCCCCAGGGCGGTCGCTACACCATTTTCCGGGGGTCACAAAGTTGCCTCAGTTGGCCCCACCTCCTCTGCATCTTCAACATGGCTGCCAGCCCCCATGCAAGCAAAACAGCCTAGTGCTCCTGGTTGGCTCTTCCTCCTCTTCCTACAGGGCTGCAGGGAGTCAGGAGGAGGAGCTTGGAGGCAAAGGCATGCATGCAAGAAAGCACACTGCTCGGTCCTCACCACCTGCCAAGCTCAGAAGGGGCAAGGGGAGAGCGCAATGCTCCCCATGTGGCCATTTCTTGACCACGTTGATTGGTGATAATCTTATGTTGACTTCCTTCTTAACATTGTAAACATTTCTGTTATCACTGTCCCAATTATCTTCTTATCCGAGTTTCTTATTAGCAACTTTTAATTATAGTCCTGCAATTAGGTAGTTAGTCATTGCAGGTCTTAATATTATACTGGTGTCTCCAAAATTATTAGCTCCATCCATACATTCATCTTCCGTTCTTCCATTCATTCCCACACATCCTATTAAATTCACATTTGTCATATCTATACATTGAATTTCTTATTACAATGGCACCTCAAAAGTGTGAAACAACTTTCAAGTATTATCCTCTTAATTGTACTACATCATCAGAGCTTGGAAGTTTTGGGGAAACACAATATGTCAATTGTTAATTTTAGGAGGAGAGATTCATTAAGTTCAGTATTAGTTTTTTTAAAAAATCATAGGATCTACACAACATAGGAAATCATGTGTTCTATAGCCTCCTCGTGGCACTTTTGTTGTTGTCTCCCTCAGATTTGATCTTTCAAAGTTCTCAAACCTAGCAATATCTATCTACTTGTATTGAGCAGCAAATCCTACAAGCCCAGTATTGGTGGAATGTGGGGATAGTGGGACTTCTAATACATTGGGTCTAGAAACTGCCAGATTGTACCAAACTATCCATCTTAAATGCTTTAACACCATGGTTCTCAACCTGTGGGTCCCCAGATGTTTTAGCCTTCAACTCCCAGAAATCCTAACAGCTTCTTTAACAAATTGTTCTGTTAAATTTTTGATACTTGTCTGTTTCATCTCTCCTCTCTACACCAGTGTTTCTCAAACTCTGCTCCACCAGATGTTTTGGACTTCAGCTCCCACAATTCCTAACAGCTGGCAAGCTGGCTGGGATTTCTGGGATCTGAAGTCCATAGCATCTGAAGGAGTAAAATTTGAGAAACACTGCTCTACCCTATCCGCCCAATAAAATATACGCTACTTATATATTTGAAATACAATCGAATGTTTGACTGAATTAGGTAAAGACTAGTAAAATGTGTTTTACAACTAGAAGTTATAAACCCATTGCAATAATAAACTTAAATCCAATTTGTTTGTTGGAGATAAACCCATTTAATTAGTGGGAACTTAGTAGGTCAATATTCATTTAAGTTACATCAATTATGTGGGTGCCTCCGAGAGTTCATACCAGACAAATGGAGGCAAAAGCATTCCTAGCTACAGTAGTCCTCTTTTAAAACTTCTCTCTTTCTTGAACCTTGGCTGCATTTTTTTAGTATAGGAAATAGATATTTCTTACTTACCTATTGCTTGGTTTCTAATGAATTGAACATTACAAATAAAAACAGCTGAGCTCAGCTTCAGACACGAAAGCATAAATGCTGTCGACAAGTTCACAAGATTGTAAGAAAAAAGATCACCTCAAAGTAAAAGCAGACAAACTGGAGATTGCTTTATTTCACATCTCTTAATGGATTTCCTAGGGACTAACTTCAACTCAGTTTTTTCTGAAGCAAGAGCACCATCTACAGTTTAACTGAGGGACAAGAAGTGGGTTTAAGGTTAACAGTTTTCATTGACCTGTGATGTATGAGAGTGTGGTACAATCTTTTGTTTCTAAATCCAAAAGATGAAGAGTTTTGTACCCTATGACATGCCGTCTATAATATTTCATCTACCAAAAGGCACACAGTAGCTTGGTGTAGTGCCTTTTATGCAACAGATATAATGGTGCAAAAATGTTTATAGTCTAACATGACTTGCCAACCCATGCCCCACCAGCCAAATACAGCCTGCTAGCCTGCAAATTAATTGAATCAGGGGTGTCATGTATTTTTACAAGGGATTTTGAGCTAAATAAAATAGTGCTCATCCTCCTAGTAAAGGTATTAATTAATGCTCCCTTCCTTCCCACTCATCCACTCAAATTTACTAAAACATTCCCTGGATTTTCAAGTTGCAAATGGGTGTGTAAAATCAGAAGGCATTTTTTCACACCAATAACTGGTTCATCAACCCTATTGTGGATGACCATATATATCAGGTTCGCTGCATTTGATTTTCTGGGTCACGTCATAGGTCACAATGCCATCTTTCAGGCATTTCCACAGAATAGTCATTTGCACCCTATGTTTAATCCCTTTTTGTTTTGTTTTCTCTTCTATTTTTTTTACCTCAATTTACAGAGGACTCAGTTGACCTACTTTCTACTCACTAAAGACCAGTCATAACTTGGAGCTATCTACACACTTCCCAATCTTTCCAAAATTAGGCCTTTTAATATAATGAAGTTCATGAAAACTAACAATTGCCGCTTTGAGTCCCACCCGTGGGAGAAAAGCAGGATAAAAATAAATAAATAATAACCAGGTATATAAAACTAGAGAAGTTTTGTGCAGGGATGAGCAAAGCTTCCCTATAATGATCAAAAATAAAAAAAAATGAAAGGAAGTGAGGGCCCTTACACACAGCCCTATATATCAGAATATCAAGACAGAAAAACTCCCAATATCTACTTTGAACTGGGCTATCTCAGTCCACATACAGATAATGTGGGAATTTCTGCCTCAATATTCTGGGACATAGGGCTGTGTGGAAGGGCCCTGAGTTTTGCAACACAGCAAAACATGTAGGGCACTCAGTCCTTCTCCACCTTCTATTAATAATTACATGAAGGTTTTTTTTGGGGGGGGGGAGGAGAAAAATATGTGAAAAGAAAAGGATTGAGTGATAGAAAGCCAGGTACAGCATGGAATCTGTTTGAGAGCCCTTCTACACAGACCCTAAAATGCAAACGAAACCAGGATAAAAGGAGGGCTGGCTAAATAAAGTTTGCTGAAAATGTGCACTGGATCACATTAATGATCGAAAAATGTATGTTATAAAGGGCACTTCAATCAATCAATGATTTATTACGGTCTTTGACCAGCACAGTATAGAATGGGGCACCGGTGCCCAAGGAAGGGAATCACAGTTCCCAAGTAGGTCAGGTATAAAAGCAGATTAAAAACATGTTATAAAAGAGACAAATTAAAAAAAATAAAACAGACTAAACTTACAGTTTAAAGTGCATGTATGAATCTAAAATAGGGGGGCGGCTAATAACAAATATCAGACAACTGGGAGGCTCTAAAAAGGGATGAGAGGGGAGCGCTTACAGCATTTCAGTTATTACAAATCATTCTAACTATATTCCCGGCAGGAAGTTGCCTGGTGGAGTCAGTCATCAGCCGTGTAATGTTAATTGCTGCTGCACAGAACTTGGCAACACTATAGGTTGTCGCAGAGCAAGAGTCCGAGAGCAACAGGGAGGTGTAATATCTTTCAGTGCGCCTAAAGGGCACTTAAAATCCAATTGTATTATTATTATTATTACTATTATTATATTTAAAACTTTTATATCCCGATCTTCTCAACCTCCGTAGAGGGACTCAGACCAGCTTACAGCAAGGATTCAATGCAATCTAAAAACATCATATAATAATGAGTTAAAATACATATCGATTAAAATTACAAATAAACCAAATCGCCAAGATAAAATCATGTCCAACTCAGTCCGTATGTGTAGTCGTAACTTTGTTCTGTAGCCAGTTTCAACCATTACTCTGGGAATGCTTCCCTCCATAGCCAGGATTTCACCAGCCTCCTGAAGGACAGGAGGGAGGGGGCAGATCAGATCTCAATCGGGAGAGAGTTCCATAGCTACCACAGAAAAGTCGTCTCTTGTTCCCACCAGACGCAATTGTGAAAGTGGCGGGACCGAGAGCAGGGCCCCACCAGAAAATCTTAATTGTCTTGATGGTTCATAGGGGAGAATACATTCGGTCAGGTAAACTGGGCCGGAACAGTATAGAGTAGGCTTGGTTGATCAAGAAAAAAATTGGTTCTAAACTCGTTTCGTATATAGGGGGCGCTGGTGGTTCGTATCTAAAGTCAATTCCGATTTTCAATGGAAAAAAGTTCGAAACTTTACAATACATACAATATTTCCAAATCCTTCGTTAATGGGTAGTCTTTACTTTAAAAGTAGTTGTTTTACTCCAGAAAAGGGAGTGGGGTGGGGTGGGAAAGGGAGGAAAGTCATCCACTCTGGTTTAAAACAGTTTAAAAAACTGGCTTCTCTGTAATATAACCCAGCTAAACTTCCTGGACCAGGAGGTTAAAACTATTATTATTATTATATATTATATTATATTATATTATATTATATTATATTATATTATTAGGATTGTATATTATTATATTATATTATAATATAATATATTATTGTATATTATATTATACATTATTATTATATTCTGATATTCTATTATAATATTATTATAAGCACTTACAGGAATCCAGTCGGTAGCAGCACAAAAACTCTGGTTTAAAACGGTTTAAAGCGGCTTCTGTAATAACCCAGCTAAACGTCCTGTGCCAGGAGGTTAAAACTATTATTATTATATTATTATATTATATATTATATTACATTATATTATATTATTGTATATTATATTATTATATTATTATAATAATTGTATATTATTATATTATATTATATTATACATTATTATATTATTGTTATATTATTATAATATAATTTAATATATTATATGTTTTTATATTATATTATTATATTATATTATATTATATTATATTATATATTATATTATATTATTGTCGTGAACCAGATGCCTTAAAGGAGCCAGACACAAAAATAAAATTCCAAACAAAGTTTAATAACACAACAAAAATAGCTAGAAACACTTAATTCAGTGTATCTAGCAAGGACTGTAGCAAATTGCTGTGCAAAAAACGTAATCTAGCAAATAATCCAGATTATTCTGGGATATAATCTGGGATAACAGAAAGTTCAAGCAAACGGCTTCAAAATCACAGAGTTCAGAAAACACAAGAAAACAAGGTGTAAGCAAGCAAAAGCGTTGTAAAAAACAGTCCCAAGTCGTGTAGCTCGTCCGAAAGCAGAAGATAAACTCCAGAATGCGATGCTGTCCTCTAAAAACAATCTGAAGTAAGCACTTACAGGAATCCAGTTGGTAGCAGCACAAAAACTCTGGTTTAAAATGGTTTAAAGTGGCTTCTCTGTAATAACCCAGCTAAACTTCCTGGGCCAGGAGGTTAAAACTATTATTATTATATTATTATACATTATACTAGCCATCCCCTGCCACGTGTTGCTGGGGGTTCTATGTGGGAGGTTTGGCCCAATTCTATTGTTGGTGGGGTTCAGAATGCTCTGTATTTGTAGGTGAACTATAAATCCCAGCAACTACAACTCCCAAATGTCAAAATTCTATTTTCCCCAATCTTCACCAGTGTTCATATTTGGGCATATTGAGTATTCGTGTAGAGTTTGGTCCAGATCCATCATTGTCTGAGTCTACAGTGATCTCTGGATGTAGGTGAACTATAACTCCAAAACCAAAGGACACTGCCCAACAAACCCTTCCAGTATTTTCTGTTGGTCGTGGGAGAACTATGTGCCAAGTTTGGTTCAGTTCCATTGTTGGTGGGGTTCAGGATGCTCTTTGATTGTAGGTGAACTATAAATCCCAGCAACTACAACTCCCAAATGACAAAATCAATTTTTTGAGTGAAGGACATACATTGGGTTGTTAGGTGTCTTGTATCCAAATTTGGTGTTAATTCATCCAGTGGTTTTTGAGTTCTGTAAATCCCACAAACGAACATTACATTTTTATTTATATAGATTATATTATATTATATTACTGTATATTATATTATCAATACAGTGGGCACCAGCAAAGCAAAGGAAAATGATGTCCAAGAGGAAAAGAAAAGGCAACAGGAGGATAGGCAGAGAAAATGACAAGAAATCTGCTTGTGTGCATATTCAGATATCTGCACCAGCACTTATAAGGTTGAGCACATCTCAAAAATAAATTAAACTTCTGGTGGATGCACCCTGTACATATTATGGATCGCTAAAATCTGTTACAAATTAACGTATCATGATGCCAGGGGAGCATTTACCAGGAATGACAGCTTTGTGTTTGGACTTGCTGTCAGGTACCACAATGTTTTGACTCCACTTCTTTGTCCCAGATTATGAGGCTGTCTGGAAGTGCCCTTATACACTGGAGTGATGGAAAGATATATTGCAGTCTCCCTCCTGGATTGAAGCTCATGTGAATGGTGTGCTTAAGCCCCTGCTCTCAAATATAAGCTATCTTTGATCAGACTAAATGGCCATCTGTGAGAAGTTGAGAATTTAGTGGAGAAGGCCATAGGGTATGTGGCATTGGCATCCCAATATTTGTATCTTTGGAAGTTATAAAAGTGATATAAATATAAAAAGGTGAGCAATAAAATAATATAAAATAAGTTATGGTACTGAGAAAATCTTTCATATTAAACCCGCAGTTCTGGAGATTTTACTGAAACTAGTGGGGGGATGTAGAATGGATAAAATTACATGCTTCTTAACTTAATGCATAACCTGTAGAATTCACAGATATAGTGATCTACCAAAACAGTGATCATACCAAAAAAAAGGAAATGCTAAAGAATGCTCAATCATTCATACAGTGGCACTTATTTCACATGCCAGTAAGGTAATGCTCAAGATACTGCAAGGAAGACTCCAGCAATACATGGAATGAGAGTTGCCAGATGTACAAGCTGGGTTTAGAAAAGGCAGAGGAATGAAAGACCAAATTGTCAATATCCACTGGATAATGGAGAAAGGCAGGAAGTTTCAGGAAAAAAAATCTATTTCTGTATAATTGACTATTCTAAAGCCTTTGACTGTTTGGATCATAATAAACTGTGGCAAGTTCTTGATGCTATGGCGATACCAAGTCACCTTGTTTGTCTCCTGAGGAATCTGTATAATGACCAAGTAGCAACAGTCAGAATAGACGATGGAATAACAGACTGGTTCAAGATTGGGAAAGGAGGATGGCAGGGCTGTATACTCTCACCTGACCTATTCAACTTGTATGCAGAACACATCATGTGACGTGCAGGTCTTGATGAATCCAAGGCTGGAGTTAAAATTGCTGGAAGAAACATTAACAACCTTAGATATGCAGATGATACCATTTTGAAGACCGAAAGCAAGAAAAAAGTGCAAAAGCTGGGTTGCAGTTAAACATCAAAAAAACCAAGATTGTGGCAACCAGAATTATTGTTAACTGGGAATTAGAGGGGGAAAACATGAAGGCAGTGACTGATTATATATATCTAGATGCAAAGGTTACTGCAGACGCAGATTGCAGCCGGGAAATCAGAAGATGTTTACTTCTTGGGAGGAGAACAATGACCAATTTCAATAAAATAGTGAAGAGTAGAGACATCACACTGGCAATGAAGATTTGCATAGTTAAAGCAATGATATTCCCCATAGTAACCTATGGATGCAAGAGCTGGACCATAAGGAAGACTGAGCAAAGGAATTGTGGTGCTGGAGGAAAATTCTGAGAGTGCCTTGGACCATACTCCAGGAAATAATGCCCAACTGCTCACTGGAGAGAAGGGTATTAGAGGCAATGATGAAGTACTTTGGCCACATAATGAGAAAACAGGAAAGCTTGGAAAAGACAATGATGCTGGGGAAAATGAAAGGAAAAAGGAAAAGGGGCTGACCAAGGTCAAGATGGATGGATGGTATCCTTGAAGTGACTGACTTGACTCTGAAGGAGCTGGGGTGGCATGGGACTGAACAAATAAAAAACAATGAGATGTAGTGATGGCTACCAAGTTGCATAAGATGAATTGATGGAGATTAGAGCCATCAATGGTTACTTCAGTAGAAGCTCTTTTAGCTCTTTTAGACCACTTTATTTCTGTTTCCTCAGAATAAAGCAGAGGAGTGTGCAAAACACAAGAATAAATGCTCGCAGTCCAGGTTCTCATCTTTATCACATGTTCACTTTATCCGAGTCATGCTGTTTCTCAGAGATACAGAAAAACAAATGCTGTCTGCTGTGTATAAGGCTCTCCTGCTCGGTGCTGCCTTTGTCCATAGGAGGAAAGAGAAAGATGGGGCAGAGGTAATGTAAGATAGAAGGATGCATCTCCAGGCCAGATATGGTGGCCAGAGCACAGTGAAGCAGTTGGTGCAATTTCAGCAGCCCAATCATCAGGTAAGGGCAGGTGTGTGACCCATCCTGGGGCTGATCCAACATTTGTATCAGGCCTGGGATAGTGAGTCAGTGTAGATCCACCCCTGGCTTGTCAGGAAACCATGGTAGCAGGCTGGTCACATGGATTTTCAGGGCAGCTGAGGTCTGAGCAATTTAACGCAGCTGCAAATAGTGAGATCTGGGCTGTGGATAGCAAAACTCAAAGTACAGATACCGAGTTCCAATAAGCAGATACTGGTATCAACAGCAAGCCACTCATGGATCCGTATGTCTGGCAAGACGAAGAAGCTACCCAATGTTCCCAAATAAATTTCACCAGGTTGAAGAAGAAGCCACCAAGGTAATTTATTCAAGTCAGCTGAAGTGGATGCCAGCTCCCAGTAATCCAAAGTAAGATGAGATGTCATATGTAATGGAATGGGCCTACCTTGCCAGGATAGGATATAGGAAAGTTTCTAGGCTCTGGGAGAAAAGGCCCATTCCAAACTAAAGGAGGAACAACCTGCTCCTGATATGTTAGTGGTGCCTGATTGGTGGGGTGTTAGAGGGTGTTGCCTAGCTACAGAAGGTAGAGGATTCCAGAGGGAGCGGTAATCTGGGGAACAGGAAGAAGTCTGTGGAGGGGAAAAGAAGTGTTTGGAGGTTGGAGGGAAAAACCTGGGGGGGGGGGATAGTCTCCAGGGAGAAGTGCTACATTTTTAGAGAGCCTCTAAGGGACAGAGCGCTTATATAATAGGAGCTTCTGGAAGGGAGGACGGAGAGGTTTTGAAAAGCTGGGTTCACCTGTGAGTGAACATAGTTCTGCGGAAGACAAGTTATGGAACCATCTTCTTTTAAGGAAACATCTTGACAATCTTCTGAAGCCACTAAGAGTCTGAATCTCCTAATACCTGAGAAGCCTTCTTATTCTAATTCAAATGAGCTTCACAAATCTGTTTATATTTCACCACAAGTATTCAGTGTGCCTTTCCATGCATCAATATAAGAAGGGGGTCTGTTTAATTAACAGCCATCACTCTTTAAGTTGGAGTTTCCCTCCATTTTAGAGTAGCTCTGTGAACTGACTCCAGTGGTCAGTGGGGCAGTGGGACAGGGAAGAGTAAATTGTGTGGTCGTAGACCAGTAGTTCTCAACTTGTGGATCCCCAGGTGTTTTGGCCTACAACTTGCAGAAATCCCAGTCAGTTTACCAGCTGTTAGGATTTCTGGGATTTGAAGGCCAAAACATCTGGGGACCCACAGATTGAGAACCACTGTCGTAGACAAATACATTCAGACTGGTGGCAGCAAAGTTATATCATCATGCTGTGGAACGCCCTCCCTGGTGACATCAGACAGGCGCCCTCCCTTATGTCCTTCCGTAAGAGCCTGAAGACATGGCTAATCGAGAAGGCATTCAATTAAGTGCTACAGCAACTGGAAATGACAACTGGAACGGAATATGACCACGAGACTGATTATGATTCTACTATAAGACGAAGCGGATTTTTTTTAGTGTAATTAGATGTTTGTGTAGTAGTGATATGTTGTTTTCTGTCATGTTGGCTCACTGTAAATTGTCTTTTATGTGTTGTACACCGCCGCGAGTCGCCCCAGGGCTGAGAGTGGCGGTTAATAAATGCAGCAAATAAATAAATAATAAATAAATGTAACTGGTGAGCAAAATCAACTGTTGTACCACACAATTCAAAACATACATTTTAACAGACAAAAGCCCTTTGAATTGCCCATAGCTGCCCCAGCAGAAGCTGGCTTTGCTGTGATTGGCAGAACCAATCAGCTGGGCAGGATTCTCTGGCGAGGTGGGACTGTGGGACCATCCAGCCAATCAGAGAGCTTTCTCCACTTCTGATGCAGATTTCTCCTCTCCAATGGCTGATGGGGGACAGGCTGATCCAGCAGACAAAGGTGTGCAAAGTGCTTTTGGATGAATAACCTTTATCCCATCGAGGGACAGAACAAAGAGGGGTTATCAAGTCCCATGCATTTGATAGAATAGGAGCCCCCGGTGGCACAGTGGGTTAAACCCCTGTGCCGGCAGGACTGAAGACCGACAGGTTGCAGGTTCAAATCCGGGGAGAGGCAGATGAGCTCCCTCTATCAGCTCCAGCTCCTCATGCGGGGACATGAGAGAAGCCTCCCACAAGGATGATAAAAACATCAAAATCATCCAGGCGTCCCCTGGGCAACGTTCTTGCAGACGGCCAATTCTCTCACACCAGGAGTCACTCCTGACATGACAAAATATATATATATTGATAGAATGCCTTCGTGTTTCTTTGAAAAAATTTTTATTGAATCAAACAAACAAACAAAAAAAGATAGCATGTAAAGGAATCGCTCCCCTGGGTACACTAACGAGCTACGGATGATGAAGCAAGCATGAAAGCGACTGGAACATCGGTGGCGACGGAAATGTGACCAAGTGTCAATGTCTACTTTTAAGGCTTTTCGCAAGTCCTATGAGTCAGCTGTCAAGGACGCTAAAAAATCATATAATTCTTCCTTAATAGCCTCTGCTAGATCACGCCCAGCACAGTTATTCAAAATCGTTCGTGGCTTCACTAGTCCGGCTCCTTTAGTCCAGAACCCAACAACTATGTCTATTACAGCTTTGGCATTCCAGAAATTTTTCACGAACAAAATTACCGTGCTTCGGTAGGACCCCCCCCCCCCCCCACAGTCGACACTTTGAGTGAGCTTAGTGGGCCTATCTTTGATCACTTTACACCTCTTTTTTTTTTGAATAAATTTTATTAAGTTTTATTGGATACAGCGAAAGAGGGGGAATATTGTCAAGAAGATAGTAAAGTAGGAAATTGATAGTGAAAGGAGACTAAATACAAATGAACGATTAGAAAAATATGTGCAAAAGAAAAAAGAAAATACCCAAAAATACCAGAAAAATCCAAAAATATGAGAGAGAACAAAAAACAAAAAAACAAAAACACAAAAACACAAAAAGGACTTCCTTCTGATTCTGTCCGTGTACGTTCTATTTAGTGTCTAATATTATATTTTCTTCTTTCCGGTTTGTTGTTACCTCAGTTCCATTAAATAATTTTGTACCCACTTCCAATATACTCATCTATTATTGACCAGTTTGTCTGTCTAATTGAGTTACCAGTATTTTTTTTGAGTAAAAAAGTTAGTTTGTCCATGTCTTTAATTTCGTTTATCTTCTTTATCCACTCAAATTTATCTGGTACTTCTTTCTGCTTCCAAAGTTTTGCAAAAACCATCCTGGCAGCTGTTGTGAGGTACATAAATAAAATATCTTCGTTGGGGTCGAGAGTTATTTCCATGTCTGTAATTCCGAGAAGGTAGTATTCTGCTTTTCTCGGAAACTTTTTATTAAAAATTAGCTGCATTTCTTTGTGAATGTCTTTCCAATACTTCTGGGTGACTGGGCACGTCCACCATAAATGAAAAAAACTACCATCCTGTTTACACCTTTTGACATGGAAGATGTCGCCAGAATTCTGGCTACTGCAAAACCAATCACCTGTTCTCTTGATCCGTGCCCCTTTTGGCTGATCAAGAGCTGCTTGGAAGGTCTACTCGATCCATTGGGCAGTATAATCAATGGCTCTCTTGAACAGTGGGTTTTTCCGGACAACCTAAAAGAGGCAAAGGTCCGTCCCTTGTTAAAGAAACCTAGCTTGGATCCTATGACCTTTGCCAATTACCGTCCTGTTTCTAATCTGCCATTCTTAGGTAAAGTGATAGAGCGGGCTGTACTGGGACAATTGCAGCAATCCCTGGATGACACAGCTGGCCTGGACCCTTTCCAGTCAGGTTTTCGCCCGGGCCATGGGACGGAGACAGTCCTGGTTGCCATTGCAGATGAACTCCGTCGCCAGTCTGACAACGGTGAATCCGCGCTATTGGTACTTCTCGACCTTACCGCAACATTTGACACAGTCCATTACGATCTAATGATTCACCGTCATGCCATGTCCGGAGTTCGTGGTCAGGCCTTAATTGGTTCAACTCATTTTTCCGGAACCGGAGTCAACGCATGGAATATGCACCGGGGATGTCGAGGAGGAGGACAACACTTTTCACCTACACAATTCACACCAACAGGATCACTTTTCTGGAGACCTACACACTACAATGCACAAAAGGGGCCCTGTCATTCCCAAAAGTAAACAGGTCTTGGTAGTAGGCGACTCCCTCCTTAGAGGAACGGAAGCTGTCATTTCCAGACCAGATGGGATGGCTCGAGAAATATGCTGCCTACCGGGGGCAAAAATACACCATATCACTCAGAGACTCACCAGGCTCCTCAAGCCCTATCACCGTCCTCCCCTCATGTTGATTCATGTAGGAACCAATGATACTGCAAGGCATACGTTTCAAAAGATCACAAATGATTTTTGAGCTCTAGGAGCAAAGCTAAAAGAATGTAATGTACAGGTGGTCTTTTCATCCCTCCTCCCTGTTGTAAGACACGGACCCACAAGAGCCAGAAAAATAGTACAGGTCAATGACTGGCTTAGAAAATGGTGTCAGGAGGAACGCTTTGGCTTCCTCGACCATGGCCTGCTTTTCCAGGAGGATGGCCTACTGGCAAGGGATGGGGTGCATCTCACACAAGTAGGAAAACACCTTTTTGCTCACAGACTCGCAAACCTCATTAGACGCACTTTAAACTAGGTCCACCGGGGGAGGGGGACAACAGCCTTGCGAACACTACTTTACCCACAATATCTGGGAATCGCCAGAAGGCTAAACGGAGGGCTGCACAAACACAACAAGGACCAAGTACCCAAAGCACAATAATCCCAATTGTGGGATTATCAGGGGAAGATCTCAGGGGCTCACGTGTCTTTACACTAATGCACAGAGCATGGGAAATAAACAAGACGAACTCCAACTTTTAGCACAACACCACAAATATGATATCATAGGGATCACTGAAACCTTTTGGGATGACTCCTATCGCTGGAATGTAGATATCGAGGGGTATAACCTCTTTCACAGAAACCGAACAAAGGGGAGGGGAGGCGGAGTAGCCTTATATGTCAAAAACTCTTATGCTGCAGAAGAAATTCAAGACAGCAATCTGGGAAACCAGCTTGAAATCATCTGGATAAGAATCAAGGGAACTGGGACTCAAAAAGATGTCGTTGTAGGCGTCTACTACAGACCCCCAAGCCAGGAGGAAGAACTTGATGAAGTCTTCTGCCAACAGTTGACCAAACAGGCACAGAGAAGAGATGTAGTAGTCATGGGCGATTTCAACTATCCCGATATTTGCTGGAAAACAAACTCGGCCAAGAGTACGAGGTCCAACAAATTTCTCGCTTGCCTTGCAGACAATTTCATGGTCCAGAAGGTAGAAGAAGCAACAAGGGGATTGACTACTCTTGATCTCATCTTAACAAATGCGGAGGACCTGATCGATGCGGTCGAAGTGGTAGGATCCTTAGGGGCAAGTGACCATGTGCTCCTGCAATTTGAGGTACAAAGGAAGGCCGAAACTAAGACAAGTCAAACCCGCATTTTGGACTTTAGGAGAGCTGATTTCCAAAAAATGAAGGAAACGCTGAGCAGCATTCCGTGGACACAGATACTAAAAGACAAGGGAGTTACGGATGGATGGGAATTTCTCAAGAGTGAAATACTCAAGGCGCAATTGCAAACTGTGCCAACAAAGAGAAAAAATAGGACAAGTGCAAAGAAGTCAGAATGGATGTCCAAAGAACTTCTAACTGTGCTAAGACACAAAAGAGACATGCACAAGAAGTGGAAAAAGGGAGAAATCACCAAAGAAGAATTCAAACAAATAGCCAACACCTGTAGGGAAAAGGTCCGCAAGGCTAAAGCAAAAAACGAGCTCAGACTTGCCAGGGACATTAAAAACAATAAAAAGGGCTTCTATTCTTATGTCAGTAGAAAAAGGAAAAACAAGGAGGCGATAGGACCTCTTCGAGGAGAAGATGGGGCAATGATGACAGGGGATAGGGAAAAGGCAGAACTACTTAATGCCTTCTTTGCCTCGGTCTTCTCACAAAAAGAGAGTCTTCAACCTCAGCAAGATGGAGTGGATGAGGGTTTGGAGGACATCCAACCCCAAATTGGAAAAGAAGTCATTCAGGAATACCTGGCCGCTCTTAATGAGTTCAAGTCCCCAGGGCCAGATCAACTACACCCCAGAGTATTGAAGGAACTAGCGGAAGTCATTTCGGAACCATTGGCAACCATCTTTGAGAGTTCTTGGAGAACGGGAGAAGTTCCAGCAGATTGGAGGAGGGCCAATGTGGTCCCAATCTTCAAGAAGGGAAAAAAGGATGACCCAAACAACTACCGTCCGGTCAGCCTCACGTCGATACCGGGCAAAATTCTGGAAAAGATTGTTAAGGAAGTGGTCTGCAAACACTTAGAAACAAATGCAGTCATCGCTAATAGTCAACATGGATTTATCAAAAACAAGTCATGTCAGACTAATCTGATCTCTTTCTTCGATAGAGCTACAAGCTGGGTAGATGCAGGGAATGCCGTGGATGTAGCGTACCTGGATTTCAGTAAGGCCTTCGACAAGGTCCCCCATGACCTTCTGGCAAGGAAACTAGTCCAATGTGGGCTAGGCAAAACTACGGTGAGGTGGATCTGGAATTGGTTAAGTGGACGAACACAGAGAGTGCTCACTAATGCTTCCTCTTAATCTTGGAAAGAAGTGACAAGTGGAGTGCCGCAGGGTTCCGTCCTGGGCCCGGTCCTGTTCAACATCTTTATTAATGACTTAGATGAAGGGCTAGAAGGCATGATCATCAAGTTTGCAGACGACACCAAATTGGGAGGGATAGCCAATAGTCCAGAGGACAGGAGCAGAATTCAAAACGATCTTGACAGATTAGAGAGATGGGCCAAAACTAACAAAATGAAGTTCAACAGTGACAAATGCAAGATACTCCACTTTGGCAGAAAAAACGAAATGCAAAGATACAGAATGGGTGACCCCTGGCTCGAGAGCAGTACGTGTGAAAAAGATCTTGGAGTCCTCGTGGACAACAAGTTAAACATGAGCCAACAATGTGACGTGGCGGCAAAAAATGCCAATGGGATTTTGGCCTGCATCAAGAGGAGCATAGTGTCTAGATCTAAGGAAGTAATGCTACCCCTCTATTCTGCTCTGGTTAGACCACACCTGGAATATTGTGTCCAATTCTGGGCGCCACAATTCAAGAGAGATATTGACAAGCTGGAATGTGTCCAGAGGAGGGCGACTAAAATGATCAAGGGTCTGGAGAACAAGCCCTATGAGGAGCGGCTTAGGGAACTGGGCATGTTTAGCCTGAAGAAGAGAAGGCTGAGAGGAGATATGATAGCCATGTATAAATATGTGAGAGGAAGCCACAGGGAGGAGGGAGCAAGCTTGTTTTCTGCTTCCTTGGAGACTAGGACGCGGAACAATGGCTTCAAACTACAAGAGAGGAGATTCCATCTGAACATTAGGAAGAACTTCCTGACTGTGAGAGCCGTTCAGCAGTGGAACTCTCTGCCCCGGAGTGTGGTGGAGGCTCCTTCTTTGGAAGCTTTTAAACAGAGGCTGGATGGCCATTTGTCAGGGGTGATTTGAATGCAATATTCCTGCTTCTTGGCAGGGGGTTGGACTGGATGGCCCATGAGGTCTCTTCCAACTCTTTGATTCTATGATTCTATGAATACATGGATCAAGTCTCCGATAGATCCCCCCTCCTATATGGGGTCCCCCAAGGTGCAATTCACTCTCCTCTTCAACATCTACGTTAGACCCCTTGCTAGTTTGGCTTAGAGTTTCGGCCTGGACTGCTACCAATATGCGGACGATACCCAACTCCTTCTGCGCCTGGAGCAACGTCAATTCCAGACAATTTCACCTGATGAGATGCCACATAACACCAATCTTGCTACAGCTGCATTGGTTACCAATTGAGCACCGGATCACTTTCAAAGTGATGGTACTCACCTTTAAGGCCTTGCATGGTCTGGGGCCGATGTACCTGAGGGACCGCCTCACCCCCTACCAACCCCAGAGATCCCTCCGTTCTGAGGACCAAGATCTATTAGAAATTCCCAGTGTCAAGACCTTGTGTCTAACAGCAACTAGACGCAGAGCCTTTACAGCAGTGGCACCATCACTCTGGAATACTCTGCCACCTGAAGTCCGTGCCTTGCGGGACTTATCAGCTTTCCACAGGGCATGTAAGACATACCTGTTTCAACAGGCCTTTGATTGTTGATATTGCTGTTTTTAAATTGTTTTAAAATTGTGTTAGATTTTAGTCATTTTTGTAAGCCGCTCCGAGCCCCAGGGGAGTGGCGGCATATAAGTTCAAATAATAAATAAATAAATAAATAAATGTGCCATTCAGTCCAACCCCCTGCTAAGAAGCAGGAAAATTGCATTCAAAGCACCCTCAACAGATGGCCATTCAGCCTCTGTTTAAAAGCTTCCAAAGAAGCCATTGCTCCGCATCCTAGTCTCCAGGGCAGCAGAAAACAAGCTTGCTCCCTCCTTCCTATGACTTCCTCTTACATATTTATACATGAATGTCATATCTCCTCTCAGCCTTCTCTTCTTAAGGCTAAACATGCCCAGCTCTTTAAGCCGCTCCTCATAGGGCTTGTTCTCCAGACTCGGTGCGGCTTACATGAGGCCGAGCCCATAGAACAACAATAATAAAAGCAATAACAAAACATCAATACAAAACAATCAAAATAAATCTCATAAACAAAAAATAAACAATAAACAGTAACGACAAGCATTTAAAAACCTATGGCTGGGCCAAATGTGATAAATAAAAATTAAAAATAATGCTGGGCATGAACAAGGTAATATACTGGGATAGAATTTTTGGTGAGTGAGGGGCGAGCAAACAATCCTAAATCAATGATAAAGTGCATTTAGAGGACCTATTGCTGAGAGTATTTCCTTATTCTGGGAAGGCACACTGGAACAACCACGTTTTCAAGCTCCTCCTAAAGACTGCCAAAGTTGGGGCATGTCGGATGTCCTTGGGCAGTGAGTTCCAGAGTTGAAGGGCCACTACAGAGAAGGCCCTCTCCCTCGTCCCCACCAATTGCACCTGCGAAGGAAGTGGGAGTGTGAGCAGTGCCTCTCCAGATGATCGAAGGGATCGTGTACACAGAAATGCAGTCACGTAGGTAGGCAGGTCCCAAACCGTTCAGGGCTTTGTAGGTAAGAACTTGCACCTTGAATTGGGACTGGAAAATGAACGGCAGCCAGTGGAGCTCCTTAAACAGGAGGGTTGACCGCTCCCTGTAAGGAGCCCCAGTTAACAACCTGGCCGCCGCCTGTTGTACCGGTTGAAATTTAGTCGGTACCCAGTCCTCATCCTCAAATGAGGGGTTGCTTACTTAAAAATGCATTTCCTGATGTGTGTCTGTGATAAAGTCTTCAGAGAGATAAGGAAAGTGCAAGCAACGTTGTTCTCTTCCCACTGAGTTCCTTCAGAGCAATAATAACTCAAACATCCTCAATACAATGTATTGTCGAAGGCTTTCATGGCTGGAATCACTAGGTTCTTGTGGGTTTTTTCGGGCTATAGAGCCATGTTCTAGAGGCATTTCTCCTGACGTTTCGCCTGCATCTATGGCAAGCATCCTCAGAGGTAGTGAGTTCTGTTGGAATTAGGACAATGGGTTTATATATCTGTGGAATGGCTGGGGTGGGGCAAGGAGCTCTTCCCTGCTGCAGTTAGATGTGAATGTTTAGCTGATCACCTTCATTAGCATTTGAAGGTCTGCCTGAGCCTGGGAAAATCTCTTGCTGGGAGGTGTTAATCTGTGCCTGGTTGTTTCCTCTCTGTTGTTTTGCTGTTGTAATTTTAGAGTTTTTTTAATACTAGTAGCCAGATTTTGTTCATTTTCATGTCCTAGTCATCCGCAAACCAGGTCAACAATTGGGTCACACAGTCTACAGAAAACCCACACACACAGATAGATATCTACATAAAAACTCCAACCATCACCCAAGCCAAAAAAAGAAGCACCATTAAAGCCTTGGCAGACCGTGCAAAAAGAATCTGCGAACCCCACCTCCTCCAAGATGAACTGAACCACCTCAACTGGGCTCTCCAGGCCAATGGATACTCCACTCAGACATCAGAAGAGCTGCAAGACCAAGAACAAGCCACGAGAGTAAAGATGAAGATCCACCCAGAGGAAAAGTGTTCCTGCCATACATCAAGGGAACCACTGACCGCATAGGGAAGCTGATGAGGAAACACAACATACAAACAATCTACAAACCCACCAAGAAAATCCAACAAATGCTACGTTCAGCAAGGGACAAGAGGGATCCTCTCACCTCTGCAGGAGTCTACCGTATACCATGCAGCTGTGGACAAGTCTACATAGGGACCACCAAATGCAGCATCGCCCAGACACGCATCAAGGAACATGAAAGGCACTGCAGACTACTTCAACCAGAGAAGTCAGCCATAGCAGAGCACCTGATGAACCAGCCTGGACACAACATATTAATATTTGAGAACACAGAAATGCTGGACCACACCAACAACCACCATGTCAGACTACACAGAGAAGCCATTGAAATCCACAAGCATGTGGACAATTTCAACAGAAAGGAAGAGACCATGAAAATGAACAAAATCTGGCTACCAGTATTAAAAAACTCTAAAATTACAACAGCAAAACAACAGAGAGGAAACAACCAGGCACAGATTAACACCTCCCAGCAAGAGATTTTCCCAGGCTCAGGCAGGCCTTCAAATGCTAATGAAGGTGATCAGTTGAAACATTCACACCTAGCTGCAGCAGGGAAGAGCTCCTTGCCCCACCCCAGCCATTCCACAGATATATAAACCCATTGTCCTAATTCCAACAGACCTCACTACCTCTGAGGATGTTTGCTGAAGATGGAAGGCCGACCGGACTCTGTACCCGATTGTTTCCATCAGTGCCTCGAGGCCATGACTGGATGGCTGCGTGCCAGCAGGTTGAGGGTGAATCCAGCAAAGACGGAGATCCTATGGCTGGGTCGACCGGGCAGTGGGGACACCCATCTGCCCACCCTGGATGGCGAGGCGTTACGCCCGTCATCATTGGTAAAGAGTCTGGGAGTCCTTTTGGACCCTCTGCTGACAATGGAGGCCCAGGTCTCCGCCGTGAGCAGAACCGCCTTCTTTCACCTGCGGCAGGCTAGACGGCTGGCCCCCTACCTGTCCAGGGACGACCTAGCTACGGTGATCCAGGCCACGGTCATCTCAAGACTGGACTACTGTAACGCCCTCTACATTGGCCTCCCTCTGTCGGTGATTCGGAAGCTCAAGTTGGTACAAAACGCAGCTGCTCGGCTTCTTGCGGGAATTCCGATGAGATGCCACATAACACCAATCTTACTGCAGCTGCATTGGTTACCAATTGAGCACCGGATCATTTTCAAAGTGATGGTACTCACCTTTAAGGTCTTGCATGGTCTGGGGGCAATGTATCTGAGGGATCGTCTCACCCCCTACCAACCCCAGAGATCCCTCCGTTCTGAGGACCAAGATCTATTGGAGGTCCCCAGTGTCAAGACCTTGCGTCTAGCGGCAACCAGACGCAGAGCCTTCACAGCAGTGGCGCCATCAGTCTGGAATGCTCTGCCACCTGAGGTTCGTGCCCTGCGGGACTTACCAGCTTTCCGCAGGGCATGTAAGACATACCTGTTCCGACAGGCTTTTAATGTTTGATACTGTTGTTTTTAAATTGTTTTAAATTGCTTTTAAATTTTGTTAGATTTTAGCCATTCTTGTAAGCCGCTCCGAGCCCAGGGGAGTGGCGGCATACAAGTTTAAATAATAAATAAATAAAAAATAGATGCAGGCGAAACGTCAGGAGAAATGCCTCTAGAACATGGCTCTATAGCCCGAAAAAACCCACAAGATCCTCAATACAGCTGAATCCCGTGGCAACGAAGTTTGCACTCCTCGTGCTCTGCCCCAGAGAATGAGAGGTTTTGGGGAAAAGATTTTGTTGGCTCTTTTAGCCCATTTCCAAGCTGAAGCCTAGAAAGAAATCATGCATGTCGTGGAACTGAAGTCAATTACTTCAATTAGGTAACGATGTTGAGTTGCCCCCTTTTCATTATCATGAGCTGGTTCCCATCCCGGGAAGGCAGGAGATGAAAACAGAGAGCGAGAGCGCGCGCGCCCAGGAAGGTGGCCCGGGGAAGGGGAGGGGCGCTGGGCTCTCCTTTCTCTTCTTCCATTTTCTACGGGTGCCAAAGAAAAGGCGGGAAGACCGTCCTTCCCTACTTGATCCCCTCAGCGGCTCTTTCTTCCGAATCAAAAGCGGCGGCGGCTGGGAACGCC
This sequence comes from Anolis sagrei, assembly GCF_037176765.1. NCBI lineage: Eukaryota > Metazoa > Chordata > Lepidosauria > Squamata > Anolidae > Anolis > Anolis sagrei. The sequence continues at coordinate 57,476,156 of NC_090026.1, forward strand.
CCCCCCCCCTTAAAAAAGACGCATGTAATACTTAAGGCGGGGTGGGGATGAGGATAATGTTGGAAGGAGGATGGATGCCGGGAAAGGCATCTGCAGGGTCGGATAATCCCCCCCCCCCCCAAAAAAGTCTCGAAGTTTTGAGCCTAGTTTAGCGCCAGTAGGGGGCGCACCCGCATTGTTTTGCTGGCCGCGAAAGGAGGCGGAGGCGCCGCATTCCCAGCAGCGACCGCTGCGCCTCCCTTTCGCCTCCGCGTCCCGCTGCGGGTAAAGAGCGAGCAGGCGAGTGGCTGGGGTTGCCTGGCTGGCGGAGAATGGCGAAGAAGCTGCCGCCTGCCGCTGCTTCCCTGACTGGAACTGCAGCGGCCGCTTTGCCTTGGCCCTGACCCAGCCGGGAGCCCCGTCCTCTCCCCGCTCAGTTTCTCCTCCTTGGACCCCCTCCTTGGAGAGCGGAGCACGCGGCTCTCGAGGGCTCTCCTCAGGCAAAGAGAAGGAAGGAAGGAAGGAAGGAAGGAAGGAAGGAAGGAAGGAAGGAAGGAAGGAAGGAAGGAAGGAAGGAAGGAAGGAAGGGGGTCTTCCTCGAAGGCAAAGCCCCCCCCCCCTTCCGGGTCCTTCCCTCCTCCCGCGTGAGGTTTTTCTCTCCGGGCCGCTCCGCCTAGATGCTGCGGCGGCTCCTTCTTCTGCCGGGGCGCCATGGCCACCGCGACGCTGCTCTGCCGGGTGCAGTTCCTGGACGACACGGACCCCTTCAACAGCACCAACTTCCCGGAGCCCAGCCGGCCGCCGCTCTACCCCTTCCGCCAGGACCTGCCTCTGGCCACCCAGCTGCCCGGCGTCCACCGCCTCCTGAAAGCCCCTCAAAAGGTACCGGGGAAACAGGGCGCAAGGGGGAAGGAAGGAAGGGAGGGAGGAAGGGAGGGCCCCGCCGAGGCCCGGTGGAGGCTGGGCCCAGAGAAGGCTCTGCCGGCCAGGGCCCCGCGCAGGGAAACGGCCTGGGGTTCGGTAGAGATATCAGGAAAGGGTCCCGCCTCCCCCCCCCCCCCCACCGCCGGACTTTATGACCACTTTATCACTCAGGGGTCCCAAACCCATTTTCATCCAGGGCCCTATCAGCCTAATGGTTGGCTTCAAAGTGCCCTTGAATTCATGGAGGAAGGATCTGTGGATACAGAGAGCCAACGATTTATATGCGTTACATCTAGTTATTACCTATTTGGGGTCCTCAGATATTATTTATTTATTTATTTACTAGCCGTCCCCTGCCACACATTGCTGTGGCCCACTCTGGTGGTCATGAGGGTTCTTTGTGGGAGGTTTGGCCCAATTCTATCATTGGTGGGGTTCAGAATGATCTGTGATTGTAGGTGAGCTACAAATCCCAGCAACTACAACTCCCAAATGTCAAGATTCTATTTTCCCCAAACTCCACCACTGTTCACATTTGGGGATATTGAGTATTCGTGTAGCGTTTGGTCCAGATCCATCATTGTTTGAGTCCACAGTGCTCTCTGGATGTAGGTGAACTACAACTCCAAAACCAAAGGTGTTTTCTGTTGGTCATGGGAGAACTGTGTGCCAAGTTTGGTTCAATTCCATTATTGGTGGGGCTCAGAATGTTCTTTGATTGCAGGTGAACTATAAATCCCAGCACTTACAACTCCCAAATGACAAAATCATTATTTTTTTTGAGTGAAGGACATACATTTATTGGGTTGTTAGGTGTCTTGTGTCCAAATTTGGCGCCAATTCGTCCAGTGGTTTTTGAGTTCTGTTAATCCCACAAACGAACATTACATTAAAAAAAATATTTTTATTGGTTTTCTTAGAATACATCGATACATCAATACCTTCAATACATTTTTATTTATATAGATTAATCAATTTTATATACCACCACTCCCCAAAGCCTTGGAGCAGTTCACAATATACACATGTAATATGTAACATTAAATCAAGTAAAAATTCAATCAGCAAGGTTCAAATGCCAGCCTAAATAAATAAGTTTTACAAGCTCTATGGAAGGATAGTAAATCTCGGAGAGCTCGTGTCCCTGCTGGCAAGGCCCTCCACAGGTAAGGATCGACAACTCCCATTACTTTGGATTTTCTACCACCATGCAGACTGGGGATACTGGGAGTTGCAGCCCAACTGCCCTTGTGACTCTGAGGCTGGGGAAAGGGAATTTTTAAAAGTCTGGCATCACGCCCACAAGCCTTGCATCTAAATTCAAGCCCAACTGACGAAACAGAATCAACTTCAGCCTTGCAGGTGTTACTGCATCACAACTCCCATCAGCTCCAGTCATGATATCTAATGATGGGTAATCCAGCATCTGGAGGGCTACATGAAGTGATATGGTGGGCCAGGTTTGGCCTTTTGGCCTTGAGTTTGACATTTGATCTAAGTGGCTGGTAAATTGGTGGGCTTAATTGATATTGGGTTGTTGTAGGTTTTTTCGGGCTATATGGCCATGTTCTAGGCATTCCCTCCTGACGTTCCACCGAAAAAACCTACAACAACCCAGTGATTCTGGCTATGAAAGCCTTCGACAATACATTAATTGATATTGTTTACAGGTTTATTAGTTATCCAACCTTTCTCATGACATGGGCCCCCAAAGGAGCTTAATAGAAGGCTAAAAATCCACCCAACTTGATGGTAGAAAAGTTCAAACAAGTCATGCTATTAAAACATCATTTGTTTTCAAAAGGCGCAACATCAAAACCACACAGCAGTGAAAAGTTTGCAAACACCTTCTTGGTTGTGTGAATGAAGAAAACTTTTCATCTTCACTCATATTACTTGGCCAGGATTCAAAACAGGTAGAATTCAAACTTATAAGTGGAACATGTAGTGAAACACTTTTAAAACACCAGATCCTGATCTTGGATCCTAAGCAGGGTCAGCCCTGGCTTTACTTGGATGAGGGACTACCAACAAATGCCAGGTGCTATAGGCTATATTTTAAAGGAATGAACTGGCAATACCATTTCTGAACATTCCTTGCACAAGAAATTCCTAGGAAGTTCATGGGGTTGTCATCTGTCAATAGGTGACTTGAAGGCAGAGACTGTTGACTTATATGTGTGTGTGTGTTTGTGTAGAGTCTCAGTCTGCCATTCTGGAAATTGTTAATGATGAAAAAATGTACTTTATAACAAATATATCAGAAACGTGTTGATGGCCATTGACTTAGATGGCTGTAAAATGAATTAAGCAAGAAGATACAGGGGTCTGGATCCCGACTTAAATTCCTAAATCTTTGGCTCCTTTGAAATCGATAGGATGTTATTTAGCTTAATCTGCAGCATTGTTGGCAAAAAAATGATGGTCTTGCTCCAGATCATACAGATTTGGTGTATAAATGACTGTTCATTACGTATGTAGACGCTCCAGACTCAGTGACAGTCTAGTTCTAAGTTGAATTTCAGGGATGGTGGCAGGGTAAAGAATAAGAATAAAAATTATCCTATGTTTTACTCTGTTGTAAATACAATATTGTAAAAAACATTGAGCATTGCACTAGTCCCATAGTCATTGTTGGGTTGCTTTATTTGTATCTATCATAATAAAATATTATGCTACAATTCTATCACTCACCAAATGGCTGCTTATACAGCCAAGTTATAACTTTTATCCTAAATACTAGGAGGGAGGAGGCTGATCCGATCTTACTGGGGAGAGAGTTCCATGGCCGAGGGGCCACCACCGAGAAGGCACTGTCCCTTGTCCCTACCAGTTGCACCTGTGAAGGTGGTGGGACCGAGAGCAGGACCTATCTGGCAGATTTTAATGCTCAAACTGGTTCATAAAGGGAGATATAGGACAGATAAGCTGGGCCAGAACCATTTAGGGTTTTATAAGCTAAAGCCAGACTGTTACAACTCTTCCCCATTTGCTTTTGTTGTATCCTCTTTGGTATGTCCCAAATTTGCTATGAACTAAGATTGTCTCATTTGCTGAGACCATTTATTTTTTGGTTTTTGTACCTTGTTTACTTCGCACAACGTTCATGATCTATTTAAAATAATTCATAATATTTGTTGTATCTCTAAATTTATAGAATGATGGAATATAACTACCTGCAGTTTCTCAAGTCGCTCCTGACACACAAACATGCATACACGCACACACACACACACACACAAAACTACCTCTATTCAACACTGGTGTTTTCAGTATACAGGTCGTGTGTTTTTTTATTATTCTGAATTTATTGGAAAACCCATTCTGAAAATTAAGAATTAGAGTAATCTTATCATATATTTGTTTATTGAAGCAGATCTCTGAATTTATCACAACATAAATGCAGCAAGGTCTGTACTTGTAGTTTCTGGCAAAGGCTTAAGCTAAGAATGGCTGTGTAAAAATAGTGCAACACTATGCTGATCTATAGCACTGCATGGGGGTGGAGATGGAAACTGATCAGTTAGTTAGGGTGACTGGCATGTGCAACCTGAGATCCTTGTGCATGGTTTCTGAATGTGTTGTCAGTTTGTATTTGTAGCTATTTCAAAAAATGCTGAAATGGTGCTTGCAAAAAGCTATGTGTCTGTGGAAATGTTCAGAGGTACATGGAGGAAGCACAAGAAATATATGCCCAATGTATCCTTGCTTTGAATAAAATGTCACTAATGCTTTTTCTTTCTCCTTAAGTTGAACTTTTTTTGGAACTTGGAAAATTAGATAGCTGGCCTCTGTTCCATGAGAGTGGTAGAATAAATGCCTCTGAATATCAACAAGGGGCAATTTGCTTTTGGCATATTTAACTGATTAAGGTTTTCGCGTTGCCATTAATAATTAATGTGTGTTATTTTGCTTTGCTCCCAGGGAGAAAGGCGGAGGGAGTGAAGACAGTGCTTTCCCCTTCTACAAAGACTGTTCAGGGCAGATGGTCCTCCCACTGATTAATTAAAACAACCTTAGATTTTGTAGAAAACCTTTAAAGCAGACCCACTATGGGACCAGTCTGACATATTGTGCCCAGTAGCAACCTGATGCAATGTTGGGAAGATATATAATCAAGGATTGGTGGTGAAGTTGTGTTGAGGAAAGGGCAGAGATTATGAACAAGCACAGAAAGGAGTGTTTAAGCTTACTGTTGTGCTGGTCTTATGAGCTGACAGTTGTAAGAAGGCTTCGGTAAAAATAGCAGTTAAGTCTACTGTCCTTGGAACAGTTGATATCCTTGTTAAAGTGACAGCATTCACCATAGCTGTCAGGCAGACCAAAACCTTTTGTAAAATCTTGCCTTCTTTTTATGTGTGTCAATATTCTAAATGCATCTCTTGTAGATCCCATGTCATGCACTATGCAGCAATTGTTTATATAGTTTACTTGATCTAAAGTGAGCTTTACAAAGTGGCATAATTGCAAATGCCTCACAGAAGTTTTTAATCTAAAATGTGGCATATGAACAAGTTCTGCTACCCACTAGGGAGAAGTATTAGGGGTTAAGCTAAAAACTTAATGAAAGAAAGTAGCTTGGAGGAGTGTATTAGAGGGAAGATTGAGAGGGTGCACTCAGAATTCAGTTCTCAGAGACCATAAAGGGGTTAAGTGTAGAATCATTTTTTTAAAAGAGTTTAAATTAGCTAAGTGCAACAGGAACACTTTAAAACCGCTTTTAAAATTGTGTTCTGGAAACACTTGCTACAACAGGGTTTGCTTGTGAAAGTGTGGTCCATATGCCACATCACTGAGAGAACTGAAGAAGATTATGGGTCGTGTTCCAGAAAATGTCAAATTACACAGGCCTTGGCCTTTGCAAAGTCAGAGTTTAATTTAACGTTCTAAACTCTGCATGTGCAAGAACTAGTGCTAGGCAATTATCTTTCAGGAATAGCTTGCCTTGCCATGATGTATTTCTCCTAAATAACTGATAAATTTCCAAGAAATCCTGGTGTCTCTGTAAATAAACACTATTTCTTTAGATGTCACTAATAGATAAAAATAGGGCTTTTCTGTTATGATTTTGTCTTTCCTCAACAATTTCTTGCATTTTATTCCAAGAGCAAAGGAATGAAGGAAAAATAGTACATTAAAGTATTTATTTATTTACCATATAATACAAAGGGGGCTCACGTCAGCCTTTCAACAGGGAGCAATCTCATGCCATACACACATATATTAAACACAAATAATTACAATTACAGTAGAGTCTCTCTTACCCAACCTTCACTCATCCAATGGTTCTGTATTACCCAACGCAGCCTGGATCCACAGCTGTTTCAGCACATTGTGATGTTTTTGTGCTAAATATGTAAATACAGTAATTACTACATAATGTTACCATGTAGCAAACTGCTTTTTCTGTCAATTTGTTGTAAATTGATGCTTTGGTGCTTAATTTGTAAAATCATAAAGTAATTTGATGTTTAATAGACTTTTCCTTAATCCCTCCTTATTATCCAACATTTTCACTTATCCAACGTTCCGCTGGCCCATTTATGTTGGATAAGAGAGAGTACTGTAATTAAACATCCGTCAGCCATAGACACCATAACCAATAGTTAGAGATTATGGGAGTCACAGAATCATAGAGTTGAAGAGACCATAAGGGCCATCCAGTTCAACCCCTTCACACATATGGAATGCCATAGTAGCTCACGCTGACAGTTTGTGAAATGGCTACTCATTCCCAATATCATTAGTTAAAATGTACATTGAGGGGAGTGGGGAGATAGTCTCTTAGGCTTCCATGTATAGTGTATTGAGCCAAAGCAGTGGGGCCTGAATTGTGTTACATATTTCTACTCAGGTCTCTACCCATTCCATGTGAAGTGACAACTTGTTGTGAAAAGAAATCCAGAACATGCTTTGTAGTGTGCTTGCTTTGTAATTGATAAGAAAAGAAAAGCCTTCCAAACATGGCAGAGAGATACCAACTGCGGTGCTAAGAAAAAATATCTATGCTAGTGCAAAAGCTGAGGTTCAAAGAAGGACCAGAGAACTCAAGAACATCTGGTGGTCAAAGAAGGCTGAAGAAATCCAACACTTTGCAGATACCCATGATGCTCAGGGATTTTTGAAAGCCACAAAGGTCATCTATGGACCAAGAAATCATGGTATACACCTTCTACTCCCATCAGATGGAACCAGACTTGAAGGACAAAAAATAAAGGTGCTTGTTTATAAAGCTATTGTCCTCCCAGCCCTGCTATACGCCTACAAAACATGGAACGTCTACAGATGTCACACTCAACTCAAGGCTGGAATGATTCCATCAGCGTTGCCTTGGAAAAATCCTGCAAATCTCATGGGAAGACAGGTGAACAAATGTCAGTGTGCTGGAAGAAGCAAACACCACCAGCATTGAAGCAATGCTCCTACACCATCAACTCAGCTGGACTGGCCACGTTGTCTGAATGCCCAATCACTGTATCCGAACTATGCTCCCAACTCAAGAACGGGAAGCGGAATGTTGGTGGACAGGATTTTTTTTTAAAGATGGGCTTAAAGCCAATTTAAAAAATTGTGGCATAGACATGGAGAACTGGGAAGCCCTGGCCCTTGAGTGCTCTAACTGGAGGTCAGCTGTGACCACCTGTGCTGCAGAATTCAAAGAGGCATGAATGGAGGGTGAAAGGGAGAAGCGTGCCCAGAGGAAAGCCTGTCAAGCCAACCCTTTCCAGGACAGCCTTCCACCTGGAAACCAATGTCCTCACTGCAGGAGAACATCCGGATCAAGAATAGGGTTCTACAGCCACCTATGGACCCACCACCAAGATGCTACACTTGGAGGACCATCATCCTTGAGCTACGAGGGATCACCTAAGAGAAAGAGCTTTGTAAAATGCTATCTCCTGGGGGCAGAATCCATTGCTTACTAATAGTGCATATGTTTGGCATGCAGAAATTCTCAGCTTTTATTTCTAGCATCCACAGTTTCAGAAAGATGTGGCCTATGATGAAGATCTTGGAAACTTTTGTGAAAAGACACAGACAACTGGCCTGACTTTCTGTCAGGTTGACTGCTGTGTAAATGTGATCCAAATTATGTAGTAATATTTTTTAATCTTATCTGTGCAGATAATTCAAATAAAAATATATTTCATGTTTTGCAAAAAAAAAAAAAAAAATGCTGGGGAAATAGCAGTTGTAAGACATCTTTTGAAAATGTAAAGAATGGCCTAATGATTCATCCATGACCACAACAGCACCATCGATACTGAAATGCTTCGTATATTCCTGCATTTATTTCTGAGTAACCACTCAACAGGTTAACCTTTACCTGGCATAGAACAGAAGTCAATGCTCGTGGTAGTACATGAACCTTCAATAGCAAGTTTGGAAAATGATGAAGAGCCCTGAAGCTTTCTCAATAACTGAAGAGCACCAAACAGCTTTGAAAGGTAGCAGAAGAGAAATGATTAATTCTTGCTGTGTGTTTCTGCAGCCATTTGTATCTTGAAAAGTAAATTCTTTCTCCCAAGGTTATGAAGCAAAAAAGATAACTCACTCAACACTTTAATGCTTACTCTTGAATAAACTATATATGGGGAGGGGAGAAAATCTGGCTATAAGACTTCAGCTCTGTTACTCATAATTTATTTTGTTTTTAAAATTTGAAATGAAATCAAGTTGCACATAAAATGCAACTTTCACAATGTGGACAGCTTTGACTCAACATTGAGTAAAAACTGATTGAATATAATGGCAACAATATAATCAGCAACAATTTGCTTCAGTAGGAAAACTTAGCCCCTTTTAACTGGTGCCTTCCCTTCTCAGTTTGAAGCAACAGAATTAATGAATCAAATAAACCTCTGACAGACATTTGAAGGAGCAAATATATTGGTGATGTAATGAAATTCAGCAGTTTTCTAGCTTGGTCTTAACAATCAGAAATAAAGGTTGAGTTTGAAAGTGGCTAGGGAAAAGAATCAGGTTTTTACACTTGCATAGCTATAACATATTTACTCAGAAGTAAGGCTTTGGTTCACGTCTCCTGTGCTGTATGTTATTTCCTCCCAATAAAATAATATGGTCCTCCAAATGTCATTGGACCCCCAACTCCCAGCTACATGTCAGCATAGCCAGTGGTAAGAAATGCTAGGAGTTGCAGTCCAATAACATTAAGAATGCTGAACAACCCCCCCCCCCTACAGTATCATTAGTTTGACATAGAAACACTCATCACACACTTCAAAAAGCTTTATTCTTAATTATGTTTTCATAAATCCTTCATTTAAGTTAGGGCATTCAGAAAAGTCCCTGGGTTATTCTTTTTTTTTAAAAAAAAAACCCCAATATTCTGTATATTCCAGTTACATAGTTGCTAACTTCTAGTTCAGGCATGGACAAAGTAAGGCCGGGGGGGGGGGGGGGGGATCAGATGCAGCCCTCGGTGCTTACTTCAGGCCCTCTTCATTTTCCTTGTCTTCTCGGCATTAGACCACAGTGGCCCACCACATCCTTATACAGAAAGGAGAGGGAAGGAAGGCCCTTTGAGTGCTCTCAGCCACCACATGTCTTGCCCTCCTCCTGTTGTAAATGTGCAAATGGCCCCATCCTTATACCAAGAGGACAGCTCAAAGAAGGCACGCAGCGGCTAAGAGCCCTCTGGAGCGCTCTTGGCCATTGCCTGTCTCACCCTCCTCCTGGCATAATGCTGAGAGGATTGTGGGAGGAAGATCAGGGAGGAAGATTGGGGCAGTTGCCATATGTCTCATTTTCCTCCCAGCATAAGGAGCCCCCTCCTAGCCCCAGCCAGGCACGTCCCATCCAGCACATGCTTGGCCGCCCTCCCTCCTGGCCCGGCCCTCTTGATTGGGCGCACAATGCAGGCGCAAGGCAAAAATGTTTGCCCATGCCTGTTCTAGTTGGTCTGCAATCTTGAGAGCGCAATGCTCTATGTACTGACACAGCAGTTAAATCAGTAGGACTTCCTTCTGTGCACATGGGGGCTGTTACCGTATCACAATGTTTACTGGCTTCTTCCATTGGCTTCTTCCTCTGCTCTGGAAGTGTTCCTCAAAGAAAGGAAAATAAACATACAACCTAGCCCAATATAATATTTTCTTTTATTTCTCTTATTTATATTTATTTACTTTTGGTGTGCAGTCTCTCACAGTTTAATACAATAGTTTGAAACTTAGTTTTGGCAATATTTGCTCTGAATTAACAGATCAAATATGAAGGAAGTCAGGCTTAGCCTGCATGTATCTCCTCTTTATTTTTTGGTCTGGACTCCCTGCTAACTTCAACTAGCAAAGATAATATAATTAATTAAATTTAATTAATTTACCACTGCCTGTATTTACACACATTAGACTTTACTCTAATTATTGCTAGAACATATGTCTTGTTTTTGCTTTTATGTTATTAAGCAATTCAATAAATTCAGATGTAAAGTGGGAAGAGAAAATTGTTCATGCAAGGATTGACAATTACAATAGCATAATTGGTGTTTAATGGCTCCAGGAGAAGATAGGCATTGTTTTTCTGGACACTGGAATATGTCTCTGTTTGCATTATTATAATTAGTCTTCCAATAGATTCATTCAGATTTTGGGAGAGGCCAACATTCATGAAAGAGGAGTCTTTGACAGAGAAGCACCTTCTAACAAAGTATTTTTCTAATTACCTACACTTGTCTGACCACTGTCTAGTTGGAAGGGTTTTTTTTTTAGCAATATCAGAATTGGGAAAATGTTGAAGGAAGGCTCAAGAAACACAGATCTTTGATTTATTATGGCAGTGTACCATATATTCATGGACAACCCCCCCCCCCCCATCTCATGTATAGGTTGAGAGCAGGTTTTGGGATCAAAAATTGTGCACTGTGGATATGTCAAGGGTCATTCTGTGGGGAGATGAAAGTACCAATGCCATCTCAGGGGGTCAGCCACCGCTGGACACCAGTGCCATTTCCCTGCCCACACATTCAAAAAGGCCAGAAGTGTCGCTACAGTGGCGAGATTAGAGGTGGCCATTGTTTTGTATAGTTGTTGTTTATTTATTCAGTTGCTTCTGACTCTTCGTGACCTCATGGACCAGCCCATGCCAGAGCTCCCTGTCGGTCATGGCCACCCCCAACACCTTCAGAGTCAAGCCAGTCACTTCAAGGATACCACCCATCCATTTTGCTCTTGGTTGGCCCCTCTTTCTTTTTCCTTCCATTTTCCCCAGCATCATTGTCTTCTCTAAGCTTTCCTGTCTTCCCATTATGTTGCCAAATTACTTCATCTTTGTCTCTAATATCCTTTCCTCCAATGAGCAGTTGGGCTTTATTTCCTGCAGTATCGACTGATTGGATCTTCTCGCAGTCCAAGGTACTCTCAGAATTTTCCTCCAGCACCACATTTCAAAAGTGTCTATCTTCCTTCACTCAGCCTTCTTTATGGTCCAGCTCTCACATCCATAGATTACAATGGGGAATACCATCGCTTTGACTGTGTGGATCTTCGTTGCCAGTGTGATGTCTTTACTCTTCACTATTTTATTGAGATTGGTCATAGTTCTCCTCCCAAGAAGTAAACATCTTCTGATTTCCTGACTGTAGTCTGTGTCTGCCGTAATCTTTGTATCTAGAAATACAAAGTCTATCACTGCCTCCACATTTTCTCCCTCTATTTGACAGTTATCAATCAGTATTTTGTATAGATTCCTGCAGTGTTTTGTATAGATTCTCCCAGAATGGATAATATTTTTTTCTTTTGCTGCTCTACTCACAGAAAGGGATGATTCTTTATTTTTAAAAAGAGTTAAAGTACAGCCCCTGTACTTTAACCCCTGGTGCCCCTGGTGGCGCAGTGGGTTAAACAGCTGAGATGCTGAACTTGCTAACTGAAAGGTCACAGGTTCAAATCCAGGCAGCAGCGTGAGCTCCCGCTGTTAGCTCCAGCTTCTACCAACCTATCAGTTTGAAAACATGCAAATGTGAGTAGATATCAATAATGTTTTGAATTTTTTGTAATATTCTGGTCCCAACCCATCCAACCCTGGGGTCTTTCCAGGTTTTAAATTGTCTATAATTTCCTCAATCTCTTTCTCTGATATTCCATAATTAATTTGTTTCTTGGATCTTTATTTCACAATGTTTATCTATATACTCTTCAACTTTCTTTCTAGGGGCTTCATTTGCTGTATATAGCTCCTGATAGAATTCCTGAAAAATTAGTATTTTATCCTCCATTCTCATGCACTGTTTTCCATCTTTATCTTTAATCAGTCTGGGTACCCATGAAGCCAGAAGATATGGTGAACAAACAATTTAGCCAGTTCTAGTGTGGAAGGGAGTTGCTTGAGGGGCACAAAATGTCCCTGTTTAGAGAACAAGTCAATTATAGTCCAAATGTTATTGTATCCATTACTGTCAGGCAAATCGACAATGAAGTCCATTGCTATTTGAGTCCATGGTTTAGTTGAATTTGTCACTGACTGTAATAATCCAGTGGGCTTGCCCACTTTCTGTTTGGCCTTAGCATAAGTGGTACACTCTTGCAAATAGTCTTTGACATCCTTGCGGATCGTGGGCCACCAAAACTGGCCGGAAAGCAACTTTAGGGTTTTTGTGAACCCAAAATGTCTTGAGATCTTGACATCATGAGATTGGGCCAAGACGGAAGAGTCAGGGGGATGTAAAACCTTAACCCATATGTCCACAAATCCCCCTGGTCTGTCTTTATGAGACTGGAGTCAGTTGTAACTGCGTCTCTTAGCTCATTTGCAAGTTCGACTGGGGAGATGGCAGGGACCACCCTACTTTGTTTATGGGAGCAGGTCTGCACCATCAGGCCCATCTGTTGTCGGGAGAAAACAGTAGTCCGCTGTTTTCCAGCCATCTTCGGGCGAATTCTAATCCTATAAAATGCTTCACATAAGTCCAGTTTGGTGAACACTTGTGCCTCCCCTAACTGAGCCAGCATGTCTTTCAGCAGCGGAAGGGGGTATTTATTAGTAGTACAGATTGCATTTAAGCCCTAGTAATCAACACATAATCTCAGACTACCGTCCGCCTTGGGGCAGAAGAGGGGCAGCCATGGAAGAGTTGGCTTGCTCAATAAAGCCCCTGGCTAGGTTTTTGTCAGTGAACTTCCTCAATGCTTTTTTTTCTGGCTCAGACATAGCATATAGCTTGGGGCTTGACAGTTTGGCCTTAGACTCAATCTCAATTGCACAGTAAGTTTTCCTGTGGGGGGCAGTTGGTCACACTCCTGTTCGCTGAACATGTCTGCGAAGTTGTGATATACACTGGGTATTTTGTCTAAAGGCATGTCTTGGGATGTGGCAGCCACCACATTGTCTTTCTCTATTATTCGGACCATTTGTGATGGCCTCTTAAAACTACAACTTCCATCATGGAAGGTAAAAGTTTTGGATTCCCAGTCAATCAGGGGTTTTTGCCACTGTTAGCCAAGGGACCCCTAAAATAATAGGCTGGTGTGCCATAGAAGAAATTAAAAACCGTAAGGACTCCCAGTGGGAGCCAATCTGCATTTCTAAATAGACTTTTCTGTTACAGGGTCTCCATTAGCTGTGGACCCATCAAGTTGCAAAAAAGCCACATGTGTTTTTAGAGGTCGGCCTTTTATTCCCATCTGGTTAGCTAGAGATAAGGAAATCAAACACCTAGTGCATCCACAGTCTCGCAATGCGTCTGCTTCCACCCGCAGACCCATCTCAGGATTTTGTAATGCTACCTTGACCCGCACAGTGTCACAGTTAAAACTCACCGGTGTGTATCCGCCCTGGGTTGATTTGATCTGCATTCGGGTGTCTAAAGCAGATGGTTGTCGCTTCCTAGCAACTATTCGGCTTCTCCTTCCTCCTCCCATTCCCCTCCTTCGGCTAGTAGTTGGCCAGAGGCTAGCACCATAACTGTTGCCATGGATGCCTTTCCTTTAACCACCTTAAGGGGGAGGGAAGCCTTCTGCAGAGTTGGGGACAAGGGAGAAGGCCTTCCTGGTGGTGGCTCCCCAGCTCTGGAACTCCCTTCCTAAGGAGATCAGACAAGCACCCATTTTGTCCACCTTTCATAAGGACTTGAAAACTGGAATATTCCATTGTGCCTTTGATTAGGCAGCTCACCAGAGAATTGGCTGGATCTTGCCTATGTACCTGCACTTTAGTTCTGCCTACCCCCTCTAATCTCGACACTTTATGGCCAGAGGTATTCCCTCTAGATTAACACTTTTGCACTTCCTCTCGGCTCTACTTACCCGAGCCCGGTTCCCTGCTCTGATTCTGTTTTTCAGCAATGTTATTCTTTTTATGATGTTGTTACTTGTGTCTATGATTAATTTTAATGCTGTTGTTATAATCTGTGATCGGGCTAGTCCCCATGTAAGCCACCCCGAGTATCCCTTGGGGAGATGGTGGCGCCGTACAAAAATAAAGTTGTTGTTGTTGTTGCTGTTGCTGTTGTTGTTATTATGTTAAGCTTTGAATGTGTTTGAATATAATGTGTAAACCAAGCACTTTAAATTCAGTAAAATTATTTAGAATATTTTTGAATTTTCTGAAATGTATCCAGCTCTGTCTCTCCCCCCCTCCCCAGTAAATGCACATCAATAAGCATTTAACCATGCAGTTTTGTCTACACAAAGAGGTCAAGTCAAGGAGTGTTGGGCAATATTTTTTTCTGGATAGGTGGTTTAATTCTGAATTCTGTGTGTTTTGACTCTTGCTATTCATGATAGTCTCGCTTCCTCTTCTTGTCATCTAAGGCTATTTTATAGAGATCAGATACAGTAATTGTTTATCCAACTGTAGTCTGGTGTTCAGTCTATAATGGTTCCAAGAGTGATGAAAGCACAGCAGGCAAATATACTCTCTTGTACTGCAAAACCAGAATGAGATTTTCCCATGCCATATTCACTGCAGTTCTCCCCCACCCCAAGTCTTGGTATCTAACTATGTACTTTAGAGATTTCTGTGTCTTGAATCTGTCAGGTACACATACACATCAGTTCCAGGTTTGGCAGGAACCACTGTAGGCACTGGGCAGTCTTTGTCATGCTCCACTTCTGAGGTGATAGTTTATTTATTTATATACTATTTTTATATCCTGCCTTTTTCAACTCTGCAGGGGAGTCAGAGCTGCCTTATAATCAGCAGAAATTTGATGTCATCAACAGACAATAGAAATTAATCATGTCAATTAAAACAAAAATTAAAAAAAAACATAAATATTAAAACACATAATAAGTACTATGTCCCTTCCTCTTCTGTATATGGGGGATATTTCCTCAGTTGCACTTTGTTTCTAAGTTACATGCCTTTCAGTGTCACAAGAGACTCAAAAGGTATGAGATGGTTTCAAAACCATTTCCTGTGTATGGTATTTGGGAGGGTTTAGATTACAGTTTGATTAGTTTTGTTACTCTTGCAAGGTATGTGTCACAGATGGGTTCTAACTCTTTTCTTGATCTTGGAGGTTCTCCCTTGTACTCATGGAGCGCATCTGGTTCCCCAAGTATCTTTAGCTGGCTTGAAGCAGCTGTCGTCACAAATGATGTTGGGATATATCGTGCTTTTCCAACACATTGTTTCTCTTAATTTACTGAATTTGATCTTACTTGATAATTCAAATGAATGGAAACACTGAGACATACCTCTGTCACTTCAATTATAGTCCTGCAAGTTTTAAAAAATCAGGATCAGAATGGCTTATGTTTCTAATTGTGTAAGTTCAAGTTCCAGCACTCATCAAGTTTAACAAAATGTTTGTTTGCTTATGCCATACTAACAGTGGTAAATGTGTTCTACCATTGTAGCAAGTTTCATCTCAATAGCCTTAAAAATGGGGGAGATGGGAGCTCCTGAAGTTTCCCCACTGACACAAAAGTTTCCCTTAATGCACATGCATGACCGCCATTAACAATGTAATTACGAAATTTTGTTAGTCTTGTTAGAGTTCTGGAATTTTCACCTCCGAAACATATAAAACACTTTAGAAATGAAGCACCAGCGCCCCCTAGTTTTGTAAGTACTTTTGAACTGTTTTTTTTAATGGATTGCAAATGCCTACTGGACAAAGTAACTTAGTATAATTGTACTAGTAATTTGTAAGGCAAGTGTGAGGTTGTGGGAGTGTCCTGTAGCTCTCTATTTAACCAGTACTTACACCAGATATATGTTGTCAGACAGTGTTCAACTCAACTGAAGAGACGTAAATAAGATTCCAGATGCTTTAATGCAGGTAAACCTTGTAAAACATCTTACAACAGTAGGTGAAACATGATAAATTCACAGGACCCCGAGCAGTCATGTTTTCTTCAGAACAACAAGTATAGCGCTGAGGCCGGGGGGGGGGGGGGGGGGAGCTATGACATCACATCTAGAGGTTGAGGAAGCCAAGAGGGCCAAACTACAAAGCAAACAGTATCACTCTCCGCCTGAAATCTTCAGAGTTCACTGAAAGCAAACATTAAAATATTGTCCTTGAGATGTCCATAAGGTCTTTTTCAAACCTGAAACAAAGGGGGAACATGCGTAATAAACAATAGTCAGAAGTTTGACACAGTTTTATTATTATTATTATTATTATTATTATTAACTTTATTTGTACCCCGCTAGCATCTCCCGGAGGACTCGATGCGGCTTACACAGGCCGAAGCCTCAAAACACAATACAATAGAGAATATAACATCACAACAACAAAGCAAATCAAACAATAAGCAAAATAACATAACACCGCAATACTAAGCAAATCAAACAATAAGCAAAATAACAACAATGACAGTACATCAAGACATTATTAAATTTTAATTCATGGGGGTATGCTCCCCACCATGAGCTGTGAATGGTGTCCTTATCTTCTTGATGATGGGCAGGAGCTGCGAGTCCATGACCTTCTGGTCTTCCTTGTGCTGCTCTGTCATCTCGTATTTCTCTTTCTCAGTGTCAAAGATTTTCCCTCCTGGTGCTTGGATTTGCACAGCTTCTTCTTGAAGTAGATGATGTTGAAGTGCTTGGGGAGCTTCACGCTGGAAATGTTGACCTTGGTGGACATGGTAATGACAAAGTTCTGGTGAACCCTTCGCAGAGGGACACAATGATGGCCAGATGAGTAGATGCTGGGTAGATGCAGGGAATGCTGTGGATGTAGCGTACCTGGATTTCAGTAAGGCCTTCGACAAGGTCCCCCATGACCTTCTGGCAAATAATCTAGTCCAACTTGGGCTAGGCAAAACTACAATTAGGTGGATCTGTAATTGGTTAAATGGACGAACCCAGAGGGTGCTCACCAATGCTTCCTCTTCATCTTGGAAAGAAGTTACAAGCGAAGTGCCGCAGGGTTCCGTCCTGGGCCTGATCCTGTTCAACATCTTTATTAATGACTTGGATGAAGGGTTAGAAGGCATAGAATCATAGAATCAAAGAGTTGGAAAGGCCTCATGGGCCATCCAGTCCAACCCCCTGCCAAGAAGCAGGAATATTGCATTCAAATCACCCCTGACAGATGGCCATCCAGCCTCTGTTTAAAAGCTTCCAAAGAAGGAGCCTCCACCACACTCCAGGGCAGAGAGTTCCACTGCTGAACGGCTGTCACAGTCAGGAAGTTTTTCCTCATGTTCATATGGAATCTCCTTTCTTGTAGTTTGAAGCCAATGTTCCGCGTCCTAGTCTCCAGGGAATCAGAAAACAAGCTTGCTCCCTCCTCCCTGTGGCTTCCTCTCACATATTTATACATGGCTATTATATCTCCTCTCAGCCTTCTCTTCTTCAGGCTAAACATGCCCAGCTCCTTAAGCCGCTCCTCATAGGGCTTGTTCTCCAGACCCTTGATCATTTTAGTCGCCCTCCTCTGGACACATTCCAGTTTGTCAATATCTCTCTTGAATTGTGGTGCCCAGAATTGGACACAATATTCCAGGTGTGGTCTAACCAAAGAGGGGTAGCATGACTTCCCTAGATCTAGACACTATGCTCCTATTGATGCAGGCCAAAATCCCATTGGCTTTTTTTGCCACAACATCACATTGTTGGCTCATGTTTAACTTGTTGTCCATGAGGACTCCAAGATCTTTCTCACACGTACTGCTCTCAAGCCAGGCGTCACCCATTCTGTATCTTGCATTTCGTTTTTCCTGCCAAAGTGGAGTATCTTGCATTTGTCACTGTTGAACTTCATTTTGTTAGTTTTGGCCCATCTCTCTAACCTGTCAAGATCGTTTTGAATCCTGCTCCTGTCCTCTGGAGTATTGGCTATCCCTCCCAATTTGGTGCCGTCTGCAAATTTGATGATCCTGCCTTCTAACCCTTCATCTAAGTCATTAATAAAGATGTTGAACAGGACCAGGCCCAGGACGGAACCCTGCGGCTCTCTGCTTGTCACTTCTTTCCAGGATGAAGAGGAAGCATTGGTGAGCACCCTCTGGGTTCGTCAATTTAACCAATTACAGATCCACCTCACCGTAGTTTTGCCTAGCCCACATTGGACTAGTTTCCTTGCCAGAAGGTCATGGGGGACCTTGTCGAAGGCCTTACTGAAATCCAGGTACGCTACATCCACAGCATTCCCCGCATCTACCCAGCTTGTAACTCTATTGAAAAAAGAGATCAGATTAGTCTGGCATAACTTGTTTTTGATAAATCCATGTTAACTTAGCGATGACCACATTTGTTTCTAAGTGTTTGCAGACCACTTCCTTAACAATCTTTTCCGGAATTTTGCCTGGTATCGACGTGAGGCTGACCGGACGGTAGTTGTTTGGGTCATCCTTTTTTCCCTTCTTGAAGATTGGGACCACATTGGCTCTCCTCCAATCTGCTGGAACTTCTCCCGTTCTCCAAGAACTCTCAAAGATGGTTCCAAAATGACTTCAGCTAGTTCCTTCAATACTCTTGGGTGTAGTTGATCTGGCCCTGGGGACTTGAACTCATTTAGAGTGGCCAGGTATTCCTTGTTTCCCTATTTGGGGTTGGATGTCCTCAAATCCCTCATCCACTCTGTCTTGCTGAGGTTGAAGGTGACTTTCTTTTTGTGAGAAGACCGAGGCAAAGAAGGTATTAAGTAGTTCTGCCTTTTCCCTATCCCCTGTCAGCAATGCCCCATCTTCTCCTCGAAGAGGCCCTATTGCCTCCTTGTTTTTCCTTTTTTCTACTGACATAAGAAAAGAATCCCTTTTTATTGTTTTTAATGTCCCTGGCAAGCCTGAGCTCGTTTTGTGCTTTAGTCTTGCGGACATTTTCCCTACAGGTGTTAGCTATTTGTTTGAATTCTTCTTTGGTGATTTCTCCCTTTTTCCACTTCTTGTGCATGTCTCTTTTGTGTCTTAGCACAGTTAGAAGTTTTTTAGACATCCTTTCTGGCTTCTTTGTACTTGTCCTATTTTTTCTCTTTGTTAGCACGGTTTGCAATTGCGCCTTGAATATTTCACTCTTGAGAAATTCCCATCCATCCGTAACTCCCTTGTTTTTTAGTATCTGTGTCCATGGAATGCTGCCCAGTGTTTCCTTCATTTGTCGGAAATCAGCTCTCCTTAAGTCCAAAATGCGGGTTTGACTTGTCTTAGTTTCGGCCTTCCTCTCTACCTCAGATTGCAGGAGCACATGGTCACTTGCCCCTAAGGATCTGACCACTTCAACCGCATCGTTCAGGTCCTCCACATTTGTTAGGATGAGATCAAGAGTAGCCAACCCCCTTGTTGCCTCTTCTACCTTCTGGACCATGGAATTGTCTGCAAGGCAAGTGAGGAATTTGTTGGACTTTGTACTCTTGGCCGATTTTGTTTTCCAGCAAATATCGGGATAGTTGAAATCTCCCATGACTAGTACATCTCTTCTCTGTGCCTGTTTGGTCAAATGTTGGCAGAAGACTTCATCATAGAATCATACATTTGGAAGTTCTTCCTCCTGGCTTGGAGGTCTGTAGTAGATGCCTACAACGAGATCTTTTTGAGTCCCACTTCCCTTGATTCTTATCCAGATGCTTTCAAGCATGATCGTAAAGTTTGCAGACAACACCAAATTGGGAGAGATAGCCAATACTCCTGTAGACAGGAGCAGAATTCAAAACGATCTTGACAGATTAGAGAGATGGGTCAAAACTAACAAAATAAAGTTCAACAGGGACAAATGCAAGATCCTCCACTTAGACAGAGAAAAACGAAATGCAAAGATACAGAATGGGGGATGCCTGGCTCGAGAGCAGTACATGTGGAAAAAGAGTTCTCGTGGACTAGTTAAACATGAGCCAACAATGTGATGTGGTGGCAAAAAAAGCCAATGGGTTTTTGGCCTGCATCAATAGGAGCATAGTGTCTAGATCTAGGGAAGTCATGCTACCCTTCTATTCCACCTTGGTTAGACCACACCTGGTCTAACCAAGGCGGAATAGTGTCCAATTCTTGGCCCCACAATTGGAGATATTGACAAGCTGGAATGTGTCCAGAGGAGGGTGACTAAAATGATCAAGGGTCTGGAGAACAAGCTCAAAGAGCTGGGCATGTTTAGCCTGCAGAAGAGAAGGCTGAGAGGAGATGATAGCCATGTAAAAATATGTGAGAGGAAGTCACAGGGAGGACGGAGCAAGCTTGTTTTCTGCTTCCCTGGGGACTAGGATACGGAACAATGGCTTCAAACTACAAGAAAGGAGATTCCATCTGAACATGAGGAAGAATTTCCTGACTGTGAAAGGCATTCAGCAGTGGAACTCTCTATCCTGGAGTGTGGTGGAGGCTCCTTCTTTGGAAGCTTTTGAACAGAGGCTGGATGGCCATCTATTGAATGCAATATTCCTGCTTCTTGGCAGGGGGTTGGACTGGATGGCCCATGAAGTTTCTTCCAACTCTATGATTCTATGATTTTAGAGCCCTGTTATGAGCAACGGTTCAGTTCCAAGCTGCTTCAGGAAGATGACATGCTTGCCTTAGTGGTGCCAGGTGAGCAGGATCACCACAGTCCCCAGGGGGTAATGGAAACTCACAGCTTTCTCTTGTGGAGGGTAAAATTCTTCTTGCCGTGACTCAGGAGTTGCCTCCATTCTTATAGTCTACAACAGGCTTTGTGATTGTGGTTGGTTCCTTCTCTCTCTTCTTCTTCTTCTCGATCTTTGTTTCCGGAGCTTTGTATTTGCACTTGTACATGGCTTTCCAGGCATACATGGCTGAATGGTAATACTTCCCAATCCCTCGGGCCAGCTTGTTGTCATCACTTGCTGTATTGAACACTGTTACTTGATAATTCAAATTAATGGAAACTCTGAGACATACCTCTGTCACTTCAATTATAGTCTTGCAAGTTTTTTATCAGGATCAGAATGGCTTATGTTTCTAATTTGTGTAAGTTCAAGTTCCAGCACTCATCAAGTTTTAACAAAATGTCTTCAGCCCACTGTCATTTGTTTGTTGGTTTATTTATGCCATATTTTTTCTGGAGTGGAATTCAAGGTGACTCACAAAAATAATTAAAATTCCTAATAACAGAATTAAAAAAATTAAAACCATGACATTCGAATAGTACATAATTATGCAAACATGCACTAATTTATCCAAGCAATTAGGATTTTTTCCTTCCCCTTCTGACTGCATGAAAATTTGATAGAACATCAGTGGAAGAGTAACAAAAGAAGTATACAGATGGGTATGTAAGTCCATTTTCTATGTATGGTTTAAATCCATGTCGTTGCTGCTCCCAAATCAGAAGTTTGGCCCTAGCACCCAACTACTACTATTCATAATTTCTTGTATAAGCAAATTAATGCTAATAATGTATTACAGTAATAGTATTAGCAAGAAATACTACTAACAAATCTCAACTGCACAATTAATAATTTCCAGGTTGATTGCTGGATTTAATTTTTTCTGTCTGTCGGTTGACCACAGAGATTGTTTGCTTGTGTAACAAATTATTTTGATCTTTGTTTCTTCAATAGCTTATCTTTTATACTTACACACTGAAGAAAACTTGCATCAGGTGAAAAATCTTGATTTAAAATGCACCAATTATTAAAATATAGAAATCAAAATATATATTATGTGAGGAAAGAGGCTAGACAATTCTTCAAAAATGTATCGAGTTTATACTAGTCATTAGCAAGATACATGGTAGAAATGGAATCTCTACCATGTATCTTGCTACTTCATTGCTCATATATCACTCATATTTTTATATGAGACTGAATAAAAATAGGAGACTGGGGAGGTAAGGTTATCCTTGTGCTCATCATCCCTACAAAATGTTTTCAAGTCAGATATATATGTGTCTAATTTAGATCTTGAACAAATTTCTGTGTGATTTGTATTGACATAATAGTTACAGCATTATCCCCTGGTGAGAGTAGTATAACATGCACATAAAAATGCCAGTTTTCAAAAAAGCTGCTTGAAAAATGATTGTACAATGCTTGATTTATCCCCTTTAAATCATCAGTTTCAGTTACCATAGGTAAATGTTTCCTTCATTTCAAAAAAATGTCATAAATTTAAGAAATATAAGTTTAAGGCATTTTTGGTTGAATGCAAATAACCTCTGGGCATGTATGCATGTGGTATCTGATATGCGAGACTGGTATTTTTTGTTCCAGTTTGTCTTGGGCCATAACCATGTTTGTGCCCTTGGGGTACAGTTGTTTATTTTTTACTTGGAAACTAGTTGGGAAACAACAGCCAATGGCTCAGGGGTTGGCACTGTTTAGGCAGCAGAATTTTGCCTAGCCTGGTTTTAGCAGATTCTGATAATTTAGATTAAACAATGAATCTGCATTTAAAGGAAAAAGCAACGTTGTAACAGAATATTTGTAATGTACGACTGTTTTTCCTATTGAAATATACAACCTTTTTAATTTTCTTTCAATGCAAATTTCAGAATTGCATTTGATGAACATGTTAAAACATGCTGTTGCATTAGCTTACATTCAGTGATGTGACAGCTTTCTAGCTCTAATCCCAGCCATTGTAAGAATGCAGCTGACTGATTCATGGGATAAAAATAGCCTTTTACTCGGACACAGTATACGTTGCCACTTGCTTTCTGCCTTTGTTAATTGTTGATAACTTTTGTGTAATTAGAGGCTAAGAAGTATAATGCCTGGAATGATCAACTGTAGTGCTTCACATTAAAAAACAGAGATATGAAAGATGGGTTGTTCTAAAACTCTCAATAAAAGAAAAAAATTAATATTTGCTTCCATCAGTTATACTGACTAGAGTGGAAATTCTTAAGGCTTGAGCCTGATGCCTGTTAATCTTTAATCAGCAGTATGAGTGAGAAAGGGCCCACTAGTGGCACGGAGGGGCTGCTGTGCTTGCTGACCGAAAGGTTGGCGGTTTGAATCCAGGGAGCAGGGTGAACTCCTGCTGTTAGCCCCAGCATCTGCCAACCTAGCAGTTCGAAAACATGCAAGTGTGAATAGATCAATAGGTACCGCTTCTGCGGGAAAGTAACGATGCTCCATGCAGTCATGTGGCCACATGATCTTGGAGGTGTCTACGGACAACGCTGGCTCTTCAGCTTAGAAATGGAGATGAGCACCAACCCCCAGAGTCGGACACAGCTAGATTTAATGTCAGGGGAAACCTTTAACTTTTCCTATGAGTGAGAAATAATAAAAGTCATTTGGATTTCCCTGCCTTTTTCTGAATTGCATCAATAGAAAGGATTTAAATCTTAATCATACAGTATTCTTCTGTAGCTGAGATCCTCCCTATATGTATTATAGTACATTGTTGCAGTCTACTTCATTCTCAGACTGAATGGTCATGTTGATAGAAGACCAACACATTTGTACCACACTTTGGTACACTCCCCCCCCTTTTGTTTTTAAAGTACATTTTGTTTGTTTTTAAAGTACATTTTTTAAAAACTCAGGTCAATGCCAAGACACCGTAGGAACAATGTTTTCATTTCAGAAAGTAAAATAGATGTCAATCCAGTAGGGATATAGAAACAACCATTTTCTCCTTGAGATCCGGCTCTTCTGGTAGCACAGTACATTTGTTGTAGCTGCCACACTATTGTGTAAAGCAGAGCATTTCATGTAATACCAGATATGTTCAAATATCTGGTATTCCATGAAATTTTTATGTTCATGTTGGAGACAAGCAATTCCTTCTGATGTAACTCAGTCTTATTACTGCCTATTTTATCAAAAAGGTAAATGTTTATGGTGAACTTATGTATTGTTTTATGTCATATACTGTTATTTTTGTTGAATATTTGTTTGGAACTGCACATATAAACAGTTTATGAAGAAAATTAATGAGCTGTTCTACATAAGAAACATGATTTCGGCAATGGCAATCTGGGTGGTGAGGTAGAAGAAACTGTCTGTTTATCATGATCTGTGTATTTATTCAATTATTTAATCTCTTCCCTACATCTAGGATTTGCTCTGACTCATATTTATTTAGCAAGGCAATTTCAGGCCCCATCTACACTGCCAATATAATCCAGTTTCGGAATCCAAATTATCTACTTTGTACTGGATTATATAGAAGTGTAGATCCAGCCCAAGACTCACCTTCTAACTTCTACCTCAGGATTCAATTCAAGAAGAGTCAGGCATTCTAAAGAACCAAGCTAGAAGATGCCATTTTATTCTCACATTTTTGGATATTTGTGAGCATTCTCCTCTTCTATATTAAGAGACATTGGCCTTTTCAACAGTGGTGTAGTGTAAAGCTCAGCCAGTAGTACGTACCTTGGTGATTTTCCAGCGGCCAGTCTGTTTGGATGGTCTTCTTTCTGATCATGGAGGAGATATGAACTTTTTGTGAAATTAGACTATGCATTAAAATATCCCACATCATAACTGAATAGGGAACTGAATTTTTCTTTATACAACCCATTTTTTATGTTCAAGCAGTGTAACAAAGTCTGTAAACAAATGGGGAGGTATGGGAACAAATAATAAAATAATAGTATAATAATGCTTTATTTCTAGATTACCCTCTGTGATGAATTGCCTACCTGTAGGCCAGGAAAAAGCTCAGGAAGTAGGCCCAAGTATTTTTGGCAGCCATTTTGTGGGATGGTGCATGGAGGCATCCATCTTAGGTTAGTCATTTCCTAGAGGAGGCGGAGCTTAGAAGCAAACTGGAGGGAAATGTGGAGAACCTTTGTGATTGGCTGGGAGAAAGTGGGTGGAGCTTAGTTGAAGTGCAGAAAAAAAATCCTTTAGGAGTGCGTTTTAAAATCTGACAGTTTAGTCAGGGTCTGAGTGTTGAAGAAGAGAGTTAGGCTTGAGAAGAGAGTTAGGAGAGGAGAAGTTAGTAAGCCAAAGTGGTTAGTTAGAGAATATAGATAGCTATTAGAGAAGAATAGCTGGTATAGAGATATAAACAGATCCAAAGGAAAAGGACTGTTTGAAGTACTAGGAATTCTAGTCAGAAGGAAGTCTGCTAGTTTCCTGAGGGAGTGAAGAGGTGTATTGGAAATCAAGTACTGAACTGTTTTAAGTAACCATAAGCTTCATCTCATTCTTGCAACCGTTATGCTTAAGTGCTTATGTTTGTGAAAACAACACAAATAAACAACTTTGTTCTTTGTTAATCAACAACTGTCTCAGAGTGTCTCTGTGTAAAGAAGTTCTAAAGCAAGTTAGGGAAACAGAGGTTCCAGAATGGTGGCAGCGACAATTTAGAAGAATCTCCATGTTATTCACCTCAGTGTTCTGAGCCCTGAGCGAATTCAGCACATTCCGGCTTACTTAAAAAACTCTGGTCAAACAACAACTGCAAACTCATTTTAAATTGGGTGGTAGCCAGTTTCCGTAATAAAGATACCACAGAATACAGTGTATTGGTGGTAGATTCTCTGCAGCCTCCAAAGAATTAATTGAATTTAAAATAATAATTCATTACACCCTCTCTCCCCATAGGGACTCAGGGAGGTTTACATGCATACAGAACAGGCAAAACATTCAATGCCATGCTTAAAACACACAACAATCAAAAATACAAAATGAACATTTGAAAACTTATTATCAAAAAGAATTAAAATTAAACATAATAAGAAATACAAATACTTAAAACATACTTACTCTAATAAAACATAATTAGACAGGAACATATATCCTAACACAGAAACTACTCAAATTTAACAAGCGCATAGCATC
Source organism: Anolis sagrei (assembly GCF_037176765.1). Classification (NCBI taxonomy): domain Eukaryota; kingdom Metazoa; phylum Chordata; class Lepidosauria; order Squamata; family Anolidae; genus Anolis; species Anolis sagrei. The sequence continues at coordinate 57,502,161 of NC_090026.1, forward strand.
AATTGTAATATTTATATTTATTTTGCTATCCCTACTGATGGTGATTTGATTGCATGGTCTCTATTCCTAGAGAGTCAAGTTGATGTCTAGCAGAAGACTAGAAATGAATTATGGCTGCAACAGAGCTTTCCTGCTTTACTTATTATCCCCAAATACTTCAGTAGCAGCCGCTCACCCAATTTGTGGTGGCGAGTGAGTTCTTAATGTATATTTAGAATTATTTTAATTTTATGGATGTATTTATGATGTATTTTATATTATGTTTGTCATCGAATTGTTGCCTGTTTGGAAGCCGTTCTGAGTGCCTCCAGAAAGGTCGAGAAGGATGGGGAATAAATGTTTTAAATAAAATTTCTTTCTCCAGTAACTGAGCAACTGGGAGGCATTATTGAAAGGCTTTACTTCTCATGACTAGTCGAAGGAGCACACAACCCCCCTGTTGCAACAGATTCTCTGGCTGCCAGTTTGTTTCTGGGCACAATTCAAAGTGCTGGTTATGACTTATAACCCCCCCCCCCCTTTAAATATATATTTATTTTAGGACATACACATACACAAACACAACAGTTACAATTCCCACTGTAACGTCTTAGGAGAGAGGAGGGACGATTTATTATTTATTACTCTTAATGGTGCCACCAATGTGTGATGTGAGGTATTATTGGGAGATATGGCACACTGGACGCAGAACTAATGGAGATGAGGCAGTCTTCAAACAAAAGAGAACAAGTTTATTTTGAACAAAGCGTATGGTTGCAGGCTGTTGATAAACTTGGAAATACTTTGAGAACTTTACATGTAACTTGGTTGCAATACAGTTCACACTTCTGGATGTTACAACTTGTAATTGACTTTTACTGTGGTGAAGCACTTTCTTAAACAATGTTTCCTGAGGTGAATAGCCTTCCTGTCTGATCCTTCTGTGATCAAACCCCAGATCTCTAGTTCATTTCTAACTAGTGATCTAAACAAGCTTCTATTAGTCCTCTCTAACTAATGAAACTAATTAGGTTTCCCCTTCAGCCTTCCTAAACTGAAGAAACCTCTGACTATTCACAAACACTGCTTCTCTACTTCCCACTCTCTCTCTCTCAACTGCTAACTCCGACTCCAAAACCCTAACTCCTCACTCCTCGGAACCTAAAACCTAACTCATGACTGTTCACTCCTCTGAACCTAAACCCTAACTCTGACTGAACTTAAACTGTCGTTTTTCAAACTCTCCCCTCTAAGCTCCTCCCACTTCTCTACAGCATCGTCTCCATGGTAACGCACTCCTCTCAGCTAGGCCGCTCCAGCATTAGTGCAGCCAATCTAAACACCAATACAGTTAAAATCATATAATTTATAATCAACTTCTTTACACCCACCACCACCACGAGGATTATTTTCTTTCACACATTAATCCTTTTGGAGACAAGTCTTCTAGATTTACATACTGTATAACATTTGTATTCTATTTCTTATGGCCTGATCTCTAGACTTGTTCATAGTGTAATTCTTTACCTGGTTCCATCTTTCTTCAACTTCTTGCATTCTATTTTCATTACATTTTGAGTCATTTAATTTTACATCCATAATTTCAAATTCCATTTGGTCCACCATATACTGAAACCATTTATTTACTGTCCACTTTTATTTGTCTTTCCATCCAAATACTATGACTGCTTGTGTACACTCAGTTATTGCTTCCTTTATTTCCCTGTTATTTCCCATTCCCTCTCTTTGTACTAGGACCGCCATTTCTTTTGTTATAACCCAATCAGTCCCTAATATTTGGTTTGACACATTTTGTATTGTCTGCCAAAAATATTGTACCTGTTCACATTCCCACATAAGGTGCATAAACCGCCCTTTCTGTTGGCATTCATGCCAGTACTGACTGGTCCCCTTTTTATAATAGTATGCTAATTGACAGGATGTATGATACCACTTATGTAATATTTTCCTCCTCATTTCTCTTACTCTTGCATTCCTTGTAGTCCCTATTGTCTCTACCACTTGTCTCATGTCTTGTTCTGTAATTTGTAACTCCATTTCCCACATACTTTTCAAGTTCCGTATTGTACACCCGTCGGCCTCTATTAACATTGTATATATTTTACTTGCCTGTGCGTTGTTTCCTTTTCTTTCATTATCTTTTTTTTTTAAAATAATTTTTATTGAGTGTTTTTGGGGGAAATACATCAAGAGAGTGTCAATCATTGACGTATCATTGATAAAATTAGTCGAAAGGTAGTGAGTCAGGTTCAGGGATGTGGGGGGAGAGGGAGAGGAGGGGGTAGGGGGGGATGTGCTTGGGATTTAGGGATAGTGTACGGAGAGGGTGGGGGTTGGGGAGAAGAGAAGTTAGTTAGATTATCTAATGATTAAAGCCCGGTTCGCCTGTTAGGTTTGGGTTTGGAATTCTTTGAGTTCTTCGCAAGCTTCCTCTTTATGTTGTGGTTAGTTGATATTGAAGAAATTCCTGACTGGAGACCAGTCTACTTTGCTGTTCGACCTTGATTTCTTATTTTTCAAGTGTTCCGATAGGCAATCCATATTCATTATATCCAGTAGTTTAAGTATCCATTCGTCAATCGTAGGGGTTTCTTTGTGCTTCCACTTTTGGGCTACCACTATCCTTGCTGCAGTTGTCATGTGGAAAAGCATGTGCTTAGTCTGGAACCTTTTCTTTCATTATCTTTTCAAAGGTGGTATCTTCTCTTTTTACCATATTAATATTTTCTTTAGTATTTAGATAGGTACAAATTGCTCTTATCGGTAGCCAATTTTTCTGTCCAAGCCATTGTTTAATTCTGTTCTCCCTTACCCTTCCCTCACTATCGTACAATTGTTCTATTCTGTCTATTCCTTTTTCCTTCAATATCTGGATATTTCTATTCACATTTGATTCTTTCTCTTTATTAATTGACCATAATGTTGACATTTTAGATTTTAAACTGCTTCTTCTTCCTTGCCACTTCTTCCACACTTGCATTGTTCCTTTCATTGGCCCTGTTAGTTTATCAATATGCCTTTTATCCCATTTTCTATATATTATTTCTTCATGATCAACTCCATTAATTTCCTTCTCAAATCTCACCCATTTTTTATTTGTCACTTGTAATTTTATTAGTCTTTTGATTTGGAAGGCATCGCTATAAAGCTCTAGACTAGGACAACCCCATCCTCCTTTCATTTCTTTTGCAATTAACAGTTTTTTCCTTACTCTTGGTCTTTCCCCCCCTTCAATCCAATAATTAAGTTTCCTATCCCATTCTTTAATTTAACCAGGGGAGGAGTTCCTGAAAGTACCTGGAATTGATACATAATTTTTGGAATTATCAACATTTTCAGTGCTCTTATCCTAGACATCTGTCTCAGGTTTTTATTTTTTCAAGTATTCAATTGTTTTAGCATTCTTTTCCATACTTCCCTGTAATTTCCATCTATTATTTTCTCTGGTGTTTTATATATCCAGATAACCAAATACTTAATTTTTTTAAATTCCCAGTTTTAATCCCGATTCTTTCTTTATCTCTAATTGTTCAATCGTTGGGGGGGGGGGGGTGTTAATTAATAATATATCTGATTTTTCCATATTTACTGATAACCCCAATTCTTGTTTAAACACCCTCAAGATTATTTTAATTTACTTGATCATTTTCCTTGCTTTGTGTGTTAAAATTATTGTGTTGTCCGCAAATAAGTTTTGCCTCAATTCCTGTCTACCAATCTGATAACCTTCCCACATTCTATCCATCCTTATTTTATATCCTAAGGATTCTATTACCAAAGCAAATAACATTGGGGATAATGGACACCCTTGTTTAGCCCCATTTTCGATATCAATATTCTCTGTTCTTTGTCCATTTACTCTAATGCAAGCCTGATTTCCCCTGTATATATTTTTAATCATTTCACAAAAATCATTCCCCAAATTTAGTTCATTACATAATCTATATAAATATTTGTGGTTTACTTTATCAAAAGCTTTGTACACATCTAGTTTTAGAATTGCCAGCTTTCTTTTAGTTTTAGTTGCATGACAGATTGCATTGATAACATTTCTTATTGGCTCACAAATTCTCCATCCTTTGACAAACCCATATTGATCTTCTCCGTGGAACTCTCTGCCCCGGAGTGTGGTGGAGGCTCCTTCTTTGGAAGCTTTTAAACAGAGGCTGGATGGCCATCTGTCAGGGGTGATTTGAATGCAATATTCCTGCTTCTTGGCAGGGGGTTGGACTGGATGGCCCATGAGGTCTCTTCCAACTCTTTGATTCTATGATTCTATGATTCTATGATTCTCCTACTATCTTTGGTAAAATAGCTTCCATTCTATTTCCTATGATTTTCATGAATATATCATAATCTTAGTTTGCTAGACTGATTGGACGATATGATTCTGTTTGTCTATCTGACTTCAAGATGGTAATAATTTCAGAACATTTCCATATTTGTGGAACAATACCTCTTATACCTCATTAAACATTTCCGTCATATATGGTACCAATTCATACATAAAGATCTTATAGAATTCTGCTGTGAATTCATTTATGCCTGGTGCCCTATATTTCTTCAAAATACCTGGATAGTTGCTGAGAATGCCCAAGTAAATCTCTGATTATTCATTATCAACTTCTGGTATATGGATTGTAATTCTCCCCTTCATCTCAATGTCTCAGATGAGAGGTCTCTTAATGCAATTATCTGGTTTCATGAGTAAGTTTTTGACTTGATCTTAAGGATTGCGCATGCATCGAGGATTGCGCATGCATTGACAGAGAGTTTAGACGCTCTGGAGGAGAGCTCCCCATCATAAAGTATAATTACTGAGATACCCTGGAATTCCATATCCCAGAATTTGCAAACTGACCACATGAAAGGAGAGATAAGAAGGATTTGAAAAGGTAAAAACTTTTAAAAGTGGTCAGAAGTGGAGGAGTTAGCTGGAATCGGCCGTTTGCCATTTGCAAGATAACGTGAGTACAAACAAAGAAGAAGGGAAGGGAAAAGATATGGAGACAAGAAGTAACAGTGACCTGATTCCCAATGAAGCTCTAGAAGTTAAAATGGATAGAATGTTCATATATATGAAGGAAAAAATTTCTGAAGTGGTTACATTGTTACAAATTATCAAAACAACTTCAGAGTTGCTTAACGGACAGGTGAAGAAATTAGAAGCAGAACAATGTAATCAGAAAAGCCAAATAAAAATGGTGAATGAGAGCATGAGGAAGCAGAACGATAGACTTACTTATTTGGAAGATCAACAAAGACGCAAGAACCTTTGCATTCGAGGCTTCAATCACAACTTTGGAGCAGGCAAAAACTTAGCAGATGTTTTCCAAGCATGGCTTAAGCAAAATAAATATGAGATAAATATACAAGATATAGATAGAATTCACTGGAGTTTGGGTCAGAGAGGACCAGAGAAATCTAAAGACATTTTGGTTTCCATTGTAAGGGGGGGGGGGGAGATAAGAATGACCTATAAATCCCTGTACGGCTCAGGTTCAGGCTATTTGGTAGCTTGTATCTCCCAGTATAAACCTGCCTTGGCCCCGAGATTCCCAAAAAAGACCTTTCTCTCAGTCTAGCCACCATATCAAGTACGGTTGGTGGAAATGCAAAAGAGGGCCTTCTCATCTCTGGAACTCCCTGCCTGGGGAAGCCAGAATGATCCACTTACTTATCTCCTTCTAATGGCAACTTTTTATTCAAGCAGGTTTTTTTTTTTTTTAAAAAAAAGAAAGTTTTTAAGATCTAGCCAGGAGGTGCTGTGTAATGTTTTATGTATTTAGTGGGTTTTCATAGATTTTTAAAATATGTAACTGTATTTTAATAGTCCTATATTTAATTCAATTTTAGTGTTTATATGTTTCAGATTTTAATTTGTACATTGTATTGTTTTTAATATTGTAAGCCAATTTGAGTCTCTTTGAAGAGAGAGAAAAAAAGAATATAAATATAGTATTAGTGGTAGTTATAGTAGTAGCAATAGTAGTAGTAGTAGATTTTAATAACCTTTTCTCCACTTATCCTCTGGTTTAAAACCTGTATGGATTGTCAGCTAAAAGATATGACGTATTATGCATGCTGGGAATAAGTGTTTCTTCAATTTGTCTTGAATTTCCTTCTCATTATCTTCCGAGACCCTGATTCTAGTATAATGAGGGAGGAAGAATAACATCTCTCCGGGCACTCTACAGTGGCACTGTAATGCAGTTTGGACCCGATTTGGGAGGAACCTCTTTCCTGTCCAGGTGATTAGATTGACAGGTCAAAAATTGGTTTGAGGCCAGAGAATTGCTCTGCAGCCCCCCTCCCCCCCACACACTTCTGGGAGAGATGCTCACCAACACTCCAGATGCACAGGAGTGAAAACAAAAGGGGAAAGTGAGAGAAGTGGACGTAATCAATTACCCTTCACAGGAAGTCAATCAGCCCCCTGCTAACCAGCCATACCCTTTTGTTCCAAATTTTACAAAGAGCACCAGCAATGATGGGTGTCTACAATGGGCCCTGCATTCTGTGGAGCCCATTTTTGGGATCTGGGATACATATGGAATTTGCTGCAGTGCATTAAAGGGCTTAACTTGTACTTTTCTGCAACTTTCTTTCATATGCTGAATACCCTTAAATCTATGCTGCAGCACACATTGGCGGTGTGTGTTTTGTAGCCACTGCAGTTTCAAGTCATCTTGTTTATTGTGTTAGTGTAGACATGCCCTCTATCAAGTTTATCAGGCTTTACCTTCTTCAGATTTGTTTCTAAACTAAAAGAAATAGCTATCTTTCTTTGCTGTGCCATTGTTCAATCCCCAGATCATTGTGTTATGCCTTTTTTTACGATTCCACAAAATCAACTCAGTTTTCCAATAAACTATATTGAGGAAACTTGCCTTCTTATGCTGGGGAGTTTTCTGTTCTCACATATCAGATTCTCATCTGATATCCATAACAACTTCACATAGTACAAGTTTTCTTCTCGGAATGGGAAATTGGAGATATTTCGGAATAGGTGTAAACCAGATGTGGGGCAAAATCTACATTCAATTCTAGATACTTTTTTTCCCCCTTTGGGGTGGTTATTCCCCATTCCATTATCCCCCAACCCAGAATACTATATTTTATTGGGATGTTGTGTGGTTTCCAGGCTGTATGGCTGTGTTATAGCGGCATCTGTGGCTGGAATCTTCAGAGGATCTGATGGTAGTCTGGAGATGCCTGACCGCAGATTGTAGGCAAAACGTTGCTGCTAGAACATGACCATACAACCCTGAATTGCTGCTAGAACATAGGCATACAAGGCTGAAACCACACAACACCCCAATGATTCTGTCAGTGAAAGCCTTTGACAATATTTATTTATTTATTTATTTTTGTGACTGACCGTGTTTCCCCCAAAATATGACACTGTCTTGTACTTATTTTTCCTCAAGAAGAAACACTGCTTATTTTCAGAGGATGTCCTCTTTTTATTAAAATGGGGCTGATGAGAAGGGCTGTCCGTTTTCTTTACCGCTCCGCACTGGTACAAGGAAGAGGATGTGTTTGTTGCTGTCCTTCAAGAAGCCATGTGGAGCAAGGGTTTGGAGTGAGGGGATGGGGCCCAAGCCTTTCCCTTTGGGGGACCCTGATTACCTCCTTGCCTCTAGGGTTTCTTTTCCATTTGGGCTCTTCTTCTTTTAAATTAAAAGTAAATATAATTTAAGTTTTAAATTACCTCTTCCTTTACTTGCTCCTTTGCCCTCTCCTTTGTCTTTTGGCCTCTCGGCCTTCCTCTGGCCATGGCCGGGGTCTTAGTTGCCCTCTCAGTGGGAGGGAAGCTCCCTGGGAGTGCCACCTTGCCTCCTTTTTTGCCCCTCTAGTCTCCTTGCTCAATGGTGCCTTTTTTTGCCTCTCCTGGCCGTCCTTCAGGGCGTAACCAAGGCAGCTAGTGAGGAGCCGCCTTTTAGTCCCAGCAAGAGATACCTTTTTAGACCCAGCCATAAAATAAGCCATAGTAAGATTTCTAAGCATTTGCGCAATATAAGTGTAAAGGGTTACCCTAATAGATGTTATGAATATCACACTATGTGTCCCTCAACTGTAGAGGATTCTGTTCCCTTTATCCCTGTATATTTAAGTTTAATATACACTGCCACCAAATAGAGAACACTTCAGCAGGCTACCTGTGTAGCTTTTAGGTGAGGCACATAGAGGATTTTGTTTGGTATGAACAAAGAAAGATGTTTATTTATTGATTTAGAACAGGCACAGAAGCTTAATGGTTGCAGTATATTTGTACAAAGCATTATGGTTTCAGAAGTAGTTCAGTGCTTGAATTACAGGTTCCAGTCAAAACCTTCAAACTGAGAAATTTTTAGTATTCCACTATTTATTTATCGTGTCATCAGCAACCATACCATTGTGTTACAATTCTAACAGAACAAAACAAACTCACAGATTAAAAAGAAAAAAAACACACACAGAGATTTTGCAAACTTGGTAGTTGGTTAAATGTCCTTTGACCAGTATCTGGCCACTTGGAGTGCCTCTGGTGTTGCCGCAAGAAGGTCCTCCATTGTGCATGTGGCAGGGCTCAGGTTGCATTGCAGCAGGTGGTCTGTGGTTTGTTCTTCTCCGCACTCGCATGCCGAGGATTCCACCCTGTAGCCCCATTTCTTAAGATTGGCTCTGCATCTCGTGGTGCCAGAGCGCAGTCTGTTCAGCGCCTTCCAAGTCGCCCAGTCTTCTGTGTGCCCAGGGGGGAGTCTCTCACCTGGTATCACCCATGGATTGAGGTGCTGGGTTTGGGCCTGCCACTTTTGGACTCTCGCTTGCTGGGGTGTTCCAGCGAGTGTCTCTGTAGATCTAAGAAAACTATGTCTTGATTTAAGTCGTTGACGTGCTGGCTGATACCCAAACTAAACAGTTCCTTCAAAACAAACAGCTCAGTTCTCCAGGGTCTAATTACACCAATAGTTCTTCCATGAGGAAGGCGCGTCAAGCCAACCCCGACTGGGACCACCTTCCACCTGGAAACCAATGCCTTCACTGTGGGAGAAGATGCGGGTCAAGAATAGGGCTCCACAGCCACCTACAAACCCACAAAAATAGTCATCAAGGAAGACGATCTTACTCATCCAACGAGGGATCACCTAAGTAAGTAAGTAAAGTCTTCCTTGAAGTAACTATTATTATCCTGTGGAGGATCCTGTTTCCTTCAGATGAACAGCAGGCCCCTTCAACCTCGGCCCTTCCCTCCTTACCTTACTTGCTTAAGTTGGCTAAAGTTGACGATGTTTCTCCTTCATCAGTCCCGGTGATTCCTAAGCGTACTGATGCTATTTACAAAATTGACCTGTCTAATGCCGATTGGGTTATGCGTCCCCCTAGGGCAAATACCATCGTTGCCAAGGCTGCAAAGGCTAGACGTCCCAAAGGAGCCTCATTGACCCCAGTTGATCGGGAGGGTAAGAGAATAGATGCCATGGGGGAAAAGGTGCATTTGTCATGGCCCACTATGCTACATACATCAAAGCTTTTTATGGTCCAAAATCCTGCCTTACCTCAAGACCTTACCACCTGAAGAGCAGAGATTGCCCAGGGCACTCCATTTGGAGGCTGTCGCTCTGTCAGTTTCAAAAAGACTTTGCAAAGCATCTGATAGAGGCCGCTGGAACGTTTTTTGCCACTGCGACATCTATTCGTCATCATGTTTGGCTCCGGTCTTCTTCTCTTTCAGAGGCGGGCCGTATTTTAGCGGAAGGTTTGCCTATGCACGACCAGGGTTTGTTCAATCCAGATACTGATGATAAACTAAAGCATACACAGGAGGTACGCCAGGCGGCCCATAAGCTGGGTCATCCTTTCCAGCCGTTTTACCAGCAGAAACCTCGGTGGCAGCCTTCCTCCTCCTTTTACCGTTTTGGTAATTCTTTTACGGGGAACTCAAGGTCTCGTAGCGCGGGTGCGAATAGGTTCCAATTCAGTCATAAGCAACCGTTTGCGTCCAACGCCAGGTTCCAGCCATACCAGGGCAAACCAAAATCGCAAGGTGGGGCCAAACGTCGTCTTTGATGTTCACAGTCAGATGTTTTTGCCACCCCCTGTTCAGCCTGCTGTGGGCGACTGTTTGGAGCTTGTTTTAGCTCCTGTTGCCTGTGTTGCTTCCTCGAGCTTTTCCCACCCTGGGGCTGATTGTCCACCGCTTTTTGATAATAGGTTGCCCTTTTTTCTGGATGCTTGGTTGAACATCACCTCAGACTCCTGGGTGTTACGAATTATTGAACAGGGATATTCCTTGGAGTTTCATAGCCAGCCCCCGTTGGGGCACATTAGGTCTGCCTCACCCTCACCTGCTTTGTGGGAGGAGGTTCAGACTCTACTTAGTAAAGGGGCGATTTCGCCAGTTGCTCCTTCTTCATTTGGCCATTGTTTCTTCCCCGTTACTTTTTAGTTTCTAAACGTGGGGGTGGTTTCCGTCCCATTTTAGATCTACGGGATGTTAATGCGTCCATTTACTCAAGGAAATTCAGAATGGAAATTCAAATTGCTTGCATCTTGCCATTGTTGAATAAAGGCTTTTGGTTTGTAACGATTGACTTAAAGGATGCGTATTTCCATATTTCGATCACAGCGCAACATTGCAGGTTCCTCTCTTTTTTGGTTGGGAGCCAAGGATACTGTTTCAATGAGTTGCCGTTTGGCCTCACGACTCCCCCCCCCCCCGTGATTTTACAAAATGTATGGCGGTGGTGGTCACTTACCTCCGCACTAGGGGTGTTACGGTTTACCCGTACCTGGACGACTGGCCCCTAGTTCGCGTAGCCAATTACAAAAATATGTGTCTTTTTCCCTCTCTCTTCTCCAGTCCCTAGGACTTGTAGTGAATTGGGAGGTGTCCATCCTGTCTCTGTTACGTCGAATCCAGATTATTGGTGCAGTACTGGACTCTATGCAGGAGGCAGCTTACCTTCCAAACGACCGTTTTTCGGCCCTCCAAGCCTTGATCGAGCAGATTCTCACTCCGACAAGACCTGTGCAAGAACAGGTTTATTCGCCTAGAAGACAGGCTGGATCTCCTCCTGTCTCAAGGAGACCAAGTGTTATATCCAGAGGTATCCAAGTTGAAGCTGACGGCTTGGCGAATCCGCCCTGGCCTTTAACTTCTATCTCTGGTTTATCATGTTCGGTCCTGGGGTACATAGAAGCTGCCCATTGAGTGTCTACCAAACGATCGTACATCTATAAATGGGCACGATTCTCCAAGTATGTAGCCTTAAAAGGTTTGGATCCTCTTTATGCCCCTTTATCCTTAGTTTTGGGATTTTTGGTATCGTTATTGGAATCTGGTCTTTCTTTTTCTTCTTTGGAATGTTATCTGGCTGCGATTTCGTAGTTTAGAAGGAAGGCTGGTCTCCCATCCTGTTTTCAGACCCATTGGTCAAGTTGTTTTTAAGGGGTGTTAACAGCGTTAGGCCTTCAGTGGCACCTGTGGTTCCAGCATGGGATTTGGAGTTGATGCTTTCTTCTTTCACAAAGTCTCCCTTTGAGCCTCTGTCAACGACAGATATTATGTATTTGTCCTGGAAAACCGCTTTTCTGGTGGCCATAACTTTGGCTAGATGTGCTAGTGAACTCCGTGCTCTAAGATCGGATGCCCCTTACGTTACATTTCATAAGGCAAAGGTTATTTTACGCACAGACATTCCCTTTCTGCCTAAGGTCGTGTTGCGCTTTCACATGTCCCAAGAAATAGTCTTACTGGCCTTTTTCCAAAACCCTTCCACTCCTTTGGAGCGGACTTTGCACCTCCTTGATGTCTGTAGGGCTTTAGCTTTTTATGTTGACAGGATGGCTGGGCTCTGGAAGTCCACTAGGTTGTTTGTCAACTACCAGAAGGATGCCAGTGGCCTTCTGGTGTCATCTCAACGTATGTCATCATGGATTGTCTCAATGATCTGTTTGGCTTATCAGCTGGCACGCAAGGATCCACTTCTTCAGCTGAAAGGGCACTCCATGAGATCAGTGTCCATGTCGGCAGCGTTTATGAAAGGTGTTTCTTTGGATGTCGTATGCCGTGCCATGACCTGGTCGAATCCACTCACCTTTGTGTCACACTACAAGATGGATGTTGTCTCTAAGAGAGATGCGCAATTTAGAAGGGCGGTCCTCTTCTCTGCGGTGGCATGACGCCCACCTGTCAATGTTAGTAGCTTGCTAGTCTACCACATGTACGATTCACAGGGACCACGACAGAGAATTATAGGTTGCTTATCTATAACCGCAGTTCCCTGAGTGGTCACCTGTGAATTCATACATTCCGTCCTCCCCTCTTCGTCATGCTTAATTGTTCTGGCTGCTTTGCAGCGTGAGAGAACTGAGAGGCTGGGGCCTGCCCACTGGCTATTTATGCTGCCGGAGGGGAGTGGGCGGGGCTTGTATTAATCTGTCATTTTTATCTCTCTAGAAGGTCCCGAAATTGCTCTGCACAGGCACAGAAACTACCACATGTACGAATTCACAGGTGACCACTCAGGGAACTACGGTTACAGGTAAGTAACCTATAATTCCCTGTGCACCCCTCTGCCTCCCTGTCCGGCCTCTGGGTTTCTGGGTCCTTCTATGCTTTTTTTAAGTCAGGAGAATTTATATGTGTGATTCTAATGCACCATAGAATTGTTGCACACCTTAATTTTGGTAATGTAATTTAGCCCAAAAAAAAAGGTGAGCATTAGACTTGAAGAAATATAAAGGTGGTTGCTAATGAACAAACAATGGTTCCAATGTCTAAAATAGCAACCTTTTCAAGCCTCCACTAGTTGTTTGCTATGTATATCATTGGTTACTGTATTGTATTTGTGTGTATTGGTTTGCAGTTTTCTTTAACCTCTTTGTTGTGGGAGGGTCAGCAGACCATGTGATCAGAACTGATCATGTTCAGGACTTAAGACTTCATTTTAGAAACAGTACAGTTTTGACTTCAGTAGAGAAGTATGCTTTAGACTTCAATGCAGGAACTGTATGCTTACAGACTAGACAGAGATTCCATTAGACTCTCAGAACAGAGAGATGCTTTGGACCATGGACTATTGATTAGCATCTGATAAGTATCAAGGGAACCGGGAGTCAAAAATATCTTGTTCTGGGTGTCTTACAGACATCCGAGCCAGGATGAAAAACTCGATGAAGACTTCTGTCAACAGTTGACCAAACAGGCACAAAGAAGAGCTATAGTAGAATAGATTTCAACTATTCCGATATTTGCTGGAAAACAATCTCAGCCAAGAGTACAAAGTCCAACAAATTCCTTGCTTGCCTTGCAGACAATTTTATGGTCCAGAAGGTAGAAGAGGCAACAAGGGGATCACCTATTCTCAATCTCATCCTAACAAATGCAGAGGACCTGATCGATGCAGTCAAAGTGGTAAGATCCTTAGGAGCAAGTGACTATGTGCTCTTGCAGTTTGTGATACAAAGAAAGGACAAAACTAAGACAAGTCAAACCCACATTCTGGACTTCCAAAAAATGAAGAAAATACTGAGCGGCAGTACGTAGATGCCAATACTAAAAGATAAGGGCGAGTTGACTTCCAAAAAAAATTAAGGAAATACTGTGGACGCCAATACTAAAATACAAAGGAGTTACAGATGGATGACAGTTTTTCAACAAGGCGCTGTTGCAAACAGTGTCAACAAAGAGAAAAAATAAGACAAGTGCAAAGAAGCTAGAATGGATGTCCAAAGAACTTCGAACTGGGCTAAAACTAAAATGAGACATGCACAAGAAGTGGAAAAGGGGAGAAATTACCAAACAAGAATTCAAATGAAGGAAAAGGTTCACAAGGCTAAAGTGCAAAACGAGCTTAGGCTTCTTTGCTTACGTGGGTAGAAAAGGGAAGAACAAGGAGGCGATAAAAGCTGGATAGTTGCAGGGAATGCTGTGGATGTAGCGTATCTGGATTTCAGTAAGGCCTTCGACAAGGTCCTCCATGGTCTTCAGGCAAACAAACTAGTCAAATGTGGGCCAGGCAAAACTATGATTAGGTGAATATGTGAATTGGTTAAGCTAATGAACCCAAAGGGTGCTCTCCAATGCTTCGTCTTCATCTTGGAAAGAAGTGACGAGTGGAGTGCCGCAGGGTTCCATCCTAGGCCTGGTTCTGTTCAACATATTTATTAATGACTTAGATGAAAGGTTGAAGGTATGATCAACATGTTTACAGATGACACCAAATTTGGAGGGTTTGCTAATACCCCAAAAGACAGGCAGAATTCAAAACGATCTTAACAGATTAGAGACATAGCCCGAAACTAACAAAATAAAGTTCATCAGGGACAAATGGAAGATACTCCACTTAGGCAGGAAAAAAAATGAAATGCAAAGACGCTGGATTCAAAACTGAAGAGAGTTTATGTACCTTTATTATTTATGGAGAAGAGGAAGATTTAAGTAGGTATTGCTTGAATTCCCTCTTCTACACAACCATCAAAGGGTTAATCAACTGCTTCCAAATATCCTCTGGCAACCAAGGGAACTTCAGAGACATAGGAGCTCAGGGGCTGCACAAAGCTCACAACCTATTCTTGGTACTCTTAGAGTGAGACTTGTGAATGAAGGAGCCTTATCAACTATAGAACACCCTTGGGGCTATTCATGCCTATTACCTGATTGATACCATACAATAACATTTTCAATCATGACACATCAATTCTTGTGTCATATTTTAAATCTACTCCTGACCCGATGTTTGCTTGATTCCATTTTTCAGGCTTTTCTGGCAACACTTGTATGTTTCAGTGAGGTATATGCTAGACATTTAATAGAGTGAAAATCATATTCTGAACAGAAAAACTCAGTCTCTCCTCAAATCCTTTCTTTTTTAAAGCAGAAGTAGGAAGTCGGTACAGTTTTACATTTCAAGCAATAATTTAATGATGAGCATTCTTCTTGTTTCAGATGAAAACTGGATTAATGCAGGAGAAAGTTCACTCCTTTGTTTTTATACTGTGGTAATCTTTTAAGGCTATTTCCCATTCTTTTAATTACAGTGTGCACAGCATAATTTACACGGGATGAATAATTTGTTTAAACAATCTTTAAAAATGAAAAAAGAGACTGTTGCCTTCACATATAGTTTATTTAAAAGAATGATGATGGCAATTTACCTTGCATACATATTTCTTGCTCAAAGGAGTAGTTCCTGTGAGGGAAGGTGTTGGTGGTGATACCGTGTCTCAATGACTGCTGTTGTTTTATTTCTCACAGAATATTATTTTATAGATAAGGGGCTACCAAAAATATATAGAAATATTAGTGCATGCTCCTTGATGAACTTTTAAGGTCTTCAAGTTAGTTTGACTATACAGTCATGAAAATGGAAATAATATTGGATTTCTGGCTTTCACAAGTTGTGGCCTGTGTTTCTCTGAAAATGGCCTATTTAAAACAAAACAAATGTTAAACCTAGAGGAGCCATGCACATTTGTTTCCATGGTCACTCCAAAAAGCCTTTCTTGATGAACACCGTCTCCATAGTTGTATATCCACTTAGTAAAAAGAAGAAGAAACCTGAGGAGAATTTCAAGCTCTTCTTTTATTTTGAGGACACTTCAATAATCAGGCTGCTTTCCTTTTCAAAAAAGAAATGAGAGCAGCTTGTTTTCCTTCAGAATGATTTGAACTCTAGCAACCAAATAAAGGAATCAGGGTTACTAAAAGGAACAAAGGACGTGGCTATCATTTTTATGAGCCACAGCATAGCCCAAAAGCCAAAGAAACTGATTTTTCCCTTGGGGGGATTTGATGTGAGTTCAACATGTAGAAAGAATTCGTGGAGCCCCTTATGCCCATATTTGGTGATCTTGTGTACAAGCTAAAAATGGTGCTGGTTGATTCTTCAGGGTATAATGTTTGGATTGGACTTTTATTATAGAACTAGCCGTGCCCTGCCACGCATTGCTGTGGCTTAAAGTAAGAATTTTTGAAGCAGAGGTAGCTGTCTGGACTATTATGAAAGAGAGGTACCTACCTATTCCTTGCCCCTCTTTTCTTTCCCTTCTCCTTTCTCTCCTTTTTTCCTTCTCTACATCTTCCTTTCATTGCTTCCTTGTCTCTTTGGTTCCATTCTTCCTTCTCTCTTTCCTTCCTTCCCTCTTTCCTTCCCTCCTTCATTCTTTCCCTCCCTCCTTCTCTCTTTCGTTCCTTCTCCCTTGCCCTCCTTCATTCCATCCCTCTTTTCCTCCATGCCTTCTTCTGTCCTTCCCATCTTCTCCCTCCCTCCCTTCCTTCTTTCCTATCTACCTACCTAGCTACCATGTCAGGGAGGTCTTGTTGTTTCTCCCTCCTGTTGCTTTCTGCCTGCAGCATAGGCACCCGGGGCATCTTCCTCATTCCCCTTCCCTTGTGTTCTGTGCCCACTTCTCCCACTGCCAGCACCACTGCCAATATCATCTTGGGGACCCTTGGTAGACAGTGCCCGCCAAGGCCAGAGTGCATCGATAGTGGGCGCCCCAGGCAGGTGGTTGCCATCGATCACTCTGCCATCCGCTATCCATCCTTGGAGGCTAAAAAGAAGAAACAGAAGAGACAGAGCAGGAAACACTAAGTGTTTTGGACTTCAATTCCCAGGTTCCTTTCTCATTATTCAAGGTAGCAGAGGCTTCTGGTAGTTGAAGTCTAGTATGTGGGAATCACTGTGAGGAGCTGAACCTCCCTTCTTGGGCTTCATGGAGCCACTGCAATGGCTCTGTCTACTGCCAGGGCTTGCCTCACCAAGCCTCCATGGCCTCCGTGGGACCATGCCTTCTCCTTTCTTCCCTCTTTCCTTTCCTCAATCCCTCCCCTCCCAAAAAGAAAGAGGACTCTGCCTTCCTGCAAGGAAAGGCACTCCATAGCTAGGCTTCTCTTCCCTCACAACAGTTGGTGCGTCATTCTTTTTGCGTGCTGGGGAAGGAGGCTTTTGCACATGCTCTGTATGGTATTTTTCTTTTGGGGGAGTTTTAAGCTATTTCCCCTTCCTTTTTAAAGGTTTTTTTTTTGTTTGAAAGACATAGATTGGTTTAGTATGTGTTTTGCTGCCAAATTTAGTGTCAATTCGTCCAGTGGTTTTTGTGTTAGTTAATCCCACAAATGAACATTATATTTTTATTTATATTGATAATAGAATCATAGTTGGAAGAGATGTCGTGGGCCATCCAGTCCAAACCCCTGCCAAGAAGTAGGACAATCATGTTCAAATCACCCCCAACAGATGGCCATCCAGCCTCTGTTGAAAAGCCTTTACAGAAGGAGTCTCCATCACACTCCAGGGCAGAGAATTGCACTGCTGAGCAGCTCTCATAGTCAGAAAGTTCTTCCTAATGTTCAGATGGAATCTCCTTTCTTGTAGTTTGAAGCCATTGTTCCGCGTCCTAGTCTCCAGGGCAGCATAAAACAAGCTTGCTCCCTCCTCCCTAAGACTTCCTCTCACGTATTTATACATGGCTATCATGTCTCCTGTCAGCCTTCTCTTCTTCAGACTAAACATGCCCAGCTCTTTAAGCCACTCCTCATAGGGCTTGTTTTCTCGACCCTTGATCATTTTAGTCACCCTCTTCTTGACACATTTCAGCTTGTCAATATCTCTCTTCAATTGTGGTGCCCAGAATTATACACAGTATTCCAGGTGTGATCTGACCAAGGCAGTATAGAGGGGTAGCATGACTTCCCTGGATCTAGACACTATACTCCTATTTATGCAGGCCTAAATCCCGATGGTTTTTTCAGCTGCAGCATCACAACTGAAAAAATGTTTAGCTTGTTATCCACAAGAACTTCAAGATCTTTTTTACACATACTGCACATTGAGTGACGAGTCCTCCATTCTGCAACCTTGCATTTCATTTTTTCTCCCTAAGTGGAGTATCTTGCATTTGAGACTGTTGAACTTCATTTTGTTAGTTTTGGCCCATCTCTCTAATGTGTTAAGATCATTTCGAATTCATTATGATAATTATTATGACTATTTTGCTGTTTTGAAGGTTTGTTGTTAACCCTGACTTTTTGTTTATTTGCATTGTTCTTTAAAACATTTATTTCTATGTATGCTGTTGAAAATTTGACTTGGATGTCAGGATTACTTTCAGAACATTGTAGAGCAATTCCACCTCACAGATGACAGTCCCTGTAGATGAGCTGAATTTGGAAGCTTTTGATTGCCTTCATGAACAGCTGAGGAGTTTCCAAGAAATGGAGAAACTTCCATGTGTGGACTATACACAAAACCTTCATAATAAGTACTAGCAGATGCTACTGTTGTAGAAGTAATCTCAGGGGATCGGATGCATGTCCTGAAGAGTTTGCACAGCAGCAGCTCAATTAGGCAGCTGATAGGGATTTTAAAAAGGAATGTGGTGTGGGAGGACATGGGAGAGGGTATTTTAGCCTATTGTACCCTATATTGTGTAATGCCCCCATCTTGGAGGTCTGATTGTCAGCATTGTTTTCTTTCTGTCATTAAGTCAAGGCATGCCTTTTTAGTAAAAACTTTAAATGGACAAATGCATTTTAATGTGCAAGTGCATGGGTTTTAATTGCTGTAGATTTAAGCTATTTTAACTTGTCATGTTTAATCTGTTTGTGTTTTATTTTATTTACTCTGTTGTTGTAATCTGGAGTCATTTTAAATTGTTTGTTTTCATCTGTGCACATTCCTGAAATAAATTTTACATGGGTGAAGATTGATGGGTTATGAATAT
Source organism: Anolis sagrei (assembly GCF_037176765.1). Classification (NCBI taxonomy): domain Eukaryota; kingdom Metazoa; phylum Chordata; class Lepidosauria; order Squamata; family Anolidae; genus Anolis; species Anolis sagrei. The sequence goes on from NC_090026.1 coordinate 57,520,875, forward strand.
TGTAATAAATAAAACAATAATAATATGATGGCTACTTTAGATTGTTCAACTATTATGCTGTACATACACAGTAGGAACAATGAAGGTGCAGTTAACTTCAGCATAAAGATACAGGGGGTGGACACAGGGTAGCTTTCAGAAGATGTTGGGCAGCAACTCCCATTCTCTCTAGCCAGGAGAGTTACAAAGGTTACCAGACTGAAAACTGGAGATGGCATCCTTAATGGTTACGCAAAAGAAAGAATTTCAACAAGTGTTGCTTCTCATGCAGCCATGTAACAAGCAGCACCTGCTGAAATCTCCTCTTTTAAACTTGTGCGAGTTTTCATTTTGACAACTCTACTGGAAGACCATACTTCCCCCACCTCTGGTAGGTAGGATAGTGCAGACAGTCATTTCAAGTAGTAATATTTTTTTTAAAAAAAAGATGTAATACAAATCAGCTTAGATGTATATTTCACAGTAACTGTTCTGCCCTATTAGTCTCAAATCTGCACATGTCCACTTTTCTCAGCTGGTAGTTGTTTGCTGCTTAGTTATGTTTTATGATGTCTTAGATTTTATTGGTTTTATTGTTTTAATACAGTTGAGTGTTATATATGTTTTAATTGTTACTTTGCAACCTTTTTTATATTAGGCTTGGTCCCCATGTAAGCTGCCCTGAGTCCCTTCGCGGAGATGAAGGCGGGATATAAGAATAAAGTTATTATTATTATTATTATTATAGCTGTGATTCCATTGTTGGCACTGTGGGGAAAGTACATGCTCACTAGTAACCACTTACCTTTTTGGCTAGAGCACTCAGAAAAAGACTTCAAAAGGTGACAGGATTTGCACCTGGCAGGGTGAAGAGACAGTGTTTCAGTTGACTTGTCTTGGAAGACTTTAAAAATCATACCAGCACTTTAAATTGGGTTGGGAATAGACTAGCACTTTGTTCAGATGACAGTCACGCAGTCACATCAGTTTGTCCCAATTAGTACAGAATAGGACAAAAAGATTACTAATTTAAGTTTCTGTGACCTCCAAATGGGAGCACAGAAAAGAAGAAGGAAGGGGGAGGATAAAAGTAGAAGAAATGCAGCAACCCATTTAAGGTTTTTTGTTTTAGTACTAGCTTGGGGACCTGGCGGTGCCTAGGTTATCTGAGAAAGGCATTGTTTGCCTGTGCTCCAAGTTTAGATCCAATGTCAGTGGGTGCAGGTGAACTACAACTCTCCTATGCAAGTCCCATCGTCCATGGTCCATCCTTCTCCAAATTACACCAGGATGTAGAGTGGGTTATGGGGGTTCTGTGTGCCAAGTTTAGTCATGGTCAGTCATTGGTGTGGGTCACAGTGGTCTCAGAAAGTGAGTGAAGGTACTGCAAATCCCATCATCCATGGTCCATCATCCCACAAACCACACCAGGATGTATAGTGAGACATCGAGGCTCTGTATGCCAAGTTTGATATTCATCAGTCATTGGTGTGTGTTAGAATCTTTTGAAGAAGTGAGTGAAGATACTGTAATTCCCATCATCCATGGTCCAAGGTCTTCCAAACTGCATCAGGATGTAGAGTGGGTTATGGGGGCTCTGTGTGCCAAGTTCTATCTTGATCTGTCATTGGTGAGGGTCGCAGTGGTCTGAGGAACTGTGTAAAGGTACTGCAAGTCTCATCAGCCATGGTCCATCCTCCTTCAAACCACAACAGGATGTAGAGTGGGTCATGGTTGCTCTGTGTGCCAAGTTTGGTCTTGATCTGTTATTGAATGAGGGCCAAAGTGCTCTCAGAAAGTGAGTGAAGATACTTCAAGTCCCATCATCCATGTCAATCCTCCTCCAAGCTGTACCAAGATGTAGAGTGTGTCATGGGGGCTCTGTGTACTAAGTTCGATCTTGATCAGTCATTGGTGAGGGTTGCAATGGTCTCAGGAAGTGTGTGAAGGTACTGCAAATCCCTTCATCCATAGTCCATCTTCCTTAAAGCCACAACAGAATATAGAGTGGGTCATGGTGGCTCTGTGTGCCAAGTGTGGTCCTTATCCGTCATTGGTGGGAGTCACAGTGGTGGCTGAAAGTGAGTGAAGGTACTGCAGGTCCCATCATCTGTGGTCCATCCTCCTCCAAACTACACCAGGATGTAGAGTGGGTCATGGGAGCTCTGTGTGGCAATTTTGGTCTTTATCGGTCATTAGTGAGGGTCACAGTGGTCTCAGGAAGTGAGTGAAAGTACTGCAAGTCCCATCATCCGTGGTCTGTCCTCCCCCAAAGTGCACCAGGATGTAAAATGGGTCATGGGGGCTCTGTATGCCAAGTTTTGTCCTTATCAGTCATTGGATGAGGGTCACAGTGGACTTGGGAAGTGAGTGAAGTACTGCCAAGTCCTTCACCCTCCTCCAAACTGCGCCAGGATGTAGAGTGGGTCAGGGATGTTAGAGTTCATTTCTTAAGTAGCAAGCAGTAAGTGCTGCAAGGATCAATGCAGCAGGGAGTGAGCCAAACCACCTGGCTAATATTGTGTGGTTTCAGCCAAGGTGGAGCAGCTGCAAGGGGAATAAAGGAACCAAAACCTTGCTGTGGGTTGTTTGAGGTGATTGCTGGATTGTTGGAGAGGTGTGTTTGGAGGAATTGGAGGAATTTTCTGTAAGGAATTTGGAGTTCTACAAGGCTTGTGTCTCAAAGAGAACATATGGGCTGTATGTATATATATTCTTTTATAAACTCTGCAAAAGACAAATGACTGAGTTTGTTCCTTGGTCAAAGGCAAAAGGCTTCCGCGCCTTTGAGTGGCAATGAAGATAACCAAGGTCATCTTCATCGCGACCTTGGTTATGGGCCCAGCTTTGCCATGAAGACCAAGGACTCTAAAGCCCATAACTCCTCAGAAGCTGCCAGGACTGTAAGTTACAGAATCCCCTAAGGTGCTTGTTTGGTGGGGGGAAAGGGCCTGAGCAGCATGTCTTCCACTGGAAGTAGCAGTTTGTCTTTGGAGAGACTAAATGCTACAAACTATTCAGCATGGGCTGTAAAGCTGAAGAATATTTTCATTAGAGAAAATTTGTGGGACATTATGGAAAACCCTCCAACAGATGGGGCTAATGCAGCTGACCTTAGAGCTGATGAAAAAGCAAAAGCCAATATTATTCTCTCTGTCGAGGACAGCCACCTCATGTATTTGAGGAATGCAACAACTGCCAGAGATTGCTGGGAGCGTCTGCGCAGTGTGTACCAGATGGAAACAGCTGGAATTAAAATTATTTTGACCAGACACCTCTATAATTTAAAGTTGCAAAGGGGACAAAGTGTGTCTGAGCATTTGCAAAAGTTAAGAAATGTGTTTGTTTACCTGGAGGACAGACAAATGACCTTTACAGAGACACATAAGGCATTTATTTTGGTGTCATCATTGGACAAAAGCTGGGATAATTTTGTGTACTCAATGCAAAATGTGCCTGAATAGGATTTAACTCTGTACTATGTGTCAGCTCGGCTACTGGAGCAAGAAAAGTTCCTGTAATTGGCCAGAAAACATCTGCTGAACATGAAAGGTCAAAGAACAATGTTAAATATAATGCTGAGAAGTATCCAGCGGTGAATTACATAAGGAGGTGCTTTGAATGTGAAAGCACAAAGCATTTGGTCAAGGACTGTCCACAGAGAAGAAAGAAGGCGAGACTTCAGCCAGAGGAAAAGTTTGGGCTACTCAAGAAGAGAGGCTTACTCAAATGTAAATGTATTGCGTAAAAGAGTAGACAAGAAAACTTGGCTGTTAGACTCAGGCAGTGCTGAGCACTGCCAATGACTTAGCATTGTTAAGCAGTACCCACAAACCTAAGACTGACCATGTGACACCTGCTGATGGAACTTTAGCCAAGTGTAATTTACAATGGACTGCATTTATCCCAAGTTTGGAGAGAAGTGTAAATGATGTTTTGTTTGTACCAAATTTAGAGCATTGTCTAGTGAGTGCCTCAAGTTTGTGTTTAGAGGGATATAAAGTTAACCTTTAAGAATAAGGGTTGCACAGTGTGGAAAAAGGCAAAGTGTGTGCAAGTAGGAAGTTACTTAACGAAGTTTATGTGTTAAATGATAAAGAAAATGTGTTAAATTTATCAGGGACAAGTAACCAACCACTACACCAGGACTGTGTGCACTACATGCACCGTGCACTTGGGCATTGTAGTTTTCTTTATTTACAAAAGTTAGCAAATGTAACTAATTTAAATTTAAAGCAATGCAAAAAGTTTTTGGATTGTGCAGTTTGCTCAAGGTCTAAGTTGAAGGCATTTCCAATTGCAAAAAAAGAAGAAGTAGTAGTTACGATTCTACCAAGGGACATTTTGAGTTAATTCATGCAGACCTTGCAGGACCATTTACTCCAAGTGAGGGAGGGCCTATTGGCAAGGGATGGGGTGCATCTCACACAAGTAGGAAAACACCTTTTTGCTCACAGACTCGCCATCATTAGGCGCACTTTAAAATAAGCCCACCGGGGGAGAGGGACAACAGCCTTGCGAACACTACTTTACCCACAATGTTAGGGAACAGCCAGAAGGCTAAACGGAGGGCTGCACAAACACAATGAGGACCAAGTACCGAAAGCACAATAATCCCAATTAAATAGCTCAGGGGAAGATATCAGGGGCTCACATGTCTTTACACTAATGCACAGAGCATGGGAAATAAACAAGACGAACTCCAACTTTTAGCACAACACCACAAATATGATATCATAGGCATCACTGAAACCTGGTGGGATGACTCGCTGGAATGTGTACATCGAGGGCTATAACCTCTTTCACAGAAACCGAACAAAGGTGAGAGGAGGCGGAGTAGGCTTATATGTCAAAAACTCTTATGCTGCAGAAGAGATGCAAGAGAGCAATTCGGGAAACCAGCTTGAAAGCATCTGGATAAGAATCAAGGGAACTGGGACTCAAAAAGATGTCATTGTAGGCGTCTACTACAGATCTCCAAGCCAGGAGGAAGAACTTGATGAAGTCTTTTGCCAACAGTTGACCAAACAGACACAGAGAAGAGATGTAGTAGTCATGGGCGATATCAACTATCCCGATATTTGCTGGAAAACAAGCTCGGCCAAGAGTACAAGGTCCAACAAATTCCTCGCTTGCCTTTCAGACAATTTCATGGTCCAGAAGGTAGAAGAGGCAACAAGGGGATTGGCTACTCTTGATCTCATCCTAACAAATGCGAAGGACCTGATCGATGCGGTTGGATGGAAGTGGTCGGATGCTTAGGGGCAAGTGACCATGTGCTCCTGCAATTTGAGGTACAAAGGAAGGCCGAAACTAAGACAGTCAAACCCGCATTTTGGACTTTAGGAGAGCTGATTTCCAAAAAATGAAGGAAACACTGAGCAGCATTCCATGGACACAGATACTAAAAGATAAGGGAGTTATGGATGGATGGGAATTTCTCAAGAATGAAATACTCAAGGCACAATTACAAACCGTGCCAACAAAGAGAAAAAATAGGACAAGTGCAAAGAAGCCAGAATGGATGTCCAAAGAACTTCAAACTGTGCTAAAACACAAAAGAGACATGCACAAGAAGTGGAAAAAGGGAGAAATCACCAAAGAAGAATCAAACAAATAGCCAACACCTGTAGGGAAAAGGTCAGCTTTTGACACTACCTTACAATTAATTAGTTTCTCCAATTCAGCAATATTGCTTGTAGATAAGTTCTTAGTTAGAAATACTGATTTCTCTTTATTAATTTTAAAACCGGACACAGTGCTAAATTTATTGATATTCTCCAATAAATTATGCGTGCTTCTCAAAGGAGTTAAGGTAAAAGGGTATGAATTTAAAGGGAAAGCATATGCAGATGACGTGGTTTGTTTTTTAAGTGGAGCCTCCTTTTTGGAAGCTTTTAAACAGAGGCTGGATGGCCATCTGTCAGGGGTGGTTTGAATGCAATATTCCTGCTTCTTGGCAGGGGGTTGGACTGGATGGCCCATGAGGTCTCTTCCAACTCTTTGATTCTATGTTTCTGTGATTCTATGATAGTTTCCGCAGTCTGTTCTTTCCCCTTTTTTGAAGAGGGTGATGATGGTGGCATCCTTGAAATCTGCTGGTGTCACCCACACTTTTTCTATGAGCTAGTGGAGTTGTTGTGTCAGCTCAGGTCCTCCCTCTTTAAAGATTTCAGCAGGGATCCCATCAGGTCAGCTGGCTTTTTTATTTTTTTGTTGGCTGATGGCATTGCTGACTTCTTTCAAACTAGGCAGTGCTGCAAGCTCATCCCTGGTTTGTTGTTGCGGGATTTGTGAGAGAACCTCTTCGGCCACATTGGAGCTGCAGTTCAGGAGGTGGCAATGCCACCTTGTGGTGGCATTGCTATTTCCCCCTCTTTACAGAATGACCCTCAACTTATCCACTGGTCATTTAAACATTTGGCCCCTAAACCTCCTCTTGATTTATAGATGGGTTTGACTTGTGCATGAGTATATACAGTAGACACTCTGTATTTCCTTTTTAAAAAGTGTATTTCCTTTAAAATTGGCATTTAAGGGAACATACTAATTATTTTTTCCTCGACAGCAATTAAATATGGTAAATTATTCTGTGGCTATGCTGATGCTTTGCATCTTTGAAACATCTCTTAAAATCAAAGTTTTAAATTCTAAAGGCTGGAATTGATGAAACCATGTTCACAATCATTCTTCTGTGACTTTGGAAGATATTTCAAAGGTTTATTGTGAGAACGGTGAGAAAAACTCGAGGTACCCTTTATGGGGTTGAATTCCATGTTTTACAGCAAGGTTGAGTATAAATGAAGGAATACAACCTAAATCATTCCTGCTTCTTGTAAGAGCAACTTGTATCTTCTTTGATGCTCACTTAACCAGACCCAGTTGAATGATAATGAAGAAGCATCTTTGTCAGACTCATATCAAAGCTACTGATCAAATCTCTACTTGTGGACAAATTCCTGAAAGCAAAGTGGGGAAGCCTGAGGTTGGAGTGAGAAAGAGGGATGTGTGTCTTATGTATTTTTTTGTCTTGGTGGAACTCAAATTAGCGTGGGCCCTACAATTGGTAGCATCTGAGAATCAAAGAAATACAGTGTTTGTCAAATGGCTAGACACCCTGCATCGGGAAAAGGGGGGAGGTGTCTTTTACTGTTCTACTAATGCAAATTTTATTTTACAGTGCTTATATTAACCATCATTGACTTTTCTTTTCAGGACGTAAAGGATTTAAATAGAAATGTATGAAACCTTCTCCTCTCCTCTCTCTTACATCTTGTCTTGAATCCACATAATTCAAGAACTGGGGAATATGCCAGACAGAATTTTTGCCAGCATTGCCTCTCTCATGTTCTGAAACAGCATTTCAAGTTTGGGTTTGGCAACTGAAGTTTTATGTTGAACATAAAAATATCCCTGTTTCATATGGATTGTGTTGATACTCAGTGGTTTTGTGGATGTAACTTTAGGTCATTGAGGTCATTTTTCTAAAACCCATGTTTCTATGCTTGCTCTCTGTTGCTATGGAAATTGTTGTGATATTATCTGTGCATTCACTAAAGTATACAACAGTTGAAGGAAACAGGCAGAGAGGCAGCTAAGCCTATTAGCATATAAATGGCTATTCTAAGTGACCACAGGGGACCAAAAGAAATGTGTAGGCACATGTTTTAGTCGAGTCTCATGCAGTCAAGCAAGTTATCTTAAGCAAATGAATGTTAGAGAGATCTTATAGAGAGATCTTATATGATCTAGACCAGTGGTTCTCAACCTTTCTAATGCCGTGACCCCTAAATACAGTTCCTCACATTGTGGTGACCCCCCCCCCCACCATAAAATTATTTTTGTTGCTACTTCATAACTGTAATTTTGCTACTGTTATGAATTGTTATGTAAATATCTGATATTCAGAATGTAATTTCATTATTACAAATTGAACATAATTAAAGCATAGAGATTAATCACCAAAACAATATGTTTGGGGGAGTATGGACAATTGATGATGGGCTTTGCAGTACATTCAACAGATTCAGCTCTGACTTCCACAGACCACTGAGACCCCCCACGAATGAAAGACCTGGACCAAACTTGGCACACAGAAACCCTATAACCAACAAAAAAAATACTGGAGGGGTTTGGCAGTGATTTAGTAGAGATATAGTTCACCTATATCCGGAGAGCAAATGTGCATGGATCTGGACCAAACTTGGCACAAACACTCACTATGCCCAAATGTGAACACTGGTGGAGTTTGGGGAAAACAGACCTTGACATTTGGGAGTTGTAGTTGCTGGAATTTATAGTTCACTTACAATCAAAGAGCAGTCAACTCTACCAACGATGGAATTGAACGAAACTTAGCACACAAAACTCCCATGACCAACAGAAAATACCAGAAAGGTTTTCTTGCACCTGAAGTCACTCCAGGATATTATATGTATTATAATGATTTATTATTATTATTATTATTATTATTATTATTATTATACATTATTATTATAAGACTCAGACAGTTAGAAGGGAACCCTTCTCACAGATATTAGATTAGCACCATCTCTAATGGTTTTCCGCAAAAAAGTAAAGACCTGGTTATTTGCACAGGTGTTCGAATAATTAGTGCAAAGAGTGGTAATGACATAGGAATGGAACAATAGATGACGAATCTGGATCATGTTTTTAGTGACGAGACGCTAGTGAATGGTTATCATAGTAATTGTGCCCGTTCTACAGGGATCTCCATGTCAGGCTTATTTTACCTCTGTTATACAAGCACCCAGGCCATTCAGGATAATTTTATACCTCCATGCTACTTGCAGATAATAATTCAGCTACAACCTACAATGTTGCAAAGTTCTGTGCAGCAGCATACAAAATCCGTCAGGGAATGACTAGTCCCAAAAGTTAACTGTGTGTCCTGTAATCTTCTTCTCTGAATCTAAAATTTGGTGATGGATCTGGGCATTGTGTGTTTTTACCCTGTTTCCCCTTCCCTTCTGCTCCCTCACCCATATTGTGCTTCAGTAGTTATATTTATATTTTTAATGTACCAAACATACCAAGTTTGTATGTGTAAAGAACCTCCGCCACTGGTAATGAAGCTGCCACCCAATTGTAGAGAGACACTACCAACTAGTGAGGAAGCGCCTAGGTTTAGGAGAGAGGAACCACTGATTTGTAAAAGGCTCTGGTATTAAAGGCTCTGTTTGTGTTGTGAGGTAATTTTGGTAGAGTGGGTGCACAGAACGTAAAATTAATGGAGATGAGGCAGTTTTAAAAACCAAAGAGAACAAGTTTATTTTTAAACAAAGCATATGGTTGCAGTATGAAGATGTTAAGCTTGGCAAATACTTGATGGTTACATGTAACTTGGTTGCGATACAATTCAGACTTTCGATGTTACAACTTATGAACTCTTGCTGTGGTGAAGCGCTTTATTAACCAGTGTTCCCTGCAATGAATAGTCTTTCTGTTTGATCTATACTTGATCAAATCACAGATCTCCAGTCTTCCTCCGACTAGCGATCCTAACAAGCCTCTGTTAGTTCTTTCTAACTAAAGCAACTAACAAGGTTTTCCCCTTCAGCTTCCTAGCTGAAGAAATCTCTACTATTCACGAACACTAAAACCTGACTCTTCACTTCTTCACTCCTCAGAGTCTAAAAACTGACTCTCCTTCTCTCTCAGAGTCTCTCCCCTGACTGACTCTAATTGTCACTTTTTAAAAAACCTTTCCTCTCTAAGCTCCTCCCACCTCCTCTTCTGCCTCGTTTCCATGGTAACACATTTCTCACAGCTAGGCCGCTCCAGCCTTAGGGCAACCAATGCAAACATAAATACAGTTATAAGCATATTATTATAAACACTTCTGTACAGTATGAAAATGTGACTATTTCCTGTGCTGGTCAGTGACAGAAATAAATGATTTGATTTGATTTGAAGCCAGGCGAGCAAGGCAGCACTGCATGGTCTGGCCTCACATTTTGCCTCTTTTTTTATATAAGTAATTTTTTATTGAAATATTAGAAAATTACAACGAAAGAGGGTGAATATTTAAAAGAAGATAGAACAGTAGGAAAAGATAGAAAGCAACCCCCCCCCATGTTCAAAAAAGAAAAAGAAAAAGATTTAAAAACAAACCTCAAAAATAAAAAAAGAAGAAAAAAACAAAAAAAACCACAGCAAAAAACAGTAAACAGAGGCAGCACTGCGCAGCCGGGTGGAGGGGCAGGGCCAATGGACATGGAGCCACGACCTCTCCAAAATGGCCCGGCAACCCCTCTGGGGGTCGCGACCCCCAAGTTGAGAACTGCTGATTTAGACCATGACTATTCAGAAGTGGCAGCAGCGACCTGAGCTTCCATTGTCAGCTGTGAATCCAGGATGACACCTAAGCTCTTAACAGTGGTCGATGGAGATAGGGCGGCACCATCGAAGGTGGGTAATGGAGGAGTCAGACCTGCCAGGCGGCCATGCCAGAGAATCTCAGTCTTCGCCGGGTTCACCTTCAGTCTGCTAGCACGTAGCCAGTTTGACAGAGCTTCCAGACATAGGGTGAAATTGTCTGGAATTGACGTTGCTCCAGGCTCCAGACACAGAAGGAGTTGGGTATCGTCTGCATATTGGTAGCAGTCCTGGCCGAAACTCCGAGCCAAACTTGCAACGAGTTGCCCTGGAAAATTCCTCTTTTGATGTTAACAATTCCATAGCCTTCATTGCCCACAAGCAACTCAGTTTTCCATTGTTTCATTGCATTTTCAGTGAACTTTCTAATATTTTCACAACCCCCCATGACATCTAGACATTTGATGATCCAACAATGTGGCAATGAGTCAAATGCTTTTTTGTAATCAATCCAAGTTGTATAGAGGTTTATTTTGCGGCTTTTGCCATTTTCCAATATCATTTTGTCGATCAGGAGCTGATCTTTTGTGCCCCTGCTTCTTCTTTTGTTGCCTTTTTGTTCTACTGGCAAGATGTTATTTGCCTCCAAGTAATCCTGGATTTGATCAGCTATTATGCCTCTCAGCAGTTTGGTCATTGTAGATAGACAGGTTATTGGCCTGTGGTTTCCTGGTATTATCCGTTTTCTGGATCTTTCTGTATCAAATATGTCTTCCTAGTTGTTATCCATTTGCTGATGTTTCCGGTTTGCAGCATCTCATTGAATTGTTTGGCCATTTTTGAGTGCAGGCTAATCAGATATGTAAGACAAAATCCATGCAGTTGATCATTGCCAGGTGATGTCCAGTTCTTGACTTTCTTCACTCTTTCAGTGATCATTCTGTAGTTATTTCCAAGGTTCCTATTTTGTTCTCTGAAAATTTATTTTCAAAGTCTTTTATGCACTCAGCTTTGTTGTAACCATTTTTTGTTTCCCATAGATCTTTCCAGAATTCATTTATAACTGTTTTTCCTGGTTTTTCATTTTTCACAGCCACCTGCTGATTCAGACTCTGGTAGAACTGCCTCTGATCAGATTGGAAGAGTTGATTTTGTTTGTATTGGATGACTCTAGCTTCATATCGCAGAGAGACTCGGGGCGGCTAACAACTGGCATAGCACGGTGCCCACAACAAGAAAAAAAAAAGCATAAATATACATATTATAACAAAACAATATACCTTTTTCACTTGTCTAGTTTACCTAAGTAAAAAAAAAAAAAAGAATGTGGTTGCTAAATTTTTAAGTTTCCAGAAAAAGATCTCAGCCCACAGTGTAGTCAGATAGACTATGGAAAATAAAGAGTTTACATTTCTACTATTTGCAAACAAAAATCTTTTGTCCTTTAATTTTACTTTTAGTGAGGTTCTCAGCTTCAGTTGTGTGCTATACTACTATACTCAGGTAATAGATGTGTTCGCAGGTGTTATGTCTTTAACAGAAATTTTGGTAGCAGAGGTAGAAATAACATGGAAATAACAGGGATAGTTTCCTGCACCAAAAACAGAAGAAGAGCAACTTGAACATGTTTCAGCAGACTATTTATTCAGAACTAAAGACAAGCACACAAGAAATAAAACAACCAGGTCAGATAAGCCTTGCATGAATAAACAAAAACATTTCTTTCTGTCATTCATTCATTTTCAGAGGAGATTGGGTATGTTTTAAGAGGTTTTTGTCATTCTATGAGAGCTCAGTTTGGTGTAGTTTTCTGCCTCTTCAGTTCTGGGCAATCAGGGATGCAAGGACTCAAGGAGGCTTCTGAGAGGCTGGTGGAAATCAGAGGGTAGGAGTATAAACCCCTGGGAGCTGCCTGCTTGCCTTCGGTTAAAATCAGTTCAGCTGTAGCAGTGTCTGTTTTGAGTGGAATTTAGAGAACTCTACTAAATTACATTAATTACACTGATATTGGACTTGGCAGCTTTTGTCTTGCCTTGACATACCCCCGCTGGGTGAAGTATTTCACAGTTTTTATCAGCATTTTAAAAATGCATCATTTTATTTTCTAAATTTACCTGTGCTTATATGGTCACATGCCGGGCATCTAGATGTTGGAAGGGATTGCAGTGTTGTTCACAATATATCCAAAAACAAAATAAATGAGAGCAAAAAAGGACCTGGTTGGGACTTGGGGGACAGTGAACAGTGGGAGGCCATGGTGTCAATGTGGAGAAGAGAATAAGGGTGAAAATAGTACACACTGAGAGATTTTATTTGGGACTCCTCAGAGGTTTGGGTGTCAAGAATTCCATCTAGTCTGGATCAAGATACACCTGTTTTGGGAGTCTTGTCACGTTGCCAGGGCTCTACCTTATTTAGGTAGAGATTATCCAAACTCCCAGTTTTATCAAAGAGTTTAATTAAAACAGCACTTACTTGCTGGCTGTTTTAATAGACCAAAACATAAAACAAAGATAGCACCCAGCCACAGAATAAACAAAAACTGATAGCAAAAACAACTCTGTAGTCAAAAGGGTCCAGTCCAGTGGTCAAATGCTGAAAGTTCAATAAACAAAATCCAACAGACCTGGGGGAAAAACCATCAGCATCCACCACCAAAATACAACAGATACTTTTCTCCCAAAAATCAGTCTCAAGGTTAGCTCCTTGAATCCAGTAACACCCAGCTGCAACCCATCTCCTGCACATCTCCACTCCTAATTGCTTTCACCCATGAACTCCCACTTACAGATTACCAAACCCTCTAGAACTAATACTCACATTAACCCTTCCATCACCAACCACCATCAACTGCAGAACACATGACAGGTCTCCAGTTAGGGCTTGCATTCAGCATGGTTTTCTACCAGTACTGCTGGTTAGACTTCTGCATGGATCTGTTTTAGCCGTTTTACTTTGGCAAAGCTGGCTTCTTCAGCTCTACTGGGTGACTGTAACAGCAAGGGCCCCGTTGTCACACTTTCCCGTCCATAACAGGACCACGTGGCAGCCAGTCATGACTCCTCCCCTATTTGGTATCAGTGTTGCATCCTGGCTTCAGTTTATTTTTTTGGCTTGGCCTCTCTCTTGAATCCTTTTAATTTTCCTTTATTTCTTGATTCTTTTAATTTAGTGGGATTGACTGGGAGTTGGGAACATGTGGGTGGGGTGTGTATGCATGTTTGGGGGTTTGAGAAAGTCACCCTTTAGCTTCTTTTTCTCCTCATTTGCTCTCCTTCAGAAAACAAACCTGAAAGATAATAGTTATTATTAGGGCTGGGCGGTTTCGTTTCGTTAATTCGTAATTCGTTAAAAATTCGTTATTTTTTTTATAACGAAGCGATAACGAACCATTCTGGAGCAGCTTAAAAACGAAACGAATTTTTAAATTCGTTTCGTAAATGCTTCGGATTTGTTATGTATTCGTTTCGTTATCGGTTTGAGGTCGTTTTGTTATTATTTCCGCATGTCTGGGGCAAGTTTTATAGTTGTTTTTTGTTTAATTAGTGAAAAAAAATTATAATATCACACCAACAGTCAACAACAGAGGGAGAGGGAAACTTCAGAAGTTCCCCCTGTCCCATTTGGAGGTTTTTTAGCGTATTGCGCGGTCGCGTCCGCCATTAACGAATCGATTCGTTATTGTTTCGTATTTGTTTCGTAAATGTTTCGTAATTTTTTTAACATTTACGAAATTTCGTAAATATCGAACTTTTTAAAAGAAAAATTTCGGAATTCTTTTAAAAATCGAAACGCAAAAACCCCCAAAAAACGAATCGATTTTAGAAACAAATTTTTCCGTTGTTACCCAGGCCTAGTTATTATTAATATTAACTCAAGCAAACAAAAAGAAAACAAAAGACAAATCCCTATGGGGAACAGCCGGGGGAATAAAGAGAAAACCAATCCGGGAAAAAGATAAGAAAATAAACAATTGCCATATTTGAAATAAGAAAAAATTAACTGACCTTGATAATGTATTGTTGCGTCTATACCCCATCATATCTTTAAACAAAAATAACCATAGAGTAAAGAAAGCCAGAGAGCTGGAAGAAAACCAGCAGAAGGAAAGAGAGAAGAGAACAAGTAAGAAATAGACACGGGAGTGGAACTGTAGAGACAAACAGAAACCCTAGAGAGGCAGGAAGAACCAAGACAGGAATAAACACACGAAGTATTTAACAGAGTGCACTGGAAAACACAAAGTGACATGACAGAGAGGAAAGACAAGGAGACGAGAGCAGAGGGAGAAGCCAAAAGGGAAAGAGGTACACCGAAGATGGAAACAAGGAAACAAGCAGTGAGAGGGGCGAGGAGGAATTTAGAGGGACAGGCAAGAAAAGGAAGACAGAGAAAAGACTACAATTATGCAAAAGAAACAGATGTCGGCACCAGCGAAGGAGAGCGGAGAAAGGATGGAATAGCGGAACGGAGAAGTAAGAATCCAGTCGTGATGGAGGAAAAGACGGAAGAAAGAAGAAGGAAGAGGAGAACCAGGAGATCGGGAAAAGAGGCAGAGGGACAAGGAAAAATACTAACGAGACAAGAACAGAGGAGGCAACAAGAGAATTACTGAAATAAGAAGATTAGAAAAAAGAGCAACTCATAAAAATACACAACTGAAGCAAAAAGAAGGGAAAGTTTGGGAACTCAACAAAAGAAAATCTAAGACAAGGAAAAGGAGAAAGGGAAAGAACAAAATATATAAAAGGCAGGAATAAATGAAACGGAAATGGCAACCCCAAAAGTAAGTCTGCAAAAAGAGGAAAAGAAATTACTCCAAAGGAGAAGTTCATTATTGAGGATGTAAGTTTGAAGGGTGTGATGAGTGAATTACAGAAAATGACAGAAGACCAGAAAATCTTTCAAGACCAGATACTGAGCATGGGGGGAAAAAAACTTAACTGAAGAATTAGGGGCAGTGAAATAGGATTTGAATGTGGTCTAACAGGACATTAAAGAAATACAATCAGACAATCAGAAATTGGAGAAAATGCAAGATAAATTGCAAGCAAAGATAGATAATTTGGAAACAATGAATGCTAAATTAGAATCTAGACAAGAAAGAATGAAACAAAGAGAACTGGAATTTTACTTGAGATTTAGAAACATCCAGGAGGAAGCCAAAGAAAGCATCATCAGTGTTCAAAGGAGGAGATGGAGGGAATTATTGATCGAACTTACAGACTTACCACAGATTTTGCAAGAAGGAACAAAGTTTTTAGATACATAATTTTTCATAATTCTCAAGACAAAGAATTAGCGACGAGGTTTTGACATGTAACAGCAAAAACCCAATCCAATACAAAGGAAAAAATAGTTATCCTAAAGGAATTCCCTATTTCAGTATTGAGAAAAATAAGGAAATATATGTTCTTAACAGAGGAATTAAAGAAATGCCTAATTCGATTTATATGGGAGTGAATAGAAGGGATAATGGTAACTTATAAAGAAGAAAGATTCTGGATACATCAGAAGAAAAGGCAAATTAATTCTGCAGAAAACTGAAGAAAGACTCTGAACATCCTAAAACTACAGATCCAAATGAAAAACAGACCACAGAGAAAGTAAAAGATTAAGAACTGTTTCACCACATAAGGTTAAACCCTTGTGCCAGCAGGACTGAAGAGGTCAGAGGTTCGAATCTCGGGAGAGCGTGGATGAGCTCCCTCTATCAGTTCCAGCTCCCCATGCTGGTACACGAGAGAAGCCTCCCACAAGGATGGTAAAACATCAAAACATCTGGTAATCCCCTGGGCAATGTCCTTGCAGATAGCCAATTCTCTCACACCAGAAGCCACTTGCAATTTCTCAAGTTGCTCCTGACATGAAAAAAAAGACCAGATATTGCATTGAGTCCGACAGATTGGAACACTTTACAGGAAGACACAGAAAAATAATAATATGGAAAAAGTGCTATTCAAATAGCATTACTGGACTACATTCACTGCATAAAAGAAACAAAGTAATCAAGCAAATTAGGACAAAAGCGACATAGTGGTGCTACAGGAGACCGGCATTTCACAAAAACATGTAGCTTATTTGACTCAGAAAAACTTGGGGAAAGAATTTTATTCCTCCTCAATAGAAAAAAAAAGAGATGAGTATGAATTTAGAGGAGTATGACATTAGATTGGCCCCCACCCCCTTGACGTTTCGCAAAAAAGTTAAAACCTGGCTTTTTGAGCAGGCTTTCTCAAATGCGGTGTTGCTGACAAACCCTGATCTCGGAATGACTGGACAATTGGATAATGATTTTGGTAATGAGACATGGAGGATCTATGTTTTTATTGGTTTTATTATTTACTGAATTTTATTTATGTTAAATGTTTTACCTTTTTAAAGTTATTGTGGGCATCGAATTGTGCTGTTTAGTAAACCGCCCTGAGTCGCCCTTGGGCTCAGAATGGCGGTATACAGATATAGTAAATAAATAAATATGGGGGTCTAGCCATATCCAGCCAGCAGAAATGAATAAAGGTTCAACCGAAATGCACAAGCCTACTTCTGATTCGCCTGGCCCGGAACCACAGAGAATTGTTTGTGTGTAACCAGTTAAGTATACAGGTCATTTATTGTTACTACAGACTGAGGAACAGGGTTCAGATGAAAAAGACCTGAGTACCTTATTTATTTATTTATTTCGAATATTTGTTGTTATGGCTGCTGCAGATGGATACCAGCGGCGATGAGGCCGAAGGACAGGGCACACACAAGACAGGACAGTGGGATGCTACAACTCTGTGTGTGTGTGTGTGTGTGTAATGATTACGATGTTATATATTGCTTTGCTGCCACCATTTATTATTAAACGTTTCTTTTGCTGCCACCATTTATTGATTCATAGGCCATCTTCTTGCTAGGAGGATCAAGAAGACTCACAAACTCTTCAGGTGAAATAAAAACAAGAAAATGATGTTTATTTTGTTCTTGGAACAGTAAAGATGCGGTAATGGTTTCGATAAACTGTCAGGATTTATACAGACAATGGTTTTATATCATGAGTTTCTTGCAAACAATATTCCACACACAGGAATACAAACAGGTTGTTTTAAACCTTTTGAATACTCTTTCTGTGAGGCTTCAGCGCCAGCACTCTAAAACTATAGAGGTTCACTCTATTTCTTAATCCTTCTCCCTAAAGAGGTATCTTTCTAAATAACCCAAAACTCTTCCTTCTTTCCCCTTCCAAGCTCCAAAACTAACTCCCTCTTCAAACTCCAGACTCCAACTCTTAACTGCCAAATCTCTGGCTGCATAGCTCTTTCTTTTCCTTTGGCTCTGGCCATCTCTGGTTGCTAAGAAACTCCCTCCAATTTCATCAACCAGTCAGACTGCACCAGCTATGAAGCTGTTTGATCACTCCTCCCCACTGCTCTCCTTAGCTTTTCCAAGCCGGACCTGTTGCTACCTGTACACCAACCTTGTAAGGCAGGTTAATCTGTTACAGCTGCCATGATATTATGCTTTGGTATCTTGTTATATTTTGACCAAAGGAGTAAATGGCAGTTTATTTACATTTGTATGGAAAGTTGAAAAGCTAGTATATTGCTAGTAATTAATATTACTAGAAATCTACTAGGAATAGTAGAAAATTGAAATTGGTCCAGGGATCTGCAACGGTTTGGCTTTTACCTTTGTTTTCCAGTAAGAATCTTATTAGATGGTCTTTCAACAGTGATCTATAGTGTTTTGGGGTTCTTTGTCTTTCAGCTTGATGACTGTGCTCTGCAACTGTCTCACAATGGCACCTACTTGGATTTAGAGTCTACACTAGCTGAGCAAAAGGATGAATTGGAAGGTTTCCAGGAGGATTCTGGGTATGTATTTTTTTCCATTGAAAAGCATACATTTACTACAGAATATGGAGACTGAAGATCTAGTAAAAGGAATGTATAGGCTGAAACAGGGATTCTCAAACTTTTTCAGCCACTGAGCTCTTTAAAGCAAAAGTTTCTCGTAGAACCCCACGAAATGTATGTATGTGTGTCTGTGTATGTATGTGTGTGTGTGTGACAGATGGATGAAGAGTGTTTGTGTGAACTAATTCACACAATGCAAGATAAAAAGAAAAAAAGAACAATACAATATTTAAAATGAAAAACAGTTTTAACCAACATAAACTTAACGAGTCCAACCCCCTTCTACCATGCAGGAAAAATACAAAGCACCCCCAACACTTGGCCATCCAGCCTTTGTAATAGTAATAACAAGAGCAGAAATCCCAGAGGCCATCCATTCCACCCCCCATCTGCCATGCAGGAAAAACACAATCAAAGCACCCCCTGAGTTTAAATTTCTCTTCATTTCTCAGGAGGAGGAAAAAGGAGGAGGCAGGAAGCAGCATGGCTCTGTGGAGCCCCTCACTATCACCTGCAGAGCCCCAAGGGCTCCTTGGAGGACAGTTTAAGAACTCCTGAGCTAAAGGCTTAGAAATGATGCTTACAGTTAGTCTAACTTGAGGTAATAGCATTAAAATGATGGCCAGGTGTTATACTGTCTTCTATACATTACAGAAGATTCCAGATTACTAGAACCAATTTTGCAAATATGGCATAACTTGGGAACTTTTTAAGTGTCCAATAGTAAGAAAGAATGAGGGTTTTTTCTTCTTAAAAAAGGTATATTGCACTTCAAATTTAATTTTTGATCCATTTTTTTCTGATACTTTATGGGAAAATCTACTACAATTATTTCTTGAATCTTCAATCTTTTAAATCTGGTGACCACATATGATATTTTTATGTTGTACAGTGAATGTTTTTATTTATTTATTTATTTTGAGGTTTTATATACCGACCCTCTCACCTTTAAAGAGGGATTCGGACCGGTTCACAACATGTGTTAACATACAAAGAATATACAATAACAACACAATGCCACTTCATAACACGATTAAAATATCAGCACCATACACATTAAAACATTATAATCACAGTTAAAAGAGCCAAATTGTCCAACACCATCACAATACCATTCATCATCCTCCTTTCATGTGGGCAAAGAATTAAATCAGTTGTCAAATGCCGTGTTCCACAACCAGGTCTTTGTTAGTTTCCTGAACGTCATGAGGAAGGGGGCAGTTCTGATCTCTAATGGCAGGGAGTTCCAAAGTCGAGGGGCTACCATCGAGAAGGCCCTGTTCCTCGTCCCCACCAGCCGTGCTTGTGCAGGCGGTGGGACCGAGAGCAGGGCCCCTCCAGACCATCTTAGTGGTCTTGATGGTTCATAGGGGAGAATACGTTCGGAGAGGTAAACAGGGCCGGAGTCGTTTAGGGCTTTATAGGTTAACACCAGCACTTTGAATTGTGCTCAGAAGCTAATCGGCAGCCAGTGGAGCTGGTGTAACAGCGGAGTGGTGTGCTTCCTGTACCCAGCACCCGTTAGTAATCTGGCTGCCGCGCGTTGTACTTGCTGCAGCTTCCGGGCAGTCTTCAGAGGCAACCCCACGTAGAGAGCGTTGTAGTAATCTAAGCGGGATGTAACCAAAGCGTGTACTACCGTGGCCAAGTCCTCAGGTGGACACATTCAAACAAGGTCGACTGTAAGGCTGGGCCCCTGACTAAGGAGATGGACTCTTTATAGACTATTGCAACTCCGCCTCCCCGCCCCCCGGATCTCGGTTGGTGTTCCACAGTATAACCTGGTGGGCAAAGCTGGGTGAGATTAACCCCTCCAGCCTCGTCCAACCAGGTCTCCGTGATGCACGCCAGGTCTGCCTTTTCATCCAGGATTAAATCCTGAATGGTTGATGTTTTACCATTGACAGACCTGGCGTTCAACAACACCACCTTTAATCCGGGGGGACCGTCTACCTTGGAACCCAAGTTTACCATGTCGGGAGGACATTTTGGAATTTTTCTTAAGGTTTGCTCACGAATTGGCCGAATTGGTTTTTTAACTCTCCCTTTCCCGTATCGCCCCCTCCCCATCATCATCTCGATGGGGGCCCCCCAAGCATCGGAACTCCCCCCCTCCCCCCCTGTCGTTCTCCACATCCTGGAAGTTCACTAGTGCACTGTTATATGATATGTCAATAGCCCGGGCGGTTGTTAAACCATCATTTCTGCCATTATTGTAGTTCAATTCCTCCGCCTTATAAAACCATCTCCAATTTTCCCCGGCCATTCGACCATTGTTGGGAGTGATTATATAATACACGATGTAAAGTGCAAATGCAAAATTAAAGTGACCGCACAATAGCACCATTGATATTAGTAACTAACAGAACTCTCCCCGTTAATTAAAGTGCTGGAGTGCTAACGAGTCATCTTTCACAACAATGCAATGGGGGATTAGACTACAGAGGTATTCCTACACAGTACAATTTTTATTGGCAAGAAATCGGCAGATTGGCAGTATAATTGACATTAGGTAGGGGGCATAGGAAAAAGTGCCAGGTGCAAATCACAGTAGCTTGAGAGATATTCGCAGCGAGACCTCGGGCTCCAGGAGGGAGCCGTATAGTTCCTCTACTGATGCCTTCAGTCAATCTGCAGCTGTTGACAGTCTTCTCTGCACATTCCCATTTACATAGAAATTTAATTAACAACGAACCCACAGAATCTTGTATGTGACTTGTATGCTACAGTCTTCTGGTACTCTTCAATCAGACGATAAGGCCCCTTCTACACTTTGATATAAAATTCAGATTATCTACTTTGATCTGTGTTATACGTCAGTGCAGACTCATATAATCAAGTTCCAAGTAGATAATGCGGATTATCTCCTTTGATAATCTGGATTATATGGCAGTGTAGAAGGGGCCTTAGTGGCTACAAAGTGTGTGTGTGGGGGGGGGGGGAGGGGGGTAAATTATTTCCTGAACCTCAGAACAGCTTTTATAATGAGTGAGACCTTGTGAAGCACTTCACAGCTAATGCTCACAAACGTAGCCTTATGTCCTGCTTTCAGCATTTTCATTCCCCTCCCCCCCCACATTATTTGTAATCATATGGTTGTACTGGTGAACAGCAAGACATTTGTCCACCCTTTCGTTCATGGATGCCTTTTATTTTTAACCAATCATGTGTTGGATGGGGCTGTCACCTCAGATTGAAGGAAGTCCATCTTTACCCCCCCAGCCCCACCCTTCAGAATCCCCAAAGTAGCATATTCTGGTCCCCACAGGATTGTGCTACCATCCGTTGTTTCTGATGCAAACCACTTGAGCCACTTTTTTTTTTAATGTCAGGAGCAACTTGAGAAACTGCAAGTCATTTCTGGTGTAAAAGAACTGGCTTTCTGCAAGGACTTTGCCCAGGGGATGCCCAGATGTTTTACCATCCTCTTGGAGGTTTCTCTCATGTCCCCACATGAGAAGCTGGAGCTGACAGATGGGAGCTCACCCCACTTGCCAGATTCGAACCGCCGACCTTTTGGTTAGCAGTCCTGCTGGCACAAGGGATTAACCCATTGCGCTACCGGGGGCTCCTGAAAGGCAAATACATAAAATTGCATAACTATTTAAGTCTTGCTAGTTAGAAATGAAGAACCATTGCAGATTTGTGCATATTTTTTGTGGAAAATGCTTCATAATTGCTGAGATTCAGTTGTTCATTTGTGAACTTTTGCTTTAACTAGTATGTGGTATGCTAGCTGCATTTTTTTTCTTTCCCTTTTCCCTGAAGCAGAAGCAAAAAACACAGTATAATCCTAAGGACCCAACTCTCAGTCAGAGTCCATGCTTGTATCGGTAAGTGTATATTTAAATATTTAAATTTGAAAGGTGTGAATAAGTGAAATGCAACAGAAAACATAAGACTGTAGTGACTCTGTATTTTTATTTATTGTATCTGTGCTTGTATTCATTACATTCACTACAAATAGGCATTCTTTATTTTTAATGAACACAAACAAAATAATTTTATTTCTGTTCTCTTAAGAAATAGCTTGGAATAAACTGTTTCATCATAGCTTATGTCTAGGGACTCGTGATTATGCATGTACTTTCTCAATTATTTTACAAGAACTGTGCCTCAAATTATACATGTAAACCTTTCTTCTGCATGTATTGTAGCTTCATATTTCTGGATGAGAACAGGAAGTTATATGTATAGAACTGTGGTTCATAGCCCTAAATTGCCAGGCTATTTTACATCCAGCATTTTGTTTCTAAAAGCGAGCAACTGTTATTGTTCCAGGCAAGCATGACAACCAAAGCCATTTCATGTTGTTTTTAGTCCTCTGTATTTAGCACTATAAGCAGAGGAGGGCATACTGTCTAATCAACAGCTATTATTAGCTATTGTTAACACTATTCTCCATTGGTTAGTGATTAGTGACTTTTAAAAGTAATCTTGGCTAGTATCTAGCATTATGCCTTGTGAACATCATTCACAGGCGTTCAGAATTGAAAGTGTCTCTGATGTTGTTGAACTGCAACTCCTAGCAACCCTATATTTTCCATGGCAAAGAAGGACGGAAGTTGCAGTTGAACAATACCTTAAGATCTGATTAATTCCAAATCTATTATAGGTTATTTGCACTGTGTCTCAATACATTCAGTAAACTTTTGATCTGTTGAAACAATTTATTATTGCTTCAATTTTAACTCATAAAGCAGCAGAAATGCAGTGTAGATTAAAATGGGGAGTTGTCTGTGTGACATGGTGACAAAATTTCTTTTTGCAGATGTTCAAGACAATTGCAATAATATTTGTAATAAACTTTTTCTTTGTCAGCCCATTTTACCATATGTATTTTTTCTTGCTAGATTAGGCAAAGTTTAGATGGAGAAATAATGATCTGCAGCAAGGAACTGTATTTTAAAGGAATATAATTGCTTTGAACTATATATCTCTTGGCCAGGCAAACCGCTATTATTGCTGTGTCAGTGACTGGAAATACTCAAGAGCAGCGGTTCTAACCTGGGGGTCGCGACCCCCAGGGGGGTCACTGGGCCATTTTCTGGGGGTCGCGAAGGCACCTCGGTTGGCCCTGCCCCTGAAAATGTCTGCGCGAGGCCTCCCTTGTGCTCCCGCCGGCTGGCAGGGGCACAGGAGAGGCGGGGGTCCCTTGGTGCAAGGCCTTGCCTTGACCGAGGCCTCCCTTGCATCCTTCGCACTCCCGCCAGCCAGCAGGGGCGCGGGGGAGGCAAGGGTCCCTTGCTGCAAGGCCTTGCCTTGTCCTAGGCCTCCCTCGCGTGCCTTGTGCTTCCGCCGGGCAGCAGGGGCGTGGGGCAGACGAGGGCCCCTTGCTGCAAGGCCTTGCCTTGTCCTAGGCCTCCCTCGCATCCCTTGCGCTCCTGCCGGCTGGCAGGGCCGCGGGGCAGGCAAGGGCCCCTTGCTGCAAGCCCTTGCCTTGCCTGCGGCCTCCCTTACGTCCCTTATGCTCCCGCCAGCCGGCAGGGGCGTGGGACAGGTGAGGGCCCCTTGGTGCAAGGCCTTGCCTTGATCGAGGCCTCCCTCGCATGCCTCGCGCTTCCGCCGGCCGGCAGGGGTGCGGGACAGACGAGGGCCCCTTTCTGCAAGGCCTTGCCTTGTCCTAGACCTCCCTTGCATCCCTCGCGCTCCAGCCGGCCGGCAGGGGCGCGGAGCAGGCGAGGGCCCCTTGGTGCAAGGCCTTGCCTTGCCCGAGGCCTCCCTCGCGTCCCTCGCAGTCCCGCCGACCGGCAAGGGCGCAGGGCAATAATGTAGGCAAAATGTCTGGAGAGAATGCTACTGGAACATCTTCCTCACACACACCCCCCAACATGCCTGCATCCAGTCTTGGCTTGGATTTGTAGAGGGAGTGTGTGTGTGTGTGTGTGTGAAAGAAAGAGAGAGAGGGAGAGCACATGCAGCAGAGAAAACTTGTGTTTTAATTTGTGTTTGCATATTTTTTAGGTTTTAAATTAAATTCAAAAATATTGCAATGGTTAAGCGGCTGAGGGGAAAAGGAAGGGGCCTGAGGCTGTTAGGAATTGTGGGAGTTGAAGTTCAAAACACCTGGAGGGCCAAAGTTGGCCCAGGCCTGGTATAAAGAAAGAATGTTTATGTGTGTGAGAAGAGACAAAGCACGCGCGAGTGTGTGAAGAGAGGGCCCCTACATCTCCCCTAAATCACTGTCAGTTCCTCCCAAACCCCTCCAGTATTTTTTGTTTGACATGGGAGTTCTGTGTGGAGGTCTCAGTGGTCTGTGGATGTCAGAGCCGAATCGGTTGAAGGTACTGCAAATCCCATCATCTGTTTTCCATGCTCCCCCAAACATATTTTTTCTGATTAATCATGATGCTTTAATTATCTTGAATTTGTAACAATGAAAACACATCCTGCATATCAGATATTTACATTACGATTCGTAACAGTAGCAAAATTACAGTTATAAAGGAGCAACAAAATAATTTTATGGTTGGGGGTCACCACAACATGTGAAAGCATATTTAGGGGTCACGGTGTTAGAAAGGTTTGAGAACCACTGCTCAAGAGTATTATATTCCTGTCAAAGGGAACCAAGTGAAACCAGTCTCCAGATTGTTCCTTATGCATGTTAAATTCTGCAGACTAAGCGCAAGTGATTTTGCCTGTGTGATATTGAACTATGACTTTCTGCACTGAATGTCTTTTTAATGAAACATTTTCAGTGTTACTACCCAAGTTAAATTAAACTGGAGATACCAGGGATTGAAAATTGAGCTTTTGTATAAAAGGCAGCTACAAGAATTGAAAAAGGGAGAAATTACCAAAGAGAAATTCACAGAATATTCTCAGGCTTTCTAGAAAGATTAAAAACAACAAAAACGTGTTTTTGGTTATGTCCATAGCCAAAAAAAAAAAAAAAAAAAAAAAAAAAAAAAAAAGAAAGGAGGGGGAGGGGAAATAACAAGGAAATGTTAAGTTAGTGTAGACAGATAATGGTACAATTTTAACAGAGGCCAGAGAAAAGGCAAGAACACTTTCTGTGGCTCAGTCTTCACCCAAAAGGTTAACAGTACTTAAATGAAGGAACAGAGGATGCAATAAGGGAAATTCAGCAAGAATAGATAAGTAGGCTGTATGGGAAAATCTGACTAATCTAAATGAATTCATGTCTCCAGAGCCAGATGAATTACATTCAAAGGTATTAAAAGAACTGGCAGAAACAAGTTCAGAGCCACTGGCAATTGTATTTGAGAATTCTTGGAGAACAGAAGAAGTTCTGGCAGGCTAATCCAGTAGAAGAAGTGCCAGACTAATCAGATCTTTTCTTTCAATAGAGTTACAAGCTTGGTAGATGCAGGGAATGCCGTGGATGTAGTGTATCTGAATTTCAGTAAGGCCTTCGACAAGGTCCCGCATGACCTTCTAGCAAACAAACTAGTCAAATGTGGGCTAGGCAAAACTACAGTTAGGGGGATCTGTAATTGGTTTAGCAAACAAACCCAGAGGGTGCTCACCAATGCTTCCTCTGCATCCTGGAAAAAAGTGACAAGTAGAGTGTCGCAGGGTTCTGTCCTGGGCCTGGTTCTGTTCAACATCTTTATTAATGACTTAGATTCCCAAACTCAAGGTAGAAGGCATGATCATCAAGTTTGCAGATGACACAAAATTTGGAGGGATAGCCAATACCCCAGAAGACAGGAGCAGAATTCAAAATGTTCTTAACAGATTAGAGAGATGGGCCAAAACTAACAAAATGAGGTTCAACAGGGACAAATGCAAGATACTCCACTTAGATAGAAAAAATGAAATGCAAATATACAGAATGGGGGACGCCTGACTCGACAGCAGTACCTATGAAAAAGATATTGGCGTCCTCATGGACAAATTAAGCATGAGCCAACGATGTCATGCTGCAAAAAAAGCCAGTGGGATTTTGGCCTGCATAAATAGGAATATAGTGTCTAGATCTAGAGAAAGCATGCTACCCCTCTATTTGGCCTTAGTGAGACCACATCTGGAATAGTGTGTCCAATTCTGGGCACCACAATTGAAGGGAGATGCTGAGAAGCTGGAGGTGTCCAGAGGAGGGTGATTAAAATGATCAAGGGTCTGGAGAACAAACCCTATGAGGAGTGGCTTAAAGAACTGGGCATGTTTAGCCTGAAGAAGAGAAGGCTGAGAGGAGACATGATGGCAATGTGTAAATATGTGAGTAGAAGTCATAGAGAGGAGGGAGCAAGCTTATTTTCTGCCGGCCTGGAGACTAGGATGTAGATCAATGGCTTCAAACTACAAGAAAGGCGATTCCATCTGAACATTAGGAAGAACTTCCTGACTGTGAGAGTTGTTCATCTGTGGAACTCTCTGCCCCGGAGTGTGGTGGAGATTCCTTCTTTGGAGGCTTTTAAGCAGAGGCTAGATGGCCATCTCTAAGGGGTGCTTTGAATGTGGTTTTCCTACTTCTTGGCAGTGGGTTGGATTGGATGGCCCATGAGGTCTCTTCCAATTTTATAATTCTACTAGCTGTCCCCTGCCATGTGTTGCTGTGGTCCAGCCTGGTGATCTGGAAAATAAAGTAATGAGAAAGTGTTGGTTTCTAATATATGTAATTCCTTTATGCTTTATGTAAACAGTATTTCTTGTTGTTTCTTTGTCAGTGTTGATGTGGAGAGTGTCTGGTTTGCCTACTCTGGAATATGCAACATATCATAGTCCTTCTTTAAGGGTCTCTTTCAAATCTATGATACTATATCTGTGTGTGTGAGAGAGAGAAAATCATATCTATCTATCTATTTTTATGACTGGATGGCTCTTTGTCAGGAGGGCTCTGATTACATTTTCTTGCCCTGGTGAAGAGAGTTGGACTGGATGGCCTTAAGTATTTTCTGTTGGTCATGGGGGTTCTGTGTGGGAAGTTTGCCCCATTTCTGTCGTTTTTGGGTTTCAGAATGCTCTTTAATTGTAGTGAAGTATAAATAATAGGAACTACAAATCCCAAATATCAAGGTCTATTTCCTCCAAACTCCATCTGTGTCCATATTTAGGCATATGGAATTTTTGTGTCAAGTTTGGTCCAGATCCATCATTGTTTGAGTCCACAGTGCTCTCTGGATGTAGGTGAACTACAACTCCCAAACTCAAGGTCAATGTCCACCAAACTCTTCCAGTGTGTTCTGTTGGTCATGGAAGTCCTGTATGCCATGTTTGGTTGAATTCCATCATTGGTGGAGTTCAGAATGCTCTTTGATTGTAGGTGAAATATAAATCCCAGCAACTACAACTCCCAAATGTCAAGGTCTATTTCCCTTAAACTCCATCTGTTCATATTTGGGCATATGAAATATTCGTGCCAAGTTTGGTCCAGATCCATCATTGTTTGAGTCCACAGTGCTCTCTGGATGTGGGTGAACTATAATTCCCAAACTCAAGGTCAATGTCCACCAAACCCTTCCAGTTTTTTCTGTTGGTCATGGGAGCCCTGTGTGCTAAGTTTGGCCCAATTCCATCATTAGTGGAGTTCAGAATGCTCTTTGATTTTAGTGAAACTATAAATCCCAGCAACAACAATTACCAAATGACAAAATCAATTTTTTGAGTGGAGGACATAAATTGGACTGTTAGGTGTCTTGTGTTAATTCCCCCAGTGGTTTTTGAGTTCTGATGGTAGCACGAACTAACATTACATTTTTATTTATATAGATGATTCTATGACTGGAAAAAGGCAAATGTTGTCCCTATTTTCAAAAAGGGGGTGGGGAGAGAGGACCCAGACAATTACTGTCTAGTCAGCCTGACACCAATACCAGAAAATATTCTAGAACAGATCATTAAACACACAGTAAGCATTTAGAAATCAATGCTATACTCACAAAAAGTCAACATGGGTTTCTCAAAAACAAGTCATGCTACTATATACTACTATATATTACTATAACATTTTTTATCCTTTTGCCAAAGCTACATCATGGCTAATACAAAGTTTTTGATCCTGCTGAGAACTTTCCTCAACTTATATAATGGATTGCAGGTTATCAGCCTAGAATGTTTAATGACCTTGAAGGAGCTGGGGGTGGTGACGGCCGACAGGGAGCTCTGGCGTGGACTGGTCCATGAAGTCACGAAGAGTTGGAGACGACTGAATGAATGAACAAATACTTAAAAGAAAATTAAGACAAAATATAACTCACTGAATAAAACTGAAATACCTGAACCATTTGAATACCACTGGAGTATAGTGTTGGGGAAAGTGGAAGGCAAAAGGAAGAGGGGCCGACCAAGGACAAGATGGATGGATGGCATCCTTGAAGTGACTGGACTGACCTTGAAGGAGCTGGGGGTGGTGACGGCCGACAGGGAGCTCTGGCGTGGACTGGTCCATGAGGTCACAAAGAGTCGGAGACGACTGAACGAATGAACAACAACAATAGTGTTTTGCAACCTTTAAAATACAACTGAAGAATTTGGACATTGTATTTTGGCAAGTTTTCTGGAACAATTAATTGTCTACAGCAGGGGTCCTCAAACTAAGGCCCAGGGGCCGGATACGGCCCTCCAAGGTCATTTACCCGGCCCTCGCTCAGGGTCAACCTAAGTCTGAAACGACTTGAAAGCACACAACAACAACAACAATCCTATCTCATCGGCCAAAAGCAGGGCCACACTTCCCATTGAAATACTAATATGTTTATATTTGTTAAAATTGTTTTTCATTTTAATTATTGTATAGTTTTAAGTCTTCTTTTTTTGCACTATAAATAAGATATGTGCAGTGTGCACAGTAATTCATTCATGCTTTTTTCAAATTATAATCTGGCCCTCCAACAGTTTGAGGGACTGTGGCCTGGCCCTCTGTTTAAAAAGTTTGAGGACCCCTGGTCTACAGTATGTTTCACTGGGGAGTAAGGTATTTTTGTGTGTTGGCTAAAAACTGTTTTGTGAAACTCTCTCTCTAAAACTTTTCCCACCAAAGAGTAGCATGCTAGCAAAAAGATGGTGAGGATGGAGGGTCAGAGGTTTCTTGCTACATTTGTGTGACATACATACACTGTAGCCAACATGCTAATGTATTTTCGTTAGTGCTGTCAGCCCTAATGAAAAGGGGGAGCCATTCTAAAAAAGAACTATAACATTCCCTATGATTATTGGCATATCAAAGCAACATTATTATTGTTATGTGACATCTTCCTGATTAAGAGACAAGAGCCAAGATTCTACATCAGATGGGAGTTAAGGTAATGATTCTCCTCCTATACAGGGCACATATTGAGTCATTAAGAGAAGAATGGACAAATTTAATTTATACTTAATCAAATGGTACTCAAGAAGTTATCTTTATTTGATTCAAGGCACACATGCACAAGTAGGACCTATATGAAGAAGGACATCAGGACACAATGGTGAGATGACTGACCAACCATGGTGAGATGACTGACCAACCACAGGGGATCAGCTCCTCCAGACCTGCCCCACAGATGTTCTGAAAATCACAGGATCTCCTCCCACTCCCAGTGCCATACAGATACTGCAAACCAGTTTCCCCAGAGTTGAAAAAGCGAAATAGAGCAACAGAACAGAGGAAGAGATACACAGATATGGAAAGGACATAGAGAACTAAATCCAGAGAAAGTGTCATTGCCTAGTTAGGTCATTTTCTGGTTCACATTGAGAAACTATTTTAAACATGCCCCAGAGGAAAAATGTCAGTTACCCACATAAACCAATGGGAAAATCAATGATGCTAATGCAATGGTAATGTTCCTAGATATTAACATGTCTACCCCCGAGCAAACACTATCAGCAGAACTTCATCATCTTAGCTCAGATGGAGTATTTTTCTAGGAGAGTTCAGGCAGTGAATCTGCTAATGCGCGTTCCAACTCAAATACAGTTCATTGTCCCAATATTTCAGATTGGAGTAGATAGGGGATGGGAGAAAAGAGCTCGTGACAGGCCTGCCATATGACTCACATTGAGTATTGCATTGAGATGGGTGTCAGGCTTTAAGAGTGGTTTACAGCAGCCATAATGGGTTTGGGGATGGCAGTGTAACATACAACAACCGTACAGTGTAGGTCATTGTAATTGCACCTTCCACTGCTATAAATTACAGAATAATTTATAGCAGTGTAGTCTGGTGTTCATTCCAATTCGGTGGACGTGGTGAGGCTAGTTTGGATTTTCTGTTCAAAATCCTCCATATAACATGCCACAGGGAGCAGCAAAGGTCAGTCTATTTCAGTTGCCTCCTCATATCTCCTCCCAGACTACTTATTTGCAGGAAGAAGCCTCATGTTTCAGCCACTTGCATGCAACTAATTCCCCAAACACATAAAGGTGCACTGGGAAAAATACAAGCCAGAAAAATAATGTTGAAGAGTAGGCAGAATATGTGCTACCAAATCACAGTTTCAAGATAACCTTGGATTCTTTTTGCTGATCTTTCAAAATAGCTTTATGAAAAGGGAAACAGAAAGAGAACACAAGGACTAAGGGAAGAGCATTGGGGAGGAGTAGAAGCAGAATACATATAAGCATAATAATTCATATCCACAATATTGGATCCATAGTGATTCAAATACACAGAACCAAGTATTTTTATTTCTTTATTTAGAACATTTATAGCCTGTCCTTCTCAACCTCCAAAGAGGGACTCAGGATGGCTTCTAACAGGCAACTATTCAATGCCGACACAATATAATAACATAAAATACAATTAGCATACATTAAAAACAGTTATAAATATACACTGAAACAGTTTGCCGGTTCAAATTGTCATCCAAATCAGTCCATTGTGGACCACCAAAACCTTATATTCACCAGTAAATCAGCCTATTCTGCAAACGCTTGATCCCACAGCCAGGACTTGAGTTTCTTCTGGAAGATCAGGAGGGATGAGGCAGATCTAATCTCATAAAGAAGGGAGATCCACAGCTGAGGGGCCACCACAGAGAAGGCCCTGTCTCTCGTCCCCACCAAACATGACTGCGATGGCGGTGGGACTGAGAGCTAGACCTCGCCAGATGATCTTAAGGTCCTTGGTGGTTTGTAGAGGGAGATACGTTCAGACAGGTAAACTGGGCTGGAACCATTTAGAGCTTTTTAGGTTGAATTGTGCCAAGAAGCTAATAGGCAGCCAGTGGAGCTGGCATAACAGAGGAGTTGTACGCTCTCTGTACCCTGCTTTCACGAGCAAACTGACTGCTGAGCGTTGGAACAGCTGAAGCTTCCGAGCAGTCTTCAGAGGCAACCCCACATAAAGTGCGTTGCAGTAATCTATTCGGGATGTAACCAGAGCGTGAACCACCGTGACCAAGTCAGACCTTGCAACATATGGGTGCAGTTGGTGCACACGTTTTAATTGTGCAAAGGCTCCCCTGGCCACCATCGAGACCTGGGGTTCCAGCCTCAGCAATGAGTCCAGGATCACTCCCAAGCTGCGAGCCTGTACCTTCAGGGGGAGTGTAACCCCATCAAGCATAGGCTGTAACCCTATACCCTTTTCGGCTTTACGACTGACCAGGAGGACCTATGTCTTGTCTGGATTCAATTTCAGTTTGTTCGTTCTCATCCAGTCCGTTATAGCCACCAAGCACCGGTTCAGGACCTGGACAGCCTCCTTAGTTGCAGGTGGGAAGGAGTGACAGAGTTGGACATAATCTGCGTACAGATGACACTGAACTCTGAAACTTGGGATGATCTTCCCCAACGGCTTCATGTAAATGTTAAACAACATAGGGGGCAGTACTGAACCCTGAGGGACCCCACAGTATAATGCCCATGGGGCCGAGCAGGTGTCCCCTAGCAACACCTTCTGGGAGTGACCTTCCAGAAAGGACTGGAGCCACTGTAAAACAGTACCTCCAAGGCCCATTCCCACAAGGTGTCCCAGAAGGATACCGTGGTATTGAAGGCCGATGAGAGGTCCAGCAGAACCAAAAGGAACACACTCCCCCTATCCAGTTCCTGACATAGATCATCCACTAAGGTGGCCTAAAACCAGACTGCACTGGATCTAGATCATTCGTGTCTTCCAAAAATCGTTGGAGTTGCGAGGCCACCACACGTTCCAGGACTTTGCCCAAAAAGGGGAGATTGGAGACTGGCCGATAGTTGACGAATTGAGTGGGGTCCAGTGATGGTTTTTTTCGACAGCGGTTTTATTACAGCTTGTTTTAAGCTGGCTGGAATTTTGCCTTCTTGAAGGGAGGCACTCGCCACCACCTTCACCCACTCTGCCAAACCCACTCTGGCTTCCCTTACCAGCCAGGATGGGCAGGTGTCTATGATGCATGTGGTTGCTCTTGCCTCTCCAAGAATCTTGTCCACATCCTCGAGCTGACCAAATGAAACGAATCTATTGAAACCAGACAAGCAAGTGCTCGTGTTACTGTCAGAGTTATGTGTGTGTGGTGTGAAATATTCAAATAGTAGCTAAAACTAATGTGTACAGCTTTCCAGTAGAGCAATGGTTAACTGCATAGAGTAAGATTAATTGCTTATTTATTTATTTCGTATCAAAAACATTGCATAAATTAGTATAAAACTGATACAAATAGAAGGTGTGCAGGCGGCTAAATATCTTTTGACCAAAAATGGGCAACAGCAATGGCATTGTTTGTAGCTTCCAACAATTCCTCCTCTGTACATGAGGCAGGGCACAATGGACAAGCATACAGATGCCGAGTTGTCAGTTCTTCTCCAGTCACACAAAGTATGGGATTCTTTTAGGTAGTGCCATTTTGCCAGGTTGTCTTTTGATCTTCCCACTCCACTTCTCGGGGGGGGGGGGGCAGTTGGGATTTTCTGATTTAGTTGCCCAGAGGGATACCCTTGCTGTTGCTGGAGGGATGCCAAGAGGAGTGTTAGTTCTCATAAAGCTTTTCCTTGATTTGAGTCTACTGGGAGGAGGCTGGTAGCCATGTAGTGGATGGCTTTCACAGTGTTCAACCTTATTTCTCTCACATTTAGCAGCAACTTCCCATCGCACATGGGGGGGGGGGGGTGGGGGCAGTTCCAGCTAGCTTGTAGAGTTTATCAGCAGGTGTAGGCTTAAGACATCCTGTCATTATTCTGCATGTTTCATTCAATGCTACGTTCACCTGATTTGCATGGGCAGACTTATGCCAAACAGGGCGGGCATACTCGGCAGCTGTGTAAGACAAGGGCGGGGCTGATGTTCTTATTAATTTTGGGTCTGCACCCCATGTGCTGCCAGTAAGTTTTTGCAGGATGTTATTGTGTGCAGCTACTTTGTGCTTGGTGTTCAAGCAGTGTTTCCTATATGCTAATGTTCGATCTAAGGTGACACCGAGATATTTAGGATGGAAACAATGTTCAAGTCCCGACCTTCCCAAGTGACTTTCAATTTCCTGTTGGCTTCACAGTTGCATAGATGGAAAGCACATACTTGTGTTTTGGCAGGGTTAGGCTTCAGGTGGTTATCTTTGAAGTAGCTGGAGAGATCTTTCAAGGCATTAGTAAGCTGGATTTCAACTGTTTCAAAGTCTTTTGCTTGTGTTGCTAGGCCAAGGTCATCAGCATATATAAAACTCTTTGTGAGTGGTGGTTGTTAGTAAAGATATTAAACAAGGTAGGTGCAAGAACGCTGCCTTGGGGTAAGCCATTCTTTTGCCTCCTCCATCTACTTTTCCTGCCCTGAAACTTCTCATAGAAGCTATGATTTTCTAGGAGAGTCTGGATAGTTTTTGTGAAATCATAGTGTTAGGTAATAGAGTAGACTTTCTGTAGCATTTTCCTATGTTGCACCGTGTCATAGGCTGCTGTAAGGTCAACAAAAACTGTTCCAGTAATGCAATCTTTCTCATATCCTTCCTTGATGTACTCGATCAGATCAAGAATTTGGGCTGCACAGTTTTGCCCTGGTCTGAAACCTGCTTGTTGTGTAATAAGCTGAGGTTCAATTACAGGTCCTAATCGATTTAGTAGTATCCTCTCATATACAGGGTGAGGCAGCATAACTTCCTTTTTTAAAATGCGCGCCAGTCAGTCGGTTGAAGACGTAGCAGAGCGCTAGTGATCTCGTTCAAGAGAGGGGAGCATAAAGTTTTGTCCTTACACAGTTCAGTCGCCATCATGCGTTGGAACAGTAAGGAGCGTGCTTTTGCCGTTGAGGCCTACTTTTCGAGCGGATTTGGAGTGGCCGGCCCGCTCTCCAGATTTGGCCCCTTGTGATTGTTTTCCTATGGGGTGTTTTGAAATCCCGTGTTTATGTGAATCGTCCAAGGACCCTACAAGATTTGAAGACCAACATACAGGAAGAAATTGCCAACATAACGCCTGCTATGCTGGCAAGAGTAATGACAAACACCAGAAATCGGTTTACTCAGTGTATGGAGAATGGAGAATCGGGGACGTCACCTACCTAATTTGATCTTCAAAACTACGTAAAACAAAACTTTAGGTATACACCTACATTTTAAAAATAATAAAAAATTCTGATTCATACAATGGGTTTTGTTAAGTTTTGAAAAAAGGAAGTTATGCTGCCTCACTCTGTACTTTACATAGGAGTGAGATAGGCCAGTAGTTCCTGCCATTGGAAGCATCTTTACCTGGTTTTAAAATGGCAATTATCTTAGTTCTCCTACATATTCTGGGAATCTGTTTGTGTGCCAAGCATTGATTCAGCTTTGGGCCCCAAGTGTTTGATTTGTTCCATCATTAAGTCATCTAGGCAGGTGCTTTACCAGTTTTACATTGCTTAATAGCTTCTTTGAGTTCTTTTAGGTTTATGGGAGATGTCAACTGGTGGGTTTCAAGTTCTGGCACCCTGTTGATTTTCACCTTTACTTTCCTGCAGTTGGTTTCCCCATTCTGAAGTCGCTGGTGTGCTATCTGGTCTGGTATTACGTTTGCATGTCCACAATTGACCAGAGGGTCACTATCCAGGCGTCTCAGGAATTGCCAGGCTCTTCGGCTACTCTTAGACATGTCAAGATTCTCAACTTGTTCTATCCAGCGGTCTTTTTTAGCTTTAGCTATGGCTGTAGATAATTTTTGGCCTGCTGCTGTAGTCTCGTTGCTGTATGGATACTCTTGAAATAGTCTGAGATATTCCTGTAGTTTTGCGATTCTTTGTTTAGGTCTGGTAGGTAGCTTGTATGACAGCCTCTAGGGATTGAGGGCCTTGAAGATCTTTTCACAGCTTCTACAAAAAGATCATAGCCTTCTATAGATGATTCTATATCAGAAATAGCTGCTTCTATGTAAACTTTGTCCAGTTATCTTTACTGAAATGATATCTTCTGTGGAAAGGGACATTTTGTGGTCTTACAGTTGCATATGTTTGGCAGCATATTGGTCTCTGTTGAGTATTAGGTATTGGGTTTAATACCCTTTTAATGTAATGGTGGACTATGCTGTCACTTACAAAAATCAGATCAAGGTTATAACCACACTTTCATCGCCTACTATTAATTGATGGTGGTAATTTACTGTCGTGGAGGAGTCTCATTTTACTATTGTCGGCCCACATTAAAACTGCTTCGCCATTCCTATCATCTTCATCATAGCCCCAGACACAGCTATGGCTGTTGAAATCTCCCACAATAAAATAATATTAATACCAAAACCTGATAAAGATTTAACAGACCCAGGATCATATAGGCCCATATCATTAGTTAATCAGGATGCAAAGATTTTATCTGCTATAATAGCCAATAGAATGAATAAATGCATGTACAAGTATATTAAAAATGATCATTGAGGGTTTGTAAAAGGACAACAAATGTCAAATTTGATAGGGAGAGTATTAAACAAAATTTGTGTAGTTCAAGAGAGGAAGATAAAATTGGGGATATTATCATTAGATATTTTTAAAGCTTTTGATTGTGTGAAATGGTGGACATTAAGGGAGATTTTGAATAAATTTGGAATGGGAAGTAGAATAAAAGGATAATTAGAACAATATCATTCAAGAAATTCAGCAGTAGTAACTATAAATGATGGAGTGACAAAAGAAATAAAAGTGACAAGGGGAACAAGACAAGGTTGCCCTCTATCACCAATTTTGTTTGCCATGGTGATATACTTATTTGCAAATGCCATCAGGAAAGATAAGAATTTATTTAATGTTATGAAAAAATTTAATACTAAGCTCTGACTGAAAGCAGTGGAAAACAGCCAGAAATAGCAAGTTTATGTGTATTAAGATATGTAAATGATAATAATTTGTACATAACGTCAAAATTAACTGATTGATTGAATAAGGTAGATAGGCATGTACACGTCAAAAATATTGGTACCTGATTATATCTGATTTGCCATGGTTTGCTTTTCTGTTATGTACCATAATCAAAATAAACTAAAGGATCAAAAGGATAAAATAAAGGATCATTTAGAGATATTGGGGAAAATTATAGGTCTACAAGTTAATTGGAATAAGTCAGAAATGACGCTATTTAATTATACAAAGAAAGAAGAAAAAGACTTTATAGAACAGAGCAAAATGGAATTAGAATTAAGAATAAATTAAAATACTTGGGAGTAATAATAACAAAGGATTTGAAAGAAATGGAAGAGGTAAATGTAGTAGCATTGAGAAAAGTTGTTCAAAAAACATTAATAGAATATGAAAATATACATTTATCTTGGTTTGGAAAGATAGCATTCGTAAAAATGAAAATACTTCCGAAGATAAATTTTATATTTAGGATGCTGCCACTTCAAATTACAGAAGAAGAGCTAAATAGATGGCAACAAATGATAAATAAATAATGTAATGGTAGTAAAAGAAATAGATTAAACAAAAAGATATGGTACAGAGCGCAAACAGAGGGAGGATTAGCACTCCCTAATATTAAAAAAATATTATGAAGTGAGCAGATTAAGATTGGTTATAGAAGGAATGATAAAAAAGAGGGAGTAGATTGGCTAAGAAAGGATTCGGAAAATGGAGAAAGAAATTTGGAATATATTTTTTAAACAGTTTACGAGAAAAGAAACTAGGGAAATAAGAAACCCAATGTTGAGCAATATATTAGAAGTATGGAACAAATATAGGAGAATGTTAATAACAGATGTTTCAGTAATAACCCCAATTGTAATGGAAAAGAAATTTCCATATTTTTTTAAAAAAAGTAATGGATAAAAAGTTAAGGGGAAAAATTAGACAAAATAGGGGATTGGATAAAGGTTGGAATGAAGAAGGAAATGATTATGGAAGAATTTAGAGAATTTAAATTGACATGGTTCCATTGTATACAATTAGAACAATGGTTTAAAAATTGGGGGGGGGGGGAAACAGAAGTAAGCTTCTGGTTGTAGAGGAGCATGAAAATTTGAAAGGAATAACTAGTAAAGTATATAAAATAATAATTGAAATAAAAGAAGGAAAAACAAAAAATAACATCCTCAAGGAGATCTGGTAAGAAGATTTAGGGATAAAAATAAATGAAACAGAATGGCAACAATTATGGAGACAAAGACATCTAAAAAACTTATCAATACGGGTTAAAGAAAATTATTACAAATTAATATGGAAATGGTACCTAACACCAGTAAGAATAGCAAATATAAATAAAAACTACTCAAAAAATTGCTGGAGAGAATGTTAAGAATCAGGAACATATATACATATGTGGTGGCAATGTAAATATGTAAATAAATTTTGGGGAAATGTATTTAGAGAAATAGAAGATGTAATGAGCATTAAAATAGAAAGAAGTCCTAGTATAGCCTTATTATCATTATATAATAATAAACAATTGAAAAAAGAGGATAAAGATGCAATAACAAATTTATTAACAATAGCAAGACTTCTTATAGCAAGGAATTGGAAAAGAAAAATAAATATACAAATAGAGGAGTGGTATAAGGAAGTATGGAAATTGGCAAAAAATGATAAGCTGACATGTCTATTAAAAGTTAAAAGAGGTATATGGAAACAAAGTCATCCGGAGTTTCGGGGTACGGTGTCATCTGTACGCGGATGACTCTGTCACTCCTTCCCACCTGCTACTAAGGAGGCTGTCCAGGTCCTGAACCGGTGCTTGGCTGCTGAGACGGTCTGGATGAGGGCGAACAAATTGAAATTGAATCCAGACAAGACAGAGGTACTCCTGGTCAGTCGCAAGGCCGAACAGGGCGTAGGGTTACAGCCTGTGTTGGATGGGGTCGCACTCCCCCTGAAGACGCAGGTTCGCAGCTTGGGTGTGACCCTGGACTCATCGCTGAGCCTGGAACCCCAGGTTTTGGCGGTGACCAGGGGAGCATTTGCACAGCTAAAGTTTGTGCTCCAGCTGCGCCCGTACCTTGGGAAGTCTGACTTGGCCACGGTAGTCCACGCTCTGGTTATATCCCGTTTAGACTACTGCAACGCTCTCTACGTGGGGATGCCTTTGAAGACGGCTCGGAAGCTCCAACTAGTCCAACGCTCGGCAGCCATGATTTTAACAGGAGCGGAGCTCAGGGAGCATACAACCCCCCTGTTGCGGCAACTCCACTGGCTACCGATTTGCTACCGGGCTCAATTCAAAGTGCTGGTGTTGGCCTTTAAAGCCCTAAACGGTTCCGGCCCAAGCTACCTATCCGAACGCATCTCTGCCTATGAACCCACAAGGACTTTTGAGATCTTCCGGGGAGGCCCTGCTCTCGATCCCGCCTGCTTCTCAAGCACGGCTGGCGGGAACAAGACATAGGGCCTTCTCGGAGGTGGCTCCTCGGCTGTGGAATGCCCTTCCTACAGACATTAGACTAGCACCATCTCTAATGGTATTCCGCAGGAAAGTGAAGACCTGGCTGTTTGAGCAGGCGTTCGAATAATTAGTGCAATGATTGGTTAATGAACATTGGAACGGAATAATGGATGATGAATCTGGATCATGCTTTTGATGATGAGACGATAGTGAATAGTGAATGGTTATTTTAGTAATTGTTTATTAATTATGTAATATGTTAGGTTGTTAACTGTTTTTACACTGTAGCATTGAATTTTTGCTGTTCGTATTTGTTGTGAACTGCTGTGAGTCGCCTTTGGCCTGAGAACAGCGGTATATAAGTAAAGTAAATAAAATAAATAAATAAATAAAGTGATTTTGATTATGTATGGAGAAAATTTATTGAAAAAGGATTAAAAAAATAAAGAAGGAAAATTACCTCCACAAGAAGAATTGAAATTTTGGACAGATGATATGTAAAAGCTGTGGCTTGGGTGGGGGAGTGGTGAGCACAGTGGTGAGGGTTAGGAAAATAATAATAATAATAATAATAATAATAATAATAATGGAATCCATCCGGATCCATAAGCCTCCTGGGATGGACCATCTTAATGGGTCCTCTACCCCTGCATAGGTTAGGGGGCTCATTAAGCCTAAACTTGATCAGATGATGGTCGGTCAATGGCAACAGAGCAGTGGTCAGCTCCTCCACACCGCCACTTTCCTCCCACCCCTGGCAGAAAGCCAAGTCTAATGTGTTTCCAGCACTGTGAGTAGGGCCAGATACCAGTTGGGACAGCCCCATGGTTGCCATGGAAGACGTGAAGTCCTGAGCCACTCCTGACAGGGTGGCCTCCGTGTGGATGTTGAAGTCCCCCAGCACAATGAGCCGTTGGAACTCTAACACCAGGCTCGAGATCACCCCAGCTAGCTCAGACAGGGAGACTGTAGTGCAGCAGGGTGCACAGTACACTAATAGAATCCCTATTCTGTCCCAGTCACCTAACCTCAGGTGAATACATTCAGATACGGTTGATTGTGGGATGGAGCGCCTGGTCAGGGAGATGGAAACTTTATAGACCACTTCTACCCTGCTTCCCCGACCCCTAGGCCTTAGCTGGTGCTGCACAGAGTAACCTGGTGGGCAAAGTTGGGTAAGATTAACCTCCCCCAGCCTCATACAACCAGGTCTCCGTTATGCAAGCCAGGTCTTCCTGTTCATCAAGAATTAAATCCTGGATTATAGTTTTTTCCCATTGACAGACCTAGTGTTCAACAGCCCTACCCTTAATTCTAGAGGGACCGCCATCCTGAGTACTCAGTTTTACCTTGTCAGGAGCTCGTTTTGGAATTTTTATTACTTTCTCATGAATTGTTGGTCAAATTGGTTGGTTAGGTTTTCCTTTTCCATATCTCCCTCTCCCCCCTATTATTTCTATAGGGGGGCACTGACAGCTGGAACCCCCCCCCCCCAATTCCCACGCAGCCCCCTCCCTCACCCTCATCCCATTCCAAATCAGTATAATAATTCTATATTAATAACTGGAAACATTAAGACTTTAATCATGTTTATGATTAACATTGGCCTTCTAGTTCTGACTGAGTCTTCTCTATCCCCTTCATAGAAACCGAAGGTGTAGCCTCGCAGATTTGGGATAGGGATAAGAATGGGAGGGATGGGGAAGGGGGGAGCAGTGGAATGGGTTTCAGTGGGATGGGAGAAGTGGGAGAGTGGTCTCAGGAAAGGGAAGAAGTGTGGCCAGAGGAGAGGAAGCAAGGCAGGGCATCAGGGGAACCAGAGTAGGAAGGGAAAGGGAGAGGGGAAAAAGGAAATCCCTCTTCCATCAACCCAGTCTCAGTCTCCTGAGTAACAGCTTCCATCCCCAAAAACGGCAAGGATGAAAATCCACTGTGTGCTCCTTCCATTACAACACCTACTTGCATAGGTTGAGGTGAAACCACAAAAGTCTTAACTGCCTGTTCTCTAACCAGTTACTCCCTTGCTGCTGCTTCTTCCACCTCCCCTTTCTCTTCCTTTCCCTCCTCCTCCTGTTTCTTCCCTTTAGTCTTCTAAATTGTTTTTAAATTGTATTAGATTTTAGCCTGTTCTTGTAAGCCACTCCGAACCGCAGGGGAGTGGCGGCATATAAGTTCAAATAATAAATAAATAAAATAAAATAAGATTCACACTGGGAGCAGGCCAGTGGTTGCCCAGTGTACCTAGTGATCCCTCTATCTGCCCCTAAGAAGAAATATTTAGGGAGCTTCCCATGCCTGTATTCAGGTTCCTCATTCTTAAATGAGACCATACACTTATATTCCTCGGTCCACTAGCCCTGCTCATCCTCCTTCTTGTCTAGCCCCGGCATGTCTGGCCTCCAAATCATCCTTCAAGAGTTTCTTTGAGAGATAGCTCTTCAGCCCTCTCTCTGGATCCGACCCTAAATACCTGAAACGTACCACATAATGCAATCTGGGATTCCTCACCTTGGAAGCTTGGCCAAAGAAAAGGTCAAGATATTTTTCCTCTTTGGTCATGTCTGGGAAAATGTAAGGATGTGGGCCAGGGGTTGCACCACCCCTCCCTGCCATGTTGGCGTACGTCCTCCCTCTCTGTTTTTGCTGTTGTGGTTTCGAAGAACCTGGAGGTGCTTCCCCATGAGATTCCCCATTCATCTATGGTGCCTTTCCCTCTCTTCTGAATGTCCATCTGGACCAGACTTTTACTCACGCTAATCCCACCCATTCCTCTGTTGACCTCTAAGGCACGTCTAAACCTAATCTCTCAGGCACCTTGAGGAACCTCCACCACCCAGGTGCCAGACCCGTCAATGTCTCCTCGGTATTTGTTGGGATGGAAAATACATCCTTCCCAGGGGAAAAAGCCCCGAGACTCACAACGTCCTCTGGGGACCAAATCCTTCCTCCCCATCTCCAAAACCCTTTCTAGTTTCCCCTGCCACCAGCCCCAATTCGGATTCCACCCAATTGGTCCAGGCTCATTCTTTTCTGGGCTCCTTAAGGGCCCCCCAGCATCAATGTCTGAACCACTGATATCGCTAAGAGTCCCCCCTCTTTGCTGCACTTTTGGCCCATTTTTGTTCTGGACCTTTCTCCCGTTGTCCTTGGGTTTAGCTCCCAAGGAAAGAGAAGTCAAGGTTGTCAAAAGATTGTCCACCGCCTGGATCTGTTCTCCTCCTCTGCTCTGGATCCTTTTTCTGATATCAACACCTTTCTTCTCCCCTTGGATCGAACCCTGACTGTTTGGCAATCTTCTGCCATTGCCGTAGATCCGTCACAACAGTCAGGAGCCACTCCATCAGAGCTTCTCTGGCTGTCATCTTCCCTATGTTGTTCACTTGGGCCGGGATCAAAGGAAAAACATGAGCACATTTCCAAGTTCGGTAGACTTCTTGAAAAGTCTTGATCAGCTCAGCCTCTGACAGCGAATCGGGTAAAAAGGTGACAGAAGTCTTGGGCTTCCTGGTCAGGAGCAAGTGCTGGATGATCTCCAGGGCCAAAGTTCTGGCATGAGCTACTTGTTCTTGGGACTGGGGCACTCTCAGACACGAAAGGACAGCTTTCAAGGTGGGAAAGCTCTTCTCCAGGATCCCCCAAAGTTGATTCCTGTTGTACTTCTCAAAGATGGGGAGGCGGTCCTTAGAGGTTGGGAGAGCCAGTGTCATGTCTGTGAAAGTCTTTGGGCAAAATGAAATTGGTCACTTTACCCCAGCTAGAATGTAGGCACTCTGTTCAGGAGGCCAAAATCTGCCTCTCTTGAGAAAGGGTTTTTGTTTTGGAAACCTCAGAAAGCACGGCTTCCGAATCGGCTGCTTCTTCCTTTGCCATACTTTGGAAATCAGTATCATATTGTTGTATTAGATATTTTTTAGTCACTCGCTTTTCTGGGTCTTCTTGCCCTTGCTCAGCATCTTTCTTTTCTTCCTCTTCCTCTTCCTCATCACTGCTGGATGCTAGACAGCTCCTTGCTGCTCTCTCTCGGCAGCTTAAAGAAAAACTTTCCGTCTTCTCTTTCTCATCTTCTTCTTTGTTTCTAGACTCTGATGTGGAATTGACGGGGTCTGGGTACCCACCTGGAGCTCCTTTCTGCGTCTCTGCAGGGTCTTGCTTTTCAATCAGTTGAGTTGAGATAATCGAGGCATCTGTCAACTCGATCTTATTGGATTCATTTCAACTGGTGCAGCCTGATTCAACAATTTCAGAACTGTTTCTTAAAACTTCGTCAACTTTTTTAACAACCTTAGAAGTTACCCCTTGTGTCCTTTCTCCTCCCAAAGCCTTTTGTTTTGGAACTGTAGGGTCCAAAGTACTCACAAAACTTGGCTGTTTGCAGACCGCTGCTCCTCCAAGAGGCTCCATTTTGTTCACAGTGACTATAGGCCAGGAAGGGGCCTGTGTTGAAACCCCTCAAACTCCCGAAAATCATCCTTTTAGAGGTCCATCCTTGCCTCTCCTGTCAGGGAGGTTCCCCTACCCTCTCCAAACAGTGGAGAGGCAGCATCCTCAGCAAGTATCAAATTATCCACGTTTTTGCCACCAGCGTCTGAGGAGCTGCAAAAAACATGACTGCATCCTTTGAACCACCCAGAGTTATCATTTACATAAATTGCCAGAAGGTTTTATGTAACCAGTTGCAGAAATTAAAAATATATACTGGTATATTTACTAGGAGAAATACAACTAAGTATGTTGCTCTCTAAAATAGCCAACTACTTTGTTTGTTATACACACACTTGTGGGTTGCAGTCTTGTGCATAGGACTCATAAGATAATCACAATTTTGTTCAATGTAGTGTTAAGCTAGGGGTACATCTCCATCTTTAGTTCCCTCCTCTTCTGTATGTTGTTGCCAATGGAGTTGGAAGCTGGATAGATGCAGGGAATGCCGTGGATGTAGCGTACCTGGATTTCAGTAAGGCCTTCAACAAGGTCCTCCGTGACCTTCTAGCAAACAAACTAGTCCAATGTGGGCTAGGCAAAACTACGGTTAGGTGGATCTGTAATTGGTTAAATGGACGAACCCTTGTTGAGTAGTTCCTTGTTGCTT
Source organism: Anolis sagrei (assembly GCF_037176765.1). Taxonomy (NCBI): domain Eukaryota; kingdom Metazoa; phylum Chordata; class Lepidosauria; order Squamata; family Anolidae; genus Anolis; species Anolis sagrei. Next base: position 57,564,815 of record NC_090026.1, read on the forward strand.
AAATTCCAAAGGTTAAATGCAAATGAATGCCAAAGTCATAATTTTATCTTAACATTTGCAATATTTTTGTAAATACTTTTTATTAGATACATTTTCTCTTTAATTATACATAAAACCAAGGTAAGGGTATAGGGTGATATTGGGCCGAATGTATACATAAAAATTTTATACATAGGGGAGGGGGGGGGGACAATAGTAAAAAAAGGGGGGGTGTAGAGGGTGCAGGAAGGGGGGAGGGTAGAGGAATTCACGTCGACTTCCAATCTTCTCCACATATCCACTGCCAGTCTGTTCCATTTTGTCTTTAATAAGTCTTCCCTTTCCACTTATATCGTGATTTTGATGTTTCCTTTCTTCTCATTTCTTTCCCTTCTATACTGCTTTCATGTGCCATACTCTTCCTTTCTTTTTATTAGTTTTTTTGTCTATTTTCTTCGTTGAAGTAGTCGTCCACCATTTTCCAGTTTGTCTTTACAATCGGTCTTCCATAAGACTATTTTAAAGCAAACATTAATTTATCCGCATCTTTGATTTCTTGAATTTTATTTAGCCATTCTTCTTTTGTTGCGAGTTCACTTTGTTTCCATTTTTTTGCTATTACCATTCTAGCGGCAGTAGAGAGGTATGTAAATAAAATGTACTTGTTTCAGTCCCTTTCAACTTCATCTGTTAGTATTCCGGTTTCAGCGAGATCTTTATTTTCAATATTTTCTCACATGTCTCTTGTACCATCTTCCAAAAGGTCTTCACTTTGGGGCATGTCCACCAGGCATGAAAGAATGTTCCGACCTGCATATCGCATTTTCAGCATTTGTTCTGGGTATTTCTGTGCATTATGCTTAGTTTTTGAGGGGTCATGTACCATCTAAAGAACATCGTAATCAAATTCTCCTTTAAATCTGTCGAGTAGGTGTATTTGATCTTTTTAGTCCACAGCTTCTCCCATTCATTCAGTTTTATCGCTCTTCCAATATTTGATGCCCATTTGATCATGCATTCCTTAACTAGCTCTGTCTCCGTAGTCCAGTCCACCAGCTTGTTATAAATCTTGGTTATATATTTTTTTTCTTTCAATATGATTCTGTCTTGAAAGTGGTCTTTTTCCATTAAACGTATTTCTCTATCTTTCTTGAAGTATTCCTTAATCTGTATGAACTGGAACCATGAGACTGGGTTAAATTTTTGGGCAATTTCTTCCCTTTTTTTCATTTGTAGCGAACCCTCTTTTTTGATTAAGATGTCTTTATAAGTGGGCCACTTTGACCATCCTAATAGTCTTCTTTGTCCCGCCTCGAGGGGGGAAATCCACAAAGAAGTCTTTGGGTAAAGTTTAGCCTTATATCTGGCCCATATTTTCATTAGTGCAGATCTGACAAAGTGGTTGTTAAATTTTTTTTCCTTTTTAATTTGGTCGTACCAGAGATACACGTACCAACCAATTCTCAGGTCAAAGCCCTCTAGTTCCAGTATTCTTTCCTTTCTTAATAAGATCCAATCTTTTATCCAGCTTAGACCGCACGCTTCGTAATAAAGTTAAAGATAAAGTTAAAGACCCGCATTTTGGACTTTAGGAGAGCTGATTTCCAAAAAAATGAAGGAAACACTGAGAAGCATTCCGTGGACACAGATACTAAAAGACAAGGGAGTTATGGATGGATGAGAGTTTCTCAAGAGTGAAATACTCAGTTGCAAACCGTGCCAACAAAAAGAAAAAATAGTACAACTGCAAAGAAGCCAGAATGGATGTCCAAAGAACTTCTAACTGTGCTGAGACACAAAAGAGACATGCATAAGAACTGGAAAAAGGGAGAAATCACCAAAGAAGAATTCAAACAAATAGCCAACACCTGTAGGGCAAAGGTCCGCAAGGCTAAAGCACAAAACGAGCTCAGGCTTGCCAGGGACATTAAAAACAATAAAAAGTGATTCTTTTCTTATGTCAGTAAAAAAAGGAAAAACAAGGAGGCGATAGGGCCTCTTCGAGGAGAAGATGGGGCAATGCTGACAGGGGATAGGGAAAAGGCAGAACTACTTAATACCTTCTTTGCCTCGGTCTTCTCACAAAAAGAAAGTCATCTTCAACCTCAGCAAGACGGAGTGGATGAGGGATTTGAGGACATCCAACTCCAAATTGGGAAACAAGTCGTACAGGAATACCTGGCCTCTCTAAATGAGTTCAAGTCCCCAGGGCCAGATCAACTACACCCAAGAGTATTGAAGGAACTAGCTGAAGTCATTTCGGAACCATTGGCAACCATCTTTGAGAATTCTTGGAGAACAGAAGTTCCAGCAGATTGGAGGAGGGCCAATGTGGTCCCAATCTTCAAGAAGGGAAAAAAGGATGACCCAAACAACTACCGTCCAGTCAGCCTCACGTCAATACCTGGCAAGATTCTGGAAAAGATTGTTAAGGAAGTGGTCTGCAAACACTTAGAAACAAATGTGGTCATTGCTAATAGTCAACATGGATTTATCAAAAACAAGTCATGCCAGACTAATCTGATCTCTTTTCGATAGAGTTACAAGCTGGGTAGATGCGGGGAATGCCGTGGATGTAGCGTACCTGGATTTCAGTAAGGCCTTGCCAGAAGGTCCCCTGTAGCGTACCTGGATTTCAGTAAGGTAAGGCCTTCAGTAAGGCCTTGCCAGAAGGTCCCCCATGACCTTCTGGCAAGGAAACTAGTCCAATGTGGGCTAGGCAAAACTACGGTGAGGTGGATCTGTAATTGGTTAAATGGACGAACCCAGAGGGTGCTCACCAATGCTTCCTCTTCATCCTGGAAAGAAGTGACGAGCGGAGTGCCGCAGGGTTCCGTCCTGGGCCCGGTCCTGTTCAACATCTTTATTAATGACTTAGATGAAGGGTTAGAAGGCAGAATCATCAAGTTTGCAGACGAAACCAAATTGGGAGGGATGGCCAATACTCCAGAGGACAGGAGCAGGATTCAAAACGATCTTGACAGATTAGAGAGATGGGCCAAAACTAACAAAATGAAGTTCAACAGTGACAAATGCAAGATACTCCACTTTGGAAGGAAAAACGAAATGCAAAGATACAGAATGGGGGACAATGCCTGGCTCGAGAGCAGTACGTGTGAAAAAGATCTTGGAGTCCTTGTGTACAACAAGTTAAACATGAGCCAACAATGTGATGTGGTGGCAAAAAAAGCTAATGGGATTTTGGCCTGCATCAATAGGAGCATAGTGTCTAGATCTGCTTTGGTTAGACCACACCTGGAATATTGTGTCCAATTCTGGGCACCACAATTCAAGAGATATTGACAAGCTGGAATGTGTCCAGAGGAGAGCGACTAAAATGATAAAAGGCCTGGAGAACAAGCCCTATGAGGAGCGGCTTAAGGAGCTGGGCATGTTTAGCCTGAAGAAGCAATGGCTTCAAACTACAAGAGAGGAGATTCCATCTGAACATGAGGAAGAACTTCCTGACTGTGAGAGCCATTCAGCAGTGGAACTCTCTGCCCCGTGGTGGAGGCTCCTTCTTTGGAAGCTTTTAACCAGAGGCTGGATGGCCATCTGTCAGGGGTGATTTGAATGCAATATTCCTGCTTCTTGGCAGGGGGTTGGACTGGATGGCCCATGAGGTCTCTTCCAACTCTTTGATTCTATGATTCTATGGTAGGCCTAACCCTCCTCTGTCCTTCTTGTCCGTCAGATATCTAAACTTTATTCTCGGTTTTTTTCCCTTTCCAGATAAATTTTAATTTTTTTTGTTCCAGTCGTTAAATAATCTGTTGTTTCTGATTATCGGAACATTCTGGAAAAGGTATAGAAGCTTTGGCAAAATGTTCATTTTACTAGTGGCAATTCTTCCCAATAACGATAAAGTTAAGGTGTTCTAATTTTTTAGGTCTTTCTTTATCTCAGCCCATTTTGTCTCATAATCGTTTTTTAACAATTGGGAATTTTTTGCTGTTAATTGAACTCCTATATATTTTATTTTCATGGAGATTTGTAACCCGGTACTTTCTTTTAATTTTTCTTGATTTTTTTGGTTATATTCTTAGTCAATATCACTGACTTTTTCCTGTTTATTATTATTATTATTATTATTATTATTATTATTATTATTATTATTATTTTATTTGTACCCCGCTAGCATCTCCCGAAGGACTCGATGCAGCTTACATAGGCCAAGTCCTCAAAACACAATATATCAATACAATACCTAAAGCAAATTAAAAACAGTTAAGCAGTATAAACAACAAACAATAACAATACATCAAGACACTATAAAACTGGGCCGGGCCAGAGTAATGGGTACAAGATTAAAAGTTCTGATGTGGCTGGAGGTATGTAGGATTATAAAGTAAGTGCAGTGTGCGGTGTGCAGCAATCTCAGTTCTACTAAAGTGCTTCTAGGACTTGGTATTGGAGATTCCTAATCTGGGAAGGCACATCGGAACAGCCAGGTCTTCAAGTTCTTTCTGAAGACTGCCAATGTAGGAACCTGTCTAAGATCTTTTGGGAGGGCGTTCCAGAGTCGGGGGCCACCACAGAAAAGGCCCTGTCTCGAGTTCCCACCAAGCACGCTTGTGACGCAGGCGGGATCACGAGGAGGGCCTCTCCAGATGACCGAAGTGAACGCGTGGGTTCGTAGACGGAGATGGGGTCACGTAGGTAGGGTGGTCCCAAACCGTTCAGGGCTTTGTAGGTAAGCACCTGCACCTTAAATTGGGCTCGGAAAATAAACGGCAGCCAGTGGAGCTCCTTGAACAGGAGGGTTGACCTCTCTCTGTAAGGAGCCCCGGTTAACATCCTGGCTGCTGACCGTTGGACCAGTTGGAATTTCCGAGCCGTTTTCAAGGGCAGTGCCACGTAGAGCGCATTGCAGTAGTCAAATCTAGAGGTGACCAAGGCATGGACCACTCCGGCCAGATCAGCCTTCGCGAGGTACGGTCGCAGCTGGCGCACGAGTCTCAATTGTGCAAAAGCACTCCCGGACACCGCCGACGCCTGAGCCTCAAGCGTGAGCGATGAATCCAAGAGGACTCCCAAACTGCGGACCTTTGGCTTCAGGGGGAGTGTAACCCCGTCCAGCACAGGTTGCCACCCTATACCCCGATCCGGTTTGCGATCGACCAGGAGGACCTCTGTCTTGTCGGGATTGATCTTCAGCTTGTTCCTCCTCATCCAGACATACACAGCGGCCAGGCACTCGTCCAGCACCCGAGAGGCCTCCTTGGAGTTAGGTGGAAAAGAGTGGTAGAGTTGTGTGTCATTTGCATAGAGATGGCACCCAACTCCAAAACTCTGGATGACCTCTCCCAGCGGTTTCATGTAGATGTTAAAAAGCATGGGAGACAGAATAGAGCTTTGCGGGACCCCACAGGTCAAAGGCCAGGGGTCTGAGCAAGCGTCTCCCAGCTTCACCATCTGGGTTCATCCCTCCAGGAAGGACCGGAGCCACGACAAAACCGTGCCCCCGATACCCATCCCAGAGAGACGACCCAGAAGGATACCATGATCGATGGTATCGAAAGCCGCTGAGATGTCCAAGAGAACCAACAGAGTCACACTCCCCCTGTCCAGCTCTCTGCGGAGGTCATCCACCAAGGCTGTCTCGGTGCCGTGACCAGGCCTGAAACCAGACTGTGTCTGATCCAGGTAGTTGATGTCATCCAAGAAGCCCTGGAGCTGGGAGGCGACCTCCCGCTCCAGCACCTTACCCAAAAAAGGGAGGTTGGAGATCGGTCTGTAATTGTTCAGCATCGTGGAGTCAAGGGAAGCCTTTTTGAGGAGTGGACGTACCACAGCCTGTTTCAAATTAGATGGAAAGATCCCTTGCTCCAACGATGCATTAATGATCAACACAAACCAACCCCTCCCTGGCCAATTTAATTAGCCACGATGGGCAAGGGTCAAGAGCTGAAGTGGTCGCCCTCACAGCCCCAAGGACCTCTTCCACAGTCTCAGGAAGAACAAGCCTAAAAGAATCCCACGAAATTGGAGAAGCAGATGCCTCAATCACCTCTTCTGGGGCTGCGATGAAATTGGAGTCAAGCTCAAGGCGTAGCTGAGCAACTTTGCCTGCAAAATGGCGTGCGAACTCGCATCACCGAGTTGCTGGGTCGTCAAAGGTCTCCTCCACCACAGGTGGATGAAGGAGTTCCCCAACAACCCGAAACAGCTCCAATGATCTATTTGCTGCAGACGCTATACGGGTGGTTGTGAAAGATTCCCTGGCCACCCGTATAGCCATGGAATATGCCTTAAGAGAGGCTTTAGCCCGTGCTTGGTCAGACACGTCCCGAGATCTCCTCCAAACGCACTCTAGCCCCCTTCTCGTGTGCTTCATCACAGCCAGGTCCCCAGTAAACCAGGGAGACGGCCTGTCACAACGCAACGTGATGGGACGTTCGGGAGCAATCGTGTCTATCGCCCTGGACATCTCCCTATTATAGAGATCCACCAAGGCGTCGACAGAATCGCGAGGCTCCATGGCATGAAGAACCCCAGGATTCCTCAGGAATCCTTCCGGATCCATCAGTCTCCTGGGGTGGACCATCTTAATCTGTCCTCCACCCCTGCTTTGAAGTTGAGGGTCGCAGAGAGTCTAAAACTGATCAGATAGTGATCAGACCATGACACCAGAAGGATGTTTTGTTCTTCCACTCTGATCATTCCACTGTCCACCACAAAAACTAGGTCGAGTGTATGTCCAGCCTGATGGGTGGGTCCAGATATAATTTGTGACAGTCCCATGGTCGTCATGGCGCCGGACAAGGAGGTCTCGGCATGGATGTTAAAGTCTCCCAGCACCACCAAGCGCTGGGAAGCCAGGGCCGAATTGGAGACCACCTCTGCTAGCTCAGATAGGGAAACTGCTGGGTGGGCGGTTCACCAGCAGAAACCCCACACTGTCACGGTTCCCCACCTTCAGGTGGACACACTCAAACCCAGGTGCTTGCGGAACAGCACATCTGACCACGGCGATGGATTGCCGAAAGACTACTGCGACCCCTCCTCCCCACCCCCCCTGTCTGGCCTGCTGATGCACTCCAAAACCCAGTGGACATAGCTGAGTGAGATTTACTCCCCCCAGCTCATCCAACCAGGTCTCAGTAATGCAAGCCAGATCTGCCCTCTCATCCAGGATCAAGTCCTGAATGGCAGCGGTCTTACCATTGACAGATCTAGCATTAATCAGCAGGACCTTAAGACCGAGGGGACTGCCATGGGGCCTACCACTTCCTACCTTCTCCAGGGTCGCAAGAACTCTGTTGCGCTTCTCCTTGGGGTGTTGGTGACCAGCAAATCTCCTCCCCCATACAACCCGAATGGCGCCACCCTCCTTCGGTCCCCCCTCCCCCCCTACATGGTTGGAATCTGTGGCTAGTCAGCTCTCAGAAGAAGTAAAACCTGCAAGATTCCTAACTCTTCTATTTTTCCTAGCTAGTTTATGATGTTTTCTCTTGGATTTTCAATGATGCAGATCAGGTCGTCTGCAAAAGCTCGGTATTTGTATATCTGTCTTCCAACTTTTAAGCCGGTCAGATTTTCATCCTTCTTTATGTTTCTTAACAGGATTTCTATTGCCATGACAAAGATCAATGGCGATAACGGGCATCCCTGTCTAGCGCATTTTTCAATTGAGATTTCTTTCAAAGGTTGTCCATTTATCCATAACACTGCTTTTTGCTCTTTGTAGATTGCTTCAATGGCGTTTCGGAAATTATGGCCTATATCTAGTTCTCTAAATATTTCTTAAAAAAATTCCCAACTCAGGTTGTCAAAGGCCTTTTCGGCATCTACAGCCATTAAAGAACATTTCTTCTTCATGATGTGTTCCGTAGTATTCGATTACATCTAATATGTTACTCAGTTTGTCTCCTATATGTCTGCCCGGTAGGAAGCCAGATTGATCTTCGTCTATCTAGTTCTTTAAGAAACCCTTCATTCTTTCTCCAAGTATATCTGTGAAAATTTTATAATCTAAATTGAGTAGGGAAATCGGTCTGTAGTTTCTTAAATCTGTCTCATCTGTCCCTTCTTTATGTATTAGAGTTGTATTTGCTAGTTTCCATGTCTCTGGAAAAATCTTGTCTTCCATGATCTTATTTAGTAATATTTTAAGTATGATATTATTTCTTTTGCCATTGTTTTATAAAAAACAGCCATGAAGCAATCTGGACCTGGAGCCTTGGAATATTAATAATAATGCACACTATAACTATAGCTCAGGATAGAGGTTTTAATTGCTTGTTATCTTTATGAGTGTGGAATATGTTCAAATAAAGCAGATAGCAGTGGTTTTTCCAATGAGAAAACAATATGCCATATTACAGTTTTTTGGGTAGTTTACCAAGACTCCACTACGTTTATTATATTGCATTAAATTTTCTTTCCTAGAAGTTCAAGCTCATCCAGTTTATTTCCTGGACACATCTGTGTGAAGACACAGAAAGGCTTGGACATTTTGCTTCAGCGTATATGCCATTATATATTTATACTATACCAGCTTCCTAAGTACCACCTGTAGCAAAAAAAAAAAAAAAAAAAATCCCCATCTCCAATGTTTATCTTTGTAGCTTAGGAATACTGCCTTCATCCTCCATATGATTTAGTTTACGTTACTTTGCCAAGATCACCACAATTCTTGACATGCGCTTTTCACCTTAAGAACAGACAAGTATCCCGAGCTCCCGAGGATTACCTGGGAAGGGATCCCACTGGAGCATTGCAACACACCCAAATACCTGGGAGTCACTTTGGACCGTGCTCTGACCTACAAGAAACACTGCCTGAACATCAAACAAAAAGTCGGCGCTAGAAACAACATCATATGAAAGCTGACTGGCACAACCTGGGGATCACAACCAGACACAGTGAAGACATCTGCCCTTGCGCTATGCTACTCTGCTGCTGAGTATGCATGCCCAGTGTGGAACACATCTCACCACACTAAAACAGTAGATGTGGCTCTTAATGAGACACGCCGCATTATCACAGGGTGTCTGCGCCCTACACCACTGGAGAAATTACACTGCTTAGCCAGTATTGCACCACCTGACATCCGCCGGGAAGTAGCAGCCAATAGTGAAAGGACCAAGGCAGAGACATCTCCAGCTCATCCCTTGTTTGGGTATCAGCCAGCATGTCAACGACTTAAATCAAGAAATAGTTTTCTTAGATCTACAGAGACACTCGCTGGAACACCCCAGCAAGCGAGAGTCCAAAAGTGGCAGGCCCAAACCCAGCACCTCAATCCATGGGTGATACCAGATGAGAGACTCCCCCCTGGGAACACAGAAGACTGGGCAACTTGGAAGGCGCTGAACAGACTGCGCTCGGGCACCACGAGATGCAGAGCCAATCTTAAGAAATGGGGCTACAGGGTGGAATCCTCGGCATGCGAGTGCGGAGAAGAACAAACCACAGACCACCTGCTGCAATGCACCCTGAGCCCTGCCACATGCACAATGGAGGACCTTCTTGCGGCAACACCAGAGGCACTCCAAGTGGCCAGATACTGGTCAAAGGACATTTAACCAACTACCAAGTTTGCAAAATCTGTGTGTTTTTTTCTTTTTCTTTTTAATCTGTGTGTTTGTTTTGTTCTGTTAGAATTGTAACACATTGGTATGGTTGCTGATGACATGATGACACGATAAATAAATACCACAATTCTACCAAGTGCTTATTCTCTAGAAACTGTGGGAATCTGTCATAGAATCATAGGTAAAGGTTTTCCCCTGACATTAAGTCCAGTTGTGTCTGACTCTGGGGGTTGGTGCTCATCTCCATTTTTAAGCCAAATAGCCGGCATTGTCTGTAAACACTTCCAAGGTCATGTGGCCAGCATGACTGCATGGAGCACCGTTACCTTCCTTCTGGAGTGGTACCTATCGATCTATTCATATTTGCATGTTTTCGAACAGCTAGGTTGGCAGAAGAATCATAGAGTTGGAAAAGACCTCATGGGCCATCCAGTCCAACCCCCTGCCAAGAAGCAGGAAAATCTCATTCAAAGCACTCCCGATAGATGGCCATCCAGCCTCTGCTTAAAAGCCTCTAAAGAAGTAGCCTCCACTACACTCCGGGGCCGAGAATTCCACTGCCGAGAGTTCAAAGTCAGGAAGTTCTTCCTAATTTTCAGATGGAATCTCCTTTCTTGTACTTTGAGGCCATTGTTCTGCATCCTAGTCTCCAGGGCAGCAGAAAACAAGCTAGCTCCTTCCTCCCTATGACTTTCTCTCACATACTTATACACGGTTATCATGTCTCCTCTCAGCCTTCTCTGCTAAACATGTCCAGATCTTTAAGCCGCTCCTCATAGGGCTTGTTCTCCAGACCCTTGATCATTTTAGTCGCTCTCCTCTGGACACATTCCAGCTTGTCAACATCTCTTTTCAACTGTGGTGCCCAGAATTGGAGACAGTATTCCAGGTGTGGTCTAACTAAGGCAAAATAGAGGGGTAGCATGACTTCCCTGGGTCTAGACACTATATTCCTATTGATGCAAGTAACAATCCCGTTGACTTTTTTTTGCCACCGCATCACATTGTTGGCTGATGTCTAACTTGTTGTCCACGAGGACCCCAAGATTTTTCACACGTACTGCTCTTGAGCCATCCGTCCCCCATTCTGTATCTTTGCATTTCATTTTTTTCTGCCTAAGTGGAGTATCTTGCATTTGTCACTGTTGAACTCCATTTTGTTATTTTTTGCCCACTTCTGTAATCTGTTAAGATCATTTTGAATTTTGCTCCTGTCTTCTGGAGTATTGGCTATCCCTCCCATCCATCTCCTTCTGACTGTCCATCTCCTTCTGGCTGTAATATTTCAGTTTCTTTATAAAACATTTTTCTTCATGTACAGAGTCAATATACATTTTTTACTTTCTTTCTAAACCTACTTTTTATTAGCCCTGTATAATAAGTTGTTATGTGCCTTTAAGTAATTTTTTAGTTATGGTCACTCTAAAACAATGGTTCTCAACCTGGGGTCCCCAGATGATTACCAGCTGTCAGGATTTCTGGGAGTTGAAGGCCAAAAACATCTTGGGAACCCAGATTGAGAACCACTGCACTAAAATAAACCTATCATAGTTTTTTAAAAAAAAATGTTCAGAGAGGATTTACCCTTACCTTCATCTATGGCTAGAGAATATGACTTGCCCAATATCACCCAAAAGGTGTTCATGGAGATAACAAATCATGGTGTTGAACACTCAGTCCAAACACCAAACGCTACAACATGTTGACTCACTTAATAGTATAGAAATAGTGGAACATGTACAATGGAAAGCCCAGAACAGGAACATCTTCCTAGCCAAGTTGACGACAGAGAATTCAAAAGCATATACAAACTGGAAATAGGGGAAAACAACAAAATTGAGGTATGTGGACCCATTTGCACTTCATTATTATAATACCATATTCCATCTTATTGTCATGATTGCATCCTAAGTAATTTTGGGACTAGAATATGAACTTTGCTAACAGTATGTGGTTGTGTAAGAGATAAGATAATTCTAATTAGATATGTGGCAAGATGTTTGGTAGAAATGAACTACATTCACTCTGTTTATAAAACAGTGGAATATGTTGTCTCAGAGTGTGTTGGAATCTTTTTCTCAGACTCCCACTCTATGTAGTCTTCAGACATCCCCATTCCTTGCCATAATTGCTACTGTCATACCCTGAATCCTTTCTCTGGCTCCTGGGACATACTGACTACAAAGCAAAACAGGAGAAGTTAAGACAGCTGCTCATTAAGTTCATGAAGCTATTTTTGGGCCTCTTGAGTGAGGTGGAAACTTATCTACGCCAAACAGCTGTTCGCTATCTCTTTTTCATTTCTTACAACATTTGGTATAAGCGAAAGGTGAGAGCCATACAACTACATACTTTTCCTCTCTGTTCTTTTCCAATTTTCTTTTTAGACTGTTCATGGCAACATTAAAAAAAGTTTAAAATCCCCCTATGTTCCTATCTATGTATTTATTTTTGACCTAAAGAAGATGCACATATGGAACATCTACCAACACAAGCAAGTGGCTTACAACAGTTAAAACAAACGTATCTAAATCTTCAAAACTTCAAGAGGTTAAAAAGCAGTTAACCTACCAAAAAGATAAAAGTTTGGGGCAAACAATTGCAATGGTGCAACAGAGCAAAATTTGTTTGTTTGTTTACCATACTTGTATCCCGCCTTTCTCAACCCCGAAGGGAACTCAAGCCGTCTTACAAAGGCAACAATTCAATGCCACATTTATACATATATCAATTAATAAACAAAAACATTGAAACCATCCAATGAAAACATAGCATTAAAACAACAATTAAAATCATATAGTCCAGATCATATAGCAGAGCCAGTTCAGGCTGTCATTAAAATTAATTTGTAATCGCTTATTGCCGTGCTCCCATTAATGACCAAAAGTCTGATCCCAGAGTGAAGTTTTTAGTTTTTTCTGAAGCCTAGGAGGGAGGGGGGCAGTCTAATGTCACTGGGAAGGGGGTTCTACAGACAAGGGGCCTTCACTGAGAAGGCCCTGTTTCCCGTGCACAACAGTCATGTTTGCAAGGGGGGTGGGATCAAGAGCAGGGCCTCTCCTGACAATCTTAACCTCCAAGGTGGATCATAGTGGGAGATAAGCTGGGCCGAAACTGTTTAGGACTTTATAGGCTAAAACCAGAACTTTGAATTGTGCTTGGTAGCAAACTGGCAGCCAGTGGAGTTGACACAAGAGGAGGGCTGTCCTCTCTCTCTACGCTGCTCTGGTGAACTCTGTGGATGCCACCTGTTGGACCATTTGAACCTTCTGAACAATCTTCAAGGTTGGACCATTTGAAGCTTCTGAACAGTCTTCATGTAGAGTGCCTTGCAATAGTCAGTTTGAGATGTAACCAGAGCATGGAGTACCATGGCCAAGTCTGACTTCCCAAGGTACGGATGCAGCTGATGCACAAGTTTTAACAGTGCAAAAGCTCCCCTGGCAACCATCGAAACCGCAAGTTTCAGGCTCAGCTATGAGTCCAGGAGGGAGTGTAACCCCATCTAACGCAGGCTGCAACCCTGTACCCTGTTCAGCCTTTTGACTGACCTCTGTCTTGCCTGGATTCAATTTCAATTTGTTCGCCCTCATCCAGACTGCCAAGTACTGGTACAGATGACATTGAACTCCAAAACTCTGGATGATTTCTCCCTGTGGTTTCATGTAGATGTTAAACAACATGGGGAACAATATTGAATCCTGCAGGATCCCATAGAGCAATGGATACAGGGTCGAATAGGAGTCCCCCTACAACACCATCTGGGAATGATCCTCCAGGAAAGACTGGAGCCAATGGAAAACAGTGGCCCCAAGCCCCATTCCAGAAGGTTACCATGGTCTACAGTATAGAAGGCTGCTGAGAAGTCCAGGAGAACCAACAGGGACACACTCCACCTGTCAAGTTCCCTACGCAGATCATCTACTAAAGCAGCATTTCTCAACTGGGGGGGGGGGTTACGAGGGGTTCAGAGGGGTCAACAAAGACCATCAGAAAACCATCCACCAAAAGCCCTCCTCCCCTGTGATTGTCCAGCTTATCAGCAAATGGGAGGGCTGTCTCGGAAGAGGTCGAAGAATTTGTTGGTATGGATACTGACGGTATGGCTGGCCTGGATATCCACGGTGAGTGTGCTAATACCAGCGGGTTCTCTGTGCCTAGGATTGGTTTTTGATCCCGTATTTGGCAGCCAAAAGTTTAAAGTCCTGGTTTGACTTCAACTTATTATCTGTGCTAGCATTGAAAAGGCCCAAGGCATCGAAGGGAAGGTCCTCAATCACTTGCTTCAAGGACGCTGAAAGGCCTGAAGACCTCAACCAGGCATGCCGCCTAATGGCAATCACATGAGCAATAATTTTGCCAGCAGTATCACCAATATGCTTCACCATCTGGATTTGGTGATGTGCCAGAGAGTTGGCCTCCTGAGATAAAGTGGTGAGAACTGGTCGGTCCTCTTCCAAAAATCTCGCAAAGAAAGGTTGAGCCTTTTCCCAGAGGATTTGCTGGTATGCTCCCATACAAGCTCCATAATTTGCCATAGTGGCCAGAAGAAGGGCCCCGGAGTATAGTTTTCTGCCGACTGTGTTGAACCTCTTCCCCTCCTAGTCAGACAGGGTCAACGATTGGCAGCCTGAAGTTTGCGCTGCCTTAACGATGACAAAATTTGGATCTGGATGGTGTTTCAGCCACTCCAGGCCTTCGTCATCCATGCAATACCAGGCCTTGATTCTTTTAGAGGTTGGAGGTATCGACAGTGGTGTCTTCCAGGATGCTTCAATCACATTGAGCAAGTAAGGAAGAAATGGAAGAGATGGGCTGGCGGAGCTTCTGACTGGACCAGGGTGTCCGCCATGCGAACCATCTGGTCTGCAAATGCCCAAACATTACCGGTCGGTGAGGGAGGGTCAATGTTGTATGCATCGTGGGTTGGTGAACAGTCGAGCCAGAGCGACAGGACCGAACCGGAGTGGACCGACTCTGGAGCATCTTTGTCGTGGTCTTCATCTTCAGATTGAAAAGGTGAAGAGGAGGAGGGCATTAGTGGAGGTGGAGGCGGAAGACGAGGAGAAGATGACCATGGCGGCTGCTTCAACACTGAGGCCTGAGCTGCTTGAGCCAAACGAGCGGTCTGCCTTCCTTTACCCGACGTGGAAGTGTCTAGAAAGAGCTCTTGTCTAACAGAGGTCTGAGCAGGGGGAAGCTGCTGGGCGACCTGAACTACTGACTGTACTGGAGATTCCGGGAGCTCCTGAAGAACAGGCTTGGCAGAGTCCTCCAATGGAGAATGTTGCAAAGGCTGCAACGGTTGAGCTGGAGGAACTGGAGAAGAACGGCCAGACGAGGTGGCAGAGGAGGCCGTCATTGTCTTCTTTGAGGATGTCGAGGAAGAGGACCGGGGAAGAGCTTTTATCTTCGCCGGTGGTTGAGCCGAAACTGGCCCCGAGAGCAACTTCCTAGGGGTAGGCAGGACCAGAGATGAGGTAGATGCCATCTTTGCACAGGGAGATTCCTCACGTGCTCTTGTAAAGGCAATTCTCACTCCTGTAGAAGATGGCGGAGTTGCAACAGTCGACCTTGTGGACCGAGTGAAGCAAGACAAGGCTACCAAACTCATAGTCGAGGCTGCATCGTCTCCGTCGTGAGTGCACGGTTGCTTCAATTGCCTCATCTGCCTTTAGGATTCTGACGTTCCCAAAGTCTTCAACCGGGGCTTTGTTGGTGGTTTTGTTGCCTCCGAGGTTGAGGGCTCAGATGACGAAGGTTCCGCCGAAGTCAAAGGAGCCAAAGTTTGTTGGTAGAGAAGATACTGAAGGTGAGCAGCCCTATTTTTCCTAGTTTGAGCCGTCAACGACTGGCAATGGCAGCAGAAAGAGGTAATGTGGGCTTCGTTGAGACAAAGAAGGCACTTCGAGTGCTTATCAGAGTCAAGAATCTTCTTGGAACACTAAGAGCAGTGTTTGAACTGTGTTGTTGACATAGCAAGGAAGTTCTGATGCGAGCTTTGCGGTGGAAAAAGAGGAACTGCAGAGCGTGCGTGTGCATAAATGTGCATGCACAAATATGGTTTGGGAAGCGAGGAGCCAAATGCCTGCTCTAAACTACATTTCCCAGACTCCATCAGTATCAGAAGGCACCAATCAGGATAGTGGAGAGAGAGAGTCTGTCCCTCCCTAAAACCAGCCACAGAATCTGCAAAGAGGAGGACTGTGACTCTCTCTAATAAGTAATCCAATCTCTGTGCTGGACTGGAAAAAAAATTACCTACATGGAGATGTCCTGGGGGTCCCCTCCAACTCAATAGGGAAGCATATTCATTAGATGACAGGAGAGTTTGGATGGTTCCTTTCTGCCTGGAAGAAGAGGGTCAGTCTAGATGTCCCTTGGTATGGGATAGATTTCTGTTCTTGGGTTACAAATGGTAGTTCCTAATTAGTTCTGTCATAAAAACATGGCAAAAGTTTATTACATTGCAAAAACTTTGTCTACTCAGGGGACTTCGCTCTATGGCACATTTTCCTTGGTTGAGTCTCCATCAATTTAATGAAGATTTCTGCCTCAGAAACAAAATTTATGGTGAGAGATGACAGAAAATTACCTGCTTGATCTGACATCAGCAAGCCTTTGGAAGCAAGTTAGAAGCAGGAGTAAGGACAAGCTATTAAAGGCAAGGCTGCTCAAGGGGCCTGCTCTTTGGCTGTCGACGAGAGACCTTCGACCTCCTCTCAAATTGCCTCAGGAAGGGCTGCTCTGTGTAGACCTCCTATTGTGTTGGACACTAATGACTTGAACCTGTGTAATTCTACCTTTGTGCCGACCGCACCCCAGCCCCGTTCCGTGGTGCCTGTCTGCACCCAGGACACTCTGTTGGGGGACACTTCTGCCGTGCTGGCTACATCACAGACTCAATCACAAGGTGACTCTACCCCCCTGGGGCCTTCTGGGGTTTCTCTGCATGAGAATTCAACACAAGGGGCTATTGAGATGGACAGCTCTGACTCTGAGCATGAGCAGCCTGATGCTACTCAACAAGGGGAGGGCGATGGTGTGTCTTTTATTCATCCAGCTGACGTTAATAGGTTTGCAGCCTTAATTGACAGGATGATTAAGGCCTTAAATATCCCCGCCCCCAAGCCTCCCGAGCACGTGGAGGACCCCATGTTTCCTTCCGAGGAGCAGGTTGTAACTCCCGCCTCTCCTCTGCCCGTGCTCCCTTACCTCTTGAAATAGGCAAAAATATCAGACATGTCCCCTGCCATGGTGCCAGCTGTCCCTCGGCGGTTGGATTCACTTTATAAGATCGATGCGTCATCTGTGAAGTCGGTCACGGCCCCACCTAAGCCAAACACAGTGGTGGCCGAAGTGGCGAAAACCAAACGCCCCAAAGGCTCACTTACTGCCCCACCAGATAGGGAGGGCAAGAAGATAGATACGCTGGGGAAAAAGGCCCATTTCTCCGCGGGCTTGTTCACTAGGATGGCACATTATGCCACATATGTCAGCGGCTACCAAACCTTCCTGTGGGGAAAGATTCTGCCTTATATAGACCTACTACCTGCAGACCAACAGCGGTTCCCTAAGGCACTCCAGTCGGAGGCCCTCATGTTAGCAAAGATGCAAAAAGATTTTGCGAAACACCTCGCTGAGGCAGGAGGAAATCTGTTCGCCACCGCAACCTCGATAAGAAGGCACGTGTGGCTGCGTGCTTCCAACCTATCTGAGGAAGGGAAGGCCCTCGCAGAGGACCTTCCTTTTCACGAGGATGGCCTCTTCAATCCGCAGACGGATGTAAGGCTAAAAGAAAAGCAAGACGTAAGGCAGGCAGCGGGTAAATTTGGCTATGCTTGGCAACCGTACCCCCCAGCAACGCCAAAGATGGAATCTACCCTCCCCTTCCTTCCGTAGGAGCTATGGGAACTCCTACAGAGGCCCATTTAGGAACAGGAATAACAACTCCTCAAGGTTCCAAGGTGGTAGAAGGGGCCCCTACTTCCCAAGGCCTCGCAACCAAGCCTTTGGAAACAAGGCCAAGACTCAGGCGGGCGCCAAGAAGCGTCTTTGATGCATTTGCTCCCAACACCTCATATGAACCGCATGACATTGTTTTACCTGTTGAAAATGTTTCGGGCTCTGTTGTCCAGGCCTGTACGCCTGTAAGTTTTCCCCAGTTTGGAGACAGGTTATCTGCTTTTCGCCAGGCGTGGGCGAGCATCACCACAGACAGATGGGTGCTCTCTATCATTGCCGAGGGGTATTCGATTGAGTTTCTTGATCAACCAAGAGTGGGCCTTGTGAAGCGTACGCTATCGTCGAGCCCCCTGTTAGAGGAAGTTAAGATGTTACTTGGGAAAGGAGCAATTTCTCCCTTAGATCCCTCTATGTTTCCCTACTGTTTTTTCTCTCGTTACTTTTTGGTCAACAAACGTGGAGGTGGGCTGCGCCCCATCCTTGACCTTAGACATCTGAATAAACATATTAGACCAAAGAAATTCAGAATGGTTACTCTTACTTCCATTTTACCTTTACTGTTTGAGAATGCTTGGTTCGCCACTATTGATTTAAGAGACGCATATTTTCATTTGTCAGTTGCCCACCATCATCGCAGGTTCCTTGCTTTCATGGTGAGCACTCAGGCATACTGTTTTAACGTCCTTCCGTTCGGGTTATCCACAGCCCCCTGGGTTTTTACCAAGTGCATGTCGGTGGTGGCCGCCTACTTGCGCACTAGGGGGGTTACGGTGTACCCTTACATTGACGATTGGTTAGTTGTCTCGAGGTCGTGGGACCAGCTCCAAACTCAGATCTCTTCTGTTCTGTCCCTTCTCCAGTTTCTCGGTCTCATCGTCAACCTCAACAAGTCGTCCCTATCACCATCCCAGTGGATCAACTTCATCGGGGCCACGCTGGATTCGAGAGTTCAGAGAGCCTTCCTCCCAGCAGATCGCTTTGCCAACCTGAGGGAGCTTGTACGTCACACCATGCACGCCCCCTTTGTGACGGCCAAGCAGGTGCAGGTCCTGCTGGGGCACATGGCCTCCACCACCACTGTCACACCGTATGCCAGGCTACGCATGCGACCCCTCCAATCATGGTTTGTCTCGGCATTCAACCCTATCACAGACAATCCGTCTATGCGGCTCACACCTCCTGCCACTGTCCGCAACTCTCTCCACTGTTGGCAGGAGGCCCTTTGGGTGTGTTCGGGACTTCCCTTCCACTCGCCCCTACCTACCCGTATTATCACTACGGATTCGTCCCTTACGGGTTGGGGGGCACATTCTCAGGGCCTCATCGCCCAAGGCGTTTGGGTAGGAGAAGAAAACACCTATCACATAAACGTATTAGAACTGCTCGCAGTACAAAGAGCGTTGATGTCATTCGAGAGGGTCGTAAGCGGTCACGTGGTGCAAGTACTCACCGACAACACCACGGTGATGTACTACCTCAACAAGCAGGGAGGTACTCACTCTCGGCCCCTGCTAGAGCTGACCATTCAGATCTGGGACTGGTGCCTGGAAAGGAACATACATCTCCTAGTAACACATCTTCCTGGAGAACAGAACCTTTTAGCAGATTCACTCAGCAGGAGCCCGCTGACGCACCAGAACCCAGCTACATCTATGGAGCGTTCCTTGCATTTACTAGACATGTGTAGGGCGCTTGCTTTTTACGTTGATAGGACGGCACATGTTAGGAAGACGCCTAGGTTATGCATAAAATATCGTAAGGATTCGTTAGGTCTTCCGTTGTCGTCTCAATGGATCTCTTCTTGGATTGTTTCTGTTATCCGTTTGTGCTATCGATTGGTAGGCAAGGAGCTGCCTCCCCAGATTAGGGGCCATTCCACTAGGGCGGTATCTAAGTCTATGGCCTTTCTGAGGGGAGTACCCCTTGAGGCCATCTGTCGGGCAGCAGTTTGGTCAACTCTGTTGACATTTGTATCCCATTATAAGGTTGATGCGGTTGCTGTTAGAGATATGGAGTTTGGTAGAGCGGTGCTTTCTTCGGCAGTGGCATGATTCCCGCCAGCCGGAGTTGGTTACTCGCTAATCTACCACTTGTACGATTCACAGTGACTACGACAGGAAATTATACGTTGCTTACCTGTAACTGTAGTTTCCTGAGTAGTCACCTGTGAATTCGTACATACCCGCCCTTCCTCCCCTCGAGTATCATGCCACGCCTTCTAGTTGCTTTGCGGCTGAAGAGAACTGTCGGCTAGTCCCGCCCACGGGCTATATATACTCGGGGGGGGGGGGGTAGCTGAGAGCTAAATGTTACTTTTACTTTCTAGAAGGTTCCGTAAGCTGCACTGCGCAGGCGCAGAGATACCACTTGTACAATTCACAGGCGACTACTCGGGAAACTACAGTTACAGGTAAGCAACTTATAATTCCCTTTTCCTTCCATTTTCCCCAGCATCACTGTCTTCTCTAAGCTTTCCTGTCTTCTCATAATGTGGCCAGAGTACTTCATCTTTGCCTCTAATATCCTTCCCTCCAATGAGCAGTCGGGTTTTATTTCCTGAAGTATGGACTAGTTGGATCTTCTTGCGGTCCAAGGCACTCTCAGAATTTTCCTCCAACACCACAGTTCAAAATCATCTATCTTCCCAGTTGGTGGCCTTTGTCCTGTGGGGTCCCGCAAAGTTCCATCTTATCTCCCATGTTCTTCAATATCTACATGAAACCATTGGGTGAGGTCATCCGGAGTTCTGGAGTTCGGTGCCATCTGTACACAGATGATGCCCAACTCTACTACTCCTTTCCTCCTAATTCCAAGGAAGCCTCCTGTGCTCTAAACCTGTGTCTGGCTGCTGTGATGGATTGGATGAGGGCTAACAAGTTGAAACTCAACCCAGACAAGACAGAGGTCCTTCTGGTCAGTTAGGGGCCAATCGTGGTATTGGGTGGCAACCTGTGCTTGATGGGGTTACATTCCCCTTGAAGACACAGGTCCATAGCTTGGGGGTCCTCCTGGACTCAACACCATCATTTGATGCTCAGGTGTCGGCGGTGGCTGGGAGGGCCTTTGCACAATTAAAACTTGTGCACCAGCTGCTACCATACCTCGTGAAGTCTGACTTGGCCAGGGTGGTCCACGCCTTGGTTACATCCAGATTGGAATACTGCAATGCGCTGTACGTGGGGCTACCCCCGAAGACGGCCCAGAAATTCCAACAAGTACAATGGGCGGCAGCCAGACACCTAACCGGAGCTAACTATAGGGAGTGCACAACGCCCCTATTGAAACAGCTCCACTGGCTGCCGATAAGTTGCTGATCCAAATTCAAGATGCAGGTGATGACCTATAAAGCCCTAAACTGTTCAGGCCCCACCTATCTCCATGATCGCATCTCCCTCTATGAACTGACACGGACACTAAGATCCACTGGGGAGGCCCTCCTCTCGCTCCTACCACTGTCTCAGCCTGGTTGGTAGGGACGAGGGAGAGGGCCTTTTCAGTAGTGCCCCCCCTGCTTCTGGAATGCCCTCCCCCAGGACAGAAGGCTGACACTTTAGAAACAAAGTGCCAGGGCCACCCAATTTTGTAAGTAGTTTTGAACCATTTTTAATGCCTGGTTTTAGTCTAATCTGTAACATACCTAACATATGCCAGTTTACTTTGCATTTCATAGATTTATAGAATCACTAGCTGTGCCCTGCCACGCGTTGCTGTGGCCTATAGTAAAACTTATCAAAGTTGAGGTAGATATCTGGACTATTATGAAAGAGAGGTACCTACCTATTCCTTCCCCCTTTTCCTCCCCCTTTCTCTCCTTTCTTCCTTCTCTACCTCTTTCTTTCTTTCTTTCCTTCTTTCACTACTTGGTTTCATCCTTCTCTCTTTCCTTCATTCCCTCCCCCTTTCTTCCTTTGCCCTTCTTCCCTCCCTGTTTGCTTCCTTCTTTCACTTTTTATTTCTTTTTATTTCACCACCATCATAACAATAACAATAATGCAATGCATTGCCTCTGGGACCTGACACCTCTCCCATTCCCCCAGGGTCTAATAGGAATAATAGCATAATAATAATAATAATAATAATAATAATAATAATAGAAATAACAACCTTTACCCGCCACACGTTGCTGTGGCCAACCTTCCCTCTTTCTCTCCTTCTTTCCCTCCTTCCTTCCCTCCCATCTTTCCTTCTCCTCTTCCTTTTCTATCTCTTTCCTTCCTTCCCCCTTTTTCTTTCTCTTCTGGTCTCTTTTCTTCCTTCTCTCTTTCCTTCTTTCCTTCCCTCTTTCTTTCTCTACATCTTCCCCCTTCCTTCACTCCCTCTTTCCTTCCTTCATTCCCTTTTTTCTTTCCTTCTCTCCTTCCTTCCTTCCCCGTTTTTCTTTCTCTTCTGGTCTCTTTTCTTCCTTCTCTCTTTCCTTCTTTCCTTCCCTCCCTCTTTTTCTACATCTTCCTCCTTCCTTCACTCCCTCTTTCCTTCCTTCATTCCCTTTTTTATTTCCTTCTCTCCTTCCTTCCTTCCCCCTTTCTCTTTCCCTCCCTCTGTCTCTCATTTCTTCCTTCTCTACCTCGTTCCTTCCTTCCCCCTTTTTCTTTCTCTTCTTCTGTCTCTCTTTTCTTTCCTTCCACCTTTCCTTTTATTTCCTTTTCTTCTTCCTTCTTTCTCTAACTTTCCTTTCTTCTCCCTTTTTCTTTACCTCCCTTTCCCTTTCTTCCTTCTTTCCTTCCTTCCCGTCTTCCCTGGATTTTGACAGGGCGGGAAGGGGCGGGGTGGGGCTTGGAGGTGGCGTGAAGTAAAAGGAGGTAAGATTGGGGCGGGGGAGTGATGGAGCGTGGGGTTGTGTGTGTGTGTGTGGCGGCGGGAGGAGTGATGGAGCGTGGGATTGCGTGTGTGCAGCGGCGGGGGAGTGGGGTTGCGTGTGTGTGTGCAGCGGTGGGGGGAGTGATGGAGCATGGGGTTGTGTGTGTGTGTGCGGCGGCAGGGGAGTGATGGAGCGTGGGGTTGCGTGTGTGTGTGCGGTGGCGGGGGGAGTGGGGTTGCATGTGTGTGTGCTGCGGCGGGGGGAGTGATGGAGCGTGGGGTTGCGTGTGTGTGGCGGCGGGGGGAGTGATGCAGCGTGGGGTTGCGTGTGTGTTTGCGGCGGCGGGGGAGTGATGGAGCGTGGGGTTGCGTGTGTGTGTGCGGCGGCGGGGGGAGTGATGGAGTGTGGGGTTGCGTGTGTGTGTGCGGCAGCGGGGGGAGTGGGGTTGCGTGTGTGTGTGCGGCGGTAGGGAGAGTGATGGAGCGTGGGGTTGCGTGTGTGTGTGCGGCGGCAGGGGAATTGATGGAGCGTGGGGTTGCGTGTGTGTGCGGCGGTGGGGGGAGTGATGGAGCGTGGGGTTGCGTGTGTGTGTGCGGCGGTGGGGGAGTGATGGAGCGTGGGTTTGCGTGTGTGTGTGCGGCGGCGGGGGGGTGATGGAGCGTGGGGTTGCGTGTGTGTGTGCGGTGGCGGGGGGAGTGGGGTTGCATGTGTGTGTGCGGCGGCGGGGGGAGTGATGGAGCGTGGGGTTGCATGTGTGTGGCGGCGGGGGGAGTGATGCAGCGTGGGGTTGCGTGTGTGTTTGCGGCGGCGGGGGGAGTGATGGAGCGTGGGGTTGCATGTGTGTGTGCGGCGGCGGGGGGAGTGATGGAGTGTGGGGTTGCGTGTGTGTGTGCGGCAGCGGGGGGAGTGGGGTTGCGTGTGTGTGTGCGGCGGTAGGGAGAGTGATGGAGCGTGGGGTTGCGTGTGTGTGTGCGGCGGCAGGGGAATTGATGGAGCGTGGGGTTGCGTGTGTGTGCGGCAGTGGGGGGAGTGATGGAGCGTGGGGTTGCGTGTGTGTGTGCGGCGGTGGGGGAGTGATGGAGCGTGGGTTTGCGTGTGTGTGTGCGGCGGCGGGGGGGTGATGGAGCGTGGGGTTGCGTGTGTGTGTGCGGTGGCGGAGTGATGGAACGTGGGGTTGTGTTTGTGTGTGCAGGAAGCGGCGCGGCGGGGCTTGGAGTGGGCATGGCTTCTGCAGAGGGAACGTGGGCCGGAAGGCCATGTGCGCGCGCCAGGGAACTTGCGGCTGGGCGCCAATGCGCATTCTCAGTTTTGCCGTTTTGTGAGTGTGTTGTTGTGTTGTTTTTCATTTTGAGTAGATATGTTTGTACCTTGTGGGTTGTGTTATGTGCATGGGAATTTTGGTTAAGTTTCCTTGGGGGGGGGTTGAGTTTTGTGGCTCCGTTGCCTGCCCCTAAATTTATATGTATAGATAGCGTTAAAAGAGACCACAAAAGCCATCCAGTTATACTTCAACTGTTGCATGAGAGATATTCATTTTCTGTTAATTCAGAATTTGAATCTCTTACCTGTAAGCAGTTGTGTATTTCCAATAAAATACTGTCATGCTGCTATTCCTTTGAATTGTTTTTAGATTTTTTATTTCTGAAATAACTATCAACCATAATTATATTGAATCATATGACTGAAAGCATGTCGCTCCAAGTTTTTTCCTGAAGTATACATTCATTCTTACATCAGAGGGGCTGTTAATCTGCTCTAAGGCAATAGAACATCTGGACCATCTGAGGCAACTTTGTTGTATTTCTGTATCTGTGCTTGAAAAAAAAGGGAAAGTGGGTTTGTGTAAAATAAATAGAGAACAAGCAAATATGCATATCAAGGAATCAACCTTAACAAATTTCCAGGATTTGTGGAAATTTGTGATGAATCTTAAACCACATTTAAATAACTGACTTTATTATGGCTAAAACCACACATTTTTAGTGGAATGAAACTCAACACTGAGAATGTCTATCTGTTTCTGTATACTTTTCTGAACATATTGAAATCCTATTTTTGCTTAATTCAATTAACAAACAACCTTTGGCTTTAAAATGTTGTATTTAATTTCCTTCCATGTTCTCTCTCTGTCTAAAATTCTAGGCAAATGAACTTAGAGGAATAATATGGATAGGGCATAAAACTTGTGCAGAGTATAATTTCCCCCCAAAATATTTATTTATTTATTTATTTATTTACCTTGCTTATATACCGCTGTTCTCAGCCCAGGGGCGACTCACAGCGGTGTACAACATAGGAACAACAAAAATCAAGACATAGTATAAAAACAATTCTGGCCCCAGAGTGGCCGTTGGTGTTGGGGGAGGGGCGCTGATGTCACAGGGGACAAGATGGCAACGTCCTCCTGGCTCCCCTTCTTTATTCTGTCCCCATAGTGGCTGTTGGTGTTGGGGGAGGGGCGCTGATGTCACAGGGGACAAGATGGCAACGTCCTCCTGGCTCCCCTTCTTTATTCTGGCCCCAAAGTGGCCGTTGGTGTTGGGGGAGGGGCGCTAATGTCACAGGGGACAATAGTCACCTTCTAGATTTGGGAGATCTTTCAGAACACCCAAGGTTCACAGCCACAAAACAATACTACTTTTAAAGAGCAGACATTATTTGACATAGACCTACTATGTTCCTGTGTATACATAGGGATTTCATCTTTGGGTTGGGATGGCATCTACCTCTGGATGACTCATCAGTTACTAGCCTTCTGACAGAGAATGTTGTAATTGCCCCAATTCCGGTTCTGTCACAGTAGTTTAGACCATTCAAGATCTGGACATCATCAAATTAAGAAAGATTAATGAAATAAGTGAAGTAGACCACAGTCTATGAAAACCTATTCCAAATACAGCTTATTAGTCTCTAAGATGCAACATGATTCTTTTGATGTCTTTGGTGCAAAAGACTAAAATAATTACCCCCTGTGGAAACCAAATGCCGAGTAATCAAATAATAAGAGATCAAGGGATAGCTACGGCTTCTGTCAACCATCCTGCAGTGGCACTGAAGGCAAGAAAATCAGATCTGTAGATAAGATGGTGGCATGGGGCATTTTCACACTACATGGTTGTAGTATGAAGATTTCACCTCAGCTGATATAACAACATCCTATGGAACACTGGGATTTGCAGTCTAAGGGGGGATATTAACATTCTGATGTGGAGAGCGCTAATGCTTCACCAATCTACAAACTCCAAAATTCCACAAAATGCAAAAAAATGTAAAAATGGAATAACACTATAATCGGTACAAGATTGATTGAGCTGAAAGTCAAAACTTTTGCTATTTGTTGTAGAAAAAATATATAAATGAAGCAAGTAGTAGAAAATACAATGGAAAGATATTGCTTTAACAAGGAACTTAAAAGAGAGAAGCCTGTTTATATCAATGCCTAGCCTACAAACTGTTCCCAAAATATCAGTTGTAACATAGCTAGAGAAGAGGATAAAGCAGACAATACAAAAGGATTTAAAGCAATTAGCATATTATATTATTAAGTCCAATTAAATAGAGGGAAGATCAAGTAAAACCTTGTGAGGCTGATCCAGTTGGCCTGCTGGCCTCCGAACTGAAAATTATAGATAAAACTAAAACAACATTGGCAAAAATGAACCAATTAGGTTCATTGGTTTTTAAATGGCGAATCAGAGTTACAAAGATGCCCAGAAACCCAGTAATTCCAAGAGACTTCCATATAAGCTGCAATTACAGTATTGCAAAGTATGTTTCCTTCAAAGAGATACAGTTTTTCTACAGAGCCCACATTGTTATTATTTCAGAACAAAAATGGGAGACAAAATGTGGATAGTGGTTTTGGTTTGAGGAATGAAAAACATACTTCATGAAACCCTCATGACAGCAGTCTCTAGTGTTTTCCTTTTGCAAGGCCGGTTCAGCATTCAAAAACACAATGCATTTCGGGGACTTTTCAAGAGAAACTATAAGATTGAGCAAAACTGGTGGCTTTTGCATTTCACTTTAATGATAGTCAGAAAGGAGAGTAAAAGTTATTTATTTACCATATTTCTATCTCGCCTTTCTCTGAAGGTGACTCAAGGTGGCTTACAAGTTGGCAGCAATTCAATGCCATAACAATCACAGTACACAATTAAAACATTTAAAGCAGCATTATAAAATCCATACAAAATTATTAGAAACATAAAATATCTTGTCTTCCTGTTAATCACATTTTCCAGTAGGATCATCCAAGGCCTTCTGTGTTTCAAACTTCCATCATTCCATATTTGTCTATTGCCCTGCATTTCCAAAAGCCTGTTCAAAGAGCCAGGCTTTTACTTTTTTGCGGAAGGGCAGGAGGGAGGGGGCCGATCTAATATCCCTAAGGAGCAAGTTCCATAGCCGAGGGGCCACCACTGAAGAGGCCCTGTCTCTCATCCCCGCCAGATGCACCTGTGAAAAAGGCAGGATCAAGAGCAGGGCCTCCCCAGACGATCTTAAATTCCTAGATGGTTCATAGGGAGATACATTAGGACAGGTAAGCAGGGCTGGAATCGTTTAGGCTTTATAGGCTAAAGCCAGTACTTTGAATTGTGCCTGGTAGCAAACTGGCAGCCAGTGCAGTTGGTGCAACAGAGGAGTTGTGTGCTCCCTGAGCGCTGCTTCCGTTAACCTGGTTGCTGCCTGCTGGACCCTTTGCAGCTTCCGAACAGTCTTCAAAGGCAAGCCCATGTAAAACGCGTTGCAGTAGTCTATACGGGATGTAACCAGAGCGTGGACTGCCATGGCCAGGTCAGACTTCCCAAGGTACGAACACAGCTAGCACACAAGCTTTAACATGTGGAGTATCTGCACCTGCGCATGCTCCAACAGAAAACTTCCCAAGTTTAAATCCAAATTTTTGGTGGTAGCCCTGTTCAGTCCCCTCTCCAGGGCATAAAAGGCACCCTGCGCACATGCTCTGCAGTTCCTGTTTTTCCGCCGCAAAGCTCACTTCAGAAACTTCCTCACTATGTCAGCTACCCGGTTTAAGTGGTGCTCCACTAAATTCCTGGACTCCGACAAGCACTCAAAGTCTCTTCGTCTCAGCGAAGCCCATGTTATATCTTCCTGCCATCACTGCCAATCTCTAATGGCTGAGGCTCAGAAGAAAAGAGCCGTTCGCTTGAAGTATCTTCTCTACGAGCGAACTCTTGCTCCTTTGACGTCTCAGCCATGGACTTCGGGTCCTTCAACCTTAGAACCTTTGACCTTGAACACTGCCCAACTGCTGTTGAGAGCTAGATCGACTTCTTCAGAAGTCTCAAAGTCGTCGAGACCGACTTGACAGACTAGGTTGCCCTGCACCTTGGCAACGGTGACGGTACCAGCAAGGCCCTCTTCGACCTCGAGCTTGGTAGCTTCCACCCGCTCCACAAGGTCCAATATGGTGTCCCTACCATCCTCTGCACCGATGAACATTGCTCTTAAGAGGGCCCATAAGGAGACCCGTTGAGCTCAGACTGTCTCGACCACACCGCCAATCCCGCTGATTCCGAGAAAGTCTCTGGCTTTACCAGGTAATACCCAACCATCAGCAAAGAAAAGGGCTCCACCACGCTCTTCCTTCTCTTCCTCCTCAAAAAAAGACAGTTACAACCTCCTCGGCCACCTCGTCGGTCCATTCTTGGCCTCTTCCTCCAGCACAGCCGACTAGGCCCTCTCAAGAATCTCCTGCCCAGAATCCCTCGGACCTGGAGCTTTCAGAATCTCCAGTCCAATCGGAGGAAATGGTTGTCCAAGTTGTGCAACAACCTCCACTGTCTCAGCCTTCAGCAAGACAACAGCTCTTTCCACCAACCTTAATACCGGAGAAAGGCTGATAGACCACTCACCTAGCTAGAGCAGCTCAGGCCTTAGCGTCTAAGCAGCCTCAACCTCCGACTTCTCTGCCTCAAGTCCCTCGCCCGCTGCCACACCAGTTCCTTCTTCCGCTCACCAATCAGAGAATGAAAATCATGACAAGGACATTGCAGAATCTATATTCAGGTTCAGTCCTATCTTTAGGTCTCGACCATTCCCTGATCCATGATGCTTACGAGTTGGACCCTCTTACATTATCTGTAGATACAGATAATGTAAGAGCCTTCACTGACCAGACAGTTAGAATGGCTGATTCTTTAGGACTTGAGATTAAACAGACTTCCAAGGTGGTGACTGACCCGGTCTTTAAAAGGGTCCAATCGGAAGCTCCTCCAGCTCCTCTTCTCCCGTTTTTTGCCGTATCTCCTGAATGTTATTCAGGCATCCTGGAAGACTCCATCCTCGATACCACCCACTTCCAAGTGTATTGAAGCCTGGTATCGTACCAATGATGAAGGTCTTGAGTGGCTGAAGCACCACCGCGAATTGAATTCTGTCGTAGTGAAGTTGCCCCAGACTTTAGGCAGACAATCCTATACCCCATCAGACCAAGAAGGGAAACAGTTTGATGCAGTTGGAAGAAAGCTGTATTCTGGTGCACTTCTTCTGGTGAACTATGGTGCCTGCATGGGGGCTTACCAACAAATTCTGTGGGAAAAGGCTCAACCTTTTCATGCTAAGCTCTCGGAAGAAGACTGCAATCCTCTCGACCCTCTTTCAGGAGGCGAACTCTTTGGCCCATCACCAAATCCAGATGGCTAAACACACTGGTGATACGGCGGGAGAGATGATAGCGTACCCCATCGCTATTTGCTGGCATGCATGGGTCTGTTCTGGCCTTTCTACATCTTCGAAGCAAGTGATCGAAGATCTGCCATTTGACATTCTTGGACTTTTTAACGCCGATACTGATGATAAGCTAAAGTTGAACCAGGACTTTAAACTCTTAGTGTGGGATTGAAAACCAGTACCAGGCCCAAAGAACCAGGTGGTATCAGCACACTCACTATAGATACGGTAATCAATCCTACTGTCATCAGGCTTATTGACGGACTCTGTCCCCTCCCAAATTCGCAGCCGCAGCACCAGCAGCATCGCTCTCAACAACCCCAGAGATCTCAATCATCACAACACGTCCAACAACCAATCCCGCCATCGTGTTTGATGCTTCCCTCAATGATACCGTCTCTATCTACAATACAGATGTTGCCTCCACTATTCTTCCTCTTCAAAAACTTCTCCGATCATCATAACCCCATTTGAAGACCGCCTGGCGTACTTCATCTACGCATGGCAATCCATCACCTCAGATGTGTAGGTTCTCAAAGTTGTCGAAGAAGGCTATGCACTAGAGTTCGAAGAACTCCCACCATCTGGCTTCATTGTCAACACCGAACCCTCCTCTGCAATTCTAAATGAGGTGGACACCTTACTCTCAAAAGAGGCGATTCAACCCTCCCCTTCAGAGTTGAGCAGTCAAGCCTTCTTCTCCAGGTACTTCACCATGGCAAAGCTGGTTGGCTCCCTCTATCCGATCCTCGACCTCAGAGCCCTAAACTCCTACATCCGATCCAGAAAGTTCAGAATGGTGATGGTATCGTCCGTCCTACCGCTTCTTCACTATGGAGGTCTCTTTGTGTCCGTTGACCTTTGAGACGCATACTTCCACTTGGTGATTCGCCTGGCCCACAGATGCTTCCTGTCATTCCAGGTCAACCAACAGACTTAGCATTTCAATGCCCTCCCCTTTGTCCCTGTGACGGCCCCAAAAACTTTCACGAAATGCATGTCGGTGGTCACAGCTTACCTCCGCTTTGGTTAGACCACACCTGGAATATTGTGTCCAATTCTGGGCAGCACAATTCAAGAGAGATATTGACAAGCTGGAATGTGTCCAGAGAAGGGTGACTAAAATGATCAAGGGTCTGGAGAACAAGCCCTATGAGGAGCGGCTCAAGGAGCTGGGCATGTTTAGCCTGAAGAAGAGAAGGCCGAGAGGAGATATGATAGCCATGTATAAATATGTGAGAGGAAGCCACAGGGAGGAGGGAGCAAGCTTGTTTTCTGCTTCCTTGGAGACTAGGACACGGAACAATGGTTTCAAACTACAAGAGAGGAGATTCCATCTGAACATGAGGAAGAACTTCCTGACTGTGAGAGCTGTTCAGCAGTGGAACTCTCTGCCCCGGAGTGTGGTAGAGGCTCCTTCTTTGGAAGCTTTTAAACAGTGGCTGGATGGCCATCTGTCAGGGGTGATTTGAATGCAATATTCCTGCTTCTTGGCAGGGGGTAGGACTGGATGGCCCATGAGGTCTCTTCCAACTCTTTGATTCTATGATACTATGATTCTAGGTGAGAAGGGTGGGATATAAATGAGGTAAATAAATAAATAAATTTATATCACCAAGAGGATTTGTTGAATCTGTTTGAAATGTATAATGGAAAATCTCACTAATAAGGAAGTTGAGCTCCAGCAGCAGAAGAAGAAAGCAGGGAGCCATCTTAGCTCAACATTCTCTTTGATGCTTAAAGTGTAGTCTTTGTCTCTTGTTGTTTAAAGGCTGTAAAGAAATAGTACAGAAACTGATTGAGAAAGAGAGGGGCTTTGCTTTTAGATGAAACAGTATAACTCTGTTTATTTGTAGCATTTGTGTAAAAAAAATGTAATAGTTTCAAAACAACATTTCATTATAAATTTCAACAAAACAACATTTCATTATAAATTTCATTCACTCTATTCCTTTCTTTTTAACTTAGTTTCCACAGTCCCTATTTCCTTCTTTCAGGCTTGTTTCACACATAAATTGATTGGGAACTTCTTTCTTCTGGCATTCAGGCCAAATTATATTATAAAGTTAAATACATTTTTTTTCTTTAAAAACACCATGTTAAATACTAAACACTTGGCCCACTATCTGGAGCCTCCTTTTTCTTCTGACTACCTGGTCAGAGGCCTAAACAACTTGGACTAACTCCACATAATTAGGATCAACCATCCTCTGGTTCACCCTCTGGTTCATTCAACCTTTTTAAACCAACATTCTTTTTTTCAGTGACAGTTGGCTCCTCCCCTTTCTCCTTCACCTTGGGAGTTACATCACTATGGCAATGGTCTAGCACAAGCCCCCCATCAACTGACACGAACCAACACATCTAAAACTTACATAGGGTACTTGTTTATAAGGTGGTGGGTATGTTGTTAAGGCTTTGTGGTTATTCTGTTGTCTAAGGAAAGGGATCCTTCTGCTTGAAACCTTTTGTTTGTGGCTGTGAGTTTGACCATGTGCTTAAGGGGGGGGGGGTAGAACTTTGGCTCTGTGCTTGAGAGGAGGAGCTTCCATTGTGTGTTCAAGGGATAGAGCTTCAGCTAGCTCAACTGTCCTTTCTATGGGTGGAACCATGCACTAATCTTGTCAAAACATAGTAAACAGGAGAACTGGGGGATTTTGAGAATGAGGACCAGAGTTCAGTAAAAGCACTTTTTTGGTAACCTGAGTCACCTGGATATGGAGTGGGGGCAAGATGTTTCCATCACATTCAACAGCTGTTGGATGTTCATTTTCTTGACAAAACATCTAGTGAGCTACATCTGTAGCAAATGCAAACAGCTCACTTTAATTGAAGACAAGATCGAGCAACTCAAGGCCCGGATCAAGTCACTTAAGCACATTAAGGAACTCAAGTATTTCTTAGACAAAGCCCAACTGACAACCCATGCCAGTTGGGCAAAACTATGGGAAGGTCACTTCAAATGTGGAAAACACTGATGCTTGGAAAATGTGACATTTGGAAAGAAAAAGAGGACTACACATTGTTCTGTTAATCCTTCTATTAATGTGGAGTTACCCAATCAATTTCGAGTTCTCTCACCAATAACAGATAATGAGAACATACAAGACCCACAGAGGATGAGACGTTATTAGATACAACTGAGTGGACCGTCCTTGATCAATACATGGGGGATGTCTCCCGGGGGGGGGGGGGGGACAGTTCACAAACATGGAATTTGCAGACACAGAATGAAGCCGAGGCTCTTTCCCCAATCATAGATGAGGCAGAACAAGAACACAGTAGGGAGAATGAGGGAGCCTTGGACACTTGATTAGCTTATCATTGATGAATGCAGGGCCATGTCTCTGATTGAGCAGCAGGGTTAGTTTTCAGGAGATCTGCAAAATACCTTACAGGAAAGGAACCTATCAAACTTCAAAGAAGATGGGTGTTGGTCATAGATGGCTCCTTCCTGAAAGGAACAGAAGCAATGATTTGCAAACCTGATAGGATGTCTAGAGAAATCTGTTGCCTCCCTGGGGCAAAGATCCACCATATAACTCAGCGACTGACAAGGCTCATCAAGCCCACTGATCCCCCTCCCCCTTTCATGTTGGTTCATGTAGGAACCAACAATACTGCAAGCATAGTCTTCAAAATATCAGAAAAGATTTTTATGGTACACGGCCCCAAAGAAAATCGCAAAATTTACTAAAGATTACAATCATAATTACTGGAAGTGTGAGAAACAGGAAGAAACTTTTCATCATATGTGGTGGACATGCAAGAAAGCAAGAAGTTTCTGGAAAGAAATTCATGAATTATGCCAAAAAATGTTGAATGTACTATCAGCTTGTACATTCCTGGGCTATTATCTGTTGATAATACGATATAAATACGAACTATAGCACTTTATGTAAGAGAGCACTTAAGGCGCCTGCCTCTGCCGCCAACTGCACTAGCACTTTCGCCCCTTCCCTGTCCCTCTGTGCCGCACTTTAACTACTTTAGCTACCGTCGAACCAATGCATGGGATTCATTGCACTTTAGACCTAGCACTTTACAAATGCGCCTAACGGCACGTAGTTGCTGACTAAATTATCGTTACTGACGGTGTTGCACCTAAGACTTGTGCACTTTCTGAACTGTTCTATTGGTGTGGCCGGAAGATCTGATACCACCTTGTATTGCTGCTATCCATGTGGTCCCCCATCCCCCTTTGTGTACTATCCCTGTTACTACTGTATAGTGTAAGGGACAGAGGAGGAGGTGGGCTGGAGCATGTAAATAAAAATGAGGGGAGGAGGGGGGAAGAGGAGGAGAAAGGCTACTGGCAAGGTTTGAAAAATCAAATAACGAACAAAGCAGAAAGTAAGATCTTGTCTTTAGACTGCGGCATGGAGGGGGGGAGGTGTTCCATTAGCCGAGGGGCCCCCATAGAGGTCGTGGTGGGAAGGAGGAGATGTGGGAAAAGGAGACCTCGAATTCGGCCTAATTCGGACCGCTTATCCATATTAACAATTCCCAACCGGTCCCCCAAGGTAAATTGGTGTAACCAGGTGAGCGGGCCCTCTGGTTTGAAGGTGGTGTTGTTGAACGCCAGATCTGTCAACGGAAAAACGACCTGGATTCAGGACTTAATCCTGGAGGAGCGGGTAGATCTGGCGTGCATCACGGAGACCTGGCTGGATGAAGCGGGGGGCGTAAACCTCTCCCAGCTTTGTCCTCCAGGCTTCTCCGTGCAACACCAACCAAGAGCCGGAGGACGGGGAGGCGGGGTCGCAGTGGTCTATAGAGATTCCATCCATCTGACCAGGAGTCCCATCCCGCAGACCACAAACTTCGAATGCGTCCACCTGAGGGTGGGTGACCGGGACAGAATAGGGATTCTTGTAGTGTACCGTCCACCTCGCTGCACTACAGTCTCCCTGCCTGAGCTAGCGGGGGTGGTCTCGAGCCTGGTGGTGGAGTCCCAACGGCTTCTTGTGCTGGGGGACTTCAACATCCATGCCGAGGCAACCCTCACAGGAGCAGCTCAGGACTTCATGTCTGCCATGGCAACCATGGGGCTGTCCCAACAAATAACTGGCCCCACCCACTGTGCTGGACACACATTGGACTTGGTTTTCTGCCAGGGATGGGAGCAGGGTGGCGGTGTGGAGGAGTTGTCCATCTCTCCGTTGCCATGGACCGACCACTTCCTGATCAGATTTAGGCTCACTGCGCCCCCTAACCTCCGCAAAGGTGGAGGACCCATTAAGATGGTCCGCCCCAGGAGGCTTATGGATCCGAATGGATTCCTGACGGCTCTTGGGGATTTCCCCGCTACCTCGGTAGGTGACCATGTCGAGGCCTTGGTCGCTCTCTGGAATGGGGAGATGACCAGGGCAATTGACAGGATCGCTCCGGAACGTCCCCTCTCAAGTAACCGAGCTAAACCAGCTCCTTGGTTCACTGAGGAGCTGGCAGCGATGAAGCGAAGGAAGAGGGAACTGGAGAGCGTGTGGCGCTCGGACCCAAGCGAGCCAAATCGAGCACGGTTTGTGTCCTTTCTAAGGGCATATGCCGCGGCAATAAAAGCCGCAAAGAAAACTTTCTTTGCGGCCACTATTGCGTCTGCAAAAAACCGTCCAGCGGAGTTGTTTCGGATTGTCAGAGGTCTTTCAACTCCCCCTACCTCAGGTGGGAGCCCTGACAACTCGGCCACGCGCTGTGAAGCATTTGCTCGGTTCTTTGCAGACAAAGTCGCTTTGATCCGTTCTGGGCTGGACGCCACTTTAAATGCAGTCTCTGTGGATGTGACACAAGCACCTGCTTGTCCGATTTTGATGGATTCTTTTCAGCTTGTGAAGCCCAAGGATGTGGACAAGATACTTGGAGGAATGAGGCCTACCACGTCCATCCTAGACCCCTGCCCATCCTGGCTTCTGAAAGAGGCCAGAGGGGGATTGGCTGAGTGGGTAACGGTGGTGGTTAATGCCTCCCTTCGGGAAGGCAAGATTCCAGCGAGCCTAAAACAGGCTATTATAAAGCCGCTGTTGAAGAAACCATCATTGGATCCCACTAAATTTGACAACTTTCGGCCTGTTTCCAATCTTCCCTTTTTGGGCAAAGTCATGGAAAGCGTGGTGGCCTCACAACTCCAGGTATTCTTGAGAGACACGGATTATCTGGATCCGGCGCAGTCTGGTTTCAGACCGGGACATGGTACTGAGACGGTCTTGGTCGCCTTAGTGGAGCTAGACAGGGGGAGCTAGACAGGGGGAGTGTGTCCCTGTTGGTGCTCCTGGACCTCTCAGCGGCCTTCGATACCGTCGACCACGGTATTCTTCTGGGACGCCTTGCAGAGATGGGCCTTGGGGGCACCGCTTTGCGGTGGCTCCAGTCATTTCTGGAGGGTCGTACCCAGAAGGTGTTATTGGGGGACTCCTGTTCAACACCACAGCCTTTGACCTGTGGTGTTCCTCAGGGCTCCATACTGTCCCCCATGCTGTTTAACATCTACATGAAGCCGCTGGGTGAGATCATCCGGAGTTTCGGGGTGCGGTGTCACCTGTACGCAGATGACGTCCAACTCTGTCACTCCTTCCCACCTGCTACTAAGGAGGCTGTCGAAGTCCTGAACCGGTGCCTGGCCGCTGTAACGGTCTGGATGAGGGCGAACAAACTGAAATTAAATCCAGACAAGACAGAGGTACTCCTGGTCAGTCGCAAGGCCGAGCAGGGTATAGGGTTACAGCCTGTGCTGGACGGGGTCGCACTCCCCTTGAAGGCGCAGGTTCGCAGCTTGGGTGTGACCCTGGACTCATCGTTGAGCCTGGATCTCCAGGTTTCAGCGGTGACCAGGGGAGCATTTGCACAGTTTCGGCTTGTGCGCCAGCTGCGCCCGTATCTTGGGAAGTCTGACTTGGCCACGGTGGTACATGCTTTGGTCACATCCCGCCTTGACTACTGCAATGCTCTCTACGTGGGGCTGCCCTTGAAGACGGCCCGGAAGCTCCAGCTAGTCCAGCGCGCGGCAGCCATGTTGTTAACCGGAGCGGGACGCAGGGAGCACACAACGCCCTTGCTGTCCCAGCTCCACTGGCTGCCGATTTGCTACCGGGCCCAATTTAAGGTGCTGGTGTTATCCTACAAAGCCCTAAACGGTTCCGGCCCAAAATACCTTGTGAACCGCATCTCGGCCTACGAGCCCACGAGGACCTTGAGATCATCTGGGGAGGCCCTTCTCTCGGTCCCGCCTGCCTCACAGGCACGCCTGGCGGGGACGAGAGAGCGGGCCTTCTCGGTGGTGGCCCCCCGGCTATGGAACTCCCTCCCTGCTGAAATCAGACAGGCGCCTTCCCTCATGGCCTTCCGTAAGGGCCTGAAAACCTGGCTCTTCGAAAAGGCCTTCAGCTAGTGCTATGTTTTTTGGAATGACCACCGGAATGGACTATGACTATGAGTTTGACTATGACCCCAAACTAGACGAAGCGGATTTTTATATGTTGTGTTATGGTCTTGTTCTACTGTAAATTGTTGTCTTTTCTATGTTCTGTACACCGCCACGAGTTGCCCCCGGGCTGAGAGTGGCGGTTAACAAGTGCAAATAATAAATAAATAAATAAATAAATAAATAATAAAGAAAATATCCCTTTTGCACCCCAAATATTTTTTATTAGGAATGACAAATATGGACTGAAATATAAACAAAGACAAACTTTTTACATATGCAACTACAGCAACAAGATTGGTGTATGGAGACAAAAAGATCTACAATCAAGAGAAGACTGGATAGAGAAATGCTAGAGATCATGAGCATGGACAAACTAGCATCACTAGTTTCCAAATCACAGCAGACTGGACTCCTTTTATAGAATGGCTGAAGGAAAATAAAATAAAATAATTAATTTAAAAAGAGAATGGAAGATAGAAGATACCATTGCTAGGAAAGCAGAAAGCAGTTGCAAAAAGGACTATAACAAATTTTATAGTACCACTATAGAGAAGAATGGAAGTACAAATTCCCTTTCCCAACCCCATTATCCTACCCTTTCCCCTTCCCTTCCCTACCACATTCAAAGCTTTTTAGTTCTGTCCTCCCTTCCTCCCTTCACCTTCTATCACTCCCTAACCACCCCTTTCCCCTCTTTGCCTATCTTTTTCTTATACTTCTGCTTAATTGTTCTATCTCTATTTTATGTAAACTTGCCCATTTGAAAATTACAATAAAAATTATCCAAAAAAAGAAAGAAGAAGAAGATCAGAAAGGATTTTGAAGTTCTTGGAAGAAAGCTAAAAGAGCTTAATGTTCGGGTAGTCTTTTCATTTCTCCTCCCCATTGTATGACATGGCTCAGGAAGAGCAAGAAAAATAGTCGAGGTGAATAACCTGCTCCGCAGATGGTGTCAGGAAGAACAACATGGCTTCCTAGACCATGGTGTTCTCTTCCAGGAAGATACCCTACTGGCATGGGATGGGCTGCACCTCACAGAAGTAGAAAGGGATGTTTTTACTCAGAGACTGGCAATCCTGATCAGGTGGACTTTAAACTAGGTTGTGTGGGGGAGGGTGACATTATCCTTGGGAGCAGCAGTTTATCAAGACCTGGAGTGAACAGACAAAAGGCTAAAGAGAGGGTTGTACAAACACAAGTACCAAGCAGTGAGGGGACAATAATCTCAAATAAGGGGATGTGCCATGGGTTTAGATGTCTTTACACGAATGCCCAGAGAATGGCAAATAAACAAGATAAGCTGAACTACTAGCACAACAAAATAGTTATGATGTAATAGGCATAACTGAAACCTGGTGGGATGGGTCCTATGATTGGAATGTAGCAATGGAGGAGTATAACCCATTTCAGAGAAATAGACCAAACAGAGATGCAAGACCTCAATCCTGGAAACCAGGTTTAAAGCATCTGAGTAAGAATTAAGGGAACAAGGACTGTAAAAGATGTCACTGTGGAAGTCTACAACAGACTTCCAAGCCAGACGGAAGAACTGGATGAAGCCTTCCTTGACCAGATGACCAAAAATGCAGAAAGAAAAGACATAGCAATAATGGGGGACTTAAACTACTCTGATATTTGTTGGAAAACAAACTTTGCCAAGAGTACAAAGTCCAACAAATTTATCACTTGCCTTTCAGACAATTTTATTGTCCAGAAGGTAGAAGAGGCAACAAGAGTATCAGCTATTTTGGATCTGATCCTAACCAACACTGAGGATCTGGTCAGTTGATTTAGTTACTATATTTATACCCTGCTTTTCTCACCCCGAAGGGGATTCAATGGAGTGGAAGTGGTGGGATCTTTAGGTGGGAAGTGACCATGTGCTCCTAGGGTTTGTGACACAAAGGAAAGGTGAAACTAAGAAAAGTCAAATATGCATTCTAGACCAACTTCAGGAAATTTAAGGAAATACTGAGTGTGAGTCCATGCACAGAAATACTAAAAGAGAAGGACGTAAATGAAGAATGGGAGTTTCTTAAAAGTGAGATACCGGAGGCATTGAAAAAAGTGCCAGCAAGGAGAAAAAAAGGAAAAGTGTAAAACCACCAGAACGGATGTCCAAAGAATTTTAACTGAGCTAAGATTTAAAAGAGACATGCACAAGAAATGGAAAAGGGGGGAAATCACCAAAGAGGAATTCAAACAAATAACCAACATATGTAGGGAAAAGGTGCACAAAGCTAAGGCACAAAATGAACTCAGGCTTGCCAGAGATATTAAAACCAATAAAAATGAGGAAAAGGATGAAAAAGCAAATGGTAGGCCTCTGCATGGAAAAGATAGGGAAAAGGCAGAGCTGCTCAACACCTTTTTTGCCTCAGTCTTCTCCCAAAAGGAGATTGGGGTTCAACCTGAGCAGTACGGAGCGGACGAGATAATATGGTAAATTCAGTCCAAAATAAGTAAAGAAGTAGTCCAGGAAAATGTGGCAACTCTAAATGAATTGAAATCTCCAGGGCCAGATGAACTACATCCAAGAGTATTAAAGGAACTAGCAGAAGTCATTTCAGAACCACTGGCAATAATCTTTGAGAATTCTTTGAGTAAAAGTCCCAGCAGATTGGAGGAGGGCAAATGCCCCTGTCCACAAGAAGGGAAAAAAGAGGACCCAAACAATTACCATCCAGTCAGCCTGGCATCAATACCAGGAAAGATTCTGGAGCAGATCACTAGAAGACAGTCTGCAATCACTTGGAAAGAATGTCGTGATTACTAAAAGTCATCATGAATTTATCAAAAACAAGTCATGCCAGACTGATGTTATCTCTTTCTTTGTTATAGTTACAAGCTTGATTGATGCAGGGAATTCTGTGAATGTTGCATATCTTGATTTCAGTAAGGCCTTTGACAAAGTCCCCCTTGACTTTCTTGCAAGTAAACTAGTCAAATGTGGGCTAGGGAATACTACTAGTACATGGATCTCTAATTGGTTAAGCTACCAAACCCAAAGGGTGCTCACTAAAGGTTCCTCTTCATCCTGGAAAGAAGTGACTAGTGGAGTGTCACAGGGTGTGGTCCTGGGCCCAGTTCTGTTAAACATCTTTATTAATAACTTTGATGAAAGTTCTGACTATAAATAGAAGGTTGGCTGCTGTCTTCACCTTGTTGCCTTGTTTTTTACTCGTGTTCTATTTTGAAATGGTCATATGACTGATCAAATAAATAAATATTATTATTATTATTATTATTATTATAACTTCGATGAAAGTTTAGAGTGTGTTTATCAAGTTTGCAGATGACACCAAATTCGGAGAGATAGCTAATACTCCAGAGGACAGGATCAGAATTCAAAATAACCTTAACAGATTAGAGAGATAGGCCAAAACTAACAAAATGAATTTCAACAAGGACAAATGTAAGATAGTACACTCAGGTAGAAAAAAATGAAATGCGAAGATATAGGATGGGGAATGCCTGGCTTGACAATAGCCCATGTGAGAAAGATCTTGGAGTCTTCATGGACAACAACTTGAACATGAGCCAACAGTGTGATCATAGAATCATAGAATCAAAGAGTTGGAAGAGACCTCATGGGCCATCCAGTCCAACCCCCTGCCAAGAAGCAGGAATATTGCATTCAAATCACCCCTGACAGATGGCCATCCAGCCTCTGTTTAAAAGCTTCCAAAGAAGGAGCCTCCATCACACTCCGGGGCAGAGAGTTCCACTGCTGAACAGCTCTCACAGTCAGGAAGTTCTTCCTCATGTTCAGATGGAATCTCCTCTCCTGTAGTTTGAAGCCATTGTTCCGCGTCCTAGTCTCCAGGGAAGCAGAAAACAAGCTTGCTCCCTCCTCCCTGTGGCTTCCTCTCACATATTTATACATGGCTATCATATCCCTTCTCAGCCTTCTCTTCTTCAGGCTAAACATGCCCAGCTCCTTAAGCTGCTCCTCATAGGGCTTGTTCTCCAGACCTTTAATCATTTTAGTTGCTCTCCTCTGGACACATTCCAGCTTGTCAATATCTCTCTTCAATTGTGGTGCCCAGAATTGGACACAATATTCCAGATGTGGTCTAACCAAAACAGAATAGAGGGGTAGCATTACTTCTCTAGATCTAGACACTATGCTCCTATTGATGCAGCAGCTAAAAAGCCAGTGGAATTTTGGGCTGCATCAAAAGAAGTATAGTGTCTAGATTGGGGAAGTCATGGTGTCTCTCTATTCTGCTTTGGTTAGACCTCACCTGGAATACTGTGCAATTCTGAGCATCACAGTTCAAAGGAGACATTGACAAGCTGGAATGTGTCCAGGGGAAGGCAACTGAAATGATCAAAGGTCTGCAGACCATGCCCTATGAAGAGCGTCTTAAAGAACTGGGTATGTTTAGCCTGCAGAAGAGAAAGCTACATGATAGCTTTCATATGATATGTGAAAGGGTTTCATAAGGAAGAGGGAGCGGAGTAGTTTTCTGCTGCCCTTGAAACCAGGACAAGGAGCAATGGATTCAAATTACAGGAAAGGAGATTCTACCTGAATATTAGGAAAAACTTCCTGACTGTACTAACTGTTCAACAGTGGAACTCTCTGCCCCAGAGTGTGATGAAAGCTCTTTAAACAGAGGCTGGATTGCCATCTGTCAGGGATACTTTGTGCTTTTCCTGTATGGCAGAGGATTGAACTAGATGACCATGTAATCCCTTCCAACTCTATGATTCTGTGATTCCTTTATTCTATGAATATAATCTCACAAGATTTAAGAGATTACTAATAATAGAATCATAGAGTTGGAAGAGACCTCATGGGCCATCCAGTTCAACGCCCTGCCAAGAAGCAGGAATATTGCATGCAAAGCACCCCTGACAAATGGCTATCCAGCCTCTGTTTAAAAGCTTCCAAAGAAGGAGCCTCCACCACACTCCGGGGCAGAGAGTTCCACTGCTGAACGGCTCTCACAGTCAGGAAGTTCTTCCTAATGTTCAGATGGAATCTCCTTTCTTGTCATTTGAAGCCATTGTTCCGCGTCCTAGTCTCCAGGGCAGCAGAAAACAAGCTTGCTCCCTCCTCCCTATGACTTCCTCTCACATATTTATACATGGCTCTAAAGATTTTAACTGAAGTGACTCCCCACTTTTTTGGATATGTTTCTACCCATCCTGTGAGACTGTGTCCATTTAAAAGTATTAGAGTATTTTTCTGGCAAGGTTTTTGAGATAGCAAAAATGCTGGGAAATGGGACAAATACTGTTACTTTCTGAAAGAAAAAAATGCCATTGCCAGTAGCAGCTGGGAACACTGTATTTATGGCTTTTGGTACATTTTTGTATATTCTTTTGCTTTTTTTTTATAGATTTTTTTCCAGCTTTGATGGTCCTATGCCTGTGGATCTCTCTGTACTAGTCTTGCTATTATGTAGCCAGAGTTTCTGTGTTCCCATCTTATGAGACACTCTCTGAGACAGAATTCTTTTGTGTCTATGAGGCATTCTGTTTGTGCTTTTAAATACCTTCCATGGCTTCACTTCATTTGAAATCTGTGGTCATCACAGACCACATTCCTGGGTTACTGTAACTCTGCAGCCTCTCCCACTTAAGACTCTGTACTTAGAAGAAATATGTGGGAATCTTATTTAACTGAAACGTCAGTTTACTAAATTACAATATGAGTGAAGGTGCAAATAATTAGATATCCTCAATCATAAAGGATAAGCCACCCAGTGTTACTGATAAAAGCTCTAAATATGTGAGTGAAAAGAGTGAATGCCTTCTTATATGAAAAAAATCTAGGACAGTCATTTATTTGATTAACGAATGGTAACAATCAAGCCCATAGCCAAATTTGGGGAGGTTACAGGTTAAAACCTACCGTCGCCTGACATTTTTCAGGTTTTAAAAAAGACCTAGTTTACTCATTGATTTTAACTGGTTAATGAAATCCCATGCTAATTCTATGAGAAGTAGAACTGCAAACGCTATCTCAACCAAATTTTGATAAGTTATTCACACTATCATTACTTACCTTTCTGCCAATTTACATTGCAATAGCAGCAATAGCCAATATAGTGGAAGTGGCCAATTTTTGATGATGCAGATGTTTAATCAACATTTTT
This sequence comes from Anolis sagrei, assembly GCF_037176765.1. NCBI lineage: Eukaryota > Metazoa > Chordata > Lepidosauria > Squamata > Anolidae > Anolis > Anolis sagrei. The sequence goes on from NC_090026.1 coordinate 57,607,322, forward strand.
GACATGGATATGATGTAATCCACAAACTGACATCAGAATCTGACTCTCTGGATTAAGCTCCATAAGAAAAACTTAAGTTTAAATACAATTTACAATGTGTAACGATTCTCCATTAAATGCCAATGTCTGAATATATTGAGAATTGTTACAGTATTACTTGATATTACTAAGAGATTAAAAAATATTTCAAGAAAGAATTATACAGATACTTTTAATGGCAGATCACCTAATGTGTGACATAGTGAATATTTATACTTCTGAAAGGAGTTTTGTTATAGTCTGACTCTGCTCTTTTGTAGAAAAAAAGGCTGTGCCTCTATTAAGCTAAATCTATATATATATAACAACTATAATGATTTGTACTTGTTTTAACAATTTATATAAATTTCTCCTAAACTATGAAGTATTTTTGAATAAATAGATACCAGATTAAAGGTATTTTTATCTAGTTTCTAAAAACGTAATATGTGTGGGTCATAGATTGTGATATTTAGATATATTTAGATAATGATATTTATATTTTCATTCAAACTGAAAATATATGTATAAGAGATCTTTCAAAATGCTGTATCTCTGATTCTAATCAACATTTTTTATGAAATTTGAGCACAATTATAATTTTATTATATATTTCATTTGTTTTTACCCCATGTAATTATCTTTAATAGTTTTTGAAATATTATTTTAAAAACACATGAAATAGTCTCAACACTATTCTCTTGCTCTTCCCCCTTTCAGAGTTCTCACTTATATCCATCTTCTTGCTCTTCCCACTGGGGTATAAAAGGAAGGCATGAAAGCAGCTGTGGGTCGTTCCAAACACTGCTATCTTACTGTGCATAGAATCATTAAATCATAGAATCGAATCATTTATTTGATTAACGAATGGTAACAATCATAGAATGAGGCACCCTCAGTTGTCTGCTAGCTTGAGTCTCTGTTCTGAGACTTAGCCCTTTTAGTTGCTGTTAGTGTTTTCCTTCATCCACCTGATTCCAGAAGATACCTAAACGTCTATAAAACCAACTGAATGTTTTGAGTTCATGGCAAAAAAAGAAAAAGCCAAATATTGAAGACCAAGAAGTCAGCAGGTTGAAAATCATTGAAGCAGCTGGTACTGACGAAGACCCGAGAACATGCATATCTGGATTGCATGAGGAATCTGGAAATGGGTGTCTACCACTGTTTCATCTAATCCAAACTCTGCCCAAGAAACCATGGAACAGGAGCAAAGACAAGAAGCTGAGTCATTGTTAGACTTTGGAATTTATATGAAAAAGACTATTTCTGATGACCAAGTGAAAGCTCAGTTAGTGCAAAATCCAATCAACTCCATTGCCGATAAGTATTTCCTGTGGATAAGAAGAGACATCTAAGGTTTCAACCCAAATGGTTCAACAGATTTCCCTGGTTAGCCTACTTATTTCATGTATAAAGTGCACTCCGTAAGTACTGTGTGGTATTTGGAGAAGTTGTAGAGGCTCTTTACAACCATAGTTAAAACATAACAATATAAAATAACCCATTAAAGTAATCCCAAGTCGGTCCATATTGGACGTAAAATTTTCAAAATTAATTACACAGCCTAAAATATCCAGGGAGGTGAAATGTGATTATAAAGTGCAGGTCCCAGGCTTCTATGACCATTAGTTAAAAGCTATTCCACACAAGAAAGTTTTCAAGTTTTTCCTAAAGGCCAAGAGAGCGGGGGTTGCTCTTACCACTTCTGGCAAAGTGTTCCAAAGTTTTGATGCCATACCCAAGAAGCTTTAGGTGTTCTTACTGCCTGTTACAGGGCAAACCAGCCAATTGCTAATCCATCTAAAAGGCAGACATTTGCTTTCATCTTAAGAATGGGCAAACATCTCGATCTCCGAGGATTACCTGGGAAGGAATCCCACTGGAGCATTGCAGCACATCCTAATACTTGGGAATCACTCTGAACCATTCTCTGACTTACAAGAAGCACTGCTTGACTATCAAGCAAAAAGTGGATGCTAGAAATAATATCATACGAAAGCTAATTGGCACAACCTGGGGATCAACAATCAGATACAGTGAAGACATATGCCCTTGCACTTTGCTACTCTCCTGCTGACTACGCATGCCCAATATATTTCACCATGTTAAAACAGTGGATGTGGCTCTTAATGAGTCATGCCGCATTATCACCGGATGTCTACGCCCAACACCACTGGAGAAATTATATTGTTTAGGCGGTATTGCACCATCTGATATCTGTTGGGAAGTAGCAGCCAGCAAAGAAAGGACCAATGCAGTGACATCTTCGGCCCATCCTCTGTTTGGATATCAGCCAGCATGCCAACAACTTAAATCAAGATACAGCTCTTAAAATCTACAGAGATAATTGCAGGAACACCTCAGCAAGTGAGAGTCCAAAAGTGGCAGGTAAAAACCCGGAACCATAGTCAGTGGCTAATATTGGATGAGAAACTCCCTCCTGTGCACACAGAAAACTGGGCAACTTGGAAGGCGCCAAACAGACTGCACTCTGGCACCATGAAATGCAGAGCCCATCTTAAGAAATGGGGCAACAAAGTGGAGTCTACAAAATGTGAGTGTTGAGAAGAGCAAACCACAGACCATTCACTAAAATGCAGTGTGAGTCCTGCCACATGCACAGTAGAGGACCTTCTTCCAGTGACACCAGAGGCACTTGAAGTGGCCAGCTTCTGGTAGAGGTGCTTTAAATGCAATTTTCCTGCTTCTTGGCAGGGAGTTGGACTGGATGGCCCATGAAGTCTCCTCCAACTCTATGATTCTAAAGGAAATTTAGCATAATGACAAGTTTAACTTTGTGGGGTTTTTTATACATTATAATTGTATTCTCTATTTGCTTCTGATACACTAAAGATATAAATCATCCTTTCATCTTAGCAAAACATTACAAAAAGGAGATATGAATGCTTTCTTTCATCTCTTTAAAAAAAAACAGGGAAATGCACACACAATCTGTGAAAGAATTTCAGGAGATCTTTGTCACAGCAAGATCAGTGGTGAAGTCTCTGGATGGAGACATTGGGTTTCCTCGCATCTGTTCAAGGCAGAGTTGTAAAAGCAACAGCCAGGCAACTTCATCAATATTAATGGAATATTGTAGGCTAAATGTGTACATCCCATTTCTGGACTGTTTCTACAGTCAGTTTCAAAGAAAGGTTTACAAGGCATGGGGAAGAAGTTCAGAAACTGCAAGTGTCCCTCTCTATTAATTGTGGCCATTTAAAATCCAACTTGAGCAAGTGCACAGAACTTTACAATGAATATCTTCAGGATACTGACACACTGATGGAAGAGTTTGGCCTATGATTTAGAAAACTGAATAAGATTGCACCTGCAGAAAAAAAAACAGCAAATGCACTGGAAGAATATCTTACCTGTGACAGACAGTTTTTTCTGTATGTGAAGAAACTTCTTCAGATTTCTGCAACATTGCCAGTGTCTACACTGGTCATTTTCAACTCTGAAATGTTTAAAAACATACATAAGAAGCACATTGGGATAAGAAAGACTACCTGGACTTATACATGGAAGTCATGGTACCCAAGGGGAAATATCAATGGAGCCTGATTTCTATTGAAGTGGATTGACACTGTTTTCAAGTGTTTCCAACAGGCATTGTGGTATTCTTTTTTAACTAATAAAGTACCAATAAAATCATTTTCAGGGGGTTTTTTTATACTTGAACCTTTATAGGTAAAATAGAAATTTGATTCAATTAAGTCTATATAGAAATATTAGGGGTATGGAAATATTGGGCAATTTGGGATTTTTGAAGATTCGGCGATCCAACAGGTGGATTGCCAAAGACAGACCAGCCGAAGTCTTCACCAGAACAGATCATGGGCAGCTTGGTTCTTTCAGCTAATGGGGCTGATGGAGTTGAGTGGCATTCTACCTGAAAGGCTGTTGTGTGTGGGCAGCCTCCTCCATCCCTTCCTGAGGGACCCGACCCCCCTTCCCGGCAGAGTGCCTGCTTGAGGCATATAAGGCCTAAAAGAAAAATAGGCAGGAAAAGCTCCCCTAGGGCCTCTCCTCCAGAGAGGGCCCTGCTGGGAACTCACTTTCCCAGCAGCACCTCGTGCGGCAATCGAAGAAGCCTCTGCGCTCCCTCCTGGAGCATGATGGGAGTTGAGGTTTCTCTCTCTCACTTTCTTACATTTCTTTCTCAGCCAATCAGAGGCCTGGTTGACTGTGTCCATTCTCCTTTCCCTCTTGCGTGCACTGGGTAGGACATCAATTCCCAGAACCCTCTATTTTTGATTTTTTTTCCCCCAAAAAAAGTTATGGTAAAAACTTTTTAAAAATCCCAAAAGTAAGTGGATTGGTAAAACATTCTGAAACTTGGCAGGTTTGTAGTCATAAATGTTAGCGCCATTGGTGCCACCGGACCAAATCTTACCAATTTCAGGCAAATTGAAGGGTGTGGGGAGAGGGAGCTGAAAACGGAACCTTTTTTGGCGTTGTGTACACCCCTGACAAATATAGAATGAGTCATAGAATTTAAATTATTTTGTGTTATGTACCTACTCTTAATGATTTGCTAAAAAAATATAAATCTCCCCCCCCCCCCCTTTTTTTGTTTTGTTTATGGCTACAGACCTGGTAATGATACCTGCTGTTGCTATAATGTATCCTAGGCCTTAAGAGGAATTCATGATGAATTGATTATTTTGCTAGTTTGCCCTTTGATATTCACTATCTGTTTAATAGTGCTTTGCCATCTGGCATACTAAAAGATTTCTTCTAGAGAAAAAAGTGTTTTCCTGACTCATAAAATGGACCAAAGAAGTGGCTGAGTTACTAGAGGAGGTGAATAATGCCTTTACATTAAGGCAGTGGTCCAGCATGCGTTCAGAAAGGCGGTTATTGAAAAGTGCTCCTGGTACCCCACCATTTTAGGTAATTGCAAGTCAGTATTAAATACCGTATATATACTCGATTATAACCGTGTTTTTCACCCCTGTTTTAGGCTGAAAAAACCCCCCTTGGCTTATACTTGAGTCAAAGTTATTTATTATTTATTATTTTTATTACATTTATTATTTTACTCTGTTATTACATTTACTCTATTATTATATTTACATTATTTTACTCCTTTATTATTTTATTGCTCTTATTATTTTACTCTATTATTACTACATTTGTTATTTTAAATTTATTATTATTATTATTATTATTATTATTATTATTACATTTATATCATTTACTCTATTATTATTACATTTGTTATTTTACACTATTTATTATTTGAAACACAACAAGATTAGTACACAGCAAACAAGGTCACTATGCTGGCTGTTGTATTGGATCACACATCGATGACACTTCCCAAGCGTCTAGGATTGTGTGATGTATCGGTGAATAATGCATGCAGATCCCCCTAGGGTGGCCTTTTGCAGCTGGCAGATGGTAATTTTGTCAGCACTGATTGTGTTTAAGTGCAGGCCAAGGTCTTTAGGTACTGCACCCAGTGTTCCGATCACCACTGGGACCACCTTTACTGATTTGTGCCAGAGTCTTTGTAGTTCAGTCTTTAGATCTTCATATCATGTCAGCTTTTCCAGTTGTTTCTCTTCAATCCTTCTGTCACCTGGGATTGCAACATCGACAATCCATCCTTTGTTTTTTAACACACTTATTATTATTATTATTATTATTATTATTATTACATTATTATTTTACTATATTATTATTGTATTTATTATTTTACTCTATTATTACTGTTATTATTACATAGTATTACATTATTACATTTCCATTATTTTACTCTATTGTTATTATTATTTATTACATGTATTATTTTACTCTTATTATTTGAAGGATACGTAAGCACATTTACATTGATGAGGAGTTGACCGTGATGAAACACGAGAAGGGGGCTAGAGCGCAAATGGAGGAAATCTCGAGACGTGTCTGATCAAGCACGGGCTAAAGCCTCTCTTAAGGCATATACCGTGGTTATACAGGTATCCAGGGAATCTTTCACGACTACCCGTATAGCGTTTGCAGCAAATAGATCGTTGGAGTTGTTTCGGGTTGTCGGGGAACTCCTTCACCCACCGGTGGTTGAGGAGACCTTTGATGACCCAGCAACTCGGTGTCGGGAGTTCGCACACCATTTTGCAGACAAAGTTGCTCAGATACGTCTTGAGCTGGACTCCAATTTCACCACAGTTCCAGAGGAGGTGATTGAGGCATCTGCTTGTCCAATTTCGTGGGATTCTTTTAGGCTTGTTCTTCCTGAGACCGTGGAGGAGGTCCTTGGTGCTGTGAGGGCGACCACGTCAGCTCTAGACCCTTGCCCGTCTTGGCTAATTAAATCAGCCAGGGAGGGGTTGGTAGATTGGTTTGTGTTGATCATTAATGCATCTCTGGAGCAGGGTTTTTTTCCATCTCAACTGAAACAAGCGGTGGTTTGTCCACTCCTTAAAAAGGTTTCCCTTGACTCCATGGTGCTGAACAACTTAAGGCCAATCTCCAACCTCCCTTTCTTGGGCAAGGTGCTGGAGCGGGTGGTCGCCTTCCAGCTCCAGGGTTTTCTAGATGACAACAACTACCTAGATGAGTCACAGTCTGGCTTCAGGCCTGGCCACGGCACCGAGATGGCCTTGGTCGCCTTGGTGAATGACCTCCATAGAGAGCTGGACGGGGGGGGGGGAGGTGTGACTCTGTTGGTTCTCTTGGACATCTCAGCGGCTTTCGATACCATCGATCATGGTATCCTTCTGGGACGACTCTCTGGGATGGGTCTCGAGGGCACGATTCTGTCGTAGTTTCGGTCCTTCCTGGAGGGTCGATCCCAGATGGTGAAGCTGGGAGATGCCTGCTCAGACCCCTGGCCTTTGACCTGTGGGGTCCCGCAAAGCTCTATTCTGTCTCCCATGCTTTTTAACGTCTACATGAAACCACTGGGAGAGGTCATCCGGAGTTTTGGAGTTAGGTGCCATCTCTACGCAGATAACACACAACTCTACTACTCATTTCCACCTAATTCCAAGGGGTATAGGATGGCAACCTGTGTTGGACAGGGTTACACTCCCCCTGAAATCACAGGTCCGCAGTTTGGCAGTTCTCCTGGATTCATCACTTACGCTTGAGGTTCAGGCGTTGGCGGTGTCCGGGAGGGCTTTTGCACAGCTAAGACTTGTGCGCCAGCTGCGACCATACCTCGCAAAGGTTGATTTGGCCAGGGTGGTCCATGCCTTGGTCACCTCCAGATAGGATTACTGTAATGCGCTCTACGTGGGGCTGCCCTTGAAAACGGCTCGGAAATTCCAATTGGTTCAACGGGCGGCAGCCAGGATGTTAACTGGCACTCCTTACAGAGAGAGGTCAACCCTTCTGTTCAAGGAGCTCCACTGGCTGCTGTTTACCTACCGAACCCAATTCAAGGTGCAGGTGCTTACCTACAAAGCCCTAAACGGTTTGGGACCTGCCTACCTGCGTGATCGCATCTCCGTGTATGAACCCATGCGCTCCCTTCGTTCATCCGGAGAGGCCCTGCTTGCGATCCCACCTGCGTCACAGGCGCATTTGGTGGGGACGAGGGACAGGGCCTTCTCTGTGGTTGCCCCCTGACTCTGGAACACCCTCCCCAAAGACATTAGACTAGCACCCACGTTGGCAGTCTTCAGGAAGAATCTGAAGACCTGGCTATTCCGATGTGCCTTTCCAGAATAGGATAACCTCCAGCACTACGTCCCAGAAGCACTTTATTAGAGTTTAAGACTCTCTGCACATTGCACTTGCCCGGATATCCAACATACCTCCTGCCACACCCAGCACTTTTTAACCTGTACCCATCACTGGCTCGGCCCTGGTTTTTATTGCGTAATGATGTAATGTTTTGTTATTGCTTATGTTTTAATTTGCTTTAAATTGTATTGTTATTGTTTTGCTGTTGTTGTGTTGAGGTCTTGGCCTTTGTAAGCCACATCGAGTCCTGTGGGAGATGCTAGCGGGGTACAAATAAAGTTTAACAATAATAATAATAATAATAATAATGATGATGATCGTTAGAATAATGATTTAATCAGAGTTGGACAGTCTTATCTTAAATTGGGGTTTTATGTGAATATTCAAAAACATTTAACCTACTGATGCCTCGATTAATGTAATTTTATTGGTATCTATTTTTATTTTGAAATTTACCAGTAGTGCTGCATTTCCCACTCTTGCCTTATTCTCAAGTCAGTACATTTTCCCAGTTTTTTTGTGGTAAAATTAGGTGTCTCAGCTTATATTTTGGTTGGCTTATACTTGAGTATATATGGTACTCATTTTTTCTTAAGATACTTGAGCATGCACGGTTGGGTCTTGATTCAAGGACTTGTATGTTAGACAGATTACCTAGATCATTTTGATTTTGCTTCAGGTGGAGTTATGGGGTGAAAATGGCCTTGATTTCTTTGGTGTGCATTTTAAGGTAAGAGTTGTATCAATGAATGTTTTTATGCTGGCTCTTCTGAATATTTCAGTACTTACAACCATAAGTTCAGAGAGTGATGGTTCCCCCTTGGGTTCCATGACCTCCATGTATAAGAAGCTATTTGGAGAGTTTAGAAGTCCAGTGCCATTAGTGTAAATGTTAACATGGTAAAGCTGCAAGTTGAACTATTCTCTGTGAATCAGCTGAATCTTTCAAAGTTTCTGATTTTGTTGAAGTAATAAATAGGTTCAAATTGACTTTCAGAGCTCATCAAGGTCCAGCAAACAGAGAGAGAGACCATGGAACCAAGGCAGTTATCTATCTATCTATCTATCTATCTATCTATCTATCGTGTCAGGAAGGCAGCTATATATCCACATGGGAGAAACCCCAGAGTTATAATCATCTATTTTTCCTGTTAATCAGTTCAAAAGATTATCTTTAAAATGACAAAGTATTGTGCCCTGATTAGTGAAAAATAAGACACTTTTCTGCATTCTGAAACATTTCAAAGGATGATGTTCCCTAACAGAGAGCTTACTTCTAGAGTCTCCCATTTAAGGGAGCATTAGTACCATTTGCCTAGACTAGTGGTTCCAAACTATTGGTCTGTGGATCTCCAGTGGTCCTCAAGACCAAAAAAATGGCTCCCAAAACATTTTTAAAAACTTTATGGTGAAAGCAGGAGTAGGAGGAAGGGAAAGAACGAGAAGAACAGAAAGCCGAAACCACCCGTGCCTATGTCAATGGTGATATGAGGTGAGAACAGCGGGATGTAGCATTTGGGGAGTTTGTGGAAGGGTGACCAGAGAGAGAAGGAGCAAAGGGAATTATCAAGGGGAGGACGAAAGTGTGGCCCTCTGCGAAAAATGCGCCTGCGTGAGGGAAAGGGGGTGGGCAAATGACCCCCCCGCGGGGCTTGTTATTGGTGGGTACTTGCCTGTCAATCTTCTGTGAGTACTGAACGGGGAACATGTGTGTTTGCGTCACAACCTCTTCAGCGACTGCTAGTCTAGGCCGGTTTTGGGAGGCTGCTGGTGCTTCTTCCCCAAGTCACCTCCGCTTCCCTGTCTAGGCAGAGGGGCTTCCCCACTGGGCCTTGGGAGAAGGAGGCAGGCAGGCTGCAGCCGATGTTCCTGATGGGTGAGAAGATGGGGTGGGTGAGGCCTCTGCTTGCCACCTGGAGGAAGGAACGTAGCATGCAGGGTGTAACAGGGTTGGCCGAAACCTCCGAACATCCACTGGGTATTGTTGCCACCTATCTACACCTGTCAGTTTGATCAATCACCAGAGCTAGTCCTCAGACTTAAAAAAAAAGGAGGGAAAACTCCGATGTAACAGGCTTCTTTATTATGCTAGTGCCTAGAAATACACACACACTGTGGTGAGGTAAATGAAACAGATTTATGTAAAATGGAACAAGAATGCTTCTCAGGTGTTATGAGAGGTGCAAACGCTTATTGGTTACAGCAGATTGTCAAAGAGAAAGGTTGGGAACCACTGACTACCAGTCAGCAATTGGATAAAAATATCAATCCCAATCATGGGAGTGCCAACATAGATCACTGCCACAGATATCTCACTTCCTCCACAACATTGATACCAGTTATGGTCTGCTATATAGCTATGGTTGTCTTGATCCCACCAAATCCAGCCGCTTAGCATTATTATCAAGACTGACTGCAAACTAAGATGTTAATTATGTGCCTCCTGTGCCTTTATCTGCTGTGGCCCACACTCTGCCATCTCCTCCAAGAAATCTTATCTAAACAACTCGATAATATCCCCAAATAATGAAGGTTGGCAGTAGAAAATATTTCATCACTGGAAAGCAGCATCTTCTACCTACGCAGTCTCTAATTTCCACACATGGTTCGAGAATTGCAGAGTTCTTCTACTGATGTGCAGAGTGACCACTTGAGCTCAGTGATTTACCTTCATTCAGTACTACCAGATTGACTGCAAGGCAAGGGCTTATGTGGCATTTGGAAAGCAGTATTGTCGCTTATCCTCAGGTGACCTCCATTGGTAAGCTAGCTAATTTTCCATTTGTATGAGGCACAGCACTTCAAAAGTTCCTTACTTGTAACTGTAGTTCTTCAAATAGTCATCTGTTCTCTCATACAAAGCTGCATTTTTCCTCTCTTTTAGACGGATTCAGTCAACTGATGATGGATATCCGAACAGGAGGGAGTAACTTTTGACATACACACACATGTAGATCTATGTGCTCAGACACAAGATCCCTGTTTGTGTGAGGGCACAATAATCACTTGAAGCAACCTGTTCTTATCATTGAGAGCACTGTGTCTATTGTTTGATTAAGATGGAAAGTAGATTGCAATTAAATTATAAAATGATGCTATCTAAAAGACAGAGAAAAAGGTCTACATTTTTTGATTAATGGGTTGAAATCCACAAATCTAAGATATTACAAGTGAATAATCCCTTCACCCAAGATGGCCCGAAAACTTCGACCTGTAAGGATCATGCCTCACCTTACCCTTCCTCCCCCAATTACAGTTTTGGCAGTTCCTTTCCCTGACATTTGGTATTCTTTGGCAGTTTCCCATTCCAGTGTTAACCATGGCAGACCCTGCTTAGCTTCCAAGATCAGATGGGATCTGATTCTTTTAGGATAATTAGGTCAGCTGTTTTGCAGCCCAAGAGGCAAACATATTTTAGTGTGAACGTCATTTTGTGCTTGCCATTATCCCTATCCCACATAGAGAAAGGAAAACAAGGAATGTGGGTAGTGTTCAGCAGCATTGTTGTTGACAAAACATCACTGATATAATAAGGAGAAAGAAATGTGTTATTTGTTTGAATTGCTATTTTTATAACTCTATATAAACTTTTAGTATCTGAGCCTTGATTAAAGAATTGATAGGATTTTTTTGTCAGATGGAAAATAACCCAAGGGCCAAACAAATCAGTATTGAACATCTGCCTTGCCAGTTCCATTGTGCAGAAATAACTTCCCATCTCTATACTATATGATCTTTATTCCTTTAATTAAATATTTCCAGCAATTGTTTGTTGCCAGAAAGACTTTGTGAAACCTTCTTATTGTTGTCCACGTAGACCCTGATTTAGAAATACTTAAATATTGTGTTTAGCAGGAAAGTATTCAAACCTCCAATATCACTGTATGAAATCAACCATCTTTATAATGTGTGACCTAAAGAAAAATGGTTCTGATCAGCTAACACACGTAGCTCCAAAGTGATAAATCAGTTTCTGGATGGCAGAACATGGAGGCAAATGGAGTGTCACAAGAAAACTCTGAAAATTATCCTGTGAGCAAGAGGACTAAATTTAGAATCGTTTTCTGTAAAAACTATTATTTTGAATTTCTAACCAAGAACCAATGATACTGCTAGGCATACCTTTTAAAAGATCACAAATTATTTTCGATTTCTCGCAACAAAGCTAAAACAGTATAATGTACTTCTCATCCCCATTGTAAAACGTGGCCCTACTATGGCCAGAAAAATAGTACAGGTCAATAACTGGCTCAGAAAATTGTGTCAGAGGGAATGCTTTGGCTTCCTTGATCATGGCCTGCTTTTCCAGGAGGATGGCCTACTGGCAAGGAATGGAGTGCATCTCACACAAGTAGGAAAACACCTTTTTGCTCACAAACCACATCAGGCATACTTTAAATTAGGTCCACCGGGGGAGGGAGACAACAGCCTTGTGAACAGTACTTTATCCACAACTACAGGGAACTGCCAAAAGGCTAAACGGAGGGCTGCACAAACACAAGAAGCACCAAGTAGCGAGAGCACAGTAATAAATAAAGAGCTCAGGGGAAGGTCCCAGGGGCTTACATGTCTTTACACTAATACACAGAGCATGGGAAATAAACAAGACAAACTCCAACTTTTAGCACAACACCATACTTACAATACGCCACACATCACTGAAACTTGGTGGGATGACTCCTATCGCTGGAATGTTGACATTGAGGGCGATAACCTCTTTCACAGAAACAGAACAAAGGGGAGAGGAGGGGGAGTAGCCTTATATGTCAAAAACTGTTACACTGCAGAAGAGATGCAAGAGTGCAATCCAGGAAACCAGCTTGAAAACATCTGGATAAGAATAAAGGGAAATGGGACTCAAAACGATCTTATTGTAGGCATCTGCTACAGACCTCCAAGCCAGAATGAAGAACTTGATGAAGCCATCTGCCAACAGTTGACCAAACAGGCACAAAGAAGAGATATAGTAGTCATGGGCGATTTCAACTATCCCAATATTTGGTGGAAAACAAACTCGGCCAAGAATGGTACAAGGTCCAACAAATTCCTCGCTTGCCTCGCAGACAATTTCATGGTCCAGAAGGTAGAAGAGGCAACAAGGGGATTGACTACTCTTGATCTCATCCTAACAAATGCGGAGGACCTGATCGATGCGGTTGAAGTCGTAGGATCCTTAGGGGCAAGTGACCATGTGCTCCTGCAATTTGAGGTACAAAGGAAGGCCAAAACTAAGACAGTCAAACCCACATTTTGGACTTTAGGAGAGCTGATTTCCGTGGACACAGATACTAAAAGAAAAATGAAAGAAACACTGAGCAGCATTCCGTGGACACAGATACTAAAAGACAAGGGAGTTACGGATGAATGGGAATTTCTCAAGAGTGAAATACTCAAGGCACAATTGCAAACCGTGCCAACAAAGAGAAAAAATATGACAAGTGCAAACAAGCCAGAATGGAAGTCCAAAGAACTTCTAACTGTGCTAAGACACAAAAGAGACATGCACAAGAAGTGGAAAAAGGGAGAAATCACCAAAGAAGAATTCAAACAAATAGCCAACACTTGTAGGGAAAAGGTCCGCAAGGCTAAAGCACAAAACGAGCTCAGGCTTGCCAGGGACATTAAAAACAATAAAAAGGCATTCTTTTCTTATGTCAGTAGAAAAAGGAAAAACAAGGAGGTGATAGGGCCTCTTCGAGGAGAAGATGGGGCAATGCTGACAGGGGGTAGGGAAAAGGCAGAACTATTTAATGCCTTCTTTGCCTCGGTCTTTTCACAAAAAGAAAGTCATCTTCAACCTCAGCAAGATGGAGTGGATGTGGGATTAGAGGACATCCAACCCAAATTGGGAAACAAGTCATCCAGGAATACCTGGCCGCTCTAAATGAATTCAAGTCCCCAGGGCCAGATCAACTACACCCAAGAGTATTGAAGTAACTAGCGGAAGTCATTTCAGAACCATTGGCAATCATCTTTGAGAGTTCTTGGAGAACGGGAGAAGTTCCAGCAGATTGGAGGAAGGCCAATGTGGTCCCAGTCTTCAAAAAGGGAAAAAAGGATGATCCAAACAACTACCGTCCGGTCAGCCTCATGTCGATGCCAGTCAAGATTCTGGAAAAATTCCACTGGCTTTTTAGCTGCTGCATCAATAGGAGCATAGTGTCTAGATCTAAACGAATTCAAGTCCCTATGGCCGGATCAACTACACCCAAGAGTATTGAAGGAACTAGGTCTCAGGATCTCTGGCAATCATCTTTGAGAGTTTGCAGATGACATCAAATTGGGAGGGATACCCAATACTCCAGAAGATAGGAGCAGCATTCAGAGCGATCTTAACAGATTAGAGAGATGGGGACAAATGCAAGATACACACTTAGGCAGAAAAAAATGAAATGCAAAGATACAGAATGGGAGACTCCCGGCTCAACAGCAGTACATGTGAAAAAAATCTTGGAATCCTTGTGGACCACAAGTTAAACATGAGCCAGCAATCTGATGCTGCAGCTAAAAAAGCCAATGGATTTTGGCCTACATCAATACGAGTATAGTGTCTTGTCCAGGGAAGTCATGCTACCCCTCTATTCTACCTTGGTTAGACCACACCTGAAATACTGTGTCCAATTCTGGGCACCACAATTAAAGAGAGATATTGATAAGCTGGTAGGTATCCAGAGGAGGGCGACTAAAATGATCAAGGGTCTGGAGAACAAGCCCTATGAGGAGCGGCTTAAAGAGCTGAGCATATTTAGCCTGAAGAAGAGAAGACGGAGAGGAGACACGATATATATGTGAGAGGAAGTCCTAGGGAGGAGGGGGCAAGCTTGTTTTCCGCTTCCCTGGAGACTAGGACACAGAGCAATGGCTTCAAACTAAAGGAAAGGAGATTCCACCTGAACATTAGGAAGAACTTTCTGAACAAAAGATCCCTCCCAGCACTAATAAACCACGCCAAAAAACTGCCAGGCCATCAAATGCTAATCAACGTGGCCAATTGAAACATTCACACCTAGCTCCAACAGACAAGAGTTCTTTCTCCCACCTTGGACATTCCACAGATATATAAACCCAATTTTCCTAGTTTCCAACAGACCTCACAGTCTGAGGATGCTTGCCTTAGATGCAGGTCAAATGTCAGGAGAGAATGCTTCTAGAACATAGCCATATATCCCAAAAAACGTACAACAACCCAACTTTCTGACTGTTAGATGTGTACAGCAGTGGAAAGTGTGGTGGAGGCTCCTTCTATGAAGGCTTTTAAACAGAGGGTGGGTGGCCATCTGTTGGGGGTGCTTTGAACCCGCTTATCCTGCTTCTTGGCAGGGGGTTGGACTGGATGGTCCACAAGGTCTCTTCCAACTCTTCCAACTCTATGATTATATGATTCGATCAAGGCAGATCATCCACAAAGTCTGCTTTGAGCTGGGCTATTTGAGTCCAGACTGCCATGGATTATATACAGCTGTGTGGAAGGGGCCTAAAGAAATACACAGGGTGGCCCAATGAAGTCTATTTAAATAAAAATGTAATGTTCGTTTGTGCTATTCACAGAACTCAAAAACCACTGGGGCAATTGGCACCAAATTTGGACACAAGACACCTAACAGTCCAATTTATGTTCTCCACTCAAAAAATAATAATAATTAACTGGAAAGAACTTATCCCCCACAAGGCTAAATGCCTATATAGAGTCTGTGTTAAAAGAACCCCCTCCCCCGCTCCTGCACGAGGGAAAAAAACCCAACCGCTGAGAGAGAGAGAGAGAGAGAGAGAGAGAGAGAGAGAGAGGTGGCGCAAGAGAGGGAAAGGTGGCCGGTCTAAGACCCGTCGCAAACTCTGTTCCTGCGAGAGAAAACCTTGCTAGCATGTCCCTGACGTCACGAGACTCCGCCTCTCTCCCCGCCCCTTTCTCTGCCCCTTTCTCCATGCGAGCGTGGTTTTTCCTTTGCTAGGGCAGCATTGCCCGCATTTTCTCTCAGTTGGCAAAATTCAACTGAGAGAAAATGCGGGCAATGCTGCCCTAGCAAAGGAGAAACCACGCTCGCAAAGAGAAAGGGGCGGAGAAAGGGGCGGGGAGAGAGGCGCAGGCTCATGACGTCAGGGACTTGCTAGCAAGGTTTTCTCCAGCAGGAACCTAGTTTGCGACGGGCCTATCTCTCTGGCTACCCCTGCCTCTCTTCCCAAAGGATTGAGAGAGAGAGAGAGGGAAGGAGGGACACAGCGAGAGAGAGAGAGAGAGAGAGAGAGAGAGATCTCCCTCCTTTCCTTTCCTTTCCTTTCCTTTCCTTTCCTTTCCTTTCCTTTCCTTTCCTTTCCTTTCCTTTCCTTTCCTTTCCTTTCCTTTCCTTTCCCTCTTGCCTCGCTGCCTCCGGAGGGATTCTCTCTGTGTGTGTGTGTGTGTGTGCCCAGAAACCTCACCATACTGGGAAGGAATTCTGGGAAATGAAATCCAGTATTCAAAGAATGGGCAAAAAGGCACACGCTCTGTGAGTTAGCAAAGGATGTCCAGGAAGGCAGAATCAAAACATTCCCAAAAGATGGCCTGAAGGGACAAAAAGGTACACGCTCTGTGAGTTAGCAAAGGCTGTACAGGAAGGCAGAATCAAAACACTCCCAAAAGATGGCCATCCATTTTTTTACTTTATAACAACCCTGGGCTATACCTACAATAATAATATCTATATATCTATCATAATAATATCTATTAATCTATAATAATATATATGTCTATGATATCTATATATCTTTAACAATAATGTCTACATTTCTATCATAATATATGTCTATAATAATGTCTATATGCCTATAATAATATCTACAGGTCTATAATAATATCCATATGTCTATAATTATAATATCTGTCTGTCAAAAATATCTGAACATTTATAACAATAATACCTATATGCCTATAATATCTATGTCTATAATGATAATAACATCTATATACACGTATAATAATATGTATACATCTATAATAATAATAGCTATATCTATATCTATGTATATAATAAAAGTCAAAACTTGTATGCGGAGGACAAAAGTGTGGCGGGAGGAGTATGTGCCAGCGTTCTGATTGGCTGCCGCTGTGGTGCTATTTGCATATGGTCTCTGATTGGCCAGCTTCAATAGGAGCCCCTGGTGGAGAAAAGAGTTCATGACAGAAACGGGGACATGAGAAGGAAATTTGCATATGGTCTCTGATTGGCCAGCCTCAATTCCAAGATTCCGAGATGACAAAGAGAGGAAAGGAAAAGGCCAGAGGGGGCTGGGTCAGAAAATTACCAATACAGACCACACTTGGCACACAGAGTCCCCATGACCCACTCTACATCCTGGTGCAGTTTGGAGGAGGATGCACCATGGACGATGGGACTTGCAATACCTGCACTCCCTTCCTAAGACCATTACAACTGACAACAATGATGGATCAGAACCACAATTTACATAGAGAGCCCGCATGACCCACTCTACATCCTAGTGTGGTTTGGAAGAATTTGACAATGGATGATGGGACTTGCAGTCACTTCACTCACTTCCTGAGACCACTGAAACCCTCGCCAATGACTGATCAAGACCAAATACGGCACACAGAGTCCCCATGACCCACTCTACATCCTAGTGCACTTTCAAGGAAGACAGACCATGGATGATGGGACTTCAAGTACCTCCACTCCCTTCCCAAGACTGCTGCAACCCTCATCTAATGACCGATCAAGACCAAACTTGGCACACAGAGCCCCCTTGACCCACTCTACATCCTGATGCTGTTTGGAGAAGGAGGGACGATGGATGATGGGACTTCCAGTGCGGTTCAGGGCAGGATGGGCCACTAATGATGGGATTTGCAGTACCTTTACCCGATTCACTTCCCACAGAAAATTGTAGCCCCTACAAATCAGAGACCAGGCCCAAACTTGGCACACAGAGTACTCATGGCCCACTCTACATCCTGATGCAGTTCTAAGGGGGATGGGCCATGGACGATGGGACTTGCAGTATCTTTACTCACTTACTGAAACCACTGCAACCCTCATCCAATGACCAATCAAGGCCAAATTGACACACAGAGTCCCCATAACCCACTCTACATCCTGGTGCACTTTTGAGGAGGACAGACCATGGATGATGGGACTTCAAGTACCTCCACTCCCTTCCCAAGATTGCTGCAACCCTCATCTAATGACCAATCAAGACCAAACTTGGCACACAGAGACCCCATGACCCACTCTACATCCTATTGTGGTTTGGAGTCGGGCATACCATGGATGATGGGACTTGAAGTACCTCTACTCGCTTTCCGAGACTGCTGTAACCCTCAACAATGACTGAACAACACCAAACTTGGCACACAGACCTCTCATGACAGGCTTTACGCCATGGTGTGGTTTGACTGTGGATTGAGCATGGATTATGGGACTTGCAGTATCTTCGCTCAATTCCTGAGACCACTGCAACCATCATCCAATTTCCGATAAGGACCAAACTTGGCACACCGGGTCTCCATGATGCACTCTACATCCTGGTGCTGTTTGGAGGCTGATGCACCATGGACGATGGGACTTGCAGTTCCTTCACTCACTTAGTGAAACTACTGAGACCCTCACCCAATGACTAATGAAGACCAAACTTGGCACAGAGCCCCCATGGCCAACTCAACATTCTGGTGAGGTTTGGGGAAGAACAGACTATGGATGATGGGATTTCAAGTACCTCCACTCACTTCCCAAGACTGCTGCAACCCTCATCTAATGACCAATCAAGACCAAACTTGGCACACAGAGCCCCCATGAGCGACTCTACATCCTGGTGCTGTTTGGAGGAGGATGGACAATGGATGATGGGACTTGCAGTACCTTCACTCACTTCCTGAAACCACAGTGACATTCATCCAAATACCAATAAAGACCAAACTTGGCACAGAGAGCCCCATGGCCAACTCAACATTCTGGTGATGTTTGAGGGAGAGTATGGATGATGGGACTTGCAGTACCTTAACTCACTTTCTGAGACTGCTGTGACCCTCATCCAATGACTGATCAAGACCAAACTTAGCACACAGAGCCCCCATGACCCTCTCTCCATCCTGGTGCAGTTTGGAGGACGATGGACCACAGATGATGGGACTCACAGTACCTTCACTAACTTCCTGAGACCACTGCGAGCCATATAAATAACTGATAAACACCAACCTTGATATACAATTCCTTTCTCTAATAACCCTTGGCACACGGAGCCCCAATGATCCACTCTACATCCTGGTGCAGAATGGAGGAGGACAGACCATGGACGATGGGACTTCAAGTACCTCCACTCCCTTCCCAAGATTGCTGCAACCCTCTTCTAATGACCACTCAAAACCAAACTTGGCACACAGAGCCCCCATGATCCACTCTACATCCTGCTGCAGTTTGAAAGAGGATGGACTTTGGATGATGGGACTTGCAGTACCTTCACTCACTTACTGACACCACTGACACCCTCATCTAATGACTGATAAAGATCAAACTTGGCACACAGAGCCCCCATGACCCACTATATCCTGCTGCTGTTTGTAGGAGGATGGGCCATGGATGATGGGACTTCAAGTACCTTCACTCACTTCCTGAAAATAATGCAGCCGTTATCCAAAGACCAATAAAGACCAAACTTGGCATACAGAACCACCATTACCCACTTTCTCTAATAACCCGGGCAACGCCGGGTCCCCAAGCTAGTATATAATAAAGAAGAGTGTTTGTATGCGACGTAGGGCAGAGGTAGGATGTAGGGCGGACGTGTTTGACAGCTTTCTGATTGGCCAGCCTGAAAGTTCCAACATTCTGATTGGCTGCCGCTGTGGTGCTATTTGCATATGGTCTCTGATTGGCCAGCTTCAATAGGAGCCCCTGGTGGAGAAGAGGGTTCATGGCAGAAACGGGACATAACAGAAGGAAATTTGCATATGGGCTCTGATTGGCCAGCCTCAAATCCAACATTCCGAGATAACAATGAGAGGAAAGGAAAGGGCGGGGGCTGGGTCAGAACACTCCCAATACAGAACAGACTTGGCACACAGAGACCCCATCACCCACTCTACATCCTACTGCAGTTTGGAGGAGTATGAACCATGGATGATGGGACTTGCAGTACCATCACTCACATTCTGAGACCGCTGTTAACCTCATCCAATGACTGATCAGGACCAAACTTGGCCTCTCATGACCCACTTTACGTCCTGGTGTGGTTTGGTCGGGGATAGACCATGGATTATGGTACTTGCAGTACCTCCACTCCCTTCCCAAGACAGCAGCAACCCTCATCTAATGTCTGATCAAGATCAAACTTGGCACACAGAGCCCCCATGACCCACTCAGCATCCTGCTGCAGTTTGAAGGAGGATCGACTTTGGATGATGGGACTTACAGTACCATCACTCACATTCTGAGACCACTGTTAACCTCATCCAATGTCTGAACAGGACCAAACTTGCCACATAGACCTCTCATGACCCACTTTACGTCCTGGTGTGTGTTTGGCTGGGGATAGACCAAGGATTATGGGACTTACAGTACTTTTGCGAAATTCCTGAGACCGCTCATCCAATTACCGATAAAGACCAAACTTGGCACACTGAGTCTCCATGACGCACTCTACATCCAGGTGCAGTTTGAAGGAGGGTGCACCATGGACGATGGGACTTGCAATACCTGCACTCCCTTCCTAAGACCATTACAACTGCCAACAATGATGGATCAGGACCACAATTTACACAGAGACCCAGCATGACCCACTCTACATCCTGGTGTGGTTTGGAAGAATCTGACAATGGATGATGGGACTTGCAGTCACTTCACTCACTTCCTGAGACCACTGAGACCCTCGCCAATGACTAATCAAGACTAAACTTGGCACATGGAGCTCCAAAGACCCACTCTACATCCTGGTGCAGTTTGGAGGAGGACAGACCATGGATGATGGGACTTCAAGTACCTCCACTCCCTTCCAAAGATTGCTACAACCCTCTTCTAATGATCAATCAAGACCAAACCTGCCACATACAGCCCCCATGATCCACTCTACATTCCGCTGCTGTTTGAAAGAGGATGGACTTTGGATGATGGGACTTGCAGTACCTTCACTCACTTACTGACACCACTGCCACCCTCATCTAATGACTGATAAAGACCAAACTTGGCACACAGAGCCCCCATGACCCACTCTATATCCTGCTGCTGTTTGTAGGAGGATGCCCCATGGATGATGGGACTTCAAGTACCTTCACTCTCTTCCTGAAAATAATGCAGCTGTTATCCAAAGACCAATAAAGACCAAACCTGACATACAGAACCACCATTACCCACTTTCTCTAATAACCCGGGCAGCGCCGGGTCCCCAAGCTAGTAATATCTATAAAAATAACAATAAAATAATAACATCTATATGCCTATAATAATATCTATAGGTCTGTAATAATATCCATACATCTGTTGCCTGTTTTTGCTCGAAAGATATTGAGCCCTGTGCTCCTTCTATTTTTAATCAGTTTTATACTAATTTATGCAATGCTTTTGATATGAAATTCATAAATAACATCTATAGTACTAATACCTATATAGCTTTAATAATAATATTTGTGTCTATAATCATAATATCTATATGCCAATAATAATAATAATAAAAATAATAATAATCTTTATACCCCGCTACCATCTCCCTAAAGGACTCGGTGCGGCTTACATGAGGCTGAGCCCACAATACATCAATACAAGCAATAAAAACAACAGTAAACAATTAAATAAAACTCAAAACAAAAAAGCAATATACAATGACAGTAATACAACACACAATTAAAATCTATGGCTGGGCCAAATGTAATTAAAATTAAAAACAATGCTAGACATGGATAAGGTGGGAGAGATATAATAATATATATATGTCTATAAAGACAACAACAATAATAATACCTATATAATATCTTTGAACTGGGTTATATGGCAGTGTGGACTCAGGTAACCCAGGGCCCCTCCACACATCCATATAACCCATTGGCCTTGAGGAGACTGAAATGGGCCTATATTAGGTTGACACTTTGTGTATTGATAGCTCAGAAACCAGCTGTTCCTCTTTTCTTTCTTTCCCATTTCTCCACAATGAGCCACAGCAACGCGTGGCTGGGTACAGCTAGTAAATAATATACATACAGCGGCACTCCTGAGGGCGGGGTGGCATTGGAGGAGGGAAGGAGGGAAGAAGGCCTGCCCCCCTCAGATGAGATTGACAGTGAGGATTTTTTTTAATGGAGGAGCCATGATGTGGATGCCAATGATGTCAAATAAACACACAAAGCCCAAGAGGCAAGGCCTGCCTTACCTCTTGCCTGAGTGGGTGAGCGGCCGAGGCTTGCTCCCTCTCAGGCACAACTTCGGACTGAAGCAGAGAAGCAGTGTTGAGTGGGGAAGATGATTGTGTGTCCTTAAAGCCCATCCCATCACATTCCCACACACAATCCTGCCCCCTTCAAGGCAGAGCGAGCAGCACCAAAGTGAAGAAGTACAACAGTAAACTATACTCATGAAATGAATGCTATGGTAAAGGACACATCTCAATTCCAATGTCACACAAAATATTTTTTTTAAATGAAACTAAATCGAAATCTATGAAAATTCAATTTAGCAATGCATTTGGAAACATTGGGATAGAATCATAAAATATGTAGTATAACGTGTTTTGCTTTGACATCCAGCAGATGGTGATGTTTATGAAAATGTTTATGAAAATGTTTATGAAAAAACATATTTTCACCTGTCACAGTTGGGAAATCTATATAATAGTAGGTATTTGAAAACATAAAAACATGCGCCTATTCAAATGCTGTGTTGTGTCAAAATTCAAAGCATTAGGTGAAGAATTTTGGGAGATTTAAGGAACATTTATATTTTTATTTACATGCAGGTTTTTAAGTGTCGTGCTTTTGTTATTGTTCTATTGCTTGCTTATTTATTATTGCATTGTATTGTTGTTTGTTGTGTTTTTGTTAATGATGTACCTTGGGCTCGACCTCTTGTAAGCCGCACCGAGTCCTGCGGGAGATGGTAGCGAGGTACAAATAAAGGTTTATTATTATTATTATTATTATTATTATTATTATTATTACTACTACTACTACTAGCTTGGGAACCCGGCGATGCCCGGGTTATTTGAGAAAGGCATTGTTTGTCTGTGCTCCAAGATTAGCCTAGATCCAATGTCAGATGGGTTCAGTGGGTGTGGGTGAGGTACAACTCCCATATGCAAGTCCCATCATCCATGGTCCAAACTCCTCCAAACCGTATCAGGATGTAGAATGGATTATCAGGCTCTGTGTGCCAAGCTTGGTCTTGATCAATCATTGGTGTGTGTAGCAGTCGTCTCAGGAGGTGAGTAAAGGTAAAGGTACAGGAGAATGGGTCATGAGAGTTCTGTGTGCTAAGTCTAGCCCAGTTCCATCATTGGTGGGCATCACAGTGGTCTGAGGGAGCTGAAGTGATTGTAAATACTTCAAATCCCATCATCTGTGGTCCATCTTCCCCCAAAGCACACAGGATGTAAAGTGGATCATGGGGGCTTTGTGTGCCACGTGTGATCCTGATCCATGATTCCTGGGGGTTGCAGTGGTCTCTGAGAGTGAAAGTACTGCAAGACCCATCATCCATTTTCTGTCTTCCCTCAATCTGCTTTGTTGTTCATTCGTTCAGTCGTCTCCGACTCTTCGTGACCTCTTGGACCAGCCCACGCCAGAGCTCCCTGTCAGCCGTCATCACCCCCAGCTCCTTCAAGGTCAGTCCAGTCACTTCAAGGATGCCATCCATCCATCTTGCCCTTGGTCGGCCCCTCTTCCTTTTGCCTTCCACTTTCCCCAGCATAATTGTCTTCTCTAGGCTTTCCTGTCTCCTCATGATGTGGCCAAAGTACTTCAACTTTGTCTCTAGTATCCTTTCCTCCAGTGAGCAGCCGGGCTTTATTTCCTGGAAGATGGACTGGTTGGATCTTCTCGCAGTCCAAGGCACTCTCAGAACTTTCCTCCAACACCACAGCTCAAAAGCATCGATCTTCCTTCGCTCAGCCTTCCCTAAGGTCCAGCTCTCACATCCGTAGGTTTCTACAGGGAATACCATGGCTTTGACTAGGCGGATCTTTGTTGCCAGTCTGATGTCTCTACTCTTTACTATTTTATCGAGACTGGACATTGCTCCAGTACAGCAAGGCTGCATACTCTCACCCAACCTTTTTAACTTGTATGCAGAACACATCATGCGATGTGCGGGGCTTGAGGAATGCAAAGCTGGGGTGAAAATTGCTGGAAGAAACATTAACAACCTCAGATATGCAGATGACACCACTCTGATGGCCGAAAACGAGGAGGGGCTGAGGAGCCTTCTAATCAAGGTGAAAGAAGAAAGCGCAAAAGCTGGGTTGCAGCTAAACGTCAAAAAAACCAAGATTATGGCAACAAGAATGATTGACAACTGGAAATTAGAGGGAGAAAATGTGGAGGCCATGACAGACTTTGTATTTCTAGGCGCAAAGATCACTGCAGATGCAGACTGTGGCCAGGAAATCAGAAGACGCTTACTTCTTGGGAGGAGAGCAATGTCCCTCAATCTGCACCAGGATGTAAAGTTGGGCACGGGCCATATGTGTGCCAAGTTTTGTCCAGATGTCTGTCGGAGCTGAATTGCATGAAGGTACTGTAATCCCTATCATCTGTGGTCCATCCTCCTCCAAACTGCACCAGGAGGCAAAATGGGTCATGTGGAGTCTGTGTGCCAAGTTTGCTCCAGATGTGTCTTTGATGGTATCACAGTGGTCTATGGAAGCTGAAGCAAATGAAAGTACTGCAAATCGCATGATCCGTAGTCAGGGCCGTAGCCAGAAAAAAATTTCGGGGAGGGTTGAAAATTTGGGGGGGGGGTTGAAAATTTCAGGGGGGGGGAGTTGAAACCTGCCTCCTAGCTCACGCTAAAGCAAAGAGCACAGCAGGGGGCAGAGCAGGCTTCCATAGCCTGCAACTCCGCTCCTGTCAACCACCTCCACCAAGTCTGGCCTCCTTAATGAGAGCATTCAACACCCCCCCCCCCAACTTGGTTGCTTCGCTACATCGGCTATTGCTGCATGTAATGACAGTGTGAATAAATTGTCAATATTAGCTTGAGATCATGCTTGCAGTTCTGGAGGGACTCTTAATTTTTTGCGTCTCATAGACTTAGCATGGGGATTTGGTTAACCAGTTAAAATTCATGAGTAAACCAGGTTTATTTTTTTAACCTGAAAAAAATTCGGGGGGGGGGGGTTGAACCAGTCATTGGCGAGGGTCTCAGCGGTCTCAGGAAGTGAGTGAAGTGACTGCAAGTCCCATCATCCATCTCCAAATTCTTCCAAACCTCACCAGGATGTAGAGTGGGTCATGCGGGCTCTCTGTGTGAATTGTGGTCATGATCCATCATTGTTGGCAGTTGTAATGGTCTCAGGAAGGGAGTGCATGTATTGCAAGTCCCATTGTCCTCCTCCAAACTGCAGGAGGATGTAGAGTGCATCATGGAGAGTCAATGTGCCAAGTTTGGTCTTTATCGGAAATTAAATGAGGTTTGCAGTGGTCTCAGGAATTGAGCGAAGGTACTGCAAGTCCCATAATCCATGGTCCATCCCCGGCGTAAAGTGTGTCATGAGAGGTCTATGTGCCAAGTTGATCAATCATTGGATGAAGGTCACAGAGGTCTCAGAAAGTGAGTGATGGTACTGCAAGTCCCATCATTCATGGTCCATCCTCCTCCAAACCGCAGTAGGATGTAGAGTGGGTGATGGGGGCTCTGTGTGCCAAGTTTGGTCTGTATTGGTAATTTTCTGACACAGCCTCTGGGCTTTTCCTTTCCTCTCTTTGTCATCTCGGAATCTTGAAATTGAGGCTGGCCAATCAGAAACCATATGCAAATAGCACCACAGTGGCAGCCAATCAGAAAGCTCCTGTTGAAACTGGCCAATCAGAAACCATATGCAAATTTCCTTCTCTCATGTCCCTGCTTCTCTCATTGACCCTCTTCGCCACCAGGGGCTCCGGTTGAAGCTAGCCAATCAGAAACCATATGCAAATTTCCTTTCCCTTCTAAGCCACTTGAGGACGTTGGAGTTTTCAGGCTGTCCAATCAAGAGACCATATGCAAATGATACCAAAGTAGCAGCCAATCAGAAAACTGCCACATACATCCTTCTACATCAGTGGTTCTCAACCTGGGGTCCCCAGATGTTTTTGGCCTACAACTCCCAGAAATCCCAGCCAGTTTACCAGCTGTTAAGATTTCTGGGAGTTGAAAACCAAAAACATCTGGGGACCCCAGGTTGAGAACCACTGTTCTACATCCTGGTGCGGTTTGGAAGAATTTGGAGATGGATGATGGGACTTGCAGTCACTTCACTCACTTCCTGAGATCACGGAGACCCTCGCCAATGACTGATCAAGACCAAACTTGGCACACAGAGCCCCTATGACCCACTCTACATCCTGGTGCACTTTCGAAGAAGACAGACCATGGATGATGGGACTTCAAGTACCTCCACTCACTAACCAAGACTGTTGCAACCCTCATCTAATGACCGATCAAGACCAAACTTGGCACACACAGCCCCCATGAGCCACTCTACATCCCGGTGCTGTTTGGAGGACGATGGATGATGGGACTTGCAGTACCTTCACTCACTTCCTGAAGTCACAGCAATACCAATAAAGACCAAACTTGGCACAGAGAGCCCCCATGGCCAACTCAACATTCTGGTGAGGTTCGGGGAGAACAGACGATGGATGATCGGACTTGCAGTACCTTAACTCACTTTCTGAGACCACTGCAACCCTCATCCAATGACTAATTAAGACCAGATTTGGCACACAGAGCCCCCATGACCCACTCTCCATCCTGGTGCAGTTTTGAGGAGGATGGACCACAGATAATGGGACTCTCAGTACCTTCACTAACTTCCTGAGACCACTACGAGCCATATAAATAACTGATAAAGACCAACCTTGATACACAATTCCTTTCTCAAATAACCGGGTCCCCAAGCTAGTCTATGTATATAATAAAAGTCAAAACTTGTATGTGGAGGACAAAAGTGCGGCGGGAGGACTATGTGCCAGCGTTCTGATTGGCTGCCGCTGTGGTGCTATTTGCATATGGTCTCTGATTGGCCAGCTTCAATAGGAGCCCCTGGTGGAGAAAAGAGTTCATGACAGAAACGGGGACATGAGAAGGAAATTTGCATATGGTCTCTGATTGGCCAGCCTCAATTTCAAGATTCTGAGATGAAAAAAAGAGGAACGGAAAAGGCCAGGGGGGGGGGGGCTGGGTCAGAAAATTACCAATACAGACCACACTTGGCACACAGAGCCCCCATGACCCACTCGACATCCTACTGCAACCATGGATGATGGGACTTGCAGTGCCATCAGTCACATTCTGAGTCCGCTGTTAACCCCATCCAATGACTGATCGGGACCAAACTTGGCACATAGACCTCTCATGACCCACTTTATGTCCTGGTGTGTTTTGACCGGGGATGGACCATGGATGATGGGACTTGCAGTATCTTTGCTCAATTCCTGAGACCACTGCAACCCTCATCCAATTATCGATAAAGACCAAACTTGACACACTTGAGTCTCTATGATGCACTCTACATTATTATTATTATTATTATTATTATTATTATTATTATATAACTTTATTTGTACCCCGCTAGCATCTCCCGCAGGATTCGATACGGTTCACAATAGGCCGAAGCCCAACACAATACAACAATACAATATCTAGCAAATAAAAACAGTTAAGCAGAAAAACAATAACAATAGCAATACGACAAGACATTATTAAAAACTGAGTCGGCCGGAGTAGGGGTACAAGGTTAAAAGTGCTGATGTATCGGAGGGGTGTGGGATTATGATATAAGTGCGGTGTGCAATGTGCGGTGATTTGGTACCAAATTGCTTCTGGGATTTGGTAGTGGGAGATTCCTAATCTGAAAAGGCACATTGGAACAGCCAGGTTTTCAAATTCTTTCTGAAGACTGCCAGTGTAGGGGCTTGTCTGAGATCTTTCGGGAGGGCGTTCCAGAGGCGGGGGGCCACCACGGAGAAGGGCAGGATCACGAGCAGGACCTCTCCAGAGTGAGCGTGTGGGTTCGTAGACAGCGATGCGGTCACACAGGTAGGGTGGTCCCAAACCGTTCAGAGCTTTGTAGGTAAGCACCTGCACCTTAAATTGGGCTCAGAAAATAAACGGCAGCCAGTGGAGCTCCTTAAACAGGAGGGTTGACCTCTCTCTGTAATGGGCCCCAGTTAACATCCTGGCTGCCGCCCGTTGGACCAATTGGAATTTCCGAGCCGTTTTCAAGGGCAGCCCCACGCAGAGCGCATTGCAGTAATCCAGTCTAGAGGTGACTAAGGCATGGAACACCCCGGCCAGATCAGCCTTAGCGAGGTACGGACGCACAAGTCTCAGTTGTTCAAAAGCCCTCCCGGACACCACCGCCGAAGCCTGAGCCTCCAGGAGGACTCCCAAGCTACGGACCTGTGACTTCAGAGGGAGTGTAACCCCGTCCAGCACAGGTTGCCATCCTATACCCCGATCTGGTTTACGATCGACCAGGAGGACCTCTGTCTTGTCGGGATTAATCTTCAGCTTGTTCGTCCTCATCCAGATAGACACAGCGGCCAGGCACTCGTCTAGCACCCGAGGGGCCTCCTTGGAATTGGGTGGAAAAGAGTAGTAGAGTTGTGTGTCATCTGCATAGAGATGGCACCCAACTCCAAAACTCCGGATGACCTCTCCCAGTGGTTTCATGTAGATGTTAAAGAGCATGGGAGAAAGAATAGAGCCTTGCGGGACCCCAAAGGTCAAAGGCCAGGGATCCGAGCAGGCATCTCCCAGCTTCACCATCTGAGTTCGTCCCTCCAGGAAGGACCGGAGCCACGACAGAACCGTGCCCCCGAGACCCATCCCAGAGAGGCGACCCAGAAGGATACCATGATCGATGGTATCTAAAGCCGCTGAGATGTCCAAGAGAACCAGCAGAGTCACACTCCCCCGTCCAGTCCTCTACGGAGGTCATCCACCAAGGCGACCAAGGCTGTCTCGGTGGTGTGACCAGGCCTGAAACCTGACTGTACCTGATCTAGGTAATTGATGTCATCAAGGAAGCCCTTGAGCTGGAGGGCAACCACCCGCTCCAGCACCTTACCCAAAAAAGGGAGGTTGGAGATCGGCCTGTAATTGTTCAGCACCGTAAAGTCAAGGGAAGGCTTTTTAAGGAGTGGGCGGACCACAGCCTGCTCAAATTAGATTGAAAAATCCCTTGCTCCAACGATGCGTTAATAATCCACACAAACCAATCAACCAAACCCTCCTTGGCAGATTTGATAAGCCAGGATGGGCAAGGGTCTAGGGCCGAAGTGGTCGCCCTCACAGCCCCAAGGACCTCCTCCACGGTCTCAGGTAGAACAAGCCGAAAAGAATCCCACAAAACTGGACAAGCAGATGCCTCAGTCACCTCCTCTGGCACTGCGATGAAATTGGAGTCGAGCTCAAGATGTATCTGGGCAACTTTGCCTGCAAAATGGTGTGCGAAATCGCAACACCGAGCTGCTGGGTCGTCAGAGATCTCCTCCACCACAGGTGGGTGAAGGAGCTCCCCAACAACCCGAAACAGCTCTGATGACCTGTTTGCTGCAGACGCTATACGGGTGGTTGTGAAAGATTCCCTGGCCACCCGTATAGCCACGGAGTATGCCTTAAGAGAGGCCCTAGCCCGTGCTTGATCAGACACGTCCCGAGATTTCCTCCACTTGCGCTCTAGCCCCCTTCTCGTATGCTTCATCACAGCCAACTTCTCGGTAAACCATGGAGACGGCCTGTCACGTCGCAATGAGATGGGGCGTTCGGGAGCGATCGTATCTATCGCCCTGGACATCTCCTTATTATAAAGATCGACCAAGGCGTCAACAGGATCACCAGGGTCCATGGCAGGAAGAACCCCAAGATTCTTCAGGGATCTATCTGGATCCATCAGTCTCCTGGGGCGGACCGTCTTAATTTGTCCTCCACCCCTGCGAAGCTATGGGGTCGCAGCGAGTCTAAAGCTGACTAGATAGTGATCAGACCATGACACTGGAAGGATGTTTTGTTCTTCCACTCTGATCATACCACTGTCCGCCACAAAAACTAGGTCGAGGGTGTGTCCAGCCTGGTGGGTGGGTCCTGATATAATTTGTGACAGTCCTATGGTCGTCATGGCAGCCATAAAGTCCTGAGCTGCGCCAGACAAAGAGGTCTCAGCATGAATGTTAAAATCTCCCAGCACAACCAAGCGCTGGGAGACCAGGGCCGAATTAGAGACCACTTCCGCTAGCTCAGACAGGGAAACTACTGGGTCGCGGGGTGGGCGGTACACCAGCAGAAACCCCACACTGTCATGGTTCCCCACCCTCAGGAGGACACACTCGAACCCAGGTGCTTGCGGTACAGCGCATCTGGCCACGGCGATGGATTGCCGAAAGACTACTGCGACCCCTCTTCCCCGCCCCCCCCCCCGGTCTGGCCTGATGATGTGCACCCCGAAGCCCGGTGGGCACAGCTGAGTGAGGTTTACTCCCCCTAGCTCGTCCAGCCAGGTTTCCGTGATGCATGCCAGATCCGCTCTCTCATCCAGGATCAAGTCCTGAATGGCAGAGGTCTTGCCATTAACAGATCTGGCATTAATCAACAGGACCCTGAGACCGAGGGGACTGCCATGGCACCTACCACTTCCTACCTTCTCCAGGGTCACAAGAACTCTGTTGCGCTTCTCCCTAGGATGTTGGTGACCCACGAATCTCCTCCCCCACACGACCTGGATGGCACCCCCTTCCTCTGGGCCCCCTCCCCCTACATGGTTGGGAATTGTGGCTAGTCAACTCTCAGAAGAGGTAAGGCTGGAGTATAATCTCCCTTGGGTGTTAGATAGAGATATTTCCAATGATGGGGTGGACGGAGAGTCAGCAAAAGAACTGAGTGGGCTAAATAGGGGAAGTGTCCTTGGGTGGGAAAGAGTGGCTGATTGTGAGGGGACAACTGGGGCAGATGGGGTTTCGAATTGGTACAAACCAGGAGGGGGAGCCCTAACCGGGGAACTGTCTGTGGAATTCTCATGGGGACCTGATGGAACAGAGCGAGAAGGCACCCCGGTATCAAAGAGGGGGTGAATAAAGGGGTCCACAACTACCCTTCTGATGGTGATGCCCCATTTCTTTAGACAGGATTGCATTGTCATTAGCTCGCCAAGCCAACGGTTGTCTTCTGGTGTAATTAGAAGACGAGAGGAGCGGTCAGGATATTGATAGTCCCTCCGCAGCCATGTTATGGCCTCCAATCTTATATCCCGTGGTCTTTTTCCTAAAATTTGGGCTAATGAGTCACAGACCGCCCTCCTGGAGGTTTATCATTAGGTCAGCAATGTCCACCGCAAAATTGTCTGTTAGGAGATGTTGGTCCTGGGCAAGAGCTGCGGTTAGCTGAACAGTATGATCTGATGTTACATTATTAGTTGTCCTTAGGGAGCCTGTCAAAGTCCGCTGCCACTCCCTGATGTTCTCATTCCTATGTATGCCCGACAACCCTCCCCCTCCCTCATCCTGGTGCGGTTTGGGGGAGGATGCACCATGGACGATGGGACTTGCAATACCTGCACTCCCTTGCTGAGACCATTACAACTGCCAACAGTGATGGGTCAGGATCACAATTCGCACAGAGAGCCCGCATGACCCACTCTACATCCTGGTGCAATTTGGAAATGGATGATGGGACCCACTCTATATACTGCTGCTGTTTGGAGGAGGGTTGACCATGGATGATGGGACTTGCAGTCACTTCACTCACTTCCTAAGACCACTGAGACCCTCGCCAATAACTGATCAAGGCCAAACTTGGCACACAGAGTCCCCATGACCCACTCTACATCCTGGTGCACTTTCGAGGAGGACAGACCATGGATGATGG
The DNA here is from genome assembly GCF_037176765.1 of Anolis sagrei. Lineage (NCBI taxonomy): Eukaryota > Metazoa > Chordata > Lepidosauria > Squamata > Anolidae > Anolis > Anolis sagrei. Next base: position 57,639,070 of record NC_090026.1, read on the forward strand.
GACTTCAAGTACCTCCACTCCCTTCCAAAGACTGCTGCAACCCTCATCTAATGTCCGATCAAGACCAAACTTGGCACACAGAGCCCCCATGAACAACTCCACATCCCGATGCTGTTTGGAGGAGGATGGACAATGGATGATGGGACTTCCAGTACCTTCACTCACTTCCTGAAACCACAGTGACACTTATCCAAATACCAAGAAAGACCAAACTTGGCACAGAGAGCCCCCTTGGCCAACTCAACATTCTGGTGAGGTTTGGGGGAGAACAGACTATGGATGATGGGACTTCAAGTCCCTCCACTCACATCCCAAGACTTCTGCAACAGTCATCCAATGGCTAATCAAGACCAAACCTAACACACAGAGCCCCCATGACCCACTCTGCATCCTGCTGCAGTTTGAAGGAGGATGGACTTTGGATGATGGGACTTGCAGTACCTTCACTCACTTACTGAAACCACTGCCACCCTCATCCAATGATTGATAAAGACCAAACTTGGCACACAGAGCCCCCATGACCCACTCTATATACTGCTGCTGTTTGGAGGAGGGTTGACCATGGATGATGGGACTTCAAGTACCTTGACTCACTTCCTGAAAACAATGCAACCATCATCAAACGACCAGTAAAGACCAAACTTGGCATACAGAACCGCCATTACCCACTTTCTCTAATAACCCGGGCAGCGCCGGGTCCCCAAGCTAGTATATAATAAAAGTGAATTTTGTATGTATACAGAGGATGGAAGGGCGGAAGGGAGGAAGACGGAAGGGTGGCTTTCTGATTGGCTCTCATTTTCACAGGCCACAGAGACTTGTACGAGCCACGTACCTGGACCAAACTAGGCACACATAATCCCCATGACCCCTTTTACATCCTGGTGAGGTTTGGGGGAGGGTGGACAAAGGATGATGGGATTTGTAGTACTTTGAAACCCTCCGGTTCCCACAGACCACTGTGGCCCCCAACAAAGATCGAAAAAGACCAAACTTGGCACACAGAGCCCCCATGACCCACTCTACATCCTACTGCAGATTGGAGGAGGATGAACCACGGATTATGGGACTTAAATATTTTATTCATCCTTCTAAAACAAAATACAATCAAACTTTGGTATCTTCTGCTGGGGTTTGGTTCTAGGACGCAATGAATGCTCAATTGCTATTATATACAATGGCATAGTAAAATAGTGTCCTTTATGTATAATGGCAAAATCAAGGTTTTCATTTTGTAAAAATATCTTTTCTAAAGTATTTGCACGCTGTGGAGGGTTGAATCCATGGATGGCTGACTCCTTAGATACGAAGGGCCAGTTGTAGTCCATAATGCCCCCCCCCCATTGTTTTTCTGATTTTAAAAAAGGGCTTTGAAAGCTGGATGGTTGAATCCATGGCCTTTTGTCAGCCCCTCTATGACACTCAAGAGCACTCAAGACTCCGAGAAGGTCTCTAAAGAGATATCTGCCCTGCCAAGCATTCTGCAGAGTTGTTAGAAGGTTCTGCCACAAAATCCTATACAGACTATTTGAAAGTAAAACTGAATACATTCCTCCGTCCCTCCAGTCTCTTTAGGTTTCAATAACTCATTACTGCAACTGAAGTAATTTTTTTGTTCAGACAGTCTGGGCTCCCAAAGCTTGAAACATGATAGTAAAATTGGCTGTGAAGTATATCATAAAATTAGTTCCCAGGATTTGCAAACGGACACTTATGAAAAGATTTTCCCACAATGAATAATTATTTTCCTCATTATTTGTTCACAAAGATTGCTGACAGAATATAATTACTCTATTGGAAAATGCTGCAGTAGATCACTTATTCAATTGTCTGGCCATTACACAGCATATGATGCTTGCCCAGATCTCTTTAGATTTGGCAACTTACCATAATACTTTGGAAAGTGAATGGTACAAACCCTACTTGAAAACCACGCAGCTGTCAGTTAACACTCAGTAAGTCCTTGGAGTCTATTGCTGGAAAATAAATTATTTCAGTGTGCTTGTTCAGCAGTTCTGTGCAAAGCAGAAATTTCCTTAATATTCTTGATGCTGATGTGCTGGAGTGGTGTCCTGATGCAGCTGCGTTTCTAGGCTATGATCCAACCATAGTCCATGAGACAGAAACTGGAGGCCACTGCACAAGGCTGATCTACAGTTGAGATATGAAAAATATTTGTGAAATTTCTTATTCTCACTGAAGAAGAATATTCTTCAAGACATGCTGTCAAGGCATTGATAAATGCCAAAAGATCTTTTGCATCTTCCAATACAATTAGCACCTACACCCCCATTATGGTTTATGTCATCAGTGTGTTTTTATGTGTAAAATATGGAGACTCATTAAAAATAGAAGTCTGACTGATATCTACACTGTAATTTATTTATTTATTTATTTATCATGCTGGAAACAAATTGAGAATATAGTTATATAATTAAAAATAACCACAAACAAAGTTAAAAACTTGGCATTATACTACATTTCTTTTGACCAGAAGCTGGCCACTTGGAGTACCTATGATATTGCTGTAAGAAGGTCCTCCATTGTGCATGTGACCGGGCTCAGAATGCATTGAAGTAGGTGGTCTGTGGTTAGCTCTTTTCCACACTCGCACGTCATGGACTCTACTTGGTAACCCAAAATCTTAAGATTGGTTCTACATCTCATGGTGTCAGAGCACAGTCTGTTCAGTGCCTTCCAAGTCGCCCAGTTTTCTGTGTGCCCAGGGGGGACTAAACTTAGCCTACAAATACATTGGACAGATTACGAGATGACAAAATTCCCTGGAAAATATGATAATCCTAGGAAAGATGGAAATCAGTTGGAACAGGGGAGGGTCAGATTTCAGGTACATTGGTTCAAATTAAGGAAGTCACATCCTGAGTTAGCAAGACTTGAGCAGGGCTGTTGTTGCTGTGGCCCATTGTGGAGAAATGGGAAAGAAAGAAAAGAGGAAGAGCTGGTTTCTAAGCTATCAATGCACAACTGAAGTAGCACAGTGTCAACCTAATATAGGCCCATTTCAGTCCCCTTGAGGCCAAAGGGTTATATGGTTGTGTAGAAGGGCCCTGGGTTACCTGAGTTCACACTGGCATATAATCCAGTTCAAAGATATTATATAGTTATTATTGTTGTTGTTATTATTATAGACGTATAGATATTATAGGCATATAGATATTATTATTATTATAGACACAAATATTATTATTAAAGGCATATAAGTATTATTATTATTATTATAGATGTTATTTATTTATTTCGTATCAAAAGCATTGCATAATTAGTATAAAACTAAGAAAAAATAGGAGCACAGGGCTAAATATCTTTTGAGCAAAAACAGATGTATGGATACTATTATAGACCTATAGATATTATTATAGGCAGATAGTATTATTATTATTATTATTATTATTATAGATATTATATAGCTATTATTATAGATATATAGATATTATTATTATAGACATAGATATTTTTATATTATTATTATTATTCGAACTTATATGCCGCCTCTCCCCTGGGGCTCGGAGCAGCTTACAAGAATGACTAAAATCTAACACAATTTAACACAATAGGCATATAGGTATTATTATTATAAATGTATAGATATCACTGACAGACAGATATTATTATTATAGACATGGATATTATTATAGACCTATAGATATTATTATAGGCATGTAGGCATTATTATTACAGACATACAGATATTATAGACATGTAGATATTATTGTTACATATATAAAATAGACTTATAGATATTATTATGATAGATATATAGATAGATAATATTATTGAAGATATTATAGCCCAGGGTTGCTATAAAGTAAAAATGGATGGACATCTTTCGGAAGTGTTTTGATTGTGCCTTTCTAGAAGGGAGATACCTGGATAGTTTCCGCAGTCTGTTCTTTCTTCTTTTTTAAAAAGGGTGATGATGGTGGCATCCTTGAAATCTGCTGGGATTTTCTCGGTCACCCACATCACACTTTTTCTATGAGCTGGTGGAGTTGTGTCAGCTCAGATCCTCCCTCTTTAAAGATTTCAGCAGGGATCCCATGAGGTCCGCTGGATTTGTTATTTTTTTGTTGGCTGATGGCATTGCTGACTTCTTCCAAACTAGGCAGTGCTGCAAGCTCGTCCCTGGTTTGTTGTGGGATTTGTGAGAGAACAATTGGCTCCATTGGAGACCACTGTGACCCCCATAAATGACGGATTAGCACCAATCGTGTCACACAGACCCCCCCAATTGCCCACTTTACGTCCTGGTGTGGTTTGGGGGACAATGGGCAATTGATGATGGGAGTTGTGGTAGCTTCACTCACTTCCTAAGACCTCTGCGACCCCCACCAGTGATAGATCAAGACCAAACTTGACACACAGAGCCCCCATGACTCATTCTACATCCTGGTGCAGTTTGGAGGAGGATGGACCATGGATGATGGACCATTCCTGAGACCACTGTGACCCACACCAATGATGGATCAAGACCATACCTGGCACACAGAGCTCCCATGACCCCCTCTATATCCTGGTGTGGTTTGGGGGAGAACAAACAATTGATGATGGGATTGGCAGTACTTTCACTCACTTCCAGAAACCACTGCAGCCCCTGTGCATGATGAACCTAGACGAAACGTGGCACAAAGACCCCCCCCCCCCCCCCGCATTGTGCACTTCATATCCTGGTGCACTTTGGGGAGGACGGACTACGGATTTAGGATAAACAGTACCTTCATCTGCTTTGAGTCCGACTTCAAAAGACCATTACGAACCCCACAAATGAAATGCCTGGACCTTATTTGACAGATGCACCATGAACCACTTCACAACCTGGGGCTGATAGGGGGAGGATGGAGCGTGGATTATGGGATTTGCAGTGCTTTCACACAATTCAGCTCCCACGGGCCACTGTGATCCCCACAAATAATGAACCTCGACCAAACTTGACCCACTTTATGTCCTGATGTGGTTTGGGAAGCAATGGACAATGAATGATAAGATTTGCAATACTTTCACACACTTCCAGAATTCACTGTGACCCACATGCATGACGGACCTGGACCACACTTAGCACACAGATCCCCCATGATGCACTTTACGTCCCGGTGCGATTTGCAGAAGGATGGGCCCTTGATGATGGAATTTGCAGTACCTTAGACTGTTTTATCTCCCATAGACCACTGTGACTCCACGAAAGATGGACATGGACCATACTTGGCACACAGCCCCCCCCCCCCCACAACTCACTTTATGGCCTGGTATGATTTGAGTGAGTATGGACCATGGATGATGGGATACACATTACCTTCACCCGATTCGGCTCCCACAGACCACTGTGACCCCCATAAATAATGGACCTGGACCATACTTCGCACACAGACCCACCATGACCCACCTTACATGCTGGTTTGGGGAAGGATAGACCACAGATGATGGCCTACATAGTACTTTCACCCAACTCATTTCCCACAGACGACTGCTATCTCTACAAATGACAGATTTGGACCAGACTTGGCACACAAACCCAACATGGCCAACAGTGAATACTGGCAGGGTTTGGGGGTGAATGCCCATAGAATCTAGGAGTTGTAGTTCACCTGCATCCAGAGAGCACTGAGCCCTGCCAATGACGGCTCTGGACAAAACGTGGTAGACAGACTCAACATGGCTAACTGTGAATCCTGGTGGGGTTTCAGGGTGATTGCCCTGGGAATCTGGGAGTTGTAGTTCTCCCTTATGTAGAGAGCACTGAACCCAACTGATGACAGATCTGGACCAAACGTGGCACACAGAACCAACATGGCCAACTGTGAATACAGATGGTGTTTGGAGTGATAGCCCTTGGAATCTGGGAACTGTGGTTCACTATTATCCAGATAGCTCTGCAGGCAGATGATGACGTATTCAGACCAAACTTGGCACACAGACCCAACATTCTGGGAGTTGTAGTTCATCCACACCAAACTGATAATACCTAGCATCCAAACAATGCCTTTTCTAATAATCTAGGCATTGCTGGGTCCCCAAGCTAGTCTATAATAAAAGTCAATGTTTGTTTATGGGCGATGTATTTCCAAGACAGCTCCTACATCCATAGAGCACTGTGACTCCCAACAGATCTGGACCTAACCAGGTACAACATGACCAACAGAACATTCTGGAGGGGTTTTCGAGGACTGACCCACCATGGTGGGGGTCACAGTTCACCTTGCATCAAGAAACTACACTAAATCCCGCAGATGATGGATCTGCACCACGCTTGGCACACAGAACCCTCATGATCAACAGAACATACTGGAGTGATTTGAGAGAAACTTTGAATTTTGGGGGTTATAGTTCACCCGCATCCACTGTGTAGCATCTGGATAGCACTTGGCACACCTATCCAACATGGCCAACAGAAAATACTGGAGGCTTTTTTTTGGGGGTTGGGGGGGATTGACCATAGAATTTGGGACTTATAGTCATCCACATCCAGAGAGGATTCTGAACACAACCTACGATGAATTTCAATGACACTTCTGGAATACTGTGTCCAATTCTGGGCACCACAATTGGAGATGTTGACAAGCTGGAATGTTTCCAGAGGAGAGCGACTAAAATGATCAAGTGTCTGAGAAAAAGCCCTATGAGGAGCAACTTAAAGAGCTGGGCATGTTTAGCCTGAAGAAGAGAAGGCTGAGAGGAGACATGATAGCCATGTATAAATAACTGAGGGGAAGTCATAGAGAGGAGGGAGCAAGCTTGTTTTCTGCTGCCCTGGAGACTAGGACGCGGAACAATGGCTTCAAAGTACAAGAAAGGAGATTCCATCTGAACATGAGGAAGAACTTCCTGACTGTGAGAGCTGTTCAGCAGTGGAACTCTCTGCCCTGGAGTGCGGTGGAGGCTCTTTCTTTGGAGGCTTTTAAACAGAGGCTGGACGGCCATCTGTCGGGGATACTTTGAATGCAATTTTCCTGCTTCTTGGTAGGGGGTTGGACTGGATGGCCTGTGAGGTCTCTTCCAACTCTATGATTCTATGATTCATCAGAGATCCTTCACCTCATGGGAATGATGGAATCTGTTTTAGCAGTTCCTGAACCCAGTTAGAAATCCTGATTCTTCACTTTTAAGCTGTACATGATGCGATACTTTTGTACCTTAGAGATTGTCTTTCCCTCCTATATGCCTACCTGCTCTTTTAGATTTTTGTGTATTTGTTACTGAGCATTCATTTCTTAAGAGCATTGATGTCTCTAAACGCACATCTTCTCTGGAGGGCACTTGCCTTTAAGGGAAAGTATTCTGTCTTGTGTAAATGTGGGTGGAACTCTTCTTGCCATTTCATTTTATTTATTCATTTAAAAATATGATATACAGTATGACACCTGTATCCAAGTACCTTCCTGCATCTGACAAAACATGTAATCTATAGGAATTATCTAGGTCCTCCTAGGTGACTCTATGGCAACTTCCTGTGGAAGTCATTCATTTCAGTAGGATCCTACTATTATTTGCAATTTCCTCTGTAGCTAGTTTCTTGTTTTCACTACAAAAGCAGATATGGGGGACATGCTATATATGAATATATGTATATATATAGATATGAAATTTTGCCAAAAAGGATGCCATGATAGGGTTGCTTTGGCATCACCATAAATTGGAAATGACTTTAAGGTAAACAACAACAACAACAACAATTAATTAGAGGCCTTCAAGGCAAGTGTAATCAACAATGCTATCCAGACCGTGCAAGCTATGGTTTCCTTGATTTAATCTATACATTTTTCATATGCTCTTTTTCTTTTTCTACTGTCTCCACTTTGCCAACCATAATTCTCTTTTCCCATGTGTAATGATGTGTTCAAATTATGATATGTCTTTGATTATTTTGTATTCTATGAAGGGTTCAGGCTTGATTTGTCTAGGAAGAATTGTGATTTTAAATTACGTGTTGTTTTATTTTGTTTTATTTTTATATTTGTTCAAGGCATCAAATTGTGCCTTTGTTGTAAGCCGCCCTGAGTCCCGTTCAGAATGGGGGACACCTGGCTTGAGAGCAGTTCTGATCCAGAGTGTCTACAGTGCATAAATGTACAAAAGGAGCTGTACCACCCAATATTATATGCAGATTTCCTCTTCAAACTGTCACCTTTTGTGCCACATCACAATTTTTTAAAAAACTATTCTCATTACAAATTCAGTTTGTTATCACTATGAGGCTATTTTTCTCTTTCTCATTGGATTAAGAAATATAGACAATTCCTTTTATCTTGTAGCAGTACAGCACAGTCAACACACCAAACAGTCAACACAAATTTCTAGTCAACAGTACTGGTTCAGGGATTTAGATTTAAGTAATAAAAACAGAGATGTGAGATGGAAAATTTTCTGCTATAGTTTTCCATGGAGAATTTTTCCAGACTATGGTCATACCTTATATGCATTCAAACACTCACACATCTATCTTTGTTCATAGTTATCCATGCTGTTATGATACCACAAATTAGATTAGATTAGCTAAATATAAGATATAAATTCTAGTTATTATTCTGAGACAAATATTAAGAAACTCTAGTACTCTGACGATTAGACAATCAAATAAATGCACTACATTTTTTCTTTTTAACTAACTCTCTTGCTTCTCAGTCAGTCCAAAGGACAAGCAGTCACGACAAAATGTGATAAGTTGCCTCATTTATATTCAATTAAAAACACTCATGTTTTCAGAAGTTTTTGGAATTATTTAATATTGTTTCAGAAACTTGTATATCTTAATGCATATATTTACTAGTTTGCTTTATATTGTATTCCATTTGTCTTTTATATTTCTATCTGAATAATTCTTTTGACAACTGCATTGCAGAGTTTTATGTCTGTATTACTCCTTCCTCTCTGTGTGTACTAGGTTACATCCTTTTGACAGAACTTGATGGTTTTTGTTGTTAGTTTAATATGTAAAGCACTAGGAACATCAAGGTGCTGTATCAGATATGGTGATGATAATCATTATGCTGTAATGAAACTATAGGATGTGCAATCAGTGACTGAGTGAAGCTGAAGTTACTATCATTATATTTCAGAAAACAAAAGTTTAATTGTTAATATAAGATATAATATTAAAAAATTGCATGTAACTTTAAAATAGTGTTCATTCAGGTGTTAAATGTAATAGAATCATAGAATCACAGAATCAAAGAGTTGGAAGAGACCTCATGGGCCATCCAGTCCAACCCCCTGCCAAGAAGCAGGAATATTGCATTCAAATCACCCCTGACAAATGGCCATCCAGCGTCTGCTTAAAAGCTTCCAAAGAAGGAGCCTCCACAACACTCCGGGGCAGAGAGTTCCACTGCTGAACGGCTCTCACAGTCAGGAAGTTCTTCCTAATGTTCAGATGGAATCTCCTCTCTTGTAGTTTGAAGCCATTGTTCCGCGTCCTAGTCTCCAAGGAAGCAGAAAACAAGCTTGCTCCCTCCTCCCTGTGACTTCCTCTCACATATTTATACATGGCTATCATATCTCCTCTCAGCCTTCTCTTCTTCAGGCTAAACATGCCCAGTTCCCCAGGCCGCTCCTCATAGGGCTTGTTCTCCAGACCCTTGAGCATTTTAGTCGCCCTCCTCTGGACACATTCCAGCTTGTCAATATCTCTCTTGAATTGTGGTGCCCAGAATTGGACACAATATTCCAGGTGTGGTCTAATCAAAGCAGAATAGAGGGGTAGCATTACTTCCTTAGATCTAGACACTATGCTCTTATTGATGCAGGCCAAAATCCCATTGGCTTTTTTTGCCCCCACATCACATTGTTGGCTCATGTTTAACTTGTTGTCCACGAGGACTCCAAGATCTTTTTCACACGTACTGCTCTCGAGCCAGGCATCACCCATTCTGTATCTTTGCATTTCATTTTTTCTGCCAAAGTGGAGTATCTTGCATTTGTCACTGTTGAACTTCATTTTGTTAGTTTTGGCCCATCTCTCTAATCTGTCAAGATCGTTTTGAATTCTGCTCCTGTCCTCTGGACTATTGGCTATCCCTCCCAGTTTGGTGTCGTCTGCAAACTTGATGATCATGCCTTCTAGCCCTTCATCTAAGTCGTTAATAAAGATGTTGAACAGGACCGGGCCCAGGACGGAACCCTGTGGCACTCCGCTCGTCACTTCTTTCCAAGATGAAGAGGAAGCATTAGTGAGCACTCTCTGTGTTCGTCCACTTAACCAATTACAGATCCACCTCACCGTAGTTTTGCCTAGCCCACATTGGACTAGTTTCCTTGCCAGAAGGTCATGGGGGACCTTGTCGAAGGCCTTACTGAAATCCAGGTACGCTACATCCATGGCATTCCCCGCATCTACCCAGCTTGTAGCTCTATCGAAGAAAGAGATCAGATTAGTCTGGCATGACTTGTTTTTGATAAATCCATGTTGACTATTAGCGATGACTGCATTTGTTTCTAAGTGTTTGCAGACCGCTTCCTTAACAATCTTTTCCAGAATCTTGCCCGGTATCGACGTGAGGCTGACCGGACGGTAGTTGTTTGGGTCATCCTTTTTTCCCTTCTTGAAGATTGGGACCACATTGGCCCTCCTCCAATCTGCTGGAACTTCTCCCGTTCTCCAAGAACTCTCAAAGATGGTTGCCAATGGTTCCGAAATGACTTCCGCTAGTTCCTTCAATACTCTGGGGTGTAGTTGATCTGGCCCTGGGGACTTGAACTCATTAAGAGCGGATAATAGAATATATACTATCTCTTAACATTTTTGTAAATATTTTATAGTTCTGATATTTAGAGAGCACATGCTATTGAATTATAGTACTGTAATGCCTTCCTCAATCCTAGCATCATCATGCCACCATAACGTATAATTTTATCAATAGAAGCCATGTAGAACTTAAAGAGATAATGTGGTCTTTAGACTCTCAAAAAGGAATTGCCATTGAATTTTGTACCTTTAATCAATCAACATTTTTTTTAAAAAAAAACCCTAAATTTCTAATAAAGACAAGAAAACTTAAGCTGCAATTGAGTACATGTTTACCTGAAGTAAATCACATTAAAGTTAATTTGATCTAATTCTCAATAGACATACATGGGATTTCATTGTTACTTAGCAGCACCCTAAAATCATAGGATCATGGAATAATTGGAAGAGACCACATGTGCCATCTAGTTCGACCCCCTGCCAAGCAGGAAAAGCACAATCAAAGTATCCCTGACAGGAAGGAGCCTCCACCACACTCCAAGGCAGAGAGTTCCAATGTTGAACAGCTCGTACGGTCAGGAAGTTCTTCCAAATGTTCAAGTGGAATTCTGAACATTAACCCTGAATCTGCAGGATTAATTACTGAGAGCTGTCACTGAGAACTGTAGGACTGTTTTGTTGTATCTGGACCCCTGTACTAGATATAAATATTGAACAGTCATTTCCATACTTGCTCTAATTTTTTTTATCTGACATTTTTTTCAGATATCTATATGGAATTGTATTTATTACTGATCTGGGAAATTCACCACTACAAAATGTTTGCTGGTTCTTTTTTATTGTGACTTTAATAGTCAATGTAATTCTCTGGAGGATTGATTTGAGAAATGAACATTATAACCAATCTGTAGCCATTTATTTTTAATTATTGTTTGTTTATTTGTATTTTCTTTACAGAAAAACTTTACAACTCCAATGGACGGGAGTTGAGGCGTGCTCTCTTCTCCTTGAAACAAATATTTCAAGTAAGTAGTTAGTATAAATGCCCAAAAGCATCAGATGCTGACATTGGAAGCTAAACAGAGTCAGTCTTTGCATGGGAAACTGCCCATGAACACTAGGTCCTGAAGGCCAGATTTCAGCAGAAGGAATTGGCAAAATCACCTCTGAGTATAATTTGCCTATGAAATTTATGGGATCACCTTAAGTTGTTTATCCTAATTATGTAGTTATGTCTACAATCTCATTCCCAAGACAGTTTATCCAAAACTGTGAAGTATATGTTTCAAACAACATCAAAATATCAAGGAAAAAAATAAAATACAATTACTGGGGGAACTGGCATGCTATACTTTCTGAACATACAAATATAACTTCTTGATGTTATTTAACAACTAGTTTTGGATTGTGTGAAAATACTTTTTTTCTGCCACTTAACAGATTCTAGACTGATAGGAGTAAAACTTCCTTTTCAGTGCTAGCTCTAGTCAAAAATATTTGGGTAACATCAATGTTTTAGGCAGAAGCTAACAAAAGGTGCTACAAATCCCAGCATTCTTCCATTACTGACATTGGCCTGATGTCCAGTCCAGCAACATCCTTGTCTTTTAATGACAGTTTAGTGACAAGGTGTTAATGACAGTCTTTATCTTCTAAGAAATGCCTCCCCCGGGTGAGAAGAAAGACAAGTAGAGGTTCCCTTGATAGCCTATGAAACCCATCATTGTGATGTTTTCTTAAGCCCCTCTAGAGCAGAGGAAGCCTGCCAAATTTCAAATAAACATATGCAGATATGTTTATTATTTGGGGTGGGACTGTCTTCCAGGTAATGGCCAGTACCTTGCACTTCTGATTTAAAATAGATTATATCAGTAATATTGCAAAGATGTAATTTTTTAAAGTAGGTGTGTTCCTAGATGGCCCTTAGTTTAGACTACAAGTATATCTTAGTTTCCTGGTCCCTGTTGTATTGTCCCTTTCTGATCGCCATCCTATTGTCCCTCCATCGTATTATCTTTTGTCTTCATCTTTGTCACCTCTAGTTTTTATTGTTTTAATTAATGTTCTGTTTATTGTCTTAATTGTTGTTACATTGCTTTGTTATATTTAATGGCATCAAATTGTGCCAAATGTAAGCCGTCCTGAGTCCCCCTTCGGGGGTTGAAAAGGACAGGAAAGAAATCCTGAAAATAAATAAATAAATAAAATCCCCTCAAGGGACTGAAGGGGGTGACCAGAACAATGGCTTACCTCAGTCAGTACACTCCAGTTCAGTCTTGTTGCTAGGTATAGACCTCTCATCAAACTCAGAAGCCAATGAAGTTGACCCTCACTCACGACCAACACGTCAGGGCTTTTGCTGACCAGATGGTCCGCATGGCAAACATCTTGGGTCTTGAAATTAAGCAGACGTGCAAGCCAGTGGCTGATCCAGTCTTCAAAAGAGTGCAGGCCGAGGCTCCCCCAACGACCATCTTGCTTTTTCTGCCTTATCTTCTCAACATCATACAAGCCTCATGGAAGACTCCTTCCTCCATACCACCCACTTCCAAATGTAGAAGCATGGTACCGTACAGATGATGAAGGACTTGAGTGGTTTAAACACCACCGACCCGAACTCTGTCATAATAAAATCTGCCCAGTGCTCAGGCAAGCAGTCAAACACCCATTCAGACTGAGAAGGCAAACGTTTAGATGCCATGGGCTGAAAGCTCTACTCTGGAGCCCTCTTACTCTCCAGAATTGCTATGGTGTGTGCATGGGAGCCTACCAGCAGATACTTTGAGAGAAAGTTCAACCTTTCCGTGCCAAGATCTCCAACAAGGATTGAGCAGTCCTCACAAAGCTTCAGCAAGAAGCAAATTCTCTGGCCCATCACCAAATACAGATGGTCAAGCACACAGAGAACACAGTGGGCAAAAGGATCACCCACACCATAGCAATCCAGCACCATGTTTGGCTCCATTCCTCTGGCCTCTCTACTTCATCCAGACAGATCATCAAGAACCTACCATTTTGACACTCTCGGCCTCTTCAGTACATGTACCGATGACAAACTGAATCAGGACATTAAGATCCTAGTAGCCACATGTGGTGTGCAACAGCAATTGCACACTCAAAAGACCCGCTGGTACCAGCACCGCTTTCATCATTATAGCCACCAACCCTTTGGGTACCAAGGCTACCAATTAAACTACAGGCCCACCTCCACCATCATCTCCAGATCATCGGTCTTTTTACACCCTTCTGCCCACTCCGCTGGCCAGCAGCACCCAGTTCGGCAACTGCCTCTCCCATTCTGCTCATGCCTGGGAAGCTATCACCTCCAATGCATGGGTGCTAAGGCTATGCCTTAAAATTCAAAGACCTACCACCAACAGATCATGTCCTCGACACCAAACCCTCTCCAGAGATCCTTAAGAAGGTCAACATTTTACTCAAAAGGGCCATTCAGCCTATCCCCTAAGAGTTGAACATACTAGCCTTCTTCTTGAGATACCCTCCAAAAAGAAGAGGTGGGCTTTGCCCAATCCTCGATCTCAGAAACCTGAACTTTTATATACAACTGACAAAGTTCAGAATGGTCACAGTATCATCAATCTTCCCTCTTCTGCACTGAGGAGACTGGCTCACATCCATTGACCTCCGGGATGTCTACTTCCATTTAGCCGTCAGAGTCTCTCACAGACACTTCCTTTCCTTCAGAATCCTACAAAAGACTTACCAATTCACTGTACTCCCCATTGGCCACATCACTACTCCAAGAGTGTTCTCCAAGTGCATAACAGTCATGGTGGCCCACCTCAGAAAACAACGCATCACTCTATTCCCATATTTGGACAACTGGTTGATAGTGGCCCATTGCTCAGCAACCTTCAAAACCCACGTGAATTGCACCCTCCAGCTCCTTGACTCCCTCAGCCTCCAACTCAGTGTCGAGAAGTCCCAACAACAAAACTAAAGTTCATTGGAGCCCTTTTCAACTCCATCTCGCAGATAGTGTCCCTCCCTAGGGAAAGGTTCGTAGCCCTCTAGGAGATAGCTTGCTGCAACTCTCATTGCAGGGTTTGATCCCGATCAGTCAAGATCCTTCTCGGGCACAAAGCACCTACAGTCTTCATCATGCCATTTGTCAGGTTCAGACTCAGATGGTCGCAAAGGTGGTTTATTGACCACTTCAACCCGTCTTGGCACCACAACTCAAGATTCCTGATGATCCTGAGGCCAATCCTCAAATCCCTGAACTGGTTGACAATTTAGGCCAATGTTTTGTGAGCATTCCCTTTCACTCGCAACAGCCCTCGGTCACAGTAACGACTGACTCATCAACCTTTGCTTGGGGAGCTCACACCAATGACCTCACCATCCAGGATCTCTTATCCAAGGGCAGGAAACTTCACCATATCAATTACTTGGAGCTCCTAGCAATCTTCAAAGCTCTCAGAGCATTTGCTCCCCTCATCTTCCACAAGACTGTTCAAATCTTCACAGACAGAACAATACTATATCAAGAAACAGAGCAGAACGGGATCAAGAAAACTCCTGAAACTATCTCTCCATCTCTGACAGTGGTGTATTGACTGCTCAGTAACCATCATGGCACTACATCTCCCAGGAGACCCAAACAGACTTGCAGACACACTCGGCAGGACAAAGGCAACATCCCACGAGCAGAAGCTCGACCCAGGGGAATTCCACAGTCTCTTCAATGAGTGGAGTTAGCCAGGCATAGATCTGTTTGCTTCCCTACAAAATGCACAACTTCCCCGGTACAAAGTACGTCTCCCTCCCGATGCAACCCTGGGGTGTCTCGAAGACACCTTCCTCCTTCACTGGTTGTTAGCGTACCTGTTTCCACCAATCCTGCTGATCCTCAAAGTGGTAGAAAGGATACAGCTCTCCAATACAAACTGCATCCTGACAGCTCTAGCTTGGCTTCGACAACCGAAGTATCCAGCCCTCCTCGAGCACCGGGATTGTGGCGCAGCTGGCTGAGTGTCAGCTGCATTAAGATCACTCTGACCAAAAGGTCATGAGTTCAAAGCCAGCCCGAGCTGGAGTGGGTGTCCAGCCATTGTGTAGCCTGTTGTCGACCTTTGCAACCCAAAAGACAGTTGCATCTGTCAAGTAGGAAAATAAGGTACCACCTTGTGTGGGAGGCTAAATTAACTAATTTATGAGGCCATAAAGAAAACTCCGGGTAATGTGGAATGCGGAAGAACTTCATCGGTGTCACTGATGGACGATGAAAGCAGCAGCTCCCCTGGTGGCCAGGGGTGAGAAGGGCGGAATATAAAAACTGCAAATAAATAAATAAATAAATAAATAAATAAATAAATCTCGAGGCAAACACCTACCTTCAGTGCCCCACCTCCTCACCAGGGAGCAGGGGTTGCTACTCCACGCAGACATCCACTCTCTCCATCTCTCAGCATGGAGAATCAAAATCTAAACCAGCCTGCCCTACAGTCCATCTTGAGAACAGCATGCAAACCAGCAACGGCGAAGGCATATGCATACAAGCTAACTCGCTTTCGAGCCTTTCTTTGGTCCTGTGCCAGGATTCCAACTCTCCCTTTGGTATCAATGGTAATGGAATTTCTACTTACCTTAGCGGAGCACAACCTCACCCTTGCCTCCATAAAATCGTACTTGGCAGCAATCTCTTGGTCCATGCAACAATAGGACCACCCTTCCTTGTTTGCAGATCACCTCATCAAAACCTTTTTGAGGGGATATACAAACCTGCATCCACCTGTCCAGCTGCCCACCCCGGGATGGAGTCTCAAGCTCATCCTCTCTCAACTCTCCTTCGAGCCTCTTACCACAACAGACCTCCACCTCCTGTGCTAGAAAGTGACCTTCCTTATGGCAATTACCTTGGCCCGCCGCCCGTCTGAAGTGGCAGCACTTCGAGTCGATGAACCTTACCTGCTCTTCCATTGGGACCGAGCTGTCCTTCACACCAATATCACCTTCCTCCTCTTCCAAAGGTGGTGTCTGCATTCCATGTCAACCAGGACATAATTCTTTCCACCTTCTTCCAAAACCCTACCTCACCACTGGAAAAACAGCTACACCTCTTAGATGTCAGAAGAGCCCTGCTGTACTACAGAGACAGGACTCGCTCAACCAGAAAGTCCCTAAGACTGTTTGCCTTGTATGCTGATGACAAACTGGGCAATCCAGTTTCTTCTCAGTGGTTGTCCCACTGGATTGCTGCAGCCATGGAACTTTGCTACCAGCTTGTCCACTGACTTGACTCTAGAGCCTACCAGGACACTGTCTTTGGCAGATCTGTTCCATGCATAGCTTGACTAAAGATGGCAAAAGAACACTGAAATAAGACACTGGACTCTCTGCATCAGTTTCTGTTCACATTTTATTGTTCAAACCATAATGGTACTCCTCTTCAATGATCTACTTGATTGCTCATTGATGATATTTGACCCTTAGGGTGATACTTCTCTTTCCGCATGTATTTGCCTGGGAAACAATAACATTGATGCTATAAGTGACGCAGCACCTTTTCTTACATGTGTCTTAGCATCACTGTATACTTGTTCAATGTTTTGTCTCATTCTCTGAAATGTATATCCCCAGTTGGGGCCCACAATCTAAGATGTTTTGCCTTATTACAGTGTTCGGTGTACATACCTCACATGTAGAAAGCCCCATGTTTCACCTACTACCAAATGTATGGTACTGTGGCACTTTACCTTTAATGCACATGTGATGATCGAAGTCCCTCACTGGTTTCTCTTCATTATTCTGTAATTTTTTCCAACCTATCTATGACATTTGTTGCACAAATAATGGTTCTGCCAGTCACAGTTTTGCTGCTATTTATAAATAAAAGGTAATGTTTGCACCTAACGGGTATTGGGTTTGCTATGCCCCACCTGCCTCGACTTTAGCTTGCTAGTCTCCATATGTGTGCATTCACAGAGTCCATGAAGAGAAAGGTTAGGTTGCTTACCTGGAACCATGTTTCTTCGAGTGGTACTCTGAATCCACACAAACCCGCCCATTCTTCCCCTCTTTCAAACCTCCCCTTTTCTCGCTGCCTTTACGGCGAAGGAACTGGGGAACACGCAGCCCTTTTATGCCCTGGAAGGAGTGTGTGGGCTTACCGCCAGAAACTGAAAGATTCACCTAGAAGTTTTCCATTGGTGCCTGCGCAGCCACCGATACTCCATATCGGTGGCTCCACATTCACAGAGTACCACTTGAAAAAACATGGTTACAGGTAAGCAACCTGACCTTGTCTGGCATCTACCAATCCTCATGGGTTCCGGTTAACTGAGATTCTACTGTGCCAGGTTTCCTCCATTCTGGATTTGTAGGAAGTTGATGTACCTTACTGAATTGTTCTTTGTGTACCTGGAGAGAAATAGACACGGGGCTGCTACAGATATATATATTTGCCATGCCATGTGTTGTTGAACATCTTTATCAATAACATGATGTAATTGTAGACCTGAATTGATATTTACAGAAGGACACCAAATCCAGAAGCATAACTAATACCTGTTTTATACTGTGTTACACATGTATTCTAATTTTTATTTCAAGCATTATTCCTTTGTTTTTGTTTTTTGCCTGTTGCTAAGATTTCCAATTTCTTTCATTCTGTGTAAATAAGAGTGTACTGTACTTTGCGGGATCCAAGATGATGTTAACAAAATGGAGAATAGGACAAAATCTAACAAAATGAATTTCAATAGAAATAAACACAAAGTTGCTATTTATGTAGAGTAAAAACATCCAAGGCATATGTACAGGATTGATGTAAATAGATTTGTTACATGTGATGTGGGGGACTCTAGTTTTTAAGCAGAAGTTGAATCATTACCCTCTCCATGATGTTGTGGTTGTGGATTTCCTTTATTGGCAGACATTGACAAGATTCTGTAAGAAAATTATCTGACTGTTGAAGAAAATTTCAATAAGGATCAATATGGATATTTATTCTTCTAATTATTTTTCTAAGTTAAGGTGGTTAATTATTAGCTTGAGCCAAATATGGTCCATGAAACAATCGATAGTATTTCCTCATAAACTTAGTAAATTTTAATGAAGGTTTGTTGGGAATCAAGAGCTGTTAGGCTCAAAAATAACCCTCTCTGGGGTGATTTCACCAAAAATATAACAGAGTGCAGGATGCACAGTACATAAGCAGCAGAAACATATGTGTAGTGAGCAAGGATTGGTTTCCATTCAATAGGATGGAACAGGATTGCAGATCCACAACTCATAGGATCAAAAAATAATATGTTTATTAAAGATAAAAGAAATCCATTCTGGATAGGAAAGGTTCTTGGAGCTAACTAGCTTCAATGAGCTATCTTCTAAGGAAAAGGAAAAATAATAAAAGTAACTATATCTCCTACATCGTGCCTTAGACAATGGCAAGATGCTTCCTCATTCTTGAGAAGACAAAAGGAGAAGCCAGAAAATGGAGACAGACCACATGGCTAGCCCAGGGCAATAAAAATACCTTTAAAAGAGGAAGTTACGTTTCTTTAAAGAGATTACATTTCTAGGTATTCAAATGAAGAGAAGATAGTGCCATGCAAAGATGGGGAAGACAGCCCCCCTTCTTAACCCCTTCTTAAAACAAACTAGCTAAAGGTAATTGGGGAGGAATCCCTCAGTCTATGTAGCCTAACTACTCATTGAGAGATGGACACTTGTGCAGTCAGGGATGAAACCCAACACATTTTCCCTCCTCCAATCTACTTCTTAAAGATAGGGGCCACATTTGCCCTCCTCCAATCTACACCATGACGCCAAATTTAACTAATTTACGAGGCCATAAAATATCTCCTAAAAGCCTGCGGGGAATGAGGAAGTAATTCATCAGTGTCGCAGATAGATGGTGAAGTGACAGCTCCCCTGGTGGCCAGAAAAAGTTGGAATGTTAAATAGCCTCTGATTGTCTGTCTGTATGTGTTGTGTGTCTATGGCATTGAATGTTTGCCATGTATATGTACATTGTAGTCCTCCCCGAGTCCCCTCTGGGGTAAGAAGGGCGGAATATAAATACTGTAAATAAATACATAAATAAATGACAACCTGAGACCCTAAACTTATTTTATGTGAAGAAACTAATTTTGCACACAAATGGAAACATAAGGGGTTAAGGAAGCATTGTTGTTTTGCTCAAAAATGTGCTTCTGAGGAAAGAAAACTGCAAATGATTTTCACAGAAATCAATGTCGGGTTTTGTACCAATTTAGTGCTTTTCACAATCATGATTTCTTTGTAAAACAGCCTGTATGTTTCTAGGAAAACCCCTGTGCAAGAAAAGTGAGTTTCTGGGAAGAGATTTTTTTGTCCAAATAATGCACCGCCCCCCCCAAATATGCAGTTTGTGTTTGACAATCTTATGTAGTTTCTTTGCTGCATACTTTTCTGAAACACAGTTCAGGCAGTTCCCAAGTTACAAACAAGATAGGTTATGTAGGTTTGTTCTTAAGTTGAATTTGTCTGTAAATTGGAACAGGTACATTTTTATGTGTAACTCCAGCCATCCACACACACACACACACACGTATGTATGTATGTATGTATGTATGTATGTATAAGCTTTGGATAGCATAAGGATAATGATAACACTCCTGTAATGTTTATTTTGCAGTATGTGCCCCTGTTCAGAAGATTTCATCTGACTCTTCCCCTGTGATAATTGGATTTTGAAAGCTGGCTTGTTGTGGAAACAAGGACTGGTAATAAAGTTTAAGTAGAGACACTTTTTCCCTATGATAACTGTACTGTATTAATCTGACTTGGCCCTTTCAGCATTAATTTATTATTTATCTGTCACACTTTACCATCAGCCCTTGTTCATACAGTTGTATTGCACAAACCTTCCCTCGTTCCTTAATTTGGGAATGTCCATTATGCTCGGCTACTGGTTGTATGGTGAATTAAATCAAGAAACAGCTTCCTACGATCTACAGAGATACTTGCAGGAATACCTCAGAAAGCAAGAGTTAAAACCTAGAACCTCAATCAGTGGCTGATACCAGATGAGAAACTCCCTCTTGAGCACACAGAAGACTGGACCACTTAGAAGTGCTGAACATACTGTGCTCTGGCACCATGAGATGCACCTTAAGAAATGGGGCTACAAAGTGAAGTCCACGACATGCAAGTGTGGAGAAGGCAAACCACAGACCATCTACGACAATGCAGTCTGAGCCCTGCCATATGGTGGACCTGCTTACAGCCACACCAGAGGCACTCCAAGTGGCCAGCTTCTGGTCAAAGGAGATCTAGCATAATGCCAAGTTTTTAACTTTGTGGTTTTTTGTTATAACTATGTTCTCTATTTCTGACATGAAAAATAAATCAGTTTACATGTTGTTGTGTGCCTTCAAGTTCTTTCCAACTTATGGCGATCCTAAAGCAAACATGTAATTAGGTTTGCTTGAAAAGTTTGTGTTTGCCTTCATCTGAGAGTATGTGTCCATTGTCCAATATCATCTGGTGGGTTTCTACGAGCAAGGATCTGGATCCTGGTCAACAGAGTTGTAGTCCAGATCCTACCACTATGCCATTCTGGCTCTCAGTATTTCTGTTATATCCTGTTTTCATGCAGATCAGCCTTAGAAAGATAGGTAGATAGACACACACATATATTCCTTGTTATTCACTTTGATTTTATATCACTTGGACATGTCATGTAATATATACTAATCATACAGAAATTGTATATTATATGTAGCCTTTGTTAGGGCGTTTGTATCTTAGTTATATCTTTTCCAAATCAAATTCTTGTTCATTTTGCTTCTATGTAATGACACAGTTCTATTTTAAGAGGTGTTTTCTTGGTTGAATTGCCATAAACTCTTGAGGAATTACAACATATGTTTTAAAATGCCCTATAAGTTTGGAAATATTAGTTTTAAAAATCAGCCCAAAATATCTGGGTCAACTGGATCAGTATGAGTACTAAAACTGTTATTTTAAAAAAGCAATCACCTTCTCTAAGTAGAGTCGCGAAAGACAAGAGCTTACTCCATCCTGGGAGAACCTAGAAGAAGTGATGACTGTGGCACTGCTTCTGGCTTTAAAAATATTCAAATAAATAGACATACATTTGTAAGGGTTTGTTGCATACTGTACAATACTTTTCAGCTATTAGTGTTCCATAATAATTTCTCAGATAATATATTTTCTTTAAGGGGTCACAGTCTTCTATTTAGATAGTATATATAAGGGTATTTTATTTATTTATTTATTTATAATTCAAACTTATATGCCGCCACTCCCCTGGGGCTCGGAGCGGCTTACAAGAACAGGCTAAAATCTAACACAATTTAAAAACAATTTAAAACAATTTAACAACAATGTCAGAGATCAAAGGCCTGTCAAAACAGATATGTCTTACATGCCCTGTGGAAAGCTGATAGGTCCCGGAAGGCACGGACTTCAGGTGGCAGAGTATTCTAGAGTGATGGTGCCACTGCTGTAAAGGCTCTGCGTCTGGTTGCTGTTAGACGCAAGGTCTTGACACTGGGAATTTCCAATAGGTCTTGGTCCTCAGAACGGAGGGATCTCTGGGGTTGGTAGGGGGTGAGGCGGTCCCTCAGGTACATCGGCCCCAGACCATGCAAGGCCTTAAAGGTGAGAACCATCACTTTGAAAGTGAACCAATGCAGCTGTAATAAGATTGGTGTTATGTGGCATCTCATCAGAATTCCCGCAAGAAGCCGAGCAGCTGCATTTTGTACCAACTTGAGCTTCCGGATCACCAACAGAGGAAGGCCAATGTAGAGGGCATTACAGTAGTCCAGTCTTGAGATGACCGTAGCCTGGATCACCGTAGCTAGGCACTTATTTGTAGGCATTTACTTAACATCTGCTTCCTCCTTGTCTACAGTCTTATAGAATATATACATTTTAGTTTAATTTTACATTGAGATGTTGAATATATTGGTTGCCATTCATTAACAAAGTTGTCTAATAGTTCTCCTCTTAATAATAGTTACTTTATCCATTATCAGCAAATCTGTAATATATTTTTCCTGTTCTTGTAAAGGAGGTGTCTCTGAGGTTTTCCAATATTTAGCATATACTATTTGAGCTGCCACTGTCATGTAAAACATTTTTTTCACGAATTTCCTTTCTAGTTCTTCATCAAGCATGTTCAAAAGGCACATTTGTGGTGTCATTTTGAAATTTGTGTTTAACATCTTTTCGAGATATACATGAATCTGCTTCTGGCTTTTGAATGTCTGAGCAGGGAGATGACTGGGGGGGGGGGGGCATGGGTGGCTGCCACCCAAAACAACATTGGTGCTTTCCCTCTTTATAGAGTGACTCTCACCTTCTCTATGGGTCGTATGAAAATCCATAGTTTGGGTTCCAAAATCTGTCCCAATTTATAGATGAGGCCAACTTATATATGAGCATATATTGTGAATGAAATTTGGAGAGAAATCGTATATAACTCTGAAAAAGAAAAAAGGGCTGAATGTGCACACACTCTCCCCAGAATCAACTAGCTTTCTTATGTCTGCCCCCCACTTACTTTTTAGCATTTTAGGTTCACTGAAGGGTGATGATTTCTATCACACAATAGCTGCCTAAATCAATAGAAAAAAATCATTGAACCAATGAGAAATTTGCTATCTGTGTTTCTTGCATTTTGACTATGTTAAACACTACCTCATTTTTTGTCTCTCTTCTCTTTCCATTTTTCCCTTACAGGATGACAAGGATTTGGTTCATGAGTTCGTTGTGGCAGAGGGCCTCACTTGTTTAATAAAAGTGGGAGCAGAGGCAGACCAGAACTACCAAAATTATATCTTGAGAGGTACAGAAGCTTGATTCACTAGCTGTTTTTGTTTCAGTTAATAGTTCAGCTACTCTGCTGCAAACCATTACCTTATAATGTTGCACATTTGTAGATCTTATCTAAAATCAGTGCCCCACTCAGGAATATATTTTATTGTTCAAATTGTGAGTTTTTAAGTCAGGAACAAGGATATAAGTTTTGACAGCTCCTGACATTATAATCACTTTAAAATTTCAAAATAATTACACAACATGTATTTCTGTATTTACTTATTTGCTAAGTGCCTACAATTATTTTTAGAATCTGTATACAGATTTAAAAATGATGCAGACCCTGCCCTTAGGTGTGCAATCAAAAGGCATTCAAGGAAAATAATAGTGTGAGAGAAAAAACAAACTGAGGTATCAAAACCTTCCATCTAGATAATGGGTAATGACAATGATTCTACCTGAAGCAGTTAGAATCATAGAATCGAAGAGTTGGAAGAGACCTCATGGGCCATCCAGTCCAACCCCCTGCCAAGAAGCAGGAATATTGCATTCAAATCACCCCTGACAAATGGCCATCCAGCCTCTGCTTAAAAGCTTCCAAAGAAGGAGCCTCCACCACACTCCGGGGCAGAGAGTTCCACTGCTGAACGGCTCTCACAGTCAGGAAGTTCTTCCTAATGTTCAGATGGAATCTCCTCTCTTGTAGTTTGAAGCCATTGTTCCGCGTCCTAGTCTCCAAGGAAGCAGAAAACAAGCTTGCTCCCTCCTCCCTGTGGCTTCCTCTCACATATTTATACATGGCTATCATTTGTGGCAAGTTCTTGGTGGGATGGGCATACCAAGCCACCTTGTCTCTCTCCTGAGAAATCTGTACAAGGACCAAGTAGCAACAGTCAGAACTGACCACGGAACAACAGACTGGTTCAAGATTGGGAAAGGCGTACGGCAAGGCTGCATACTCTCACCCAACCTTTTTAACTTGTATGCAGAACACATCATGCAATGTGCGGGGCTGGATGAATGCAAAGCTGGGGTGAAAATTGCTGGAAGAAACATTAACAACCTCAGATATGCAGATGACACCACTCTGATGGCCGAAAGCGAGGAGGAGCTGAGGAGCCTTCTAATCAAGGTGAAAGAAGAAAGCGCAAAAGCCGGGTTGCAGCTAAACGTCAAAAAAACCAAGATTATGGCAACAAGAATGATTGACAACTGGAAAATAGAGGGAGAAACCGTGGAGGCCGTGACAGACTTTGTATTTCTAGGTGCAAAGATTACTGCAGATGCAGACTGTAGCCAGGAAATCAGAAGACGCTTACTTCTTGGGAGGAGAGCAATGTCCAGTCTCGATAAAATAGTGAAGAGTAGAGACATCAGACTGGCAACAAAGATCCGCCTAGTCAAAGCCATGGTATTCCCTGTAGTAACCTACGGATGTGAGAACTGGACCTTAGGGAAGGCTGAGCGAAGGAAGATCGATGCTTTTGAGCTGTGGTGCTGGAGGAAAGTGCTGAGAGTGCCTTGGACTGCGAGAAGATCCAACCAGTCCATCCTCCAGGAAATAAAGCCCGACTGCTCACTGGAGGGAAAGATACTAGAGGCAAAGTTGAAGTACTTTGGCCACATCATGAGGAGACAGGAAAGCCTAGAGAAGACAATTATGCTGGGAAAAGTGGAAGGCAAAAGGAAGAGGGGCCGACCAAGGGCAAGATGGATGGATGGCATCCTTGAAGTGACTGGACTGACCTTGAGGGAGCTGGAGGTGGTAACAGCCGACAGGGAGCTCTGGCGTGGGCTGGTCCATGAGGTCACAAAGAGTCGGAGACGACTGAACGAATGAACAACAACAACAATCATGTATAAGGAGAGGATCAAAGATATGGCAAGGAGAGTTCAAGGAGAGGATCAAAGATATGGCAATTGATTCCATTTGGTGAACTGTGCCTTCCCGACCCACCTTTCTCTCCGCTGTTTCTGTCTGCATGTGCTTTCAGGTTACCAATTGACTTATGGCAATCCTATGATTGTCATAAAATTTTCTTAGGCAAGGAAGTTGCTTAAAAAAATATGGTTATAACAGTTTCTTCCTCAGAAATCTAGCCTTCTGCAACTGGTATTCATCGCCAGTCTCACATCTTAAGCAGGGCTGACCCTACTTAGCGATCTGGTATCACCTCTCTGATACTGCCGCTAACATAGCTGCCAATAGAGAAAATTAGGTAAAAAGGAGCAGCAAGATTACCTTTGTTCCCACCCAAGCTAATTTAGTGGTGAACTTTCTCACTTCTCCCTTTAGTGTGACCAAGTTGAATGGTATTTTAAACATATGTGTTCAGCAAGATCAATTTACTGAATAAATGGCATTGTTGTGAACCAACAATGAATGTGTAAAAACTATCACACATTCATGGTTTGTTCAGAATTGATTTTATTTATTTATAAAAGAATTTTCCAATTCCCCCAATGAAGGTCCCCAACAGGATTTCTAACCTTACCATGCTAGACTAAAACCAAAACGGAGACTTTAAAGTGCTCAGCCATGCGATTTAAAATAATAATTAAATCACATTGAGGAGGGGACAAACATATTTTATGCTGCTCTGGAGACTGGAACACAGAACAATGGATTCAAATTGCAGCAAAAAAAGACTCTACCTAAAAACTCCCTGACAGTAAGAGCTATTCAGGAGTGGAATATGCTGCTTCAGAACATAACAGAGCCTCCTCCTCTAGAGATTTTTACACAGAGGCTGGATGGCCATCT
Source organism: Anolis sagrei (assembly GCF_037176765.1). NCBI lineage: Eukaryota > Metazoa > Chordata > Lepidosauria > Squamata > Anolidae > Anolis > Anolis sagrei. The sequence goes on from NC_090026.1 coordinate 57,665,325, forward strand.
GTCAGAGGTGCTTTCATTCGATAATCCTGCATGTGAGGGGCTTGGACTTAAATGATCTTCATGGTCTTTTCCAACTCTATGATTCTAAGTGACATTATGAAACTCTTCACCACTCAGATAAACACGATCAGCAATATAGCCGTTTTCATGAATTGTAGGGGTTCCCATTAGCTCATGTTCCCTTGAATGAAGGGTTTTAATGTCAGACTTATAACAGGACATCTGAAAATGATTTGAACCAACAAACAGGTTAATATGAGATTTTTATAAGGAGTTTCTATAGCTGCTGTTACAAAATGGTTTGGCTGACTTGTTTTCTCTAAACATAGTTTTTGAATCTTTTTCAAGAGCAGCCTCATGTTTGTGACTAAAGCACAGGAGGAGCCAGATACACATTTTTGGCCTGTTGCCCTTCTGTTCTAGAAGTCCTTTAGGCTGCTCGGTTTTTAAGCATCTCTTTAATTTTGGCAGAGCTGCTGCTTAGACAGGTTTATTTGCTCACATTTGGTAAGAATGTGAGAACTTTGTGTCAAACCTGCTATTTAGGCAAGTAAATTTGGTCACATTTGACAGGAATGTGATAGCTTCCAACATCTTGAAGACTTGCCATTAAGTTCTGTAGGCCTCAAGGACAAGAAGGTAAAAACCCAGATTCATGCGCCTGGGAGCCCATCCACACAGGGCCAGAAACATGGGCTGTCTCAGACTTTTACCTGAGACGTCCAAACGACACCTCAGGTAAAAGCAAATTAAAAGCAAAAACCCTGCCTTGTCCCGAAATACTGCTGGTCACAGCTGACCTCCAGCTGGAGTGCTGAAGGGCCAGGGCTTCCCAGTTCTCAGTGTCTTTTTAAGATTAGCGTTGAACCCATCTTTAAATTTCATTTCCTGTCCTCCAACATTCCCTTTTCCATTCTTGAATTCGGAGTAGAGCAACTGCTTTGGGAGATGGTGGTCAGGATTCAGACAATGTGGCCAGTCCAGCGGAGTTGACGGCGGAGGACCATCGCTTCAATGCTGGTGGTCTTTGCTTCTTCCAGCATGCTGACATTTGTTCACCTGTCTTCCCAAGAGATTTGCAAGATTTTTCAGAGACAGCACTGATGGAATCGTTCCAGGAATTGCATGTGACATCTGTAGACAGTCCATGTTTCGCAGGCATATAGCAGGGTTGGGGGGACAATAGCTTTATAAATAAGCACTTTGGTATCCCTATGGCTGGCCCATTCATCAAACACTCTATGCTTCATTCAGAAAAATGCATCGCTCTCAGAGATTAGGCGGTGTTGTATTTCAGTGTCAATGTTGACTTTTGTGGAGAGGTGGCTGCCAAGGTAGCGGAAATGGTCAACATTTTCTAATGTTACACCATTAAGCTGTATTTCTGGCATTGGAGAGGGATTGGGTGGTGACTGCTGGAACAGCACTTTGTTTTTCTCGATGTTCAATGAGAGACCAAGCTTCTCATATGCTTCTGCAAAGGTTTTAGAGAGACTTGTAGATCTTCTTCTGAATGTGCACAGACGACATTGTTATCAGCATATTGGAGTTCTATATCAGATGTTGTTGTAGCCTTGATTTTGGCTTTCAGTCTGCTGAGGTAAACAGCTTGCCATCTGTCCAACAGATGATTTCCACTCCGGTGGGAAGCTTCCCATCAACAAGATAAAGTATTATAGCGATGAAGATGGAAAAAAGGGTTGGGGCAATAACACATCCCAGTTTGACACATGATTCCACCTTAAATGGGTCACTTTGGGAGCCATTGCTGTCCAAGACTGATGTCATCATGGAGGAGCTGCAGGATGTTTACAAATTTGTTAAGCACCCAATTTTTTAAAGGATGGTCCAGAGAGCAGTGCGATTCACTGTGTCAAATGGCTTTCTTTGCTCTCCTGAGAAAGTTTCTCTCTTAGAGCAATTCCTGTGCTGAGCATCTCTGGCATTGAAAGTGTTGGCCTGGTGTGGGATTCCTTTGAGAGCATAGCCTTCCTGCTGGTGTACCGTGCGCCTAGCACACCAGCAGACAGCCTATCCCAGCTGCTTGAGACTGTGTCGGAGTGGTCCTTGAGGTTCCCCAGACTTATCGTCTTGGGGGATTTCAACGTCCATGCTGATGCAGACTCTTGTTTATTAGCGGCTATGGATCTAGTGTCTACCATAGAGACACTAGGACTCTCGCTTTGTAGTACTGGGCCCACGCATCGGGCGGGACACACGCTAGATTTGATTTTCAGTGCAGGAATTCAAGTGACCCAAGCCTCCAGCGGAAGTTTTTCAGAGCTATTTTGCAGACAAGATCTCGCTACTTCGCCGGGACTTCCCCGTCACAATTGATACAGTGAGAGAACTTGAGACTGCGTGGCCACTTGTTGGGCCCTTCCTCAACCGGTTCATCCCGCTGGACGCAGGGGCTGTCGATAGGCTCATAACTGCAGCTAGACCGACCACTTGCTCCCTCGATCCGTATCCCTCTTGGTTGGTGAAATCCTGCTTGGAGGGATTATGTGAAGATTACAAACAGCTCCCTTGAACAAGGAGTTTTTCCAGAGGGTTTAAAAGAGGCGATAGTCTCTCCCCTGCTGAAGAAACCAGATTTAAATTGTTTGGTTCCCTTCAGTTACCGCCCAGTTTTGAATCTTCCGTTTCTGGGCAAGGTGATTGAGAGGGCAGCAGCGGAGCAGTTGCAGCAATTCCTAGACGACACAGCCGGACTAGATCCCTTCCAGTCCGGCTTCCGTGCAGGGCACGGGACAGAGACTGTGCTGGTCTCCATCACAGATCACCTTCGATGCCAGCTTGACCAGGGCGGGTCAGCGCTGCTTGTGTTATTGCATCTCACAGCAGCATTTGACACAGTCGACCACAATCTTTTGACCCACCGCCTTGCTGCTGTTGGAGTCAGGGGACAGCTTTAAATTGGCTGTCCTCCTTTCTTCACCATCATGGACAGCGAGTGGAGAGGGGAGGCCTGGTCTCTGAGAGGTCCCCTCTATCTTGTGGGGTTCCTCTGGGGGCCATTCTGTCCCCTCTGTTGTTTAAGATTTATGTGCAACCACTTGCTCAGCTGGTTCGAGGTTTTGGGCTTGAGTGTTACCAGTGCGCTGATGACACTCAGCTTGTGCTGAAGATGGAAGGCCGACCGGACTCTGTACCCGATTATTTCCATCAGTGCCTCGAGGCCGTTACTGGATGGCTGCGTGCCAGCAGGTTGAGGGTGAATCCAGCAAAGACGGAGATCCTATGGCTGGGTCAACCGGGCAGTGGGGATATCCAGCCTGGATGGCGAGGTGCTATGCCCATCTGGGAGTCCTTTTGGACCCTTTGCTGATGATGGAGGCTCAGGTTTTCGCCGTTAGCAGAACTGCCTTTTTTCATCTGCGGCAGGCTAGACAGCTGGCCCTCTATCTGTCCAGGGACGACCTAGCTACGGTGATCCAGGCCACGGTCATCTCAAGACTGGACTACTGTAACGCCCTCTACATTGGCCTTCCTCTGTCGGTGATCCAGAAGCTCAGGTTGGTACAAAATGCAGCTGCTCGGCTTCTTGCGGAAATTCCGATGAGATGCCACATAACAGCTGCATTGGTTACCAATTGAGCACTGGATCACTTTCAAAGTGATGATGTTTGTAAAGAACCCTTACCTTTTAGCAGCCAGGATGGAGGGCCTAGAAAAGCCTGTAAGCTTAGTGGGATTAGTTATGGGCAAGGCAAAACATCAGCGGCCATTTTGGTGAAGGGAGTTGCCATCTTAGAGAGTTTCAGAGCAGGCGGGTGTGTCCTAGGCATTAGACAGCAGGGAATGGCTGGGATTGGGGGAGAAAAAGGGGGCGGAGTTTAAGAGAAACTGAGAGGAAAAAAGGAGCTTTTTAAGTTATAGAGAGATGAGTGGGAGTTTGGGGTTTGAAGAGAAGGGGTGTTTAGGAGTGGAGTGGTGTTAGGGTTAGAATAAAAGGCCTAAGTCTGCCAGGAGTTTGCTAGGAAGGTAGCTAAAGCAAACTTACAGCTAATAGGAGATTAGCTGGGTAGTAGCAGGATAGAATCAGGCTAGATTTATCTGGGCTACTGAAGAATCTCTGGCAGAGACACAGTCCTGTGGGGATTCTTGTTTTGTTTTGGAGGGAGATAAGAAACTCTTTAGTAATAAAGATAGAACCATTCTTGTAACCATCATGCTTTTAAGACACAACTTTCTATAACAGCCAAGATATTGATGCATTTGTACCCATTCTAACTAATAAACTTTGTTGATTATTGTTCATCAAGTGTGCCTCAAAGTTTGAAGATTACAAAAGCAACTTTTGAAGAAACTAATGGGGGCAGCCTACTTTCAAAGTAAATAAGCCTTTTAATAATTGGTTAACCCTTGACAATTGGTGGCCGCTCTATATATTGGTGGCAGCATTGATTAGCAATCTGAATAGTGGGAGCAGTGCAATAAGAGACTATAAATTAATTTAATGACAACCCAGCCTGGTCCTGGACTATGATCTGGATTATGTAATTTCAATTGTTGTTTTAATGTTATGTTTTAATTGGTTGGTTTTAATGTTTTCGTTTATTCTTTGATGTATGTATATATGCGGCATTGAATTGTTTCCTTTGTAAGAAGACCTTGAGTCCCCTTCTGTGTTGAGAAAGGCGGAATATAATATGGTAAATAAATAAATAAATGAATAAGAGTCCTTTTTGTTCTTATGGAGGTTCTAGAGAACTGCATTTTTCTTGAGGATTATGGTGTTTCACATTGACATGTACATTTTCAGAAAAAGATCAGATTTATGCCGATGCAGATTGTTTAATGATACAAAGTGTGGGCTGTTCACATGTATAGATGACTAAGTGTGGTATTGCACACTGTGATTCTCATTAACAGTTGTACAAATTGCCATGTAAGATTTTAATGATGGTTTTAATGTTGATTTTTTAATTGTTGGATTTTAATGTATTTGTTTACTGTAATTGTTTTAATTGTGTGGCATCTAATTGTTGCCTTTGTAGGGCCGCTCTGAGTCCCCTTCAAGGTGAAAAGGACAAATGTGGCAAATAAATAAATATGTCGGTGCATGACTAAGTACTGTCTGTATATGCCATGCTTCATTAGCTGTGTATATACAAATAAAATACGTAAGACTGCGGGATCGAACTACATAGGACATAAATTCAAAAACAGCTTGTTGACATCTAAGAATGTATGTAAAGCAATATCTTTTGGCAATTGTTGACAACAAACTTTGCTTTTTCATCATATGTTCACCTTATCCTGTTAAATTTTGAGTTGTAGTCCTGTAAACTGGAGCAGATTTGATCGAATTTCATAGTCCTGGGAAAAGCTTCTGATAAAATTCTTCAGTAGCACATGAAAATGTGCATCTCTTTTGAACATTGTTGTGGTTCCTTTGCATGGGGCTTATTAAAATGCCTGGCTTTTTTATGACTATGCTGAAAGCTGGAGACTAATGAAGTCCAGAATTTACCTAGTTAGCCAATCTTTGTTGTAATCGCAAGTATATTAATGCTTTAAATGCAGATTTCTAGCAGTCTTTGATTTATGTTCATTATTAACTTGAAAAATTTATGAGGTATACAATTTGTTTCACATTTTCTTTAAATACAAATTAAATCCATACCTCTTGATCCAGAGTTTCACTACAAAGGAGCAGCTTGGTGACCCTATCTGATTTTGATCAAAGGGAGTATTTTTTGTATTGGAGAAAAGAAAAAGAAAAGAAAACAATGAAGGCATTGTCTAATTATAGCTGGATAGCAGTTGGTCTGAATTATCTAATAATAATAAAAACAATTCTGCTTTGCATTCCTTTGATGTGATTGAAATAGTCAGTGGATGAGATTGGGGGGAGGAACAGTAATGTTTCCCCAATGTGGAGAACTGGTCCAAAAATGTCAATAGAAGAAAAACAATCAGCATGGTTAAGTTCTGCAGTTAGTTACCTGGCTTGACAGTGGACGTGCAAAAACCCTAAGGGACTTTTTCATTGAATGCTGATGTAAAGAAGCACTTCCCTTCCAGCCTAACCCCAGAAGACCATTTCAGCCGCCTTCCTCAATTGTCATAACATTGACTGTTAGATTCCTCCTTAGGTAATCTCTGTCATTTCTTTTAACAGCTTTATAGAGACAATGTATTTCACCCACCCTAAAGATACAAGAAGTTTCTTTGCCCATAAAGAAGTACTGTGAAGGGGAAGAATTGACAGCCACAGTCAGTTGATTCTTGGGGAATAAGGAAATCAGTCCTTTGTTCCTACCCAGTGAGCTAGTGAATGAATGAATGGTTTATTGTACTAGCCATAGGCCATGACATCAATAATATACTAACTTCATAAACACTTTCCAATATAAACCTTAAAACGTAACAAGAATTAAAACTAAAACAAGTTCTTTAAAACTATGAAAGCAGAAACATGACAATGACAGTGTCTGCTTTGTGTCAATCCAAACAGTTTCCATTTCTGACCCCCAGTATGGATTTTGCTGCTTTGGCTCTGATCTTTTGGGCTGCGATTGCGAATGTGGCAACCTTTCGGGTTATATTTTTAGAATGATCTGCTAGTAAGTCGCAGATCACTGCAGATTGTTGCCATGATGCCCTTTCTTCCAAGAGTGATCCTAGGAAATTTTTCCTAGGATCAATGTACAAGGGGTAACTTAGCAAATAGTGTGTTAGGTCTTCGATTTCCCCTGTGCCACAAATGCAAAGTCATTGGGCATGGGGGATCCCTCTGGATCTTCCCTCCAGCCAGTTTGATGGCATTGTTTGGAATCGTAGGGCTGTAAATGCTTTCCTCAGGACCGCTGACGTTAGGTCTTGAAGATATTGTTGACGATATTGGTCATTTTTTAGCCGAGGATACCAGGTAGAGAAACCTTGCAGTTTGCTAATCTGCAAGTTGTCAGCTGCATCCCTCTCAAAGATTTTGTCTCTAATCGCCTTCTTGTCCAGATGCATTAGAGTATTTATTGACCCATCAAAGTACTGAAGGAGCAAGGCTTGCCAGTATTGTACCCATCCTCCCTGCTTATACTGCTCCATCATGCATTGCTTTGTTATATTCTCGTCCTCCATTCCCAGGAGCCTCTTCCCATATAAGATGTTAAGCTTATGCATTCTGGCCTTAAGTGAGGGAAGATCCAATTCCAGCCTTAACAAGGCAGCTGGAGTCCCAGGGGGAAGGGCTAACAGAGCTCTTGCAAACTTATTCTGAATACATTCAACCTGTTTTGTATTACCCTGTCCCCAAATTTCGGCTCCATATTATAGTTGAGGTAAAATTTTAGCAGTGAAAATCTTTGCTGTGCGGCGTACCAAGGACCCTCCCTTTGTTTTCCCGAAGGCTAGGATTGAGTTTACTGACCTCCATGCAGCTCGTTTGGCTGCCTCAATATATCTCTTCCAATTTCCATTATATGAGAAGTGTATGCCCAGATATTTAAAGCTATGACACTGCTCTATTGAAAGGCCATCCAATTTCCAATTGTGTATTTGTTTCCTTTTGGAAAATACCATTACTTTGGTTTTAGAGTGATTGATCCTCAGCTTCTCTTGTTCGCAAATTCTGCTTAGTGACCTCAAAAGTCTCCTGAGACCTATTTGCGTAGTTGACAGGAGGCCCATATCATCCGCATACAACAAGACTTGGATTCTCCTACTACGTCCTAAGGGAGGGAAGTGGTTGGGGGAGCTCACGTTGAAATTAAACAGAAAGGGTGCTAGCAAACAGCCTTGCCTACCTCCTCTTTTTGTTTCAGTGTTGTTTGATAGTTTGCCTGACAGGCCTAACCTCACTCTTAGGTCTGTTCCCAAGTATAGCTGTTGCAATAATAACAACAGTCATCTATCCACGTTAGTCTTTGGCAACTTTGCCCACAAATGCTGTCTATCAATTAAGGCAAAGGCTGAGGTAAATCCACAAATGCAGTGTATAAGCATCCCTTTGGTTTCTTCAGACTATTTTGGATGAGGTGTGAAAGCACAAAACACTGGTCTGTTGTGCTTCTGCCATGCCAAAATCCAGCCTGTTCTTCTGCAATAATATTATTCTCCTCTGCCCAACTATGTAGTTTATTTAGCAGGAACCTACCATAAATTTTTGACACTACATTCAACAGGCTAATAGGTCTATAATTATGTGGGTCCGCCCTATTGCCTTTTTTGTATAGAGGAACAATCACACTAATTTTCCACCCATTTGGGACCATTCCTGTCTGGTTGATGTATGTAAACAGTCTGGCCAGGATGGGAGCCCACCAGGTGATGTTATATCTAAATAATTCTGGTGGTAGCATATCCTCTCCTGGGGCTTTTCCTGTTTTTAATTTTCGAAGCAGGCCTTCGATTTCTTCTGGAAGAACTGGTGGCCAATCAGGGACGTCAATGGGTCTAGGCACTTCCTCAGCAGTCTCTGGGTCACTGAATATATCTCCAAAATAAGTTTCCCATGTATATGCTGCAATTTGGGAGTCTAGATGAGGTTGTAAGGGCCTTAGCCCTGAATGCACCATATTCCAGAATTTGACCTCCTCCTTTTGCCTAACAGCCAAATCCAATTTTGCCTGTTGAATTCAAATTTCTTCCTTTTCAGTAGGGTTTTATATTGTGAACTAATTTCACTCAGGCTTTTATAGATTTGTTCAGTCCCATTTTTGTTGGCTGCTCTGATGGCCAGGGACAGGATCTTTTTTTGGCTCCTGCATTCTGCATCGAACCAACTTCCCTTACCGGGATTTTTGACTTTAGCTGGTTCTGTATGAATCAGGTGAGGTTTGAGGGAGGTAATAATTTGCTGATAACCCTCTATTGGGTCAATAGTACCTTTGAGTATCTTATCTCTGCAGGTTTCCAGAATAGGTCCATTAAGTTGGTCTATAACCTTATCACTCAAGGGCTCCCACCACTTGAGTCGTCTGGATCCCATGGAAACCAGAGCCAGTGGATAATTATTTTACATTCTGTACTGTTCTACGTCTGTTTTTATGACTAGTTTAATGAGGTGATGGTCACTTTCTGGGCGTATGTCCACTATAAAGGTTTTGATTACAGGCAACAACCCTGGTGAAATTATAAAGTAATCTAGGACACTCCCCCCCCCCTTACTGAGTGATAAGTGTATAGTCTGGATGATTCCTCTAGATGGCTGCCATTCATGATTAGTAATAAATGTTTATAAATTAGTGAGAATAATTCCAGTCCATTCTTGTGAAATTTCACATCTCTTGAGTTCCTACTAAGTGAGAATTGATTCTCCAAATACAACCGAAAATGCTGACCCAGTTCCTCATTTGATTTTCCCATCCTCATGTTAAAATCGCCACCTAAAACAATGTTCATGAGCTAGTGTGTGCCAGTGGCTGGGCTGGTTGGACTACTAGATTGCTCCTCCTTTGCTTTCAATTTAAATTGATGGTTGGAAGACTCCACCTTGCAATCCCATTATATTATTTATTTTATTTATCGTGTCAGTATCAACCAGACAATTAGAATCAAAGAATCAAAGAGTTGGAAGAGTCCTCATGGGCCATCCAGTCCAACCCCCTGCCAAGAAGCAAGAATATTGCATTCAAATTACCCCTGACAGATGGCCATCCAGCTTCTGTTTAAAAGCTTCCAAAGAAGCCTCCACCACACTCTGGGGCAGAGAGTTCCACTGCTGAACAGCTCTCACAGTCAGGAAGTTCTTCCTCATGTTCAGATGGAATCTCCTTTCTTGTAGTTTGAAGCCATTGTTCCGCGTCCTAGTCTCCAGGGAAGCAGAAAACAAGCTTGCTCCCTCCTCCCTGTGTCTTCCTCTCACATATTTATACATGGCTATCATATCTCCTCTCAGCCTTCTCTTCTTCAGGCTAAACATGCCCAGCTCCTTAAGCCGCTCCTCATAGACCCTTGATCATTTTAGTCGCCCTCCTCTGGACACATTCCAGTTTGTCAATATCTCTCTTGAATTGTGGTGCCCAGAATTGGACACAATATTCCAGGTGTGGTCTAACCAGAGCAGAATAGAGGGGTAGCATTACTTCCCTAGATCTAGACACTATGCTCCTGTTGATGCAGGCCAAACTCCCATTGGCTTTTTTTGCCGCCACATCACATTGTTGGCTCATGTTTAACTTGTTGTCCACGAGGACTCCAATATCTTTTTCACACGTACTGCTCTCGAGCCAGGCATTGTCCCCCATTCTGTATCTTTGCATTTCATTTTTTCTGCCTAAGGTGAGTATCTTGCATTTGTCCCTGTTGAACTTCACTTTGTTTTTTTTTTGCCCATCTCTCTAATCTGTCAAGATAGTTTTGAATCCTGCTCCTGTCCTCTGCAGTATTGGCTATCCCTCCCAATTTGGTGTCATCTGCAAACTTGATGATCATGCCTTCTAGCCCTTCATCTAAGTCATTAATAAAGATGTTGAACAGGACCGGGCCCAGGACAGAACCCTACGGCACTTCGCTCATCACTTCTTTCCAAGATGAAGAGGAAGCATTGGTGAGCACCCTCTGGGTTCGTCCATTTAACCAATTACAGATTCATCTCACTGTAGTTTTGCCTAGCCCACATTGGACTAGTTTGTTTGCCAGAAGGTCATGGGGGACCTTGTTGAAGGCCTTACTGAAATCCAGGTACACTACATCCACGGCATCCCCCGCATCTACCCAGCTTGTAACTCTATGGGAAAAAAAAGATCAGATTAGTCTGGCATGACTTGTTTTTGATAAATCCATGTTGACTATTAGCTATGACTGCATTTGTTTCTAAGTGTTTCCAGACCACTTCTTTAACAATCTTTTCCAGAATCTTGCCTGGTATCGACATGAGGCTGACCAGACGGTAATTGTTTATGTCATACTTTTTCCCCTTCTTGAAGATTGGAACTACATTGGCCCTCCTCCAGTCTACTGGAACTTCTCCCGTTCTCCAACAACTCTCAAAGATGATTGCCAGAGGTTTAGAAATGACTTCTGCTAGTTGCTTCAATACTCTTGGGTGTAGTTGATCTGGCCCTGGGGACTTCAACTCATTTAGAGCGGCCAGGTATTCCTGGACGACTTGTTTCCCAATTTGGGGTTGGATGTCCTCTAATCCCTCATCCACTCCATCGTGCTGAGGTTGAAGGTGACTTTCTTTTTGTCAGAAGACCGAGGCAATGAAGGCCTTTTCCCTATCCCCTGTCAGCATTGCCCCATCTTCTCCTCGAAGAGGCCCTATCGCCTCCTTGTTTTTCCTTTTACTACTGACATAAGAAAAGAAGTCCTTTTTATTGTTTTTAATGTCCCTGGCAAGCCTGATCTCGTTTTGTGCTTTAGCCTTGCCGACCTTTTCCCTACAGGTGTTGGCTATTTGTTTGAATTCTTCTTTGGTGATTTCTCCCTTTTTCCACTTCTTGTGCATGTCTCTTTTGTGTCTTAGCACAGTTAGAAGTTCTTTGGACATCCATTCTGGCTTCTTTGCACTTGTCCTATTTTTTCTCTTTGTTGGCACGGTTTGCAATTGCGCCTTGAGTATTTCACTCTTGAGAAATTCCCATCCATCCGTAACTCCCTTGTCTTTTAGTATCTGTGTCCACGGAATGCTGCTCAGCGTTTCCTTCATTTTTTGGAAATCAGCTCTCCTAAAGTCCAAAATGCGGGTTTGACTTGTCTTAGTTTCGGCCTTCCTTTGTACCTCAAATTGCAGGAGCACATGGTCACTTGCCCCTAAGGATCCTACCACTTCGACCGCATCGATCAGGTCCTCCGCATTTGTTAGGATGAGATCAAGAGTAGCCAATCCCCTTGTTGCCTCTTCTACCTTCTGGACCATGAAATTGTCTGCAAGGCAAGCAAGGAATTTGTTGGACCTTGTACTCTTGGCCGAGTTTGTTTTCCAGCAAATATCGGGATAGTTGAAATCGCCCATGACTACTACATCTCTTCTCTGTGCCTGTTTGGTCAACTGTTGGCAGAAGACTTCATCAAGTTCTTCCTCCTGGCTTGGGGGTCTGTAGTAGATGCCTACAACGACATCTTTTTGAGTCCCAGTTCCCTTGATTCTTATCCAGATGATTTCAAGCTGGTTTCCCAGATTGCTGTCTTGAATCTCTTCTGCAGCATAAGAGTTTTTGACATATAAGGCTACTCCGCCTCCTCTCCCCTTTGTTCGGTTTCTGTGAAAGAGGTTATACCCCTCGATATCTACATTCCAGCAATAGGAGTCATCCCACCAGGTTTCAGTGATCCCTATGATATCATATTTGTGGTGTTGTGATAAAAGTTGGAGTTCGTCTTGTTTATTTCCCATGCTCTGTGCATTAGTGTAAAGACATGTGAGCCCCTGAGATCTTCCCTTGATCTGTTTAATTGGGATTATTGTGCTTTTGGTACTTGGTCCTTGTTGTGTTTGTGCAGCCCTCCGTTTAGCCTTCTGGCGATTTGCAGACATTATGGGTAAAGTAGTGTTCGCAAGGCTGTTGTCCCCCTCCCCCGGTGGACCTAGTTTAAAGTGCGTCTAATGAGGTTTGCGAGTCTGTGAGCAAAAAGGTGTTTTCCTACTTGTGTGAAATGCACCCCATCCCTTGCCAGTAGGCCATCCTCCTGGAAAAGCAGGCCATGGTCGAGGAAGCCAAAGCGTTCCTCCTGACACCATTTTCTAAGCCAGTCATTGACCTGTACTATTTTTCTGGCTCTTGTGGGTCCGTGTCTTACAACAGGGAGGAGGGATGAAAAGACCACCTGTACATTACATTCTTTTAGCTTTGCTCCTAGAGCTCGAAAATCATTTGTGATCTTTTGAAACGTATGCCTTGCAGTATCATTGGTTCCTACATGAATCAACATGAGGGGAGGACGGTGATGGGGCTTGAGGAGCCTGGTGAGCCTCTGAGTGATATGGTGTATTTTTGCCCCCGGTAGGCAGCATATTTCTCGAGCCATCCCATCCGGTCTGGAAATGACAGCTTCCCTTCCTCTAAGGAGGGAGTCGCCTACTACCAAGACCTGTTTACTTTCGGGAATGACAGGGCCTCTTTTGTGCAATGTAGTGTGTAGGTCTCCAGAAAAGTGATCTTGTTGGTGTGAATTGTGTAGGTGAAAAGTGTTGTCCTCCTCCTCGACATCCCCGGTGCATTCGTCAAGGACAATCCATTGAGATTCGTCCAAGAGCCTATGGTACTCCTGTATGTGTTCCTGTTGCACCTGGTCTATGGTTGGGGATGGTACACCTGCACGATTGTGCAAGTGTGAATGTTGTGAAGTGTTGTCCCAGTCAGGGCTATCCCCTGCACACTGATCAAGGATGAGCCACTGATCAGTATCTAAGCCATTCTGGTCTTCCCCAATATGTTGTGTTTCTTGGTCAGGTGATAGTTGTGTGAGAATTTGGAATCTATTGTGTAACTGCAGCTGAGCGGAAGTATTCTGAGGAGGCTTCCGGGTCCTATGTGTCCTTCTAAGGGTGACATTTCTCCAAGCCTGGGGGTTGTCCACATCTGAGGTGCTGTTCTCTTGAGCCTCCCCGTAGTGTTGGTGTGATATGGGCTGCGTTTCTAGGACAGTGTGGTGTGTGGTGTCTAAGAACAGCTCAAGTTCCTGAATGTCCTTAAGGGTCTTAATACGGTCCTCGAGTTGCCAGATCCTGTGTTCCATGCGAGTGATCTGTTTACACTTGGGGCAGATGTAATTGAGTAATTGTAGTGTGAAAAAGCTGAACATGCCACAGCTTGTGCATGAGACGGGAAGTTTTCGTGTTTGTTCCATCTGGAGGTTGCTAATTACTTCCTCTTGGTGTGTGTTTTATGTTGTTGTCTGTATGCAGGGGTGAAAGTATAGGTTACTGAGTGTACGGGTTCTGAGTGACACTGGTTTATATAGGATAACCAGGAAGCCCCGCCTCTCAAACAAAGCAGTTAATTTTTAAACTCAGGAAGCCCCGTGTAAAGATCCCTTACCTTTTTCTGCCTGGATGTCAGGGCCTAGAAGAAGTCTGCCAGCTAGTTTGCAGCTTAGGTGGGCCTGGCAAAAGCAGCAGTAGCCATTTTAAATCAGGGAAGGCACCATTTTAGAGAGGGGGAGTGTCTTAGGCCCGAGTCAGCATGAGAACGGCCAGGATTGGTTTAGGAAAAGGGGCGGAGTGTAGAGAGACTTGGAGGGGAAAAGAGCCTTTTCAGTGAGAAAGAGAGGGAGTTGGAGATTAGAGTAGGGAGAGAAAGGGTATTTTAGAAGTTCGTGCTTGAGATAGTTTAGGAGAAGGCAGTTTGCCATAGGTTTGCCAGCAAAGTCAGCTGAAGCAAACTGGAACAGCTATGAGGGGAAACATAGCTGGATTGTAGTTAGTTAGGCCATAGTTTAGGGTAGCTAAGCTACAGAATTAATCCTGACAGAGATTCTGTTCCTGTTAGGTTTGCTTGTTTAGAAAGAGAAGAAAATCTCTGTATTGTAACAAAGACAGAACCATTATATGTAACCATTACGCATTTCAAGACAAAAGCCAAAATTTCTCTGTAACAACCAAGATATTAAACAGCACTTACTTTCTTGTGTTTTTATCAATAAACTTTCATCGATTATTCAAAATTTTAAAAGCCTGAGTCAAGTGTGCCTTTGTGGCTATAGTTCCTTAAACAGCCTGAACTGTTTTTTTTTTAAAGAAGAAATAATAAGACACAGTGCTTGGTGGTCTTAAAAACATCTTTAATATTTTGGGCAGCTAGAGTGTTCCCTTGCGTCACAGATTGGTGGCAGAGGTTGCGGGATTGATCGATTTGCGATCCATATCTTTATATTGGTGGCAGCAATGCGGGATTGATCAATAGCAATATCTTTAAACAAAGCAGCACTGAAAGCAGTTAAATTTAAACAAAGCTTATCCTGAAGCAGAAGGAAACAAAATGGATTCCTGCTTCCTCAACTTCTGTGGAAAGCCCAGCTGCCCCTTGGGTTCAGACGCTGGTTTATATAGGATAACCAGGAAGCCCCGCCTCTCAAACAAAGCAGTTAATCTTTAAACTCAGGAAGCCCCGCCTCTCAAACAAAGCAGTTAATTTTTAAACTCAGGAAGCCCCGCCTCTCAAACAAAGCAGCACTGAAAGCAGTTAAATTTAAACAAAGCTTATCCTGAAGCAGAAGGAAACAAAATGGATTCCTGCTTCCTCAACTTCTGTGGAAAGCCCAGCTGCCCCTTGGGTTCAGACGCTGGTTTATATAGGATAACCAGGAAGCCCCGATCTGTCGGCAAAGCAGATAAGGTGGGGGTCAGTATTTCAGCAGGTTTGATTTCAAACTCAGATTTTTCAAGGGGAAGGAAAATGTTCTGGTGGATGCATTGTCTTGGATGCCGCAACATGAAGGGGAGAGGCAAGGACAATGCGGAAGTATCTTCTCAGAACAGCAATGGGGTCTGGCAGTACAAACCCGGGCACCCCCACCTTATCTGCTTTGCCGACAGACCGCCCTCTTCTAGTTTTTCCCCCTTCCTACGCTTGCGGTCAGCAAATAGTTTGTATTTCTTTTGGGCCTCCCGTAAAGCTTTTGTCACTTCATCCCACCCAGATCTGATCTTTTCCGGCCATTCCCCACTACATAGGAATTCCTCCTCCTTCCACTCTGGTAGCCTCGGCAAAGGGGCCACTTCTTGACTGTAAATTATTTCAAACGGGGACTTTCTGGTTGTTGAATGAGGGGCTCCATTAAATGCTACTTCTGCAAATGGGAGGAGTTCTGCCCAGTCGTTTTGAAGACAGTTAAAGTATTTCCTCAGGAAGTGCCCCAACGCTTGCTGCATACTCTCGACCCCCCATTCATCATGGGATGAAAAGCAGAGCTCAAACTCCTTTCTGCTCCCCAACAATTGCATGAATCTCCCCCAAAGCTTAGCAGTGAATTGAACACCTCTATCGCTAATGACTTGATCCGGACAGCCATGTAAACGATATATGTGTTTTATAAACAGTTCTGCGAGCTTTTCCACTGATGGGAGTTTGGGTAGCGCATGAAACTCCAGGGGTTTCTGGTAACACTGATTATCTAGACCCGGCACAGTCTGGCTTCAGGCCGGGACATGGAACTGAGACAGCCTTGGTCGCCTTGGTAGATGATCTACGCAGGGAACTAGACAGGGGGAGTGTGTCCCTGTTGGTTCTGCTGGACCTCTCAGCGGCCTTCGATACCGTCGATCACGGTATCCTTCTGGGTCGCCTCATGGACATGGGGCTCGGAGGCACTGCTCTGCGGTGGCTTCGATCCTTCCTTGAGGGACGGACCCAGAAGGTGTCATTGGGTGACACCTGTTTGACTCCACAACCGTTGTTGTGTGGAGTCCCACAGGGTTCAATTCTGTCCCCGATGTTATTTAACATCTACATGAAGCCGCTGGGAGAGATCATTCGGAGTTTTGGACTAAGATGTTATCTCTATGCAGATGATGTCCAAATCTGTCACTCCTTTCCACCTGTCACCAAGGAGGCTGTCGACACCTTGAACCGGTGTTTAGCCGCTGTGTCGGACTGGATGAGAGCTAACAAATTGAAATTGAATCCAGACAAGACAGAGGTCCTACTGGTCAGTCGCAAGGCCGAACAGGGTATAGGGTTACAGCCTGTGTTAGACGGGGTTACACTCCCCCTGAAGACGCAGGTTCGTAGCTTGGGAGTGATCCTGGACTCATCGCTGAGCCTGGAACCCCAGGTCTCAGTGGTGGCCGGGAGAGCTTTCGCACAATTAAAACTTGTGTGCCAGCTGCGCCCGTACCTTGGGAAGTCTGATCTGGCCACGGTGGTCCACGCTCTTGTCACATCCCGGTTGGATTACTGCAACGCACTCTACGTGGGGTTGCCTTTGAAGACTGCTCGGAAACTCCAACTAGTCCAGCGAGAAGCAGCCAGATTGCTCACCGGAGCAGCATACAGGGAGCATACCACCCCCCTGTTGCGCCAGCTCCACTGGCTGCCAATCCAATTCCGAGCACAATTCAAAGTGCTGGTTTTGCCCTACAAAAGCCTATACGGTTCCGGCCCAGTGTATTTGTCCGAACGGATCTCCCTCTACATCCCACCTCGAAGCTTAAGATTTTCTGGGGAGGCCCTGCTCTCGACCCCGCCACTCTCACAAGTGAGGTTGGCGGGGACGAGGAGCAGGGCCTTCTCGGTGGTGGCCCCCCACCTGTGGAACTCACTCCCCGGGGAGATTAGATCGGCGACCTCCCTCCTGGCATTCAGGAAAAAAGCTAAAGACCTGGATTTGGGACCAAGCCTTTGGACACGCTGGCAGTTAAATTAAGGATCTGACGACAGACAAGGACAATGGAGTGGAATGGATATATGGACTCTGTACCCGAGCATGAGACTGTCTTAATATTTTATTAAGCGCTGATGTTTTTAATTCTAATTGTTGAATTGCTTATTGCTTTTTGTATTTGTATTACTGTCAATTGTTAGGCATTTAATTATGCCTCCTCTGTAAGCCGCCCTGAGTCCCCCCCGGGGTGAGAAGGGCGGGGTATAAGTAAATGAAATTAAATAAATAAATAAATAAATGTGCCTACTTGGAAAATAAATCTAGAACTGTCCAAATGTAACGTTGCCCCCTACTGACAGAAAGTTCGTCCACAAAGTCCATAGCAACACAGCTCCAGGGTTCTGCCACCTTTTGCAACAACCCCATGGGTTTCCCTGTAGCGATTTTGTTTCTGGTGCATAGGTCATATTGAGAAAGGTATGATTTTGTATCCCCTCTCATCCCTGGCCACCAACATTGCCGTGCCAACAGTTTCATTGTTTTGGTGACCCCCAAGTGTCCTGCATCTTTATTATCATGATAGCGTATCATCATCTTTTCCCGCAGATTCTTGGGGATTTACAATTTCCTGTTTACAAATCCCAGTCCATCTTTCCACTCCACCTTTTTTTTATTTCCTTCTAGCCAACTGTCCCCCTGGTATGTTTGTTTAAGTTCCTCCTCCCATCCTTCACCTCCTGCTGCTATTCCCGTGAACTTTTGACTCGGCACTGTCTGTGCCCGGGTTTGTACTGCCAGACCCCATTGCTGTTCTGAGTAGATACTTCCGTATTGTCCTTGCCTCTCCCCTTCATGTTGCGGCATCCAAGACAATGCATCCGCCAGAACATTTTCCTTCCTCTTGAAAAATCTGAGTTTGAAATCAAACCTGCTGAAATACTGACCCCCACCTTATCTGCTTTGCCGACAACTTTCGGGGCAAGGTAATATATTGCAAATTTTTGTGGTCAGTGCACACTTCAATAGGGATACCGCTCCCTTCCAACAAATGTCTCCAATTTTCCAATGCTTTCAATATAGCCAATGCTTCCTTTTCCCATATTGGCCAATTCCTTTCTGACTCACTAAACTTCCTTGACAAGAACCCACATGGCTTCAACCTGCCCTCCGAGTCCTTCTGCATCAATACCGCCCCGTATGCCCAGTCCGAGGCATCGCAATGAATTATAAACTGCTTGTTTGTGTCTGGGTGGATCAGTATCGGCTCTTCTGTGAATCTACTATTTATTCTCTCAAAAGCCTCTTGGCATTCCGTTGACCAAGCCAGTTTCACTCCCTGAGATTTCACCTTGGCTGTCTCGCCCCTCCCTTTGGTTTTCAACAACTCTGTGAGTGGCAGTGTAAGTTGGGCAAAGTCTCTTATGAAAGTCCTATAAAAGTTCGCAAACCCCAAAAAGGATTGTAGTTGCCTGCGCGTCTTTGGGGGTTCCCAATATTTTGCATCCTCCACTTTGGCGGGGTCCATTGCGATGCCCTTGTGTGAAATTCTGTACCCCAGGAAGTCGATTTGCCTTTTATTGAACTCATACTCGAGGAGTGTATAGCTTTCCCTCTCAGTCTCTGGAGCACTTCCCTCACTAACTTTACGTGCTCAGCCTCATTCCTATTAAATATAATAATGTCATCAATAAAAGAAAACACACCTCTATATAGCAGTGGAGGCAGCACCTCATTGATCATCTGTATGAATGCCTCTCCCCTCCTTTTAGTCCGTATGGGCACACACAAGAGTTGAATAATCCGAGAGTGCAGAAAAAAGCCGTCTTTCACCTATCCTTTGGCTTTATCCGTATTTTATGGTAGGCTTCAACCAAATCAAGTTTTGTGAATATTTTCCCTTCCGACAATTGCGATAGCAAGTCTTTGGTTAGTGGCAATGGGTAGCTGGTGGCAGTGCTGACGGCATTCAGTCCTCTATAGTCCACACACAGCCTCAGCGACCCATCCTTCTTTCGCCTGAATAGCACTGGGGCTCCCAAAGGGGATTCTGATGGTTCTATAAAGCCTCGGGCTAGGTTTTTATCTATATATTTCCTCAGTTCCTCCATTTCTTTCGCTGACATAGGGTACAACTTCCTTTTTGGAAGTTCAGCATTTTTATTCAGTTCAATCCTCACTTCCACTCTCCTCTTGGGGGGAAATTTATCTGCCTCCTTTTCGTCAAATACATCCACAAAGTCTTGGTATTCTGGGGGAAGGTCCTTAGCCAATTCCACCAGTTTACTTTGGTTTTCCTCCCCTCGACTACATCCCTCTCTTGGGGTCTCTCGGAAATGCATACTTCTATCTCTCCAATTGATTTTGGGGTTTAATTTCTTTAGCCATGGCATTCCTAGAATTACGTTATACGTAGCCATGTGGGAGATTACACATGTTATTTCTCCTTCCCAGTGGGCTATTCTGCACATCACATTCTCTACACCAAACTTTGCTAGGGCCCCTGATGCTACCGACCCATCTAATTGGGGATTGCAGGGTCACTTTCTTGCACCCTAGTTCTTCTGCCGGCTCTGGAGTGATTATGTTCCTGGGACATCCACAATCAATAAATGCTTTACAGCTAGCCCATTTGTCCTCCCCCTCCAGCTTTATAGGGAATACTAGCATTCCTTGGTCGTGACTCACCAAACCCCCTGCCGGGGCCCCAAGGGGAATATCTTCTTCTGTCCACTTTCCAGCAACAGGCTTTGCTTTGGGCTGAGGGGCCCCTCCTCCCTTCCGCTGCCAGCAATTGGCTGCTTTGTGGCCTAAGCAGCCACAGACAAAGTATCAGCTTCGTTTCTCTTTCGGCTCTCCTCTCCCGGCTGGTCCCTTTTCCAGTCTCCAGCCTTCCTCCTTCTGGCGAGCATGCTGCGGTGTTGATCCCCGATGTCGTCGAACCTGGGCCAGCCTTGTCTCGATGCGTCCTGCCAATTGTATCCACCCCTGGAGCCGTCTCTGGGTCATTGCGGTGCAAAGCCCAAGAAAGTATCTCCTTTCTTAGTTCTTCCTTAAACAGTTCGATTTTTGTAATTTCTGACCATTCTGGAACTTTTTCGGCCAGACACCGGAATTCCTCAGCATATTCTGACACTGGTCTTTGGCCTTGAGATATGGTTTTCAGTTTGTTCCTCGCCCTGACTCGCTCGAGTGGGTCTCGGAAGCGCGCTTCCAGGGCGGCTAGGAACCTTCTCATCGATCCCAGGCATGAATCATGTCTTGCATGGAGCTGGACGTACC
Source organism: Anolis sagrei (assembly GCF_037176765.1). Lineage (NCBI taxonomy): Eukaryota > Metazoa > Chordata > Lepidosauria > Squamata > Anolidae > Anolis > Anolis sagrei. Next base: position 57,685,821 of record NC_090026.1, read on the forward strand.
AGCTTGCTGCTCCTCTCCTCAATACTTCGCCCACAGCCTGCACCCGGCTGGCTTCCGATCTGAAGGTAGGTGCGTTGTCTTCCATGTAGCCCCTCACCATGGTTAGGAAGAAATCTAGTTCCTCAGCTTCTTCTCTGAACTCGATTCTTCATTCCCCCCTTCTCTGCTGGGGAACTAGTGGTTGTACCTCTCGGGCATCTGCATGCGGTGGCCCTCCCTGGAGCCCTTGTTGCTCCGGGGGCAATCCTCGTAGCCCTGTGCCACGCCCGGCTCCGGCCAGGGGCACCAGGGGTGTAGTTTGGTGGGTGAGTGTGGCTCCCCGCGGCCTCTCCCCCTCCTTGTCGCTCTCCACTCCTCGCCTTCAGCTCGTCTGGGTTTTAGGACGGGCTCCGGTTTCCCGATCGCCCCTTTCGCTTGCGCTCCATAGCGACTCCGTCTGGGGCTGTACTTCCTCCACCAGAGGAGCCAAGCGTTCCATCACTCTTGTCATAACAACGAGGGTGGTTTCCATGGCCATCACTTTCCGCTCCAGATACTCCATTCTCTGGGAGGAGGGGAAATCCAGGTCGCTGCTTCCCCTCACGACATCTACCGGCCCCTTCACTTGTTTCTGGGTTACCCCATTGGGCCGGGCATAAGCAGTAGACGATGCCAAAGCCATTACCCTTTCGAGCTCCACTTCTGGTTCCTCAAAAGGGGATCACTGCTCACCCCCTTCTGCTCCGAGGATGGGATTCTCCTCCTCCTTCAAAACGTCTTCTTCATGCATAGTGGTACCTCACCGTGAATGCGACATAGTGCGGCAATCTCGGCTTAAATGTCAGCTCACAACAGCTGTTTCCAATGAAGACACGGGACTGCACTCTGGTGTCAAAGAGAATCTTTACTACTGGATACATAGACATGTGAAAAACTGAGATTGACCAGCAGTCGCTGGTCGCTCCTTATATACACTCCCCCTCACTTGAAAGTACAATTCCCACCAAATTGAAACCCGGCGCAATATTCCCGCCACACTGTAAGCTGTTGTCTTCCAAGGTCGACAGCTGCAGAGTTCTTATCAATGTCTTATGTCAGGACCCTAGTTTTCAGCGCCAAAACTGCGGGCCTGGAAACTGGATCCTGACACACTTTTTGTTGTTTTTAATATCCCTAGTAAGCCTGAACTCGTTTTTGCTTTAGCCTTGCGGACCTTTTCCTTACAGGTGTTGGCTATTTGTTACAAGTCAGCAACACATATTTTCATGGTTTCATCTTTCATGTTGAAATTGTCCACATGCTTGTGAATGGCTTTTCTGTGTAATCTGACATAGTAGTTGTTAGTGTGGTTCAGCATTTCTGTGTTCTGAAATGCTCTGTCCAAGTTGGTTCATCAGGTGCCCTGCCATGGTTGACTTCTCAGATTGAATTAGTCTGCAGTGCCTTTCATGTTCCTTGATTTGTGTTTGGTCACTTCGTTTGGTGGTCCCTATATAGACTTGTCCACAGCTGCATGTAAACGGTAGACTCCTGTAGAGGTGAGAGGACTTGTCCTTTATTGGATTTTCTTAGTGGATAGTTTGTAGGTTGTGTTTCTTCATCAGGTTTATTTATTTATTTCAGTTACTTCTACCCCGCCCTTCTCACCCCCGAGGGGGGACTCAGGGCGGCTTACAAACGAAGGCTATACAATGCCTATATCAGTTATACAAACATACATAAAAGCAATTTAAACAATTAACAGATTAAAAACATCAATACCTAGTAAACAGTCTCATGCTCAGTGTTCAGAGTTCCGTACATCCATTCCATTCCGTCAGTTCCTGTTTATCGTCGGGTCTTTCCTTTAGCTTCCAGAATGTCCAAAAGCTTGGTCCCAAATCCAGGTCTTCAGTTTTTTTCTGAACGATAAAAGGGAAGTCGCTGATCTAATCTCCCCGGGGAGTGCATTCCACAGGTGAGGGGCCACCACTGAGAATGCCCTGCTCCTCGTCCCCGCCAGCCTCACTTGTGATAGCGGCGGGGTCGAGAGCAGGGCCTCCCCAGAAGATCTTAAACACCGAGGTGGGACGTAGAGGGAGATCCGTTCGGACAAATACACTGGGCCAGAACCGTATAGGGTTTTGTAGGTCAAAACCAGCACTTTGAATTGTGCTCGGAATTGGATCGGCAGCCAGTGGAGCTGACATAGCAGGGGGGTAGTATGCTCCCTGTATGCTGCTCCGGTGAGCAATCTGGCTGCCTCTCGCTGGACTAGTTGGAGTTTCCGAGCAGTCTTCAAAGGCAACCCAACGTAGAGCGCGTTGCAGTAATCCAACCGGGATGTAACAAGAGTGTGGACCACCGTGGCCAGATCTGACTTCCCAAGGTACGGGCGCAGCTGGCACACACGTTTTAATTGTGCGAAAGCTCTCCCAGCCACCGCTGAGACCTGGGGTTCCAGGCTCAGCGATGAATCCAGGTTGACTCCCAAGCTGCGAACCTGTGTCTTCAGGGGGAGTGTAACCCCGTCTAACACAGGCTGTAACCCTATGCCCTGTTCGGCCTTACGACTGACCAGTAGGATCTCTGTCTTGTCTGGATTCAATTTCAATTTGTTAGCTCTCATCCAGTGCCGGATCTAGATAATCAGTGTCTACCAGAAACCCCTGGAGTTGTGTTGCCACCACATGTTCCATGACTTTGCCCAAGTAGGGGAGATTGGAGACTGGCCGATAGTTGTCGAATTGAGTGGGATCCAGTGATGGTTTCTTCAACAGCGGTTTTATGATAGCTTGTTTTAAGCTTGCTGTAAACTTTCCTTCCTGTAGGGAGGCATTAACCATCACCTTCTCCCACTCTGCCAAACCCCCTCTGGCTTCTTTTATCAGCCAGGATGGGCAGGAGTGTAGGATGCATGTGGTAGGTCGCACCTCTCCAAGGATCCTGTCCACATCCTCAAGCTGAACCAATTGAAAAGAATCCAACAAAACTGACAAGCAGATGCTCTCATTACATCCCCAGAGACTGCCGTTAACATGACATCAAAACCCGACCAAATCCGCTCAATTTTATCCGCGAAAAATCGAGCAAATGCTTCACAGCGAGCCACCGAGTTATCCGTGGCGTCCCTTAGGTTCCCTAAGCGGTCAGTAGTTCCCTTGATGTATGCTAAGAACACTTTTGGATCCTTGTCTTTACTCTTGTTGCTTATTCTTGGTCTTGTAGCTCTTCTGGTTTCTCTGGTGGAGTATCCATTGGCCTGTAGAATCTGTCTGCTAAAAATTGGTTGCTAGTGGATGGCATTCTGTTGGCTACTAATGTGAGCAACCCAAATGACTGAATCAACTGACAAGTTTACTCAAGCAGTATAGCATTGTTGAGCTGCTTCATAGGACAATACCAAATAAGATACCTTGTGGCATCACAATGGTTGATATTACCCATAGTGTCCATCAGGTGATGTCTGTGTATACACTGGACTCCCTGATTCTTTGAAGAATATGTTCATAATGAGTAAAATGTTGGCCTTGTGAAAATAAAATCAGTTGCTCTTCTGCTGAATATATTGATCCTAGGTCAAATTTTCCTAAAATTGTTTATTCCGCTCTTGATTCTTATTTTCTGTATTCCACTTGCTTATGATTACACCAAGTTTTGTTTGGGTGTGTTTTTGATTTCCTCCTGGACTCCACTATAGAATTGTTAAGTTGCCTCTGCCTCCTCCTCCTCCTCCTCCTCCTCCTCCTCCTCCTCCTCCTTTTTCTTCTTCTGTCCTTGCAGCATAAACATCATTATAGTTCTTTGATAAGAGTTCATTGAAGTCTTCTTGATACAATTCACTCAAATTTTGCATTATATCGATTCACTCCTTTTATATCTTGCCTCACTATTGATGACACCCCATTTTATCATTAGATTTTCATTTCCTGAGTAAAAACACCATCTATTCCTGAGTAAAATACTGACTGTAGTTCATAAACCCCAAGTATTGCAATGTTCTGGCCTGCAGCTCTCTAAAGACAAAATTACCTCACAGGGAGGCTGGAAGGTTAAATTTCCTTCTATTTTTCAAAGCATACAATACAGTTGCAAGGCAAAGTTTCATCTGAAAGTTGTTATCCTCTCACATCCTCATATCCTTCACCCTGCCCCCCCCCCTTGACTGTGCCCACCCCATTTTCATGGAAACACTTTGTCCTGGTCAGTTCTTGCATCAGGTGTGCTACTGGCCAAAGCATGACCTACTTCCATGGTTCCCCACAACACCAGGAAAGGAAGTCATGACATGCTCATATGTTCCAATTCTCCTTTTACTATGTTTAGCTTTTCACATTCCATGTTCTTATTATGTCTTTACAACTTCAGACTTTTATTTCACCTCTGAGCGCATTTCCATCTGAATGTTCTCTCAGCATGTCTAGTTGCATCACTAGTCACAGCACTGCTCATAGTTATCCTCTCCTGTTCTCCAGTAGCTTCTTGAATCTGGAAGTCTCATCTTCTAGCACTATCTCTTGTTTCATTTTTCATTCTCTCATCATCAGGGTTTGTGGAAAAGACGTTCAAAAGGGGTTTACCATGCCTCCTTCAGCATAGTACTAAGAATTGTTAACTAGAGTTCCTTCGTTGTTATCTCTGAGAGATTTTCACCCTCCATACACAGATTATTTATTTATTTATTTATTTATTTGACTTGTATACCGCTGCTCCCAATTTGGCTCGGAGCTGTTTACAACAGTAGATTAAAACAATACAATTAACTTTAAAATACAATAAAAACAAGAACAGACATAGTCCCGAGTTATTCATCCATCGAAAGCTTGTCGGAAGAGAAAGGTTTTACAGGATTTTCGAAAAGCAAGTAGGTCTCGGATAGATCGGGTTTCAATTGGCAAGGCATTCCATAAATAAGGGGCTAGAATTGAGAAGGCTCTCTGCCTAGTAGAGGACAGATTATAAGTCCGGATGTTGGAGACTTCAAACAAATTCTGGTTTTCGGAGCGAAGTAATCTCTGGGGTTGGTAGGGGGATAAGCGGGCCCTCGGGTACGCCGGCCCCAGACCATATAAGGCCCTAAAGGTTAATACCAGCACCTTGAAAGCAATCTGGTACTCAATCGGTAGCCAGTGCAGCTGTTGTAGAATTGGGGTGATACGACAACTCGCCGGCACCCCAGCGAGAAGACGAGCCGCCGCCTTTTGCACCAGCTTCAGTTTCCGGATCACTGACAAAGGAAGGCCAATGTAGAGGGCGTTACAGTAGTCAAGCCTCGAGATGACCGTCTCCTGGATCACCGTAGCCAGGTTGTTCCTAGATAGGTAGGGAGCCAGTCGCCTAGCCTGACGTAGATGGAAAAATGCAGATCTGCTCACAGCAGACACCTGGGCCTCCATTGTGAGCAGAGAGTCCAATAAGACACCAAGACTTTTTACAGAAGGTGACGGACGTAGTGTCTCTCCATCCAGGGTAGGCAGCTGGATCTCCCTCCCACCTGGACTGCTCAGCCAAAGGATCTCCGTCTTCGCTGGGTTCACCCTCAACCTGCTGGCACGCAACCATCCAGTAACGGCCTCAAGGCACTGAGGGAAATTCTCGGGTACAGAGTCCGGCCGGCCCTCCATCCTCAGAATGAACTGAGTGTCATCAGCGTACTGGTGGCACTCAAGCCCAAAGCTCCGCACTAGTCGGGCAAGCGGTCGCATATAGATGTTAAACAATAGAGGAGAGAGAATAGCTCCATGCGGGTTCCCGCAAGTTAGCGGAGATCTCTCAGAAACCATCCCTCCCCTCACCACACGCTGTCCCCGATTCTGGAGGAAGGAGGACACCCATTTAAGGGGTATCCTCCTAACCCCAGTCATGGCTAGGCGTTGGGTCAATAGATTGTGATCGACCGTATCAAATGCTGCTGTGAGGTCCAATAACACAAGCAGCGCTTATCCGCCTTGATCCATCTGGCAGCGAAGCTGATCTGTGATGGCAACTAGTACAGTCTCCATCCCGTGCCCCCTACGGAAGCCGGACTGGAAGGGATCAAGTCCAGCTGTTTCATTAAGGAACTGCTGCAACTGTTCCGCTGCTGCCCTTTCAACCACCTTGCCCAGAAACGGAAGGTTTGAGACTGGGCGGTAGCTAGAGGGAACCGAACGATCTAAGTCTGGTTTTTTTCCGCAGCGGAGATACCATCGCCTCTTTTAAATCTTCTGGGAAAAACTCCTTGCTCAAGGGAACTATTTATTATATTCAACAGAGGTTCACGTAATCCCTCCAGGCAAGATTTTACTAGCCAAGAGGGACATGGATCAAGGGAGCAGGTGGTCGGCCTAGTTGCAGTCAGGATCCTATCGACAGCCTCTGCATCCAGCGGGGTAAACCGGTCGAGGATGTGCCCAACGAGTGGCCACGGAGTCTCAAGTTCACTTACTGTATCAATCGTGGCAGGGAGATCCCGGCGGAGAAGCGAGATCTTGTCTGCGAAGTAGCTCTGGAAAACCTCAGCAGAAGGGGCCAGATCATTATTGTTTGGGACAGAAGGGATTGTTGTCAGGGATCTAATAATCTTAAATAATTGTGCTGGGTGTGAGCTCACAGACGCTATCAAGGAAACATAATAAGATTTTTTGGCCTTGGTGATAGCATGCTCATAAAGCTCTCTAAAATTCTTATAAGCTGATTCCGATTCCCCATCACAGAGTTCCCGCCACACGACCTCTAGCTGTCTCTTTTCCCGTTTCATCGCACAGAGCTCCTCAGTGAACCAAGGAGACCGATTCTTATGGGGTCGGAGAGGGCTTCTAGGGGCGGTCTAGGGGAGATTCTAACAGGTTAAATTATGAAGCAATATATAAAAACTTTTCCTTCTTTCTTTTTTCTTTTTTTACAAAGTTTAGAACTGGCTCCCAGTCCAGAAATGTGTGTAGGGCTTTTTGTGTGCATCTGAATATTGAAAGTGTTTTTTCATGCACAAAACCAAGTTTCCTTTTATTTCAATGAATGTTAATTAATTCCGCCTTACAGAACTGTTTCTGCTCATTGGATTTGAAAGCTTCCTTGCATGAACCTCTTACTTCAATTCCTTTCACAACATATTGTCAGACTTTCAGTCCAGTCTTTAAGCCATTGTAATGCATGGGACCTCTTTTTAGCCATTTTGGTCCATCTGATTTCAGGTTTAAGACTGTTGCCATGTCACATACCCCACTTTCAGTTCAGCTTCAGCTACTGGATGGATGGTCTGTCATGGTTTTGTAGAATTTTGTAAGGCATTGAGAAATGTGGTTGTTGTAGTCCAAAGACATCTTCTGAAGGGCCACATTCTTCTCACCCTTTGGACACAATATTGTACTGCTTCCTTTCATAGACTTTTTGAGAATAATATGTAGAACTTCCACTTAGAATAAACAGTTCTTCTCCTGTCCTGCACCACCTCTGACTATAATAAATTATTTTGGATCCTTTTCTACTGAAATGTTTAAATTACATTGTTTAATAGCAAAATTGTGTTGTTGGAAATTTATAATGGTTATAAACATTTGTTAGAGGTGTTGGAGGAAAATTTGGAGAGTGGACAACAAGAAGATTAAACCAGTCCATAATCCAGGGAATAAAGCCCAACTGCTCATTGAAGAGAAGAATATTAAAGGCAAAGAACAAGCCCTATGAGGAGCGGCTTAAGGAGCTGGGCATGTTTAGCCTGAAGAAGAGAAGGTTGAGAGGAGACATGATAGCCATGTATAAATATGTGGGAGGAAGTCATGGGGAGGAAAGAGCAAGCTTGTTTTCTGCTGCCCTGGAGACTAGTACATGGAACAATGGCTCAAAATTCAAGAAAGGAGATCCCACCTGAACATTAGGAAGAACTTCCTGACTGTGAGAGCTGTTCAGCAGTGAAACTCTCTGTGGTGGAGGTTCTTTCTTTGGAAGCTTTTAAACAGAGGCTGGATGGCCATCTGTCCGGGTGCTTTAAATGCGATTTTCCTGCTTCTTGACAAGGGATGGCCCATGAGGTCTCTTCCAACTATGATTCTAAGTGACTGACTCGACCTTGAAGGAGCTGGGGGTGGGGACTGCCAACAGGAAACTCTGGTGTGGTCTAGTCCATGAGGTCATGAAGAGTCGGAAGCGACTGAATAAATAAACAATATAAACATTTATGGAGCATGAGAGTATGATTTAGAAATTATGATTGTATTGGTAGAATTGCCAGGTGCTTTAAATGAGCCCTTTTGATGTTTTTTTTTAAAGTAAAACTGGAGATAGCAGAATATAAAACCATAAATTAAAAAACACTGTAAAATATAAAAATCCTGTAACATCTAAATAAAGATTAAGATTAAGCAAAACAAAGGTTCAGAGATTGTAAAAGCACTAAAATAATTTATTAAAAACTAGCTTGGGGACCTGGCGCTGCCCAGGTTATTTGAGAAAGGAATTGTCCATCAAGTTTGGTCTTTATCAGTTATTTATATGGCTCGCAGTGCTCTTAGTGAGTTAGTGAAGGTACTGCGAGACCTATCATCTGTGGTCCATCCTCCTCCAAACTGCGCCAGGATGGAGAGTGGGTGATGGGGACTCTGCATGCCAATTTTGGTCTTGATCAGTCATTGGATGAGGTTTGCAGCGGTCTCAGGAAGTGAGTGAAGTTACTTCAAGTCCCATCATCCATGGTCCATCCTCCTCCAAACTGCAGTAGGATGTAGAATGGGTCATGGGTGCTCTGTGTGCCAAGTTTGGTATTTATTGGTCATTGTTGGGGACCGGAGTGGTCTCTGGAAACCGAAGTGCTGGAAAGTACTACAAATATCATCATCCATTGTCTGCCATCCTCCAAACCACAGTAGGATGTAGAGTGAGTCTCAGGGAGCAAATTTTGGTCTTTATCGGTCTTTGTTGGGGGCCACAGTGCTCCCTGGGAACTAAGCCGTTTGAAAGTACAACAAATACCATAATACGTTGTCCACCTCCCCCAAACAGCACCAGGACGTAAAGGGGTTCACGAGGGTTATATGTGCCAAGTTTGGTCCAGGTCAGTTGCTCGTGCAAGTCTCTGTGGCCTGTGAAAGTGAGAGCCAATCAGAAAGCTGCCACATACACTTCCGCCCTTCCTCCACATACATACATACAAACAATGACTTTTATTATATACTAGCTTGTGGACCTGGCGCTGCCCGGGTTATTAGAGAAAGTGGGTAATGGTCTTTATTGGTCATCGGATAATGTTTTCAGGAAGTGAGTGAAGGTACTTGAAGTGTCATCATCCATGGTCCACCCTTCTCCAAACAGCAGCAGGATATAGAGTGGGTCATGGGGGCTCTGTGTGCCAAGTTTGGTCTTTATCAGCCATTGGATGAGGGTGGTAGTGGTTTCAGTAAGTGAGTGAAGGTAATGCAAGTCCCATCATCCAAAGTCCAAACTGCAGCAGGATGTAGAGTGGGTCATGGGGGCTCTGTGTGCTAAGTTTGGTCAAGATTGGTCATTGGATGAGGGTTGCAGCAATCTTGGGAAGGGAGTGGAGGTACTTGAAGTCCCATCATCCACGGTCTGTCCTCCTCCAAACTGCACCAAGATGTAGAGTGGGTCATGGGGGCTCTGTGTGCTAAGTTTGGTCTTGATCAGTCATTGGATTAGGGTCACAGTGGTTTCAGTAAGTGAGTTAACGTACTGCAAGTCCCATAATCCATGGTCAACCCTCCTCCAAAACTGCAGCAGGATGTAGAGTGGGTCATGGGGGCTCTGTGTGCCAAGTTTGGTCTAGATTGGTCATTAATGAGGGTTGCAGCAATCTTGGGAAGGGAGTGGAGGTACTTGAAGTCCCATCATCCATAGTCTGTCCTCCTCGAAAGTGCACCAGGATGTAGAATGGGTCATGGAGACTCTGTGTGCCAAGTTTGGTCTTGATCAGTCATTGGCGAGGGTCTCAGTGGTCTCAGGAAGTGAGTGAAGTGACTGCAAGTCCCATCATCCATTGACAAATTCTTCCAAACCGCACCAGGATGTAGAATGGGTCATGCAGGCTCTCTGTGTAAATTGTGGTCCTGACCCATCATTGTTGGCAGTTGTAATGGTCTTAGGAAGGGAGTGCAGGTATTTCAAGTCCCATCGTCCATGGTGCATCCTCCTCCAAACTGCACCAGGATGTAGAGTGCATCATGGAGACTCAGTGTGCCAAGTTCGATCTTTATCGCTAATTGGATGAGGGTTGCAGTGGTCTCAAGAATTGAGCAAAGGTACTGCATGTCCCATAATCCATGGTCCATCCCCAGCCAAACCACACCAGGACGTAAAGTGGGTCATGAGAGGTCTATGTGCCAAGTTTGGTCCTGATCAGTCATTGGATGAGGTTAACCGCGGTCTCAGAATGTGAGTGATGGTACTGCAAGTCCGATCATCCATGGTTCATCCTCCTCCAAACTGCAGTAGGCTGTAGAGTGGGTCTTGTGTGCTCTGTGTGCCAAGTCTGGTCTGTATTGGTAATTTTCTGACAGAGCCTAAGGCCTTTCCTTTCCTCTCTTTGTCATCTTGGAATTGAGGCTGGCCAATCAGAGACCATATGCAAATTTCCTTCTGTCATGTCCCTGTTTCTGTCATGAACCCTTTTCTCCACCAGGGGCTCCTGTTGAAGCAGGCCAATCAGGGATCATATGCAAATAGCACCACAGCAGCAGCCAGTCAGAATCTTGGAACTTTCAGGCTGGCCAATCAGAAAGCCGGCACATACACCGCCACACATCCGCCGCATACAAACTTTGACTTTTATTATATATATAGATATAGATATAGATATCTGGAAGAGTAAAATGACATTCACCTGGTATCAAAAAGGGTGTGATGTGAAAGGGCTTTAGACAAACAGTGTATCACCAAATGATCTCTTCCTTTTATTTGCCGGTTTTGTTTAATTGATACAAAGCTATGGAGGGACAAGTAAGAAAATATAAAAGGAAACACTGCTTTTTATGCCCTGAATTGCGGGGGGAGCTATTTTCTTTGTTTTTTCTTCATTAGCTTTTAAAGAGCAGCACATGATAGATTAGAGCCATAAAAAAGCAGTTGTGCAGAAAATTTTGCATAATAACTCTTATTTCTTACCACTGGATGTACCGATAGGAATTGTAATCCAATGATGAAAAGGTAGCTTTGGATTTGCCATTGACAAAGATGTAGACTGTCCCATACACAAAAATTTACACGTCATGGCCTGCCTTATAAAAAGCCAGGTATGATTAGTGGATCCATTGTTGTGTGGCCGATAAATCCTTTCAGAGGTTTATGGCCACTTTTCTCATTGCTGTCCTGGTTTACTCATGAGCAATCCAGGGACTGGATCCTGCTCCCAGAAGAGATTTAATACAAGAAATACTCCCATATGACCCAGAACATTTGCAAGGAAACAGCTGTATATCTGAGAGTAAATTCACCTCCTCTATGACCATGGTACACTGGCTCCCCTTGAAGAAAGCTGTGGGCTTTCCACAGAAACATGAATACATGCACACACTGGCCATGTTTAGATACCAAATTTATTTTATTAAAAGGGTTGGCAACTGTAATCATTGGGATTGTATTAAAAGTACATTTCACATAAACCTACATTCCAACTAGACAAGTTATTCAAAGTATTTGGATTGCCATCTGTTGTAATTTAAAATACTTTGTCATTTCTCATTCATGTCTGAGACCCAAGTATTCATAATATGACTAACATAGTAAGCAACTGAATTTAGCTAACTTCCTCTATCTTCTTTATATCCTTAGCCCTGGGACAAATTATGCTGTATGTGGATGGGATGAATGGTGTAATAAATCACAATGAAACAATCCAGTGGCTGTACACCCTCATTGGGTCAAAGGTAAGAAAGAACCCACACACTGATAGTTCATGCTGAATTTACGCTAGATTTCAAAAATATTTACATACTTTTTACATGTTTATCTTTAAAACAATAAGAGGAATGCCATCTTGGTAACTTAATACATTTCACGAGAATGATTTCTCCAACAAGAACTACAAATATAAAGGAGAGTGCTATTTCCCTTTCCTTTTTCAGTAAAAACTCTCTCTTTTCTTAGTGCTAATTATGGGCCAGTCTGCATTCAAGCTATTTAAAAGTGCTATTGATTAATTTTAATGAAAGGCTATCAAGTTAACATACATCTTTCCATGCATGTTAAGTTCTCTTGAATGTGCTTCCGAAACAGAAGTGACACAGGGAAGACCCACTCAGGTGCACCTACACTGTAGAATTAAAAGCAGTATGACACCACTTTAACTATTTTGACAGTTGTACTTTCTAACCAATTCTGCTATAGAGTGCTGGTGCTTCACCAAACTATGATTCCATAGCATTGGGGTCAAACAAACTTATTTTTTCTTTGTGGTCTCTATGAATGCACACATATGGCACGACTGTGCCTGCATAGGCTTCAACAGAAAGCTTCCCAAGCTGAATCTATGCACTTTTTGGCAGTAACTCTGTCAACTCCTCTCATGGCATAAAAGGCGCCCTGGCCGTACGACCCCTAGTTTCTTTTTTTTCACCGTGCAGCTCTCTTTAAAACTCCATTGAGAATGTTGTCAACATGCTTCAAATGGTGCTCCCAATGTGCCTCGGAGAATCCAGACTCAGATGGTCATGCAAAGTGTTTCCTTTGTCTGGGAGAAGGCCACGTTGTTGGGTCTTGCCGCCATTGCCAGGCATTCACATCCCAGGCAAGAAAGAACAGCAGCATGCCTCAAGGCTCTGCTGTACCAGCAATCCTCGGAGCCTTCAACTTCTTCAGCCCCTCCAGGCCGGCACCACCAGTAGCTCGATCGAAAGGCTCAGTGGCCTCTAAGAGCTCAATGTCTTACGAGCATTGAAAGCACCATGATGCATGAAGAAGCATGATGACTGTGCTTATCAACCTCATCCAAGACCTCTGTCTAGCAACATTTCTTTGATCTCACAGAGATCAGTCCAAATGAACACCGCCACTCCACCATCCAAATCCTCGATGCAGATAGCATTTAAACGGGCCCACGAGGACTCTAGGCGAATACTATCAGACAGTGCTACACTAATGCTGATCCCACCGACCCTGGGAAAGTCACTGGCTGTACTCTCCAAGGCAAACAGACGAACACCCCTTCTAACACAGAAGGAAATTGCTTCAACTCTGTTGGCCTATCAAGAATTGCGAACAAGCCTGGCTCAGCTCCTCTGGCCTCTCTACCTCATCAAGGCAAATGATCAAGGATCTCCTCTTTGATGCCTTGGGTCTCTTCAATGCTGGCACCGATTACAATCTTAAATCTAATCAAGATTTTAAGTTGCTGACATCAAAGTGGTGTACAACCCCAACCACAAACACAAAAGACTCATTGGTGTCAACACTGCTTTTGTAAAGACATCAAGGGTACCGCCAAAACTACAAGCCTGCCTTCTCCACCCCTCCACAGCAGCCTCACTGACTGCAGCAAGCCCCAGAGCACCGCAGCCAGCCCAGCAACTCCAATAACCTGTCAAAGTGTCGAGTTCGACAGTGTGACTCACGATACCATATCCATCTTAACTACTGCTGCCACCTTCACACCAGTTCCACCACCCGCATACAAACCTTACACCTCCGACACTCGATGCGGAGACCGCCTTTCTCGCTTCCTGCCTGCCTAGGAAGCTATTACCTCATATTCAAGGGTACTAAAAAATATACAAAATGGCTACGCCTTAGAGTTCAAAGACTTAGCCCTGACAGGGCACATCCTTGACATTCAATCCTTGCCAGAAATCCTCAAGGAAGTGCACTTCCTGCTCACAAAGGGAGTCATAGAACCTACCCCATCAAAACTGGATATGAATGCCTTTTTCTCTATGTATTTAGCCATTCCCAAATGGGACTAAGGCCTCCATCTGATCCTCAGCTTCAGAGACCTGGACTTACACATTTGGTTGACAAAGTTCAGGATGGTCACAGTGTTGTCAATCCTGTTGCTCCCTCACCAAGGGGACTGGTTTGTGTCCATCGACCTACATGATGCATATTTCCACATAGCAGTCTGCAGCTCTCACAGACAATTTCTCTCCTTTGAAGTCTTTCACCAAACCTACCAATTCAAAGTACTCCCCTTCGTCCTCATCACTGCCCCAAGAGTTTTTACCAAGTGCATGGCAGTCGTTGCCACACGCGACAGTTCTCCAGCATGAACTGCATTCTCACAGCACCTGCCTGGCCAAGTCAAGTATGGTATCTAGCCCTGCTCAACATGTCTCGAGGACATGATCTTCCTCTGCTGTCCCATCTCCTGACCAGGGAGTGGGGGATGATTCTTCAGCCAGATGTCCGATCTCTCCACCTTACCACATGGAGGATCACAACATAACTCACTTCCAGTCCGCCCTCCAATCCATCTTGAGGATGGCCCACAAGCTACTGATGAGAAAGGCTTGCTCAATCTTGCTCAATTTCAAACCTTTCTTCAGTCCTGAGTAGACCATCCACCAATCTCATCATTTGAGTGTCCTTGACTTCCTATTTACCTTTACGGTACAGAACTTCGCCCTTTCCTCCATCAAGTCGTACCTGGCAGCAATGTCATCGGCTATGCAACAACAGGGCCAGCCATTGTTTTTCTCAAACCACCTCATAGACATTTTTGAGAGGATACACAAACCTGCATCCACCAGTTTGTCCACCAACTCTGGGCTGAAGTCTCAAACTCGCTCTCTCACAACTCTGCAGGGGCCCCTTCCAGCCCCTTTCGATGGCAGACCTCCGCCTCCTCTCATGGAAGGTGGCCTTTCTTGTCGACATCACCTCAGCACGTCACTCCTCGGAGCTAGCCAAGCTCCAGATCAATGAGCCCTACCTTCTTTTTCACAGGGACCGAGCCATCCTCCACACCGACATCACTTTCCTCTTGAAGGTGGTGTCCGCCTTTCAGATCAGCCAGGACATTGTCCTACCAACCTTTTTTCAGGCCCTGACCTTACAGCTAGAGAAGCGCCTGCATCTCCTAGATGTCAGGAGAGTGCTACTCTTCTATAAGGACAGGACTCTTTGTACTTGAAAGTCCCCAAGACTTTTTGTCTCCTATGCAGTGGACAAACTAGGTGCTCCAGTCTCCTCCCAATGTTTGTCCCATTGGATTTCTTTGCTATCAGCTCATCCGACACCCACCACCCACCTCTATCCGGCCAAGATCTATGAGGGGCCTTGCAGCATCGACAGCCTTGCTTAGGGGTATTCCTTTTGATGCTATCAGGAGATCTATTCTCTCCTCATGTATTGCCTGACCATGTATTGTGCATGGACTCAAATAAGACACGGACTCACTTTGTTCTTTATGGTAAAAGGTTTACTGTACAATTATGAGGTTCTTCCTCAGTGATAAGCTTCTTAAATTCATTGATGATGTATTACCCAATGATAATGTCGTTTCTTCTGCTATTTCAATGTTACTGTATATTGCACATCACTAATGCCCTTTGTGGTCAATTTACATATGTTGCATGTTAAAATTCTTTTTCTCACTCAAATGCCAATGCTTACTACCTCAAGAAAAGCCAGGGCCTTGGGATTCTGAACACTGGTTTTGTTCTCTCATAAATATGTGTTGACTTTCACTAGCCTATTATCCTACCTCACAAAATTTTTAGGACCTCATGTTTCGGTCCTCCCTGTATTTTTTCTATGCCTTGCATTTGACATGATTCACTAGACAGGCTTTGTTGCCTGGTTTATATTTCTCTTTCTTTATTGCAAATAAAGAAATAATTCTGTTTTCACTTATTTGGTGTCAGTTTGGCATGTGTCCTGCCTACCTGAACCTTAGTTTGCTAGTCTCCATATTGGTGAATTCACAGAGACCACGAAGAAAAAGGTCAGGTTGCTTACATGTACCCATGTTTTTTTTGAGTGATACTCTGTGAATCCACACAAACCCACCCATTCCTCTCCTCTCATGCAAACCTGTCCCTTTCTCATTGCCTCTGCAATGAACTGGGGAGCATGTAGCCAGGGCACCTTTTATGCCCTGGGAGGAGTGGGAGAGGTTACTACCAAAAATTGAAAAGATTCAGCTTGGGAAGCTTTCCGTTAAAGCCTGCTCAGACACAGTCACTCCATATGTGTGGATTCAGAGTATCACTTGAAGAAACGTGGTTACAGGTGAGCAACCTGACCTTCTACAGTGAAGATGCACCCTATTGTGGTAGCCAGTTTATTAAATGCTCTTTCCAGGATTACTATCACCCAGTTAACTGTTTTTTTCACATTGGACAAAACTCTTATGTTCCCAAGCTTTGTAGAAATCTGTGCTGGGTTTTTTTTAAAAAATCCTTTAAAAAATTTTAAAAATTGTGTTGGAAATAGTCTTGACTGCTGTTCATTTTATTCTGTTGTTGTATTGTTTGCTTGTTGCGACTGTTTATTGCTGCAGTATTTTTGCATTCTAAACCATGTGGGGAATTAGGCTCAACTTCGAAACCCACATCAAGTGATACATCTTTAAAAAATATTATATATTTTGATTGACATGAACATTTTGCAAGAAACATTTATTCATATAATGATATTGATGTACTGATTGTACTAATGTGTCCCTTTTGTACATACTCTACTCTAAAATATATTTTGTCCATTTTTAAAAAATTGAGAACTGCATTGCAAAATTAAGCTTTTTCACTATGGACGAATTCCATGTCCAATAAATTTATATTAAATTAATTTCTCCTTATTTCATATCTGAGTATGTTTGCTTGCAGCACTAGTATTAGTACTCATAAACATATATAACAAGTTCAAATGGAGTATGTATATTTACAGATGAGGGTACAGTTTTGCAACTTTGCAAGTATTAGAAGCTGTGGAGTAACTTGTTTTCAGTAAATGGTAGGCTTCTCTTATTTTCTTTTTTTGTGTGTGTTATTTGCTGCATAAGGAACTAATTATTTGTTGCATACCAACAGAATTACTTTGGTGGATTTTGCACTATTTCAGAAAAGGGTGTCAATCATGATTTGTTAGCAACTTCTGCCCCACTCAATTAATCACAGATATTATTGTTAAAGGAAAGACCTTGCTTCCAGGCTTACCATCATTCCAGCTATCTGGGAGTGATGCTTCATCTGGTTATTCTAGTGTCAGTACATGTGGCAGGGATAGGTAGATTTTTAAACAAAAGAAACTGTCTTCCCTTGGTGCCTAAGAAATTCCTTCTCCCCCTTTCTCTGTAAACAAGGTACAAGAGGTCAGAACAAAATGTTTGTTGTATATACTTTGATGTCCCCTGCAATCATGGTTCACTTGCCTTCTTCATCTCTTGAAATTATCTTTTATCTGCCTGCTGATAGTTTTAGACTTACTGGTTTTGGATCAAGAAATGATGTCTGAGCCTCGCTGGAAGATTTGGCCAGCCCCATATTCTTACTAGATACTGATGCAATGATTTGCATCGCATGGAGACCCTCTATTCGAATATTTTGTGTTGGTAGCAAATGTTTTAGACCTCCATCATTTTGCAATATATTTACTATTGTGGCGGCAAAAAAAGCCAATGGGATTTTGGCCTGCATCAATAGGAGCATAGTATCTAGATCTAGGGAAGTAATGCTACCCCTCTATTCTGCCTTGGTTAGACCACACCTGGAATATTGTGTCCAATTCTGGGCACCACAATTGAAGAGAGATATTGACAAACTGGAATGTGTCCAGAGGAGGGCGACTAAAATGATCAAGGGTCTGGAGAACAAGCCCTATGAAGAGCAGCTTAAAGAGGTGGGCATGTTTAGCCTGAAGAAGAGAAGGATGAGAGGAGATATGATAGCCATGTTTAAATGTGTGGGAGGAAGTCACAGGGAGGAGGGAGTAAGCTTGTTTTCTGCTTCCCTGGAGACTAGGAGGTGGAACAATGGCTTCAAACTACAAGAAAGGAGATTCCATCTGAACATTAAGAAGAACTTCCTGACTGTGAGAGCCGTTCTTCAGTGGAACTCTCTGCCCCAGAGTGTGGTGGAGGCTCCTTCTTTGGAAGCTTTGAAACAGAGGCTGGATGGCCATCTGTCAGGGGTGCTTTGAATGCAATGTTCCTGCTTTTTGGCAGGGGGTTGGACTGGATGGCCCGTGAGGTCTCTTCCAACTCTATGATTCTATGATCCTATGACTAACAAACCAGAGGTCAAACCAACCCCTTAGAATAGGTATAGGCATATACTGTATTTACTCAACTCTAACACTTCCCTTTGTGCTTAAATCACCTTTTCCAAAATTAGGGTGCATATTAAATCTGTGTAATATGGTAATCTTAGTGCAGAGCCAAAGCAAAACGTGAAGCTACTTCAGGAGCATATGGAGCTTCTATATGAGAGGTGTCATTCTTAATTTAATAGCCCTGGTTCAATGCTATGTAATCCTAGGTTCGTAGTTCGGTGAGTCATCAACCTTCAACAGCTCCGGGGACTCTATAGCATTGAATCAAGTCAGTTCAAGTGGATTCATTCTACAGCATAGATTCATCCAAGGTTTCTTTTCCATTGCTGGAAGCTTTGGTGCTTTAATATATATGTTTTTATAGAAGAAATTCTAAACAATTGTAATGGCCATATTACAGAGTGCACCTTTTGCTGCTGTGCATTACATTCATCAATAAATACTTGAGGTGCACATTTGATTTGATGGCGCATTAGACTCAAGTAAATACAGTTACATAACATAATAACAAAATATATGATGACACATTTCTCACAATAACCTTTCATTCATATTTTAAAATATTTGTTGCTTCTTACACATAGATTCAAATGTTTCTTTTGTTCATGTGACACACCAACACACTACAGCCATCACATCAATGCGTTACAACACACAATTTGAGAAGCTCTGCACTAGATGGGTGTTTTATATGTGGATCGGTTCTTTCCAGCTTACAGTTACTCAACTTTTTTCTTCTCCTATTTTCCTTGTTGACTAGTAAGATTAGTACCAATTTCTTTGAAGGTTTGTTGGTATAGACTTTTCAATTTTACATACATATAGTCCATTCAGATATATAGGAAGAGTTTTTAAAAGGATGCCAGCTTGGGGCATTTTAGCTTTCCCCAGGATCTTGGCTGGCAACATCTAAATCCCTACTATACCATCTAGCCTGCAGGCTGCACTCTGTCCCCTCCTAGTTTTAAGAAATTGTTTGTACCATTGAAATAAGTATCTCTTTACTGCATTTTGTGAATTATTGTGTGTTACCTCTGTACGTTAGGAGCCTACTATCACATTCTTTGGTTGTTGTCCTTTAAGACAATGTTCCTGGTGTCTGTCACTTTGGTAAAGAAGGTTGGAGAGTCTTCTACTCTCTGGGTTGATCCTTCATGTCCCATGGAACCACATTGTGAACCATATTCCTTTTATGCAGCAAGGGAGAGGGCTATTTTATAGCAGGGTACTGTATCAAGAAAAGAGAACTCAGAAAGGATGCCACTGCCACCTTGTGATTGTTTCTTGAAAGACTTTTGTTCTTGCCATATGTTCTTGAGAATTGAAAGGATTGTAGTGGTTTGTTGCTGTTCTTCTGTATTGCTGCAACAACCTAATCTGTAATCAGTAAAAGTACAATATAATGTGTATTGCTGACTTAGCATGGTTACCTGTGTTTTTTTTTCTGTATCTTTAAGTGTCAAGGAAACAAAATTCTGTTTCAGATATAATATAATCCATGCTTTGTTGGCAGGCTGCTATGTCCACAAAGACCTATACAAATCTAGTGCCAATGTTAGGTCTATTTGTTACACTGCTCTGTCATGCATTGTAAACAGAGTGTTGGTTCCTACCTTTGATAGACAAAGTTTTATGTTCGTTTTTCCATCTTTGTAAGTGTGAAAGCCTTGAGATACATCCAAAGACTTGAGTTTACACCAGTGGTTTCCAACCTTTTTCTGACCAGGGATCACTTTGACCAGGAACCACTTGACCAGGGACCATTTTGACCACTCTCCAACATTAGTACCAAAGGATTACAAATCAGTTGTTGGCCAACTTTGGATTCAGTTTGGTTGTGTGGGGTGCTGATTCAGAAAATTGCATTGGATAGACCACATCAGCTCTAGTTTCTGATACAGAACATACGCCATCCAGTAGTCGCCATCCGCTCACCTACAGAAAACCATATTTAATAATCTAGAGCTGATGTGGTCTATCCAATGCAATTATCTGAATCAGCACCCCAAATAATCCCAGGAACAGGTCTAAAAACAAAGGCATCAAGAAAAAAAAAGTTAGGCTGTGTCGTTATCCATGGATTTTGTTAATGCTCATGTAAAAAGGAAAAGAGGGTGAGAGGGCTGAGGCTAAAAAAAAAATACAAAAAGCAGAGCGCAAGACAGAAGAAAGTGTTCCTAGCGGCTTTCTCTCACCACCTTGGTCACTGGGGCGTTGCAACGGTGTAGTAAAGGTGAGGCCGCAGACCATATTTAGTTCTTGCAACCACTGGTGGTCTGCAGACCACAGGTTGGGAACCACTTATTTAGACCTTGCAGCAGCCTTTTGAATATAGGTCAGGGTGTAGAACAACAAGAAAATGCTTAGGGCCTGATCCACTTATCACCCAGAGGACTGCTTAAACGACTTAGCCACCTGGCCCTAAATATTGTTCCAGCAGAAAGAGATGCAATCCTTTACCTGTTTGATTCCTTAGGTAGCTATATTCGAAACCACACTGTAATACCAAGGTACCTGAACTATTTGTCTTCTACAAAGGCTGGGTGTGTCCAGGTTTGTGTGGGATTGAGGGATGAGTTGTAGCTTCCACTATATAACAGTCCCATTTTCTGTAAAGGGAAATGTTTACAGCAACGACCTAACATTATGGCAGTACCCAAGGTGTGCAACATCCTCTATGATTAAGCAATTGTTATGATCAACAACAGAAAGTGAGATTGTAGCTTGCATGGCGCATTCTATAAAAGGTAACCTTTGTAACTCTTTGCCTGCTATAGGATAGAAAGACGTGGTAGATGTCATAAGTAAAAGACAATGCAGTATTGACCCCACAGTTAGCCACTGTTATTTACCAATGCAACCAGGGGTTATTCTACCAATGCTGTCACAGTTTTTTGTACATCTTATCTCCATGGAATTGCAATGATAAGTCTGTTTTATGCTAACTTCTAGGGCCAGGCCAACCTTTTTATATTTGTCAAATACTGTTAACTTGATGGCAAGACCATGATGAATGCTTTCTTGGATTTTCATGCTGAGATCCGTAGCTTCTTTGGCACCTGTCCTTCACCCACTGAGTAAATGTGGTATGGACAGCATCAAAACCATGAAGAGCAAAAATTGGTTACTGGCCTGTATCTGTAACTCTTCTGGTTGTTATTTATTTAGATAACAAAACCTAACCTCTTCTTTTCAGTCAGCCAAGTAAGTAATATATTATAAATATTCGATATTACTTTCTTTTCCAATTTTAAAATTTTATCCCATGCTGTTTCCTCCCAGGAGAAGCCAAGTTTTTTATCTTGATTGTAATATTCTTTAATTTGCATATAATGCAACCAAGTCATATTAGGTAATTTTTGTTTCAGTTCCTCATAAGTCTTTATATTATTTGTACCTTTATTTAACAAATCTTTGTAGGTTGGCCAATTTCTCCATCCTAAAAGTCTTCATTGGTTTGCCTCCATAGGAGAGACCCATAAAGGTGTTTTAGAATAAAAATATATTTTATATTTTTGCCATACTCTTAATAGGGATGCTCTCACAAAGTGGTTGCCAAAATTCGTTTCTTTCTTTTCCCTTTCATACCATAAATAAGCATGCCATCCTACTCTTAAGTCATTTCCTTCTATATTTAAAAATCTTCTTTGTTCAACAATATCCAGTCCTTTATCCATATCAGTGCACATGCATCGTGATATGCTTTAAAGTCTGGGAGGCCCAAACCTCCTCTATTCTTTTTGTCGATAAAGTTATCATATTTTATTCTTGGTCTTCCTCCAGCCCATATAAATTTCAGTATCTCTTTTTTCCATTTTATAAAGAGTGTTTGACTTATCAGGAGGTTTTGAAAAAGAAACATCAATTTCGGTAATACATTCATCTTAATCAAAGATATACGGCCTAAAAGTGACAACTTCAGATATACTCACTTATGTAAGTCCTTTTGTATATTTTTCCAGACTTCTTCATACTTATTCTTTAGCAATTGTCCATTTTTTTGTCGTGATCCATACTCCTAAATATTTAATTTTTTTAACTAATTCCAGACCTATTTGCTCTTTAATCATATCTTGTTTTTTCTTTTCTACATTTTTCGTTAATAACTTTGTTTTTGACATATGGACTTTAAACCCTGCAACTGACCCAAACTCTTTTATCTTCTGCATCCATCTTAATATGTTTTTACTTGGGTCCTCCATTATCCCAAGTACATCGGCGCCAAGGTCGTTTCTCTTTGCAAGCTATTTTTAAATTTCTTTTACAGTCTTTTAAAGCCCCCAAGTTTAGATGGCAGTGCGGGGGGGGTGGGTAGTCTAATGTTTTAAAAAGAGTGCAAGGGTCCGGATATTTATGAAATTTTACTTTCTTTGATACTTTAAAAATAATAGTTCCAAATAAATTAGACTTTAAAGTTCATCGAATTTAAAAACCAATTTATATTAACACACTTCTTAATATAGATTTCTCTCCTTTACTATCTTCTTCTTTACTCCAAGTAAAAGTACTCAATTTAATTCTTCTTTCAAAAGGTTCCGGGGGGTAGATCCCTCCCCCCTCTTACGTTACCTTGAAGATGAAATTTCTTCTTTCGGGAACATGGTCCCTTTAACCTCCCAGAAAATGAGATTTTGTTCTTCTTTCACATTCTTATTTTTAAAATGGGGTGGAGGTGGTTGGACGGGCTCAGCCGAGCCCAATCCTGTAGAGCAGCCTGCTCCCCTTTTGGCACTCTCGAACCCTTTGATCCCCCCCTTAATGGAGCAGACCTTATTTATTTATTTATTTATTTACTTTACTTGTATACCGCTCTTCTCAGCCATCAGGCGACTCAGAGCGGTTAACAACCAGTATCAGCAACACAGTACAAAATAATTAGACATTTAAAACAGTAGTATCAATTAATTAACATCAAAAACATCAATGCAACAATATAGCAAAACAACAATCCATCACGTCTCATCAATAGAATCAGCATCCGATCTCGTTGTCCATTAATCCATATTCCAGTAAACAATCAATTGCACTGTTTAGTTAAAAGCCTATTCGAAGAGTCAGGTCTTAACTCTCTTCCGGAATGCCAATAAGGAGAGGGCCGATCTAATGTCTGTAGGAAGGGTGTTCCACAGCTGGGGGGCCACTACTGAGAAGGCCCTGTCTCTCGTCCCTGCCAGACGTGCTTGTGAGGCCGGCAGGACTGAGAGCAGGGCCTCCCCAGACGATCTTAACGTCCTAACTGGTTCATAGGAGGAGATGCGTTCGGACAGATAGGTCGGGCCAGAACCATTTAGGGCTTTAAAGGCTAAAGCCAGCACTTTGAATTGTGCCCGGTAGCAAACTGGCAGCCAGTGGAGTTGATGCAACAGAGGAGTTGTATGCTCCCTGAGTGCCGCTCCTGTTAGCAACCTGGCTGCCGAGCACTGGACCATTTAAAGCTTCCGAGC
Organism: Anolis sagrei; assembly: GCF_037176765.1. NCBI lineage: Eukaryota > Metazoa > Chordata > Lepidosauria > Squamata > Anolidae > Anolis > Anolis sagrei. Next base: position 57,709,412 of record NC_090026.1, read on the forward strand.
AGTCTTCAAAGGCAACCCCACGTAGAGAGTGTTGCAGTAGTCTAAGCGGGATGTAACCAGAGCGTGGACCACCGTGGCCAAGTCCCAAGGTACGGGCGCAGCTGGCACACAAGCTTTAACTGTGCAAATGCTCCCCTGGTCACCGCTGAGACCTGGGGTTCCAGGCTCAGCGATGAGTCCAAGATCACACCCAAGCTGCGAACCTGCGTCTTCAGGGGGAGTGCGACCCCATCCAACACAGGCTGTAACCCTATGCCCTGTCTTGTCTGGATTCAATTTCAATTTGTTCGCCCTCATCCAAACTGCCACAGCTGCCAAGCACCAGTTCAGCACCTGAACAGCCCCCTTAGCAGTTAGTGATAAGGAGTGATAGAGTTGAACATCATCTACAAACAGATGACATCGAACTTCAAACTGCAGATGATCTCCCCCAGAAGCTTCATGTAGATGATGGGAGACAGTATTGAACCCTGCGGGTTTCTACAAGACAATGGCTGTGGGACTGAGCAGGTGCCCCCCCCCCCCACAACACTTTCTGAGAGTGTCCCTCCAGGAAGGACTGGACCCACTGTAGAACAATACCTCCAAGCCCCATTCCTGCAAGGCGTCCCAGGAGGATACCGTGGTCTACATTATCACAGGCTGATGAGATGTCCAGAAGAACCAACAGGAACACACTCCCTCTGTCAAGTTCCCTACACAGATCATCCACTAAGGCAACCAAGCCTGTTTCAGTTCCATGACCCAGTCTAAAACCAAACTGTGCCGGATCCAGATAATCAGTTTCCTCCAAGAATACCTGGAGTTGCAAGGCCACCACACATTCCAAGATTTTGCCCAAAAAGGGGAGATTGGAAACTGGCTGAAAGTTGTTCAGTTGAGTGGGGTCCAGTGAAAGTCTTTTCAACAGCGGTTTTATCACACCCTCTTTTAGGCTGGCTGGAATCTTGCATTCCTGTAAGGAGGCTTTAACCACCACCTTCGCTTACTCTGTCAAAACCCTTTAGCCTTCTTTATCAGTCAGGATAGGCAGGGGTCCAGGATGCATGTGGTTACCCTCGCTTCCCCAAGGATCTTGTCTACATCCTCGAGCTGCACCAATTCATTTATCCACCAAAGCCAGATAAGCAGGTGCTCATGTTACATCCTCAGAGACTGCCGTTAACATGGCGTTCAGGTTGGAGCGGATCAAAGAGACTTTGTCCACAAAGAACTGAGCAAATGCTTCACAGCAAGCCGCCGACTGGTCACGGATCCTGTCTTGTGGGACAGAATTTAACTACCCTCCGACTACTTGAAACAGCTCCACTGAATGGTTCCTTGCAGATGCAATAATGGCCGCAAAGAGAGGCTTTTTGTGGCATCTGTTGCCATGGTGTATGCCCTTAGATAGGCTCACAGCTGTGTTCAGTCTCACTCATTACACCTTGAACACAACATGCACGCTAGTGCCCTCTTCAGACACTTCATTGCTGACATTGAACCATTGAACCAAGAAGCTGGTTTAGCTCTGCGGTTCAAGAAGGGACATTCTGGAGCAATCAATTCTATTGCTCTAATCATCTCCCTATTCCAGAGAGTGACCAGAGCATCAACAGGATCACCTACCAAGGTGGTGGGAAATTTCCCAAGAGCCATCAGGAATACCATCTAAATCCATAAGCCTCCTGGGGCGGACCATTCAATTGGTCCTCCACACCTGCAGAGGTTAGGAAACACAGTAAGCCTAAACCTGATCAGGTGATCATCTGTCCATGGCAAAGGAGCGGTGGTCAGCTCCTCCACGCCGTCACCTTCCTCCCATCCCTGACAGAAAACCAAGTCTATTGTGTGCCCAGTTCTGTGGGCCAGATACTAGTTGAGACAGCTCCATGGTTGCCATTGTTACCATCACGCCAGGCCCAAGATCACTCCAGCTAACTCAGGCAGGGAGACTGTAGTGCAGCAGGTAGTCGGTACACTAACAGAATTCCTATTCTGTCCTGGTCACGTACCCTCAGTTAGACACACTTAAATGGGCATACTACCCGTCACATCAGCACTTTTAATTTTGTTCCCATTACTCTGGCCCGGCCCAGTTTTATTGTGTCTTAGTGTATTGTTTATTGCTTGTTGTTTATATTGCTTTAATTGTTTTTAATTTGCCTTAGGTTTTGTATTGTTGTATTGTGTGTTGAGGCCTTGGTCTTTGTAAGCCGCATCGAGTCCTTCGGGAGATGCTAGCGGGGTACAAATAAAGTTTAATAATAATAATAATAATAATAATAATATGTTAGACTGTGAGATGGGACACCTGGTCAGAGAGATGGAGTAACTGTAGACCACTGTGACCCCACCTCCCTACCCTCCAGATTTCAGCTGGTGTTGCACAGAATACCCTGGTGGACAAAACTAGGAGAGATTAACCACCCTAGCATCATCCAACCAGGTCTCCATTATGCATCCAGAATGAGATCCTGGATGATAGCTGTTTTTCCATTGACAGACCTGGCATTCAACAGCACCATCTTTAATCCATGGGGACTGCCATCCTGGGTACTCAGATTTACCATGTCAGGAGACCATTTTGGAACTGCAAGTGCTTTGTCTCGTTCCCTGGACTAAATTAAAGGTCTCCCTTTCCCATATCTCCCCCTCCCCAAAATTACTCCTATGGGGATCCCCTGACCACTGGAACCCCCTCCCCCAATATGCCCCCCCCATCTTCACATGGATCAATAGTTGTTGTTTGATACGATAGCTCTCCTTAAATAACTGGGACTCCTCCCCATTCATTCCTCTCCCCCGCAATCACCAAACCCCTAACCCCCCCCCCCCCCGGGGGCCTTCCAATTTTACAAAGTGCAAAAACAAATGCTAAATGCTGTTAATTCTGTGCTGTTGGCTTTGAATAGCTGCTGTTGACCTGAGCAGACAATATTTATTTATTTATTTATTTATTTAAAAGTTTTGTATACCGACCTTCTCACCTCTCTTGAGGGACTCAGACGGGTTTCCAACCATAATATCACATACAATCTATAAAACATCATAATACATATTACAGTAAAACATTAAAACAGCAATTACAATCAATAACTATAATGGTCAGTCGTCACATTAAAATCGTTGCTCATCATCCTCCATCCATATCTCAGGGTGTTGGCTCACTCGTCGAATGCCTGTCTCCATAACCAATCTTCACCTGTTTCCTAAATGTCAGGATAGAAGGGGCAGTTCTGATCAGTGGGAGAGAGTTCCAGAGTCGAGGGGGCACCACCGAGAAGGCCCTGTCCCTCGTCCCCGCCAGACGTGCTTGCGAGGTTGGTGGGACCGAGAGCAGGGCCTCTCCAGACGATCTTAATAATCTTGATGGTTCATAGGGGAGAATACGTTTGGAGAGGTAAACAGGACCGGAGTCGTTTAGGGCTTTATAGGTTAACACCAGCACTTTGAATTGTGCTCGGAAGCTAATTGGCAGCCAGTGGAGCTGGTGTAACAGCGGAGTGGTGTGCTCCCTGTACCCAGCACCCGTTAGTAGTCTGGCTGCTGAGCGTTGGACTAGCTGCAGCTTCCGGGCAGTCTTCAGAGGCAACCCCACGTAGAGAGCGTTGCAGTAGTCTAAACGGGATGTAACCAAAGCATGGACCACCGTGGCCAAGTCAGACTTCCCAAGGTACGGGCGCAGCTGGCGCACAAGTTTTATTGTGCGAAAGCTCTCCTGACCACCGCCGAAACCTGGGGCTCCAGGCTCAGCGATGAATCTAGGAGAACTCCCAAACTGCGAACCTGCGCCTTCAGGGGGAGTGTAACCCCGTCCAGCACAGGCTGTAACCCTATACCCTGTTTGGCCTTTCGACTGACCAGGAATACCTCTGTCTTGTCTGGATTTAGTTTCAATCTGTTGTCCCTCATCCAGTCCATCACAGCGGCCAAGCACCGGTTCAGGACTTGGACAGCCCCTTAGTAGCAGGTGGAAAGGAGTGACAGAGTTGGACATCATCTGTGTACAGATGACACCGTACCCCGAAACTCCGGATGATCTCTCCCAACGGCTTCATGTATATGTTAAACAACATAGGGGACAATACTGAACTCTGTGGGACTCTACAGTACAATGGCCGAGGAGTTGAGCAGGAGTCCCCTAGTGACACCTTCTGGGAGCGACCCTCGAGGAAGGACCAGAGCCATTGCAAAACAGTACCCCCAAGACCCATTCCTGCGAGGCGTCCCAGGAGGATACCGTGGTCGACAGTATCAAAGGCCGAAGAGAGGTCCACACTCCCCCTGTCCAGTTCCCGGCGAAGATCATCCACTAAGGCAACCAAGGCTGTCTCAGTACCATGTCCCGGCCTAAAGCCAGACTGCACCAGATCTAGATAGTCCGTGTCTACCAGGAACTCCTGGAGTTGTGAGGCCACCACACGTTCTAGGACTTTGCCTAAATAGGGGAGATTGGAAACTGGCCGAAAGTTGACGAATTGAGTGGGGTCCAGTGAGGGTTTTTTCAACAGCGGTTTTATAACAGCTTGTTTTAACCTGGCTGGAATATTGCCTTCCCAAAGGGAGGCATTAACCACCACCTTTACCTGCTCTGCCAAACCCCCTCTGGCTTATTTTACCAGCCAGGAAGGGCAGGGGTCTAGGATGCATGTGGTGGGTCTCGCCTCCCCAAGAACCCTGATGACCTTGTCGAGTTGAACAGATCGAAATGAATCCAACAAAAGTGGACAAGCAGATGCTTGTGTTACATCCTCAGAGACTGCCGTTAATGTGGTGTCAAAGCCCGAACGGATCAAAGTGACTTTGTCTGCAAAGTACTGAGCAAAGGCTTCACAGCGAGCTGCCGAGTCGTCAGGGGACCCATCCTGAGAGGTGGGATTCAACAACCCTCTGACTACTCGAAACAGCTCTACCGGACGGTTCCTTGCAGACGCAATATTGGCCGAATAGAAAGCATTTTGAGCAGCCTCTATTGCCGCGCCATATGCCCTTAGATAAAGGCATAGGCGTGTTCGGTTTGGCTCGCTGGGCTCTTTCTGCCACACGCTCTCTAGGCACCTCTTTGTTCGCTTCAACTCCACCAACTCCTCGTTAAACCAAGGAGATGGTTTAGCCCGACGACTTAAGAGGGGGCACTCCGGAGCAATCGTGTTTATTGCCCTAGTCAGCTCACTATTCCAGTGAGTGACCAGGGCATCGACAGAATCACCATCCAAGACAACTGAAACATCCCCAAGAGCAATCAGGAGTCCTTCTGGACCCATAAGCCTCCTGGGGCGGACCATCTTAATGGGTCCACCACCCCTGCGAAGGTTAGAAGTTGCATAGAGTCTAAACCTGATCAGGTGGTGGTCAGTCCACGGCATAGGAGAGATTGACAACTCCTCCACACCACCACTTTCTTCTCAGCCCTGACAGAAAACCAAGTCAAGTGTGTGTCCAGCACAGTGGGTAGGGCCAGATACTAGCTGGGACAGCCCCATAGTTGCCATGGCGGCCATGAAGTCCTGAGCCGCTCCTGAAAGAGTGGTCTCTGCATGGACATTGTAGTCCCCCAGCACTATGAGCCGCTGGGACTCCAATGCCAGGCCCGAGACCAACTCTGCAAGCTTCAGTAGGGCGGCCGTGGTGCAGCGTGGTGGTCGGTACACCAACAACAGCCCTATTCTGTCCCGGTCTCATAACCTCAGGTGGACACATTCAAAAAAGGTCGACTGTAAGGTCGGGCACCTGACCAAGGAGATGGAATCTTTATAGACTATTGCAACTCCACCTCCCCGCCCCCCAGATCTCGGTTGGTGCTGCACGGCATAACCTGGTGGGCAAAGCTAGGTGAGATTAACCCCTCCAGCCTCATCCAACCAGGTCTCCGTGATGCATGCCAGATGTGCCTTTTCATCAAGTATTAAATGCTGAATGGTTGATGTTTTACCATTGACAAACCTGGCGTTCAACAGCACCACCTTCAATCCAGGAGGACCATCCACCTTGGAACCCAAGTTTACCAAGTCAGGAGAACATTTGGAATTTTCCTCAGAGTTTGTTCACGAATTGGCCGAATTGGTTTCTTAACTCTCCCTTTCCTATATCTCCCCCTCCCCATCATCACCTCTATGGGGGCCCCCCGAGGACTGGATCTCTCCCCCTCCCTACCACCCCTGTTCTTCACATCCTGACAATCTAGTATTGCACTGTTATATGGCATATCATTAACCCAGCCCGTTGTCAATACATCGATTTCATCGTTCTTATAATTCCCCTCCTCTGCTTCATAAAACCATCTCCAATTCTCCCCCGCCATTCGACCATTATTGGAGAAGATTATAAAGTGTGCGGTGTAAAGTGCAAATGCAAGCTTAAAAAGACAGTCCAAGAGCAACATTGAAATTGATACTCAACAGATATTCCTCCGTTAGTTAAAGTGTTAACCCGTCGTCTATCGCAATAGCATGAAGAGGAGTAAAATTACAAAGGCCTTCATTTACAGTGCAGTAGTATTCACAAGGAATTGGCAATTAACAGTACTAAATCCACACACGATAAGGACAAGGGGAAGTGGAGGTGCAATTTGTAAAAATAGAATGGTTTGGGAGGTACTAGCAGCTTGACCTTGAGTCCCAGGGAAAGCTAAACCATTCCTCTACTAATGGCCATCAGTCAAACTGCAGCTGTTGGTAATCTTTCAATAGATAGAATCATAGAATCAAAGAGTTGGAAGAGACCTCATGGGCCATCCAGTCCAACCCCCTGCCAAGAAGTAGGAATGTTGCATTCAAATCATCCCTGACAGATGGCCATCCAGCCTCTGCTTAAAAGCTTCTAAAAAAGGAGCCTCCACCACACTCCGGGGCAGAGAGTTCCACTGCTGAACAGCTCTCACAGTCAGGAAGTTCTTCCTCGTGTTTAGATGGAATCTCCTCTCTTGTAGTTTGAAGCCATTGTTCCGCGTCCTAGTCTCCAAGGAAGCAGAAAACAAGCTTGCTGCCTCCTCCCTGTGGCTTCCTCTCACATATTTATACATAGATGAATCAGAACCGCCCCAGCATACAATACAATATACCCTATTAAATCCACTACCAAATTAAAACTCAGAAATAATACAGAAATTAATCAAGTGAGTCAAATAGATCTAATTCCCTAGCCACTTAAATTTCTTATTGGATGGATGAGAGGACGACTGACCCTTGGCAAGCCGAGGATATATGATGTCAGCTGATGACTGACGGTTGGATACAGAATTTAACAGATATTAACAAGATATTAAGGAGCAGCTTCACAACTAGAGGAGCAGCTTCACAAATACGATGATAGGACAATCTAAAGTGCTCTAGGCTAAAGTTACACAGTGACACAGTGCTGGAACAATTCAAGGTTAATGTCTTCACAAGTTAAAGCCGCACCCAATCAAAGGGGCCAATTAGACACAAGGCGTCCGGCTTCCTGAATCCGTGGAGTACAAGCCGGCATCCACTGGCCAAACCCCCTGGATTCTTCTTGACCATCCAAGGAAAAGGTGCGGTAATGCTCACGAAGTGATGTTATAGCTCATGCAGTGAAGACAGTTGTTGATATTGCAGTCACCAATTGCCAGTGAGCTTTCACAGCTGTGGAGCTAGTGTTATTTACACAGTCTGTTTCCACCAGAGAGGGCAGTGTGGGACGGAGGATGGCTATTCATTAACCACACATACAACAAAATACATGTAACAACATACAACCTAATCCACATGTAACAGTTCTCAGCTTCTGGCCTGTTTCTGCTGCTGAGAGCAGGCAGCTCTTAAAGGGTCCAATGACCCACCCCCAACAGCAACTGCCCTCAAGTGGTAGTCACAGCAGGTGCAAGGAGCCTCACCCAGTTTGTAAAGGCTTGCTCAGTAGCAGTCCTTGGTGGTTTTGTAGTCCAGAAGGCAGGCATAGGAAGGGTGAGGTAGAACTCTTACCTTCTGACCTGTTTCTGAAGTAGATGCCTCAGTACAAAGAATTTTCATGTCTTTTTCAGGGTAGGTGATGATTAGTACAATACAATATGTAAAGTCTTATGTTCAATTAACAGATTCTGCAATTAAAGGATTCAGTAGCATAATAGGAAAGGCATATCATTTGGACTTAGATCAATCAGATGTCAATCTTGTTTAAGGCAAATCCATATAGTCATATGTTACACCCTACTTGCAATTGCTTTAAAACCCTGTTTGCTATTTGATGTATTTTGTATTTGTCAAGAATTGATATAACTGTTACATGGGTTCAGCCTGGATTGCAATGAAAATATTTGCAAAAGTAGCAATTTTATGAGTGAGAACCTCTCTTTTTCCTTGCAGTTTCGCCTGGTTGTAAAGACAGCACTGAAGCTACTTCTTGTTTTTGTGGAGTACACTGAATCCAATGCTCCATTTCTCATTCATGCAGTGTCCATAGTAGATGGAAAGAGGGGTAAGTAGCTATTATGGCTATTATGAGTATCTAGCTTGAGTTGTTTGGAAATAAAAAAAACTGAGCATTTGTCGTTTTATTTATTTATTTATTTATTTATTTACAGTATTTCTATACCGATTTTCTCACCCCTAAAAGCAGTCTACACATAACTGGCAAAACTTCAATGCCATACATTGGACACTGACGTGATGCCAATCCATAACAACCACAATAATAAAACGACAATTAAGCATAAATCATAATTAGACAGTACATAAGCAATCATTAAAACAATAAATAATAAAACCAGTCTCACCAATTTATTGTCATTCTAGTCCATGTCCTTTATACTCTACAAACATCTACTGTCTGAAGGCCTGGTCCCAAAGCCATGATTTTAATTTCTTTCTAAAAGCCAGGAGGGAAGGAGCATATCTTACCTCATTTGGGAGTGTGTTCCATAGGTGAGGGGCCACCACCAAGAAGGCCCTGTCTCTCATCCCCGCCAGACACATTTGCGCAATTGACAGGAGTGAAAACAGAGCCTCCCCGGATGATCTTAGATTACGAGATGGGACGTAAGGGTGGATGCGTTCAGACAAGTAAGCTGGGCCAGAACTGTATAGAGCTTTATAGGTCAAAACCAGCACTTTGAATTGGGCTCGGAGATGGACTGGCAGCCAGTGGAGCTGGCACAACAGGGGGGTGGTATGCTCCCTGTGTGTCACCCCAGTTAGCAATCTGGCTGCTGCCCGTTGGACTAGCTGAAGTTTCCGAACTGTCTTCAAAGGCAGCTCCACGTTGCAGTAATCTATTCGTGACGTAACCAGAGTGTGGACAACCGTGACCAGATCAGACTTCCCAAGGTACGGGCGCACCTGGTGCATGAGTTTTAACTGTGCAAAAACTCCCCTGGCAACCCCCGAAACCTGGGGTTCCAGGCTCAGCGTTTAATCCAGGATCACTCCCAAGCTGCAAACCTGCGTCTTCAGGGGGAATGTAACCCCGTCCAACACAGGCTGTGATCCTATGCCCTGTTCGGCCTTTCGACTGACCAGGAGGCCCTCTGTCTTGTCTGGATTCAATTTCAATTTGCTAGCCCTCATCCAGTCTGACACGCAGCCAAGCATCGGTTCAAGGTCTGAACAGCCTCCTTAGTAACAGGCGGGAAGGAGTGACAGATTTGGACGTCATCCGCGTACAGATGACACCACAACCCGAAACTCCGGATGATCTCCCCCAGCGGCTTCATGTAGATGTTAAACAACATGGGATACAATATTGAGCCCTGAGGAACCCCACAAGACAAAGGTTGTGGGGTTGAACAGGTGTCTCCCAATAACACCTTCTGAGATCGACCCTCTAGGAATGACCGGAGCCACTGCAAAACAGTACCTCCAAGACCCATCCTCGCGAGGCGTCCCAGAAGGATACCGTGGTCGACGGTATCGAAGGCTGCTGAGAAGTCCAGCAGCACCAACAGGGACACACTCCCCCTGTCGAGCTCCTGGCGCAGATCATCCACTAAGGCGACCAAGGCTGTCTCGGTACCATGTCCCGGCCTAAAGCCAGACTGTCCCGGGTCTAGATAATCCGTGTCTACCAAGAATACCTGGAGTTGTGAGGCCACCACACGTTCCAAGACTTTGCCCAAAAAGGGGAGATTGGAAACTGGCCGATAGTTGTCGAATTTAGTGGGGTCCAGTGATGGTTTTTTCAACAGCGGTTTTATTATAGCTTGTTTTAAGCTCGCTGGAATCTTGCCTTTCCGAAGGGAAGCATTAACCACCACCTTAACCCACTCAGCCAATCCCTCTCTGGCCTCCTTTAGAAGCCAGGATGGGCAGGGGTCCAGGATGCATGTGGTTGGCCTCATTCCTCCAAGTATCTTGTTCATATCCTCGGGCTTCACCAATTGAAATGAATCCATCAAAGCTGGACAAGCAGGTGCTCGTGTTACATCCTCAGAGACTGCCATTAACATGGTATCCAGACCAGAACGGATCAAAGCGACTTTGTCTGCAAAGAACTGAGCAAAAGCTTCACAGCAAGAAGTTGAATTGTCAGGGTTCCCACCTTGAGTGGTGGGATTTAAAAGGTCTCTGACAATTCGGAACAACTCGGCTGGACGGTTCTTTGCAGACGCAATAGTGGCCACAAAGAAGGCCTTCTTTGCAGCTTTTATTGCCGCGGCATATGCCCTTAAAAAGGACACAAACCGTGTTCGATTTGGCTCGCTCGGATCCGAAAGCCACACACTCTCTAGTTCCCTCTTCCTTCGCTTCATTGCTGCCAGCTCCTCGGCGAACCAGGGAGCTGGTTTAGCTCAGCTACTTGAGAGGGGACATTCCGGAGCGATCGTGTCAATTGCCCTAGTCATCTCCCCATTCCAGAGAGCGACCAGGGCCTCAACAGGATCACCTACTGAGGTGGCGGGAAACTCCCCAAGAGCCATCAGGAATCCATCCGGATCCATAAGAATCCTGGGGCAGACCAATTTAATGGGTCCTCCACCTCTGCAGAGGTTAGGGGGCGCAGTGAGCCTAAATCTGACCAGGAAGTGGTCGGTCCATGGCAACGGAGAGATGGTCAACTCCTCGACACCGCCACCTTCCTCCCATCCCTGGCAGAAAACCAAGTCCAATGTATGTCCTGCACTGTGAGTGGGGCCAGATACTTGCTGGGACAGCCCCATGGTTGCCATGGCAGACATGAAGTCCTGAGCCGCTCCTAAACGGGCCGCCTCAGCATGGACATTGAAGTCCCCCAGCACGAGAAGCCGCTGGGACTCCAATGCCAGGCTCGAGACCACCCCCGCTAGCTCAGGTAGGGAGACTGTAGTGCAGCGAGGTGGACGATACACTAACAGAATCCCTATTCTGTCCCGGTCACCCAACCTCAAGTGGACGCATTCAAAATTTGTTGACTGCGGGATGGGGCCCCTGGTCAGAGGGATGGAATCTCTATAGACAACTGCGACCCCGCCTCCCCGCCCTCCGGATCTCGGCTGGTGCTGCACGGAAAAACCTGGCGGGCAGAGCTGGGTCAAATTCACGCCTCCAGCTTCGTCCAACCAGGTCTCCATAATGCACGCCAGATCTGCCCGCTCATCCAGGATTAAATCCTGGGTGAAAGTTGTTTTTCCATTGACAGATCTGGCGTTCAACAGCACCACCTTCAATCCAGAGGGACCGCCATCCTGGTTACACCAGTTTACCATATCAGGAGACCGGTTTGGAATTACTAATGTTGTTACCCGATCCCTAGGCCGAATTAATGGTCTCCTTTTCCCACATCTCCCCTTCCCCACCACCACTTCTATGGGGGCCCCTCGGCTGGCGGAACACCCCCCTCCTCCATGCCGCATTCCATATCCATAACCTCAACATGTATTTCATTGTTGGTTATTTGGTTTGTTGAGATCTCAATTTGCCATGATCTTCCGTTCCATTTATCTCCCCCCCCCCCCCGTTCTATCGTTTCCCAAGACCTCCAGCTCGCTTTGTCCCTTGCCCCTTTCACAATTAATTAACAATAAGAATAGTAAATACACAGGGATAGGGGACCACATGGGTGGTGGCTGTTAAGACACTTCACTGGAGTTTACAGTTCAAAGGTGGAATAGATAGTCGTATCCCGTGCAGGCTGAGGCAAGTTCTTAAAGTGCAAGGGTATATAACTAAAGTGCTAGTTAAAGTGCGGCATGGAGGGATTGGTAATGGGTTAAAGTCCTAGAGTTGGATAAATTAGCAGCAAAATTGATACAGGGAAGGTATAAGGTGCTATGCTAGGCAGGTTCACAGACAATTCAATGCAATTGCAATGCAATGCAATTTGACACAATATTCCAGGTGTGGTGTAACCAAAGCGGAATAGAGGGGTAGCATTACTTCCCTAGATCTAGACACTATGCTCCTATTGATGCAGGCCTAAATCCTATTATCTGCTCATGTTTAACTTGTTGTCTACGAGGACTCCAAGATCTTGTTCACACGTAGTGCTCTCGAGCCAGGCATTGTCCCCCATTCTGTATCTTTGCATTTTGTTTTTTCTGCCAAAGTGGAGTATCTTGCATTTGTCACTGTTGAACTTCATTTTGTTAGTTTTGGCCCATCTCTCTAATCTGTCAAGATCGTTTTGAATTCTGCTCCTGTCCTGGACTATTGGCTATCCCTCCCAATTTGGTGTCATCTGCAAACTTCATGATCATGCCTTCTAGCCCTTCATCACTTCTTTCCAAGATGAAGAGAAAGCATTGGTGAGCACCCTCTGGGTTCGTCCATTTTAACCAATTACAGATCCACCTCACCGTAGTTTTGCCTAGCCCACATTGGATTAGTTTGTTTGCCGAAAGATCATGGGGGACCTTGTCGAAGGCCTTAATGAAATCGAGGTACGCTGCATCCACGGCATTCCTCACATCTACCCAGCTTGTAACTCTATCGAAAAAAGAGATCTGATTAGTCTGGCATGACTTGTTTTTGATAAATCCATGTTGACTATTAGCGATGACCGCTTTTGTTTCTAAGTGTTTGCAGACCGCTTCCTTAACCATCTTTTCCAGAATCTTGCCTGGTATCGACGTGAGACTGACCGGACGGTAATTGTTTGGGTCATCCTTTTTTCCCTTCTTGAAGATTGGGACCACATTGGCCCTCCTCCAGTCTGCTGGAACTTCTCCCGTTCTCCAAGAACTCTCAAAGATGGTTGCCAATGGTTCCAAAATGACTTCCGCTAGTTCCTTCAATACTCTTGGGTGTAGTAGATCTGGCCCTGGGGACTTGAACTCATTTAGAGCGGCAAGGTATTCCTGGACGACTTGTTTCCCAATTTGAGGTTGGATGTCCTCTAATCCCTCATCCACTCCATCTTGCTGAGGTTGAAGATTACTTTCGTTTTGTGAGAAGACCAAGGCAAATAAGGCATTAAGTAGTTCTGCCTTTTCCCTACCCCCTGTCAGCATTGCCCCATCTTCTCCTTGAAGAGGCCCTATCCCCTCCTTGTTTTTCCTTTTTCTACTGACATAAGAAAAGAAGCCCTTTTTATTGTTTTAAATGTCCTTGGCAAGCCTGAGCTCGTTTTGTGCTTTAGCCTTGTGGACCTTTTCCCTACAGGTGTTGGCTATTTGTTTGAATTCTTCTTTGGTGAAGAATTCACAGCGAGCCACCAAGTTGTGAGGGATCTCGCTCTGAGGCAAATGTAATAGTCCTCTGGCAACTCTAAACAGCTCAGTTTTTTGTGCAGCCCTTATTGCCATGTCATAGAATCTTAAAAAGGAAAGTAGATGTGCTTGGACTGGCCCACTACCCTTCCATCACCACACGCGCTCTAGCTGCCTCTTCTTTTCCTTCATCACTGTCAGCTCATCAGTGAACCAAGGAGCCGGTTTAGCTCGGTTACTCGAGGGGGGGGGGGGCGTTCTAGCGCAATTGTGTCTATAGCCCTTGTCATCTCCCTATCCCAGAGAGATACCAAAGCTTTGACAGGGTCATTTACTGAAGAGGCGGGAAAATCCTCAAGAGCCATCAGGAAAGCTTCTGGATCCATAAGTCTCCAGGGGTGGACCATCAAAGTCTAAACCTGATCAGGTGGTGGTTGGTTCATGACAATGGAGCAATGGTCAGGTCCTCCACCCCACCACCTTCTTCCCACCCCTGACAGAAAACCAGATCCAGTGTGTGCCCAGCACTGTGGGTGGGACCAGATACTAGTTGGGACAGGCCCATGGTTGCCATGGTGGCCATGAAATCCTGAGCCGCTCCTGACAGAGTGGTCTGAGCATGAACATTGAAGTCCCCCAGCAGAATGAGCCGTTGGGACTCCAACGCCAGGCTCGAGACCACTCCAGCTAGCTCAGGTAAGGAGACTGTAGTGCAGCGGGGTGGTTGGTACACCAGCAGAATCCCTATCCTTTTATTTTTTAAAAAAATCTTTATTAGCAATTTCAATATAAGACATATAAAAACACAAGGTATTGGGGGGGAAAGGGGAAGGCAGGGGGGAAGAGGGGGGAATGAGACAAAGGAGCAGGTGAGTGGTAGAGGATAGGGATAGAGGGTAGGAAGTGGGAGGAAAGGAGGGGGGAAGGGGGGGAAGGAATTTTTTTAAAAAGCTTGATTTCCTAAATAGTCTGCAGGGTTGTTCAAAGGTTTGTTGTTTCCTTTCTTCGTCTCATCTTAGTTGATTCCACTACCTTCTACCCCAGCATTCTGGTGCAATGTTTTTCTTTTCCTTTAAGTATGACCTCATTGGTTCCCAGTCTGTCCTTCTTTTCTTGCTTTTATCATACATTAGATTAGCTAGTGAGTCCATTTCCATTAGATCCCTGGCTTTTAGTAGCCAGATCTCTTTTTTTCCACTTGCTCGCCAGGACGGTTCTTGCTGCAGCCGTTAAATTATATAGTATCCTGTCTTTGTTGGGTTCTAAGTTAAAATCTAGTAGGTGAAGTAGATAGTATTCCGGTTTTAATTCAAATTTGGTCTGTATTATTTGTTGAATCTGTTTGTGGATCTCCGCCCAGAAGCTCTTCACTTTCTTACACTGCCACCAGGCATGGAAGTATGATCCTAATTGGGAGCCGCATTTCCAACAGCTGCTGTTAACCCCTTTGTAGAATTTCGATATTTTTGGGGGCATGAGATGCCATCGATAAGACATCTTGTACCAGTTCTCTGTTATAGATGCCGACTTGGCGAGCCTGATTTTCCCCTTTCCAGATACTTTCCCACTCTTGAAGTAAAATGGTATGCCCAAAGTCTGTTGCCCAGGCAATCATACTTTCTTTGACTAGCTCCGTTTCCGTATCCCATTCGAGGAGTTTGTGGTAGAGCGCTTTTATCAATTTTTTTCCTTCACCATTATTGAGTCCCAAAAGTTGTCTTGTGAGGCAAAGTCCATTTTTTATCCTCCTTGAAAGCATCTGCAACTTGAAAATAATGGAACCAAGACAGGTTTTCGTCTATCTTCCTAAGGGAATATATTGGTTTTAATCTCCATTGGTTGTCTTTCTTTTCTATTAATGTTTTATAGGTATGCCATTTATTGCTTGGGAACTCTCTCTTGTGATTGGCCTCAATGGGCGATAGCCACAGGGGTGTTTTACTATAAAAATTTCTCTTGTACTTCACCCATACTTTGAGGAGGGCCACTCTTATGAAATGATTGGTAAAGTTCTTCTCAATTTTTGCTTTGTCGTGCCATAAATAGGCATGCCAACCTCTTCTAATATCAAAGCCTTCTAGGTTTAATAGCCTTTTCTTCGAGAGCGTGGCCCATTCCTTCACCCAGGTTAAAACACTGGCCTGATAGTATAGCTGTAGGTTTGGCAGGCTTAGCCCCCCTCTTTCCTTTGCGTCTACCAATGACTTGTATTTGATCCTCGCCTTTTTACTGTTCCATACAAATTTCAGGACGTCTTTCTTCCATTGTGTAAAACAGTGGTTAGTCCTGAGTATCGGGATCATTTTAAATAAGAAGATCATTTTGGGGAGTAGGTTCATTTTCACAATGGCTATCCTGCCTAATAGGCTTAGGTTCAGTTGCTTCCAGCTGTCCATCTTTTTGGTGATGTCTTTCCAAATTGTCTTATAGTTGTTCTTCACCAGCTGTGCATTGTTTGCTGTAAGGTGTATCCCTAGATATTTTATCTTATTGGTGACCCTGAACTGCGTTATCTCCTGTAGTTTGTCTTTTTGGCTGTGTCCATCTTTTTCGTCAGGATTTTTGTCTTTGTCCTATTGATCCTCAAACCTGAGACTTTCCCATAGCTATTTATTTTATCTGTCCACTTTGAGATCGTATCAAGAGGGTTTTCGATTATGCAGACAATGTCATCAGCGTAGGCCTTTACTTTAAATTCATCCTTTCGGATTTTGTGCCCTTTAGGTTGTTATCTTTTCTTATCTCTTCCAGCAAAATCTCGAGTGTCATGATGAACAACAGGGGGGATAGCGGACAACCCTGCCTGGTGCCCTTTTCAATGTTGATGTTTTCTGTTTCTTGGCCGTTGACCCGGATTTCTGCTCTTTGTGTTGAATATATTGTTCTTATCACGTTAGTGAATTGAAAGCCCATGTCTTTTTCCCTGATTATTTGAAGCATGAAATCCCAGCTGACACAATGGAAAGCCTTCTCGGCATCGAGAAACAGCAGACCCAGCTCTTTTTGCGTATTAGTTGCGTAATACTCTATTATATTCAGGACAGTTCTTAGGTTTTCGCTCATATGTCTTGTTGGGAGGAATCCCGTTTGGTCCTCGTTGATGGTTTCGTTCAAGAATTTTTTCATTCTATTTGCAATTATGCTAACAAAGATTTTGTAATCCGTATTCAGCAACGATATCGGTCTGTAGTTGTTCATGTTCTCTGCATCAGTTGCGTCTTTTGGGATGAGAGTGATGGTTGCTTCCCGCCAGGTATCTAGCATTCTGGCTTCAGATAGAATATTGTTGAATATTACTTTTAAGTGTGGGGTCAGCTCTTCCTGGAATATCTTGTAATACTTCGCTGAGAAGCCATCGGGGCCTGGGGCCTTGTCATTGGGCATGTTGTTTATTGCTTTCCTGATTTCGGCTTCCTCTATTTGTCTGTTGAGGAGCTCTCTTTGCTCATCCTTAATTTTCTCTAGTTTGTGCTTTGCCAGGTATTCTGCTATATCATCCATTCGGATTTTGTCACTTTGATATAGTTTGTTGTAAATATCCCTGAATTGGTTTTTGATCTCTTCCTCTGTATGATAGCTCTTCCCATTTCTTGAGATTTTTGCGACGTGCTGCTGTTGTTTTTTCTTCAGTAGTTTCCTGGCTAGCAATTTGCCTGGCTTATTTGCATTGGCAAAGTAGTTAACCTTCATATATTTTAGGTTTTTTGCTAGTTTTTCAAGTTGGAAGGAATTCAGCTATTTCCTCATGAGTTCTACTTCCAGCTTGATTTTCTTATTCCTTGGTTTTCTCTTGAGCTCAGCTTCCTTTGTCTTTATTTTCTTCATGAGGGTGATTAATTTCTCCTGTCTCTTCCTATTCCTAATCGCACCTTGTTGGATGAAGTGCCCCCTCATTACTGCCTTGCTGGTGTTCCAGATCACTTCCTCATTTATTTCTTCGCTTTTGTTGAGCTCGAAGAATTCCTGGATGAGTTTTCTATAAGTCTCTATATCTTCCTCCGCTCTTAATAAGTATTCGTTTAGTTTCCACTTCCGTTGGTGTCTTGCCCCTTGGAGTTCTACAAGGATGGGGCATTGCTCTGGGCAGGATCTGGATCTTGTTTATCTTGTTCATTAGGGTGTTAGATGTCCAGAGCATATCTATTCTGGACCATGATGAGTGCCTGTCCGAGTAGAAGGTAAAGTCTCTTCCCTCTGGGTTTCTGACTCCAGGCATCCTGGAGATATAACTCCTTTTTCAATTGGAGAAAGCTGGTTGGCAGCTTCCCACCATTCAGATCTTTCCTGTTCTTTTTTGTTCTGTCCATGTTACAATCTATTACACCATTGAAGTCTCCCACTATGATCAGCTCCGCATGAGTCTGTTCTAAGAGTTTTTTCCTAAGTTCCTTTACGAAGCGTAGATGTTGCATAACAGAATCTCTTGTTCATTTCTTCTAATTTTGATCCCGACCATCCTCCCCTCATCATCCTTGAAAGCCATAGTTGCATTTAATGAATTTCTTGCGTAGATTACTACTCCTCTTTTTTTTTGTGATGCTAGTGAGTAAAATTCCTTGCCAAGCTGCGGCTGTGCCAAATGTGAGCTGTGTTTCGCCGTGATATGCGTTTCCTGGAGAGCGATGAGATCGTAGTTGCCTTTTTAAAGTGAGTTGAAGATTAGTCTTCTTTTATTTGGAGTGTTCAGACCGTTGACGTTGTTGGAATATATTTTTAATTGACTCGTCATTGGCTGGCTGCTTTCCTTGAGCTGAAGGTCCCATGTCCTTTTCCCCCTCCTCGTTGTCCAGTGATTCTGGCTTTGGTCTCTTCTTGTCTTTTCTCCCTCCTTCTCCATCCTTCGTTTTGGCATTTGTAGGTTCGTGGCTCGGTTTGTTTAGTTCTGCCTCTCTTGAGGGGTTTGGTGTTAGGCCCAGGTCTTTGTGGATTTTTTTGTAAAACTCCTTTGCTTTCTCTTCGGATGTTAGCCAAAATTTACTGTCCTTGTATGTCACTTGGATTCCCTCAAAACGTTCCCATCTGAATTTGATCCTATGCTTTTTGAGCTCGTCTGTCAGGAAGTAGTATTTTTTTCTCTTCTTCATTGATGAGGTCGAGAATTCCTTCAGTATTATCACTTTTTTCCCTCTGTAGATTGCCTGACCTCTTGATTTCATCTTGATAATCTCGTCGCAAACACTCTTCCTGCAGAAGTCGACCACAATATCTCTAGGGACCTTGTTCCTCCTGGCGTAGCTGGAGTTGACTCTCTGTACCGTGTCTATCTCCTTATTCAGTTCCTCGGGTGCAATGTTTATCATACCCGCAGAGATTTCTAGAATTATTTCTCTCAGGTTTTCTCCTTCTTTTTCTTCAATGTTCCTGAATCTGAGTTGGAATTCAGTCTCTTTACACGCCCAGAGTTCTTGTTGTTTTTCTAATGTGTCCTTCGCTTCCTCCAGCTTCTTTATTTTGGCTTCGGTTTTGTCCTGATTTTTCTTTAAATTTGTATTTTCTTTCTTTAGAGCCTTTATTTCGTCCTGTACTCCACATACCTCTTTTTGTATATGAGCCATATCGTCTTTCATTTCCTGCCTTAATTTTCCCATCTCTTTTTGGAATAGCTTTTCCATATTCTGTTGTGTTTTTTCTTGGCTATCTTCTATTTTTTTCTATCTTTTCCTGCATCTTCAGCATTTCCTGCAGCAGCTCTTTGAATGTTGTTTCGGCCTGTGTTGAAAGCCTTCTAGCAGGGATAGGGGATAGAATCCCTATCCTGTCCCGGTCACTGACCCTCAGGCCGACACACTCAAACGTGGTAGACTGCAGAATGGAGCACCTGGTCAGAGGGATGGAATCCTTATAAACAATTGTGACAACTCCTCCTTGCCCTCCAGATCTTGACTGGTGCTGAACGGAGTACCCTGGTGGACAGCTGGGAGAGATTACCCCCCTCCCCAGCCTCATCCAACCAGGTCTCCATTGTACAAGCCAGGTCAGCATGTTCTTCGAGGATGAAATCCTGAATAGTAGATGTTTTTCCATTCACTGACATGCCATTGAACAGCACCACTCACAACCTGAAGAGATTAGAACGTAATTGATGCAAGAAACCTGATGAAACATCAAAGTCAGCTTTTGAAATGCATCGAAAAATCTACGAAGCAGCCACCAGAGAGGCCAAAAAAGAATATAATTCCTCATTGATAGCATCCACCAGATCTCGACCTGCTCAAATATTTAAAATTGTTTGTAACATCACAAATCCGCACAGGCGCCTCGGAAGCTAAGCAGGGTCGGCGCTGGCTCTCACTTGGCCCTCATTCCCAATTGCCAGGGCTTGGCCGACGTCCCAACCTTGCAGAATGAATGCAGCTTGGTGCCACTTTGAACTACCCTGGGAGCGTGGGAGTTATAATTTTACAATCTCTTTCTGTTGGAATTCAACCACACACTGCTCAAGTCTGCAGTCCTCAATGAGAAGCAACTAGATAGGAGGAGCAACTAAAATGATCAAGGGCCTGGAGAACAAGCCCTATGAGGAGCGGCTTAAGGAGCTGGGCATGTTTAGCCTGAAAAAGAGAAGGCTGAGAGGAGATATGATAGCCATGTATAAATATGTGAAAGGAAGCCACAGAGAGGAAGGAGCAAGCTTGTTTTCTGCTTCCTTGCAGACTAGGACGTGGAACAATGGCTTCAAACTACAAGAGAGGAGATTCCATCTGAACATAAGGAAGAACTTCCTGACTGTGAGAGCCGTTCAGCAGTGGAACTCTGCCCCGGAGTGTGGTGGAGGCTCCTTCTTTGGAAGCTTTTAAGAAGAGGCTGGATGGCCATCTGTCAGGGATGATTTGAATGCCATATTCCTGCTTCTTGGCAGGGGGTTGGACTGGATGGCCCATGAGGTCTCTTCCAACTCTTTGATTCTATGATTCTATGAAATCCAACCCATCCGGCCAAAGATGTGGCAAGTCAAGATATTACAGCAGAGACCTTCCAGAGCCACTTTATAAATAAGATCAATCTGCTCCGCAAAGGACTACCTCCCACAGAGGACACATCGAGGGAACTAGAGGCCTTCTGGCCATCTAGTGACCAACTTCTAGAACATTTTGTGCCATTAGAAATGGAAGACCTGGAAAAGACTCTATCTGCAGCAAAACCAACCACCTGCAGCAAGACCAAGCCTAGACGCCACCATACCTAGTAATTATCGCCCAGTTTCAAACCTTCCATTTTTGGGCAAGGTGATTGAATGGACAGTGGCAGGGCAGCTACAGCAATTCTTAGATGAGACTGCGGGTTTGGACCCCTTTCAATCAGGCTTTCGTTCAGGTCATGGGACAGAGACTGTCTTGGTAGCTATTACTGACTAAATTCATCATCAGTTAGACCAAGGTGGACCAGCGCTATTGGTACTCTTGGACCTCACAGCTGCATTCGACACCGTGGACCATGACTTGCTGATTCATCAATTGGCTATGTCTGGTGTACGAGGTTTAGCCCTCAAATGTTTCAATTCGTTCCTCCAGGACCGGAGACAGAGCGTGGAGTGGTTAGGCCAAAGCTCTGAGAGCTCCTGACTTTGCTGTGGAGTTCCCCAGGGTGCTATCCTCTCGCCCGTTATTTAACATCTACGTCCGGCCACTTGCTGGACTGGTGGACTGGTGCGGAGCTTTGGCATAGAGTGCTACCAGTATGCAGATGATACCCAGCGTCTCGAACCTGGGACAACCACGATTCTTGAGAACTTTAGGCTGTGTTTGGAAGCAGTGATGAGTTGGCTGCGAGCAAGCAGACTAAAAGTGAATCCTGCTAAAACTGAGATCCTCTGGCCTGGCCAGCCGCCAGAATTAATCCAGTCTCTGCATGATTTCGATGGGGAAGCTCTGGTTCCGTCTGCCACTGTTAAAAGCCTTGGGGTTGTGTTGGACTCATCGTTGACGATGGAGGCCCAGATAACTGCCATAAGTAAGCACACCTTTTTTCATCTTCGCCAGGCAAGGAAATTGGCATCCCTACCTTTCAGTAGAAGCATTGGCAACAGTAATCCATGCAACAGTCACCACGAGGTTGGCCTATTGCAATGCCTTATATGCCGGCCTTCTGAAGTCAACAACCCAGAAGATTCGGATGGTCCAAAATGCAGTGGCCAGGCTGCTAGCGGGATCATCTATAACATCCCATATTACACCAATTCTGCAACAACTGCATTGGCTACCAGTAGAACATCGGATCTCTTACAAGATACTGATCCTGACATTTAGAGCTCAAAATGGCCAAGGACCTTTATATTTTAGGGACCGCCTCATTACTTTTCTCCATCAGTGGTCACCTCGATCCACCCAGGAAAATCTCCTATACATACCGGGCCCTAGGGAGGTACACCTGGAAGCTACAAGGTGTAGAGCTTTTTCAATCTATTCTCCAATTCTGTGGAACTCATTGCCTCCATACATTAGAGCAATGTCGGAGTTGCGACCTTTTGTAAAGGCACTCAAGACTTGGCTGTTTGGTTGTGCATTTAAGTAATCAGATCTAATTTGCCAAATAATCTCTGTTGAATGTTTTTATGTTCAATGTTTTTATATTGTGTAAATGCTATTTTAGACTGTAAGTCGCTCGAAGCACCTTGGTGGAGAGCGACTAATTAAGAAATAAAGTGAAGTGAAGGGAAGAATCATACTGGCCCAGGACCTGAACACTGCCCACCCAAAAGACCTGTGGAAGGATCAGCCAGCATCAGTTGGCGCACAGTCTCCCAATCCCGCCCAGCTGATGCTTCCCCCCCCCCCCCCACAGAGCAACTACTAATGACCAGTAACGGTGGTTCCAGATCTTCTTAATAGATAAAAACTTAAGGCACAGACTAACAGCTAAAGGGGCCTTAAATGGTTGAGGCAACACCTTGCTTCAGTTGCCCCCGTCCAGCTAAGGTGCAATTTTAAAGTACCAGCTGCCTGGATGGGACTTGGGGTGATGCCTTCCTTCAGCTGCCCCTGGCTAGGGAAGGTAGAGTTTTAAAGTGCAGGCTACCTGAGAAAAAGTTGAGGCGACACCTTGCTTCAGCTGCCCCCGTCCAGTTAAGGTGCAGTTTTAAAGTGCCAGCTGCCTGGATGGGAGTTGGGGTGATGCCTTCCTTTAGTTTTGTTACCACAGACCTACTGCAGAAGCCAACCCCCTTTGTATATGTATTTTGAACTGGGAACTATATTTATTTGTGAAAAACAGATATTTGGATGCCATTCAGAAAAGCTGCACCATCAAGGCTCTTCTTAAAATCTTTTGTTTTGTAGTTCGGCCTGGTTATTTCTTTTTTCAGCAAAAATATTGAAATTGGAACCCCAAAATAAGAACTTGATTTCAAGGGTTACATAATGTTGCTGCAAATTATCAAGACTGTGAAATAGCAACTGTAAAGTCTATTGTGTAGTATGTATATGTTACAGTTTGGAAACTTGGGACACAGTGAGGCAACGTAGTCTAATGCAGGCTAATTGCTGTATTTACTGTGCAATACTGGTTTTTATTTATTTATTTATTATTTAAACTTATATGCCGCCACTCCCCTGGGGCTCGGAGCGGCTTACAAGAATAGCTAAAATCTAACAAAGTTTAAAAGCAATTTAAAACAATTTAAAAACAACAGTATCAAACATTAAAAGCCTGTTGGAACAGGTATGTCTTACATGCCCTGCGGAAAGCTGGTAAGTCCCGCAGGTCACGAACTTCAGGTGGCAGAGCATTCCAGACTGATGGCGCCACTGCTGTGAAGGTTCTGCATCTGGTTGCCGTTAGACGCAAGGTCTTGACACTGGGGACTTCCAATATATCTTGGTCCTCAGAACGGAGGGATCTCTGGGGTTGGTAGGGGGTGAGACGATCCCTCAGATACATTGGCCCCAGACCATGCAAGGCCTTAAAGGTGAGTACCATCACTTTGAAAGTGATCCGGTGCTCAATTGGTAACCAATGCAGCTGTAGTAAGATTGGTGTTATGTGGCATCTCATCGGAATTCCCGGAAGAAGCCGAGCAGCTGCGTTTTGTACCAACTTGAGCTTCCGAATCACCGACAGAGGGAGGCCAATATAGAGGGCGTTACAGTAGTCCAGTCTTGAGATGACCGTGGCCTGGATCACCGTAGCTAGGTTGTCCCTGGACAGGTAGGGGGCCAGCCGTCTAGCCTGCCGCAGGTGAAAGAAGGCGGTTTTGCTCACGGCAGAGACCTGGGCCTCCATTGTCAGCAGAGGGTCCAAAAGGACTCCCAGACTCTTTATCAATGATGACGGGCGTAACGCCTCGCCATCCAGGGTGGGCAGATGGATGTCCCCACTGCCCAGTCCACCCAGCCATAGGATCTCCATCTTTGCTGGATTCACCCTCAACCTGCTGGCACGCAGCCATCCAGTAACGGCCTCGAGGCACTGATGGAAACAATCGGATACAGAGTCCGGTCGGCCTTCCATCTTCAGCACCAGCTGAGTGTCATCCGCATACTGATAACACTCAAGCCCAAAACCTCGAACCAGCTGAGCAAGTGGTTGCATATAGATGTTAAACAACAGAGGGGAGAGAATGGCCCCCTGAGGAACCCCACAAGATAGAGGGGACCTCTCAGAGACCAGGCCTCCCCTCTCCACTCGCTGTCCACGGTTGTGAAGAAAGGAGGACAGCCAGTTTAAAGCTGTCCCCCTGATTCCAGCAACAGCAAGGCGGTGGGTCAAGAGATTGTGGTCGACTGTCAAATGCTGCTGTGAGATCCAATAGCACGAGCAGCGCTGACCCGCCCTGGTCAAGCTGGCATCGAAGGTGATCCGTGATGGAGACCAGCACAGTCTCTGTCCCGTGCCCCGCACGGAAGCCAGATTGGAAGGGATCTAGTCCGGCTGTGTTGTGTAGGAATTGCTGCAACTGCTCCGCTGCTGCCCTCTCAATCACCTTGCCCAGGAACGAGAGATTTGAAACTGGGCGGTAACTGGAGGGAACCGAGGGATCTAAATCTGGTTTCTTCAGCAAAGGAGAGACCACCGCCTCTTTTAAACCCTCTGGAAAGACTCCTTGCTCAAGGGAGCTGTTTATGATCTTCAACAGAGGGTCACGTAATCCCTTCTAGCAGGATTTCACCAACCAAGAGGGACACGGATCGAGGGAGCAAGTGGTCGGTCTAGCTGCAGCTATGAGCCTATCGACAGCCCCTGCATCCAGCGGGATGAACCCGTCGAGGATGGGCCCAGCAAGTTGCCACGGGGTCTCAAGTTCTCTAACTGTATCAATTGTGTCAGGGAGGTCCCGGCGAAGTAGCGAGATCTTGTCTGTAAAATAGCTCTGAAAAACCTCGGCTGAAGGGGCCTGATTACCACTTTTTGGGACGGTAGGAACCCTCGTTAGAGATCGAATTATTTTGAACAGTTTTGCCGGGCGTGAGCTAGCAGACGTTATCAAAGAAGCATAATATACTTGCTTTGCCTCAGTGATAGCATGCTCATAGGATTCCCTGAATGCCTCATAAGCTGATCTCGATGCTCTGTCACAGAGTTCTCGCCACACGCCCTCCAGCCGTCTCTTTTCCCGCTTCATCAGTTGAAGTTCCTTGGTGAACCAAGGAGACCGATTTCAGCGGGGTCTGAGAGGGCATCTAGGGGCAATCTTGTCGAGTGCATTGGATAGCCTGATGTTCCATGTGTCCACCTGCACATCGATCGAGTCGCTGGCAGGCTCCAGATCCCTCAGAGCATTCCGGAACCTACTGGGTTCCATAAGTCTCCTTGGGCGAGCCCAAATTGGCTCGGCGCCCTTGCAGCGTGGGTAGGCATGCTCCAACCGGACTCTCAGGGCGCAGTGATCCGACCATGGAACCTCTATTGTGGAGGCTTGGGTCACTTGAATTCCTGCGCTGAAAATCAAATCTAACGTGTGCCCCGCCCGATGCGTGGGCCCAGTAGTACAGAGGGAGAATCCTAGTGTCTCCATGGTAGACACTAGGTCCACAGCCGCTAATGAACAAGAGTCAGCATCAGCGTGGATATTGAAATCCCCCAAGACGATAAGTCTGGGGAACCTCAGGGACCACTCCGACACAGTCTCAAGCAGCTGGGATAGGCTGTCCGCTGGTATGCTGGGCGCACGGTACACCAGCAGAAAGGCTATGCTCTCACAGGAATTCCACACCAGGCCTACACTTTCAATGCCAGAGATGCTCAGCACAGGGACTGCCCTAAGAGAAAAACTTTCTCGGGCGAGCATAGCCACCCCACCGCCCCAGGCCCGCCTCCCAGTCCGCATCTGGTGAGTGATTGCATAACCTGGAGATATTATTTCCTGGAGTAGGATCTCATCCCCCTCTTGGATCCAAGTTTCTGTAATACACACTAGGTCAGCTCCCTGATCATTAAGAAAGTCCCTGATGGTGGCAGTTTTGTTCCTTATGGACCTAGCATTCACTAACACCAGAGTAGGAGGGGAGGAAACTGGTTGCCTGTCACAAATGTACCTGGGGATAGGCCGCAGGTTAGAGGGGGGCCGAGTCTCCCGCCGACTCAACCTCCCTCTAGTATTCGGCCTGCGCCTACCGTCGTACCTCCCCCTCCCAGAGATCGTAGGAATCCCCATGCATAGACCTACTTCTCTTGGAGGCTCTGCAGCACAGATTAGGTGCCCAGTGGTTGGAGTTATGTATGGTGCAGAGGACTAGCGTTGAACAAAAAACCACACACTCTCTGTGCTTTCAATGCAACAGTTATTGGTGGATCTTTTTATCCCAAACAAATGTTTTACAAGTCACAAATTTTCTTGATACCATAGTCCAAACACCTCTCAACAGAGCTGGTTTTGCTGGTATTGTTCCCATTCATATTACTGGCAACTATCTAATTATTATTATTATTATTATTATTGACACAAAAGCACAATATGTCACAGCAAACGAGATCTATATGCTGGATTTCGTATCACAAAATCACAAGTCGAACACATCCCAAGCGTCTAGGACTGTGTGATGTATTTTCGAATGATGCACGCAGATCCAAATAAGGTGGCCTTTTGCAGTTGACAGATCATGATTTTGTCAATGTTTATTGTTTCCAAATGCCTGCTGATATCTTTTGGCACGGCACCCAGTGCTCCAATGACCACTGGGACCACCTGGATTGGTTTATGCCAGAGCCTTTGCAGTTCAATTTTGAAGTCTTGATAGCGGCTGAGTTTTTCCTCAATGCAACTATCACCTGGTATGACGACATCAATAATCCAGACTTTTTTATTTTCCACAATCGTGATGTCTGATATATTGTGTTCCAAAACTTTGTCAGTCTGGATTCGAAAGTCCCACAGTATTTTTACATGTCCATTTTCCACGACCTTTGCGGGTTTATGATCCCACCAATTTTTTGCTGCTGGCAGGTGGTATTTGTGACATAAGTTCCAGTGAATCGTCTGGGCCACAGAGTTGTGTCTTTGTTTGTAGTCTGTCTGTGCGATTGTCTTGCAACAGGGTTTCATCAGCTTCCTTGCACAGTCTGCATTTTGGGTCATCTGTTGATTTTTCAATCCTGGCCTTAATTGCATTGCAACATAGTCTAATGCAGGCTAATTGCTCCTGGGCTGCAAGAATCAGGCCTTCTGTCTCCTTCTTCAGGGTTCCATCCGTAAGCCACAACCAGGTGTTCTCCTCATCAACTTTTCCTTCAATCTTCTCAAGGAACTTCCCATGCAAGGCTTTGTTGTGCCAGCTGTCAGCTCTAGTTTGGAGTGCAGTTGTATTGACTCTTTGTCTACTGTGTTTTGAGAAGTTTCTGATTATTGACTTCAATTAAAGCAGGTTCTTGGCTTTCCTTGACATATTCTGCCAGGGCGTGTTTTTTGTTCTTCAACTGCTTGTTTGACTTGTAAAAGTCCTCTGCCCCCAGACTCTCTAGGTAGACAGGGCTGGTCAACATCACTGCGGGGATATAATGAATTATGAATGGTCATGAGTTTTCTTGTTTTTCTGTCCAAATTGTCCAGTTCTGCCTGTGTCCAGTTTATGATGCCAGCAGTATATCTTATGACAGGTATGGCCCAGGTGTTTATGGCCTTGATGGTATTGCCTATTGCATATGGTATTTTGAAGATTATTATTATTATTATTATTATTATTATTTAATTGCTTGCCTGCCTCTCCTTATGGCTCAAGGCAGGTTACAGCATTACTGCCCCACGACTCTGGAACTTCTTGCCCAAAGAAGCCAGAATGGCCCCCTCCCTGCTGTCCCTTCAGTGGCACACTAAAACCTTTTTAGTCAGGCAGGCTTTTAAAGAAGAAAGCATTTAAGTTCTAGTCAGGGACTGCTGTGGTTTTATATGTTTTTATGGATTTAATCTGAATTGTTTTAATATTAATTATGTTTAATGCTGTTTTAATATTTGTATATTTCAAATTGCATGCTGCTGTTTTTATGTTAAGCAGCTTTGAACCTCCTGCGGAATAATAATAATAATAATAATAATAATAATAATAATACTGATGATGATGAAGTTTTGGTGCCTCAAATGTTAGTCCTGTTTCTTGGTATATTTGACCTGATTATTCCAAAAATGGCACCAGTTTCCTCCTATCAATTCTAGTTATGGACATACAGAACATATACTATCTACCAGTCATCATCTGCTCGCTCACAGAAAATCATGATAATCTTATCTAAGAAAGTATTTATTTTTTCTTCGTGGTCTCTGTGAATGCACACATGCCCCGCCTGCGCAGGCCCCAACGGAAACTTCTTTAGTTTAAACTTTTCAAGTTTTGACAGTAACCCCGCCCAGTCCCCGGCAGGGCATAAAAGGCGCCCCGAGCACACACTCAGCAGTTCCTGTTTTTCCGCCGCAAGGCTTACTTCAGAACTTCTGCAATGTCCACAACTCGATTCAAGCACTGTACGCAGTGTTCTAGGAAGATTCCAGATTCGGATAAGCACTCTTTGTGCCTTCTTTGCCTCGGCGAGGCCCATATCGCAGACTCCTGCCGTCATTGCGAAGCCTTGACGGCACAGTCTCGGAAGAACTGAGTTCACCGCCTGTGGTACTTATTGTACCAGCAGTCTTTGGCACCAGCACCCTCGATGTCGATGGTTGGACCATCGGCATCGACATCAACCGCACAGCCGTCGACCTCGACAGCAGCATCGACTTCTCAACCGGCCGACCCGCCCTCACAACCCGCAACTCGCCGAACAAAGGCGACTAAGGTGGCACAAAAGAGATCTTGAGCGACCACATCGACGACGTCAAAGACCACGAGACCAGCCAAACAGGCCAAGAGGCCTTGTACGGTAACTACTGAGACCGTACGTGTGTGCCATTCCTCAACCAGTTCTGTGGCTTCGGTAAGGTCGACAACAGCTACTCCACCATCATCAACGGTGGTTCACATTGTCTTTCGTCGGGCCCGGGAGGAATCTCGTCGTGCCGCGACCTCCTCCTCTTCGGTCCCTCCCACGCCGGGCAAGTCGCTCTCAAAGTCGATGTCGACTCAACCCCCAGCAAAGAAGAAAAAGATGATGCCTTCTCCTTCTTCATCATCCTCTTCTCAAATTGGTCTTCGCCAATTCAGTCGGCCCAGCCGGAACCCCTCCAACAGCCATCACAGGAGGAGCAGTTGCCGACAGAGGTGCCCGTAGAGCGGCCAGAATCCCCAGTCATCTTGCTGGATACTGTGATAGAGGCACCCAACCGGCCACCTGGACTTACTGCCACACAAGAGCTCTTTCCACCCACGGCAACACCGGAAAGGGGGAGACAAATGGCCAGACTGGCACGTGCTGCTCAGTCTTCAGCCTCCAAACAACCCCCAACCCCATCCTGTCTCCGACTGCCGCCTCCTCCACCTTCACAAAACCATTCCTCGTCCTCCCCCCTCCCTCTGAAGCGGAGGAAGAAGAGGAAGATGGAGAACTTGCTGCCTCGGGCTCGGTACTGTCCCTCGGTAACGAGAGGTCCCCTACCCACTATGCCTACGAGGCCGACCCTCCGTCGCCGACGGACAATGTCAGGGCCTTCACTGACCAGATGGCCCGCATGGCAGACACTTTGGGCCTGGAGGTTAAACACACTTCCAAGGCAGTTACTGACCCGGTATTCAAACGAGTTCAGTCGGAGACACCACCGGCCCCTCTGTTACCCTTTCTGCCATATCTCCTGGATGTTATTCAAGCTTCTTGGAAAACCCCATCCTCCATCCCTCCTACTTCTAAGAAGGTTGAGGCCTGATACCGAACTGATGACGAGGGCCTAGAATAGCTGAAACACCACCCCGATCCTAACTCGGTGGTAGTGAAGGCTGCGCAAGCGTTCAGGAGGCAATTCTCGACCCCCTCAGACCGGAAGGGAATGAGGTTCGATGCAGTGGGCCGAAAACTATTCGGGTGCCCTCTTGTTTGCCAGAATGGCTAACTATGGCACCTGTATGGGGGCTTACCAACAGATCCTATGGGGAAAAGCCATGCCCTTCGTCCAATGGATGTCGGAAGAAGACCGCACCGTCCTGACCACCCTGGCCCAGGAGGCAAACTCTTTGGCGCATCACCAGATGCAGATGGCCAAGCACACAGGAGACACGGCCGGGAAGATGATTGCTCATGTGGTCGCTATCAGAAGACACGCTTGGCTCCGATTTTCTGACCTCTCGACATCGTCAAGGCAGGTCAACGAGGACTTACCCTTCGACGCCCTCAGTCTCTTTAATGCGGGGACTGACGACAAATTAAAGGCGAATCAGGACTTTAAAATACTGGCAGCCAAGTGCGGGATTGAGAACCAATCTCAATCCCAAAGAAGGTGGTTCCAGTACTCGAGGCGGCGCAATGGAGCTCCTTACTGACAGTTCCAGTATTGTCAAACCTTTCACCCCCTTCAGACTGCACAGCGGCAGACTCACCAACCACAGCAGACTCAACAGCATCAACCACAACTGCAGCAACGGTTGAGGTCCCGCCAAGTGTCGGGAGGAAACCATCCCAGGCGCCGTGTTTGATGCTCTCCTGGACGATACCGTCTCCTTATCTGGTACAGATGCCGTTCCCATGTCCCTCCCTTCAATCCCCATCCTCGTATCTCAACCTTGACACCTGCCGTTCGGTGACCGCCTTGCAAGTTTCGTCGATGCATGGAGAAGTATCACCTCCGATGCGTGGGTGCTAATTGTGGAGGAGGGTTATGCATTGGAGTTCAAGGAACTCCCACCAGCAGAACAGATCGTCGAAACCGAATCCTCCTCTCCAATCCTGTCAGAGGTTGACACCCTTCTTCTAAAAGGAGCTATTTCTCCCCTGCCACACTGCTACAAAAGGCAGGCCTTCTTCTCCAAATATTTCACCGTCCCCAAGTTGGATGGTTCCCTCCGCCCAATCCTGGACCCAAGAGACCTCAACTCCCTCATCAGACCTCAGAAGTTCAGAATGGTGATGGTGTCGTCCATACTTCCCCTCTTCAAACATGGGGACCTCTTCACGTCCATTGATCTCTGGGACGCCTCTCAATTCGAAGGCACCACAGACGCTTTCACCTCTCAATTCAAAGGCACCACAGACGCTTTCTTGCCTTTCGGGTTGCAGGACAGACATACTCCTTCAATGTGCTCCCGTTCGGGCTCATAACGGCCCCAAGGACTTTCACGAAATGCATGTCAGTGGTCGCTGCGGCTTTCAGAAAGGAAAAGATCCGATTTTTTCCATATCTGGATGATTGGTAGCTGTTATCACGTTCCCCAGCACTCCTAAGGTCACAGATCCAAAGAACAGGCTCCCTCCTCAGCGATCTCGGCCTCCAGTTGAACAAAGAAAAGTCGCACTTGACTACAACAACGTACATAAAGTTCATCGGCGCCATGTTCGATTTGCTGACCCAGTCTGTTTACCTTCCAAACGCAAGATTCAGGGGGCTCCGCATCGAGACACTCCGAGGCATTCGGTCTTGAATGGTATCAGCCAAGCAAATCCAAATCCTGCTTAGCCACATGGCTTCCACGGTGATGGTGACCCTGTTGGGAATCAAGAGCTGTTAGGCTCAAAAATAATCCTCTCTGAGGGTGATTCCACCAAAAATATAGCAGAGTGCAGGGTGCACAGTAAATAAGCAGCAGAAACTTATATGTAGTGAGCAAGGATTGACTTCCATTTAGCAGGATGGAACAGGATTGCAGATCCACAACTCATAGGATCAAAAATAATATGTTTATTAAAGATAAAAGAAATCCATTCTAGATAGGAAAGGTTCTTGGAGCTAACTAGCTTCACTGAGCTATCATCTAAGGTTAAAGAAAAAAGAAAAATTATAAAAATAACTATTTCTACTACATCTTTGCCTGGACAATGGCAAGATGCTTCCTCACTCTAGAGAAGACAAAAGGAAGAGGCCTGAAAAATGGAGACAGGCCACATGGCCCAGCCCAGGGCAATAAAAATACCTTTAAAAGAGGAAGTTACTTTTCCCTATAGGATTACATTCCTAGGTATTCAAATAGGGAGGGGATAGTACCATGCAAAGATAAGTGAGACAATTCCCCCTTCTTAACCCCTTCTTAACCAACTTAACTACAGGAAATTGGGGAGGAATCCCTAAGTCTATCTAGGCTATCTACTCATTGAGAGCTGGAGACTTGTGCAGTCAGGGATGAAACCCAACAGACCCCACTGGCAAGGCTTCGGTTCAGACCTCTTCAAAGGTGGTTCCTCGACCACTTCAACCCGATCAGAGACCATACGTCAAAGTGCCTCACCGTTCCGCCAGCCGTGCAAAAATCCTTGAAATGGTGGACAGATCGTCACCATGTCTGCAAGGGCATTCCCTTCCATCCCGAACCCCCATCCATCACCCTCACTACAGATGTGTCGATGTTCGCATGGGGATGCCATACAGGAGAACTCTCCGTCCAAGACCTCTGGTCTGCTGTGCCACATCAACTATCTAGGACTTCTGGCAATCTTCAAATCCCTGAAGTAGTACCCATTAGTATAAATCTGAAAGTGATTATATTTAATATTTTAAAATATTGCCTAAAATACTGTAATTCACATGTAATACCATATTTATTGCATAATAGTCACATAATAGTATTACATAAAGGTTGCACCCTTAATTGAGGATTCACCTGCCCACGTGCCTGTCCTCTTGGTACTACAAGGATTGCATTGGCTGTCAGTCTAGGCCAAACTAATCTGCGGAGGCATTCCCAAGGCTCTCTTCTTGGCAAGGCAAGCCCTGTAACACCAAGGAAAGGAGGTAGGCGCACTGGGAAATGAAGGTTCGGATTCCTGTGCACCTATGAGATGTATTTTTTCACCACATAATAGTTTCACCCCCCCCCCTTCATATTTTATCCCATTTTTTTCAGAAAAAAAGGGGTATGACCATTATGCGAATAAAAATGTGCCTGAAATACAAACCAGAGCCACCTGGGTCTGAGACTTTCCCTCTCTTACCTCTGAGGAAAGAGGAGGAAGAAAGTCCAGCCAGGACCTTTTGTATTTCTTTTTTTAAAATGCCTTACATCCAAGGAAGTATAAGGGAGAAAGGAGAGCTTCAGATCCAGCTGGCTTATGTGACAATTAATCAAGAAATGGCAAGAAACCAATTTTGGAATCCCAAAAGTGGGATGCGACTATTGTGTAGTGGCAACCTACGTAGTGAATTATGGTATTCCAAAGCACCTGTTTACTCTATGGAGGTTTTTTGTTTTGTTTTGTTTTTGCCTTCTGCGATTAATTGCTCATTTTGCACCTGTCAAGAAGTTTTGAACTTCATTTATACAATAGAGTTGATCCACTTTCCTAAATATTTTTTTCTTTTTTGCAGGCCTTCAACCATGGTCCAATGTCATGGAGATTTTGGAGGAAAAAGATGGAGTTGACACAGAACTTCTAGTTTATACGATGACTTTAGTGAACAAGGTTTGTTTTTGCTTGGAGTTTATATGTTCTGATATATAGAACTGTTACTGCTGACACATATTTGAGACCAAATGAAAATGTTTCCTTTCATGTTTATATGAAATATGACTAAATGTTTATATTAATAACAAATTACAGTTCTCTCCATTTATTTATTTATTTATTTCTTGCATTTGTTGACCGCCATTCTCAGCCCATTAGGGCGACTCACGGCGGTGTACAACATATCTAAAAAACAATATACAATAAAGCACATCGAAAAAACAACATCTCACTAACACACACTACTATAATTACACTACAAATGATCCCCTCCGTCTTATCGTGGAATCATAACCAAACTCGTAGTCCATATTCCGTTCCAGTTGTCATTACCAGATGATGTACATTCAGTTAAATGCCTTCTCAAATAGCCATGTCTTTAGGCTCTTACGAAAGGCCATAAGGGAGGGCGCCTGCCTGATGTCAACAGGGAGGGTGTTCCACAGCCGGGGGGGCCACCACCGAGAAGGCCCTCTCTCTCGTCCCCGCCAGACGTGCCTGTGAGGCAGGCAGGATCGAGAGAAGGGCCTCCCCAGACGATCTCAAGGCCCTCGTGGGCTCATAGGCCGAGATGCGGTCCGAAAGGTATTTTGGGCCGGAACCGTTTAGGGCTTTGTAGGATAACACTAGCACCTTAAATTGGGCCCGGTAGCATATCGGCAGCCAGTGGAGCTGGAACAACAAGGGCGTTGTATGCTCCCTGCGCCCCGCTCCTGTTAGTAACATGGCTGCCGCGCGCTGGACTAGCTGAAGCTTCCGGGCCGTCTTCAAGGGCAGCCCCACGTAGAGAGCATTGCAGTAGTCAAGGCGGGATGTGACCAGAGCGTGTACCACCGTGGCCAAGTCAGACTTCCCGAGGTACGGGCGCAACTGGCGCACGAGCCTGAGCTGTGCAAATGCTCCCCTGGTCACCGCTGAAACCTGGGGATCCAGGCTCAACGATGAATCCAGGGTCACACCCAAGCTGCGAACCTGCGCCTTCAAGGGGAGTGCGACCCCGTCCAGCACAGGCTGTAACCCTATACCCTGTTCGGCCTTGCGACTGACCAGGAGTACCTCTGTCTTGTCTGGATTTAATTTCAGTTTGTTCGCCCTCATCCAGACCATTACAGCGGCCAGGACCTCGACAGCCTCCTTAGTAGCAGGTGGGAAGGAGTGACAGAGTTGGACATCATCTGCGTACAGATGACACCACACCCCGAAACTCCGGATGATCTCACCCAGCGGCTTCATGTAGATGTTAAACAGCATGGGGGACAGTATAGAGCCCTGAGGAACTCCACAGGTCAAAGGCTGTGGTGTTGAACAGGAGTCCCCCAATAACACCTTCTGGGTACGGCCCTCCAGAAATGACTGGAGCCACTGCAGAGCAGTGCCCCCAAGACCCATTTCCGCAAGGCGCCCCAGAAGGATACCGTGGTCGACGGTATCGAATGCCGCTGAGAGGTCCAGGAGCACCAACAGGGACACACTCCCCCTGTCTAGCTCCCGGCGCAGATCATCCACTAAGGTGACCAAGACCGTCTCGGTTCCATGTCCCGGTCTGAAGCCAGACTGTGCCAAATCCAGATAATCCGTGTCTCTCAAGAATACCTGGAGTTGTGAGGCCACCACGCTTTCCATGACTTTGCCCAAAAAGGGGAGATTGGAAACAGGCCGAAAGTTGTCAAATTTGGTGGGGTCCAGTGATGGTTTCTTCAACAGCGGTTTTATAATAGCCTGTTTTAGGCTCGCTGGAATCTTGCCTTCCCGAAGGGAGGCATTAACCACCACCGTTACCCACTCAGCCAATCCCCCTCTGGCCTCTTTCAGAAGCCAGGATGGGCAGGGGTCTAGGATGGACGTGGTGGGCCTCATTCCTCCAAGTATCTTGTCCACATCCTCGGGTTTCACAAACTGAAAAGAATCCATCAAAATAGGACAAGCAGGTGCTCGTGTCACATCCTCGGAGACTGCATTTAACATGGTGTCCAACCCAGAACGGATCAAAGCGACTTTGTCTGCAAAGAACCGAGCAAATGCTTCACAGCGCGTGACCGAATTGTCAGGGCTCCCGCCTGAAGTGGCGGGAGTTAAAAGACCTCTGACAATCCGAAACAACTCCGCCGGACGGTTTTTTGCAGACGCAATAGTGGCTGCAAAGAAAGTTTTCTTTGCGGCTTTTATTGCCACGGCATATGCCCTTAGAAAGGACACAAACCGTGCTCGATTTGACTCGCTTGGGTCCGAGCGCCACACGCTCTCTAGTTCCCTCTTCCTTCGCTTCATCACTGCCAGCTCCTCAGTAAACCAAGGAGCTGGTTTAGCTCGGCTACTTGAGAGGGGACGTTCCGGAGCGATCGTGTCAATTGCCCTGGTCATCTCCCCATTCCAGAGAGCGACCAAGGCCTCGACATGGTCACCTACCGAGGTGGCGGGAAAATCCCCAAGAGCCGTCAGGAATCCATTCGGATCCATAAGCCTCCTGGGGCGGACCATCTTAATGGGTCCTCCACCTTTGCGAAGGTTAGGGGGCGCAGTGAGCCTAAATCTGATCAGGAAGTGGTCGGTCCATGGCAACGGAGAGATGGACAACTCCTCCACACCGCCACCCTGCTCCCATCCCTGGCAGAAAACCAAGTCCAATGTATGTCCAGCACAGTGGGTGGGGCCAGATATTTGTTGGGACAGCCCCATGGTTGCCATGGCAGACATGAAGTCCTGAGCCGCTCCTGTGAGGGTCGCCTCGGCATGGATATTGAAGTCCCCCAGCACAAGAAGCCGTTGAGACTCCCAACGCCAGGCTCGAGACTACCCCCGCTAGCTCAGGTAGGGAGACTGTAGTGCAGCGAGGTGGACGGTACACTAGCAGAATCCCTATTCTGTCCCGGTCACCCACCCTCAGGTAGACGCCTTCAAAATTTGTGGTCTGCGGGATGGGACTCCTGGTCCGATGGATGGAATCTCTATAGACCACTGCGACCCCGCCTCCCCGTCCTCCGGATCTCGGTTGGTGCTGTACGGAGAAGCCTGGAGGACAAAGCTTGGTATGATTTACACCTCCAGCTTCATCCAGCCAGGTCTCCGTAATGCACGCCAGATCTGCCCGCTCATCCAGGATTAAATCCTGGATAAAGGTCGTTTTTCCGTTGACAGATCTGGCGTTCAACAGCACCACCTTCAATCCAGAGGGCCCGCTCACCTGGTTACACCAATTTACCTTAGGAGACCGGTTTGGGATTGTTAATATGGATAAGCGGTCCAAATTAGGCCGAATTTGAGGTCTCCTTTTTCCGCATCTCCCCCTTCCCACCACGACCTCTATGGGGGCCCCTCAGCTAGTGGAACACCTCCCCTCCTCCATGCCGCAGTCCAAAACCAAGGTCTTAGTTTCTGTTTCGCTAGTTGTTTGGTTTGTTGGCCCTTGCCAACTCCCTTGCTTCCCTTTCCCCCCCCCCCTCCCCATGCACATTCTGTAGTGCTTAACTGTCTCTTATTCTGCAGCTATTAAATACTTCTCTTTCCCACAAGTCTAGTATAGGAGAAGTTGCTGGTTGAATGTTAGCTCAGGTGCAAGCGCGTGAATCCTCTTGGGGTCTGTGTAATTACCCAAACCGAAATTATTCAAGAAATGAATTGCCCCGAAAGAAAAACGGTTGACTTATAAAGACTTATTGATATTAGACAATGAACAATCTTTCTATTCTATATACATAATAAAAGTCAAAATGTGTATTTGTGTATGTGGCAGAGGTGTCCACTTACACAGACAGGCTCCTGCCTCCACAAACAGCTATAGCTCCTATTATGCAAGAAACACCAGTAGCCTTCCCTCCAAGGTTATATTGCAGGTTATGTGTGCGCCACATCCCAGTGTTCCTTTCTTTCTCCATTGGTGTGGAATTTGCATGACCCTGCCCACTGCCTCTACCTTACTCCTTTCCTATTCTTTTATATGGTGCACAGCAAACAGATCAGAATTCATCAGCAACTGAAGATACTGGAGGGGTTTGGGAGCCTGCCTCAACATGATGGAAGTGGTAGTTCACACTGCATCAAGACATAGCACTGTGACCTGCACCAGCAATGGACCTGGACCACATTTGGCACACCGACCCACCATGACCAAGTTTTTTATTTATTTATTTATTTATTATTTAAACTTATATGCCGCCACTCCCCTGGGGATTGGAGCGGCTTACAAGACTAGCTAAAATCTAACAAAATTTAAAAGCAATTTAAAACAATTTAAAAACAACACTATCAAACATTAAAAGCCTGTCGAAACAGGTATGTCTTACATGCCCTGCGGAAAGCTGGTAAGTCCCACAGGGCACGAACTTCAGGTGGCAGAGCATTCCAGACTGATGGCGCCACTGCTGTGAAGGTTCTGCGTCTGGTTGCCATTAGATGCAAGGTCTTGACACTGGGGACTTCCAATATATCTTGGTCCTCAGAACGGAGGGATCTATGGGGTTGGTAGGGGGTGAGACGATCCCTCAGATACATCGGCCCCAGACCATGCAAGGCCTTAAAGGTGAGTATCATCACTTTGAAAGTAATCAATTGGTAGCCAATGCAGCTGTAGTAAGATTGGTGTTATGTGGCATCTCATCGGAATTCCCGCAAGAAGCCGAGCAGCTGCATTTTGTACCAACTTGAGCTTCCAGATCACCGACAGAGAAAGGCCAATATAGAGGGCATTACAGTAGTCCAGTCTTGAGATGACCGTGGCCTGGATCACCATAGCTAGGTCGTCCCTGGACAGGTAGGGGGCCAGCCGTCTAGCCTGCCGCAGATGAAAGAAGGCGGTTCTGCTAGCGGTGGAGACCTGGGCTTCCATCGTCAGCAGAGGGTCCAAAAGGACTCCCAGACTCTTTACCAGTGATGACAGGCGTAGTGCCTCGCCATCCAGGGTAGGCAGCTGGATGTCTCCACTGCCCGGTCGACCCAGCCATAGGATCTCCGTCTTTGCTGGATTCACCCTCAACCTGCTGGCACACAACCATCCAGTAACGGCCTTGAGGCACTGATGGAAACAATCGGGTACAGAGTCCGGTCAGCCTTCCATCTTCAGCACCAGCTGAGTGTCATCGGCGTACTGATAACAATCAGGCCCAAAACCTCAAACAAGCTGAGCAAGTGGTCGCATATAGATGTTTAATAACAGAGGGGAGAGAATGGCCCCCTGAGGAACCCCACAAGATAGAGGGGACTTCTCAGAGACCAGGCCTCCCCTCTCCACTCGCTGTCCATGGTTGTGAAGAAAGGAGGACAGCCAGTTTAAAGCTGTCCCCCTGATTCCAGCAACAGTAAGGCGGTGGGTCAAAAGATTGTGGTCGACTGTGTCAAATGCTGCTGTGAGATCCAATAACACAAGCAGCGCTGACCCACCCTGGTCAAGCTGGCATCGAAGGTGATCCGTGATGGAGACCAGCACAGTCTCTGTCCCATGCCCCGCACGGAAGCCGGACTGGAA
This sequence comes from Anolis sagrei, assembly GCF_037176765.1. Classification (NCBI taxonomy): domain Eukaryota; kingdom Metazoa; phylum Chordata; class Lepidosauria; order Squamata; family Anolidae; genus Anolis; species Anolis sagrei. The sequence continues at coordinate 57,748,369 of NC_090026.1, forward strand.
GGGATCTAGTCCGGCTGTGTTGTGTAGGAATTGCTGCAACTGCTCCGCTGCTGCCCTCTCAATCACCTTGCCCAGGAACGAGAGATTTGAAACTGGGCGGTAACTGGAGGGAACCGAAGGATCTAAATCTGGTTTCTTCAGCAGGGGAGAAACCACCGCCTCTTTTAAACCCTCTGGAAAAACGCCTTGCTCAAAGGAACTGTTTATAATCTTCAACAGAGGGTCGCGTAATCCCTCCAAGCAGGATTTCACCAGCCAAGAGGGACACGGATCGAGGGAGCAAGTGGTCGGTCTGGCTGCAGCTATGAGCCTATCGACAGCCCCTGCGTCCAGCGGGATGAACCGGTCGAGGATGGGCCCAGCAAGTGGCCACGGAGTCTCAAGTTCTCTCACTGTATTGATTGTAGCGGGGAGGTCCCGGCGAAGTAGCGAGATCTTATCTGCAAAGTAGCTCTGAAAAACCTCGGCTGAAGGGGTCTGATCACCACTTTTTGGGACGGTAGGAACCGTCATTAGAGATCGAATTATTTTGAACAATTTTGCCGGGCGTGAGCTAGCAGACGTTATCAAAGAAGCATAATATACTCGCTTTGCCTCGGTGATAGCATGCTCGTAGGACTCCCTAAATGCCTCATAAGCTGATCTCGATGCTCCGTCACGGAGTTCTCGCCACACGCCCTCCAGCCATCTCTTTTCCCGCTTCATCAGTCGAAGTTCCTCGGTGAACCAAGGAGACCGATTTCAGCGGGGTCTGAGAGGGCATCTAGGGGTGATCTCATCGAGTGCATTGGATAGCCTGATGTTCCATGTGTCCACCTGCACATCGATCGAGTCGCTGGCAGGCTCCAGATCCCTCAGAGCATTCCGGAACCTACTGGGTTCCATAAGTCTCCTTGGGCGAGCCCAAATTGGCTCGGCGCCCTTGCAGCGTGGGTAGGCATGCTCCAACCGGACTCTCAGGACACAGTGATCCGACCATGGAACCTCTATTGTGGAGGCTTGGGTCACTTGAATTCCTGCACTGAAAATCAAATCTAGCGTGTGTCCCGCCCGATGCATGGGCCCAGTACTACAAAGCGAGAGTCCTAGTGTCTCCATGGTAGACACTAGGTCCACAGCTGCTAATGAACAAGAGTCAGCATCACCGTGAACATTGAAATCCCCTAAGACGATAAGTCTGGGGAACCTCAAGGACCACTCCGACACAGTCTCAAGCAGTTGGGATAGGCTGTCTGCTGGTGCGCTAGGCGCACGGTACACCAGCAGAAAGGCTATGCTCTCACAGGAATCCCACACCAGGCCAACACTTTCAATGCCAGAGATGCTCAGCACAGGGACTGCCCTAAGAGAAAAACTTTCTCAGGTGAGCATAGCCACCCCAGCCCCGCCTCCCAGTCCGCATCTGGTGAGTGATTGTATAACCTGGAGATGTTATTTCCTGGAGTAGGGTCTCATCCCCCTCTTGGATCCAAGTTTCTGTAATACACACTAGGTCAGCTCCCTGATCATTACGGACCTAGCATTCACTAATACCAGAGTAGGAGGGGAGGAAACTGGTTGCCTGTCACAAATGTACCTGGGGATAGGCCGCAGGTCAGAAGGGGGCCGAGTCTCCCGCTGACTCAACCTCCCTCTAGTATTCGGCCTGCACCTACCGTCATGCTTCCCCCTCCCAGAGATCGTAGGAATCCTCATGAATAGACCTACTTCTCTTGGAGGCTCTGCAGCACAGATTAGGTGCCCAGTGTTCGACTGGCCATCTGAAAAGCCAGTTAACAAGTAGTCATAAGTGGGGCCCTCAGAGTGGTGAGGAGCAGGTGTAAAGGCCAGAGCACCCGGCCAGCATTGTGGGTTTTGGTGGAATTGACTTTAATTTATAAGAGTTGTAGTTCACCTACATCCAGGAAGCACTGTGAACCCAGCCAATGGTGGATCTGGACCAAACTTGCAATGGATGATGTGCCAAATGTGGTCCAGGTCCATTGCAGTACCTTCACTCAGTTCCAGAGACCCCCCACGAATGACTGACCTGGACCAAACTTGGCACACAGACGCACCCACCCCCCAAGACCCACTATAAATCCTGGTGCGGTTTGGGGAGGATTGACCACAGATTATGGGATTTCCAGTACCTTCACCCAATTCAGCTCCAGCTTCCACAAACCACTGCAACCCCCATAAATAACGGATCTGGGTGGAACTTGGCACACAGACTTTCCATAATGAACTGGAGAAGTTTGAGGGACATTGACATAGATTTATGGGGTTATAGTTCACCTGCATCCAGTGAAACTGTGACTCGATCGACAATGAACTGAGACTATACTTGACACAGAAAAGCCCCATGACCAATTGAACATACTACTGGGGATTGTGGGAATTGACCTTGATTCTGGGAGTTGTAGTTCACCCTTATCCAGAAAGCATTGAACCCAGGCGACATCAGATCTTGACCAAACTTGGCACACAGACTCAATATAGCCAACTGGGAATACAGGCAAGGTATGTGGCTGATAGCCATGGTAATCTGGGACTCGTAGTTCACCCTTATCCAGAGAGCACTTAACTAAGCCGACATTGTATCTGGACCAAACTTGGCACACAGACCCAACATTGCCAACTGTGCATACAGGCCTGGTTTGGGGGTGATTGTCCTTGGCATATGGGAGTTGGAGTCCACCCTTATCCAGAGAACACTGAAACCAGCCAACAATGGATCTGGACCACACTTGACACGCACACCCAACATGGTCAACTGTGAATGCAGGTGAGGTTTGGGGGTGATTAGCCCATGATTTTGGGAATTGCAGTTCACCAAAATCCTTATGCATTTTCTAATTGGAGCATTCATAAACAAACAACAGGAAAGACTGGCTTTTTTTCTAAGAAAGACACCTAAAAATTACCAAACCGATATTACTTAACATCCAAAAACAAACCAAGAAATTTTCAAATAACCCAGGCACCATCAGGTCCTCAAGCTTGTTTAGAATAAACACTACTTAGATGGTATCTAACTCCCATTAGATTAAATCAGATTGATAAAAAAATACTCAAATCAGTATTGGAGAGGTGTCAGGAAATAGGGACATATCTTCATATGTGGTGGCCATGTAAAATTACCCCCCAAAATTGGGAAAGTATTTTTAAAGAAATAAGAGCTATAATAAAATAGAGATCAAGACTACACCAAAATTAGCATTATTACTTATACATACTTTACTTATTACTTATACATATTACTTTCTCACAAGAGGAGAAAGAATTGATTTCTAATCTGATAACAGCAGCTAAATTGTTAATAGAAAAAAACTGGAAAGAAAAAAAGAAATTCAATTAGAAGAATGGTATAGGGAAATTTGGAATATAGCTATTAATTATATGCTAACTTGCAATATTAAAATTAAAAGGGGAATATGGAAACAAACAGATTTATCAAAAACAAGTCACGCCAGACTAATCTGATTTCTTTTTTCAATAGTGTTACAAGCTGGGTAGATTCAGAGAATGCCGTAGATGTAGCGTATCTGGATTTCAGTAAGGCCTTTGACAAGGTCCCCTATGACCTTCTGGCAAACAAACTAGTCAAATGTGGACTAGGCAAAACTACGGTTAGGTGGATCTGTCATTGGTTAAATGAATGAATCCAAAGGGTGCTCACCAATACTTCTTCTTCAACCTGGAAAGAAGTGACGAGCGAAGTGCCATCAGTAGGGTTCCGTCCTGGGCCCATCTGGATGGCCATCTCTCAGGGGTGCTTTGAATGCAATTGTCCTGCCTCTTGGAAGGGGGCGGATGGTCATCTCTCAGGGGTGCTTTGAAAGCAATTGTCCTACTTCTCGGCAGGGGGTTGGACTGGATATCCCATGAGGTCTCTTCCAACTCTATGATTCTATGAACAATGGAAAAGGTTCTGGACAAAGAGTTTGAAATTTACACTGAATAATGACTTGAAAGAAAATTTCTATAGAATGATGTATAGATGGCATCTGACACCAGATAGAATTACTAGAATGTATATAAATACTTGAAGTGATTGTTGGAAATGTGGGGGAAAGGTAAACATCTTTTACCATATGTGGTCGTCACATAAAAGAGCCCCAAAATACTAGGCACAAACACCTATGATATTACAAGAAATTTTTAAAGTTAAATTTGAAATGAAAGCTGAACTCCGTGTGCTTGGAGAGTTAGATGATAGAACCAATAGAAAATGTGTAAGGCTATTGCTATATGTGAAAACAGTAGCAAGAATTATCTATGCTCAAAATTGGAAAGACTCGATTCCGTTGCAAGAGAATTTGCTTATGAAAATAATTGAACTTGCAAAAATGTATACACTTACTCTGTTAATCAAGGAGAGATCTTTAAAAAACTTTAAGAAAGACTAGGCCCATTCGGTATGTTTCTCTAGCAAAGATGGGGTCAGGACTCCATCAGAAGGACTAGAAGAGTGTTATTATTTGGGGAAGGATATATCAATGGTTCTTTTTTATTTAACGGGTGTAGCATATTGAGAAACCATAATAATCAGAGAAGGTAAAGACTTTTGATTATATAATGTAAATTATATGTAATTAATGTTTCTGACGCTTACACATTTTGTTAGTTTGCACGTTTATATGTAGGTTTTGTATTAATTTTTAAAGATCTCAAAATTAATTATAAACAATAAAAGAAAAGCCTACAGTGTCAAATATCCTTGTTAAAGGGCTTTCTGTGTTGTGAGTGGAAGACTTGAGGAAGAATATGGTTAATGTTGAGTGATTTTCCTTGTCTGTTTTCATGCAGTCCATTGTAAAAAGATGAAATGTGTGATCCATATCCAAATGGATTGGTCTGGTGGCTGCCACTTCTTGATCAGTGGATATGAAGAAAATTGTATTGAAAGTATTTTCTCAAGTTGTTATTATTCTTATTTATACCCTGCTTTATCTCCCCAAAGGGGGTTCAAAGCAGCTTGAAATAAAAACATTACTATACAATATAAATATGCAAAAATTAAACTAGAATTAAACACAAACAACACACAAATATTCACAGTTAAAAATTATGCAGTGGTACCTTTTTAATACAAAAACAGTGTGCACAGGAACAGCTGCAGAAATATGTGAAATATTAGCCCAGCAAATATTACAGTAGTTTATAGTCGTTTAAGTCTTTTTACATTCATCAAGTTGAACAAAGTGATCCCCAGGGTCTGCATGCTCTTCCTACCCATTTTTTTAAAAAAGGTTTTTTTTAATGTTTCCAATAAGTATTAAATACATAACTTTATTTATTTATTTATTTATTTATTTATTTAGAAACATTTATATTCCACCCTTCTCTCTCCAAAGGGAACTCGGGGTGGAGCACAACATATATACGGCAAGCATTCCATGCCAGAACAAAAATAACTATATATACATAAACATTAAAATCACTTATATCTACTTTAAAATCAGCTGTCTAAAACCATCTCAAAACATCATGCTGGCTCCAGTCAGCAGAATAGGTTTCCTATTATTGCCTCATTGCACTGTCCCAAAGCCTTGGTCCAACAGCCAGGTCTTTACCATCATTCTGAAAGACAGGAATGAAGGGGCTGATCTAATCTCACCAGGAAGGGAGCTCCATAGCTAGGGAGGGGGCAATCACTGAGAAGGCCTGCCAGATGCGCCTGTGACGGTGGCAGGCCCCCCCCCCCCCCCCAGAAGATCTTAGTCTTCGTGGTGGTTCATAAAGGGAGATCAGATAGGATTACAGTTTGAGATTGTATTCACAAATCGTTTCACAGTTTTACAAGAAAAATTGTGAAATGTTCTCTCACATTTAATATCTAATGGTCAATGGCACAGGACATAGTGGCCAGCCTAGGTGCCAGAATGATGTGGATTGCAACGTTATGGTTACAGTCACTCAAAAATCAAAGAACGGGGGTTAGTAATATATGAAAAAGGTTTGTCCTTTTTAATGGCCTGAATATAGCAAATATATTCTCTCTCTTTGGGCTAAACTGTGAATGCAGTAATCTTCTCTCCAAAGCCATAGAGAGAACCCAGTTTAGGAAAGTTTTTTTTAAAATTTCTCAAACTTTTTCTCTTTTTTACTCATGTGCTTTGTATCCTTTCATTCACTCTTTCAATTCAGTGCAGTGGCTAAGTGCATACAGGGAAACTTCTCTCAATTTTAATCAAAAAGTAAAGACATAAGGCAGAGGAAATCTCATCATTAAGTTTAATGCCATTTACTTCCTAGGAAAATGCCCTTAAATATTGTTTGAGTCCAACTGTTGCTTATTCTGCCCAATAATTTATTACATTTTCCATCACACCGCATTGAAATCTTACCTGACTGGTTTTCTCCTGAAGATCCACACTGGCAAATGTCTAGCAATTCAGAAGAAAAAAATGACATACATTTTATTTTTATTTCCAGACTTTGTCTGGCTTACCAGACCAGGATGCCTTCTATGATGTAGTTGACTGTCTAGAGGAACTGGGGATGGAAGCTATTTCCCAGAAACACTTGAACAAGAAAGGAGCAGACTTGGACTTAGTAGAGCAATTCAACATTTATGAGGTAATCTCGCACAACCTTGGTATACTGGATATACTGGATATATAGAGGAACTGTATCCAAGATATGATTAACTTACCGTATATACTCAAGTATAAACCAAGTTTTCAGCCTTTTTTCTCTATTTATTATTGTTATTATTACATTTATTATTTTACTCTATTTCTTATTATTCTTGTCATTATTACATTGTTATTTTACTCTATTATTATTACATTTATTATGTCATTCTATTATTACTGTTATTATTACATTTCCATTATTTTACCCTATGATTATTATTTTATTACATTTATTATTTTACTCTTTATTATTCATGGAAGGATACGTAAGTTCATTTACACTGAAGAAGTGTAGAATAATTGTTTAATCAGAGTCAGGCAGACTTTTCTTACAGTTTTATGTAAATATTCAAAAATATTTAACCAACTGATGCCTCAATTAATGTAATTTTATTGGTATATATTTTTATTTTGAAATTTGTTGTGGTTCAGACAGATGAAGATGAGGGGATTGGGGTTTTAGAGTCAAGGAGAGTGTGGCGGATGGTTCTTTCTATTAGGGAAATGAGGGGATTTCAGAGCAAGATTCTATCTGTGAGACAGAGTATGAAAGTGGAATTGTTTTGGAGTTCAGCAGACAGGGAGAGGACCTTTCAGCCACAAGGAGATTAACAATCCTAATAAACACCTGGCAGACCAAGATAGCTTGTCTGATGGAACAACTGGGTTAGACAGGGATATCTAGTTGGATCTGAGAGGGAAAAAACAAAAGGCACCAGAAATCCAAAAGAATCTGTGAGAAAGAAGTGCAGAGAACATTTCATAAGCCAGAACCTCGGGGTCAAAGAAATGCCTTCATGTTTTGCAGCCCTTAAATTAGAGAGCATCTTGCTGAGATTTCAGATTAAGCAACATTGCTTTATAGTAAGGATATCAAGTCCTATTTCCAGTTCAAGTTCCTCAGAATTTTGATTCGTGTTTTAAAAAGTTCTGGATTCATGTTCACGCGTCCTTGGATTATGCTCATATTATGATTCTTGTTTTCCTGTACCATTTGTCTTATTTGGATTATTGCCTTTGAAGGCAATATGAGAAGATGGTGCCAAGCTAGCTGGGCCATCTGTAATGATCCTGGAGGCAAATTGGAAATCCAATGTAATCCTCCCTTCTGAGCTCCTCCTGTAACTTGATTGCCCTGGTTTGACCACCAGAGGTATTGGGGGGATGATCTGGTGTGGTTAGGCAATGGAGAAACAGATTGGAAAGAGGAGAAAGATTGAACACCACTGCTGCCACCATGCCATCATGGCCTGGCACTCCCCAATGAACACCTGGAACTTTGGAGGTCCCTTTTAACATCTGGGGCTCCCATTCCTCCGGGGACACTTGCCTTGTTCCTATTGCAGCCGCGAGCGGGCTACATCTTGCTGCCACAATTGAGGCTGCTGAGATTGGGCCTTCCTCCGCCTCCTCCACCAACAGTGAACCACCTTCATTGTTTCTTCGGGCTGCTATTTTTCTGAGGCTACTGTTCCCTGGCCTGCTGGGGAGTATAAAGGAAGGGGTGTAGAAAGGATTAGAAAGAAGGAGAAAATGAGAAGTGTTTAGAGCAGTGGTTCTCAATCTTTCTAATGCCATGACTCCTAAATATAGTTCCTCATATTGTGGTGACCCCCAACCAGATTTTCGTTGCTACTTCATAATTTCTACTGTTATGGAGTGTAATGTAAATATCTGATATGCAGGATGTATTTTTCATTGTTACAAATTAAACAATGTTACAAATTTCTGAGAGTGCCTTGGACTGCGAGAAGATCCAACCAGTCCATCCTCCAGGAAATAAAGCCCGGCTGCTCATTGGAGGGAAGGATACTAGAGACAAAGTTGAAGTACTTTGGCCACATCATGAGGAGACAGCAAAGCTTAGAGAAGACAATTATGCTGGGGGAAGTGGAAGGTAAAAGGAAGAGGGGCCGACCAAGGACAAGATGGATGGATGGCATCCTTGAAGTGACTGGACTGACCTTGAAGGAGCTGGGGGTGGTGACGGCCGACAGGGAGCTCTGGTGTGCGCTGGTCCATGAGGTCACGAAGAGTCGGAGACAACTGAACGAATGAACAACAACAAATTGAACATACTTAAAGCATAATGATTAATCACATGTTTGGGGAAGTATGGAAAACAGATGATGGGATTTGCAATAGAATCATAGAATCAAAGAGTTGGAAAAGACCTCATGGGCGATCCATTCCAACCCCCCGCCAAGAAGCAGGAATATTGCATTCGAATCACCCCTGACAGATGGACATCCAGCCTCTGTTTAAAAGCTTCCAAAGAAGGAGCCTCCACCACACTCCGGGGCAGAGAGTTCCACTGCTGAACGGCTCTCACAGTGAGGAAGTTCTTTCTCATGTTCAGATGGAATCTCCTTTCTTGTAGTTTGAAGCCATTGTTTCGCGTCCTAGTTTCCAGGGAAACAGAAAACAAGCTTGCTCCCTCCTCCCTGTGGCTTCCTCTCACATATTTATACATGGCTATCATATCTCCTCTCAGCCTTGTCTTCTTCAGGCTAAACATGCCCAGCTCCTTCAGCTGCTCCTCATAGGGCTTGTTCTCCAGACCCTTGATCATTTTAGTCGCCCTCCTCTGGACACATTCCAGCTTGTCAATATCTCTCTTGAAATGTGGTGCCCAGAATTGGACACAATATTCCAGGTGTGGTCTAACCAAAGCGGAATAGAGGGGTAGCATTACTTCCCTAGATCTAGACATTATGCTCCTATTGATGCAGGCCAAAATCCCATTGGCTTTTTTTGCCGCCACATCACATTGTTGGCTCATGTTTAACTTGTTGTCCACGAGGACTCCAAGATCTTTTTTACGCGTACTGCTCTCGAGCCAGGCATTGTCCCCCATTTTGTATCTTTGCATTACGTTTTTCCTGCCAAAGTGGAGTATCTTGCATTTGTCACTGTTGAACTTCATTTTGTTAGTTTTGGCCCGTCTCTCTAATCTGTCAAGATAGTTTTGAATTCTGCTCCTGTCCTCTGGAGTATTGGCTATCCCTCCCAATTTGGTGTCATCTGCAAACTTGATGACCATGCCTTCTAGCCCTTCATCTAAGTCATTAATAAAGATGTTGAACAGGACCAGGACCAGGATGGAACCCTGCGGCACTCCACTTGTCACTTTTTTCCAGGATGAAGAGGAAGCATTGGTGAGCACCCTCTGGGTTCGTCCATTTAACCAATTACTGATCCACCTCACCGTATTTTGCCTAGCCCACAATGGACTAGTTTCCTTGCCAGAAGGTCATGGGGGACCTTGTTGAAGGCCTTACTGAAATCGAGGTACGTTACATCCATGTCATTCCCTGCATCTACCCAGTTTGTAACTCTATCGAAAAAAGAAATCAGATTAGTCTGGCATGACTTGTTTTTGATAAATCCATGTTGACTATTAGCAATGACCGCATTTGCTTCTAAGTGCTTTCAGACCACTTCCTTAACAATCTTTTCTAGAATCTTGCCTGGTATCTACGTGAGGCTGACCGGACAGTAATTGTTTCGGTCGTCCTTTTTTCCCTTCTTGAAGATTGGGACCACATTGGCCCTCCTCCAATCTGCTGGAACTTCTCCCGTTCTCCAAGAACTCTAAAAGATGATTGCCAATGGTTCCGAGATGACTTCAATAGGGTTCCGGCCCATCTTACCTGTCGGAACGTATTTCCCTCTACGCCCCTCCTCGGAATTTAAGATCTTCTGGGGAGGCCCTGCTCTCGGCCCCACCTCTATCACAAGTGAGGTTGGTGGGGACGAGGAGCAGGGCCTTCTCAGTAGTGTCCCCTCACCTGTGGAATTCACTCCCCAGGGAAATTAGGTCATCAACATCCCTCCTCTCTTTTAGAAGGAAATTAACAACTTGGATATGGGACCAGGCTTTTGGGTAATCTGGCAGATAGACAAAGGACAATTGACGACTAGAATTGATAGGATTTGACTGTGAGGGCCATTCAGCAGTGGAACTCTCTGCCCCAGAGTGTGGTGGAGGCTCCTTCTTTGGAAGCTTTTAAACAAAGGCTGGATGGCCATCTGTCAGGGGTGCTTTAAATGCAATATTCCTGCTTCTTGGCAGGGGGTTGGACTGGATGGCCCACGAGGTCTCTTCCTACTCTATGATTCTATGATTCTATGAAATGTAGCCCCAAAATGTAGTCCCAAAACTCACACACACCGCAGAAGTCAAAGGAGCGAAACACACAATGATGTCTCAGTGACTTAGATGTAGGAAATCACTGATTTGTGTAGCTGAGGGTCTGGAAAGATTGGGAAATGTAGCTTTAAGTCCCAATACACACACACTATGTTCCTTCTCTTCCCTGGCTCATAGCTCCAAACAAACAAGCCTTCCCTTTTCCCTTCTCTTCTTCCGTGCTTTCCTCGGGCTTCCTCTCTCTCTTCTTCAAAATGAATTTCCTCTGACTGACTGACTGCCAGCTGCTATACACACAACTCAACCCTTCCATCCCACACACCCCAAAACATACACTTCTTCCACCCCACCCTAACCCCAACAGCAATCAAAACTCCCCTCTCCCAAATCTTTCTAATCCCTTCGCCCCTGGCTGCAGCCTGAAACCCTTCTTCCACCCCACACAGTCTCACCCAACAGCGGCAAGGCAACAGCTCCAGACCACAACTTCCCCTCTCCCTTCCCTAGCTCGCAATGAGGCGTCCAGCCATGTGCTTCAGTTTATATAGAGCAATGGCTGCCGGACACTGCCTTCTACTTCAACCAAAGGTGAGATCCATGACTTCCAGTACTTTAAAGACCTTGAAGACTTCTCGAACTTCGAAATCACCATGCACCATGGTTATGGTAATGCTCCCTGTCCAACCCCGAGTAGGCAGCCCCTCTTCGACTTCAAATCAGACTTCACGAGGTATGGTTACAGCTGGCGCACGGGTTTTAATTGTGCAAAGGCCCTCCCGGCCACCGCCAGCATCTGCACATCAAGCGTCAGTGCTGAGTCCAGAAGGACCCCCAAGCTGCGGACCTGTGCCTTCATGGGGAGTGCAACCCCGTCCAGTACAGGTTGCCACCCAATAACCCGGTCAGGCGTACGACTGACCTGGAGGACCTCTGTCTTGTTGGGATTAATCTTCAGCTTGTTTGCCCTCATCAGACCAACACAGCAGCCAGGCACTGAGGGGTTTCCTTGGATTCTGGTGTCCAAAGGGCTTCCTTGGATTCCGGTGGAAAAGAGTAGTGGAATTGGGCATCATCTGCGTGGAGATGGCAACCAACTCCAAAACTCCGGATGACCTCTCCCAGCGATTTCATATAGATGTTAAAAAGCATGGGGGACAGAATGGAACCCCACAGGTCAATGGCTAGGGGTCCGTAGATGGTCGGCGTTTCACAGGCATATGGCAGGGTTGGGAGGACAATAGCTTTATAAACAAGCACCTTGGTATCCCTACGGACCTGGACGGTCCTCAAATACTCTCTGCTTAATTCGGAAGAATGCTGCACTCGCAGAGCTCAGACGGTGTTGTATTTCAGTTGTATTTCTAATGTTACACCGTTAAGCTGTATTACTAGCATTGGAGAGAGATTGGCTGGTGACTGCTGGAAGAGCATTTTGGTTTTCTCAATGTTCAATGACAGGCCGAGCTTCTCGTATGCTTCTGCAAAGAGAGTGGCTTGTAGGTTTTCTTCTGAATACACACAGACAACATTGTCATCGGTGTATTGGAGTTCTATAACAGATGTTGTTGTAACCTTGGTTTTTGCTTTCAGTCTGCTGAGGTTAAATAGCTTGCCATCTGTCGGATAGATGATTTCCACTCCGGTGGGAAGCTTCCCATCAACAAGATGAAGCATCATAGCAATGAAGATGGATAATAAGGTTGAGGCAATAACACATCCCTGTTTGATACCTGATTACACCTTTAATTGGTGACTTTGGGAGCCATTACTGTCCAAGACGGTTGCCATCATGTCATCATGGAGGAGCTGTAGGATGTTCACAAATTTGATAGGGCACCCGATTTTTTAAAGGATGGTCCAGAGCAGTGCAATTCACTGTGTCGAATGCCTTTGCAAGGTCAATGAATGCCATGTATAGAGGTTGATTTTGTTCCCTGCATTTTTCTTGGAGCTGACATGCAGTGAAGATCATGTCCACTGTTCCTCTGGAGGACCAGAAGTTGTTCTGGGATTCTGGGAGGGCATCTTCTGAGAAAGGTAGAAGGCTGTTTTCAGGAATTCTTGCGAGGATTTTTCCAGCGGAGGTTAGAAGGGAGATACCTCAATAGTTTCCGCAGTTTGTTCTTTCCCCTGTTTTGAAAAGGGTGAGAATAGTGGCATTCTTGAAATCTGCTGGGATTTTCTCAAGTCACCCACACTTTTTCTATGAGCTGCTGGAGTTGTTGTGTCATCTCAGGTCCTCCCTCTTTAAAGAATTCAGCAGGGATCCCATCAGGCTTTGTTATTTTATTTTATTTTTGTTGGCTGATGGCATTGCTGACTTCTTCCAAACTAGGCAGTGCTGCAAGCTTATCCCTAGTTTGTGGTTGTGGGATTTGTGAGAGGACCTCTGGCCACGTTGGAGCTGCGATTTAGGAGGCTTTGGTTTAGTTCTTTCCAACATAGTGCAATTGATTTTTTGTCCTTCAAAAGTATGGTTCCATCTGATGAGTGTAGAGAGTGTATGCCATGGTTTCTTGGTCCATAGATAACCTTTGTGGCTTTGAAAAATCCCTGAGCATCATGGGTATCTGCCAGGTGTTGGATTTCTTCAGCCTTCTTTGTCCACCAGATATTCTTGAGTTCTCTTGACCTTCTTTGGACTTCAGCTTTGGCACTGGTGTAGATCTTTTTTTTAGCAGCACAGTTTATTTTATTTATTTATTTACTGCATTTGTTGACCGCCGTTCTCAGCCCTAGGGCGACTCAGTTGATGTCTTTCTGCCATGTTTGGATTTCCTTTTTTTTGTGAATTAGCTGTTGGATCTCGTCATTTTGTCAAACCAATCTTGATGTTTCTTGGTTTAATATCCAATAGTTTCTTCACAGGCTGCGATGGTGGAGGTCTTTGGTTTGTTCCGATGTTCCTCAACATTTTTGGGGTGTTCTATGAGTAGATGGTCCTTGAATGCTGTTTGGAAAAGGGCTCATTTGGAGGGCTCCTGAAGGGCTTGGGTGTTCATTTTGCACCTTGTCTTTCTTCCTTAAAGTCTGCATTTGGGGGGCAATCTTGATAGCCATTGTGGATCAGATTAGCCTGTGGTCTGTCCAGCAGTTGTCAGCACCTGTCATGGCTCTTGTGAGAAGCACATCACGGCGGTCTTTGGCACATGTGATTACATAGTCTAAGAGGTGCCAATGCTTTGATCAGGGGTGCTTCCATGATGTATTGAGCTTGTTTTTCTGGTTGAAGAGCATGTTGGTGATGACAAGGTTATGTTCCACACATTTGGTGGGAAGCAGGATGCCATTCGAGTTGCTGTTTCCAACCCTGTCTTTTCCTATGGTCCCTGGCTGCAGGGTTGAGTCGCCTAATTAGGTTGAGAAACGCGGTATAGAAATAAAGCAAATAAATAAGTCTTATCCAACTCTTGCATTAAAGTCCCCCAGGAGGATGATTTTGTCCTCCTTGGGTATCTCCGATAGGATGGTGTCTAGCTGACAGTAAAAGTTTTCCTTGATGTCTTCGTCAGCATCTAGTGTTGGTGCATAGGCAGTTACGATGGTTGCCTGTTGGTTTTTGGCAAGGTTAATTTGGAAGGCTGATAGTCATTCGTTAATACCAATGAGTGCTTTGGTCAGATGCTTCACTAGATCATTTCTGATAGCAAAGCCAGCTCCATGCATTCTTAGTTCTTCTTCAGGCAGACCCATCCAGAAGAAGGTGTAGCCTCCCTTTTCTTCCTTCAGCTGTCCCTCCTCTGCTGAAGGGCTGCTATGCATCCCAGCTCCCTTGCAATGATAGCAGTTCTGTGTTCGGGGCGTTCACTGTCAGTGTTGTCCAGCAGTATCCGTATGTTGCATGTTCAAAAGTTCATTTTTCTTTTTTGGCCACAGGGTGGTGACCCCACTGGACGTGGCAGTCCATTCAGGGATAAGAGAGGCAGACTTTGTTTAGGACACCTTTTCTAGCACGTTCCCCATGTGGGGTGAGCAGAGTGGATCCTAGAAAGAGCTGCTCAGTCATGGATACAGCTGCTGAACTACTCAACTGCCTCGGACCTTGAGGTAGAACAACAGAGTCCGTATCCACCATCCATGTGCCAGTCTGTGACTAGGGGCTTCCAGATTTCACAGTCCTGCCCCTGTCGCCACTTGCTGATCGCCGTGGGGGTTTTGTTGGTTTGTTTTTATTTTTTTCTTGGAAGACACTTTTGTGTGAGTTTTTTTTAATATGTGGAGATCAGTGCACAGCTGATCAACACACAGTCTTCACAGAGTGAGGTCCCATCTAGTGGCATAGTTAACACAACGACCATGGCTTCTCAATCTGTTGCAGTCTTCTTCTGCCTTCACAGCCGTTGTAACATGTACCATGTTATCCTCCGCCTGCTCCGCTGTTGAGGTCTTTGGGTCTTCAGACTGTGCTTCGTCTGGAACCTCCCCTGTGGCCGCTCCTGAGAGTGCAAACTCCAGTTGTTGCTCCCGCAGATTCATTGGACACGCAAGTCCATCGAGGGGGTCTGATATACAAGCACCCAGGCCATTCAGGACAATTTTATACCTCCCTGCTACTTGTAGATACTAATTCAGCTACAACCTACAATGTTGCAAAGTTTTGTGCAGCAGTGTACAAAATCCATCAGGGGATGACTGGTCCCAAAAGTTAACTGTATATCCAGTAATCATCTTCCTTGAATCTATAATTTGTTGATAGACCTGTGCATTGTATGTTTTTACTCTATTTCCCTTTCCATTCCCTTTTGTGCTTCAGTATTTATATTTATATTTTAATGTACTAAACATACCAAGTTTGTATGAAACTGTGACTTATTTCCTATGCTGGTCTATGACCAAAATAAATTATTTGATTTGATTTGAAAAGATTGAAAGCCCCAATAGATATTTTAAGGGAAAATGTGAATTCATGATTATTGGATTTGAATATTAGTATAGTTTAACAGAAATGTAATATACGCTTTATAGAGAAAGAGGTTTGATGTTATGTATTCTGACTCATTAGCTGGGTATGAGCATGGGGTTCGTGCTGAGTCCTAAAACTACTTCTGTTAAACTCACACCAGAAGTATGTTGTCAGATAGCATCAACTCGACTGAAGAGACGTCAAAAAGATTTAAAATGCTTTAATCTAATAATCTTGTGGAACATCGTGCTTCAGCAGGTGAAAAAATGATAATTTCTCAGAAGCTGGGCAGTCATGTTTCTTTTAGAACAACAAGTATAGCACAGAGAGAGAAGGGAGGAGCAACAAACATGGCACTGAGAGAGAAGGGAAGAGTTATTACATCAACTCTAAAACTACAGAAAGCCAAATGGGCCAAACTACAAAGCAAACATAGTATCACAGATGCATGCTGGGGAATGACATTATGGTATATGAGTATAACAAAAGAAAAGATAACTGTAAGTCATTTTTAGATTGTGTAATAGTACTTTATATGCTGTTATAGCACTTTGTGTTTTCTTCTATGTGTGGAGAAATCCTAGGATTTTACTGTCCAGGAAAAGAGAGGTCTTTGATGCTTCTAGCAATCTTTGTAAGAAAAAGTTAGGAAATGTGAGCAGCAGTGGACTGTTAACTCCTTTATAAGGGAATCTGTAGTAACAGGAAGACAACATTTTCGGCTACTATACATAGGCCACAGTGCACTGCTGTTCTACTCCTTCCAGGTGGTACCTCTTAAAATAGGTTCAGCACTGTGGATAACTTTTAAAGTTGTAACTGAAGCCAAGCGCTCACCCACTTCCTCAATTGACATAGGGAGGCACGATTTCTTACAACCAATAGTAGTATTCATAATTTGGCTTCAAAATATTTTAAATCTTAAATTGAATCTCCAATGTTGCTGAGTTAAAGGTTGCCATATAACTCTGTGTTTCTATTCTGTGATTTTTCGCTTTGATTAAGATTTGATCACTGAGCTCCACCCAACTTTTTCATTTGGAAAAGGATAGCCACTGGTGATGGCAGTTTAAGTGATGGCAAGTTTTCATTCTAGTAATGGGTATGACCTCAAATTTACACATCCACCATATATTCAGCCAAACCCTGTTTCAATTTCTAATGCCATAAACCATCTTGAATAATTCCAGGAAGGAAAGAGGACAGAGAGGAGGCAACATGCATTTGATATTGAGAATTTACATATGAGCAGACTGAGTACTACGTACATGTAGGAAACATTAGAAGTGGAGAGTGATACATAGTGGAGAATAGGAACAAACAGATAACCCCAGATGCCGTAGCAGGTGAGACATGGCATACACTTGGATCTCTGTAGAAAATGGAAAGCATTTGGTGTTGTGATCAATGCACATCATTCCACTTCATTTTCAGATGACGCTGCAGCATGAGGATGGGGACGACAATGGTGAGGCTCCTCCTAGTGGCCGCAAAGATCGAAGAAGGGCCAGTCTCGGCTGCAATGAGCGAAGGTGGCTGGAACGTAGGAGGAGTCGCAGGCATTCTGCCCAGAACGCCAAAAGCACTTTATCAGCCCCTGCTAGCCCTTGCACTCAGGCAAGCCCCAACTTTATGATTAGCCATGGGCAGGGCACTGAAGATCTCAGTGAAAAGTGAGTACAAGAAATGGGAGACATTACTTGTGTTTCACTACTTTATACTTTTTTGTTTTATTGTTTGCACATAACAGATTGATATCATATCTGCCTTCCTTTCTGCTTAAAAGAACAATTTTGTGTATTTGTAATTTGGATACATACATATCATCCATCGAGTAAGGTGGGTTTTTTTCTTTCTTTCTGGGTGCCAGTATAAGGTTATAAATGCCTTTTTCCCACTTCAGGAGTTTGAAATCAGAATGGTACACAAGATCTATTCATGTAAATATGCTTTAAACTCAAAATGCCATGCAACATTTCTGCTTGGTTGTAATATCACTGAGAATCTTAATATGATGCTAAATTTTTGATTTTAAGTAGATATGTGCTGTATTTCTCTCTCTGAATCTTGCATATTCATAATTAATAGGAGTAATTTGCAATTAACAGAACACCATTTTAGGAGAAAGTATTATCTAATTTGCAGCAACTTTGTGTGCCACTCTTATTCTGAATTCAGCAACTTAATTGTTATTCATCACATAGAGAATGTTCACCAAGCTACATACCTGCAGAACTCTTATCTCAGGGCTATCTCTCAGTCTATACTGTCTTATCTTCCTCCTCTTTGGATGGATATAACTTATTAAAAATCTGTAATCTTTAATAACTAAAAACAATTGTTTCTGCACAACTATTCAATGTTGTATTCATTTATGCATCTGGGCTTCCCTTTTTCCAAAGAGAAAGGGTAGGAAATGTGCAGAAAGGGGGGAAATTAAACACTTATTGCATGTAGAAGCATCCCACCATAATGAGTGAATAAGCACTTACAAGACTACTGCATCATGTCTTTTACGAGAAAAGTAAAAATAGCATTAAATAGAGGATATACTTTACACAAAATCTATAGTAAAATAGCATAAAATGCATTGGAAGCATATTGTTTGATCAGGGGGGAAAACCTTGCTGTTTTGAGCAATAGAATGGCATCATGCTAAGTAGCATATATTTGTAGTCATTGTTTTGATGCTTTAACTGTTTCTGTCCCCTTTCTTTCCCTCTCTCATTACTGTTTCGATTTCATTTTATTTGATAAAAATGTTTCTTCATTTTATTTCTTCTTGTGTTCTGTCTTTCTATCCATCTGCATGCCTCTTCCCCTTGGTTGACCCTAGAGAGGAGGAGAATGAAGAGGAAGAGGAACAGCCAATCACAGAGCCTAATACAGAGGATGAGGGGGAAGAAGAGGCTACTAGGCAGGTCAAAGCCAGGTATTAGGACTGAGGCCTGTACAAGAGTTGAGCTGAACATTACATTAACTTAAGTAGCTAACAACACCAGTTTAGAATATATATGCTTTCTCTTCATTGAAATCTCTTTTACTAAAATTTGACTACACAAACTCAATTTCTTCATGTATGTACTTTCTTAGACCCAGCCTTATTTTGGCTTCAAGTAGAATCACCTTGGTCAAAGGGACTTAAGAAGTTTTTGATTAACCTGTTCAGTTGTTTAAATTGGATCTAACTATAAATAAGGCTAAAATATTGAACACATGTAAAGATACCTAATTTTTTAACCTATATTATCATTGATACTGGAGCACTGACAGCAGGGTAACTCTAAGGGAGGCACTAAACATATGTCCCTTCCCTTCCACAGAAACTGTAGCAGCACCCTGTGACCTATCCCAGGGACTGTAGAATACCACCTTATTTTAAAACATTTTTGTAATCAAAATAAATGTAATACATGTCACTAAAATGTACTATTTTTAATGGAGTGAGAGATTTCATTATGTTTATATATCCTAAACAGGAACATGGCTCTCCCGCTCCAATTTTAGTTTTTTTTCCTGAACCATTCCCTTTAATTTCAAAGATATTTATCTCATTTAGACATATGAGATATATCAAGGGAAACTAGGTACATGGATGTATCCCATGGGAAAGAGAGTCTGAAGACTATATTCCACCTTCTTTGGTCTCTTAGGCAAGTTTTGCATGTATATGATCTAAAGTTTTTAATTGCTTTCATCATAAGCCATTTATTAAGATCCTTTCAGTAATATCATTTTCTCCCCTTTCCTATTCTGCCTTTTTTTTATTCCCTTCCCACCTGCCTCTTCTATCTAGTGAGCTCCCAGAACTACAGGTGGTTAAATACAGTACACAAAGTTCTGAGTCTTCAGGTACCTCAAGTGTACTTTCTCAGGATGAGAGGCCACCAGTGAGCTTTAGGACACAAAGTCCATCCAGGAGTCCATCAACTTCTGTGTCTGATTCATTTGCTTCACACGATTATAACCTCCCGTCATCAGCTTCCTCATCTGTGTCCATCAACTGCGTCCAAAATGCATCTTCAGTTACTCCGAAAGTGTTTCCAACGATTGAAAAAATGCCTTATGTACCACATAGCCCCTTTCACCTTTTCTCCTATGATCTTGAAGAGCCTTCAACTGTGAAAGAAAAGGAAACAGAGGGAATGAGGGAACACAGGTAGCGGAAATTCTCAAAGTTTCATTATGTAGTCTTCAATACAGTTGCATTAGAGTGTTGATGAAGATATATTTATATTAATTATTATGCAGACTCTTTCTCTTTTATATGTATACTTAAGTCTGAAAAGATTCTCAAATTCTCAGTTAAATGAGGATTTGGGATTATATTGGCCACCCTCTTTTGTCATCATTCACATGTGGAACTTCACAGTTACATAGATCTCTACATACGATCACTCCAAATCATGTAGTCTCTTCTTAGCATTATGGTGTTCACACTGGGTTCTATATAGTGGTGCTCATTTGTAAACGTGAAATCAAAAACTCTGACATCAGCCAGGAGGAATGTAATGCTGTCAATTTGAGAGAGGGGACTGGATCATTCAAATCCAAACCCATCTATGTTCATTGAATTTGATCATAATTCAACAGTTTGCATTCAAAGCCCTTCTCTTAACCAACAGTCTAAAAGACACTTTTCTAAGGTAAGGGGTGGAGAGGCAGCGGCAGCATTAAGCATGAAGTTTGAGAGACTTTCTGTGGACTGGCCTGGACAGCTGGGCAGCGAGACAATTCATTTGGGGTGAAGACTAATATTATTTTAACACTCCAGCTTTAGAGCATTTTGGAAAATCTGAACTGTCTCTTGAAGTGTACTTTATTGTTTTGACAGAGTAGAATGGTTTCATTCATTCATTCACGATAGAACAGTTCTATTTGCAAGGTGCAAATGCAGGTTGAAAGGGATGGAACGGCAGGGCCCAGGCAGTTGCCAGGGTAACAGGAGGCCCATCTACCTGACGCACGCACCGCAAACGCCTCGAGGCGTTCAACCTGGAGGTAGGGAGGATGCAAAAGAAGTATACAAAATGTCATGTTGTGTGTAACGGCAGCACAAAAGTTTACATTCGCTCTGCCCTTTACAATTGCCTGCTAGCCTTGGATTTAAGAATACTCCTACAAGATCCCAAACCCTTACAAAGTGTAGCAGTTATTTGTATGTATGTATTTACTATATTTATACCCCACTCTTTTCACCCGGAAGGTAAAAAATGGAAATGTATTACAATTACGGGGGGGGGGGGGGGGGACACAAAAACGATCAAGAGTCTTGAGAACACGCCTATAAGTATAAATACGTGAGGGGAAGTGATAAGGAAGGAGGAAGGAAGCTTGTTTTCTACTGCCCTGAAGACTAAGATGCGGAACAATGACTTCAAACTACAGGAAAGGAGGTTCCACCTGAACATTAGGAAGAACTTCCTGACTGTGGGAGCTGTTCAGCAGTGGAACTCTCTGCCCTGGAGTGTGATGGAGCCTCTTTCTTTGAAGGCTTTTAAACAGAGGCTGGATGGCCTCTGTTTAAAAAAGTTGGGGGTGCTTTGAATGCGATTTTCCTATTTCTTGGCAGGGGGTTAGACTCGATGGCTCACCAGGTCTCTTCCAACTCTGTGATTCTATGATTCTAAGTACAGACCTGCTAAGAAGCTACACATAGGCATGTGCGAGCGATAGAAACAATGTTTCAAAAGTCATTCCAAAACTGAGGGGCACTAGCATTTCATTTCTAAAGTGTTTCTAAAGTATTGAAGATGCACCTGGTTGAAATATAATTTTGATCAATTGTTAGAAGGAAAATGTCTGTATTGATGGTTATTTTAAAATGTGGTTCAGGGAACACAACACAAGGCAGGTGAGAGGCAAGGCAGGCAAGGCAGGTGAGAGAAAGAGGCAGGACTCTCGTGGGTCCCTTGCTGCTGCTGCTGCCTTTGCCTTTGCTCCTGCGGAAACGGTCAGCTCCTTCACACCACCACCTTTCTCCCATCCCTGGCAGAAAACCAAGTCTAGTGTGTGTCAAGCTCTGTGAATAGGACCAGATACTAGATGGGACAGCCCCATGGTTGCCATGGTGACCATGAAGTCCTGAGCCACTCCTGACAAGGTGGGCTTTACATGGACATGGAAGTTCCCCAGCACTATGAGCCACTGGGACTCTTAACTCCAGACCTAAGATCATCCCGGCTAGCTCAGGCAAGGAGACTGTAGTGCAGCGGGGTCATTAATACACTAACAGAATCCCTATTCCGTCCCGGTCACCTCCTCTTAGGTGGACACATTCAAAGGTGGTTTACTGTGGGATGGGGCACCTATAGACACGGCGACTCCGCCTTCCCGGCTTCCAGATCTTGGCTGGTGCTGCACGGAATAGCCTAGCAGGCAAAGCAGGGTGAGATTAACCACCACCACCCCAAGCCACCTCCAACCAGGTCTCTGTTATGCACGCCAGATTTACATGTTCCTCCAAGATTAAATCCTGGATATTGGCTGTTTTCCGATAGAAATGGGAAATACGATAGCATGGGGAACCCTAACTTTAGTATTCAATTATACATCTTTATACCTCCAGATATTGTGTAGTTTTTTCATAGCTGCCCTTTCAAGCCCTGGACCTTTTTGGATTTCTTGATTGCAGTCCAATTCTAATTAATGTCTGAGAACCAAGGTATGGAAAATCTGGGACTATTTCCATGTCTTCATTGTCAGCTTTAAAGTTATGTTTCATTTGTGGTTGTTATTTTTGTTTTCTTCATACATACACGTCTTTGCATATATTTCTTTCATTTTCTTCATTAATTGTTCCAAGCCTTTGCCATGTTCTGCAAGTAGTATGGTGTCATTGACATATTTTAAAATGTTGGCATTCCGTCCTCCAATTTTCATGCCTCTTCCTTTGAGTTTAGTCTTGCTTTACATATGTTATCATACAAATTAAAAAAAATAGGATAAAATGCAGCTTTGCCCGAGGCCCTTGTCAATTGAAAATGACTCAGTTTCTTCTTATTCTTGGCTAATGGTAGCTTTTTGTCCTGAGTACAGGTTATGCATCAGGATAATTGTTGTGGCACACCCATTTCTTATGAGCAATCCATAGTTTTTCATGATTTACAGAACATTAGGTTTTGCTATAATCTGTAAAGTACAGGCTGATTTCCTTCTGAAAGTCTTTGTTGTAATTCCTTATCACTTGTATGTTTGTAATATGATACCTAGCACTACTTTCTTTCTCGATTCCAGCATGGATATCTGCCTTTCCCACTCCATATATGGCCACAGTATTTATTGTAGAATTTTGAGGGTAACTTTGCTTGCATAGAAATTAAGGCAGTGATTCTCTTCATATAGCAATCTATTAGGGCTGGGCAACCACGGAAAAATTTGTTTCTAAACTCGATTCGTTTTTTGGGGTTTTTTGCGTTTCAATATTTAAAAGAATTCCGAAATTTTTCTTTAAAAAAGTTCGATATTTACGAAATTTTGTAAAATTACGAAAAATACGAAACGAATACGAAACGAATACGAATCGATCCATTAATGGCGGACGCGACCGCGCAATACGCTAAAAAACCTCCATATGGGACAGGGGGAACTTCTGAAGCTTCCCTCTCCCTCTGTTGTTGACTGTTGGTGTGATATTTATAATTTTTTTTTCACTGATTAAACAAACAACAGCTATAAAACTTGCCCCAGACATGTGGAAATAATAACGAAACGAATACGAAACGAATTTGAAGCAATTATGAAACGAATTGAAAAATTCGTTTCGTTTTTTAGATGCTCCTGAATGGTTCGTTATCGCTTCGTAACCAAAAAAAATAACGAATTTTTAAAGAATTACGAAATTACGAAACGAAACTGCCCAGCCCTACAATCTATTGTATCTCCTTTCTTAGGCAATGTTATGTATATTGAGTATTTGCAATCTGTGGTCATCGTTTATTTGTCACCTTTTGCTTCTTTTTTTTTTTAATTGAAAAGGTTTTGAACAACACCAACATATATACAAACAGGGCAAGACATCAAACACAACAAATACCTTACATACAAACATACAGGTTGAGGAGGCTTCCCCCTATATTGTTAATTTACGTATATTTCCTGATTTTGTAATTCATATTTATCTCTATTTAATAATTTTATTTTACATGTATATTATTAAAAGCAGGGTATGGGTGGAGGGGAAAGTTACAAAGGGTGGCCATAATGAAGGAAAAGGGTTGAGAAGGAAGGGGGGGGGGCGGGTCACATATAGGGAAAGAAAGTGATGGGTAGGTGGGGACAACGAGGATGGGTTGGGGGGTACTTCCAGGTTTATCCAGAGTGGTTCAAACATTCTTAACTTTACGTATTAAGTTCAAGTTTCTCAATTTGTTTTTGTTTTTTCCTGGTGTGTTTAAGATAACTGTTAAGTTTTGTTTCGCACCTTGTGACTGGTTTCCTTAAAAAGATACCAATATGGTTATTTGCTCGGGGTATTTAATCCCCTATACTTTCTTTGCTTTCATCTTTTTCTTGGATTACTTTTATATATCTATTGTGTACATCCCATTGTTTTCCTCCTTTATGAATTTTAATACTGATTTCCAGTTGGTTCTTTGAGGTATTCTGTAGTTTTGGGAAATCCTCTGTGTCAAGATGTCCGTGTTTATTATGTCCATTATTTTGCTAGTCCAATGTTCTAGTGTTGGAACTTCTTTAATTTTCCACATTTTTGCTAGGACCATCCTAGCAGCTGTTGTTAAATAGAAAATTATTTTGTCATCATTCTTTTCGAGTTTAAGATTGTGAAGTCCTAGTAATAGAATTTCTGGTCTAAATTCGAATTTTATCTCCAGTATTTTTTCTATCGATCTATGAATTTGTACCCAGTATTTTTTTTATCTTTTTACAGTTCCACCACATATGTAAAAATGTTCCTTTTTCCCTCCCACATTTCCAACATCGGTCTTTTTTTTTGTTCTTATTAATTTTGGCTAGGGTCTCGGGTGTTAGGTACCATCTATAGAAGATCTTGTATCAGCTCTCCTTTAAATCGGTGGCATATGTATACTTAATTTTGTTTTTCCAGATTTTTTTCCAATCTGCTAACGGTATTGATTGGCCTACATCCCTTGCCCAACTTATCATATTGGTCTTCACTTGCTCTGTTTCTGTGGCCCAGATTAGCAGCTGGTCATATATTTTTCTTATGAGTTTTGTATCCGTTGTTAATATGTTATCCCAGAAGGATGTTCTAGTCTCGAAGCCTACTATTTTGTCGATCTGGAAATTTTCTCTAATCTGATGGTAATGAAACCATGAGATAGAGGAGTCTGTTTGGTTTAGTTCTTCTCTTGGTTTTAGTGTTATTTCCTGTCCCTTAATGTTTAAGAGTTGATTGTATGTGAGCCATATTTTCCGCACCCTTTTATTTTTCGCACCCTTTTATGGTGCGCTTCAGTAGGGGTAAACCACATTGGTGTTTTTTGATGTAATTTATTTTTATATTTGTTCCATGTATTAATGAGTGTAGCTCTTATGGGGTGGTTTTTGAAAAGTTTTTCCTTCTTACCCTTGTCTCTCCAGAGGTAAGCATGCCACCCCTTATTTATATCAAACCCTTCCACTGCTAGGATCTTCTCTTTTTTTAATGTCGCCCAGTCCCGGAGCCAGCATAGTGCAGCGGCGTCGTAGTATAATTGTAGCTCAGGGAGGGCTAGCCCCCCTCGCCTTTTGTCATCCACTAGGTGTATTGTGCTCATTCTGTGTTTCTTATTGTTCCATATGAATTTGATGATTTCCTTCTGCCATTTGTTCAACAGTGCCTTTGTTTTCAGAATTGGAAGTGCTTGAAATGTAAATAGAATGTCTGGTAGGACGTTCATTTTTATTACTGCAATTTTGCCTAGCAACGACAGGTTAAGCATTGACCATTTCTGCAGTTTGATTTGAATTTCGGACCATTTCTTTTCATAATTATTTTTTATGAGGTGGTTGTTGTTGGGAGTGATTATTATTCCTAGGTATTTTACTTTCGTACTTACTTTTATTCCCGTCTGTTCTTGCAATTTTTCTTGATTTTCCTTACTCATGTTTTTGACAATGATTTGCGTTTTGTCTCTATTAACCTTCAGGCCAGCTACTTCTCCATACTTCTCAATTACCTTTAGCCATTTATTTATTTATTTATTATTTTATTTACTTTGCTTGTATACCGCAGTTTCTCAGCCCGTAGGCGACTCAACACGGTTCACAACAAGAGCAAAAAGACAATCATAACAGCATACAATTTAAAAACCATTAACAGCATAGTATACAAAGTAATGACACATCAATACAACACCTTAACGTCTCATCACTAGAATCATGATCCAATTCGTCGTCCGTAATTCCGTTCTTATATTCATCATATTCCTTGCACTGTTTATCCGAATGCCTGTTCAAACAGCCAGGTTTTTAGTTTCCTTTGAAACACCATTAACGTAGGAGCTGATCTAATATCCATGGGAAGGGTGTTCCACAGCCGGGGGGCCACCACAGAGAAGGCCCCGTGCTTGTGATGCAGGCGGGATCGGGAGCAGGGCCTCCCCAGAAGATCTTAGAGTCCTGGTGGGTTCGTAGGCAGAGATACGTTCGGATAGGTAGCTTGGGCCCGAACCGTTTAGGGCTTTATAGGCCAATGCCAGCATTTTGAATTGAGCCCGGTAGCAAATCGGCAGCCAGTGGAGCTGGTGCAGCAGAGGGGTTGTATGCTCCCTGCGCTCCGCTCCTGTTAGTATCATGGCTGCCGAGCGTTGGACTAGTTGGAGCTTCAGAGCCGTCTTCAAAGGCAACCCCACGCAGAGAGCGTTGCAGTAGTCTAGACGGGATGTAACCAGAGCATGGACTACCATGGCCAAGTCAGACTTTGTTAATGTTGTTAAGTGGATCCTCCACAAAGAGCACCACATCGTCCGCAAACGCGCGTAATTTAAAGGAGTGGCCTTTTATTCTTAGTCCTGTTAGTTCCGGGTTCTTTCTTATGTTGTTGAGTAGGGTTTCTAAGGTTAAGATAAATATCAGGGGTGACATCGGGCATCCCTGTCTTGTCCCCTTCATTATGGGGATGTCTATTGATTGATGTCCGTTTATCATTATTTTTGCATTTTGATCGTTATATATCGCTTCTATCGCTTTTGTAAATTGGTATCCTATATCCATCTCCCTTAATAATGCCCTAATAAAGTTCCAGTTGACCCTGTCGAATGCTTTTTCCGCGTCGAGGAAAATTAGGCCTACTTCTTTCTGTTTTGATTTTTCGCAATAGTCTATGATGTTTATTACAGTTCTTATATTGTCTCTTAGTTGGCGCTTCGGTAGGAACCCTGTTTGATCTTCCGCTATTCTGCTATTTAATAAGTTTTTTAGTCTACTGGCTAGAACTTCCATGAATATTTTATAGTCCACGTTAAGTAACGAGATGGGTCTGTAGTTTTTGACCGACGTGTTACTCGTATTTTCTTTGTGTATTAGAGAGATCGAAGCAGCTTTCCAGGACTCAGGGATTTTACCTTTCTCTAGTATATTGTTCATTACTTTTTGCAAGTGTGGTGCTAGAATTTCCTGGAAAGCCTTGTAGTATTTGGTGGTGAAACCATCGGGCCCTGGTGCTTTATCAGCGGGCATATTTTTTATTATCATTTTAATCTCCTCCTGGGTGATGGTTTTATTCAAACTTTCCCTTTGCTCTTCTGTTATACGTAGAATGTCTTGTTTTCCTAGGTATTGTGAAATTTTTTCCTCCGACACCTTTTCATCCTTGTATAATTCTTTGTAATATTTTACAAATTGTTCCATGATATCTTTTGTTTGGAAATAACTTGTCCCGTTCTCCTCTATTTTTGTTATATGTTTCTTTTGTCTTTTTATATTTATTCTTCTCAATAACCACTTTCCGATCTTATTCGCATTTTCAAAATGGTATTGTTTGACAAATTTGAGTTTCTTTTCTATCTCCTCAATCTGAAGGGTGTTCATCTGCTTCTTTAATTCTAGGTGGTGCAGGATTTTTTTGTTGTGTGGATTTTCCTTCGCTTGGGTTTCAAATTTGGTTATTTCGTTGAGTAGTTTGTCACATTTAGCCTTTTTAAGCTTTCTCATTCTAGCCCCCCGTTCGAGGAAGTGACCTCTCAAGTATGCCTTCTTGGCATCCCACACAATGTCTATGGGTGTTCCCTTTTCTGCATTGAGTTCGAAATATTCCTTTATTACTGAGTTGGTTTTCTCTAGCTGGTTTGGATCTTTTATGAGGTCATCCCTCAATTTCCAAGTAAACATACTATTCTCTTCTTGGTGTATGTCTATTATTAGCTCTAACGGGGAGTGGTCAGAGTTTATCATGGGGAGTATTTTACATTTCACAATGTTGGGTATTAGTGTTTTGGATCCCCAAACCATATCTATGCGGGTCCATGTTTTGTGTCTGTGTGAAAAGAAGGTGAAATCTCTTTCACCTTCGTGTTGGAATCTCCATACATCTTTTAGATCTAGGTCGTCTAGTAATTTTTTAATTTTTTTGGGTAATACTCCCAGTTTTTTAGGGTTTGGTTTTGACTTATTGATGGATTTGTCCTTTAGTGGGTCTAGCACTCCATTAAAGTCTCCTAATATTAGTAGATCTTTGTATTCCTGTTCCTCTATATATCTTTTCAATTTATTAATAAAGCTGTCTTTGGTTGAATTCGGTGCATATATGGAGCATACTAATATATCTCTGCCTTCTATCTCTATTCTTATACCTAGTATTCTTCCCTCCTGGTCCTTGAATATTAACTTTGATTGTATTTTTTCGTTTATGTACATTACGATTCCATTTTTCTTTTGGGGACCTGCTGTATAGAACATTTTTCCCAGGGTGTTTTGCTCTAAAAATTTACTATGTTTTTTTGTGATGTGTGTTTCTTGCAACGAAATAATACCATAATTTCCTTTTTTTAATTGGTGAAATATTTTCTTTCTTTTATTAGGGGAGTTGAGACTGTTAACATTGCAACTATATACTTTGATTTTACAGTCCATCATTATTTTTGTTAATTTCTTCTACATCGGTATCCTTCCTTGCTTCAAATGGTTGGGGTGGGTATAGCTTCGGTGATTTCTCTCTGGCTCTCTTTCTTTTATTTTCATATTCGTCTTCTTCACGTTCTTCTGAAGGTCCTGGTGCTTCATCGTCCACTTCTGGCTTTTTAGATTGTGTTGCACCGTTCTTCTCCCTTTCTTTGATCTTGTCCTCTTCCTTGTGCCCTTCTATTTTAATTAATTTCTCCCAAAATGATCTTGCCTTTGGTTCGGAAGTGAGCCAATATTTGGTTTCTCTCCATGTCACCATTATACCCTTCCTTTTTTCCCATTTGAATTTTACATGTCTCTTTTTTAATTCATCTGTCAAAAATAGTATTTTCTCTGCCTTTCCAGGGCTGAGGAGGGTATTTCCTTTAATATTACTATTTTGTTTCCTTTGTATAGTGTTGGTTCCTTTGTATTCTCAATCAGAATTTCATCCCTCAGGGGTTTTTTTGCACAGCACACTATAACATCTCTGGGAGTTTTGAATTTTTTAGAGTATTGTGTTTGAATTCTAAATAATTTACATCTACCTTCCTTTGCCCTCCCTGCCACCCGCCCCCCCCCCCCCCCGCAACAATCCCTACCTGAAGACAACAAGATAGAGTGAAATGTATGAGAAGCAGGGGGCGTGATAGACGCGTTAGACCCCTGCAAAAGACCCCTGCAAAAGACCGGAGTAGCGGGAGGCCCCTGGTGGGCAGGAGCCGTGCTGCGACCTCGCCAGGAAGAACCGCGAGACTTGGCAAAGAAGAACAGCAGAACCAGAGACAACTTAAAAGAAAACAGAAGAGTTAAAGAAACAGGTAACTTTGGGTTTGGGGTCAAGGATAAGGAAATCTATACGGGGGGACAGGGAGGGAGGGGAAGGAGAAAGAGAAACAACCAGAGTGAAGAGGCAAAAAGAAGACAGAGACAAGAAGAAGACAGAAGAGGAAGCAGGAGAAAAAAGTAGGATAGGAATATACGCATACAAACACATCTAAACATATATACAAGTTCACAACAACTCCATAAAAATCCGATATAAAGTAAACCTAATATTAAATACAACTAATAGATACAGCCAGCCAAGGAATTGAATAAACAACTAGCTCATATTCTTATACAAGCACACATACAAAAGGGAAATATACATACATATATACATATATAGGTATATATATATATATAAATATAAATATATAATAAATAAATAAATAAAAATAAAATAAATAACAATATATATCCCAAAAATAATACTAACAATACCCTGGGAGAATGGAGAAAAAAAGGGGGAAAGTGAACAGAAAAAATTCACTCACTGAAGAAATCGGGGTGAAAGATATCCTGAAAGAAATTTGGAAGCTTCAGTCTGAAATTAAAAATCAGAACAAGATACTCAGGGGAGAAATGAATGAAATGAAAAAGGAGATGAAAGAACAAATAAAGACACTAATTAAAGAGGAAATGAAGAACATGGAGATGACATGGAGAAACTAAAACAAGACAATAACGATTTACTAAGAGAAAACAGGGAAATGAAGACAGAACAAGGAATCATGAAAAAGAAAATCGAAAATCTAGAAGGAAAATTGACCTCAACCCAACTTCAACAAGAAGCTAAAGAAAAAGAATATCAATTGAGATTTAGAAACATAAGGAAAGAGGATGAAGAAAAATCAAAGAAACCATGATAGAAATTATATCAAATATCACAAAGAAATCGAGATCAACAACCGAAATGAACCTTTTGCTTCTTATCTGTCCTTGACTGCTTTAAGAGTTTCATCTGTCATCCATCAGGGCTCCTCTCTTTGTTTTTGGTTTGTTTGTTTTGTTTTTGTTTTTTTGGCTGCAGATAGTGTTGTTTTCCTAACAGTGTCCCTCACTTCAGCCCAGTGTTTTAGCTCCTGATCAACTGGGCTTAATAATGCAATTTTATTTTGTATATTAATTGCCCGACTTACTGGGCAAGGCCTGTTGCGGTGGGGGGGGGCTGCCCCTCCCTCTGGCCATGTTGGCAGCAGGGGCTTCTCCTTCCCAGAAGCCCCTGCGCGGTGGGAAGTTTTCCACCACTTGGTTAGCTGGCCAATCAGCGGCCAGCCCCACCCAGCACCTGGCATTGGCCAGGGGCTGGTTGCGCCCTGTGCCCAGCAACCTTAAAGAGGCTGCGCAGGGCCTAGCAGATACCAGGCCTGCTTCAAGTTGTCCTCCCACCCACCTTGCATGTTCATGTTTTTGTTCAGTGTTCCTGTAATCAATAAATTAAGTTGCGGCCATTTTTACTCCATCTATGTGTCCTTGTCATCTCTGGTTCTGCGGGCGGGAGGAGTGTCGCCCATCAACACGCAAATTACCTTTAACTTCTTCAAGGGTGTTCTTAAGGTTGTAGTTTGGCACAATGTGTTTTTTTATTAACAGTAGATCCCGTTTTAGTGTGTGCTTAGCATGTCTATATATTCTGTTTCTTGTTGTACTACATATATCTAGTTTTTCCTCATCCATGCTGCTCACATTCCATGCTCCTGTAATATGTTTTGCGCAGTTTCAGAGCATGTCAACAACCAAACATCCTTTTGGCTTGAGTGCAGTTGCAATATTATACACAGAGCTACTCATAGTCTTTTTCTGTACCACAGTCAGGTATTGAATGTCTTCCGACCTGGGAATCACATCTTCTGGCACTATCTCTTGTTTCATTATGGACTATCTTATCATAGAAAGTTTTCATAGTAAAATACATTCAAATGGGCTTTGCCATGCCTCTTTCTACAGAGTAACAAGTGTTAGCTATGATGCCACAGCCATTGTCTCTGACAAATCCTCCACTAGACACACACCTGTTTTGTTTCAAATTTGTTGCATTTCTCCACATCCCACCTGCCTTTCATCTCATTTTTGTTTATTGTTTTTTTCCAAATATTTTATTGGTTTTCTTTGAATACATCAATACATCAATACCTTCAATAATCTTATATTCCATCCTCAATTCATTACATCAACCAAAGTGTATATATATCTTGTATACTTTTTTCCCCCACCTCTGTGCCCCCCCCCCTTCCGAGCCACTTCAATTTGCATTCTCTTTCCAAAATACCATTTCTTCTTGTGGAGGTAATTTTCCGTCTACTTCTTTTAAGCCATTCTCAATAAATTTTCCCCAAACTTTATCAAAATCGTTTTCCTTCCATACCCCTTTCCTGACTCTTAACCTACATGTCAATTTATCATTTATTGCTATTTTCCATAATTCTTTATACCATTCTTCAATGGTATTCTTGCTGCAGTTAACAGGTTTACAAATTAATTGGAAAAATCAGAAATGATGTTACTTAATTATACAAAAAGGAAGAAGATTTTATGAAACAGGTTAACATGGGAATAAAGATCAAGAATGAAATAAAATATTTAGGAATAATTATAACTAAAGAAATTATATGAAATGGAAGAGGCAAATGTAACAAGATTAAGGAAAGTAACTCAAAAACAATTACGAGAATATGAAAATATAAAACTATCATGGTTTGGAAGGGTAGAGCTAGTTAAAATGAAAATTCTTCCAACGATAAATTTTATATTTAGAATGGTACCACTACAGATATCGGAGGAGGAATTAAACAAATTGCAACAATTAATTAATAAATATTGTAATGGCAATAAGAAAAACAGGTTAAATAAACAGTTTTGGTATAAGTCACAAAAGGTTGGAGGTTTAACACTTCCCAATATTAAAAAATACTATGAAGCAAACAGGATAAGACTAGTTATAGAAGGGATAATAAATAAGGAGGATTTGGAATGGTTGGAGGAAGATTCAGAAGAAGTAGAGGACAAAATTTGTAATATATTTTTAAGGATATAAAAAGGGAAGAAATTAAGAGAATAAAAAACCCAATGTTGAGAAATGTGATAGGAATTTGGAATAGAAACAAGAAAATATTATTATCAGAAAGTTCAACATTAACACCAATAATAATGGATAAAAAATTCCCAAAAATTTATAAAAATATATTAGATAAAAAATTAAGAGAGAAGAGAATAGATAGAATTGGAGATTGGATAAAAGCAAACATGAGGAAAGAAACTATATTGAAAGAATTTAGAGATATTAAACTCTCATGGTTCCATTGTCTACAGTTAGAGCAATGGTTCAAGAATTGGATAAAAAATAATGGGGAAAGAGGCAAACTTACACAAGTTGAACAAGTGATACAAAAAGAAAGAGCAACGGGAGGATACCACAAGCTGAAAGGAATAACTAGCAAATTGTATAAGATAATAATTGATATTAAAGGGGGGGGGGATAAAGGATGTAACATTAAGAGAGATATGGGAGGAAGACCTAGGGATTAGAATAAAAGAAGCAGATTGGGTACAATTATGGGACCAAAGATATTTAAAGAACTTATCGACACGTGTTAAAGAAAATTATTACAAATTGGTCACTGTTGGACTTCATTTTGTTAGTTTTGGTCCATCTCTCTAATCTGTTAAGATCATTTTGAATTCTGCTCCTGTCCTCTGGAGTATTGGCTATCCCTCCCAATTTGGTGTCACCTGCCAACTTGATGGTCATGCCTTCTAACCCTTCATCTAAGTAATTAATAAAGATGTTGAACAGGACCAGGCCCAGGACAGAACCCTGCAGCATTCCGTTTGTCACTTCTTTCCAGGAGGAAGAGGAAGCATTGATGAGCACTCTCTGGGTTCGTCCACTTAACCAGTTACAGTTCCACCTAACATCTATCCAGCTTGTAACTCTATCGAAAAAAGAGATCAGATTAGTCTGGCACGACTTGTTTTTGATAAATCCATGTTGACTATTAGCGATGACCGCATTTGTTTCTAAGTGTTTGCAGACCGCTTCCTTAACAATCTTTTCCAGAATCTTGCCTGGTATCAACATGAGGCTGACCGGACGATAATTGTTTGGGTCATCCTTTTTTCACTTCTTGAAGATTGGGACCACATTGGCCCTCCTCCAGTCTGCTGGAACTTGTCTCGTTCTCCAAGAACTCTCAAAGATGATTGCCAATGGTTCCGAGATGACTTCTGCTAGTTCCTTCAATACTCTTGGGTTTAGTTGATCTGGCCCTGGGGACTTGAACTCGTTAAGAGCAGCCAGGTATTCCTGGATGACTTGTTTCCCAATTTGGGTTTGCATGTCCTCTAATCCCTCATCCACTCCATCTTTCTGAGGTTGCAGGTGACTTTTTTTTGTGAGAAGACCAAGGCAAAGAAGGCATTAAGTAGTTCTGCCTTTTCCCTATCCCCTGTCAGCATTGCCCCATCTTCTCCTCGAAGAGGCCCTATCGCCTCTTTGTTCTTCCTTTTTCTACTGACATAAGAAAAGAAGCTATTTTTATTGTTTTTAATGTCCCTGGAAAGCCTGAGCTAATTTTGTGCTTTAGCCTTGCGGACCTTTTCCCTACAGCAGTTGGCTATTTGTTGAATTTTTCTTTGGTGATTTCTTCATTTTCCACTTTTTGTGCATGTCTCTTTTGAGTCTTAGCACAGTAGAAGTTCTTTGTACACCCATTTTGGCTTCTTTGCACTTTTCCAATTTTTCTCTCTTTGTTGGCACTCTTTGCAATTGTGCCTTGAGTATTTCACTCTTTAAAATCTCCCATCTACCGTAACTCCCTTGCCTTTTAGTATCTGTGTCCACGGAATGCTGCTCAATATTTCTTCATTTTTTGGAAGTCAGCTCTCCTAAAGTCTAAAATGCAGGTTTGACTTGTCTTAGTTTCGGCCTTCCTTTGTACCTCAAACTGCAGGAGTACATGGTCACTTGCCCCTAAGGATCCGACCACTTAACAGTATCGATCAGGTCCTCAGCATTTGTTAAGATGAGATCAAAAGTAGTCGACCCCCTTATTGCTTCTTCTACCTTCTGGACTATGAAATTGTCTGCAAGGCAAGTGAGGAATTTGTTGGAATTTGTTGGCTGAGTTTGTTTTCCAGCAAATATCGGGATGGTTGAAATTGCCCATGACTAATATATCTCTTCTTTGTGCCTGTTCGGTCAACTGTTGGCAGAGGACTTCATCAAGTTCTTCATCCTGGCTTGGAGGTCTGTAGTAGACGCCTACAACGAGATCTTTTTTAGTCCCAGTTCCCTTGATTCTTATCCAGATGCTTTCAAGCTGGTTTCCCGGATTGCTGTCTTACATCTCTTCTGCAGCGTAACAGTTTTTGACATATAAGGCTACTCCGCCTCCTCTCCCCTTTGATCGGTTTTTGTGAAAGAGGTTATAGCCCTCAATGTCTACATTCCAGCAATAGGAGTCATCCCACCAGGTTTCAGTGATGCCTATGACATCATATTTGTGGTGTTGTGCTAAAAGGTGGAGTTTGTCTTGTTTATTTCCCATGCCCTGTGCATTAGTATAAAGACATGTGAGTCTCTGATACCTTCCCCTGAACTGTTTATTTAGGATTATTGTGCTTTATAATAAATAATAATAATACAACTTTATACCCTGCTCCATCTCCCCCAGGGGGACTCGGGGCGGCTTACATGAGGCCACACCCATCAACACAATAGACACAATATACACAGAACATAAAATGCAAAAACCTTCAGTACGTGATCCTCATTGTGTTTGTGCAGCCCTCCCTTTAGCCTTCTAGTGATTGCCTGACATTGTGGGTAAAGTACTGTTTGCAAGGCTATTGTCCCCCTCCCCCGGTGGACCTAGTTTAAAGTGCACCTAATGAGGTTTGTGAGACTGTGAGCAAAAGGTGTTTTCCTACTTGTGTGAGATGCACCCCATCCCTTGCCAGTAGGCCATCCTCCTGGAAAAGCAGGCCATGATTGAGGAAGCCAAAGCATTCCTCCTGACACCATTTTCTATGCCAGTTACTGACCTGTACTATTTTTCTGGCCCTTGTAGGACCGGGCGGCAGCCAGGATGTTAACGGGCGCTCTGTACAGAGAGAGGTCAACCCTCCTGTTTAAGGAGCTCCATTGGCTGCCGTTTACCTACTGTACCCAATTCAAGGTGCAGGTGCTTACCTACAAAGCCCTAAATGGTTTGGGACCTGCCTACCTGCGTGACCGCATCTCCGTTTATGAACCAACACGCTCCTTTCATTCATCAGGGAGGGGCCCTGCTCGCAATCCCACCTGCGTCGCAGGCGTGTTTGGTGGGGACGAGGGACAGGGCCTTCTCTGTGGTTGCCCCCCGACTTTGGAACACCCTCCCCAAAGACATTAGACTAGCACCCACATTGGCAGTCTTTAGGAAGAGTTTGAAGACTTGGCTATTCCGATGTGCTTTTCCAGAATAGAATGACTCCCACCACTATGTCCCAGAAGCACTTTATCAGAGTTTAATGACTCTCTGCACATTGCACTTGCCCAGAATCACAACATACCACCTGTCACACCCAGCACTTTTTAACCTGTACCCATCACTGGCCCGGCCCTGGTTTTTATTGCGTAATGGTGTAATGATTTGTTATTGCTTATGTTTTTAATTTACTTTGTATTGTATTGTTATTGTTTGCTGTTGTTGTGTTGAGGCCTTGGCCTTTTTAAGCTGCATCGAGTCCTTCGGGAGATGCTAGCGGGGTAGAAATAAAGTTTAATAATAATAATAATAATAATAATAATAATAACTGGGAGGAGGGACGAAAAGACCACCTGTACATTAGATTGTTTTAGCTTTGTTCCGAGAGCTCGAAAATAATTTACGGTCTTTTTCAAAAAGTATGTCTAGCAGTATCATTGGTTCCTACATGAATCAACATGAGGAGGGGATAGTGATGGGGCTTGAGGAGCCTGGTGAGTCTCTGAGTGATATGGTATACAGTATTTTTGCTCCAGGGAGGCAGCATATTTCTCGAGCCATCCCATCTGGTCTGGAAATGACGGCTTCCGTTCCTCTAAGAAAGGAGTCACCTACTACCAAGACCTGCTTACTTTGAGGATTTACAGGGTCCCTTTTTTGCAATGTAGTGCGTAGGTCCCCAGAAAAGTGATCCTGTTCATGTGAATTGTGTAGGTGTAAAGTGTTGTCTTCCCCCTCGGCATCCCCAGTGCATTCGTCAAGGACAATCCATTGAGATTCGTCCAAGAGCCTATGATTCTCCTGAGTGTGCACTTGGTCTATGATTGGGGATGGAACATTGATCGTGTAAGTGTGAATGTTGTGAAGTGTTGTCCCAGTCAGGGCTATTCCCCACACATTGATCAAGGACGAGCCATTGATCAGTATCTAAGCCATTCTGGTCTTCCCCAAGATGTTACGTTTCCTGGTCAGTTGTTAGTTGTGTGAGAATTTGGGCTCTATTGTGTAACTGCAGTGAGTCAGTTGTTCCTGGTTAGTTGTTAGTTGTGTGAGAATCATAGAATCATAGAATCAAAGAGTTGGAAGAGACCTCATGGGCCATCC
This sequence comes from Anolis sagrei, assembly GCF_037176765.1. NCBI lineage: Eukaryota > Metazoa > Chordata > Lepidosauria > Squamata > Anolidae > Anolis > Anolis sagrei. The sequence continues at coordinate 57,785,509 of NC_090026.1, forward strand.
AGTCCAACCCCCTGCCAAGAAGCAGGAATATTGCATTCAAATCACCCCTGACAGATGGCCATCCAGCCTCTGCTTAAAAGCTTCCAAAGAAGGAGCCTCCACCACACTCCGGGGCAGAGAGTTCTACTGCTGAACGGCTCTCACAGTCAGGAAGTTCTTCTTAATGTTCAGATGGAATCTCCTCTCTTGTAGTTTGAAGCCATTGTTCCGCGTCCTAGTCTCCAAGGAAGCAGAAAACAAGCTTGTTCCCTCCTCCCTGTGGCTTCCTCTCACATATTTATACATGGCTATCATATCTCCTCTCAGTCTTCTCTTCTTCAGGCTAAACATGCCCAGCTCCCCAAGCCGCTCCTCATAGGGCTTGTTCTCCAGGCCCTTGATCATTTTAGTCGCCCTCCTCTGGACACATTCCAGCTTGTCAATATCTCTCTTGAATTGTGGTGCCCAGAATTGGACACAATATTCCAGATGGGGTCTAACCAAAGCAGAATAGAGGGCTAGCATTACTTCCTTAGATCTAGACACTATGCTCCTATTGATGCAGGCCAAAATCCCATTGGCTTTTTTGGCACCACATCACATTGTTGGCTCATGTTTAACTTGTTGTCCACGAGGACTCCAAGATCTTTTTCACACGTACTGCTCTCGAGCCAGGCATCACCCATTCTGTATCTTTGCATTTCATTTTTTCTGCCAAAGTGGAGTATCTTGCATTTGTCACTGTTGAACTTCATTTTGTTAGTTTTGGCCCATCTCTCTAATCTGTCAAGATCGTTTTGAATTCTGCTCCTGTCCTCTGGACTATTGGCTATCCCTCCCAATTTGGTGTCGTCTGCAAACTTGATGATCATACCTTCTAGCCCTTCATCTAAGTCATTAATAAAGATGTTGAACAGGACCGGGCCCAGGACGGAACCCTGCGGCACTCCACTTGTCACTTCTTTCCAAGATGAAGAGGAAGCATTAGTGAGCACTCTCTGTGTTCGTCCACTTAACCAATTACAGATCCACCTCACCGTAGTTTTGCCTAGCCCACATTGGACTAGTTTCCTTGCCAGAAGGTCATGGGGGACCCTGTCTAAGGCCTTACTGAAATCCAGGTACGCTACATCCACGGCATTCCCCGCATCTACCCAGCTTGTAGCTCTATCGAAGAAAGAGATCAGATTAGTCTGGCATGACTTGTTTTTGATAAATCCATGTTGACTATTAGCGATGACTGCATTTCTTTCTAAGTGTTTGCAGACCGCTTCCTTAACAATCTTTTCCAGAATCTTGCCCGGTATCGATGTGAGGCTGACCGGACGGTAGTTGTTTGGGTCATCCTTTTTTCCCTTCTTGAAGATTGGGACCACATTGGCCCTCCTCCAATCTGCTGGAACTTCTCCCGTTCTCCAAGAACTCTCAAAGATGGTTGCCAATGGTTCCGAAATGACTTCCGCTAGTTCCTTCAATACTCTGGGGTGTAGTTGATCTGGCCCTGGGGACTTGAACTCATTAAGAGCGGCCAGGTATTCCTGGACGACTTCTTTCCCAATTTGGGGTTGGATGTCCTCTAATCCCTCATCCACTCCATCTTGCTGAGGTTGAAGACTCTCTTTTTGTGAGAAGACCGAGGCAAAGAAGGCATTAAGTAGTTCTGCCTTTTCCCTATCCCCTGTCAGCATTGCCCCATCTTCTCCTCGAAGAGGTCCTATCACCTCCTTGTTTTTCCTTTTTCTACTGACATAAGAATAGAAGCCCTTTTTATTGTTTTTAATGTCCCTGGCAAGCCTGAGCTCGTTCTTTGCTTTAGCCTTGCAGACCTTTTCCCTACAGGTGTTGGCTATTTGTTTGAATTCTTCTTTGGTGATTTCTCCCTTTTTCCACTTCTTGTGCATGTCTCTTTTGTGTCTTAGCACAGTTAGAAGTTCTTTGGACATCCATTCTGGCTTCTTTGCATTTGTCCTATTTTTTCTCTTTGTTGGCACGGTTTGCAATTGCGCCTTGAGTATTTCACTCTTGAGAAATTCCCATCCAACCGTAACTCCCTTGTCTTTTAGTATCTGTGTCCACGGAATGCTGCTCAGCGTTTCCTTCATTTTTTGGAAATCAGCTCTCCTAAAGTCCAAAATGTGGGTTTGACTTGTCTTAGTTTCGGCCTTCCTTTGTACCTCAAATTGCAGGAGCACATGGTCACTTGCTCCTAAGGATCCTACTACTTCGACCACATCGATCAGGTCGTCCGCATTTGTTAGGATGAGATCAAGAGTAGCCAATCCCCTTGTTGCCTCTTCTACCTTCTGGACCATGAAATTGTCTGCAAGGCAAGCGAGGAATTTGTTGGACCTTGTACTCTTGGCCGAGTTTGTTTACCAGCAAATATCGGGATAGTTGAAATCGCCCATGACTACTACATCTCTTCTCTGTGCCTGTTTGGTCAACTGTTGGCAGAAGACTTCATCAAGTTCTTCCTCCTGGCTTGGGGGTCTGTAGTAGACGCCTACAACGACATCTTTTTGAGTCCCAGTTCCCTTGATTCTTATCCAGATGATTTCAAGCTGGTTTCCCAGATTGCTGTCTTGAATCTCTTCTGCAGCATAAGAGTTTTTGACATATACTCCGCCTCCTCTCCCCTTTGTTCGGTTTCTGTGAAAGAGGTTATACCTCTCGATATATACATTCCAGCGATAGGAGTCATCCCACCAGGTTTCAGTGATGGCTATGATATCATATTTGTAGTGTTGTGCTAAAAGGAGTTCATCTTGTTTATTTCCCATGCTCTGTGCATTAGTGTAAAGACATGTGAGCCCCTGAGATCTTCCCTTGAGCTGTTTAATTGGGATTATTGTGCTTTTGGTACTTGGTCCTTGTTGTGTTTGTGCAGCCCTCCGTTTAGCCTTCTGGCGATTCCCAGACATTGTGGACTCTATTGTGTAACTGCAGTGAGCAGAAGTATTCTGGGGAGGCTTCCTGGTCCTATGTCTCTTTCTAAGGGTGACATTCCTCCAAGCCTGAGGGTTGTCCATATCTGAGGTAAGCTCCTCATGGGCCTCCCCATAATGTTGGTGTGATATAGGTTGCTTGTTGGGACAATGTGCTGTGTGGTGTCCAAGAACAGCTCGAGTTTCTGAATGTCCTTAAGGGTCTTAATACGGTCCTCGAGTAATTGGATCCTCTGTTCCATGTGAGTCATCTGTTTACACTTGGGGCAGATGTAATTGAGTAATTGTTGTGTGAAGAAGCTGAACATGCCACATTTTGTGTATAAGACAAAAATATTTTGTGTTTCTTCCATCTGCAGACTGCTTTAGTGTATTTGTTTTATGTTGTTTTCTGTATGCAGGGATAAAGGTGTAGGTTAGTGAGGGTCTGAGTTTATATAGGTCAAACAGGACACAACCACTTACTCCCAGAGAGCTTCAAAGAACAGGGAACAATGAGTCATTAATTGCTGCCCACTTCTGGCTAAAGAATTTAGTCTTGCCTCTCAAACAAAACAAAACAAACACTCAGAGCAGCTAATCTTAAACACTCACTCAGATTCCTAATGCACTCTGAGACAAGGCTTGCCTGAAGCAGGGGAAGAAGATGGTTTCTTGCTTCCTCAACTTCTGTGGGAACTCATCCACCTTGTTCAATGATCTCCTTAGAGAACTAGACGGGGGAGTGTGTCCCTGTTGGTTCTCCTGGATATCTCAGCAGCTTTCGACCATGATATCCTTCTGGGTCACCTCTCTGGTAGTTCCAGTTCTTCCTGGAGGGACAGACCTAGATAGCAGAGATGGGGAACTCCTGTTCGACTCCCTGGCCTGTGGGGTCCCTCAGGGTTCCAACTTATCCCCCATGCTATTTAACATTTACATGAATCCGCTGGGAGAGATCATCCAGAATTTTGGAGTATGGTGTCAAATTTACACAGATGACACCCAATTCTATTACGCATTTCCACCAAAAGCAAAGGATGTTGTCCTGGTCCTGATCCGGTGTCTGTCATCAGTTATGGACTGGATGAGAGCAAACAAGCTGAAATTAAATTCAGACAAGACAGAGGTACTTCTGGTCAGTCGCAGGGTATAGAACGGTATTTATTTATTTATTTATTTATTTATTTCGGATATTTGTACCCCACCCTTCTCAACCCCCTGGGGGGGACTCAGGGCGGCTTCCAGCCAGCACATATTTGATGCCTACAAATAAACACAATAAAATACATATCAAAACCAATAATTATAAAGAGTTTAAAACATTAAGTTAATACAATAAAATCTACAAAAATGAACCATCCTATTGGCTATTATCTAGCCAAATTCTATAGATTGGAAACTGTATAGGGTTACAGCATGTGCTGGATGGGGTTACACTCCCTCTGAAGGCACAGGTTCGCAGCTTGGGGGTGATCCTGGATTCATCATTGACCCTGGAACTCCAGGTGTCGGTGGCAGCCAGGAGCACCTTCGCACAATTAAAACTTCTGCACCTGTATCTCGAGACGCCTGGCTTGGCCATGGTAGTTTATGCCTTAGTCACGTCCCATTTGGACTACTGCAATGCTCTCTATGTGGATCTGCCTTTGAGGATAGTTCAGAAGCTACAATTAGTCCAGACATTGGTAACTAGGTTGCTAACTGGAATGCTATATCGTGAAAGGACCACTCCCATGTTGCAACAGCCCCACTGGCTGCCGGTCTGCTTTGGAGCTAAATACAAAGTGCTGTTCGTTACTTATAAAGCCATAAATGGCTCAGGTCCAGGCTACTTGTGAAATTGCATCTCCTTATACAGACCTTCCCGGTCACTGTGGTTTGCAGAAGAGGAGCTCCTCTTTGTCCCACCCCCATCTCAAGTGCAACTGGTGGGATTGAGAGAAGGGGCCTTCTCTATGATTGCTGCTCGTCTCTGGAACTCCCTTGTGAAAGAGATAAAAATGTCCTCCACACTCCTCTCTTTCAAAAGCTACTAAAAATGCTCCTCTGCACTTTGGCATATGGGAAGGAGGATTATTTATTTATTTATTTCACATATTATTTTACATATTTATATCTCGTCCTTCTCACCCCCGGAGGAGGACTCAGGGCGGCTTCACAACAGGGCTTCATTCAATGCCAATAACACTAATAAATAATAAAAGCAATTTAAAAATTGGTTAATGCTTTCAAATTACTGAAATCATAGTCCAGGTCAGTCTATTATCATTCACACAAACTGTGTCTCATTCTAAATTGCTTCCTCTACTGTTCAAACGCTTGGCCCCATAACCAGGTTTTCAGTTTCATTCTAAAGGACAAGAGGGAGGGGGCCAATCTAATGTCACTGGGTAGAGAGTTCCACAGGCGCCACTACTTAGAAGTCCTGTCTCTCATCTCCACCAGTCGTGCTTGCGAGGATGGTGGGACCAAGAGCAGGGCCTCTCCTGTTGATGTTAGACTTTGCAGTGGTTCATAGCAGGAAATATGTTCAGATAGGTAAGCTGGGCCAGAACTGTTCAGAGTTTTATAGGCTGAAGCCAGCACTTTGAATTGTGCTCGGTAGCAGATTGGCAAACAGTGGAGCTGGTGTAGCATAGGGGGTTGTATGCTCTCTTTATGCTGCTCTGGTGAGCAATCTGGCTGCTGTCCATTGGACTAGTTGGAGCTTCTGAGTAGACTTCAAAGGCAACCCCACATAGAGTGCATTCAGTAATCAAGTCGGGATGTAACAAGAGTGTGGACCACCGTGGCCAAGTCTGACTTCCCAAGGTATGAGCACAACTGGTGCACAAGTTTTAATTGTGCAAAAGCTCCTCAAGGAAAGAGGCCACTGCAAAACAGTACCTCCAAGTCCCATATCTGCGAGGTACTTAGGGGACTTTAGGATTAGGGTACTTTAGGATTAGGGTACTTTAGCAACGCCATTGAAAAGCAGGCTGTCCTATCTGTACTACGTGTCCATAATGGCATATTTAAGAACAACTATAACAGCCAATGCTTCACCAATTTTTAATTGTGCTAACTATGTCAGATGTCTTACTGGTGACTATGCTTTTAAATATACTTGCTTATTGATTAGCTGGTGTATGTCTTTATTTTGATATTTAATTTTATTTGATAAGTAGAATGCTGTTATTATTTTGTATTATGTTCTAGTTCTGTTATGTTCTGGTATATGTCAGGCATTGAATGTTTGCCTGTATGTGTAAACCACCCTGAATCCTTCTGGGGAGATCTAAAAATAAAGCTGTATTATTATGATTATGATTATTAAAATATGTATAAATGACATTGACATGTTGGTTCACTTTTCAATCTCAGATAATCAAAAGTCACAAATGAAAAGGGGCAAATCCCTGTTCAGTAGTGGATTGGCTACTGAGAGTAGGAGAAACTGTATGCATGATTAGCAGACCGTATTACTGAATTAATAAATGGTAATAAAGTAGGGGAAAATAGACATGAGGACAAATATTTCATTGAAATATTGAGTGATACATTTTTCCTTTCTTTTTAGGTCATCCTTGGGTGGTCTCCTTACATCATCCTATCGACAGCACCAAGAATCCTTGGCAGCAGAAAGAGAGAGGCGACGACAAGAGAGAGAAGAGAGGCTGCAAAGGATAGAGCGTGAAGAAAGAAACAAATTTAAGTAAGACAAATGTTATTTCATGGTTTATTGTCATGGAAAAGATGTATTACATTGAAACACGACACATTTACTTTGTAATGCTGGTTCTGTCATGTGGTTAGAATCATAGAATCATAGAATCAAAGAGTTGGAAGAGACCTCATGGGCCATCCAGTCCAACCCCCTGCCAAGAAGCAGGAATATTGCATTCAAATCACCCCTGACAGATGGCCATCCAGCCTCTGTTTAAAAGCTTCCAAAGAAGGAGCCTCCACCACACTCCGGGGCAGAGAGTTCCACTGCTGAACGGCTCTCACAGTCAGGAAGTTCTTCCTCATGTTCAAATGGAATCTCCTTTCTTGTAGTTTGAAGCCATTGTTTCACATCCTAGTCTCCAGGGAAGCAGAAAACAAGCTTGCTCCTTTCCCTGTGGCTTCCTCTCACATATTTATACATGGCTATCATATCTCCTCTCAGCCTGTCTTCTTCAGGCTAAACATGCCCAGCTCCTTAAGCCGCTCCTCATAGGGCTTGTTCTCCAGACCCTTGATCATTTTAGTCGCCCTCCTCTGGACACATTCCAGCTTGTCAATATCTCTATTGAATTGTGGTGCCCAGAATTGGACACAATATTCCAGGTGTGGTCTAACCAAAGCAGAATAGAGGAGTAGCATGACTTCCCTAGATCTAGACACTAAGCTCCTATTGGTGCAGGCCAAAATCTCATTGGCTTTTTTTGTTGCCACATCACATTGTTGGCTCATGTTTAACTTGTTTTCCACAAGGACTCCAAGATCTTTTTCACACGTACTGCTCTCGAGCGAGGCGTCCCCCATTTTGTATCTTTGCATTTCATTTTTCCTGCCAAAGTGGAGTGTCACTGTTGAACTTCATTTTGTTAGTTTTGGCCCATCTCTCTAATCTGTCAAGATCATTTTGAATTCTGCTCCTGTCCTCTGGCGTATTGGCTATCCCTCCCAATTTGGTGTCATCTGCAAACTTGATGATCATGCCATCTAGCCCTTCATCTAAGTCATTAATAAAGATGTTGAACAGGACCGGGCCCAGGATGAAACCCTGCAGCACTATACTTGTCACTTCTTTCCAGGATGAAGAGGAAGCATTGGTGAGCACCCTCTGGGTTCGTCCATTCAACCAATTACTGATCCACCTCACCGTAGCCTTGCCTAGCCCACACTGGACCAGTTTGTCTGCCAGAAGGTCATGGGGGACCCCGTCAAAGACCTTACTGAAATCCACGGCATTCCCCGCATCTATCCAGCTTGTAACTCTATCGAAAGAAGAGATCAGATTAGTCTGGCATGACTTGTTTTTGATAAATCCATGTTGACTATTAGCGATGACCGCATTTGTTTCTAAGTGTTTGCAGACCACTTCCTTAACAATCTTTTCCAGAATCTTGCCTGGTATCTGCATCAGGCTGACCGGACAGTAATTGTTTGGGTCATCCTTTTTTCCCTTCTTGAAGATTGGGACCACATTGGCCCTCCTCCAGTCTGCTGGAACTTCTCCCGTTCTCCAAGAACTCTCAAAGATGATTGCCAATGGTTCCGAAATGACTTCCGCTCTTGGGTGTAGTTGATCTGGCCCTGGAGACTTGAACTCAGTTAGAGCGGCCAGGTATTCCTGGACAACTTGTTTCCTATTTGGGGTTGGATGTCCTCTAATCCCTCATTCACTCCATCTTACTCAGGTTGAAGATGACTTTCTTTTTGTGAGAAGACCGAGGCAAAGAAGACATTAAGTAGTTCTGCCTTTTCCCTACCCCCTGTCAGCATTGCCCCATCTTCTCCTCGAAGAGGCCCTATCGCCTCCTTGTTTTTCCTTTTTCTAGGACATTGATGCTTTCTAAAACATACTGTGAATCCGTTCCTGGCAGTGAAATTGATGCCCAACCAAAGAGCTTTTGTGCAGCATTCCAGGGGAATTTCAGAAAGACCCAATAGTATCAGGATAAATGTCCCTCCTCTTTGTGTCATCTATCCCATAGAGGTGTTATGTAGTCATCCACTTCCTCAAGGATTCCTTGTCTCTGATCTGTTATCTCCATAAGTGCCTGCATTTGCACTTTAAAAAAAATAGAAATAATGATTTCTCATCATCTTTGTACCAGCTTAAGGTATTTTATACAATTGTTATACAATACATCCATTTTAGAGTATCCAGAATGGAATGTGAAGCAATGCCTTTTCAACCCACTTTCAATTCTCTAAGGCGCCTTTGGATCATATTGACTATTAGAAAACTTCTACTTGATCACTTACATGTATATGTTTTATAAGAATTCCTGTAAATCATGAGCAGACAAGCTGCTTCCCACCACCTGTTTTACAAGATAACTCCCAAATCTTTGTATTGAAATAATGCAGGAACACTTTTGTATGTCCAGGCGGGGGTGAGGGGTTGGGGCAAATCTATTGTTAGCTGAGTGAACTTGACTATTATGTCCACACTTTAGATTTTTAAGTCAGTTCGCGCTGATTCCTATATTTGGGTTACCTCCAACTTCTTCAAGGAAGTCAATCAGTATTTTGTTGATGGACGCTCATCCATGGAATTCCATTTCTGATGGCCACCAGCATACCTGCATATATTGGTTACAGTTCCCTTGATGACATGCCCTGGCACAATTCCTTGTTATAGTAGCAGTGTAATACTTTTAAGGACATTGAAGAAGGTCAGGCACAATACCTCCATGGACAATTATCCTTGACTAAGATGGCAAGTCAGGAGCTCCGCCAAGTCACAGCATCTTCCAGCTTTCTTCAAGCACCTGGGGGGAAAAACATGAAAATTATACCAATGATGGAAGCTGTTCTGGAACATCTGGAACATATTGGGCAGATATCCAAGACATATCAGTGACACAAGGGGCAAACCTGCATCCAGGAGCCCCCCTGTCAGCTGCTTTCAAAACAAATCAAATTTTATTTTTATTGAGCCATATATCCTTAGCACACAGATACAGTGAGCAAACAGATACAAAAGGCATAACTAAATGGCCTTAGCTGTTGTGTATCCATAGGACAAGTGGGGAAGACAGAACAGTCTCGGTTTCCAGATAACAAAATAATTTATTCTCCAACAGTAGGGTTTCATATATCTCATCAAAAGGCTTCTGTAGTAATAAATAAGGTAATAAATAAATAAGGTAAATAAATAAATAAAGTAAATATTTAAAGTTTTAGTTTTATCTTGAATGCATTTTTGGAACAGTGAGCAAACATTTTACCTTTTGCCTTACCTTAAATTAATATGCTTTTCTTCCTTTTCCTGTTTTGTTTAAGAACAAAACTGATCAGGCTGTGATCAGGACAACCACATTTTGAGTCCGAAACCTTTCCCATCTCACTTTCCTCACTCTTTAACCCCTACAATGTATACATTCACATCTAAAGGGGGAGAAGCCTTTTCTTAACCCAGAGGAGGAGATTGATAAAGAATGGAAATCCAAGGGATGATGTGTGAGGTTTAAATGGTGCTGTCAGTATGTGTGTACAGATTTGGAGATTCACACTTTTTTCCTTTGTAAATGAAAAAAAGGTAAATTTGGATGCACTTTGTGTGTTTAACCTTTAGTCTAACCCACAATAATATTGTAAGTCCAATTTTTCATTTAGAGTTGATAACCCAGAACCAGTTAAACTTTTAAGTGATAGATTCTAAGTATCAATTGACCATCGCATAGATGATTGGGCATTTGGAAGTGGATTCATTTAATCACATCCCTCCACATACAATGATTAATGTGATCTTTTAAAAGGATCATTGAGTGTACCAAGCCATTCTCTTGTATGGAAACAGAACAGTCCTCAGTCTGGTACTAACAAGCTGGATTTGGCAGTATGACATCTCAAAATTTACACATTACCATATTTGTTATATATTAATGAATATCCTTTAATTTTAACCAGTGTACTTTAGTTATTGGGGGGGGGGGGGCTTGTGGCTTTTCTTTTCCCCTGTAACATTATGCACCTCTGTTTTATAGTCGTAATTATCTAGGCAAGAGAGAAGAGCTAAGACAAGCAAGAGAAGAGAGGTTTGTACTTATCACTCCTTTTGGCTGCTTTACACTTTTATGTCTTTATTATGAGGTGCCTGATTTATAAACATGCTTCTAACTTTGCTTGCAAAAAATGGCTTAATTCAGAAATATACACCAAACAGTGCCATTTCATTCTAATAAGCACACCCAACAATGCAGAGCTATTTTAGTTACTAAAGGCTTGGCATGTAACAAATGGATGTGGGTTCTGAAGCTGGACCAGGATATAAGTTACAAGATTCATGCAGATAATTCATGGATACTCTGGGATGCAAACCCAGTGATTAAATTCAATTAGAATAGACTTATTGAATCAGTAAAATTTACACCAGGATTATCTCAGTAAATCCTTATTGATTCGGTGAATTCTGCATAGAAGCAATGAATTGTATATAATTGATTGTAAAGGATTTTGAAAGGAAATCTTTAAGCTATAAATCTTGCTCCTTAAGGAGAAGGATCAGATCTCCAGTGAATGCAATTAAAAAGAATTGGCCCTATCAACAATGGGAACAATTCATTTCCATTTCAAAGAAGCAAAAAAGTTATTCAAGACCCTGAATTTTAACCCCAAATGAGCTCAGAAGTTTTTTAAAAGTCAGACTAAGAGTTGTAGCAAATCTGGTGTGCCACAGAATTATAGAATCATAGAATCAAAGAGTTGGAAGAGACCTCATGGGCCATCCAGTTCAACCCCCTGCCAAGAAGCAGGAATATTGCATTCAAATCACCCTGACTGATGGCCATCCAGCCTCTGTTTAAAAGCTTCCAAAGAAGGAGCCTCCACCACACTCTGGGGCAGAGAGTTCCACTGCTGAACGGCTCTCACAGTCAGGAAGTTCTTCCTCATGTTCAGATAGAATCTCCTTTCTTGTAGTTTGAAGCCATTGTTTCACGTCCTAGTCTCCAGGGAAGCAGAAAACAAGCTTGCTCCCCCCCTCCCTGTGGCTTCCTCTCACATATTTATACATGGCTATCATATCTCCTCTCAACCTTCTCTTCTTCAAGCTAAACATGCCCAGCTCCTTAAGCCTCTCCTCATAGGGCTTGTTCTCCAGACCCTTGATCATTTTAGTCGCCCTCCTCTGGACACATTCCAGCTTGTCAATGTTGTTGTTCATTCGTTCAGTCGTCTCCGACTCTTCGTGACCTCATGGACCAGCCCACGCCAGAGCTCCCTGTCGGCCGTCACCACCCCCAGCTCCTTCAAGGTCAGTCCAGTCACTTCAAGGTTGCCATCCATCCATCTTGTCCTTGGTCGGCCCCTCTTCCTTTTGCCTTCCACTTTCCCCAGCATAATTGTCTTCTCTAGGCTTTGCTGTCTCCTCATGATGTGGCCAAAGTACTTCAGCTTTGTCTTTAGTATCCTTCCCTCCAATGAGCAGTCAGGCTTTATTTCCTGGAGGATGGACTGGTTGGATCTTCTCGCAGTCCAAGGCACTCTCAGCACTTTCCTCCAGCACCACAGCTCAAAAGCATCGATCTTCCTTCGCTCAGCCTTCCCTAAGGTCCAGCTCTCACATCCGTAGGTTACTACAGGGAATACCATGGCTTTGACTAGGCGGATCTTTGTTGCCAGTGTGATGTCTCTACTCTTTATTATTTTATCGAGACTGGACATTGCTCTCCTCCCAAGAAGTAAGCGTCTTCTGATTTCCTGGCCACAGTCTGCATCTGCAGTAATCTTTGCGCCTAGAAATACAAAGTCTGTCACAACCTCCACATTTTCTCCCTCTATTTCCCAGTTGTCAATCATTCTTGTTGCCATAATCTTGGTTTTTTTGATGTTTAGCTGCAACCCAGCTTTTGCGCTTTCTTCTTTCACCTTGATTAGAAGGCTCCTCAGCTCCTCCTCGCTTTCGGCCATCAGAGTGGTGTCATTTGCATATCTGAGCTTGTCAATATCTCTCTTGAATTGTGGTGCCCAGAATTGGACACAATATTCCATGTGTGGTCTAACCAAAGCAGAGTAGCGGGGTAGCATGGCTTCCCTAGATCTAGACACTATGGTCCTATTGATGCAGGCCAAAATCCCATTGGCTTTTTTTGCTGCCACATGACATTGTTGGCTTATGTTTAACTTGTTGTCCACGATCTTTTTCACACGTACTGCTCTCGAGCCAGGCATTGTCCCCCATTCTGTCTTTGCATTTAGTTTTTTCTGCCTAATTGGAGTATCTTGCATTTGTCACTGTTGAACTTCATCAAAGACTTCAATCACTGAGCAAAAGAAAGTTGTTGACATAAACCAATGTGTTTTACTACACATTTGATGTCCCACTTAACACTTTGGGCTCTAAAACAAAGGAGTTAACTTTAATTGATAACAAATTTACCGAAGCAGACACTTCTGTTCTTGTGTGTCTTAACGGAAGAGGACATTGTGACCGAGTATAAATTTACTGCTATGATAAACCTTTAATTTGGTAATGAGATGCATATAGTACTTGTGCATTTTGAAAAAGTGTATAATGTTTGTTTCTCTCTTACTGTTTCTTCAATTCTCTTTTTCCAAAGATTTAAAACACACACAGAAACCACATTTCTAAATGTTCAAGAGTTACATCGTGATACTATATCCTGTTTCAATATTCCAAAACAAAATAAAAGTTATTTATGTCTCAGAAAGAATCTTGAGAGGAGAACAGAAAAAAACGTCCATGTTCAGTCATCATCTACAATGCAAAATTAGTTTAGTAGTGTGCTATTGTTCTGTGGAGGACCTAAATACCCTAAAGGAACCAAATCCTATTGATCTTGGAAATTACGCAGGTTCAGCCCCTACTAGTACTTGGATAGGAAACCACAAATTAATAACAAGTGGTGTGAGCTGTATTACAGAGGAAGGAACTGGCAAAATCATCTCTGTGCATTACTTATTTATTAATTTAAAACATTTATATTCCGCCCTTCTCATGCCAAAGGGGACTCAGGGTGGAGCACAACATATACACGGCAAACATTCAATGCTAGAATAAAACAAACTATAAATATAAAAAAACATTAAAATCAGTTGTATCTACTTCAAAATCAAATTGTTGAAACAACCTCAAGCCAGCCATACCAGATGGTTTCCTGTTATTACACTATTCAAAGGCTTGGTCCCACAGCCAGGTCTCTACCACCTTTCTGAAGGACAGGTTGAAAGCATCTGGATAAGAATCAAGGGAACTGGGACTCAAAAAGATCTAGTTGTAGGCGTCTACTACAGACCTCCAAGCCAGGAGGAAGAACTTGATGAAGTCTTCTGCCAACAGTTGACCAAACAGGCACAAAGAAGAGATGTAGTAGTCATGGGCGATTTCAACTATCTCGATATTTGCTGGAAAACAAACTCGGCCAAGAGTATGAAGTCCAACAAATTCCTCGCTTGCCTTGCAGACAATTTCATGGTCCAGAAGGTAGAAGAGGCAACAAGGGGATCGGCTACTCTTGATCTCATCCTAACAAATGCGGAGGACCTGATTGATGCGATTGAAGTGGTCGGATCCTTAGGGGCAAGCGACCATGTGCTCCTGCAATTTGAGGTACAAAGGAAGGCCGAAACTAAGACAAGTCAAACACGCATTTTGGACTTTAGGAGAGCTGATTTCCGAAAAATGAAGGAAACGCTGAGCAGCATTCCGTGGACACAGAATGCGGATGGATGGGAGTTTTTCAAGAGTAGTGCCAGAGAAGAAAAATGGGTTCCCCTAACACGGTGGAGACCAAAATCCACTGATTGTGGTAATGTGAAAATAACTAAATTAACTCAATGTATATATTACAAATACACATATCAAAAAAACAGGACTACCACATTCACATTAAGTAGAAACAACTGGTTCTTCTCTTGAAGTATAAAACAAAGTCTTCGTGTGAGTAAATGTCCTGTTCTTTATTACATATGAGTAGACTCCAGTAATCACATGAATTGACTCCAACCTGCAACCAGTTTCGACTCACAAGAGCCCTATACTTGCCACAGAATAAAACTCCTTGCAGGGTATATTGCTCAACAAAGACTAGCTGATCCACCCCTCCAGAAGACTTGTTGAGCAATATACCCTGCAAGGAGTTTTATTCTGTGGCGAGTTCAAGTCCCCAGGGCCAGATCAACTACACCCAAGAGTATTGAAGGAACTAGCAGAAGTCATCTCGGAACCATTGGCAATCATCTTTGAGAGTTCTTGGAGAACGGGAAAAGTTCGAGCATTTTGGATGAGGGCCAATGTGCTCCCAATCTTCAAGAAGGGGAAAAAAGATGACCCAAACAATTACCGTCCGGTTAGCCTCACGTCGATATCAGGCAAGAGTATGGAAAAGATTGTTAGGGAAGTGGTATGCTCATGTGCAAAAGCCCCGTAGCCACCACAGCAACCTGAGGTTCCAGGTTCAGCAATGAGTCTAAGAGGACTCCCAAGCTGCGAACCTGCGCCTTCAAGGAGAGTGTAACCCCACCCAGCACAGGCTATACCCTATCCAGCCTTGTGACCGACCAGGAGGACCTCTGTCTTGTCTGGATTCGACTTCAATTTGTTCGCCCTCATCCAGACCATCACTGGTTGGATGAGGCCAAGCAGTGATGGTTCACGACCTGGGCAACCTCCTTAGAATCTGGTAAAAAGGAATAATAGAGTTGAACACCATCTGCGTACAGATGGCATCAAACTCCAAAACTCTGGATGATCTCACCCAACGGCTTCATGTAGATGTTAAACAACAGGAAGGACAATACTGAGCCCTGTGGGACCCCACAGGTTAAAGGCTGTGGAGCCAAGCAGGTGTTCCCCAACAACACCTTCTGGGTATGGTCCTCCAGGAAGGACTGGAGCCACTGCAAAACAGTACCTCCAAGACCCATCCTTGCGAGGGGACCCAGAAGGATACCGTGGTCTACGGTATCGAAAGCCGCTGAGAGGTCCAGGAGAACCAACAGGGACACACTCTCCCTGTCAAGTTCTCTGCAGAGATCATCCACTTAGGCGACCATGACTGTCTTAGTTCCATGACCCGGTTTGAAACCAGGCTGCAATGGATCCAGATAGTCAGTTTTATCCAAGAACCCCTAGAGCTGCGAGGCAACCACACTTTCTAAGAGTTTATCCAAAAAGGGGAGATTGGAAACTGCCCAAAAGTTGTTCAAATCAGTGGAGTCCAATGATGTTTTTTTCACAGTGGTTTTATCACGACTTCTTTTAAGCTTGTTGGAATTTTGCCTTCCAAGAGGGAGGCATTAAATATCCCTGAATATAATGGCAGAAAATCCCACATTAGCTGAGTGTGGACTCAGACAACCCAGTTCAAAGTAGATATTGTGATATTTTCTACCTTGATATTCTGGGATATAGGACTGTTTGGAAGGGCCCCCAGCCATGACAGTTCAAGTGTTTTCTTCTTTGAACTGTATTATATGGCAGTGTGGACTCATAACCCAGGGTCCTTCTACACAGCCCTGTATCCCAGAATATCAAGGCAGGATATCCCAAAATCCCTCATGATCTGCTTTGAACTGGGTTATCCGAGTCCACACTCAACGTGGGATTTTCTGCCTTGATATTCTGGGATATAAGGCTATGGAAGAGCCCTCAGATAACCCAGTTCAAAGCAGATAATATTGTGGGATTTTCTGCCTTGATATTCTGAGTTACATGGCTGTGTGGAAGGGCCCTAAGGGCCCAGAGGATCTTGGAATCTATCTCTTAAGGCCCTCAGGAAATCATCCAGTCACCTTAGTTCAGGGGCGCTAGTGTCATACATTTGCATTCACCAGTCAGCTGCTGGCCCTTTTAAGTTGGCCCCTATAGCATGAACCCTTCCCCCTTCTGAAGGGAAAAACTCCCTGTAATCTTCCATAAAATGTCTTATGTTTGTTTTGAAGTAAGAGAGCTTTGTTAGGTTCACCCGTAGCTCCCCTCTCCCAGACGTCACTTGCAGTTGGCTTCTCCCTGATAATCCTGTTGGGAAAGCTGAGGCACACTGCTCTTCTGCCTCCTCCATGGTGTTTGCAAATATCACTCGGCCCAACAGCCGGGACGTCACTTCTCCCTGGGATCAGCCTCGCCTTTGCTCCCTGTGTTCTGCGACGGCCATCCACAATGCTATCACCACCTTCCTCATTTCTTAACCTGGAAAGAAAAGGCAAACCTTTCAGCATTTTCTCTATGGAGTTGACTTTCCTCTCCAACCTTTTTGTCTCCAAAGAGAACTCTCCCAGCTCTCCTTTTCCCGCCACTGGGGGGGGTCTTTCATCACACCATCACCCCTCTTCCTGCAGGCATTTGGGTGGAGGTAAGGGGCATCCCTGTCATCAGAAGATCGCTATCAGCCTCACTAGCCATGCCAGATAGCTCTAATTCGAGTGCTACAGCCAAAGCCTCTCGGGGCTGATCTCCAAGTCCATTGCACCCTCAGTTTCTAGCAGGTCCTCGGACTCTTCCATAGACATAGTGCTCTCACAGATAGTACAAGACAGATAGTATAGGACAAGCATAGAAAGGAGAACTATCTTAATGTCAGAACCTGGAAGCTCTTGGATCAGAAACATGCTCACAAAGGGCAATCTTTGGATACAGCTTTATTCTGTCTTACCACAGAATAAGAAAGACAGTTCTAAAGGTTTCTCACCAACCTCCCCCCTCCCCCTGGTGTATATCATTCCCCAGTCCCATCCCCCTCTACTGGCTACATTCCATTCCAACAGTTGCTATCCTAAAGTTTCATTTTCTCATAAGGCTGTCAGTACTGTGGTTTAAATGTGATGAAATATTGTTTATAGTTTAAACTCTGTGTGTTCAGTGTAGAAATGTAATGCTGTGCAAGAGTTAAATGCACAGAGCTATGATATATGCCTAGAGTGTAACTTTGGACAGTTCCTGTTGCGTCACACATTCCAGAAATGTTATAACAGCACATGTTTGTTTATTTATTTGCTACATTTCTATACCGCCCCTCTCAGCCCAGGGCGACTCGGAGCGGTTAACAATCAGCAACAATTTGATGCCAAACAATATAAAAATATAAAATATAAAAACTGTACAAAGCCTTAAAAACATTATCATAAACGTCTCCATATCAAATCATTGTCCAGTTGCGTCATCAGTGGTTCCATGATATCGTATATCTATGCCATATTTGGGAAGGCCTGTTCGAAAAACCATTCTTCGAAAAGTCAGGAGAGAGAGGCCGTTCTCTCTAGACAGGGTGTTCCACAGTCGAGGGGCCACCGCTGAGAAGGCCCTGTCTCTCATCCTCTCCAAATGCATCTGCGAGGGAGGCAGGAGCGAGAGCAGGGCCTCCCCAGAAGGTCTTAACATCCTAGATGGTTCATAAGGAGAGATACGTTTGGATAGGTAAATTAGACCGAAACCGTTTAGGGCTTTATAGGCTAAAGCCAGCACTTTGAATTGTGCCCGGAAGCAAATTGGCAGCCAGTGGAGCTGGCGCAGCAGAGGAGCTGTATGCTCCCTGTTAGCAACCTGGCTGCCACCCGTTGGACCATCTGCAGCTTCCGAACAGTCTTCAAAGGCAGCCCCACGTAGAGGGCATTGCAGTTGTCTATACGGGATGTAACCAGAGCGTGGACTACCATGGCCAAGTCAGACTTCCTAAGGTACGGGCGCAGCTGGCACACATGTTTTAACTGTGCAAATGCTGCCCTGGTCACCGCCGAGACCTGGGGTTCCAGGCTCAGTGATGAATCCAGGATTACACCCAAGCTGCGAACCTGCACCTTCAGGGTGAGTGTAACCCCATCTAGCACAGGCTGTAACCCTATGCCCTGTTCGGCCTTATGACTGACCAGGAGTCAGTCTTGTCTGGATTTAATTTCAATTTGTCTGCCCTCATCCAGACCGTCACAGCTGCCAAGCAGGACCTGAACAGCATTCTTAGTAGTAGGTGGGAAGGAATGACAGAGTTGGACATCATCTGCGTACAGATGACACCGCACCCCGAAACTCAGGATGATCCTCCCCAGCGGCTTCATGTAGATGTTAAACAACATGGGAGACAGTATTGAGCCATGAGGAACCCCACAAGACAATGGTTGTGGAGTTGAACAGGAGTCCCTCAATAACACCTTCTGGGAACGGTCCTCTAGGAAGGACTGGAACCACTGCAGAGCAGTATCTCCAAGGCCTGTTCCTGCAAGGCATCCCAGAAGGATACCGTGGTCAACGGTATTGAAGGCAGCTGAGAGGTCCAGCAGAACTAACAAGGACACACTCCCCCTGTCTAGGTCCCGGCGAAGATAATTCACTAAGGTGACCAAGGCTGTCTCGGTTCCATGTCCCGGTCTAAATCTGTGTCTTCCAAGAATACCTGGAGTTGTGAGGCCACCACACGTTCCAGGACTTTGCCCAAAAAAGGGGAGATTGGAAACAGGCCAATAGTTGTCCAATTGAGTGGGGTCCAGTGATAATTTCTTCAACAGGGGTTTTATCACAGCTTGTTTTAAGCTCACTGGATCCTTGCCTTCCCAAAGGGATGCATTCACCACCACCTTCACCCACTCGGCCAATCCCCCTCTAGCCTCCTTTAGAAGCCAGGATGGGCAGGGGTCTAGGATGCATGTGTGGTCACTCTCATTCCTCCAAGTAGCTTGTCCATATCCTCGGGTTTCACCAATTGAAATGAATCCATCAAAACCAGACAAGCAGGTGCTCGTGTTACATCTTCAGAGACTACCGTTAAAATGGTGTCCAAGCCAGCATGGATCAAAACAACTTTGTTCTCTTCTGTTCTCTTCCAGCGATGTATGGCTAAGGGGAAAGATGTGCCTTTGGCGATTCCTGTATATAGTTTTGTAGTTTTTTAGAAATAGCAATAATTCTTTGTGCCACTCCAGAGGTGATTGAAGGCAGCATGCTTCCTTTGTTTTGTGCCTCTTAGCAGACACTCTGGGGTCAATAAACCAACAAGGGTTATGGGCCCAGCATGCTACCACTGCACCAGTTCAAAGCAGACAAATCTGGATTTTATATAGTAATGTCACTGAGGTCCCAGGTCTCCCACGTCCCTTCTACACTGCCACATTATCGAGTTTATTAAATCAGATAAGCCGCATTATCTCATTTGAACCTGATTATGTGAGTCTAGACTGCCATATAATCCAGTTCAAAGCAGACCATCAGTATTTGATATGGCAGTGTGGTAGAAGGGCCCTCAATCCACACTGAGCATTATATGGACTTCAAAGCCAGGCAACAAAATTTCCACAAAATCAAGTCCTCCTTGAGCATCAGTGATCTGCTGTTTGTGTAAATCCCATCCCAACTTCAAGCTAGTTTTCCATCTGCACACACAGCGAAACCACTTTGAAACTGCATGAAGTGATCCGTGTGGCCATTTTCCTCCCTGGTTCCAGACCAATGTTCTAAAGTGAAAGCCTTCAGAGACACAAATATCTCCTGGTTTAGATCCCAATTTGTGTGTGTGTGTGTGCGCGCGCGCATTTCCTGCTCCAAATTGGATGGTAGTTCTACAATTCTGAATCTGGTGGAAAACAGTCATTTGTAGTATTTACAACTCCCAGAAGAGCCCAATCCCAAGCAGCAAGGATGAACTGCATTAAATTGAGGGGCGCTCTTGTGGCACCCCCGCTTACTATCGCTCTCCTTCCCATGGAGAAGAGTATAGCGGGTGGAACAGACTCCTCAGGACTGCCACACTTTAAGCATTATTGGACTGAGTCTTTTATAGGAATATTCTGTTGATGTAGTCCCAAAGTTCTTGATTTGTGTTGACAAACACAAGGCTTGTGTTGACTTCCTTAACTCCAACCACACATCCCTCCATTATTCCATTCATTCCCACACATCATTATATCAAATCCACATTTATCACATCTGCAATGATATTTTTGTGGCATAAGTACCATATATATTAATGTATAAGTCGAAGTCAGGTTTTAATGTGATCTGTGGTTAGGTCAAGCGTCATTGTTTGGAGGGCCAGCACAATTTTCCCATCTAGGTCAGAAACAGTGACATGGTGTAAAGTTTACAAGAGTACAGTATTTTTTTTAGGTCCTCCCATGGTAGGTTAAGCTCTCATCTTTTACCTTTCTACTCAGAAAAAGGGGTGGTTCCTTTTTTAAGAAGGGCTACATTGGACTATAGATAAGTTGATCCAGTTGTCTTGGATATATTTTTGTCTAAAACTTTGGATTGGAAATTGGACTAAAATTTCTAGACTTATCTATGAGTATATACAGTAAAAAGAGGGAAAGTTATTTTAGTTTTTCCTGGGTTGCAGACAGGTTTGCTCTTATAGTGTTAACAGTTCTCAACATTGTAGAACTAACTGCTTAATTATTTTTTGTGTAGGCTGCATGTTGTGTGCATGCATGTTTCATGGTTCTTGCCTGCTGATCAGCTCTGCTAGGAGCGTTCATTTTATTCTATCTCTATATTCATACTACTTCTCTGCATTCAATATGATTCAAACTTTCACAGTCAAACTAGACCAAAGTTATTGTTGGATTTGTTTGTTTTGCAGAAGTCTTCACCCCAAGTGGTGAATTATTTCTTTTTGTCATAACACACGTGTGTGTTCCCCCATTTCTTGCCTTTACAATACTTTGTTTGTGATTGGTCTTTAAAAGGTAAACACACGTTTAATTTGGAAATCTGATTACTGAGGCAAATATCTCTAACCCTGTGTTAATTTTCGGGAATAAGAAATATCTTGTGGGTTAAGCATGGTCATATAACACGCTGCAGAATTACCCACTTTCACAGAAAGGTTCCTGTTTCTTCTCTGGAGGTGTCAGTTCCTTCTAAACAATGAGGCACAGAACCTTGGAGTATTTGCTTCTCTAAACCAAGTAACTCTCGACTGTTCCCTGCTTCAAAGATAAGCTATTTAAAAATCAATGTGAATTATGCCTCCAAATGTAATCACATTTGAAGAGAAATGTATGCCTCGGTAATCAGATTGCTGGGAGATACTGAACTTTTACAGAGAAAGACAACTTTGCCCTATTGCTTACAAAACATTTATAGCAGTGGGATATTGTCAGGGTTGTAAAAAAAACTTTATAGTCACCTTTTTAAGCATTTCACCTCAGAGTAAGAATTGGGCCAGGATATCTGTGTCCATAAATGTATTCCATGAGCAAATAATGATAGATAAAATTAGCAAACATCTGGAAGAGGAACATATTTCAAAGATATTCTGGTCTGAATATATGAAGAACTGTATGGAGACTATGATTGGTAGCTGTTCTTAATAAACAGTTAGCGAGTCTTGCCTGCCTAAAATGCAAAACAGATGTATCTTTGTTCTTTTCAACTGACTTTGATGAATAAACTATAAATGACGTCATATCCCAGCTATTGGATGTCTTGAGTCTGGCTGAGAAATCCTTTAGAATTAAAAAAAAGTTTCCATTGTAGACGCTGAAGAGAACAAAGTGAATTCCATTGCACTTCTCCTAGAGCAGACACTCAGTCCGTTCTTACTCCAAACATAAGTGTTATTATTTACTGCAAGATCAGTTTTTCTGAGGCACAAAAATTTTACCCCTTCCTTTTCAATAAGAGGTTAAAAAATTTCCAGGAGGAAGAAAAATATTTTCTTTATAGCTCAGTATCTGGAGACCATTTAATATTGTTAGTTGATTTAAAATCAGCACTACCCTCCTTTGGGTTATTTATTTATTTATGCATGTATTTATTTTTAATCTGGTATTGTCTCCCACACCCCTATCTTCTGGAAGATTAACCTGGCAGTCACTTTTGCTGTGTACCTCATGTGTCAGGAAGTCAGCTCTTTTCCTCCGGGTGTTTCATCCATAAACAAGCATCAGCTTTTGCTTCTTTACGGAATCTCTTTGGAATTTAACTTTCAGATACAAATACTTGGAGAAATTGGCAGCTGAAGAATATGAGAAGGAACTGAGAAGTCGAAGTTTATGTAGGGGAAGAAGTGACCTGTCCTTGAATTTGGGCTCTGCTTCACCCATCACTTCTCCCAGTCCCCAGTGTGCAAGTCCAGCTTCAACAGATTCTCAGGACGAACTAAAGACTCCTGCGACAATTTTCAAAACACCTCAAACTCCAGAAGGTAAGTGCCAGTGAACTCTGAAAACAAAATGTGTGTCTAATTATTGCTTGCAAATTAAGCAGATGCTTTGTTAAAGACATCAGGTTGTTATTGACTAATCTTTTCTCTCTTATATATCTTACGAATGAATTGTGCAGTTATGGACATTATAAAGACTTAAAGATTTTCTTCTAATTTCATGTAGTTGTTAAAAGAAAAGTAAGATATAGTGACATCAAGCAGATGCTATCATGAAGGGAAATGTTTTCAATGGGTATAATCCAATAGGATAGGCAGTCTCTGAGAACCAGTTGCTGGGAAACATGAGCATTTTGCTTATGTGCTGCTTATGATTTAACAATGGCAATTCATGGTCAGATCAGAATGCTATGCTAGATAACTCTTTGGTCTCATCTAGTCCAGCTCTAATCTTATTATAATTTTTGCATAGCTGTGCTTAAAAAATGCCCTGAAAATACTAGATTCATGTGCTCCAACTAAAATAAAGTATTTTTAAGTTCCATTGGATTGATTCTGAATCTTAAGCATGTGCTTAAATTGCTTCCCCTGAAATCAGTGGGACGTATTAATTTTGGCTAGTTTCAGTCTTGTAACAGCATGTATCATATACTTTCATGTTGAGAATAATTCAGCAAACTTTGTGTGAACATCTGACAACCTGACAACCTGGAAGGACATGTTGCAACTCCACACTCTCATGCATGATGAATAAAAATCTTCTTTAGGTAATTTCAAAATTGGTTTCTTATATGGGGAGCTTCTTCACAGTTGGAAAAGGGAAGCAAGAAGAAGGAATATGACCAGGGTCTAAATCACTGCATAGCCATGGAAACCCATTGGATGACCCCAGGAAAGTCACATTCTCTCAGCCTCTGAAGATAGCAAAGTCAAGCCCTCTTTGAACAAACCATGCCCAGCAAAACCCATGATAGGGTCACCATGAGTCACAAACAACTTCAAGAGACACAACAATAAAAACAACTTTGGAAGAAGTCAGATACCAGGGTTGGTCTTTCATATCTGACTTCTCGGCTTGGCGGGAAAAAACATTAGAAATCTATACTTCTGGCATATCATACAATTGTTAAAATGTGGGGAAACTAGTAATAGTTTGTGGTGAACTATGTTAAACTACCTGGAAAGGTATAGAAAGCATGATGTAGCATCTCAGATTTAGCAGTATTAATTTATGTATACCCCAGTTTTATTCTTACAGGCGGAAAGCTTTAATTGCTCTTCATCATCCCTATAGTGACAACAAAGTCCTATGGGCTTGGTCAGGCTAAGAAGGGCTGATGGGCTCATGGGTCTGACTTGCCTCTCCCAAGTCCTAGTTCATTACTAATTCCTATAAAAATACGTATTTTCATGGATTTCAAGGCCAAGTTAAGCACATGTTTAAATCTTTCCTGTTGAGATCTGAAGCACATAAAAGTACCTGCTTTGGGCTTGATTGAATCAATTAGTATCTCATAGTGTTGCTTTGGAAATCTGCAAATGCAAAAAGAGTTAGGTAACATACATTGATGATTTCTGTACTTGAGTCTCTTAACATCCCCCCTCGGGGGTTGAGAAGGGCGGGATAAAAATGCTGTAAATAAATAAATAAATTTCTTATGGAGGAACAGTTTCTCATAGTATTCCTGCATTATGATCCCTAAACATTTCTGGTGCTAGTGCATGTTCACGACCGGGTTTCACTATCATGTACTTTGGCTTGATGCTGCCTCTGTGACTTGAATAAGCTGTTATTGCTTGATGTTGGTTTGTTTGCTTTTATTGCTTGAAGCATGCTGTTAAAAAAATAACTTCCATTTGAAAAAAGAATGAGTATTATAATCTGACATTGGGTGTACTGGTGTCAAACTTCATTTTCGTTTGCATGGTTTCTTCTCAGCACTACTATTTTTTTCCTGAGTATCAGATTCCTAGCAGAGACTGTGGTATCTGCAAAATCGCTTTTATTCAGAAATATTCAGAATGGCAGTTATTCAAACCCAGCAGTGCCCGGCATTGCAAACTCATTTTTCTCCTTACCATTAGGATTTTTCTAACCTCTGCATAGAGAGCAACTATCTCTTTTATGGCAATTATTTTACCATATGTCTGTAGGAAGTATTCCAAACATTACATTATAAAATGAAATACTTTGGTATGTGTGGGGAATAGATCTATAACAGTAAATATACCCACTGATTGAGATGGGGAAGTGCTTTCAGCAGACAGCAGGTGTTTTGGTTTTTGCCAGAAGAGCACCTGATAATAATTAGCAAGTTTGTGATGTTGTTGAACTTGCCGGTAGTCTCAGCTTACACTTATGCTTAGATGGCTTACCTATATAAATAAACATGTAATGTTCGTTTGTGGGATTAACATAACTCAAAAACCCCTGGATGAATTGACACCAAATTTGGGCACAAAACACCTATCAGGCCAACAACTGACCATCACTCATAAAAACACTGGAAACACACAGTGGCAGGGACTTAAAAAGCCAAAAAAGCTAAAAGATGCAACAACGCATGTGCAAAAATGATCCCCCCTGGCAAACAAAGCACACAATAGCATATCCACACTCTCTTCTGGACTACAGCTCCCAACATCTCCTAGACCAGGCCTTTTAAGAGAGGAAGATGATCTAAATGCAATGCTTCCAAGCTGCAAGCTTTCTTCTCCTTGAATTTCTTTGAGAGCATCCCAATCCCTGCATATTTCCAATTTCCTATTCCTGGACTGCAACTTTCAGCAATCATCTAGACAGATAGATTATTGGGGGGGGGGGGGGGTAGATGGATCAGGAGAACTGCTGGGAGTTGCAGTCCAGGAATTGGTAGAGAAGGAAGAAAAGGGAGAAAGGGAAAGAAAAGGTGGGGGGGGGGGGGATGGAAGGGAAGAAGAAGAGAAGGAAGGAAGGAAAGAAAAAAATGGAAGGGAAGAGGGAGGGAAGGAAGTAGAGAAAGAAAGAAGAGAAAGAGGGAGGGAGGGTTAGCCACAGCAATGCGTGTTGAGTACAGGTAGTTCAATATAAAGAAATAGGAGGAAACTGTAATCATTATAGAATTGCAATTCTCTTTAGAAATCACAGGATGGCTTGGCAGTGAAGTATGAGAAGAAATAAACAGACCTAAACTAGAAAATAAGATCAAACTTCTTCTGGTGTTGGTGTAGCTGTTAATGTTGTTCCATACAAAGAGATTCAATTCCCCCCCCCCCCCTTAGTTCACCTTGCAGCAGACTTTCCCACCATTAACCTGTTGAAAGCAATTAATTACTATATGAAATCTTCAGATACTTTATCAAGAGCACATTCAAACTACAGGAGAGGAGATTCCATCTGAACACGAGGAAGACCTTCCTGACTGTGAGAGCCGTTCAACAGTGGAACTCTGCCCTGGAGTGTGGTGGAGGCTCCTTCTTTGGAAGCTTTTAAACAGAGGCTGGATGGCCATCTGTCAGGGGTGATTTGAATGCAACATTCCTGCTTCTTGGCAGGGGGTTGGACTGGATGGCCCATGAGGTCTCTTCCAACTCTTTGATTCTATGATTCTATGATTCTATATATGGCTACTCAGAAATAATTCCCATTGAATTTATTCTGAGTAGATTTGCATAGGATTCATAATGTAAAATTCTGTCAGATCAGTTGTTTAAAATAGTATATTCCAAAATATTCACGTGATCAAATCCACACATAACACATAATACATCAGTTTAGATTAAAATGTACATAATAATAGTCATGTCTATACTTATGGAATATAGCTTCTTCTTACTAAAATAATTTGTGAAGTTTTTCAGCAAAGATAAGACTGAATTTAAAGTTCAGGTATCTTGAAAAGTATGAGCCAGAACTGAGATGGTTCCAGCAGATTAAAATAATGGAAATTATGTGTACAACGAGCAGAGAGAACTTTGGAAAATATCAGCTCTTTTCATAGGAACCAGCTGAATGGATTCATCCCAATCTGATGAAACCCAGATTTGAATTTCCTGTGGAAGTTTACGAACAGTCCATTAAGATGAATGCTTTTCTACCAGTGTTGCTGGCCCAAAATCTCCCTCTTCCCTAGTTTTTTAGTTAGACTGTTTAATGAGAGGCTATTGTGACTTATCGGAGGAAGCTGTACAAGGGGCAATGAATGAAACTTCTTTGTTTTTCTCCCAGCGACATTTCAGTGGTGGCTGCCATGTTGCTTTACATTCATTCCCATTTTTTCCTCACATTGGCCTTTTCCCCCATAGACTTCTTTGGAGTAGGGCAATACATAAAACAAAAAAGTGGCTGTCTGCTAGTCAAATCTATAGTGATGGCTGAGTCTGGCAAAAACACAAGTAAAATCAGTGTTCAAAATGCTGATTCCAACTGCATTTACCAGTCACATGGGGAGCCAAATCCCTGCCCCCAGATGGCACTGGGGGAGATATCTGGCCACTGGTCCCCTGCCCTCCATTTCGCTCCTAAAACATAAACATCTTCTTTTTGTCACACCAACATATAGGTTGCAACCCCACATTCTCAAGACCCATGCATGATGATTGAAAAGATTCTCTAGGCAATTTCAAAATTGGTTTCTTATATGGAGAGCTACTTCAAAGGTGGAGAAGGAAGGCAAGAGAAGCCTCAGACTTGAGGCGTTTACAATATGTTTGGGAGCGAAACGGGGGAAGGGGTGTGGCACCGCCATCGTTCCTCTCCCAAGCTACCTGAGTCCACATAGATGGGATGGTTGTGGGGACTGCCCACCGGATCGTCATATCCCAAGAGGCAGTCTTCACAGGGGCCATACCCTGTATTATTTCTATGTTTATTCCAGTTTAAATTGCATTAGCCTGGTACATTGTTTGGATGCCCTGGGCTAATGTGCCCCCTACACCACATTAAAGGGCAATGTAGATGAGACCTCAGCACTGGAAAGACAAAACCACTGAAAATGGAAAGCAGATTGGCAATTTTGCCTTGACATTCTAATCAACATTTCAAATTTGAGTTGTATACTGGAGCTGTGAAAGTGTAGCCCAGCTGTAGCCTGGCCAAAGGGTTCAACACACACACACAAACTTTCTTGCCTTCCTGTGAACGCACAAAATTTTTTTAGTGTTCTCAAGGGATTAAAAAAAAAAACAATGAAGAACGCAGAAACACTTGTCGATTTTTCCACCTCATTTCCAAGCATTTAAAAACACACTCACACCAAACTTAACCACAAGCCTGATATGGTTCAATGAGATTCAGTGTGAAATGGAGCAAAAATCTACTATGTACTGAAAGATTTCATAATCTGAATTTGCTTAAACTTCCATTTGCTGACATTACAAGTATAGCATATCTGAACATGAAGGTTCCATTCAGTTCTTGTGTGCATTAGCCACCTCTTGTGTATGAATGTATATGCCAACAACAGTTTTTGCGGTCCTTTCTGGGTCAGTGCTATTTTTTACCACGTGATCCAAGCATGGCACAAAATATACCACTTTTCCTTTAGGTTTGCTGATATATCACTGAAATGTTATGATCCGATGACAAAAACCCTTTAAATAAGACACATATGTTTCAAAACAAGGTACATGTGTGCCTTTTGTTAAAATAGAAGTGTCTTGTTTAAAAGACTTTGTCTAATTCTAGATCACTGCATTTTTACAATATAGTGAGTGGGCATCCCTTAGTGAGATCACACCACATGTGGCAGGCTTCAGACATTTATTGGTTGTAATTCATTTATGAAAACAAGTTTCCTGTTGTCATACAGTTCCACTGAAACAGTGCCCTAGTGCAGGTTCACTTCTTTTCAGTTCAGATGAGCTACCAAAAGGCTTCTACAGTGCAAATGACTACATAGAACCTTAAAGTGATACTGTGGAACCATTTTTTATTTAAAAAAAACGTATTTCACTAGGGAATATTCATTTTCCTCTATACAATAATACTTAGAATAATAGATTCATAGAAACATAAGAGATCACAAGAACCATCCAATCCAACCCCCAGCATACAGGACTACATGTTTAAATTTTATTCCACTCTCATTTTCTTATATGAATGTTCATTTGAAAACACCAATTAGGTATATAGATCCATGCAGTGTCCATTGCTACACCACATATGTTTTAAAAACAAAACCGCCAGGACTTAAGAATAAAACTGGCAAAAGTCATAATTTATCCAAAAGATGATTTCAGGACTTTATTAACGTGCTTGTTTCCCTTTCTGTCACTTTGCATGATTATGTCTGTTTCTGTGAGCTGTCAGTTCTTTTGATGGCTTCAATTTTCTTGGTGGCACAAAATAAAATCATTGCACGTGCAAAACTTATGATGAATATTATGATGAAGATGAACTGAATTTGGTGAAGTGAAGAGGATGACATCAGTTGCCTCATCCACAATGTGGAACAAAAATAATTCAAAAAGGGAAGTATCAAGAAGTAATTCAAAAAGGGAGGTATCAAGAAATCAGATGCCAGCCAATTTAGAGACAAATGCCACACGTTTGGAAGCTTAATAGTGTCATATAACAAATGGGTGTTTTATATGGCTGTTTTGAAATAAACAGGCATGAAAAAAGGATATTCTATTAGTGAAGTGAATGAAGCTGTACTTTCTGAGCTATTCCATTTACAATACAAAAGACAGCATGTTCATATATGTGTAAATATCACATCTCAACTGAAAATCAATTACTATTTTAAAAAATAGCAGACAAAGGTTATTTTGTGCTCTTTCCTGTTATCACTTTTAATCTTTCTCATTGAACATTACTCTCTTAGAATCACTGTTAACCTTTAAGTATCTGGATGGGCTGGTCAGATATGTATACCTATATTGTTGAAATCTGAGATATCTCAATGCAAGAATCACAGTTTTGCTAAATCTGATTCAGACAAGGGATGGCAGATTACACAAACAGATGAATCTTCTATGCTATGCTTCTTTATTCATTTTATTGGACCTATGTGCCACCTTATTTTCTATGTGGAACTCATGGCATCTTAGTTTAAACAATCAAAGCAGCCATCTTGTACATAAGTAACCACAACAATCAGAGGTGGTTAATACCTTTTTTGGCATCACGTTCATGTTACAAAGATGGCACATAAGTGGAATGAGCTTTTGAGTTCTCTCAAATTCTTCATCAGGCATAATGGAACGAAAGTAATTAAAAAAGGGAAGTATCAAGAAATCAGGCCTAGTGAATTGGCTGTTGTATTTCTCTGCAGTTGCAAGATCGTTCCTGCAGGCTCAGCAAAGAGAAAATATGCAAAATTATTTGCTTACACCTCCTTAGGATGCAAAGTTATGATTTCCCTCAAGCCCAGCTGACCAGAACAGCCCAATGCCTTTGAAAAAACTTATGGACGTTAGTCTCACACCAGTCCCACTTTTTAAACCTGCTTTTCGTTTTGCTCATCTGAAGAAAGGAAAGATAATGAAATTCAACTGACTGTGAAAGGCACAAAACTTTATTAAGTGAATCTTTCTCCATTATTCTTTTCACTAGTGAGTGCCAATGAACCTGAATGTGAACCAGAACCTCAGCCAGAGGCAGAAAACAAAACAGAGCAGAAAGATGAGGCAGAGTTCGAACAGGGAACAGAAACTCCCCAAGATGTAGAGGTTGCAATGGTGGAGCCAGAGAGTGAAGTGGAGCAAGGACCAGAGCAAGAAACAGAAGAAGGTGCAATACTCAGTGAAAAAGAGAGGCAGAATGAAGATGTGAACGAAAAAGACAACTGCTCTGCATCAAGCATATCCTCGGCAAGCAGCACTTTAGAAAGGGAGGAAAGGGAGGAAAAAATAACCAGCAACAGTACAGCTGGTAAAGTGAAGCTTTTTTATCCCCATAACAGTTGACCATTTTATCGTTTTAAAAAAGCAGCTTCATTACCATATGTCATAAGAAAACAAACCACTGGGTCTATTTTGTCTTTGGTGTGTCCTCCATTAGGACTTCATTTCTCAAATATTCTGGTAATTAATTAGAGGATTTTAGTGCAAACTCACAGAAGAAGTAGGGATTTATTAATTTGTATATTTCTTTATGTGTCTGTTTAATCTGTCTGTTTAATCAGTTTACACACCTAGCCTTTCTGTAAATGACCTCAAAGTAGTGTCCATGGCTCTCTTCTCGTACATAGTATCCTTACTACAACCTTGGGAAGTAGGTCAGGTTATTAGAAAGTGATTGACCGAAGACGACACAATAAGCTTCAATAGCTTTGTTGGCACTCGTGTCTCACAACTCCAAGTCCAACCTTCTATTCACTGCACCACACTAAATTGTTATTCTTATTCTGATAGTTTTCTTTAAGTTTTCCATTTTTAAGGTAACCTGTCCAAGCATAAAAAGGAAAAAATGGGGTTAGTGTAGCAATACCGTTAAGTAGTATTAATTGTTAGAATCATATTGTTGCAATCATCACAATTCATATTTCACCACTCTTTTTCAATAGAAATGCAGAATGAAAATAGGATTTTCAAAGATGAAAACCACCTTCTTATTCCCGTGTCAGTGAAAATCTGCATATTTGGAAAGCATGGAATATTCAGAAAGAAATGCACACACATTATAAAGTTTTCAGACAAGTAAAATTTTCTAAATTATTTGATACATGTCTAGATGCTATCATGTATTTATTTTATTTTATTTATTTATTTATTTATTTTATTTACTGTATTTGTATACCGCCTTTCTCAGCCCGTACACAGGTCCCTGCCTAAGTCATAGACCTTCATTGCATAACAGGGAAGGAGACTGTTTGCTCTTGAGGTTCATCATAGTATATTTTCAGGGTGAAAATCTGCATGGGGGGCAATTTTCCACCCCCAATTCTCCTGCAAGTATTACTCCCAATACCTCCCTTTCCCATTGTGTAACTTTCTGTGACTGCTATGGAGCTAAATTGAGGCATTTGAGTGGATGGGGAGTTAGAATCATAGAATCATAGCATTGGAAGAGACCTCATGGGCCATCCAGTCCAACCCCCTGCCAAGAAGCAGGAAAATTCCATTCAAAGCACTCCCTGACAGATGGCCATCCAGCCTCTGTTTAAAAGCTTCCAAAGAAGGAGCCTCCACCACACTCCGGGGCAGAGAGTTCCACTGCTGAATGGCTTTCGCAGTCAGAAAGTTCTTTCTAATGTTCAGATGTAATCTCCTTTCTTGTAGTTTGAAGCCATTGTTCCTTGTCCTAGTCTCCAGGGCAGCAGAAAACAAGCTTGCTCCCTCCTCCCTAAGGACTTCCTCTCACATATTTATACATGGCTATCATGTCTCCTCTCCGCCTTCTCTTCTTCAGGGTAAACATGCCCAGCTCTTTAAGCCGTTCCTCATAGGACTTGTTCTCCAGACCCTTGATCATTTTAGTCTGGACACATTTCAGCTTGTCGATATCTCTCTTCAATTGGACACAATATTTCTGATGTGATTTAACCAAGGCAGAATAGAGGGGTAGCATGACTTCCCTGGATCTAGACACTATGCTCTTATTGCTGCAGGCCAAAATCCCATTAGCTTTTTTTGCCACTGCATCACATTGTTGGCTCATGTTTAACTTGTTGTCCATGAGGACCCCAAGATCTTTTTCACACATACTGCTCTCGAGGCATGAGTCCCCCATTCTGTATCTTTGCAATTCATTTTTTCTGCCTAAGTGGAGTATCTTGCATTTGTCACTGTTGCTTCATTTTGTTAGTTTTGCCCATTTCTCTAATTTGTTAAGATCGTTTTGAATTCTGCTCCTGTCCTCTGGAGTATTGGCTATCACTCCCAACTTGGTGTGGTCTGAAAACTTGGATGATCATGCCTTCTAACCCTTCGTCTAACTCACTAATAAAGATGTTGAACAGGACTGGGCCCAGGACGAAACCCTGCAGCACTCCGCTCGTCACTTCTTTCCAGGATGTAAACTTTACACCATGTCACTGTTTCTGACCTGAGGAGAAAGGTAAAAGATGAGAGCTTAACCTACCATGGGAGGACCTAAATGTTGCATGTTCCAGAGTATGCAAACCAGACAATCTCCACATGAACAGTGCTGGGTGAGCAAGGCCGACCTCAAAAAATTCCTCCCTTGATTCTTATCCAGATGCTTTCAAGCTGGTTTCCCGGATTGCTGTCTTGCATCTCTTCTGCAGCATAAGAGCTTTTGACATATAAGGCTACTCCGCCTCCTCTCCCCCTTGTTCGGTTTCTGTGAAAGAGGTTTCTAGCCCTCGATGTCTACATTCCAGCGATAGGAGTCATCCCACCAGGTTTCAGTGATGCCTATGATATCATATTTGTGGTGTTGTGCTAAAAGTTGGAGTTCGTCTTGTTTATTTCCCATGCTCTGTGCATTAGTGTGAAGACATGTGAGCCCCTAAGATCTTCCCCTGAGATGTTCAATTGGGATTATAGTTCTTTTGGTACTTGGTCCTTGTTGTGTTTGTGCAGCCCTCCGTTTAGCCTTCTGGCGGTTCCCTGACATTGTGGGTAAATAGTGTTCGCAAGTCTGTTGTCCCCCTCCCCCGGTGGACCTAGTTTAAAGTGCGCCTAATGAGATTTGCGAGTCTGTGAGCAAAAAGGTGTTTTCCTACTTGTGTGAGATGTACTCTATCCCTTGCCAGTAGGCCATCCTCATGGAAAAGTAGGCCATGGTCGAGGAAGCCAAAGCGTTCCTCCTGACACCATTTTCTAAGCCAGTCATTGACCTGTACTATTTTCCTGGCCCTTGTAGGACCGTGTCTTACAACTGGGAGGAGGGATGAAAAGACCACCTGTACATTGTTTTAGCTTTGTTCCGAGAGCTCGAAAATCATTTATGATCTTTTGAACAGTATGCCTAGCACTATCATTGGTTCCTACATGAATCAACATTAGGGGAGGATGGTGATGGGGCTTGAGGAGCCTGGTGAGCCTCTGATGGTATCCTTGAAGTACTGGCTTGACCTTGAAGGAGCTGGGGATGGCAACAGCTGACAGGGAGCTCTGGCATGAGCTGGTCCATGAGGTCACAAAGAGCGGCTGAACGAATTAACAACAAAAATAGCCTTTAAAGAGATAATAAGGAAAATGTGATGGGAGTTGCCCCCCTCCCCCCTTTTAAGGCTTTGGTAGAGACTGTTCTACCTCATTCTACCTTTTGTTGAGGTCCAATTCCAGAGTTCCATAGAAAAAACAACAATTCCATAGACGTGTTGGTTTTTCTCATTTCTAATATAGAATAGAGAACACTAGTAAATCATTTTATAAGAGTTCAAGGGATTTGAGGTTCTGGAAAAACATTTATTCAACAAAAAAGTGTTAAGTTTAATTGCAATGATAACTTGGGAGAGGGTTGAATGCTCATGTGGAAAGTGTTAATGCAGCCAGATGCCACTGACTTTTACAAAGCATTGACGTATACAGAGAAAATATATAAAGCACATGTGAAGAACCCCACAATGTTACTTCCCAAACAAAATATCTGTATCCGGCTTTAAATTGTATTCATTAAGTAAATTTCAATACAATTGTGTACACTCTTATGTTCTCATTATATAATTTTGAACACCCCCCCCCCCCCAAATATATCCTCAGTGATATTATTGAAAGAGCACTGCTTAGCCTTTTTTCTCTTAAATGTCACATCTGTTCACAGCAAGGGCCCTAGGGGTATGCTGGGGTTCCAGATTCCAGGACGTATGCATATATATTTTCCTTATTTGTTAGATATGATGTTTATCATATCTAACAAATAAGGAAACAACTTGTATTGGTATTTATTAAAACACCAGAATCAGCCTCTTCTAACTTCAGCAGAACTCACATGCTACGACAATACAAGATGTTGCCTCTAGGTCTGTTTCTGAGCCTAATATCTCAAGTTGTGCCTTGAAAACCTCAGTAATAGTAGTGAAAGCAACCAGCCAGTCTGTATTAATTCCATCACAGTGATCCAGCACAAGAATGCTGGCTAGGGGGAGAGGCAAGATTTCAGAGTCACTGAGAGAGCTACTCTTTCACAACTTGTTTGCTTTGTGGTACTGAGGGGTAGGGAAGAGGAAGCAATTCTAGTGGGGATCAGTGTATCATTACCGCTGCTAAAAAAAAAAGTGCTGATTGTTTTTGGTTGCTGAGGGAAGGGAAGAAAAGGAAGATGCTTTTGTTACTCCATCAATAAGTCCTTTTGCCTGAGTTGCTGCTTTAGCTCCACCATTCAAAAGACAAACACTAAAAGATTGGCTGCTTCTGTATCCCTGTGCAAAGGAGGAACTTTAATCTCTTTCTTTCTCAGTTACCCTGATCAGAATCACTGACTTGGAAGCCTTGAGGTAGATTGGCAAGGGATGTAGCATA
Organism: Anolis sagrei; assembly: GCF_037176765.1. NCBI lineage: Eukaryota > Metazoa > Chordata > Lepidosauria > Squamata > Anolidae > Anolis > Anolis sagrei. The sequence continues at coordinate 57,820,517 of NC_090026.1, forward strand.
AAAAGACAGAAGTGTGGGAAAGGCATCTTTGCATCTTTGTGCAAGGAAAGCGCATCCAGAGTTTACTTTTCCCAGCTGGTTTGATATATACTATAGTCTAAGTTGAGTCATTTCATTAATTTTCTTTTGTACTATTTATGTTATTGTTGTGTTTGTCACACACATAACATTGACTTAAGAAAGTATGAATGTTGATGCACAGAAATACCTTTTTATTGTAATTTTAACTCTATTATAATCTACATAGGAGGTTTCCCCACAACCAACCTTCATGAAGACTTCCATAAACACAAAAGTAAAACACTCAGGACTTCTTTTGCATACATTCAAGATGTAGTTGCTTACCTCTAGATTGCCGCGGGGAGGGGGGGGGGGTAGTCTGTAAACCAGACTCCCAATGGAAAAGAAAATGTTGTGGAGGATCTGAAATATATTATGAGCTTGTTTATCATCTTTTCTCATTGCTATGTTACAGTTCATGTATGCATCTTCAATATCCTGACCCTTTTCTGTTCAATCTCTGATGTGTATGGTTTCAGATCCATGGTTACAGACCACTCAAGATGTTGGTGTGAATGATCAGTGCAGCAACATCCTCAACAACAAGCGGTTCATGCTGGACATGTTGTATGCCAATAACAAGAAGCCCAAGGATGAAAAGGATAAAGAGCTGGAGGAGAAGACGGAGGAAAAGAAGATGACAGAGGCAAATGTAGACAGTCTCACTAGCCTGGCCAGCAGGATCTCAGTCTTACAGGCCACGAAGCAGGCCAAAGATGAAAGTGTCAAAAAAATGGAAGTTGGCAATTTGGACAATCAAGGCAGTGTGAAAGCCTTTGCAGAACGATTCAACAATAGTGAGATGGGCAAAACTGCATACTTTCCTGAAAGTGACTTTACTGAAAAGGCCAATGAAAAAACACCGATCCAGACTAAGAAGGAATCTGACTATATTTGGGATCAACTCATGGCCAATCCAAGAGAACTTAAAATCAAAGATATGGATTTTACAGACTTAAGGGACGAGGATGACGTTGACGTATTAGATATGGAAATGCATCCTAGAGACTCCTTAGCTGCTCCTCCACCACCTCCACCTTCCTTTTTGGGTTTGCCTCCTCCACCCCCTCCCTTGTTTTATGGATGCCCCCCTCCACCCCCACCCTCTAGTAATTTATTGGCTCCCCCTCCTGTTTTTGGCATTGCTCAGGGTTTTGGGTCACCTCCACTTACTAGAAATCAGCCAGCCTTTGTAAAAAAGAAGAAAACAATCCGCCTATTTTGGAATGAGGTGAGGCCATTTGAGTGGCAGTGTAAGAATAACAAATGCTGCAAAGGATTCCTGTGGTCAAAACTGGAGCCTATTAAAGTGGATACTTCCAAACTAGAACACCTCTTTGAGTCTAAATCCAAGGAGCTTCCTGTCACAAAGGTACTTCTTTTTAAATATGTTGATGTTGATTGCATTATGCATACGTTAAGGCAGATTTGCCAGCATTTATAATTGATACTAGCTTGGAGACCCAGCGGTGCCCAGCGGTGAGAAAAGCATTGAAGGTTGTGCTCCAACCTTCACCAGGGCATGAGGTGGGTCATGGAAGGTTTGTGGGCCAAGTTTGCTCCTGCTCCGTCATTAGTGGCGTTTGCAATAATCTCTGAAAGTGAGTGAAGGTACTGCAAATCCCATCCATCATCTATGACCCATCATCCTCCAAACGGCACCAGGATGTAAAATGGGTGATGGGGGTTCTGTGTGCCAAGTGTGGTCCAGATCTGTCTTTGGTGGGCATCGCAGTGGGATATGGGAGCCAAATTTATTTATTACTAGCTTGGGGACCTGGCGCTGCCCGGGTTATTTGAGAAAGGAATTGTCTATCAAAGTTGGTCTTTATCGGTTATTTATATGGCTCGCAGTGGTCTCAGGAAGTTAGTGAAGGTACTGCGAGTCCGATCATCTGTGGTCCATCCTCCTCCAAACTGCATCAGGATGGAGAGTGGGTCATGGGGGTTCTGTGTGCCAAGTGTGGTCTTGATCAATCATTGGATGAGGGTCACAGTAGTCTCAGGAAGTGTGTTAAGGTACTGGAAGTCCCATCATCCATTGCCAAATTCTTCCAAAATTCACCAGGATGTAGAGTGGGTCATGCGGGCTCTCTGTCTGAATTGTGGTCCTGATTCATCATTGTTGGCAGTTGTAATGGTCTTAGGAAGTGAGTGCAGGTATTGCAAGTGCCATGGTCCATGGTGCATCCTCCTCCAAACTGCACCAGGATGTAGAGTGCGTCATGGAGACTCATTGTGCCAAGTTTGGTCTTTATCAGTAATTGGATGAGGGTTGCAGTGGTCTCAGGAATTGAGCAAAGGTACTGCAAGTCCCATCATCCATTGTCCATCCGTGGCCAAACCACACCAGGACGTAAAGTGGGTCTATGTGCCAAGTTTGGTCCTAATCAGTCATTGGATGAGGTTAACAGAGGTCTCAGAAAGTGAGTGAAGGTACTGCGAGTCCGATCATCTGTGGTCCATCCTCCTCCAAACTGCACCAGGATGTCGAGTGGGTCACGGGGGTTCTGTGTGCCAAGTGTGGTCTTGATCAATCATTGGATGAGGGTCACAGTGGTCTCAGGAAGTGAGCTAAGGTACTCAAAGTCCCATCATCCATAGTCTGTTCTCCCCCAAACCTAACCATTCGGTGCAATGAATGTGTCGACTACGGATTGGTAATATGGATGATGCAATTGGACCACGATTTTAGTTAGGAGATGTATTGGATTGTGATTTATGTGAAATATTGTGTATTATGTTTTTTACGGTTTTAATTGTATACTGTGTACTGTATATTCTGTTGTAAACCGCGTTGAGTCGCCAGTTAGGCTGAGAAACGGCGGTATACAAGGACAGTAAATAAATAAATAAATAAATAACCAGAATGTTGAGTTGGCCAAGGGGGCTCTTTGTGCCAAATTTGGTCTTTCTTGGTATTTGGATAAGTGTTGCTGTGGTTTCAGGAAGCGAGTGAAGGTACTTGAAGTCCCATCATCCATGGGCCATCCTCCAAACAGCATCAGGATGTAGAGTGGGTCATGAGGGCTCTGTGTGGCAAGTTTGGTCTTGATCGGACATTAGATGAGGGTTGCAGCAGTCTTGGGAAGGGAGTGGAGGTACTTGAAGTCTCACCATGCATGGTCTGTCCTCCTCGAAAGTGCACCAAGATGTAGAGTGGGTCCTGGGGGCTCTGTGTGGCAAGTTTTGTCTTGATCAGTTATTGGTGAGGGTCTCAGTGGTCTCAGGAAGTGAGTGAAGTGACTGCAAGTGCCATCATCCATTGCCAAATTCTTCCAAATCGTACCAGGATGTAGAGTGCGTCATGCGGGCTCTCTGTGTGAATTGTGGTTCTGACCCATCATTGTTGGCAGTTGTAATGGTCTTAGGAAGGGAGTGCAGGTATTGCAAGTGCCATGGTCCATGGTGCATCCTCCTCCAAACTGCACCAGGATGTAGAGTGCGTCATGGAGACTCAGTGTGCCAAGTTTGGTCTTTATCGCTAATTGGATGAGGGTTGCAGTGGTCTCAGGAATTGAGCAAAGGTACTGCAAGTCCCATCATCCATGGTCCATCCCCGGCCAAACCACACCAGGACATAAAGTGGGTCATGAGAGGTCTATGTGGCAAGTTTGGTCCTAATCAGTCATTGGATGAGGTTAACAGAGGTCTCAGAAAGTGAGTGAAGGTACTGCAAGTCCCATCATCGATGGTCCATCCTCCTCCAAACTGCAGTAGGATGTAGAGTCGGTCATGGGGGCTCTGTGTGCCAATTTTGGTCTGTATTGGTAATTTTCTGGCCTTTTCTTTTCCTCTCTTTGTCATCTCGGAATCTTGGAATTGAGGCTGGCCTATCAGAGACCCTATGCAAATTTCCTTCTCTCATGTCCCCGCTTCTTTCATGAGCCCTCTTCACCACCAGGGGTTCCTGTTGAAGCTGGCCAATCAGAGACCATATGTAAATAGCACCACAGTGGCAGCCAATCAGAAAGCTGGCACATACATGTCCTCCACATACTCCTCCACATACACGCATACAAACACTCTCTTTTATTATATACTAGCTTGGGGACCCGGCGCTGCCCGGGTTATTTGAGAAAGTGGGTAAAGGGGGTTCTGTCTGCCAAGTTTGTTCTTTATTGGTCATTGGATGAGGATCACAGTGGTTTCAGCAAGTGAGTGAAGGTATTGCACCAGGATGTAGAGTGGGTCATGAGGGCTCTGTGTGCCAAGTTTGGTCCTTATTGGTCATTGGTTGTGGGTCACAGTGGTTTCAGTAAGTGAGTGAAGGTATTGCAAGTCCCATCAGCCATGGTCCATCCTCCTACAAAATGCATCAGGATGTAGAGTGGGTCATGGGGGCTCTGTGTGCCAAGTTTGGTCTTTATTGGTCATTGGATGTGGGTCACAGTAGTTTCAGTAAGTGAGTGAAGGTATTGCAAGTCCCATCATCCATGGTCCATCCTCCTACAAAATGCAGCAGAATGTAGAGTGGGTCATGGGGGCTCTGTGTGCCAAGTTTGGTCATTATTGGTCATTGGATGTGGGTCGCAGTGGTTTCAGTAAGTAAGTGAAGGTATTGCAAGTCCCATCAGCCATGGTCCATCCTCCTACAAAATGCAGCAGGATGTAGAGTGGGTCATGGGGGCTCTGTGTGCCAAGTTTGGTCTTTATTCGTCATTGGATGTGGGTCACAGTGATTTCAGTAAGTGAGTGTAGGTATTGCACGTCCCATCATCCATGGTCCATCCTCATCCAAACTGCACTAGAATGTAGAGTGGGTCATGTGTGCCAAGGTTGGTCTTTATTGGGCATTGGATGATGGCCACAGTGGTTTCGGTAAGTGAGTGAAGGTACTGCATATCCCATCATCCATGGTCTATCCCTCTTAGAAATGCATCGGGTTGGGTGGTTATGAGTACTGTGTGTGGCTAGTTTGGGCCTGGTCTGTGATGTAGAGTGCCAACTGAGGCCTACTTTTTTTAGTCAGGCATTGCCAACCAATGTCAGGCATTGCCAACCTTTTTTAGTCAGGCCTTGCCAACTGAGGCCTACCTTTTTTAGTCAGGCCCTGCCAACCGAGGCCTACCCTTTTTAGTCGGGCCTTGCCAACCGAGGCCTACCATTTGTAGTCAGACCTTGCCAACAGAGGCCTACCTTTTTTAGTCAGGCCTTGCCAACCGAAGCCTACCTTTATTTAGTCAGGCCTTGCCAACTGAGGCCTACCATTTTTAGCCCACCATTCCTGAAAGCTGAAATCCCTTTCCTATTCCCTTTGGTGCCTGGGAATGTTCAGGGTGGCCAATCAGAGACCATATGCAAATCGTACCACAGTGGCAACCAATCGAAATCTTGGAACTTTCAGGCTGGCCAATCAGAGACCATATGCAAATAGCATCACAGCGGCAGCCAATCACAAAGCTGGCACATACACCGCCGGTCGCACCGCCACACTTCCGCCGCATACAAACTTTGACTTTTATTATATACTAGCTTGGGGACCCGGCGCTGCCCGGGTTATTAGAGAAAGTGGGTAATGGTGGTTCTGTATGCGAAGTTTGGTCTTTATTGGTCATTGGATGACGGTGGCATTGTTTTCAGGAAGTGAGTGAAGGTACTTGAAGTCCCAACATCCATGGTCCACCCTCCTCCAAACAGAAGCAGGATATAGAGTGGGTCATGGGGGCTCTGTGTGCTACGTTTGGTCTTGATCAGTCATTGGATTAGGGTCGCAGTGGTTTCAGTAAGTGAGCAAAGGTACTGCAAGTCCCATCATCCATCTCCAAAGTTTTCCAAATAACACCAGGACGTAAAGTGGGTCATGAGAGGTCTATGTGCCAAGTTTGGTCTTGATCCGTCATTGGATGAGGTTTGCAGAGGTCTCAGAATGTGAGTGAAGGTACTGGAAGTTCCATCATCCATGGTCCACCCTTCTCCAAAACTGCAGCAGGATGTAGAGTGGTTCATGGGGGCTCTGTGTGCCAACTTTGGTCTTGATGGTCATTAGATGAGTTTTGCAGCAGTCTTGGGTAGTGGAGGTACTTGAAGTCCCATCATCCATGGTCTGTCCTCGAAAATGCACCAGGATATAGGGACTTCCGGTGGACATGGCGACGGGACTGCCTCGCTGAGAGTGAGCTCCCAGCGAGGACCTGTGTTGTGGCGGCTAGGTTGAGCTGAATGCTCCCCCCTTTGCCGGATTGAGTTTGCAAAGGTGCCGCGAATCCCAGTGTGGGCTTGAGACCCCAAAGATCTCCCCCCCCTCAAGGAGGAGAGGTCGAGTGGGTTCGAGCAACACAGGGGAAAGCGAGCCGCCCCACGAGGATCGAACCGCAAGGTCAGTTTAACCGCCGCCGATCCATTCACAAAGTAGAAGAAGTTGAAAACAAAGAAAGCCCAGATTGGGTGGAGAAGCAAGAAAGACCCCAACAACAGGTAACGGGATTAGATCCCACACTTTTAAAGAAGAAATAGCCAAGCCGCAAGGGCTTGGGGGAAAGAACAGAGAGAAGGAGATAAGAAGAAAAGAAGCCGCAGGATTTAAAGAGGAAGAGACCGTATTTTGGTCTCTGGTCTCTTGGTAGTAATATCTGATTGATTGATTTAAATATATATATATAATCATAAAATTTTAAATTTAATTTAAATTGGCAATCTAAATTGATTTAAACCATCTAAATTAGAGGCAAAATTAGAGGAAAAGCCGCTCTGATAAAGTAGATGAAAATGAAGATGAAGATGGAGTGATAGCCCCCTTTCGCACCCCCCCCCCCCCCGAAAACCTAAAAGAAAGTGGAAAACGGATAATACTGCCGACCTTGACGCCATAATTGTTGTGTCTATCCTCAGCCTTCTTTATAAACAAGTAGGTTGAGTTGGCGGGAAGGAAGTGACGGAAATGGAAACGGAAGGCAGATCAAAGTGACGGATGAGAAGGGCGGAAGAAGCACAGAAGGGACAGAGGGGCGGAAGTGACGGGGCGGAAGGAGGGAAGACGCCATTTTGAAAACCATAGAGAAAGTCCGATACAGAGCGGCTAGAGAAAAATTGGAAATAAATTGGAAATAAATTGGAATTAAATTGGGAAAAGCCCGAAAATCCGATAGAGAAGTAGAGGGCAGGAGGAGACAGATCGAGGACGAGAAGTAGACGATCCGAGGACGAGAAGCAGACGCCTGAGGAGAGGAGACGCGGACAAGGCGAGGAAGAGAAGCAGACGAAGGGCCCCAAGGACGAGGACGAGAAGTAGACGAAAATAGATAATTCGAGGACGAGAAGCAGACGAGTTGAAAGAAATGGCAACCCCAGGCAAACCAGAATCCCGGAGGGGGTCTCTGGACATAAACCCAAAAATGGACAATTTATTAAAAGAAATAAAAAAGATTTCGGAAAAACAAGATGCTTTGAAAGTGGAATTGAAGGAGGAGGTTAAGGCAAAACATGAAGAATACTATAAGAAACAAGAGGGAATTATTACAAAGATGACAGAAGAATTCAAGGTCTTGAAGTCTGAAATAAAGCAAGAGTTTGGCCAGATAAAAGAAGACATATCGCAATTACATGGAGAGGTGAAAGAATTGAAAGTTTCTAAAGAGGAAATTGAGGGAACACAATCAGAAATGGCACAGAAGATAAAAAGGCTGGATAAACATAGGGAAAAAATGGAATGGGAACAAAAGAGATTACTGCAAATGCAAATGGACTTCCAATTAAGATTCAGAAATATAGCGGAGGAGGATAAAGAAGACATAAGATCATTGGTTATTAAAATGCTGGCAAGTTGCATGGAGTGTGAGGAGGATGAATTTGAACAAGAGGTGGATCAAGTGTATAGGATTTCTTCATTCTATGCAAGGAGGAATAAAACCGCACGGGATGTGATAGTAAAATTTACAAGGAAGAAGGTGAGGGATGACATTTTATTTAAAAGTAATAGAAACCCAATCTTCTACAAAGAAAAGAAAATTGTAGTTTTGAAAGAATTTCCTCAGATGACCTTAGTGAGAAGAAGAAAATATTTCTTTCTAACAGAAGAGCTGAAAAAGAGAGAGATAAGATTCAGGTGGGAGAGAAAAGAAGGAATAATGGTGACATATAATGAAGAAAGATACTGGCTAACATCTGAGCATAAGGCTAAAGTGTTCAATGATAAATTAATGAAAGAACAGGGAGAAGAAGAAGAAATGGGAGAGGAGGAGGAAGAAGAAGGAGACGAAGCGGAAGGAGATGAAGAAAGAAGACTATCTACTCCAAGAAAGGGTATCAAAGAGAAAAAGGCAAGATATAAGTCACCAAAGGATTATAGCTACTTATTGAAAGATCCCAAACCACAGAGAATGACACCAAGAACGACACCACGGAAAGAAGAAAAAGAAAAAAAAGATCAGAGTATGGAACAACAGGCAACTGGAACAGCGGAAATGGCTTTTGGCGATATAGGACTGGGACTGGATGGGAACGGATAGGATGATGGAACGACAAATAAAATGTTTTTCAAATAACATTAATGGTTTGAACTCCCCCCAGAAACGCAAGAAAGTATGGAATAGTTTGAAGAAATTGGATTATGATGTAATAGCGTTACAGGAAACGCATATCAGTGATAAATATATTGCACACCTCCCAAACAAAAAATTAGGAAAAGAATATCATTCCTCATATGAGAAGAAGAAAAGAGGAGTAGTAACCTACGTAAAAGAAGCAATAGAATCAGAATTGGCCTTTAGAGACTTGGAAGGAAGATGCATTGCGGTAAAGATAACAATTGGAGACTCAAAAATATTGATATGTAATATTTATGCACCAAATGGTCCAAAAACAAAATTTGTTGAATTTTTGAACTCCAAACTAAAAGAAGTAGATTTTGATGATTTGATCTTGTTAGGTGATTTCAATGGAGTGATGGACCCTCAAATAGACAAAAATGCAAAGAAAAAGAAAATAAAGGAAGGTAAACTCCCTCAAAAATTTATAGAGTTGCAAAAAGAATTTGATTTAGAAGATATCTGGAGAATTAGAAATGAAGATAAAAAAAATTATACATTCTTCTCGAATAGACACCAATCCTGGTCCAGGATCGATATGGCTTGGATAACTAGAAAACTCTCCGCCAAAGTGAAGGAAATTAACATTTTACCACGAGACTTGTCAGATCACTGCCCTTTAGAAATTTGTATTAACCATAAAAACTACTCCAGGAGATGGAGATTGAGAATCTAATAAAAACAGAACAGGATAAAGAATATTATAACAAAATAATTCAAGACTATTTGCAAATAAATAAAGTGGAGGAAACGGACCCACGTGTGGTGTGGGATGCCTTCAAAGCAGTTCTGAGAGGACATTTTATACAACAAGGAGCTAGGAAAAACAGAGAAAGAAATAAAAGGTTAAATGAGTTGGCGGCCGAAATTGCAATTAAGGAAGCAGAATTAAAAAAAGAGACCAAGAAAAAAAGTAGAGAGGCAACTTTTGGTGTTAAAACAAGAGAAAACTCATGCAGAGTTAGAATCTCAGTCAATACAATTGAAGTTTCTAAAACAACAGACGTTTGAAAATGCAAATAAACCTGGTAAATGGCTGGCGAACCAAATCCGGAAAAAAAGACAAATAAATCATATATCTAAAATAACTACATTGGATAAGGACTTGAGGACTGATAAAGAAATTATAGAGGAATTCAGGAGATTTTACATCCAATTATATACAAAGGATAAAATAAAGAAAGAGGAAGTTATGGAGTACATTGGCCAAATGAAATTAGACAAAATAACGGATGAGGATAGAGAAGAATTGAATAAAGAGATATCGGAGGAGGAAATAGAAAAAGCAATTAATAAAATGAATGGAGATAAAGCCCCAGGGCCGGATGGATTTACGGCTGGATTTTATAAATCCTTTAAACAACAGCTACTCCCAATACTTAAAACTATCGCAAATGAAGCGATGAAATATCGGAAAGTTCCAGACTCATGGAAAGAAGCGGAAATTACAGTGATTCATAAGGAAGGTTCCCCGGAAAATGATATTAAAAACTATAGGCCGATCTCTCTTTTAAATACGGACTATAAAATATTTGCAAATATTATGGCCACAAGGTTAAAAGTGTTTCTTAATAAATGGATTGGAGAAGAGCAAACGGGCTTCCTCCCAAATAGACATATGAAAGAAAATATTCGCAACGTCCTTGATATTTTGGAATATTACGAGACAAATCATCAAAAAGAATTCGCCATTTTAGCAATAGATGCCGAGAAAGCTTTTGACAATTTAAATTGGGATTTCTTCAAGATATTACTACAAGAATTGGATATGGGAGAAAAATTTAACAACGCAATTAATGCTATTTATAATTATCAAAAAGCCAAAGTGAAAATAAATGGACAATTGACACAAGAATTTGAAATTGCGAAGGGCACTAGACAAGGATGCCCATTATCCCCACTGATTTTTATAATGGCTATGGAGATCCTAATGAAGAAAATTAGAGAAGATGAAAATATAAAAGGAACGAAAATCGGCAAATTCGAATATAAAATACGGGCGTTTGCAGATGATTTATTAGGAACAATTGAAGATCCAGATAAAAACCTACAATACTGGATAACAAAAATAGAGGAATTTGGAAAAGTGGCTGGATTCAAAATGAATATGAAGAAGACAAAACTGTTATTCAAAAATGTGAAAAAGGAGAGACAAATAAAATTCAACAACAATTGGGGATAGAGAGTGTAAAGAAAATCAAATACTTAGGAGTCTGGATTACCGCGAGAAATTGTCAACTTCTGAAGAATAACTATGAAATAGTTTGGAATAAAATTCAAAGGGATTTACAAAAATGGATCTACTTAAATCTATCACTCCTGGGTAGAATATCGTTAATAAAGATGAATGTTCTTCCAAGACTTATATTCCTATTCCAAAATATACCGGTAATAAGAAATCAAACCTTATTTAAAAAATGGAAGAAAGATCTACTTAAATTTATTTGGAAAGGGAAAAGGCCAAGAATAAATTACATAAATCTAATTGACAAAAAAACGAGAGGAGGTCTGGGATTCCCAGACTTGAAAACTTATCATGAGGCTTGTGCTCTATCATGGATAAGAGATTGGATGAATTTGAACAAGGAAAAGTGCTTAAACTTAGAGGGCCACGATTTGAGGGTAGGCTGGCACGCTTATGTGTGGTATAATAGAGAATCTAAGGAAAAAAAATTTGGGAATCATTTCGTGCGAGCCTCCCTACTGAGGACATGGTTAAGATACAAAGCCCTCTTTTATAAAGCTACACCTCTTTGGGTCTCGGCGATGGAGGCCCATCAAAGAAGACTCTTAGGATGGAGGATTTGGCCAAGATACAAGGATATTTTGTTGAAAGGGGAAATGAAGATTAAATCGTTTGAACAACTTAAGAACATGTTTGGAAATATAACCTGGTTACATTACCTCCAAATTAAAGAGCATTTCAAACAAGATCAAAAAATTGGATTCGACTGGGAAGAAAACACATGGGACAAAGTTTTAAAAATTGAGAAGAAGGTAGTCACAATTCTTTATAATAAATTGATCCAATGGCAAACGGAAAAGGAGCAAGTTAAAAATTGTATGATTAAATGGGCCGAAAATTTAAGACGGCCCATTCAATTTAGAGAATGGGAACAAATGTGGAATAAAAAGTTGAAATATACTTATGCCATGGACTTGAAGGAAAACTGGTATAAAATGTTTTATAGATGGTATTTGACTCCAAATAAACTAAGCCATATTTACACAAATGTCTCAGATAAGTGTTGGAAATGTGGAGAACAAACGGGAACATTCTTCCACATGTGGTGGACGTGCAAAGAAACAATTAAGTTCTGGGCATCTATACATGAAGAAATACAGAAGATATTGAAAAGAAGTTTTAAAAAGAAACCTGAATATTATTTACTAGGATTTACGGACTCTGATCTTAAAGTAGAGGAAAATGAAGATAAACTATTCACGTACTTTACTACTGCGGCAAGAATTACTTTTGCCAAATTTTGGAAAAATGAACAGATACCTACTGCTGAAGAATGGTTGGAGAAAGTTAAAGAAATTAGAGACATGGACGAATTGACATTTTTAATGAGAAGAAATACCGGGAAACCGCTAAAGAGAACAGATTGGACTTCTTTTTATGACTATGAAAAGAAATTTAGAAAAATATTAGAGGATAAGAATATACAAGAGTAGAAGAAGTTGACGGAAAAGATCCTGATGTTGGAGTGGAAGTCATTTTAGAATAGCTTAGGTTAGTTTTTTTTTTGTGTGTGTTCTTTTTTCTTTTTTTCCCCTACTTTTCTATCTCCTTCTCATTGTTCCCCCTCTTTCGTTGTTTTGTTTCATAAAATACTTAATAAAAATCATTTAAAAAAAAAAAGAAAAGAAAATGCACCAGGATATAGAGTGGGTCATGGGGACTCTGTGTGCCAAGTTTGGCCTTGATCAGTCATTGGCGAGGGTCTCAGTGGTCTTAGGAAGTGAGTGAAGTGACTGCAAGTCCCATCATCCATTTCCAAATTTTTCCAAACTGCACCAGGATGTAGAGTGGGTCATGCAGGCTCTCTGTGCGAGTTGTGATCCTGACCCATCACTGTTGGCAGTTGTAATGGTATTAGGAAGGGAGTGCAGGTATTGCAAGTCCCATCGTCCATGGTGCATCCTCCCCCAAACCGCACCAGGATGTAGAGTGCATCATAGAGACTCAAGTGTGTCAAGTTTAGTCTTTATCGATAATTGGATGAGGGTTGCAGTGGTCTCAAGAATTGAGCAAAGATACTGCAAGTCCCATAATCCATGGTCCATCCCCAGCCAAAACACACCAGGACATAAAGTGGGTCATGAGAGGTCTATGTGCCAAGTTTGGTCCTGATCAGTCATTGGATGAGGTTAACAGCGGTCTCAGAATGTGACTGATGGCACTGCAAGTCCCATCATTCATGGTTGCAGTAGGATGTCGAGTGGGTCATGGGGGCTCTGTGTGCCAAGTGTGGTCTGTATTGGTAATTTTCTCATGCAGCCCCCTCTGGCCTTTTCCTTTCCTCTTTTTGTCATCTCGGAATCTTGAAATTGAGGCTGGCCAATCAGAGACCATATGCAAATTTCCTTCTGTCATGTCCCTGTTTCTGTCATGAACCCTTTTCTCCACCAGGGGCTCCTGTTGAAGCAGGCCAATCAGGGACCATATGCAAATAGCACCACAGCGGCAGCCAATCAGAATCTTGGAACTTTCAGGCTGGCCAATCCCAAAGCCGGCACATACACCGCCACAAATCCGCCGCATACAAGTTTTGCCTTTTATTATATATATAGACTAGCTTGGGGACCCGGCGTTGCCCGGGTTATTAGAGAAAGTGGGTAATGGCGGTTCTGTATGCCAAGTTTGGTCTTTATTGGTCTTTGGATAACGGCTGCATTATTTTCAGGAAGTGAGTGAAGGTATTTGAAGTCCCATCATCCATGGCCCATCCTACAAACAGCAGCAGGATATAGAGTGGGTCATGGGGGCTCTGTGTGCCAAATTTGGTCTTTATCAGTCATTGGATGAGGGTGGCAGTGGTGTCAGTAAGTGAGTGAAGGTACTGCAAGTCCCATCATCCAAAGTCCATCTCCTTTCAAACTGCAGCAGGATGTAGAGTGGATCATGGGGGCTCTGTGTGCCAAGTGTGGTCTTGATTGGTCATTAGAAGAGGGTTGCAGCAATCTTCGGAAGGGAGTGGAGGTACTTGAAGTCCCATCATCCATGGTCTGTCCTCCTCCAAACTGCACCAGGATGTAGAGTGGGTCATTGGAGCTCCATGTGCCAAGTTTAGTCTTGATGAGTCATTGGCGAGGGTCACAGTGCTCTCAGAAAGTGAGTGAAGTGAGTGAAGTCCCATCATCCATTGTCAAATTCTTCCAAACCGCACCAGGATGTAGAGTGAGTTATGCGGGCTCTCTGTGTAAATTGTGGTCCTGATCCATCATTGTTGGCAGTTATAATGGTTTTAGGAAGGGAGTGCAAGTATTGCAAGTCCCATCGTCCATGTTGCATCCTCCTTCAAACTGCACCTGGATGTAGAGTGCGTCATGGAGACTCAGTGTGCCAAGTTTGGTATTTATTGGTAATTGGATGAGGGTTGCAGTGGTCTGAAGAATTGAGCAATGGTACTGCAAGTCCCATAATCCACGGTCCATCCCCGGCCAAACCAAACCAGGACGAAAAGTGGGTCATGAGAGGTCTCTGTGCGAAGTTTGGTCCTGATCAGTCATTGGATAAGGTTAACAGCGGTCTCAGAATGTGAATGGTGGTACTGCAAGTCCCATCATCCATGGTTCATAGTCCTCCAAACTGCAGTAGGATGTAGAGTGGGTGATGGGGGCTCTGTGTGCCTATTTCAGACTGTATTGGGAGTGTTCTGACCCAGCCCCCGGCCTTTCCTTTCCTCTCTTTGTCATCTCGGAATGTTGGATTTGAGGCTGGCCAATCAGAGACCATATGCAAATTTCCTTCTGTCATGCCCCGTTTCTGCCATGAACCCTCTTCTCCACCAGGGGCTCCTATTGAAGCTGGCCAATCAGAGACCATATGCCAATAGCACCACAGCGGCAGCCAATCAGAACGCTGGCACATACACCGCCTTCCACAATTCCTCTGTCCGATACAAACACTCTTCTTTATTATATACTAGCTTGGGGACCCGGCGCTGCCCGGGTTATTAGAGAAAGGAATTGTATATCAAGTTTAGTATTTATCAGTTATTTATATGGCTCGCAGTGGTCTCAGGAAGTTAGTGAAGGTACTGTGAGTCCCATCATCTGTGGTCCATCGTCCTCCAAACCAGGATGGAGAGAGGGTCATGGGGGCTCTGTGTGCCAAGTTTGGTCTTGATCAGTCATTGGATGAGGGTCACAGCAGTCTCAGAAAGTGAGTTAAGGTACTGCAAGTCCCATCATCCATAGTCTCCCTCAAACATCACCAGAATGTTGAGTTGGCCATGGGGACTCTCTGTGCCAAGTTTGGTCTTTATTGGTATTTGATGAATGTCACTGTGGTTTCAGGAAGTGAGTGAAGGTACTGCAAGTCCCCTCATCCATTGTCCGTTCTCCTCCAAACAGCACCAGGATGTAGAGTCTCTCATGGGGGCTCTGTGTGCCAAGTTTGGTCTTGATTGGTCATTAGATGAGGGTTGCAGCAGTCTTGGGAAGTGAGTGGAGGTACTTGAAATCCCATCATCCATAGTCTGTTCTCCCCCAAACCTCACCAGAATGTTGAGTTGGCCATGGGGGTTCTATGTGCCAAGTTTGGTCTTCATCAGTCATTGGATGAGGGTCTCAGTAGTTTCACTAAGTGAGTGAAGGAACTGCAAGTCCCATTGTCCATGGTGCATCATCCTCCAAACCGCACCAGGATGTAGAGTGCATCATGGAGACCCGGTGTGCCAAGTTTGGTCCTTATCGGAAATTGGATGATGGTTGCAGTGGTCTCAGGAATTGAGCGAAGATACTGCAAGTCCCATAATCCATGCTCGATCCACAGTCAAACCACACCATGGTGTAAAGTGGGTCATGAGAGGTCTATGTGCCAAGTTTGGTGTTGTTCAGTCATTGTTGAGGGTCGCAGCAGTCTCGGAAAGTGAGTAGAGGTACTTCAAGTCTCATCATCCATGGTATGCCCTACTCCAAACCGCAGTAGGATGTAGAGTGGGTCATGGGGGCTTTCTGTGCCAAGTTTAGTTTTGTTCGGACATTAGATGAGGGTTGCAGCAGTCTTGGGAAGAGAGTGGAGGTACTTGAAGTCCTATCATCCATGGTCTGTCCTCCTCGAAAGTACACCAGGATGTAGAGTGGGTCATGGGGACTCTGTGTGCCAAGTTTGGTCTTGATCAGTCATTGGCAAGGGTCTCAGTGGTCTCAGGAAGTGAGTTAAGTGACTGCAAGTCCCATCATCCATTGTCAAATTCTTCCAAAGCGCACCAGGATGTAGAGTGGGTTATGCGGGCTCTCTGTGTAAATTGTGGTCCTGATCCATCATTGTTGGCAGTTATAATGGTTTTAGGAAGAGAGTGCAGATATTGCAAGTCCCATCGTCCATGGTGCATCCTCCTCCAAGCCGCACCAGGATGTAGAGTGGGTCATGGAGACTCAGTGTGCCAAGTTTGGTCTTTATCGGTAATTGGATGAGGGTTGCAGTGTTCTCAAGAATTGAGCAAAGGTACTGCAAGTCCCATAATCCATGGTCCATCCCCCGCCAAACCACACCAGGACGTAAAGTGGGTCATGAGAGGTCTATGTGGGAAGTTTGGTCCTGATCAGTCATTGGATGAGGTTAACAGCGGTCTCAGAATGTGAGTGATGGTACTGCAAGTCCCATCATCCATGGTTCATCCTCTTCCAAACTGCAGTAGGATGTCGAGTGGGTCATGGGGGCTCTGTGTGCCAAGTCTGGTCTGTATTGATAATTGTCTGAACCAGCCCCCTCTGGCCCTTTCCTTTCCTCTCTTTGTCATCTCGGAAACTTGGAATTGAGGCTGGCCAATCAGAGACCATATGCAAATTTCCTTCTTATGTCCCAGTTTCTGTCATGAACTCTTTTCTCCACCAGGGGCTCCTGTTGAAGCAGGCCAATCAGGGACCATATGCAAATAGCACCACAGCAGCAGCCAATTAGAATCTTGGAACTTTCAGGCTGGCCAATCAGAAAGCCGGCACATACACTGCCACACATCCGCCGCATACAAGTTTTGACTTTTATTATATACTAGCTTGGGTACCCGGCGCTGCCCGGGTTATTAGAGAAAGTGGGTAATGGCGGTTCTGTATGCCAAGTTTGGTCTTTATTGGTCATTGGATAATGGCTGCATTGTTTTCAGGAAGTGTGTGAAGGAACTTGAAGTCCCATCATCCATGGTCCAACCTCCTCCAAACAGCAGCAGGATATAGAGTGGGTCATGGGGGCTCTGTGTGCCAAATTTGGTCTTTATCAGTCATTGGATGAGGGTGGCAGTGGTTTCAGTAAGTGAGTGAAGGTACTGCAAGTCTCATCATCCAAAGTCCATCCTCCTCCAAACTGCAGCAGGATGTAGAGTGGGTCATGGGGGCTCTGTGTGCCAAGTTTGGTCTTGATTGGTCATTAGATGAGGGTTGCAGCAATCTTGGGAAGGGAGTGGAGTTACTTGAAGTCCCATCATCCATGGTCTGTCCTCCTCAAAAGTGCACCAGGATGTAGAGTGGGTCATGGGGACTCTGTGTGCCAAGTTTGGTCTTGATCAGTCATTGGCGAGGGTCTCAGTGGTCTCAGGAAGTGAGTGAAGTGACTTCAAGTCCCATCATCCATGTCCAAATGTTTCTAAACTGCACCAGGATGTAGAGTGGGTCATGCAGGCTCTCTGTGCAAATTGTGATCCTGTTCCATCACTGTTGGCACTTGTAATGGTCTCAGGAAGGGAGTGCAGGTATTGCAAGTCCCATCGTCCATGGTGCATACTCCCCCAAACCACACCAGGATGTAGAATGCATCATGGAGACTCAGTGTGCCAAGTTTGGTCTTTATCGGTAATTGGTTGAGGGTTGCAGTGGTCTCAAGAATTGAGCAAAGGTACTGCAAGTCCCATAACCCATGGTCCATCCCCAGCCAAAACACACCAGGACGTAAAGTGGGTCATGAGGGGTCTATGTGCCACGTTTGGTCCTGATCAGTCATTGGATGAGGTTAACAGTGGTCTCAGAATGTGAGTGATGGTATTGCAAGCCCCATCATCCATGGTTCATCCTCCTCCAAACTGCAGTAGGATGTCGAGTGGGTCATGGGGGCTCTGTGTGCCTAGTCTGGTCTGTATTGGTAATTGTCTGAACCAGCCCCCTCTGGCCCTTTCCTTTCCTCTCTTTGTCATCTCGGAAACTTGGAATTGAGGCTGGCCAATCAGAGACCATATGCAAATTTCCTTCTTATGTCCCAGTTTCTGTCATGAACTCTTTTCTCCACCAGGGGCTCCTGTTGAAGCAGGCCAATCAGGGACCATATGCAAATAGCACCACAGCAGCAGCCAATTAGAATCTTGGAACTTTCAGGCTGGCCAATCAGAAAGCCGGCACATACACCGCCACACATCCGCCGCATACAAGTTTTGACTTTTATTATATACTAGCTTGGGGACCCGGCGTTGCCCGGGTTATTAGAGAAAGTGAGTAATGGTGGTTCTGTGTGCCAAGTTTGGTCTTTATTGGTCTTTGGATAACGGCTGCATTATTTTCAGGAAGTGAGTGAAAGTACTTGAAGTCCCATCATCCATGGGCCATCCTCCTACAAACAGCAGCAGGATATAGAGTGGGTCATGGGGGCTCTGTGTGCCAAGTTTGGTCTTTATCAGTCATTAGATGAGGGTGGCAGTGGTGTCAGTAAGTGAGTGAAGGTATTGCAAGTCCCATCATCCAAAGTCCATCCCCTTTCAAACTGCAGCAGGATGTAGAGTGGATCATGGGGGCTCTGTGTGCCAAGTGTGGTCTTGATTGGTCATTAGAAGAGGGTTGCAGCAATCTTTGGAAGGGAGTGGGGGTACTTGAAGTCCCATCATCCATGGTCTGTCCTCCTCCAAACTGCACCAGGATGTAGAGTGGGTCATTGGAGCTCCATGTGCCAAGTTTAGTCTTGATTAGTCATTGGCGAGGGTCTCAGTGGTCTCAGGAAGTGAGCAAAGGTACTGCAAGTCCCATCATCCATGGTCCACCCTTCTCCAAAACTGCAGCAGGATGTAGAGTGGGTCATGGGGGCTCTGTGTGCCAACTTTGGTCTTGATTGGTCATTAGATGAGTTTTGCAGCAGTCTTGGGGAGTGGAGGTACTTGAAGTCCCATCATCCATGGTCTGTCGTCCTCCAAACTGTTCCAGGATGTAGAGTGGGTCATTGAAGCTCCATGTGCCAAGTTTAGTCTTGATGAGTCATTGGTGAGGGTCTCAGTGGTCTCAGGAAGTGAGTGAAGTGACTGCAAGTCCCATCATCCATTGTCAAATTTTTCCAAACCGCACCAGGATGTAGAGTGAGTTATGCGGGCTCTCCTGATCCATCATTGTTGGCAGTTATAATGGTCTTAGGAAGGGAGTGCAGGTATTGCAAGTCCCATCGTCCATGGTGCATCCTCCTTCAAACTGCACCTGGATGTAGAGTGCGTCATGGAGACTCAGTGTGCCAAGTTTGGTATTTATTGGTTATTTGGATGAGGGTTACAGTGGTCTGAAGAATTGAGCAATGGTACTGCAAGTCCCATAATCCACGGTCCATCCCCGGCCAAACCACACCAGGACGTAAAGTGGGTCATGAGAGGTCTCTGTGCGAAGTGTGGTCCTGATCAGTCATTGGATAAGGTTAACAGCGGTCTCAGAATGTGAGTGGTAGTACTGCAAGTCCCATCATCCATGGTTCATAGTCCTCCAAACTGCAGTAGGATGTAGAGTGGGTGATGGGGGCTCTGTGTGCCTATTTCGGTCTGTATTGGGAGTGTTCTGACCCAGCCCCCGGCCTTTCCTTTCCTCTCTTTGTCATCTTGGAATGTTGGATTTGAGGCTGGCCAATCAGAGACCATATGCAAATTTCCTTCTGTCATGCCCCGTTTCTGCCATGAACCCTCTTCTCCACCAGGGGCTCCTCTTGAAGCTGGCCAATCAGAGACCATATGCAAATAGCATCACTGCGGCAGCCAATCCGAATGTTGGAACTTTCAGGCTGGCCAATCAAAACGCTGGCACATACACCGCCCTATGTCCTTCCTCTGTCCGATACAAACAAACACTCTTCTTTATTATATACTAGCTTGGGGACCCGCCGTTGCCCGGGTTATTAGAGAAAGTGGGTAATGGTGGTTCTGTATGCCAAGTTTGGTCTTTATTGGTCTTTGGATAATGGCAGCATTATTTTCAGGAAGTGAGTGAAGGTACTTCAAAGTCCCATCATCCATGGGCCATCCTCCTACAAACAGCAGCAGGATATAGAGTGGGTCATGGGGGCTCTGTGTGCCAAGTTTGGTCTTTATCAGTCTTTAGATGAGGGTGGCAGTGGTGTCAGTAAGTGAGTGAAGGTACTGCAAGTCCCATCATCCAAAGTCCATCCCCTTTCAAACTGCAGAAGGATGTAGAGTGGATCATGGGGGCTCTGTGTGCCAAGTGTGGTCTTGATTGGTCATTAGAAGAGGGTTGCAGCAATCTTTGGAAGGGAGTGGAGGTACTTGAAGTCCCATCATCCATGGTCTGTCCTCCAAACTGCACCAGGATGTAGAGTGGGTCATTGGAGCTCCATGTGCCAAGTTTAGTCTTGATCAGTCATTGGCGAGGGTCTCAGTGGTCTCAGGAAGTGAGCAAAGGTACTGCAAGTCCCATCATCCATCTCCAAATTTTTCCAAACAACACCAGGTCGTAAAGTGGGTCATGAGAGGTCTATGTGCCAAGTTTGGTCTTGATCCGTCATTGGATGAGGTTTGCAGAGGTCTCAGAATGTGAGTGAAGGTATTGGAAGTTCCATCATCCATGGTCCACCCTTCTCCAAAACTGCAGCAGGATGTAGAGTGGGTCATGGGGGCTCTGTGTGCCAACGTTGGTCTTGATTGGTCATTAGATGAGTTTTGCAGCAGTCTTGGGTAGTGGAGGTACTTGAAGTCCCATCATCCATGGTCTGTCGTCCTCCAAACTGCTCCAGGATGTAGAGTGAGTCATTGAAGCTCCATGTGCCAAGTTTAGTCTTGATGAGTCATTGGCGAGGGTCTCAGTGGTCTCAGGAAGTGAATGAAGTGACTGCAAGTCACATCATCCATTGTCAAATTCTTCCAAACCACACCAGGATGTAGAGTGAGTTATACAGGCTCTCTGTGTAAATTGTGGTCCTGATCCATCATCGTTGGCAGTTGTAATGGTCTTAGGAAGGGAGTCCAGGTATTGCAAGTCCCATCGTCCATGGTGCATCCTCCTTCAAACTGCACCTGGATGTAGAGTGCGTCATGGAGACTCAGTGTGCCAAGTTTGGTATTTATTGGTAATTGGATGAGGGTTGCAGTGGTCTGAAGTCCCATCATCCATGGTTCATCCTCCTCCAAACTGCAGTAGGATGTAGAGTGGGTGATGGGGGCTCTGTGTGCCTATTTCGGTCTGTATTGGGAGTGTTCTGACCCAGCCCCCCCTGGCCTTTTCCTTTCTTCTCTTTGTCATCTCGGAATGTTGGATTTGAGGCTGGCCAATCAGAGTTGATCAGTCAAGGGTCGAAGTGGTCTCAGGATGTGAAGAAAGGTACTGCCAAGTCCCATCATCCATGGTCAATCCTCCACCAAACTGTACCAGGATGTAGAGTGGGCCATGGGGGACTCTAAGTGCCAAGTTTGGTCTTATCAGTAATTGGATGAGGGTCACAGTGGTCTCAAGAAGTGAGTGAAGGTACTGCAAGTTCCATAATCCATGATCCATCCTTACCCAAACCACACCAGGATGTAAAGTGGGTCATGAGGGGTCTGTGTGCCAAGTTTAGTCCTGGTCTGTGATTTGTGCGGACAGCTGTGTTCCGTGGGAAGTGAGCATCACTAGAGGTTCTCTTAGAGTAGTGGTTCCCAACCTTTGGTCCTCCAGGTGTTTTGAACTTCAGCTCCCACAATTCCTAACTGCTAGTAAGATGGCTAAGATTTCTGGAAATTGATCCCAAACACCTGGAGGACCCAGAGGACCAAATGTTGGGAACCACTGTCTTAAACAGATTCTGTTTGGCAGTGACACCACAATGTGAGGCAGCTGAACACAGACCTCTTCCATAATTTTGAATGATAATAGTTGAATGAGCATGGTTTAGATATCAAATATGGTCATGACACAGACATTTTACAGGATCACCTTTTCTACAATGTGTCACTGTGAAAACGGATTTCCGTAGAGGGATATGATGGCATATCAATTTGCAGCATCATCCCTGCTACCACTGATAGTATGGTGTCAGTTTTGATTGAATCGGTTAAACACTTAAAGGACAATCAAGGGAGAGGGGAAATGTCAGGGCAGCAGGTCCACTATTATCAATTTAAAATCTTGTACAGATTTTATGATTGAAAGGGAAAGCTCCATCCTTACTCTAATATCCTTTTCCAGTGCCTTTTGTCTGAACTCAAGATTCTGGGCAAGACTTTCTGTCCTGAAGGATTTCTGTGAGTTGAAGGCCAAAACATCTGGGGACCCACAGGTTGAAAACCACTGAGCTAAATGCTTTGAGAGTTGCCTTCCCTAACTTTTTTTAATTTAATTTATTTCATCATAGTTCAATACATTTGTTATGTATACATTGTTGGTTTTACAGCAGATATATAATATTCAGTACAGCCTACCATACTTTAACTTTTGACATCTACTATTATTTTTCTGCTTATACATATTATCTATCACTCACCATTGTGCTCCCCTCCCCGCTCCCAAGCCATCTGTCATCTGTCCAGACTTTCAGTTCTTCTTGTGAAGGTAACTTTCCTTCTTTCTTTTTTAATCCTTTTTAACCCCTCACATTTGAATCCAGTTATGCAATACAGTTTTGTGTGCACCAAGGTGAATATGCAGTAATACTAAGTAAATATAGAATCATAGAATCATAGAGTTGGAAGAGATCTCATGGGCCATCCAGTCCAACCCCTGGCCAAGAAGCAGGAATATTGCATTGAAAGCACTCCTGACAAATGGCCATCCAGCCTCTGTTTAAAAGCCTCCAAAAAAGGAGCCTCCACCACACTCCGGGGCAGAGAGTTCCACTGCTGAATGGCTCTCATAATCAGGAAGTTCTTCCTAATGTTCAGATGGAATCTCCTTTCTTGTAGTTTGAAGCCATTGTTCCGTGTCCTAGTCTCTGGGGAAGCAGAAAACAAGCCTGCTCCCTCCCCCCCTGTGGCTTCCTCTCACATATTTGTACATGGCTATGATATCTCCTCTCAGCCTTCTCTTCTTCAGGCTAAACATGCCCAGCTCCTTAAGCCACTCCTCATTGGGCTTGTTCTCCAGACCCTTGATCATTTTAGTGGCCCTCCTCTGGACACATTCCAGCTTGTCAATATCTCTCCTGAATTGTGGTGCCCAGAATTGGACACAATATTCCAGGTGTGCTCTAACTAAAGCAGAATAGAGGGGTAGCATTACTTCCCTAGATCTAGACACCAATCTCCTATTGATGCAGGCCAAAATCCCATTGGCTTTTTTTTTGCTGCCACGTGACATTGTTGGCTCATGTTTAACTTGCTGTCCATGAGGACTCCAAGATCTTTTTCACACGTACTGCTCTCGAGCCAGGCATTGTCCCCCATTCTGTATCTTTGCATTTTGTTTTTCCTGCCAAAGTGGAGTATCTTGCATTTGTCACTGTTGAACTTCATTTTGTTAGTTTTGACCCATCTCTCTAGATCGTTTTGAATCCTGCTCCTGTCCTCTGGAGTATTGGCTATCCCTCCCAATTTGGTGTCATCTGCAAACTTGATGATCATGCCTTCTAACCCTTCATCTAAGTCATTAATATATCTACAATATATTAACTAGCTCAGGGATGGACAATTGTGGTTGAGGAATAAACATCAGTCAGCTTCAGATATGGCTAGAAGACACTTTTCTTAGCCCTAATCTATCACCCTGATTCCTAAACTGTATTAGTGTTTTTTTGCACTGATAGACTCAGTAACACCCGTTCTATTTTACTGTAGTATGTTTTATTGATTATCCCATCAGCCATATCAAAACATTTGACAAACATGTTTAATACATGCACTTACAGCATACACTCACAGTACAAGAGTTAAAATAAACAAGCTGTTGTCAAGTGATCATGTTCCAGATCCAATATCTGTATCACCCCTACAGTTTACCCCAATTGACTCCAAATATGCAGTTCTCAGCTGAGTTACTTTATATAGAGAAAGGGCCGTTTTGTATGTTATTTTAGCATTCTGGCCAGCTAATTAAAATGCAGTTTTAATATAAGGATCCCTGTGTGTCTTTTTATAATGTATGGTCCGAGGTATTGGTGTCTTTCTTTCTCACACAAGTTGCAACTAAACAATACATTTGTGATATCTTCTAACGCTGATGCTCCACAGATACAAAATCGTTCATTATATGGAACTTGGTTAAACTTTCTATGTTTGACCATTGTATGCAGCTGTTCAAATCTAGTTCTGGTAAATACCCTCCTGAGGTATTTAGGCATTTCTGGCTTTAGATATTGGGCTTTTTGAAAAGTATATTTAAAACAACTTAGCCATTTCAATGAGCCACCTTTACTGAGGGTAATAATGTCTTTCTGAGCTTCTATATCCAGTATCCATTGTACAGCAATTTTTGGATCTGTGGTAGTTCTTCTAGGAGATTTGAATAAAGAATCGAAAGTCCACAACTCCTAATGTGTTTTGTGAATTGTACTAGATCTGATGTTGATTTTTTGTTTGCTCTAACAGGCACAGTTTTGGTAGTCCATCATTTGCCATGGCATTCAATTTTACCCAGCAGTTGTATGGCCTAATTTTGGATAAGACATCAACTGTATATACACCCAGTTCTGCTCTTACTGCAGCAACTGGGGTCCTTTTGTCCACTCCCAGAAAACTTAACAGGTGTTATGATTAAGATTGCTCTAATAATGGTACCTGGTTTAGGCCCCTACCTTCAGCTCCGTATAAGAGCATAGGGCTCACCTTGAGAAGTGGGTCTAAAAATCCTGATTGGCTATGATTTGTTAATTAATTTATTTATTTATTTATTTACTTACTTTGCTCCTTTGGTGATGTGGGAGCCAGGAAATGGTCTCAGAAAAATGGACTCCTAGGTATGTAAATGAGCAAACATGCTCTATTGGTTCACCGTCCGGAAGTCATCTATGTCTATTATGTCATTTGCCAAATACCATTTTTTTTTACTTCAATTTATTAATAACTAGATTAGGGACCCAGCAGTGTCCGGATTATTAGAACCAGGCATTGTTTGTTTTGGGATGTTTAGATAATATCACTTAAGTTTGGTCCAGATCCATTGTTGGATGGGTTCTGTGCTCTCTAGACAAATTGGGTGAACTACAACTCCCAGATTCTCAGGGCAATCACCCCCAAACCTTGCCAGTATTCACAGTTGGCCATGTTCACAGTTGGCTACTGCCTCAGTTCCTTTCATCCACAGCCATTGCAGCAGCTAAGGAATCTTTCTCTCACTTTTGATTACCGTTTCTGGACTGCATTAATTTATTTGCTTCAAATTTTATTATTTTTATTTAATTTAATTATTGTTATTACCTTTTTTTCACGGTTACAGTATGGTGACTACCGCTTTCTTTCCATAGTGTCCCTGTCATGAGGTAAAAAGCTGCCTGATGTTGGGTGCTC
This sequence comes from Anolis sagrei, assembly GCF_037176765.1. NCBI lineage: Eukaryota > Metazoa > Chordata > Lepidosauria > Squamata > Anolidae > Anolis > Anolis sagrei. The sequence continues at coordinate 57,845,928 of NC_090026.1, forward strand.
TGTGTGCCCGGGGGAGGCCTTGGGGGTATGATTATGCAACCTCTGACCTTTTTTTCACCCCGCCCCCCAGGCATGTAAGAGCTGCAATTTGCACCCTATGGCTTGTTATTTGAGCAGGCGTTTCCCTCCCTCCTCCTGCCGTGTTTCAAAAGAAGTGGTGTCTGGACCAAATTTGTCTCTGTGACAAATTTGGTTCAGGTCTGTAATCAGTTGGGTTTAGTGCTCTCTGGATAAGGGTGAACTACAACTCCCAGATTCTTGGAGCAATCACCCCCAAACCCTGCCAGTATTCACAGTTGGTTTTGTTGAGTCTGTGTGATAAGCTTGGTCCAGATCAGTTATCAGCTTGGTTCAGTTCTCTATGGAAGCGGGTGAACTACAACTCTCTGAAATGAAGGTCAATTCCCCCAGTCCCCGGCAGCTTGTTCAGTTAGTCATGAGACTTCTCTGTGCCAAGTTTGGTCCCACTCCGTTGCCAGTTGGCGTCATAGTTTCTCTGGATGCAGGTGAACAACATAAATCAAGGTCAATGTCCCACAAGTGTCTCCAGTATGTTCTGCTTGTCATTGAGATTCTGTTTGCCACGTTTGGTCCAGGTCCATGATTTGTGGGGGTTGCAGTGGTCGTTTGTACTGAATTGGGTGAAGGTACTGCAGATACCATCATCCATGGTCCATCCTGCAGGATGCATCAGCCAACTGTGGGATGTGTCAGACAGAGTAGATGCACCTAAAATGAGCTACCTGATGGCAAAGAAATAAAAGCTTTTAAAAGCCCAATCATAAATCTCTCTACCTGGACCCGAACTGAAAAGGGAAGAAGAGAAAAATAGAGCTCACAGTGTGAAATACCTGGAGCTTTAAATCTCAGAAATAATAAAACAGATTGGCTGAGGAAGAACCAAAAGTAAGTTCTGTGATGGCAGAGGGAGCCGAGTGGGGAGATAAAATGGACAGAATAATTAAAACATTGCAAGAACTTAAGATAAGTGCTGATTGCTTAAGGAAGAGGAATGATGAAATATAGGAGCAAGTAGAAGTGATTAATTCCCAACTTGGATTAATTAAGTGCAAGGTTGAAGAGTATGAAGGAAAGTTTAAGGAGGAGGCAGAGGAGTCTAGAAAACAATATATATATATATATGATTAATTTAAAAGATGCAAATCAAAAACTCCTAGACAAAATTGTTGACCTCACAGATCATTCCAGACACGCAAATATACGTTTGAGAGAAGGAGAAGGGAGATGATTTCCAAATTAAAGAGACTTTGAAAGAGGATATTGTTACATTGACTCAAATTTCATCAGAACAGATAGAGTGCATTGGGCTTACGGGGGGGGGGGGGGAACCCACAGACATTTTGATTTGATTCACAAGGGAGACTGAGAAGGAAGTTGCCTTTTGGAAGCTAAGAAAAAAAGGACCTGACCTTTGCTGGTTAAAAGGTTTGGGCATTCTTGGATCTATCACCAGAGACATCGAGTAAAAGGGCTGAAAGGAGGGAAATTACGAGAATCCTTGAAAAGAAGGCACAGCACTATACCTGGGCTTTTCCAGCAACTCTGATCATCTTTAAGAACAGTAAACTATAAAAAGCCAGTGCTTCAGTGCTGGTGGTCTTTGCTTCTTCCAGCACGCTGACGTTTGTCTGCTTGTCTTCCCAAGAGATTTGCAGGATTTTCCAGAGGCAGCGCTGATGGAATCGTTCCAGGAGTTGCATGTGATGTCTGTAGACAGTCCATGTCTCACAGGCATAGAGCAGGGTTGGGAGGACAATAGCTTTATAAACAAGCACCTTGGTATCCCTACGGATGTCCCGGTCCTCAAACACTCTCTGCTTCATTCGGAAAAATGCTGCGCTTGCAGAGCTCAGGCGGTGTTGACTTTGGTGGAGAGGTGGCTGCCAAGGTAGCAGAAATGATCAACATTTTCTAATGTTACACCATTAAGCTGTATCACTGGCATTGGAGAGGGGATGGCTGGTGACTGCTGGAAAAGCACCTTGGTTTTTTCAATGTTCAATGACAAGCCGAGCTTCTCGTATGCTTCTGAGAGTGGCTTGTAGATCTTCTTCTGAATGCGCACAAACGACGTTGTCATCAGCATACTGGAGTTCTATAACAGAAGTTGTTGTGACCTTGGTTTTGGCTTTCAGTCTGCTGAGGTTGAATAGCTTGCCATCTGTCCGATAGATGATTTCCACTCCGGTGGGAAGCTTCCCATCAACAAGATGAAGTATCATAGCAATGAAGATGGAGAATAAAGTTGGGGCAATAACACATCCCTGTTTGACACCTGATTCCACCTTAAATGGGTCACTTTGGGAGCCATTGCTGTCCAAGACTGTTGCCATCATGTCATCATGGAGGAGCCGCAGGATGGTCACAAATTTGCTTGGGCACCCGATTTTTTGGAGGATGGTCCAGAGAGTGCTGCGGTTCACTGTGCCGAATGCCTTTGCAAGGTCGATGAATGCCATGTACAGAGGTTGATTTTGTTCTCTGCATTTTTCTTGGAGCTGTCGTGCAGTGAAGATCATGTCCACGGTTCCTCTGGAGGGGCGGAAGCCGTTCTGGGATTCTGGGAGGGTGTCTTCTGAGAGGGGCAGAAGGCGGTTTGCAAGGATGCTTGCGAGGATTTTCCCAGCGGAGGTTAGGAGGGAGATACCTCGATAGTTTCCGCAGTCTGTTCTTTCCCCTTTTTTGAAGAGGGTGATGATGGTGGCATCCTTGAAGTCTGCTGGGATTTTCTCGGTCACCCACACTTTTTCTATGAGCTGGTGGAGTTGGTGTGTCAGCTCGGGTCCTCCCTCTTTAAAGATTTCAGCAGGGATCCCATCCGGTCCGCTGGCTTTGTTATTCTTTTGTTGGCTGATGGCATTGCTGACTTCTTCCAGACTAGGCAGTGCTGCAAGCTCATCCCTGGTTTGTTGTTGTGGGATTTGTGAGAGGACCTCTTCGGCCACATTGGAGCTGCGGTTCAGGAGGATTTGGTAGTGTTCTTTCCAACGTAGTGCAATTGACTTTTGGTCCTTCAGGAGTTTGGTTCCATCTGATGAGCGTAGAGGCTGTATGCCATGGTTTCTTGGTCCATAGATGACCTTGGTGGCTTTGAAGAATCCCTGAGCATCATGAGTATCTGCCAGGTGTTGGATTTCTTCAGCCTTCTTTGTCCACCAGATGTTCTTGAGTTCTCTTGTCCTTCTTTGGACTTATGTTTTTGCACTGGCGTAGATCTTTTTCTTAGCAGCACAGTTGACGTCTCTCTGCCATGTTTGGAAGGCTTTCCTTTTCTTGTCAATTAGCTGTTGGATCTCGATGTCATTTTCGTCAAACCAATCTTGATGTTTCTTGGTTTAATATCCAATAGTTTCTTCGCAGGCTGTGATGATGGAGGTCTTCAGTTTGTTCCAATGTTCCTCAACATTTTCGGGGTGTTCTGTGTGTAGATGGTTCTTGAGTGCTGTTTGGAGATGGGCTCGTCTGGAGGGCTCCTGAAGGGCTTGGGTGTTCATTTTGCGCTTTGTCTTTCTTCCTTGGAGCCTGCGCTTGGGGGCAATCTTGAGAGCCATCGTTGATCGGATTAGCCTGTGGTCAGTCCAGCAGTCGTCAGCACCTGTCATGGCTCTTGTGAGGAGCACCTCACGGCGGTCTCTGGCACGTGTGATTACATAGTCTAAGAGGTGCCAATGCTTTGACCGGGGGTGCTTCCATGATGTCTTGAACTTGTCTTTCTGGCGGAAGAGCGTGTTGGTGATGACAAGGTTGTGTTCCGCACATTTGGTGAGAAGCAGGATGCCGTTTGAGTTGCCGTTTCCAACCCCGTCTTTTCCGATGGTCCCTGGCCACAAGTCAAAGTCTCGCCCGACTCTTGCATTGAAGTCCCCCAGGAGGATGATTTTGTCCTCCTTAGGTATCCCCAATAGGACGGTGTCTAGCTGACAGTAGAATTTCTCCTTGATGTCTTCATCAGCATCTAGTGTTGGTGCATAGGCACTTATGATGGTTGCCTGTTGGTTTTTGGCAAGATCGATTCGGAGAGTCGTTCGTTGATGCCAGTGGGTGCTTCGGTCAGATGTTTCACCAGATCATTCCTGATAGCAAAGCCAACTCCGTGCAGTCTTTGGTCTTCTTCAGGCAGTCCCTTCCAGAAGAAGGTGTAGCCTCCTTTTTCTTCCTTCAGCTGTCCCTCTCCTGCTCTCCGGGTCTCTTGAAGGGCTGCTATGTCGATGTTAAAGCGTCCCAGCTCCCTTGCAATGATGGCAGTTCTGCGTTCAGGACGTTTGCTGTCACTGTTGTCCATCAGTGTTCGTACATTCCATGTACCGGAGTTCATTTTTTTTTTTTTTGGCCGCAGGGTGGTGACCCCACTGGACGCGGCATCCCTGCCATCTCTCAGGGATGAGAGAGGCAGACTATGTTTAGGGCACCTTTTCTAGCCCCCTCCCCATGTGGGGTGAGCAGAGTGGGTCCTCAATAGGGCTGCTCAGTCGTGGATACAGCTGCCGAACTACTCAACTGCCTCGGACCTTGAGGTAGAACGACTGAGTCCGTACCCACCGCCCATGTGCCAGTCTGTGACTAGGGGCTTCCAGATTTCACAGTCCTGTCCCTGTCGCCACTCGCTGATCGCCATGGGACTTTTGTTGGTTTGTTTTTATTTTCTTTGGAAGACGCCTGTGCGTGGGTTTTTTTAATGTGTGGAGGTCAGTGCACAACTGATCAACACACAGTCTTCACAGAGTGAGGTTCCACTGGTGATGTAGTTTAACACAATGACCGTGGCTTCTCAGTCTGTTGCAGCCTTCTTCTGCCTTCGCAGCCGTTGTAACATGTGCCATGTTATCCTCCGCCTGCTCCGCCGTTGAGGTCTTTGGGTCTTCGGACTGTGCTTGGTCTGGGACCTCCCCCGCAGCCACTCCTGGGAGTGCACGACTCCAGTTGTTGTGCCTACAGGTTCATCAGAACACGCAAGCCCCCTCACCACGACAAGGTGACAGTCCATCGAGAGGGTGATCTCAAGGTACGCACTGGTTCATAGGGGAAGAGGCGATGGTGAAGATAAGCAGGACCTTTAGGTGGCTAGGGCATGGACCACCATGACCAGATCAGATTTCACAAGGTACAGATGCAGCTGGCGCACACGTTTTAACTGTGCAAAGGCCCTCCCAGCCACGCCAACACTTGAGCATCAAGTGTCAAAGCGGAGTCCAGAAGGACGCCCAAGCTGCGGACCTGTGTGACCCCATCGAGAACAGGTAGCTGCCCTATGCCCCGATCAGTCTCACGACTGACCTGGAGGACCTCTATCTTGTCAGGACTAAGCTTCAGCTTGTTAGCCCTCATCCAGCCCATCATAGCCGCCAGGCACTGGTCAAGGACCCGAGGGGCTTCCTTGGAATCTGGTGGAAATGAGTAATAGAGATGGCACTGCATAGAGATGGCACTGAACTCCAAACCTCCAGATGATCTCACCCAGTGGTTTCATGTAGATATTGAATAGCATGGGGAAAAGAATGGAACCTTGCAGAACCCCACAGGTCAATGGCCAGGGGTCTGAGCAGGCATTCCCCAGCTTCACTGACTGGGTACGGCCCTCAACAAAGGAATTGAGCCATTGGAGTGCAGTGCCCCCAAGACCCATTCCCGAAAGCTGCTGAGATGTCCAAGAGAACCAACAAGGACACACTCCCCTTTTCTAGCACTCCGCTGAGATCATCCACCAAGGCGACCAAAGCCATCTCGGTACCGTGGCCAGGCCTGAAACCTGACTGAAATGGATCCGGATAATCAGTATTGTCCAAGAACCCCTGGAGCTGAGTAGCAACCACCCGCTCCAGAACCTTGCCCAAGAATGGGAGATTTGAGATTGGTCGGTAGTTGTTCAAAACTGCTGAGTCAAGGGACGCCTTCTTCAGGACTGGTCTCACTATGGCCTATTTCAGGCAAGATGGTACATGTCCTTGACTCAGAGAGGCATTTATAATCCTCTCATACCATTCGGCCAAACCCATACTGGCCGATTTTAAGAGCCAGGAAGGACAAGGATCTAAAGCTGATGTGGTAGCCCTCACTGCTCCAAGAATCTTGTCCACGTCATCAGGCTGGACAAGCTGAAATGAATCCCACAACACCGGACAAACAGATGCCCCGGTCATCTCCTCTGGAACTGCATCCAATCTGGCGTCTAAGTCCGAGCGAATCCGAGCAACTTTATCTGCAAAATGATGAGCGAACTTGCTACATTGGGAGGTCACGTTGTCTGGAGTCTCCCCCCCCCCCCCAGTGGGGTGAAGGAGCTCCCCAACCACCCTGGTCTATTGTTTGCAGGTGCGATGCGGCAGTCAAGAAAGTCTTTTTGGCTGCCTTCAACACTGCGGTATAGACCATAATAGAGGCTCTAGCCATGTTCGATTGGGCCCGCTCCAAGATTTCCACCAGTAACACTCTAGCCTTCGTCTCATTTGCTTCATCAACCTCAACTCCTCGGAGAACCAAGGTGCTGAGTTGACTCTGCGCAATGAGAGAGGGTGTTCGAGGGCAATCGTGTCTACAGCCCTGGTCATCTCAGTGTTATGGAGATCTACCAGGACTTTGACAGGATCGTCAGGCCTTCATGACAGGAAGATCCCCAAGAGACATCAGGAATCCATCCGGATCCATAAGTCTCCTGCAGCGGACCATCTTAATCGGCCCACCACCCCTGCAGAGGTTGGAAGTCACAGAAAGTCTAAAACTGATCAGATAATGGTCAGTCCATGACAATGGAAGAATATTTTGCTCCTCCACACCAACTTCACCTCCATCCACAATACATACCAGGTCCAGAGTGTGTCCCGCTTGATGTGGGGCCCAGTTATAACTTGGGACAGTCCTATGGTTGTCATGGCAACCATGAAGTCCTGAACTGCCCCAGATAGAGTGGTCTCCACATGAATGCTGAAATAACCCAGGACCACCAGGCGCTGGGAGTTCATCACCAGGCCAGAGAGCACTTCTGCTAGCTCTGATAGGGAGACTGCTGTGTTATGGGGTGGGCGGTACACAAGCAGAATCCCAAAACTGTCCCGGTTACCCACTCTCAAGTGAACACATTCAAACCCAGTACATTTCATTTCATTTCATTTATTCAACTTGTATACCGCTACTCCCAATTTGGCTCAGAATGGTTTACAGAAACAGATTAAAACAATACAATTAGCTTTAAAATGACCATAACAATAACAATAGGCAGCGAGAACAGGCATAGCCCGGGTTGTTCATCCATTAAAAGCTTGTCGAAAAAGAAAAGTTTTACAGGCTTTCCGAAAAGCAAGTAGGTCTCGGATGGTTCGAGTTTCAACCGGCAAGGCATTCCATAAATAAGGGGCCACGATCGAGAAGGCTCTATGCCTAGAAGATGACAAATGATAGGTCCGGATGTTAGGGACTGCAAGCAGATTTTGGTCTTCATACCGGAGTAATCTACCGGAGGTTGGTAGGGGGATAAGCGGGCCCTTAGGTATTCTGGCCCCAGACCATATAAGGCCTTAAAGGTTAGTACCAGCACCTTGAAAGTGATCCGGTACTCAATCGGTAGCCAGTGCAGTTGTTGGAGAATTGGGGTAATACGACACCTCGCCGGCACCCCAGCAAGAAGACGAGCTGCCGCATTTTGCACCAACTTCAGTTTCCGGATCACTGACAAAGAAAGGCCAATGTAGAGAGCGTTACAGTAGTCAAGCCTCGAGATGACCGTCGCCTGGATCACCATAGCCAGGTCGTTCCTAGATAGGAAGGGAGCCAGTTGCCTAGCCTGATGTAGATGGAAAAACGCAGATCTGCTCACAGCGGAGATCTGGGCCTCCATTGTGAGCAGCGGGTCCAATAAGACACCAAGACTTTTTACAGAAGATGACGGACGTAGTGTCACGCCATCCAGGGTAGGCAGCTGGATCTCCCTCCCATCCAGACGGCCCATCTTCGCTGGATTCACCCTCAACCTGCTGGCATGCAACCATCCAGTAACGGCCTCAAGGCACTGATGGAAATTTTTGAGTACGGAGTCTGGCCGGCCCTCCCTCTTCAAAATGAGCTGAGTATCATCAGCGTACTGGTGGCACTCAAGCCCAAAGCTTCACACCAGTCGGGCAAGTGATCGCATATAGATGTTAAATAACAGAGGAGAGAGAATGGCTCCCTGTGGGACCCCGCATACTAGCGGAGACCTCTCGGAAACCATCCCCCCCCCCTCACCACACGCTGTCCCTGATTCTGGAGGAAGCAGGACACCAACTTAAGGGGTATCCCCCTAACCCCAGTTATGGCTAGGCGGTGAGTTATTTATTTATCGTGTCATCAGCAACTATACCATTGTGTTACAATTCCAACAGAACAAAACAAACAAACAAAAACAAACAAAACCACAGATTTTGCAAACTTGGTCGTTGGTTAAATGTCCTTTGACCAGTATCTGGCCACTTGGAGTGCCTCTGGTGTTGCCACAAGAAGGTCCTCCATTGTGCATGTGGCAGGGCTCAGGGTGCATTGCAGCAGGTGGTCAGTGGTTTGTTCTTCTCCACACTCGCATGCCATTTCTTAAGATTGGCTCTGCATCCTGTGCTGCCAGAACGCAGTCTGTTCAGCGCCTTCCAAGTCACCCAGACTTCTGAGTGCCCAGGGGGGAGTCTCTCATCTGGTATCACCCATGGATTGAGGTGCTGGGTTTGGGCCTGCCACTTTTGGACTCTCGCTTGCTGGGGTGCTCCAGCGAGTGTCTCTGTAGATCTAAGAAAACTATGTCTTGATTTAAGTCGTTGATGTGCATGAGAGGGACATGAGAGAAGCCTCCTCGCAGGATTGCAAGACATCCGGGCATCCCCTGGGCAACGTCTTCGTAGACGGCCGATTCTCTCGATCCAGAAGCAACCAGACGACTTGCAGCAGGCGGTGAGTTAATAGATTGTGATCAACCGTATCAAATGCTGCTGTGAGGTCCAATAACACAAGCAGCGCTGATCCGCCTTGATCCATCTGGCAGCGAAGCTGATCTGTGATGGCAACTAGCACAGTCTCCGTCCCGTGCCCACTACGGAAACCGGACTGGAAGGGATCGAGTCCGGCTGTGTCATTTATGAACTGCTGCAGCTGTTCCGCTGCTGCCCTCTCAACCACCTCGACTAGAAACGGAAAGTTCGAGGTTGGCCGGTAGCTAGAGGGAACCGAACAATCTAAGTCTGGTTTCTTCAGCAGCGGTAAAACCATAGCCTCTTTTAAACCCTCTGGAAAAACTCCTTGCTCAAGGGAGCTATTTATTATATTCAACAGAGGTTCACGTAATCCCTCCAGGCAAGATTTTACTAGCCAGGAGGGACACAGATCGAGGGAGCAGGTGGTCGGCCTAGCTGCAGTCATGATCCTATCGACAGCCTCTGCATCCAGCGGGGTAAACCGGTCGAAGATGGATCCAGCGAGTGGCCACGGAGTCTCAAGTTCACTTACTGTATCAATCGTGGCAGGGAGATCCTGGCAGAGAATCGAGATCTTGTCTACGAAATAGCTCTGAGAAACCTCAGCAGAAGATGCCAGATTTACCCCTCCCAGTTCATCCAACCAAGTCTCAGTAATTCATGTGAGATCTGCTTTCTCATCCAGAATCAAGTCTTGGATTACAGCTGTTTTACCTTTAACAGATCTGGCATTTAGTAGCAGAACTTTGGCCCAGAGGGTCTGTCATGGAGGCTATCCTGCTCATTTTTCTTCAGGGTCATAAGAGTTCTTATGTGCTTCTCCCTGAATTGCCTCGTCTCCTCCTCTCAAATAACCCAGTGGTAGCCTCCCCGGACTCCCCAACCGCCTGCCCCCCATGAGTAGGTGAAGAACGAACAGGAACTGAGGGGATTAGTCATAGGGGAACCGAGAAGAAGATTTGAAGTGGGCCCCAGCAGGGAGGGGGTTTGGAGCAGGGAAAATAGGGAATCATCTAGTGAACTGGGGGGTGGGACTAAATAAGGGTAGAGTCTGGATATCGTCAATGCTGTGCACAAACTCATACTGGCGATTCGGCAAATTTCAGCTAAAGGAATAGCTAAAGGAGAAATCATGGGGATTTCTCGTGAACGTGTTTGTTTCATTATCCATGAACAATTAAACACGAAGAAGCTCTCTACAAAGTGGGTTCCCAAATGTTTGACATCAGTTCAGAAAAGCATGTGAGTGAAAACATCCTGGTCCATTTGTCAGCATTTCTGGACTGATAAGAGCTTCCTGGATTGACTGGTCATTATGGATGAGACCTGGATTTATTTGTATGATGCTGAAACCAAGGAGAAGTCAAAAGAGTGGGGGCACCATGGTTCTCCTCGTCCAAAGAAGTTCAGGGTGCAAAAATCAGCCACTAAGGTGATGGTGCCTGTGTTCTGGGATAAGGAGGGCATGCTGCTAGTGGACTACCTTCAAAATGGTTCCACCATCAATGCAAGGTATTACATTGAACTTTTGGATCAATTGAAGGCAGCTCTGAAGGCCAAAAGGTGCAGCAATCTGTCCAAAGGAATCTTGTTCCTTCAAGACAATACCTCCACTCACACTACACAAGCGACCTTGGCAAAACTGGTGATGCTAGGCTTCCAGCTGATTGACCACCCAACGTATTCACCGGGTCTAGCTCCTTCTGACCATCATGTGTTTCCAGACTGAAGAAACACCTCAAGGGTACCAAATTTCACACCATTTCTGATGCCATGGCTGCTACGGGTGACTGGTTTGAGGCACAAGCAAAATCCTTCTTTTGGCCAGGCTTACAGAACTCGGAATATCGATGTAAGAAGTGTGTTAATATCAGTGGAGAGTATGTGGAATAAATGTAGTTTCATCTTCCTATCTCGTTCCTGATTATGAACAAAGATGGGTGTTTAATCACATGATATGGCAATATGATCAAGTGCAAGAATAGAATCATAGCGTTGGAAGAGACCTCGTGGGCCATCCAGTCCAACCCCCTGCCAAGAACAGGAAAATCACATTCAAAGCACTCCCAACAGATGGCCATCCAGAAATACTGGAGAATGATTGAAAGAGAAATCAATAAAATGTTAGATCTACAAATAGTAATAGTTAATAGAAATCAGGCATGTAGCCGGGGGGGCTTGGGGGGCTCCAGCCCCCCCCCCCAATTCTCATGGTGGTTCACGAAAAGGCCTTATTGGTGCATTATTTAAACTGTTATGTTTATTCATATTATGATCTGATCACCATACTCAATATATCCCATATGCATGGGGGTATTGGGGTAATGATACAAAAGGTTTGCTAGGGTAGACCCTCTTTCACTCAGACTCACCCCCCCCCCCCCCGAAACAAACTCAGCCCCCCTCCCTCTCCCCAATCGAAATCCTGGCTACGGGCCTGATAGAAATGTATTACATGCAAGGATAACAGGAGTGAAGAATATACAAAAAGAAAAATTGGTTGACAAATTAATAGCGTGTGTACAGATTGTTTTAGTGAGGGGTTGGAAAGATAAAACAAAATGGACTCTGACGAATTGGTATAAGTATATAATCAATACGTTAAATGTGGAAATAACAAAATGCAAATGGAACAATATAGAAAAAATTGAAAAGGTTACAATAATTACGAGGATGTGGGAATCAGTTAGTAATGATTTAGAGAATGTGCTAAGATGTAGGTAGAGTGGATGAATTAAGACTGAGATTGATATTTCAAATGTAACTTTTGTACTTTGGTGTATAAATTGCATGTACAAGGAGGGAAGGGTGAGAGTGGGATAAAATAATTTATAGATAGATAGATAGATAGATAGATAGATAGATAGATATTAAAATGTCGCCCAAAGTCTCCAGTATGTTCTCTTGGTCATGGGGAGTCTTTGTTTTATCAAGGCCCATCATTCGTGTGGTTCACAGTGGTCTGTGAAAGTTGTAGCTGAATCAGGTGAAGGTAGTGCAAATCATCAATGGTCCATCCTCCCACAAACGGCACCAGGATATAAAGTGGGTCATGGGGGCTCTGTGTACCAAGTTTGTTCCAGTTCTGTCATTCGTGGGCATAGCAGTGGTCTGTGGAAGGTGGATTAGGTGAAGGTTCTGCAAATCCCATAATCTATGGTCTGTCGTACCCCAGATTTCACCAGGTCTTATGTGCCAAGTTTGGTCCAGGCCCGTCATTCATGGGGTTGTCACTAATCTCTGGAAGTGAGTGAAGGTACTGCAAATCCCATTATTTGAAGCCCATTCTCCCCCAAATTGCACCTGGATGGACAGTGGGCCATGGAGTTTCTGTATGTCAAGTTTGGTCCAGTTCCATCATTTGCGGGCATCACAGTGGTCTGTGGGAAGCAAATCGGGTGAAGATACTGCAAATCCCATCATCCATGGTCCACCCTCTTCCAAACCATATCAGGACATAACGTTGGCCATGGAGGTTATGTGTGCCAAGTTTGGTCCAGATCCATCATTCATGGTGGTCACCAAGTGGGAACCAATCAGAAAGCTGCTGCATACACATATATCCACCCACATGCATACATTCGTACAAACATACAAATACTGAAATATAGATAGATATAGAAGATATACATATCGATTAGGGAATTGTTATGACAATAAGAATTAAATCTTCTCAACAGCCTACGTAGCCCAACTTGCAAATCTATATAAATAAAAATGTAATGTTCGTTTGTGGTATTAACTCGAAAACCACTGGACGAACAAACATCAAATTTGGCCACAATACACCAACCAAACCAATGTATGTCCTTCACTCAGAAAGACCAAAAAAATTAACCGGAAAAAACTTAAAACCCCCCAAAACTAAGAATATGTACCAGAGCATGTGCAAATGTCCCCTCCCTCCCCCACGCACGAAGGAAAAACAATGCACCAACTATCCATTGCAAGCTGGCAATCCCTGCTGGCATCGAGCGAGGCTTAGCCATGAGTTCATGCTGCGTCTCAGACACACACAGTAGAACGGATGCAGTTTGGCCCCACTTTTAACTCAATGCGATGGGGTCCTGGGAGCTGTACTTTCATGTGGCCTTGCTGAAGCCATCTCTGTCAAGGAGGACTAGTGCCCTGCCAAACTAAGGATCCCAGGATCCCACAGCATCGAGCTGCACTTGTGGGCTTACCCTCGTCCGCCACGCATGGGCCCTCCTTACCTCCCTCCCAGTCTCTGTCTTCTGTTGGCCCCACCAAACAGGGATCCCTCCTCTCCCCCCCCCCCCCCCAGTGAGGCGGGCGAGTGGCTGCTCCTTTCGGGCACCATTCGTCAGACTTCGCCTTCTTTTGCCTGAAGGGAGCTTTGCAGCCCTCAGCCGCAAGGGTGGGAGGCATTTTTCGGGGTGGGCTTTGCTCACCCAGCACTGGCCTCTTCTTTCTGTCGCAGGGTGCCTTTCATGTGACCCCGCCTGCATACCTAACCGACAAACAGGTGGGAAGGCACCCTGCAGCCATGGCAGAAAGAAGGGGCGGCACTGGGTGAGCGAGGCCTGCCTCAAAAAGCGCGTCCCGCCCGCCCCACGCCCAACCCAGCAAGGGAGTGAAGAAAGGAGAGAAAGAAAGAGGGTGGGAAAGAAAGCAAGAAAGAGAGAAGGAAGGATGAAAGCAAAGAGCAAAGGAAGGAAGGAAAGAAAGAGGTAGAGAAGGAAGAAAGGAGAGAAAGAAGAAAAAGAAAAGAAAAAGGGGAAAGGAGGAAGGAAAGAGAGAATGAAAGGAAAAAAGGAAGGAATGAAAGAAAGAGGGAGAGAAGGAAGGAAGAAGTGAGAGAAAGAGGGAGGGAAGGTTGGCCACAGCAATGCGTGGCGGGTATAGCTAGTATGACAATAAAATCATGTCATCTGCATATAACAAGATGTTAAGGTGTGTTTAAAGCACCTTAGGCATATGTACCTCTGGATCCTTCAACAGATCAGGTAAATCATTTACATGTAAGCTAAATAACAATGGTGCCAATATACATCCTTGTCTGACCCTTTCAGGTAGGTGTTTGTGTAAAGTGCTTTAATCAATGCCAGCAGTCTGGGTTCCATATTGAGATCAGTTAATTTCCTCCATAACATTTCTCTATTTACAGTATCTATAGAGGCAGCATACAGTTGTTTCCATCTGGTGACATATTTCACAATTATATGATTTAGAACAAAGCAATTGTCAATGGTTGATCTATTCTGCCTGAAGCCAGACTGTTCTTCAATGAGGATACATATTTCTTTTTCTCAGCACTCAGCTCTTTTCAGGAGATATCTGGCATATATTTTGGCCACAATATCAATTAAACAAATTGGCCTATTAGTACCAGGATCCCTTTTGTTCCCTTTTTTTGTATTATTGTTCTTTTTTCTTTAAATAAGAATTTTTAAATAAATTTGCAAGACCACCACATGTGTATATATGAGCCTACTTTCTGCTATTTCTATTCAAATCAGTTTTGTCTAACTGGGGTTAAATACCACCTCCAAACTATTTTATAATATTTTCCTTAATTCTTATAGACATATTTTGAAGATACAAATATTCCATAGCTTTTACATTCTTGAATATTTAAAGTTTGTCCTAAGTCTTGTTCCCATAGTTCTCTAATATGATCTTGTTTCTGTTCTTCTAGTAATAATTTATACATTCCACTTACTGTACCTTTTATTATTTCATTTTCTTCTTTACTCTCTCTTTGGATTATCATTCCCTCAAATTTCATATAAATCTCTTCCCCCGTTGTATTTCTTTCTTATGTCTATTGATCATTTGTTCAATTGTAAACACTCATACTAGGCACTCTTCCTTCCTGCTAATAGATCTTTGTTTCTATGTTTGTCATCTTTAAATTCCAGTCTCTAGTTTTCATTATCCCTCTTTTTTTTAACTCTTCCTCTAATTCTTTTTTTAAAATATTATTGGGAAATTTTCTAACATTAATACTTGTGTTAAAGGAGAAATCCCTGGCATCAGTTTTATTTTGTATTCTTTCCATATGTTATTTATGTGTATGTGTATAAGCCTGTTAATGCAGGGACCCACCAGTTCTGATGTTTTTTAAATAGCTTAGAAGGTAGATAATTTTTCCCTGGAGCTTTATTCTTCAAGTTGTTTATAATGCATCTGATTTCATATTCTGTTACTGATGGCCAGAGGGGTAGGGTTTCTATAGATAAAACTTTACCTGGAGACTGTGTCTCTGATCCATTGTACTGATTGCTTGATCTGTCTTATGCCTGGTTCAGTCTGTTACAACAGTCCTGATACTTAATTTTTCTGTCTCACAGATGGGCAGCTGGGGCTAAGATGATATACATTGTTTTCCGGAAAAGAGCACAGGTGTCCACCTATATTCAGTCTTGGTACCCAGTGAAAACACTGTCTCTACTGACCCCTCTACAGGTACTCTTGGTACCTGGTCCAGGTTTTGGTATCTAGCAGTTTGTGAATTGACATTCATGTTTCTTAGCACCTACATTTTGAATGTAGTCTAAATTGTTGGTGTTCTTGTCATCATTGAGCTCATAGTGACTCATCAAAGAGAAACCCAAAAGATTTTGGTTCACTGAGGATGAGAAGAAAAGGAAAGTGTTGGACAGACATTGAATGTTTTCCAAAAAAAATAGCTTCATTGTGACGAGATTTATTAACAAAACTATAGCTGTAATTTAAAGCATTATATGTAAATAACATGTATATGTATGGAATCCATGATACTGAGATCATTTTGGAGAGTGAGAAACAAGAATAATACTGTTGTGGCAGTGTACTATACATTGCCTAACCAGCTGCAAAATATGGTAACACTGCCATTTAATCCAAGTTTGAACTGGATTATGTGAGTCAGATAATCTGCCAGATAATCCAGTCCAAAGCAAATAATCTGGATTTTATATGGCACTGTAGAAGGGGCCTAAGTCAGAAGCCATAGTAGCAACAGGAGATTCCAGTGATCTTGCTATCTGCTGGATGTTCAACTGCAAAGAGTGGATTCTTCAATAATTCTTGCTGACAATTTTTTTTAAAATACTTTTTATTAAATACATTTTCTCTCTAATTATACATAAAAACAGGATAAGGGTATAAGGTGATATTGGGCTGAATGTATACACAGACATTTTATACGGGGGGGGGGGGGGTCAATAGTCAAAACAAGAAAAAAAAGGGTGCAGGAAGGGGGGGAGGGGAGGGGAATTCACGTCAACTTCCAATCTTCTTCTCCACATATCCACTGCCGGTCTGTTCCATTTTACCTTTAATATGTCTTCCCTTTCCACTTATATTGTGATCTTGATGTTTCCTTTCTCCTCTTTTCTTTCCTTTCTATACTGCTTTCATGTGTCATACTCTTCCTTTCTTTTTATTAGTTTTTTTTTTGTCTATTTTCTTCGGTGAAGTAGTCATCCACTATTTTCCAGTTTGTCTTTATGATCGGTCTTCCATAAGATTCTTTTAAGGCAAACGTTAATTTATCCGCATCTTTAATTTCTTGAAGCCGTTCTTCTTTCGTTGCGAGTTCACTTTGTTTCCATTTTTTTGCTATTACCATTCTAGCGGCAGTAGAGAGGTATGTAAATAAAATGTCCTTGTTTCGGTCCCTTTCAACTTCTTCATCTGCTAGTCCCAACAGAAAAGTACTCTGGTTTCAGCTGGATCTTTATTCTCAATATTTTCTCGCATGTCTCTTATACCCCATCTTCCAAAAGGTTTTCACTTTGGGGCATGTCCACCAGGCGTGAAAGAATGTTCCGACCTGCATATCGCATTTCCAGCATTTGTTCTGGGTATTTTCTGTACATTACGCTTAGTGTTTGAGGGGTCATGTACCATCTAAAGAACATCTTAATCAAGTTCTCCTTTAAATCTGTCGAGTAGGTGTATTTGATCTTTTTACTCCACAGCTTCTCCCATTCATTCAGTTTTATCGCTCTTCCAATATTCGATGCCCATTTGATCATGCATTCTTTAACTAGCTCTGTCTCCGTTGTCCAGTCCAGCAGCTTGTTATAAATCTTGGTTATAATTTTTTTCCTTTCAATATGATTCTATCTTGAAAGTCGTCTTTTTCCATGAAACCTATTTCTCTATCTTTCTTGTAGTATTTCTTAAGTTGTATGAATTGGAACCATGAGACTGTGTTAAATTTTTGGGCCATTTCTTCCCTTTTTTTCATTTGTAGCGAACCCTCTTTTTTGATTAAGATGTCTTTATAGGTGGGCCACTTTGACCATCCTAATAGTCTTCTTTGTCCCGCCTCAAGGGGGGAAATCCACAAAGGAGTATTTGGGTAAAGTTTAGCCTTATATCTGGCCCATATTTTCATTAGTGCAGATCTAATGAAGTGGTAGTTTAAAAAATGTTCCCTTTTAATTTGGTCATACCAGAGATACGCGTGCCAACCAATTCTCAGGTCAAAGCCCTCTAGTTCCAATATTCTTTCCTTTCTTAATAAGATCCAATCTTTTATCCAGCTTAGACCACACGCTGCGTAATAAAGTTTTTAGATCTAGTAGGCCTAACCCTCCTCAGTCCTTCTTGTCCGTCAGGTATCTAAACTTTATTCTCGGTTTTTTCCCTTTCCAGATACATTTTAATATTTCTTTGTTCCAGTCATTAAATAATCTGTTGTTTCTGATTATCGGTACATTTTGGAAAAGGTATAGAAGCTTTGGCAAAATGTTCATATTAATAGTGGCAATTCTTCCTGATAACGATAAATTTAAGTTATTCCAATTTTTAGGTCTTTCTTTATCTCAGCCCATTTTGTCTCATAGTTGTTTTTTTAACAATTGATTTTTTTTGCTGTTAATTGAACTCCTAGGTATTTTATTTTTGTGGAAATTTGTAACCCGGTACTTTCTTTTAACTTTTCTTGATTTTTCTTGATTATATTCTTAGTATCATTGTCTTTTTCCTGTTTATTTTAAAACCTGCAAGATTCCCAAACTCTTCTATTTTTCCTAGCCAGTTTATGATATTTTCTCTTGGATTTTATGATATTTTTTCTCTTGGATCTTCCCCCTTTTGTTTCAATTCCCTTTCTGCTTTTTCTATTTCTTTGTTTAATTTTTGGGCTTCCTGTCCCATGGCTTTATTTTTGACTGCCTTTTGTTGGATGAGATTACCTCTCATAACAGCTTTGCAGGTGTCCCAAAGAGTTTCAATCCTAATATCTTGAGTGTTATTAATCTTGAAGAATTCTTGGATTAGTTTGATTTTTTTTGTTATGTCTTCCTCTGTTTTGAGAAGATTATCATCCGATCTCCATCTTTTCTGTGATGGTTTTTGGTTTATTGTCACTTCAATGGCTCCATGATCCGATAACTCTCTTGGTAGTATTCTGATTTTTGAGATTTTTGGGGTTATTGTTTTTGAAGTCCAAACCATGTCTATCCTAGACCAGCCTTTGTGTCTGTCTGAGAAAAAGGTGTAATCTCTCTCATCCCCATTGTGTATGCGCCACGCATCATCTAAGTCAAACTCCTGTTTTAATTTTAAAAAATTATTTGGAAGTGTAGTCATATCTTCTTTTTTGTTCTTTTTGTTAGTTTTGGTCTTATCTAGTTTACTATTGATGACTCCATTAAAGTCATCTAGAATAATTAAATTGTCAAAGTTTACTTCCTGGAGTTCCCTTTTCAAAGTTGTTTTGGGGCTGTTAGGGGCATAGATGTTACAAATTAGTATTTTTTGGTCCTCCTGATCCATAAGTATCCCCACCATTCTTCCATCTAGTTTTGTCACTAATGTCTCCGCATAAATCACCACCCCTCGTTTTTTTTTCTGGTGCAGAGGAATAGTAGTCTTTCCCTAGGTTTTTGTGTGATAGATGAGCTACTTGCTTTTGTGAGATATGGGTTTCCTGTAAAGCCACTAAATCATAATTACCTTTTACAATGTGGTTGAAAACTTTCCCTTTTTTTGAGGGGGAATTAAGGCAATTCACATTTAATGAAAAACACTTTGTCTTATCAGATTACTCATTATTTAAGTCTATTGGTCTGTCTTCTTCCTCTTCGTGTTTGCTGGACATGCTCATAGTCTGTCTTAAGGATCTCATCTTGTCTTCCAGAGAATCGAGGCATCTTTTTTTCTGTTTTCTTCCTGAGCGGTGGTCTTCAGGTGGGAACAACTTAAAGTCTTTTTGTAGGTTTTTAAAGAAGGTTGGGGCTTTTTCTTCATTGGTTAGCCAATGTTTTTGTTCTTTGTAAGTCACCATTATTCCTTCTAGTTTCTCCCAGCGGAAACAGATTTGTAGTTTTTTGAGTTCCTCTGTTAGAAAGTAGTATTTTTTCCTTTTATTCAGCATAGTTTAGGGAAATTCTTTCATTACGATGACTCCATCATCCTTGTAGTAAAGTGGGGATGTACTGTTTTGTTTTTAGATCTCATCTCGAGTTCTCTTTCTTACGAAATGAACAATTGTATCTCTTGGTACTTTGTTTTTTTAGAGAAATTTGTTGTTACTCTGTAGATTCTATCTAGATCTTGTTCTAGTTCTGCTTGTTCTTTTTTAAGAAGGGGCTTTAAGAGATTTACTATGAGATTTGGCGAATATCTTCTTTTGGTTCTTCTAGGATGTTTCTAAACCTAATTCTAGATTTTTTAGTTCCAAATTTTCTTGTGTTTCCTCTAACCTGAGATTTTTTTTCTTCTACTTTTTGTATCTTCTTGTTCATTTTCTTATGTGCTTACAAGTAATTATTATAATTACAAGTAATTATGTCCTGTCCATTTTTATTTCTTTCATCTCACTGTGGATTTGTTTTAATTCTTCCTTGAGAAATTTTTGCTGTTCTTCTTGATTTTGTACTATCTTATTGAAGTCTTTTTGTAGATAGTTTTGCTTTTCGGAGAGTTTTTGTATTTCTTTTAGTAATTCTTTTAGGATAGACTCTTCTGTACCAGAAGGTCTTCTATTTGCCCCTTTTTGGTCTTTGGTGTCTTTATCATATCTTTATCACCATTTATTTTGGGTGTTGCCATAATAATCTTTATTCGATTGATTTTTCCCCTATTTTTCCTATCTCAATATGATAATCTCCTTTTTTTGTTTTCTAATAAAATTTCTTTCTCTTTTTTTGTTCAATTGTTTATTGTTAATTGTATATATATATACTATTTTATGCTTTATTTATTTATTGTTATTATTATTCTTTAATTTTATATATATATATTCTTTTTATAAATATGTATTATGATTATTTATTTTGTTATTATTGTTGTTATTATTTTCCTATATATATATATATATATATTATATATATATATATATATATATTATTTTTATTATTTTTGTATATATATTTTTGTGTTTTTATTATTTATTTATTTATATTTTTATTATTGTTATTTATATGTATGTATATATTATTTTTATTATTTATTTATAAATTATTTTATTTTATTTTGTTTTTTTATATTATTTATTATTATGTTATTATTTATTATTATTTTTAATTTATTCTTATTGGTTTATTTATTTATTGATATTTTTATTTTTATATTTTTAAGTTACTTTAATATTTGACTCTTTAATTATATATTTTATTACTCTTTCCCCCTCTCCTTAGGTTCTGATCTATTTGTCTCTTGGTCTGTCCTTACACTAAGAGCAGCTTTGAGTATCCCGAATCTTCTCTAATTCTATAACTGTATGTTGGTCCTGAAATACTCTCTTTTCTTGTTTAATTGTACTGCTGGTCCCTTATCTGTGTTTATCTTATGTCTATGTTGTGTCTTTTAATTCCTATTGTCATGAGAACTCCCTAATTATCAACAAATCAAAGTCAAAAATAATGGTATTTGGCAAATGATCCAATAGACATAGATGGCTTCTGGATGGTGAACAAATAGAGCAAGTTTGCACTTTTACATACCTAGGTGTTGTTTTTTCCGAGACTGGTTCTTGTCTCCCACATCATCAAGGGAACTCAGCCAGAGTGAGAGCACGGGCAAACCAACTGCTAAAATTAACAAACCATAGCCAACCAGGTTCCTTAGACCCGCTTCTTAAAGCATATAAGGCCAAGTTTACCCCCATGCTCCTGTATGGAGTGGAAGTCTGGGGCCTAAACCAGGTATCATTATTAGAGCAATCTCAAGCACAGCACCTCCATAACTTTCTAGGAGTGGATAAAAGGACCCCAGCTGCAGCTGTGAGAGCAGAAATAGGGCATATAAATATTGGATAAAACTAAATGCAATGGCAAATGATAGGCTACCAAAATTGTGCCTGTTAGAGCAGACCAAAAACCAACATCAGTCCTCTTGGCTAGTGCAACTGACAAAATACATCAGGAGTTGTGGACTTCCAATTCTATACCCAAATCTCCTAAAAGAATTAGATCCAAAAATAGTGGCACAACGAATACAGGATATAGAGGCTCAGAAAGATATTGCCACCCTTAGTAAAGCTGGCTCACTGAAAGTCACTTCAAACATACTTTTCAAACAGCCGAATACCTAAAGACAGAAATGCCTAAACATCTAAATGATTCAAACAGACAGATACAATGGTTAAACATGGAAGGTTTAACCAAGTTCCATATAATGAACGTTTCTGTATCTGTGGGGCAACAGAAGTAGAGATTTCTCTCTCTATCTGGAGAGAGAAATCAATACCTCAGACCATTCATCATACAGAAGACTCACTGGGATCCCCATATCAAAACTACATTCTTAATGGCTGGCCAGAATGCTAAAATAACACACCAAACAGCCCTTTTCCTTCATAAAGCAACGCAGCTGAGAACTGCGTATCTGGAGGCGATTGGGGTAAACTGTAGGGGTGACGCAGATACCTGAAGTGCCTTGTAATCGCTGGTCTATTTTAACCTTCGTTTTAACCTTCGTTTTTAATTTTTGTGGTGTGAAATTTTACCTTGGCATTTTAATGATGATATTTTTAATTGTCTTTTAACTTAATCAAGTTTGAATGTATGTTAGTTGGCTATTATGGGAGTCTTAGGATAGTGATTATTGTCTATTTGTGCACATTTCTGTTTTTGTTTTTAATGTTGATACGGTCAATGGACTAATCAATAAACTTTGCATATTGCATATTGATATCCAATATGAAACTTAATTGTATGATAGTGTTCTAGTGGAATTCTCAGAAGTTGAAAGAAGATTGTAGATTATAAAGAGGAGCAGGTTGTTTACCTGTAACCATAGTTCTTTGGGTGCTCATATTATTCACCAATTTTCCTGGCATCGTCATCATCATCATTATTATCATTATTATTATTATTATTACCCCACTTTATCTCCCCAAAGAGAACTCAAAACGGCTTGACATAAATGCAAGTGTGATCTGTTCTCTTCGTTAGTTTTTTGGCCACTGGAACAACCCTGGGATGTTGTTAGAGAGATACCCACCTATGAACATGTACATTGTGGTGGAGTTTTTTTCTGCTCTAGAACAATTCAAGAAAGGTGCTGGGCAAGCAAAAATCTATGTGAATGAACATCTGATTTATAAAGCCCTATGTGGCTCAGTTCCAGGCTTTGTGGCAAACCATATATCTCTGTATGAGCCAGTCAGGCTTTGAGATCATGACGAGAGATCCTTCTCTCAGTCCCAAGAAGACCTTCTTGGTACCTTCCCCTAGTTTCTTGAACTCCCTTCACGGAAATCAGAATGCCCCCCTCTCTTTTATCCTTCTGACAGTAAGCTAAAACGTTTTTGATTCAAGCAAACACAACTTTTTTTAAAAGAACATGTCAGGGTATCTTGCATTATTTTATTTAATTATATTTAAAGTTATTTATTTAGTTATTGTGTTTGAATTGAATTACTTTAATAATTATAAAAAATTAAATTCCATTATAATACTCATGTTTTTAGTTGTGTTGTTTTTAAAGTGTGAGATGCTTTTGTTCTCAGCCCTGAGAACAGCAACAACATATTATTACTTAAAGATCTAGAGTTCTGCATAAACAAACAGTCCTGTTTTCTTTGATTCAGTAAATATGGGCAGGTGCTTGGCAGAGATAATGCATGCACAAACTGATGAGAAAGAAAAGCTGGAATTAAGATAAGAAGGGGGGGGGACTGGTGTTTGGCTCCATCTTCTGTGTTCAGATACAGCTGTGACCAATCTTATTCTCAATTTTAAGACTCAATTGTGATTTCCACAACGTAAGCAATTACTTATCTATGCTCAGAACTTTTTAAAAATTATAATCATAGCAAAGTAATTCATAGTGAACTTAAGAAAGGAACTTGCAATGGAAATTATTGGTAAGTGATGTTGGAAACCATTAATGGAGGAATACTTTACTATTGAATATGCTGTATTGGGAAGACAGTTTACTTAATAAAAAACGGTAGTAGTTTGAGTGATAGACAAGGACTTTAAAAGACTGTGGTTTAAATACCCAGCAAGCCTGAGCAAGTCTAAGAGGAAGACAATGACAAACTTCAATAAATCCTGCCAATAAAATCCTATAATTAGATCCCCATAAATTGGACTATTTTGAAGGCACATAATAGCAACTACAAAGCAAGAAGAGATAAGATTCTGTCTCTGAAGGTATCTGATAGGATTCTGCTCTTTCTTTTCTGCATAGGGGACTGAGACATACACTTCTCTTTAGGGTAATTGTTGACAATTACATTATTGAAATCTAATGAGATTTTGCAATTGTGCCTTGAGTATTTCACTCTTGAGAAATTCCCATCCATCTGTAACTCTCTTATCTTTTAGTATCTGTGTCCACGGAATGCTGCTCAGCGTTTCCTTCATTTTTTGGAAATCGGCTCTTCTAAAGTCCAAAATGCGGGTTTGATTTGTCTTAGTTTCGACCTTCCTTTGTAACTCAAATTGCAGGAGCACAAGGTCACTTGCCCCTAAGGATCCGACCACTTCAACCGCATCGATCAGGTCCTCCGCATTTGTTAGGATGAGATCAAGAGTAGCCAACTCCCTTGTTGCCTCTTCTACCTTCTGGACCATGAAATTGTCTGCAAGGCAAGCGAGGAATTTGTTGGACCTTGTACTCTTGGCCGAGTTTGTTTTCCAGAAAATATCGGGATAGTTGAAATTGCCCATGTCTACTACATCTCTTCTCTGTGACTCTTTGGTCAACTGTTGGCAGAAGACTTCCTCTAGTTCTTCCTCCTGGCTTGGAGGTCTGTAGTAGAGGCCTACAACGAGATCTTTTTGAGTCCCAGTTTCCTTGATTCTTATCTAGATGCTTTCAAGCTGGTTTCTCGGATTGCTGTCTTGCATCTCTTCTGCAGCATAAGAGTTTTTGACATATAAGGCTACTCTGCCTCCTCTTCCCTTTGTTCGGTTTCTGTGAAAGAAGTTATAGCCCTCGATGTCTACATTCCAGCGATAGGAGGCAGCCCACCAGGTTTCAGTGATGCCTATGATATCATATTTGTGGTGTTGTGCTAAAAGTTGGAGTTGTTTATTTCCCATGCTCTGTGCATTGGTGTAAAGACATGTGAGCCCCTGAGATCTTTCCCTGAGCTGTTTAATTGGGATTATAGTTCTTTTGGTATTTTTTTCCCTTTACTTCTCTCTTTCCTTCCTCCCTCCCCCTTTTCTTTTCTTTTCCTTCTTTCTCTCCTTTCTTCCTTCTCTCCCTCTTTCTTTCCTTCCTTCCTTTGCTCTTTGCTTCCATCCCTCCTTCTCTCTTTCCTGCTTTCGTTCCCGTCCTGTTTCTTTCTCTCCTTTCTTCCTTCTCTCCCTCTTTCTTTCCTTCCTTCCTTTGCTCTTTGCTTCCATCCCTCCTTCTCTCTTTCCTGCTTTCTTTCCCGTCCTCTTTCTTTCTCTCCTTTCTTCTCTCCCTCTTTCCTTCCTTTCCTTCTCTACCACTTGCCTGGGTACTGGCAGGAAGGGAGCATGGCAGCCAGGCGCGTAGCAGGTGGGAGGTGATTTTTGAGACAGGCCTCGCTCAACCAGCGCCACCCCTTCTTTTTCTTCCATGGCTTCAGGGTGCCTTCCTGCCTGTTTGCCAGTTGGGCATGCAGGAAGGGTCACATGAAAGGCTCCCTGTGGCTGTGGCAGGAAGAAATAGATGGATATATATGATTCACACACACACAGATATAGTATCATAGATTTGAAAGGGACCCCTAAAGAAAGACAATTATATGTTGCATGTTCCAGAGTATGCAAACCAGACAATCTCCACATGAACAGTGCTGGGTGAGCAAGGCCAACCTCAAAAAATGCCTCCCACCCCTGCCGGGCCCAGCAAGGCTGAGGGCTGCAAAGTTCCTTTCCCATCGGTGTCCTTCACTCAAAAAAACCAAAAAATTTAACTTAAAACCCCCTAAAACCATAGAAGTCTGACAAAAGGCACCCGCATGGAGCAGCCACCCAAATGCCTCACCAAGGAAAAAGAAGGAGGAGGGGTACCTATTTGGTGGGGCCAACAGAGACTGGGAGGGAGGTAAGGAGGGCCCATGCTAGGCCCCAGCATGGCGGAGGAGGGCAGGCCCAAAAGCACGGCCCGCTACTGTGGGATCCTGGGATCCTTAGTTTGGCGGGCACCAGTCCTCCTTGGCTGAGATGGCTTTAGCAAGGCAGCATGAAAGTACAGCTCCCAGGACCCCATCGCATTGAGTTAAAAGTGGGGCCAAATTGCATCTGTTCTAATGTGTGTGCCTGACCCACAGCCTGAACCCATGGCTAAGCCTTACTCGGTGTCAGCAGGGATTGCCAGTTTGCAACTGATTTTTCTTCGCCTCGGGGGGGGGGGGTCATTCGCGCATATGCTGTTATGTATTGTTTGTTTTAGGGGGTTTAAAGTTAATTTTTTTGTTTTTTTGAGTGAAAGACATAGATTGCTTTGGTTGGAGTCTTGTGTCCAAATTTGGTGTCAATTTTCCCAGCGGTTTTTGAGTTCTGTTAATCCCACAAATGAACATTACATTTTTATTTATATAGATGTTTGCTATTGCTTTCCTCGAAGACAGAGAGTTTTTCTTGGCCAGTTACTTGGTGGTTTTCTATGGTGGAATAGTAATTTGAACCTGAGTTTCTCAGAGTCCCAATCCCAAATTCAAACTCCTATACCACACTGGTTCTTTAGGAGTGTGGTCCAAGTCTAAAATGAATGGCAGGTTATGCAGTGCTGTTAGCAGTTTCAGTATTCTTCATTCCATTGTTACTGCTAACATCTGATGTTAATGGTATGAAAAGAATACATTTTGTAGCAATAGACAGCCTCTTGCACTTAAATCAAACCTATACTGTGTAATATAGCAATTAGAATCACACTGATTGTCTGATATCAACATATGTACAGTGCATGATTTAAAGAATGGATGGTTACCTCTCTTCACTTTTCTTTTATTCTCAGAAAACTGCTGCAGATGGCAAGAGGCAAGAAATCATTGTGTTGGATTCCAAGCGGAGTAATGCCATCAATATTGGGCTGACAGTATTACCCCCTCCAAGGACAATCAAGACTGCCATTTTAAACTTTGATGAATATGCCTTAAATAAAGAAGGAATAGAGGTACTGGGGTGGGAGGAACAATACAGAGCTGTTATCAGTATTTATCAAGGTATAGGATCCTATATATTCATCTTGCTATCATTAAAAGTTCTACAAAATAGTCAGTTTTTAAAAAAATGCAGCCTTCTCTTACCTGTCTGACAAACCACAACTGCAAGTGTTCCCATATTCTACACACCTATTAAAGATGCAGAAGCTGCTCTTTCATGCTGACTTTTTTCTTTTCCAGATAATGCTTTGTTTTCTAAAGGTGATAGTACCATTGGTGCAAGCCACTTTAGGTCAGGGTAGGAGTCTCTTGTGGTTTCTAATCTATTTAAAGGTCGGCATTTCACAAAGTTAAACTACTGGTACCAAGTTTGGATTAAATGCTAAATTGTATGATGCATTTTCTTGTACAAAATTATTGTTGTACATCTATTTTGTGTTTGTTCATTGTATATACAGTAGACTTCCATTTGACCGGCACTCAGGAATTGTTAGGTGCCAGATAAACGTAGTTTCTATTTCTATTAAAATTAGTCCTAACTAATACTATATGTCATACCATACAATACCATAAATTCTGTACTGACTTGATATAAATATTGACATATAGTAATTCAAAGCAAATAAAAACCAATGCAAACTTAAAGTAACACAATTTTGCTATATCATAAAAACAGCTTAAATTTTTTAAAGTATCATTTTTTTTTCATTTTTGCCAGTTGCTTCAAAGTTCCAGTTGTTTGAGTTTTATTATCTGAGAATCTCCTGTATAGTGGAGCAATTGTGCAAGAAGGGAATGAATTCTAAGTACCTAACATAATTTAATAAAAATGAGAAGCTGGTTTAGTTAGATACACTTAATTTTCTCTATATTTGTGCAAAGCAGTTGTGAGGTCTGTGTTTTTGCTTTATTCTAGGTTTATATTCTAACATGGCCATGCAGTAAATCTCAGGGTAGAGTTTGTATGAAAAGACCATTTTGTGGTACAGATACCAGTTGAACAAGTATGGGATATGCATGCAGAAGCCTCTTTCCTCTAGCTAGACTATGGTACAGTCAAATCTAAAGAGACAAGAGTTTATAAAATTGTTGCATTTGTGAAAAGAGATGACAGCTTTCTTCCATCACTGAACTTATGCCTAGATTCCTAATTATAATCTTTTTTTAAAATAGTCTTTATTGAAAGTTTTCATTAAAATACAAACTTTATAAAATCAAAAATACTAAAAGTTTCAAAATTCTTGTGGGGAAAGTAAGTCTAAAAACATTTTTAGTACACTGAACCTCTATATTCAGATTGTGATTATTCTTCCTAGAAAATTCTCACAATGATTCCCACTGAAGAGGAGAAACAGAAAATTCAGGAAGCTCAGTTAGCCAACCCTGATACCCCACTGGGCACTGCTGAGCAGTTCCTTCTTACTCTTTCTTCCATCACTGAACTTACTCCTAGACTTCAACTCTGGGCATTCAAAATGGATTATGATCTTGTGGAAAAGGTAAATGGAATTATTTTAATTATATCTGTTTGATCTCCAGTATAATGAACATGTCATTTACTTTGAGATAACCATCTGAATAGGCATTGAGAGTTAGAAACTTCCTTCCTCCAAACAGAAGGATTATGCTTTCTTCCTCAATGCCTTAGAGATTAAAACTTGTGACAGTGGGTTCAAACTACAGGTAAGAAGATTCCAATTGATCATTAGGAAGAACTGACCTTAAGAGCTCTTCAACAGTGGAATTCACTGCCTCAGAATGTAGTGAGAATTCCCGCTTTGGAGACTTTTAAATAGAGGAGGGATGGCCATCTGTCAGGGGTGTTTTGATTGTGCTTTGCCTGCGTGGCAGGGGGTTGAACTGGATGGCCCATGTCTCTTCCATCATATTTGAAATCCAAAACACCTGGAAGACCAGAGTTGGAATCACACTCATATACTGTAGATCAGGCATCCTCAAACTGCGGCCCTCCAGCTGTTTGACCTCCCAGAAGCCCTTGCCAGCTTGTTCAAAGGTCAGGAATTCTGAGAGTTGAAGGCCCAAACATCTGGAGGGCCACAGTTGGAGGATGCCTGCTGTAGATTAACCGTCTTTAGAATCCCATATTGAGCATAGAGGAATGGAAACACTGGAAAACCAAAGTTTGCTAAACACTAATATTGGTCGACTGTCTCAAAAATCTCATCTGGAGATGGATGGCTCTCTGTTGGGAGGGCTTGACTTGTGCCTTCCAGCCTAGCAGAATGGGGCTGGGCTGGATAGCCTCTTTAGGGAGAGGGATTGATATTGGATTAGAAGAAGAGGCGGAGAAGGCCAAAAGTGCAAGTTGCTGCAAGGTTGTTAGAGGTAAAAGATGGGAGGCGGTGGAGGAAGAAGAAAAGAGAGCTTGTGGGGGATGAAAAGGAAGAGAGAAGATCTGAAGCAAAATGTGTGTGTGCAGGAAGAAAGGGGGGGATCCTCTGCCCACCAATGACACGAGGCTTCTCTCCCCCCTTTCCTTCCTTCTAGCCATGAGCTTTTTTCCCTCCTCGATCTGGAAATAAGGCTGGGTTGAAGATAACCCTCCAAAGCAGTAGAGCAAGGCTCTGCGTGCACCAAGAATACAGAGAGACAATACAGAGAAGGGGAGCCATCGTGTTTCCTTTTTCCCTCCTCCCTCCCTTCTTTTTTTCTCCCCCACCCCTCTTTCTCTTTTGCTTGACCCCCCCTTCCCTCCCTTTACTTTGGAAATCGTCCTTGACTTCTTTCCTTGACTGTCTCTTGCCCTTATCTCTCAAAGTCTAGCAGAACGGCGAAGGCCTTGGCTGAGCTGTGTCATGAATGACTTTTCAATAACTTTGAAGCATAGGGTCTTTTTATTGCAATTTCCAGTAATCAGATTACATAAAAACATTTATACAACGAATGACATTAGACATACAGGCATATAGATTCTGTGCAACTACATTGGATTCACAATTACATTGGTTAACAAACAAAAAAGGGGGAATTACGTTTTCACTCAACATTCACACACATGTACACACATTCATCCTCAGGATTCAAATATTACCATATCATTTTCACCCTTCTTGGAGAAAGCACCTGCAGCCTGCCAAATGCATAGTTCCAAAACTTCCATAACGCCATGAGTCTTTTGATGTAGTCTGCTGATAGACTTCTAATGATAGACTTCTTCCATCCTGGCTCCATCTCAGTTTCCTGGCCAGATGTTGATCTTCTTGATCAGTGTTGATCTTATGTTGACTTAATTCTTAACATTGTACACATTTCTGTTATAACTGTCCCATTCTTATCAGAATTGTCCTTTTCAAGTCTTATTACCAACTTCCAACCACAGTTCAGCAAGCAGGTAGTCATTGCAGGCTTTAATATTTTACTGGTGCTTCCAAAATTATTAGCTCCATCCATACATTCATCTTCCATTCCTCCATTCATTCCCATACATCATATAAAATCCACATTTATCAAATCTGCAATGATATTTTCGTGACAGCTGTCTATGTTGGCTAAGTTCCAGCCATCTGTCTATGTGCTCATTATCTATCTGCTCATTTGTTTCTCCAAATGTCAAGTTGTTTTCAAACCCCAAATTTTGGAAACTCAGGGAGTAAACTATCATCCCTATACCCTGTATTCTCATGGGAAACTACACTTTGAACCGGTGTCCCTATATCATTATCTGCATTAATATCACTGATGAAACCATCTCCATCTTGATCGTCAGTGACATAATTCCCCACATCAGAAGCACCTTGATCCTGAAACACAAACACAGGCTGAACTCCAACACTATCCCCCCAAGCCTTCCCCCCCCCCTTGGCCCTTCCCAAGACTGGGGCTTAGACTGGTAAGCCCGAGTGCTCCTCTGGCCCAAACCCAGTCCAGTCCACCAGATATTGTAGTCTCCGACTATGATATCGGGAATCCAAAATGTCCTCAACTTCAAACTCTTCCTCCCCATCCCACAGTACTGGAGGAGGTGGCGGTCCCCTACCTGCATCTGGGCGTGCCCCATTTATTGGACACAGCAAACACCGATGAAACACAGGATGAATACGCATTCCCCTGGGAAGTTGCAACTTGAATGTCACTGGGTTGACTTGAGCCACCACACGATAAGGTCCCACAAACCACTCATCTAACTTCTGGCAAGGTCTCTGGAGTGGGAGATGTTTAGTGGACAACCAGACCCAGTCGCCCACTCAAATCTCCAGCCCCTCTTGCTGGTGTTGATTAGCGACACGTTTGTAATCCAATTTGGTTTGCTCCAACTGAGCCTTGAGGACTTCCTGTAGAGCTGTCAGCTCCTGTAGCCAATCTTCAGCTGCGGGCACATTCCCCGACTCCACCACCGCCATGTAGAAGCGAGGATGAAACCCATAGTTTGCAAATAAAGGAGCTTATTTGGTGGAACTCTGCGTTGAATTGTTGAAGGACAACTCTGCCAGGGAGAGCAGGGATGACCAGTTGTCCTGTTAGTAGTTCACATAACAATGTAGATATTGCTCCAACGTAGCATTAGTCTTCTTCGTCTGGCCATCCGTCTGAGGATGATGAGCGGTAGACATCTGAGCTTCAATGCCCAACAAACGTTGAATGGCTTTCCAAAATTGAGAAGTGAATTGAGCTCCATGGTCAGTGACAATACTCTTCGGCAATCCGTGTAAGCAAAAGACATGATGCAGAAACAAATCCATGGTTTCTTTGGCAGTAGGCAAGGAATGAAGTGAGCCATCTTCATGAACAAGTCCACTATCACTAACACAGTTGTAAATTCATTGGACTCAGGCAAGTCGGTAATGAAATCCACCAAGATGATCTCCCACGGCCAGATCAGTGTGAGCATCGGTTGCAGCGAACCTGCCGGTTTGCCCACTTGATGCTTTGCCCGTTGACACATGGAACAAGTAGCTACATATTTCTCCACATCCCTCTGGATCTTAGGCCACCAGAAGTCTCTCAGTATCAGCTGCATGGTTTTGAACAGTCCGAAATGTCCTGCCGGACGGGTGTCTTAACACAACTTGAGGATTTCTTCTCTCTTCGGTCCCAAAGATACACATACTTGTGAGCGGTGGCATAAGTGGTCCTCTTTAACATTAAAAGGTAACTGCACTCCTGTGACGGAGCGTAAAATTACTGCCACCAATTCTGTTGAGGAAGCCGGGCAATGATCAGTATCAGCTTAAGAGTTGGTTTATAAAGGGATTATTAGTTACAGAAGGATTTATTTATTTGATAGTGTAGCGTTTAATGTCCCTGGTTTGGTTTTACTTCTTATGCAGGCTGTTTGGCTTAGAAGTAAAGGTAACAGAGGCAAGGCTTGTAAAAAGAACAGTAACAAGTTTTGTTAGAATACGGCAAAGCCGTACTTCCAAGGCCCATCCCGGAGAGGCCTCTCAGAAGGATACCATGATCGATGGTATCAAAAGCCGCTGAAATGTCCAAGAAAACCAACAGGGTCACACTCCCCCTGTCCGGCTCCCTACAGAAATCATCCACCAAGGCGACCAAAGCCGTCTCGGTGCCATGGCCAGGTCTGAAGCCACACTGTGACTGATCCAGGTAGTTGATGTCATCCAGGAAGCCCTGGAGCTGAGTAGCAACCACCCGCTCCAACACCTTGCCCAGAAAAGGGAGGTTTGAGATTGGTCTATAGTTATTGAAGGGAAGTCTTTTTCGGGAGTGGTCTGACCACAGCCTGTTTTAAGCCTGATGGAAAAATTCCTTGCTCCAACGATGTATTAATTATTAACATAAACCAATCAATCAGACTATCCTTGGCCAATTTAATTAGTCAAGATGGGCAAGGGTTCAGAGCTGATGTAGTAGCTCCTACTGCCCCAAGGGCCACTTCTACGTCCTCAGGACGAACAAGCCAGAAGGAATCCCACAAAACTGTACAAGCAGATGCCTCGGTCACCTCTCTTGGAACTGCGATCAAACTGGAGTCCAGCTCAAGACGTATCTGAGCAACTTTGACTGCAAAATCGCAGCACCGAGTTTTCGGGTCGTCGAAGGTCTCCTCCACCTCGGGAGGGTGAAGAAGTTCCCCAACAACCTGAAACAACTCAGAAAATCTATTAAATGCGGACGCTATAGGGCAGTCGTGAAGGTCTCCCTGGCTACCTGTATAGAATCATAGAATCATAGAATCAAAGAGTTGGAAGAGACCTCATGGGCCATCCAGTCCAACCCCCTGCCAAGAAGCAGGAATATTGCATTCAAATCACCCCTGACAAATGGCCATCCAGCCTCTGCTTAAAAGCTTCCAATGAAGGAGCCTCCACCACACTCCGGGGCAGAGAGTTCCACTGCTGAATGGCTTTCGCAGTCAGAAAGTTCTTTCTAATGTTCAGATGGAATCTCCTCTCTTGTAGTTTGAAGCCATTGTTCCGCGTCCTAGTCTCCAAGGAAGCAGAAAACAAGCTTGCTCCCTCCTCCCCTGTGGCTTCCTCTCACATATTTGTACATGGCTATCATATCTCCTCTCAGCCTTCTCTTCTTCAGGCTAAACATGCCCAGTTTCCTAAGCCGCTCCTCATAGGGCTTGTTCTCCAGACCCTTGATCATTTTAGTCGCCCTCCTCTGGACACATTCCAGCTTGTCAATATCTCTCTTGAATTGTGGTGCCCAGAATTGGACACAATATTCCAGATGTGGTCTAACCAAAGCAGAATAGAGGGGTAGCATTACTTCCTTAGATCTAGACACTATGCTCCTATTGATGCAGGCCAAAATCCCATTGGCTTTCTTTGCCGCCACATCACATTATTGGCTCATGTTCAACTTGTTGTCCACGAGGACTCCAATATCTTTTTCACACGTACTGCTCTCGAGCCAGGCGTCACCCATTCTGTATCTTTGCATTTCATTTTTTCTGCCAAAGTGGAGTATCTTACATTTGTCACTGTTGAACTTCATTTTGTTAGTTTTGGCCCATCTCTCTAATCTGTCAAGATCGTTTTGAATCCTGCTCCTGTCCTCTGGAGTATTGGCTATCCCTCCCAATTTGGTGTCGTCTGCAAACTTGATGATCATGCCTTCTAGCCCTTCATCTAAGTCATTAATAAAGACGTTGAACAGGACCGGGCCCAGGACGGAACCCTGCGGCACTCCACTTGTCACTTCTTTCCAAGATGAAGAGGAAGCATTAGTGAGCACTCTCTGTGTTCGTCCACTTAACCAATTACAGATCCACCTCACCGTAGTTTTGCCTAGCCCACATTGGACTAGTTTCCTTGCCAGAAGGTCATGGGGGACCTTGTCGAAGGCCTTACTGAAATCCAGGTACGCTACATCCACGGCATTCCCCGCATCTACCCAGCTTGTAGCTCTATCGAAGAAAGAGATCAGATTAGTCTGGCATGACTTGTTTTTGATAAATCCATGTTGACTATTAGCGATGACTGCATTTGTTTCTAAGTGTTTGCAGACCGCTTCCTTAACAATCTTTTCCAGAATCTTGCCCGGTATCGACGTGAGGCTGACCGGACAGTAGTTGTTTGGGTCATCCTTTTTTCCCTTCTTGAAGATTGGGACCACATTGGCCCTCCTCCAATCTGCTGGAACTTCTCCCGTTCTCCAAGAACTCTCAAAGATGGTTGCCAATGGTTCCGAAATGACTTCCGCTAGTTCCTTCAATACTCTGAGGTGTAGTTGATCTGGCCCTGGGGACTTGAATTCATTAAGAGCGGCCAGGTGTTCCTGGATGACTTCTTTCCCAATTTGGGGTTGGATGTCCTCCAATCCCTCATCCACTCCATCTTGCTGAGGTTGAAGACTCTCTTTTTGTGAGAAGACCGAGGCAAAGAAGGCATTAAGTAGTTCTGCCTTTTCCCTATCCCCTGTCAGCATTGCCCCATCTTCTCCTCGAAGAGGTCCTATCGCCTCCTTGTTTTTCCTTTTTCTACTGACATAAGAATAGAAGCCCTTTTTATTGTTTTTAATGTCCCTGGCAAGTCTGAGCTCGTTTTTTGCTTTAGCCTTGCGGACCTTTTCCCTACAGGTGTTGGCTATTTGTTTGAATTCTTCTTTGGTGATTTCTCCCTTTTTCCACTTCTTGTGCATGTCTCTTTTGTGTCTTAGCACAGTTAGAAGTTCTTTGGACATCCATTCTGGCTTCTTTGCACTTGTCCTATTTTTTCTCTTTGTTGGCACGGTTTGCAATTGTGCCTTGAGTATTTCACTCTTGAGAAATTCCCATCCATCCGTAACTCCCTTGTCTTTTAGTATCTGTGTCCACGGAATGCTGCTCAGCGTTTCCTTCATTTTTTGGAAATCAGCTCTCCTAAAGTCCAAAATGTGGGTTTGACTTGTCTTAGTTTCGGCCTTCCTTTGTACCTCAAATTGCAGGAGCACATGGTCACTTGCCCCTAAGGATCCTACCACTTCGACCGCATCGATCAGGTCCTCCGCATTTGTTAGGATGAGATCAAGAGTAGCCAATCCCCTTGTTGCCTCTTCTACCTTCTGGACCATGAAATTGTCTGCAAGGCAAGCGAGGAATTTGTTGGACCTTGTACTCTTGGCCGAGTTTGTTTTCCAGCAAATATCGGGATAGTTGAAATCTCCCATGACTACTACATCTCTTTTCTGTGCCTGTTTGGTCAACTGTTGGCAGAAGACTTCATCAAGTTCTTCCTCCTGGCTTGGAGGTCTGTAGTAGATGCCTACAACGAGATCTTTTTGAGTCCCAGTTCCCTTGATTCTTATCCAGATGATTTCAAGCTGGTTTCCCAGATTGTTGTCTTGAATCTCTTCTGCAGCATAAGAGTTTTTGACATATAAGGCTACTCCGCCTCCTCTCCCCTTTGTTCGGTTTCTGTGAAAGAGGTTATACCCCTCGATATCTACATTCCAGCGATAGGAGTCATCCCACCAGGTTTCAGTGATCCCTATGATATCATATTTGTGGTGTTGTGCTAGAAGTTGGAGTTCGTCTTGTTTATTTCCCATGCTCTGTGCATTAGTGTAAAGACATGTGAACCCCTGAGACCTCCCCCTGAGCTGTTTAATTGGGATTATTGTGCTTATAGCTGCGGAATAGGCCCTAAGTGAGGCTGTAGCCTGTGCTTGATTAGGTACATCCTGTGATTTCCTCCATTTGCACTCTAGCCTCCTTCTCGTGCGTTTCATCACAGCCAGTGAACCAAGGAGACGGTGTGTCTCTACGCAACGATAGAGGGCATTCGGGAGCGATCAAGTCTATCACTCTGGCCATCTTACTATTATAGCAATCGACCAGTGTCAACATGATCGCCAGCCTCCATAGCAGGAAGAGCCCCAAGATTCCTCAGGAATCCTTCCAAATCCATCAGTCTCCTGGGGCGAATCATCTTAGTTGATCCTCCACCCCTGCGAAGGTTTGTGGTCGCAGTACGTCTAATGCTGATCAGGTGATGGTCAGACCATGACAATGGAAAGATGTTTTGCTCTTCCACTCTGACCATTGCGCCGTCCGCCACAAAAACCAAGTCAAGTGTGTGTCCAGCCTGATGGACACATATGACTTGTGATAGCCCCATGGTCGTCATGGCGACCATGAAGTCCTGAGCTGCCCCTGTTAAGGAGGTCTCAGCATGGATGTTGAAGTCTCCCAGCACAATCAGGTGCTGGGTAACCAAGGCCGAATTGGAGACCACATCTGTTAGCTCAGGCAGGGAAACTGCTGAGTCGCGGGGTGGGCGGTACACCAGCAGAATCCCCAAGCTATCACGGTTTCCCACCCTCAGGTGAACACACTCAAACCTGGGGATTGCGGAACAGCACATCTAATCACGGCAATGGACTGCCAAAAAACTACTGTGACCCCACCTCCCCGTCCCCCGGACCTGGCCTGCTGGTGCACCCCAAAACCAGGTAGGCACAACTGGGAGAGATCCCCCCCCCCCAGCTTGTCCAACCAAGCCTCAGTGATGCAAGCCAGGTCCTCCCTCTCATCCAGGATCCTGAATGGCGGTGGTCTTACCATTGACGGACCTGGCGTTTAAGAGCAGGACCTTAAATCCGGGGGAACTGCCATGGAGTCTACCACATCCTAACTTCTCCAAGGTCGCAAGAACTCTGTTGCGCTTCTCCCTGGTATGTTTGTGACCATCAAGTCTCCGCCCCCACACAACCTGGATGGCGCCCAACTCCTCTGGAACCCCTCCCTCTCCCTGGGAATTGGATTCCGTTGCTAGTCAGCTCTCTATAACAGGGGGGCTTGAACGTGGGTTACTCTGAGGATCATGAGCAGATGTTTCCAATGTCGTGAGGGAAAGGGAATCATCGAGTGAACTGAGGGGGCTAAAGAGAGGGAGTGTTCTTGGGCAGGAGAGTGTGGCCGATTGGATAGGGGCAACTGATATGGATGGAGTTTCGAACTGATACAGTCCGGATTGGGGGTCCTATCTGGGGAGCCAATTGTGGATTTATCATTGGAACCAGATGGTGCATGGTGAGATGGTTCCAGTGTTTCAACAAGGGGGTCCACAAACACCTTCCTGATGGTAATGCCCCACTTTTTTAAGCGTGATCAACTCGCTAGTAGCTCACTAGGCCATGAGTTGTCTTCAGGTGTGATTAAAGGACAGGTAGAGCGATCATACGATTGATAGTCTCTACGTAACCATGTTATGGCCTTCACTCTGACATCTGATGGTCTCTTTGATAATAGTTCTGCCAGAGATTTACGGACCACCCTCTTTGAGGTCCATCTACCTCTATTGATCAGCTATTTCCACCGCAAAATTGTCCGTTCTCAAAAGCTGTTGTTCTTGGCCACGATCTGTGGTGGAATCGGCAATAGAGTCTGATGTTAAATTAGCAATTGTCCACAAAATGTCTGCAATTGTCTCCTGCCGCTCAGGACCATCCTGATTCCTATAAATATCGAAAAGCCCTCCCGTTCCCACAATCCTCTCACGTTCTATCCTTTCCTCCTTCTCAGTGTCCAGTGGCCCTCTTTCTCCTATTAAGCATGAGTCCTCAATCAAGTCTGGAAGTAAGGGATTGTCTGCCCTTGGGGGGTCATATTGCACAGGAGTTTTGATGATAAGGGCAATTCCTTTGAAGAGGTGATCAATTTTCTCACTCAAGGTCTCCAGTTGGTGAGAAAGAAGAGTGAACGATTTCCCCAAGAGGTCACACAAATGGGGCAATACATTCTTCCTATGAGATTCTGTTCTATCCATTCCTTATCCTTCCTATGGTAACCACCCAATAACTTTCTATTACAACGGTACACTTCTTATTCCTTCCCTCCCTTCTCCAACTTCTACCGTTAACCATCACATGCACTAGCTTCTCCACTCATCCATCACAGCCAAAATAATCCATCTCCAAGCCTTCCTACCTACACACACATTCTACAACTTTCCAACACCTACAATTATCTTCACAAACAGTCAATCGCACAGTCTCTCTTGGTCCACTTCACACAACTCACCTCTTGTCCTATGCTATTAAATGAATATGTATCCCATTTTCCTATATCTCTCTATATCACCCATTCCAGCAATTATTCCATGACACAACACACAACACAGAGCAGTATCACACACAACAAAAAATAAAATAAAATACTAAATAAAATAAAATATAAAATAAAACAAAATAAAATAAAATCAAGATGACAAAGGAGCAGCAACAGCAGCAAGATCGTAGGGGAGGGTTCCTTTTCCTCCCCCCTTAGCAGCGATGGTAAATCCTCAAAGATCGATGAATTCTCTCTCTCTCCCCTCCGCCTCCAGTTCAGCAGCTGGGGGATTTCTCCAGCAATCAATTGCTCCACAGGCTAACTCCAACGGCAACAGCAGCGTTGGGGCCTAGCAGCCTCAGCGGAGAGGCCCAGTTCGAAGACACAGCAAGGCTGCAGCCAGCTGCAGCCGCAGCAGCGATTATTTATTTATTTATTTATTTATTTGGGGTTCTTTTACCCCGCCCTTCTCACCCCGAAGGGGACCCAGGGCGGCTTACACAGTAAAGGCACAATTAGGTGCCAGCATCACAACAATCATCTGAACTTACAGTAAAATTCACAATTTCTAACATCTTCATGCATTATTCCAATAAAAATCAATGAAAACAATACAAACCTAAATTCCTCCCTTACGTTGTCAGTGTTTGCTGTCTCATAGATCCGTTTTTAATACCATTTCATCCATCCTGCTGATCTTTAATTGCCTGGTTGCCCAAAGGCCTGGTCCCATAACCAAGTTTTCACCCTCCTCCTGAAGGAGAGGAGGGATGGTGATGCTCTGATTTCCCCGGGGAGTGAGTTCCACAGGTGAGGGGCCACCACTGAGAAAGCCCTGCTCCTCGTCCCCACCAGCCTCACTTGTGAGAGTGGTGGGCTCGAGAGCAGGACCTCCCCAGATGATCTCAAGCTCCGAGGTGGGACGTAGCGGGAGATACGTTCGGACAGATACAGTGGACCGGAACCGTACAGGGTTTTATAGGTCAAGACCAGCACCTTGAATTGTGCTCGGAACTGAACCGGCAGCCAGTGGAGCTGGCATAGCAGGGGGGTGGTATGCTCCCTGTATGTCGCCCCGGTGAGCAATCTGGCTGCCGCTCGCTGGACTAGTTGAAGTTTCCGAACAGTCTTCAAGGGCAACCCCACGTAGAGAGCGTTGCAGTAGTCTATTCGGGATGTAACAAGAGCGTGGACCACCGTGGCCAGATCAGACTTCCCAAGGTACGGGCGCAACTGGTGCACAAGTTTTAATTGCGCAAAAGCTCTCCCGGCCACCGCCGAGACCTGGGGTTCCAGGCTCAGCGGTGAATCCAGGATCACTCCCAAGCTGCGAACCTGCGACTTCAGGGGGAGTGTAACCCCATCCAGTACAGGCGATGGAGAGGCCAGTTGCGGCTCGCCCTTTGGTGGACCGCCCCAGACCCGATCACCCTCTACTCAGCGCCCGAGAAAGACGTGGTGACGCGGCGGTGGGGAGCGGCAGCAGCAATGGCGATGGAAGGCCTGCTGCAGCCCACTCCTCCGCAACAAGCCGGGCCGGAACTTACTTCAAACCGCCCGAGTAGCGTGGCAATGAGGCGGCAAGCAGCGGCTGCAGCAACGGAGATGGGCGGCCTGCTCTGTCCCGCTCTTCCGCAGACAGCCGGGCCCTCCAGTTATCGCTCGGGACGGCACGGCAACAGCGGCAGGCAAATTGCCAATGGTGGCAGCGGCAATGGTAGGGCCGCCGCTGGCCGCTCCTCCGAAAAGCAACAGCCTGGGCTCTCTCTAGCTGCCGCCTAGATCAGCGCAACAACAAAGGCGGGCCCATCTGCACTCCGATTATCACCCGAGAAGGCGCGGCAATGAAACAGACGATCACAATGGCGGCAGCGGTGATGGGCAGCGGTGATGGCAAGCCTGCTGCGGCCCGCTCTTCCCAGAAGTGACAGGCCAGCCCGATCTCACTCCTGTCGCCACCCAGTATGGAGCGGCAACAGAGCGGGGGTAGCGGGGGTAGCAGCGGTAGCAACGGCCAGCTGCAAGTTTGTAAGGCCAGTTGCAAGTTGGATTCTCAGGCCGCAACTCCTTCTGCGCTTCAGATCGGCTCAACGACAGAGGTAGGCCCAGATTTCAAAGTGGCCGAAAATGTCCTTATCAGCCCCGCAAACGCTGCGTTCCGTGGGAGCCCTGGATGAAAAACGGGCTCAAGTTAGTCTCGGTAATTTAGAGATTCCTGGGGGGAGGATTCCGATGGATGGGAAAAATTTCCTCCCAGAGCTGTGTGGCTTGATGTTACAGCTCCACCATCTTGAAAAATAAATAAATAAATAAATAAATATAGGTCTTACCACTCCTTTGGGAAAGCTGGAATTTCTCCTTGTTCTAAGGAGGCATTGACCACCACTTTCACCCATTCTTGTCAGTCCCCCTCTGGCCTGTTTGACCAGCCAGGAAAGTCAAGGATCTAGAATACATTTATATACAGTTTTCTCCCCCTAAGGGAATGATGTAGTATCTTTAAAATGTGAACAATATCGCAAGGGGTATACTGTCTGTAACAACTGCTACTCAAACATATTATTATTATTATTATTATTATTATTATTATTATTATTATTAAACTTCATTTGTACCCCGCTAGCATCTCCCGAAGGACTCGATGCGGTTTACAAAGGCCAAGGCATCAACACAACAACAGCAAACAATAACAATACAATACAAAGCAAATTAAAAACATAAGCAATAACAAAACATTACACCATTACACAATAAAAACCAGGGGCCGGACCAATGATTGGTACAGGTTAAAAAAGTGCCGGGTTGACAGGTGGTATGTCGGAATTCTGGGTAAGTGCAATGTGAAGAGAGTCTTAAACATAAACAAAATGAATGGATTAGGGTTTAAAGGAATTCTAGTTTACTACTGAGGGTGGGAGTAATAGCAGTACTTGGAATTCAAGTACTGATAAAGGAAAGATGTCCCAATTTCAAATTGCTGGAGTATAGCTGGTAATCTTTGGGGGAATTCAAATTATTAAATTGATGTGGAAGAATTGATACAATATTTTCATCTTGTATTTTCTTGTATTTTTTATCAATGTCAGGAGGTTGCAGAACCACTTTTGGACTTAAAGGAAGGAATGGACCAGCTGGAAAATAATAAAACCTTGGGATTTATCCTTTCTACTTTACTAGCCATTGGAAATTTTCTCAATGGAACCAATGTAAGATTTACCTCCATGATTATTGTGATTATGTTTTTCTATTGTTGCTGCCACAAGATAAGAGAAATCACAGGAAGAAGAAACACAAAGAAAAGAAAAAGTATATCATTTTCCTTTTCCTTCCCATCTCCAGGCTCTTGTCCCTGCAACAGCTTTCAGATTAGCCTTGGGTAGGAAATTTAATCCTGGATAATTCCTTGTTGGTATTTTAAGACATTTATTTCTACACAGATATGTAGCTGAAACCTATTTCTTTTAGTCGGTGCTACTCAGTGTAATAGGAAAACAAGCATCTGCCATGATAATACTGTTTCATGCTTCTATTTAGATTTATTAAATATTTTAAAACTGCCTGGCATAGAAATACAATAAAACAACTGGATACAATTAAGCAATAAAAACTTCAGAACAAATTATTTTAAAATCAGCAAGAAAAGGAAAGCACACCCAGCTCAAATTGGTTAGATAATTTTCCTTGGCAAACAAAAGCAATTGAACTGGTATCAATACAGTTCCAGTGTTTGCACCAATCCCATTTCCATGAGGAGTACATTCAATAATTGGCATGCTACAACTGCAAAGACATTCTCCTTGACTGATATGTGGAGTTCCTGAGAACATTGGATTGAAGCATCCTCCAGTGATCATAAGATCAGGGGAGAACTGAAAAAAGATTTCTCATGAGTTGGGAAGACACATGGAGAAGTACCCTGCCCTAACACGAAGACCTGGCCCTGAGATCTTATTTTTAGGCAAGTCTCCCTCACCCTGAGACACTGTTTTCCTGAGCAACACTTGACACAGTCATGTAGTAGCTGGGGTATGGTAGGAGCAGCTGGTGACTATCCAGTTGTGTTCTGATAGCTTGATGCACAATGTTGTCATCATATCACAGAACTTGCAGTGAACTCCCAGGAGATCCTGTACAATTCCTGTGCATTTGGCTGTTAGAGCACAGGCAGATGAAAGAGGAACACTCTGAGCTAAGCTTAGTCCAACCCTCCCTTGGCCTCTGTATATTCAGCGGACAGGAAAAGTCTCTGGGGAAAATATCATAATATGCTTGTTGTGTGGTTGCTTGTTAAGAATGTACAGAAACTTTAGTGGGTGCAAGAAGCTGCAGTCAAATTGTTAACCAGGACCAGCTACATAAAGCACATAACTACTTTGTTCTATAGCTCTGCTGGCTGACAAGCACAATTCAACATGCTGGTTATGGTCTATAACAGGAGCTATTAAACTTTTACACTCAGGACTCCTTTTGGCCTGAGAAATTTTATGTGACCCCAGTATATATAGGTATATAAAATAAGCATAAAAATCAACCATTTACTAATAACTAAATAGGCTTCTTTTCCTTTTTTTTGAAATACAGCTGAAGCATTTTTGCAAAGTCCTGTAAATATTGCATGACAAGTTCATGTAAATGTCTAAAACAGGTGACACTCAGAAACCTTTAACTGTTGCCAAATTTTTCAGACTCCAACATTGAGCGAAGGGGTTGGGAACCACAGTTTAATAAAAGTACTGTATCTCCATGTATAAGGTTGTCACTTTTTGGAATCTTCTGGGGAAGCCCTTTTCTCTATTTCACCACCTTCACAGATACATCTGACAAGAGCACAAGAACTCTCAAATTCCCTTCCTAAAGGGAGTTAGACTGACAGCAAGGGAGTTAGACAGGCCTTCAAGGATTGACCACTATGGGGAAAAGGCTTTTCAAATGCTCTGTTGTTTAAGTTTGTTATCATTGTTAATGATTAGCTGTTTTTAATTTTATTGATAGTTTATATTTTAAAGTTTTGTAGGATGAAAAAATAGCTTTGTTTGGATTTTTATTGAAACAGAGGAGATGTTCAGATTTCTTCCTGGTTTTTTTTCTTTGCTTCTTCAAGATTATTAGAAGAAGAAAAAGATTGGCAAATTGAATGGCATTCCTTATGCTGTTATTATTCTTTTTTTTCCTCCACATAGGCCAAAGCTTTTGAACTGAGCTACCTTGAGAAGGTTCCAGAAGTCAAGGATACAGTTCACAAGCAGTCTCTACTACATCATATCTGCACAATAGTGGTGGAAAAATTTCCAGACAGCACAGACCTTTATTCTGAGATTGGGGCCATCACTCGGTCAGCAAAGGTAAGTCATTTATGCAAAGGAATTTCTTTTATTATTAGAGAAACAATGTTTCTCAGTCTGTTTATGGAACAAACATGGTTTAGGTACAACATCCAAGTTTTACTTTTCTACCAGTTTTGTCTATTTGTATGTTTTAGATAATGGTTTTTTTACCATAGGGTCTTATTTTATTATTATTTTATTGAGTTTTTAATAATATGGTTTTATTCTCCACAAAATAGTTTTCTAAGCAGCATTTTTAACAGGTGGTTATTAAGGTTATTATAATGTGGTGTTTGTTTCCATAGCTTTACTAAAAGTAAAAAGGAATTAGTCGTATTAGAGAGATGCTATCCAGGAAGCCATTGGCATCAGTTTTCTGTTTTTCGTGTCAGGAGTGACTTGAGAAACTGCAAGTTGCTTCTGCCCAGGGGACATCCAGATGTTTGATATTTTACCATCCTTGAGGGAGCTCAACCCGTTCTCCCCAGATTCAAACTGCTGACCTGTTGGGCAGCAATTCTGCCGGCACAAAAGGGTTTAAACCATTTTGCCACCGGGGGCTCCATGGAATCAGCTTGTACATGGTTACTGTTTTTATTAAAGCAAGCATGTCACTGTCATTCTCTTGGGGGGGGGGGTGCAGTCCCCTTGTTCACAGAAAACAAGACAAACAATGGGAACCTAGAGTCTAGAAAATGGTGCATTGTGTTGATATATCTCCAGAATGTAAAATAAAGAAGGTCTGTCCACCAAGATCAGCATCTATTACAATACGGGCATCCCCATGTTACAAACATTTTACTTACAAACAACTCATAGTTAAGAATGATGTTGAGACAATAGGAAGTAAGAGAAATTGATCCCTGCAAAGGGGAAATTTACTCCTAAAAAGTTTTCAAGGGGAAAAGGTGTCTCAAATAAAGGAACAGAAAGTGAAATGAACTCTTATGAACAGAGACACAGACAGCAAAACAAACACCACAGGGGTGTTTCCCTATGTTATCCAAAACTATATATCATTCACACAAGGGTTGAATGAAAAGTAATGCCTCCACCTTTGTTACTTGGGTTTGGATGGGAATATTTTAATAAATCAAACGCAGAAATAATCCTTAGAATGTGCTCTTTAACTACCACTATTCACTTTTCCACACAATCACCAGACAATTGAATACATTTCTGCCAATGATGAACAAGTTTTCTGAAGCTGTCACAGAAGAAGTTGGCACTCTGTTTCCGCATCAGAAGCATAATGATGTCTCCACAGATCTTCTTTCATTATCGGGAACAGATGGAAGTCAGACAGTGCTAAATCTGGACTGTATGGAGGATACCATACGGTGGTGAGATACAGTCTCTGAAGTTCTGCTGTGGTGGCATGTGAAATGTGTGGTCTGGCATTATGCTGCAGGAAAACATTTCCCTTTTCCTTTCGGATCCTTGT
Organism: Anolis sagrei; assembly: GCF_037176765.1. NCBI lineage: Eukaryota > Metazoa > Chordata > Lepidosauria > Squamata > Anolidae > Anolis > Anolis sagrei. Next base: position 57,890,605 of record NC_090026.1, read on the forward strand.
TAGCCAAGCAAAGCAATAATGTGACCCACACGTTCTTGTGAAATGCCAATTATGCTCAAAATTTCTCTCTGAGTTATCCTGAATCAATCTGTCAACCTTTTGCTTGTGAAACTCGGTAGTTGCTGTCACAGGATGTCCAACTCTTTTGTCATGCAAGTCAGATGTTCCCACCTCAACATCTTTAAACTTACTTGCCCAACAATGCACAGTACTCACATCAACACAATCACCATAAACAGCTTGAATTTTCTGATGAATCTCCTTAGGAGTAACACCTTCTGCTGTCAAGAATTAAATGACTGCTCGTTGCTTAAGTCGCATTGACCGACCGTCTGCACAGGGTTCCATACTTGGCACTTTAACAACACAACTGTTCAATGCTAAGGCTTCCTGCCAAACTGGAACTGTAGAGGAGCGTCTACTGAACAAGCTAGTAACTACACTTAAAAATGTACCTGTTCCAACTTACAAACTAATTCAACTTAAGAACAAACCTACAGAACTGTCAGGACCTTGGGACAATAAGAGGATGAAGAGGAGGAATCTGACCCCCAGGTGGATAAACAGCCAGACACTGTGGATATTGCTACTGTTGAGCAGGTCCAGGACCCTCCAGGAATGGAAGCACCTGAGCCTGAGGCTCTTCAGGAGAAAGAGCAGGAGTTAACTCTCCCTGCCTGGCTTCAGTTTAGGACTGATGCCATCCAGCTGGGAAGGTCTAATCCAGGATTACTCAAACTAAGGCCCGAGGGCCAGATACAGCCCTCCAAGGTCATTTACCCGGCCCTCACTAAGGGTCAACCTAAGTCTGAAATGACTTGAAAGCACACAACAACAATCCTATCTCAACAGCCAAATGCAGGCCCACACTTCCCATTGAAGTACTAATAGGTTTAGATTTGTTAAAATTGTTCTTCATTCTAATTATTGTATTGTTTTAAAGTGTTTTCTGCACAACAAATAAGATATGTGCAGTGTGCATAGAAATTCATGGTTTTTTTTTTTCAAATTATAATCCGCCCTCCAACAGTTTGAGGGACAGTGACCCTGTTTAAAAAGTTTGAGGACCTCTGGTCTAATCAGCTGGCTCAAAGGAGAATCTCACAGCTGTAAGGACTTTTCAGGGGCAACATAAAGGGCTGGTGTTTGTAACAGTTCTTTGCTGGAAGCAATTGTTGTGTTAGTGCTACAGCTGGTAATCTTTAGTAACCCTCATGCCTTCAACCTCAGATCATGCTCTTCGTATTCGGACTTGGGCTTTTTGGCGATCCTCTGTGCATTTGACCTTCTAGAATGAACATTGGAATTTGCTTTCCTTGCTCTTTTTGCCTTGGACTGACTATGGCTTGAATCTTGGATTACCTCTGACCATCCATCTTGTTAGTAACTTGGGGACCGCCTGTGCTGTGTACAAAGGTAGACATTGTCTATTTGAAGGAGAAAAACTGTACATATGTAGAATATAAGCAACTCTGGGTCATAACCAATAAACAGGGTTTGTGAGATAAGAAAGAACACAAAATAGAAAGGAAAATACCCACGGTTTCACCTATCTGCAAATGACAAAATATGCCCTCTTTAGGATTTTCTAGGTCCTTCAGGTATGTTTTCACCAGGAGTTACCCTGAAGGACCTAGTGGATTCTTGGAGAGTGATACCTTTGTAGGAATTTTCTTGGTTCTCCAGTGATATTCTATGTTAACTTCTAACAGAAGTCATTCATTTCAGTAAGATTTCACTATTATCCATAGTTCCCTATTTCCACAGTAAGTTCAGGAACATATCTCCTGTGGATATGGGGATCAAACTGTATTAAAAACATCTCTGGAGTGGTTTGATCAATATATGGCAATAATATTTTTACCCTGAAGAATGAAGAAATCTTCAAGAACTGCAACTTGCAAATAAAGAATTAAAGGTTACTCACAAGAACACCGATGAAATGCCATATAACACCAGTGCTGCAACATTTACATTGGCTTCCAACTGAGTACTGTGGCCTGTATAAGATGTTAGTTCTGACCTTTAAAATTCCTTACGGCCAGGGTCCATCGTACCATTGTCCATGCGACCTCCCATCATTGGAGGTCGCAACGACCAGCCCAACGCGACTTACTCTATATACCGGGTCCTAGAGAAGTGCACTTGGAAAGTACCAGACGCAGGGCTGTTTCTTTTTCTACCCCTGCCTTATGGAATTCCTTGCCGCCCTATATGAGAGCCATGCGTGACTTAGGGCCTTTTACTCTAGCACTTATGACCTGGCTTTTTACTAGAGCATTCGAACTCTGTTAATTTTTAATTTCTGTATGTATGTATTTAATCTTTTACAATTTAGCTGGAGATCACCTAGAGCATTCTCGGATGGAGGGCGATTAATAAGTAATTAAAGATGATGATTATTATTATGATTATGATGATGAAAGAAAAAGAACATGTCCTAGAACTGTGGCAGACAGTATCACAGGAACTGGTGCGACTTCAGCAGATATACCAAGAACATGACAGAAGCACAGATTCACATCCTTTAAAAACAGAATCAAAAAGTAACTTGGATTATTCTGATACCACTAATTTTTAACCCGAGAGAACAACTCTCTAGAAATCTCTAAGTCCTCTGGCAAAACTTTATGGATAGGTTCTACTGGAGGGTGACCATAGAGTCACACTGCAGGACCTCTCTAGAAAACATGTCCTGTGGGACAGCTCTGTTGTGGAAGTTAAGCATAAAGTCATGCTGGAGGACCTAGTGATTCCTAGAAATAATAATCTAATCAAGTAAAGATTTATGCAAAGGTGGAAGGGCTAGCGTATCTTGTTTCAGTTCTTTTTTTTATATACCTTCATTGTAATGATCCCCAATCTTGTATTTATCACCCAAGCGAAAAAGTAAATCCAGGATGAATAAGTACCAAAGAACCAGTCTTGGATCAGGAAAGATTTCCAAAATCCTGCAATTTCTCAGCAAATTGTTGTAGGTTCATCTTGTGAATGAGAGTTGCCTCCATATATATATATATATATATATATATATATATATATATATTCTATATACTCGAGTATAAGCCTAGTTTTTCAGCCCTTTTTTTAGACTGAAAAAGCCTCACTTGGTTTATACTCGAGTCAAGGTTATTTATTATTTTTCTCTATTGTTATTATTATTACATTTATTATTTTACTGTATTTATTATTATTACATTTATAATTTAACTATTATTGTTAGTATTACATTTATTTTACTCTATTGTTGCTATTATTATTATATTTCCATTATTTTATTATTATTTTATTATTACGTTTATTATTTTATTCCTTTTATTATTATTGGAAGGATACGTAGGCACATTTACATTGAAGAAAGTTAGAATAATGGTTTAATCAGAGTTGGACAGTCTTATCTTAAATGACAGTTTTATGTAAATATTCAAAAACATTTAACCTACTGATGCCTCAATTAATGTAATTTTATTGGTATCTATTTTTATTTTGAATTTTACCAGTAGCTGCTGCATTTCCCACCACCAGCTTATATTCGAGTCAATACGTTTTCCCAGTTTTTTAGGGTAAAATTATGTGCCTCGGCTCATATATGGTAGGCTTATACTCGAGTATATACGGTATATGTTCTTGAAACAGCTGAGAAGGATTTAATGATTTCTCCATACCAGCCTCAGTAACTCACAGAAGTATGAAATAGTTTTGCTACATAAGTAATGTATGACAATATTTTCACTATATTTAAAGGTTTCTGACTAGTCAACAGTATTAGAATTTTTGCTTATAGAATTTATGGAACCATTCCATCTAACAGCTGAATAACTGTCATATGCTCAATATGTGGTCTGGATCACTCCACTTGTTGTCTGTGTATTTCTACATAATCTTCCTTGCCAAGGTTGCCAAGATTATAAATGATAGTATTCCTGATTTTCTTTTAAGAAATCTTTTTTTTAATGTCAAACACTGCACAAACATGATTCAGCCAGTGATATCTACAGACTACAGGAGACAGCAGCATGGTATAGTATCATTGATGTAATGATTTCTTAATCCAATGGGAGAAGATTCTGTGAGAAATTAGAATCTATACTTAAGTTTTAAGATAGAGAAAAATATTTCATTCAGTACTAAAATAAACCAGTTGTGAGTTGCTTAAAGGGAGCATACTACTAAAGGGGCTATATGAGATTTAAAAGAAATCCCTGAGCCTCCTTGCACAGTTCGTCTAGAGTCATGACTCAAAAATTGCTGGTTTTATAGGTTTCTGGGCTCATATGCTTGATACACCAGCAAAGGTTATTCCTAACAATTTTATTACATGAAAGGCCAGCTAGTAATGCCTTTCTTGGCTAGACCGCTCAAAGGTTTTATTTTTGACAGTATTTCGAGATTAAAATCGGGTTCTAGAATCAAGATATGTAAGGCACAGAAACAGTGGTGAGCTCCTGGGTTACATAGACTGTATAATATTATTCAGATGTTGCTGAGCAGCTATGATGGGATAAAGATGATAGCTGTACATGAAGTTTTTTAATAGTATAGCTGTGAAGAGGTGAGCAGTAATACATGGATGTATTAAGATGTGTGATAGTTATAAGACAGTTATGCTGAGAGATTATAAATCTTAATTCATGCTCACCTGAGAAACATTTTCTTTTCCAATTCTGTTTCAGTCTGTACAGTTATTTACTCACATGCTGTCAGGTTTTGTTTAGTAGAGCTATGCTCATTCCTGCTATGAACATGGCTGGAGCATTTTTCTTACTGTAGTCGATTCTAATTCTATTTCTCAAGGTATCCACAAATCAAAGCATCTGAAAGCTGGAAATAATCAAATCTGCTTAATGGTACAGATTCCAAAAGTATGAGAAATCTTATTTAAGGAAAATTGGCATAAATAAACTATAAATATTTCATTAAGAACTACATTACAGTTTGGACTCCATGTGACCCACATATTTCTTCCAAAGAAGTTAAATAACAAAGGCTTAACCATTTCCCCTGTGCATTTTTTCCTACTTGGCCTTTAGTGAGTAAAAAATTAAAGTGAGAGAGAGTAGCATGGTAGCTGTGGGGCATTACTTTGGGGCAGCCCAGTCTTCAAGGTCACAGCTGTTACATCCACTGTCAGAAGAAATGGAATAACATACTGCTAAGACATGAATCAATTGTGGGCAATTTATCACTGCCAATGGTGATTGGAGCCAAAGTCGTTGAAACCAAGCTGATGGGTCTGGCTGGACGGAATGGTTCTGTAGAAAGAGAATTGAATCAGGACATTTCTCCCTCTCCCTCATTTGGTCCAAAATGATTGAGTGCTCCTTTTGAGGGCAAGCGTTTTGCTTTCCCTAGTTGGAAAAGGAGAAGCATATTTCTTGATGGAAATATGCTTCCCTTGTTCATTCCTCCTGCCTTTTAAATTGAGCACCTAAAGCTAATATGGTGTACTGTCTTGAGCGTTGAATTACGACTCTGGAGAATTCAAATTCCCATGTGTCCATGGAAACGCACTGGGTTACCTTTGGCAATCGCATGTTCTCAGCCCCAGGGGGAAGTCAAAGGTAAACCCTCTTATGAATAAATGTTGCCACAAGAAGAGATAGCTCAAGAGTATAAGAATGTCTTGTGGTTCCAATATATGCAAATTAAGGAATATTTTAATTTAGACAAAAAAGGTTTTACAGACAAGGAGTAATTTTGGGACAAAATAATACATATGGAAAATACAATAACTAAAATTTATAATAAACTAATTGACTGGGCAACAGAAACAGAGGAGATTAAAAACTCTATGATACAATGGGCTAGAAATATTGCTAGACCTATCAAATTACATCCTTGATGGTGAACCTATGACACACATACCAGTACTGACATGTGTAGCCATTTCTACTGACAGGCATCGCCATCCGCCGCTGCTTCGGCCGGAGGAGGAGGCAGAGGAGAGTGAGACTGGGGCAAGGAAGAGGGATCAGGATGAGGATTTGGCAAAGCAGGGAGCAGCGAGAGGCACTGCTGCACCCTGCAGGAGGAAGAGGAATCAAGAGGACAGGAGGAGGATTTACCAAATCAGGGAGCACCGAGAAGCACCTCTGGGGATGGGAGGAAGAGGAATCAGGAGGAAGAGGAATCGGGAGGAGGATTTGGCAAAGCAGTGAGCAGCGAGAGGCACCTTTGGGGACGGGAGGAAGAGGAATCAGGAGGAAGAGGAATCGGGAGGAGGAGAAGGATTTGGCAAAGCAGAGAGCAGCGAGAGAGACCTTTGGGGATGGGATGAAGAGGAATCAGGAGGAAGAAGAATCGGAAGGAGGAGGAGGAGGATGATTTGGCAAAGTAGTGAGCAGCAAGACATAACCAAACCATCATCGAATCTACTGTTCTGGGGTGCCGTGGATTTCTAATTGACCATCATTACTTAGATTAGTGAGGCAGAGACTGGGAGAAGTGAGGCCTGCACTATGGGTGCCTGTCCTAACGCATCTCCCCCTATGAGAGCAGGGGAGGCCCTGCTTTCCGTCCCGCCATTGTCACAGGCACAATTGGTGGGGACGAGAGATGGGGCCTTCTTGGTGATTGCTCCCCAGCTATGGAACTCCCTTCCTGGTGAGATCAGGTCAGCCCCCTCCCTCCTGTCCTTTAGAAGAATGGGAAAAACTTGGCTGTGGGACCAAGCTTTCGGGACAGGACAATAAAGCGAAAATCTTAGATTTGATGTGGATGACTAGGACGGTTTTAAATGGTGTGTTTTAATACTTTGATAAATGTTTTTTAATGTTTATGTATTATATGTGAATTTGTTTCCCGGCATTGAATGTTTGCCGTTTATATGCTGTGCTCTGCCCTGAGTCCCCTTTGGGGTGAGAAGGGCGGAATATAAATGTTTTAAATAAATAAATAAATTTCCCACCATTAGATATAGTGGCAGCCATTTTAATTTTCATAAGGGACATCATCATGCAGCACAGTGCAGACTCCATTTCACCACTATAACTATTGTGCATCCGTATTGACCTTATTGCTTTCCATATTGCTGTCAGTTAGGCTACTTAACCTCTAATTGCCTGCAGGGCTAACAGGTTATCTATAATTCTATCTTCTGTCACTGCCCCCCCCCCCCCGATGGAGAACCCAAAAAATAAAAAACGAAGGTTAAGTAAAGGAAGTGGTAGTAGCAGTAGCCAACCCTTTCAACAGACATGGACGGAGATGTGTGTCATTATAAAAAAAATGGCAGATCATTTTGCGATCTATGTACTGAAACGGTAGTAAGCAGAATGTGGAATATAAATAGACATTTTGAAACTAATCATTCCCAACTCTTAAAAAAGGTGAAGATGAAAGGAAAGAATACATTTCCAGGCAGCTATAACTTTATAACAGCCAATCTCATTCCATCTTTAAATTTGTAAAAGGCTCTACAAATTTAACATCTGCAAGTTTTAGCATTGGTCACTCCATAGCTCAGCATGGAAAAGCACTCAGTGAGGGAGAAATTATTGAAGAAACTCTCCTAAGATGTGCACCAGTTCTATTTCACGATATGCAGAATTAAGATGTAATCATTAAGTGAATATCAGAGTTACCACTCAGTAGAAATGTCATAAAAGACCAAATAATGAGATTGAACACAAATTAAACATCAATTAAAGAGAGACATAAGTAATTGTAAATATTTTTCAATCTCTCTTGATGAAACTACTGATGTCATATCACATGCTCAGTTGGCCATTATTGGTCGGTATTCTGATGGTCTCACAGTGAGAGAAGAGTTCATAAAGTTAGTATCATTGCCAACAAGTTCATCAGGAAGCAAAATATGGCAGGTTGTTATGCAAACATTCTGTGACTTAAGCATTGATATCTCTAAAGTTGTGTCAGTGACGACAGATGGGGTGCCAAACATGGTGGTGAAAAAGTTGAATTTGTCAAAGTTCTGGAGAGACTTATTTTGCATAGAATTATGGGAAAAATAGACCCATGTCTGATTCCACAGCAAGCTGGCTTCAGGAAAGGCAAAAGCTGCACATCGCAAGTGCTGAACCTGACTCAGCACATAGAAGATGGCTTTGAAAGGCAGCAGATCACAGGAGCTGTCTTCATAGACCTGTCAGCAGCCTATGATACTGTGAACCACCGCCTCCTCCTGAGAAAAATGTATAATATCACAAAGGACTACCACCTCACCCGCTTCATAGGAAACCTGCTACAAAACAGGAGCTTTTTTGTTGAGTTCCAGGGCCAGAGAAGCAGATGGCGGAAACAGAAGAACGGCCTGCCTCAGGGGAGCGTGCTTGCTCCATCCATGTTCAACATCTACACAAATGACCACCCACTGCCAGAAGGGACAGAGAGTTTCATCTATGCTGATGATCGTGCCATTACTGCCCTAGCAGGGAGCTTTGAGACAGTAGAACAGAAGCTCTCCAAAGCTCTAGGTGCTCTTACTGCCTACTACAGGGAAAACCAGCTGATCCCTAACCCATCTAAAACACAGACATGTGCCTTCCATCTCAAGAACGGAGAAGCATCCCGAGCTCTGAAGATCACCTGGGAAGGAATCCCACTGGAGCATTGCAGCGCACCCAAATACCTGGGAGTCACTCTGGACCGTGCTCTTACCTACAAGAATCACTGCCTGAACATCAAGCAAAAGGTGGGTGCCAGAAACAATATCATGCGAAAGCTGACTGGCACAACCTGGGGATCACAGCCAGATACAGTGAAGACATGTGCCCTTGCACTGTGCTACTCTGCTGCTGAGTATGCATGCCCAGTGTGGAACACATCTCACCACACTAAAACAGTGGATGTGGCTCTTAATGAGACATGCCGCATTATCACGGAGTGCCTGCGCCCTACACCACTGGAGAAATTACACTGCTTAGCCGGTATTGCACCACCTGACATCCGCCGGGAAGTAGCAGCCAATAGTGAAAGGACCAAGGCAGAGACATCTCCAGCTCATCCCCTGTTTGGGTATCAGCCAGCACGTCAACGACTTAAATCTAGACATAGTTTTCTAAGATCTACAGAGACACTTGCTGGAACACCTCAGCAAGCGAGAGTCCAAAAGTGGCAGGCTCAAACCCAGCACCTCAACCAATGGCTGATACCAAATGAGAGACTCCCTCCTGGGCACACAGAAGACTGGGCGACTTGGAAGGCACTGAACAGACTGCGCTCTGGCACCACGAGATGCAGAGCCAACCTTCAGAAATGGGGCTACAAAGTGGAATCCTCAACATGCGAGTGTGGAGAAGAGCAAACCACTGACCACCTGCTGCAATGCAACCTGAGCCCTGCTACATGCACAATGGAGGACCTTCTTGCAGCAACACCGGAAGCACTCCAAGTGGCCAGATACTGGTCAAAGGACATTTAACCAACTACCAAACTCACAAGTTTTGTATTTTTCTGTTTGTTTGCTTTGTTCTGTTAGAAATGTAATATAATGGACTGGTTGCTCTGACACGACAAATAAAAGATAAATAAATAAATTTGTTTGCTAGTCTCACCATCACAGGGAAGCACCAAAATGTTTCATTCCAAGTTTTCCTTCACTGCCATTCTAACCAGCCTCCCAATATTTTCCCACCATCACCTCCCTAGCAGGTTAATGGTACATAAGAAATTATGCCCCTGAAAAGTCAAAAGAAGGGACTATTCCTTGAAGTCTTGGCAATTTAAAACAATAACAAATAAACAGAAACATTGGGATGCTATTTATATAAATCCCCAATCTTTTTATTAGCTCCAAGTTTAGGCAGCAATCAGATCTTTCACAGTGAGATGTAGCTTGAAAAGCATCTATACCAGTACTGGCCAGATGTTGTCCTTAAGCACATATACAAGTGAGCAACTATGTCCTCATTTTCAAGATGAGTCAGAGGTTTGAAGGGATTTCCTATTTGCACATTATTTACTGTTTCCTTTCAGGCCAAGAAATGGACTGTATTTTAAAATAAAGTAGGAAAAATCTCATCATCAGACTGGCAAGTGAAACAGACCTTTATAAAATAAAAGGGGGAAAATGGTAGTAAATTTGCTAAGTGCTTCAGTGTACATTTTAGGACAACACAAAATGGGTCAGGAATAATATACCAGTCTCCATATATGTCTACTCAAAAGTATGGCACACATAATTCAGTGAGACCTGTAGAGCACCTGTAGAATTAATACCACAGAACCAGCATTTCTACCAAAGTTATGTGTGTCTCTGCATGGATATGTGTAAATTTTGAGTTTCTCTGTGCAGATCTTGGACTTTTGGCTAATCTGTTTTTTAATAACTACTTCACTGGGCAGCTGTGTTTCCCTTCCCAGGGCACTTGTGCCCTGCTTTTTGCTGGTCAGTGACCATAATAAAATTTTGTAGTGTATTGCACCCTTCACTTGATATTGTTACAAAAGATTGGGTTGTTGTAGGTTTTTTGGGCTATATGGTCATGTTCTAGAAGCATTCTCTCCTGACATTTCATCTGCTTCTGTGGCAGGCATCCTCAGAGGTTGTGACGTTATAAAAGATTAATGGCCTCATATAGTAAATATGCATCTTCCTTTCATTTGTTAGTAGCACTGATACATTTATGTTGAAGCTTTTTTAAAAAACAATACATTATCATATTGCTATTTTTTCTGAATAACCGTAAATGTGTCAAATAAAATGTTTTGATCTTCCTAAATTGTCCATATGGTTTCCTTTATCTTCCTGACCCCAAATCATAACTACTTCATTTCATAAATGAATAGCATCAATCTCTGTAAGTAGCATTATTACATTACTATGTTCTTATCAGTTCCTTTTCTACAGAAAGAGATTTCTGGATTTGCCCATTACCACTTGTTTATAGAAAATGGTCTTAATGTGTTTCAAAACCGTGTTCAAATCTTCAAATCTGTGTTCTTTGATCTTTTATAATGACGACACCAAAGCAAGTGATAGATTTCCTGTTCCCACCAAGTTTGCATAAAAATCCTACTGAGCTCCTTTGTTTTAACAACATAAACTAGCCTGTAAAGTTCTTCTGTTTAAGCACCTTTTATGGTTAATGAACATGAGAGTCCTGAACCTGTTTACATTATTAAGGAATGTATTGGCTGCCTTCACATTGAGCTTAACTTGAAGACATAAAGCTTTCAAAGTTCTAAAGATAACTTCAGATACATGCAATTTGTATATTCAGGAGGAAGTATACAGATATCCGGGAAAACAATTATAATATTTATTTTTGGTAAAGTTGACATCCACTTAGCTCCATGTTCATGAACATTATCCTGTATCACAAATTGAGCCCCATTTCACCCAGCTTTTCTTTGGCTCAAATGGTAATCCTAGCAACTTCTTTACTGTCTCAAATCAAAGTTTGGGATGAGGCCTTTTAAAAGGAAATAATTATTGTATCTGTTATTCTGATCTAACTTGTTAACAGTACTATTGTGCCATTGTGGCTCCTCGGCAGCTCCAGCTTCTTCTTCATGCAAAAGCGAAGGGGAGAGGAGGCGAAGGCAGGACTGGCCTTGGCTTGAAATGTATCTGAATACTGAAGCTTTCAAAAATACAACCTGTAGTACCAATTTGCCTGTTGTTGCTGATATGTGTTTAAGATTAGTGGGATTGGTGAAAATTCCTCTGACCCAGCCCATGCAGAGTCAAGGAAACGCAAGGAATGTCCTGATCAACTTGGACCCAGTCCTAAGAGAAGCACTGAGAAATGTACATAGAAGAGCTTGCAGAACTGATTTTTGCTATTTTTAATGATATTGACAACTTTAACTTCAAACTTGACAAATGTGCAATTTTGAAAGAAACTGTGAAGCAGATTCGTCAAATAAAAGAACAAGAAAAAGCTACAGCAGCCAATGAAGATGAAGTGCAGAAATCTGATGTGTCACCTACAGGTCAGAGTGTTATTGATAAGGATGCACTTGGGCCAATGATGCTTGAGGCCCTTGATGGGTTCTTCTTCATAATGAATCTGGAAGGTTATGTTGTGTTTGTGTCGAAGAATGTGACACAGTACTTAAGGTACAACCAAGAAGAGCTGATGAAGACAAATGTATACATCCTGCATGTAGTGGACCACATTGAATTTGTCAGAAACCTGCTGCCCAAATCTTTAGTGAATGGGGGACCTTGGTCTGGTGAAGCTCCTTGGCGTAACAGCCATACCTTTAATTGCCGGATATTGGCAAAGCCTTTAACTGATTCTGAAGAAGAAGACCATGACAACCAGGAAGGACATCAGAAATACGAAACTATGCAGGGCTTTGCTGTTTCTCAACCAAAGTCCATCAAGGAAGAAGGTGAAGATTTGCAGTATTGCTTGATTTGCATGGCAAGAAGAGTTCCAATGAAGGAAAGGCCACTGCTGTCATCAGAGACATTTAGTACTCATCAGGATCTGCAAGGCAAGATAAATCACTGGACACTGCCCTGGAACTGGAATCAACTACCAAACTTGCAAATTTTGAGTTTTGTGTGTTTGTTTGTTTTGTTCTGTTAGAAATGTAATACAATTGACTGGTTGCCCTGACACGACAAATAAAGTAGCTATGAAGTCTGGTTGGGAAGGTGTTGTAAGGAGGTGCATTCAGAGATTCTATGCACAGCAGGACGGAGATTTGTCTTATGCCAGGAAGCATCATCAGGATGTGCTGAGGCAGGGACTGGCATTCAGTCCTGTCTATTGGTTTACTTTGTCTGATGGCACTATGGTTGCTGCCCAAACGAAGCGCAAGCTTATCCATAATCAGACTACTCGTGAACCTCAGCTTGTACTATCCCTGCATATGCTTCACAGGGAACAAAATGTCTGTGGAATGAGCTAACTGGACAAGCAATGAGAAAGCAATTGAACCCTATTAGCTCCAGCAGCCCTGCCCATCAGACCATGTGGAGTGGGAATCCAGGTCAGGATATGACCATGAGTAGCAATATGAATTTTTCCATAAATTGCCCAAAGGAACAAATGGGCATGCCAGCAAGCAGGTTTGGTGGTTCAGGCGGAAAGAACCATGTGTCAAGTATACAAGCATCCACTCCTCAGGGTAGTAACTCTGCACTAAAAATGAATAGTCCCTCTCAAAGCATCCCTGGAATGACACCAGGTCAGCCAAACTCTATGCTTTCCCCAAGGCATCACATCAGTCCTGGAGTGGCAGGCAGTCCTTGGATCCTACCCAATCAGTTTTTCCCTGCAGGAAGCTTGCATTCACCTGTTGGAGTTTGCAGCAGCATAGGAAATAACCATAGTTATACCAACAGTTCCCTCAATGCACTTCAAGCTCTCAGTGAAGGACCAAATGTTCTTACATTTGTAAGTGACATCATTTTTGCATTTTTTTCTCAAAAACATGGGGTTCAGCCTCTGTCTGCTCCCACTTCCCTCCTCCTTGATTTTTTTGATTTCCCTGTCAGATTCAGGGCTCTCATTATCATTCCTGAAGATCTATCTGGCAGCTATATCTTTGTTTAGAAGAGTGCATTCCCTTCCCTCTCCTTTTGCCAATCCTCTTGTAAAGAGGTTTCTGCAAGGCTTTAGAAACTTCTGGGTGCAAGTACGGCCTGTGGCCCCCTCTTGGAGGCTGGAGGTTGTTCTTTCTGCCCTTACAAAACCACCATTTGAGCCAATGGCCAATTCTGACATGTCCCATCTATCATGGAAAACAGCATTTTAGCGGCTATTACTTCTGCTCATCGTGATAGCGAGCTTATGGCTCTTCGAGTCGATAGTCCTTACCTGAAATTTCATAAGGATAAGGTCGTGCTCTGCACAGATATTTCTTTCTTACCTAAGGCAGCATCACAGTTTCATATGTCTCAGGACATTGTCCTTCCAACCTTATTTCCAAACCCCTCTACTCCTCTGGAGCAATCTTTACACTTCCTTGATATGAGGAGAGCTCTTGTCTTTTGTGTCCACTGCCTAGCTCCATTACGGAAGTCACTAAGACATTTTGTCAAGTACCATAGGACTCTGTAGACCTTCTGGTTTCTACCCAGAGATTGGCAGTCTGGATAGTCACAGCTATCCGGCTAGCATATCAGATGGCTGTTCAGATCCTTGCTCATTTCACTCGAGCAGTGGCAGCCTCTATGGCATTTTTGCACAGTATGCCACTCGATAACATTTGTTGGGTGGCCATTTGGTCTCCCATTACAAACTGGACTTGGCCACCAAAAAACATGTGGTTTTTGGGAGAGCAATTCTTTTTTTCTGCACTAGCATGACTCCCACCATTCATGGGACTGCTCGCTAATATACCACAGGTGTGGATTTCACAGTGACCACGCTGAAGAAAGTAAGGTTGCTTACCCATCCTCCCCGCACTCCGTCATGCCTTCTATCTCCAACTGTCTTTCATGGTACAGAACTAAGGCCTCAAGCCCCGCTGCCTGGCTTTATTACTGGAGTGGATGGGCAGGGCTAGAGTCCCTAATTTGGCAAAAGCTTTTCGATAAGGATCCGAATCAGCTGCGTGGATGCAGGAAATACCACAGGTGTGAATTTCACAGTTGACCACTTGAAGAAACATGGTTACAGGTAAGCAACCTTACTTTCAAGCAGCACAAAGCCAGTAGCTATGAAGACAGAGAAAGAAGAAATGTGGTTTGAGGCAATCAAACAGCCTGGCAGTGAGCTAGATAAGTTGGAAGAAATTCTGGATGATCTACAGAACAGCCAGTTGTCTCAGCTTTTCCCAAATGCCCAACAAGTTGCTTCAGCAGGATCCGTTGATAAACAAGCCATCATCAATGACCTCATGCAGATCACAGGTGAAAACAGCCTTGGGACACCCTTTGGAGCCCCCAATGAGGATGTCACAGAGAGTACCTTTACTAATACAAGGCAAGCACCGTTGGGAGGGAGTTTGCAGCTTGATATCGCATTGCAGAATACATCAGGTGCTGGAAACAGTTCAAGTCATGATGGGCTAGAGATGAATATAGGAGAACCCCAGTATACCCAGCCACAGGCCCCTCCCAGTCAGACTGCTCCATGGCCAGAGAGTATCTTGCCCATTGATCTGGCATCCTTTAGCAATCAGAATCGGTTAGCAGAAGCTGGAGCTAACAGCGGGAACTCACCCCGATTGCTGGATTCGAACTGGTGACCATTCAGTCAGCAAGCTCAGCGGTTTAACCCACTGCGCCACCGGGTGCTCCAATTTTTATTTTGGTTTTATGCGATATGTTGTTGTGCCCCCCCCCCCCAAAACCATAATTAAAACTCAACTTCTCACCTCATCAGTGGACCACAATATTTGGATTGAGTTGGATGATGTTTTTAACTTGGCGAACTGTCTTTTATATGCATTTTATAAACTTATTTATAATGTATGTTGTTTTTGAAATGTTAATTATTGTGTAGCATTGATAGATACGTTTTATTGATTGGCCTATTGGCCGTATCAAAACATTTAACACATAACACAATTAACACATAGTCATACATAGTCATACATACAACATACAACCCTCGGTATAAAAGAAGTTAAAATAAACAAGCTGTCAACAAGATCTCGTTCAGGTCAAATGTCTGCGTCACCTCCACAGCTTACCCCAATCAATTCCAAGTGTGCAGTTCTCAGCTGTGTTGCTTTGAATAGAAAAAGGGCTGTTTTGTGTGTTATTTTAGGGTTCTGGCCGGCCAACAAAAATGAGGTTTTAATATATGGGTCCCAGTGTGTTTTTTGAATAATGTATGGTCCAAGGCAATGGTCTCTCTCTTTCTTATACAGCTCACAGTTGAACAATATATGTGTGATATCCTCCACCTCTGGTGCTCCACAAATACAAAATCGTTCGTTGTATGGGACTTGATTAAACCTTCCGTGCTTGTCAATTGTATCCAGCTATTCAAAACGAGCTCTGGTAAATACCCTCCTAAGGTGTTTAGGCATTTCTGTTTTTAGATATCGAGCTGTTTGGAAGGTATGTTTAAAGCGGCCTAACCATTTCAGTGAGCCAGCTTTACTGAGGGTAGCGATGTCTTTTTGGCCTTCTATATCCAATACTCATTGAGCAACTATTTTTGGGTCTAACTCTTCTAAGAGATTCGGATACCGAGTCAGAAGTCCACAGCTCCTAATGTATTTTGTCAGGAGAACTAACCAAGAGGTCTGATGTTGATTTTCTATCTGCTCTAACAGGCACAGTTTTGGGAGTCTATCATTTTCCATGGCCATCAGTTTTGCCCAGTAGTTGTAGGCCCTGATTTTGGATAAGCCATCCACTGTGTGTACTCCCAGTTCCACTCTTACTGCGGCAGCTGGGGTCATCCTGTCCACTCCTAGGAAACTTCGCAGGTGCTGTAATTGTGATTGCTCTAATAATGGTACCTGGTTTAGACCCCAAACTTCAGCTCCGCACAAGAGCATGGGAGTAATCTTTGCTTTATATACTTTGAGAAGTGGGTCTAAGGATCCTGGTTGGTTGTGATTTGTCAGTTTAAGTAGTTGGTTTGCACGTACTCTTGCCCTAACTGAGCTTTTTTGATGGTGTGGTAGCCAAGAGCCGGTCTCAGAAAAAACAATTCCCAGATATGTGAAAGTGCAAACTTGTTCTATTGGTTCATCATCCAGGAACCATCTGTGTCTGTTACGTCGTTTGCCAAATACCATTGTTTTTTACTTTGATTTATTAATAGTTAGAGCGTTGTTATGACAATATGAATTAAACCTTCTCGGCAGTCTACGTAGCCCAACTTGCGAATATGATAGTAAAATCATATCGTCGGCATATAGAAGGATGTTGAAATGTGTATTGCACAGCTTAGGCATGTGTACCTCTGGGTCCTTCAACTGTTCGGAGAGATCATTTACATATAAGCTGAATAACAGTGGTGCTAATATACACCCTTGTCTGACCCCTTTGTATGTTTCTATACTGTTTGTCATGGCTCCTTGCATCCCAAGTCGCACTTTCAGGTAGGTGCTTGTGTAAAGTGCCTTGATTAGTGCCAGCAGTCTGGCTTCCATATTGAGATCCGTTAGTTTCTTCCATAACGTCTCTCTATTTACAGTATCAAATGCTGCACTAAGATCTATAAAGGCAGCATACAGTTGTTCCCTCTGCTGACATATTTTGCAATTGTATGATTTAAAACAAAGCAATTGTCAATAGTTGATCTACTCTGTCTAAAGCCAGCCTGTTCTTCGGCGAGGATATGTTTTTCTTTTTCCCAACATTCAACTCTGTTCAAGAGATATCTGGCATATATCTTGGCCACAATATCAATTAGGCTAATTGGCCTGTAGGAACCAGGGTCTTTTTTGTTCCCTTTTTTGTAAACAGGGACAACTATTGCCATCTTCCATCCAACTGGAACCTGACAGATGTTATTTATGTGTGTAAATAAGCCTGCTAACAGGGGGGCCCACCAGTCTAGATGTGTTTTAAATAGCTCAGCTGGTAAGTAATCTTCTCCTGGGGTTTTATTGGTCTTCAGGTTGTTTATAATACCTCTGATCTCACCTTCTCTTACTGATGGCCAGAGGGGAAGGGCTTTTATTGATAAATCAATACAAAATTTGTGTAGCATTGGATTTTTGCTGTTATTAGCTGTTCTGAGTCCTCCACAGAGGTAGAGAAGAACGGGATATAAAAGTTCAAAATAAATAAATAATACATTAGAAAACACAGGACAATGTTCAATGATAATGTTCAAATTTCTGTCTCCTCATTCCTGGCCAACT
Organism: Anolis sagrei; assembly: GCF_037176765.1. Taxonomy (NCBI): domain Eukaryota; kingdom Metazoa; phylum Chordata; class Lepidosauria; order Squamata; family Anolidae; genus Anolis; species Anolis sagrei. The sequence goes on from NC_090026.1 coordinate 57,908,302, forward strand.
CAGATATTAAAAATTGGAAATTCTGACAAAGAATGTAGAAGATATTACAAAACAATCCTTCCTACCCATGAAGCCACATGCATCCTAGACTCTTGCCCATCCTGGCTGGTAAAGGTTTTAGCAGAGTGGGTAAAGGTGATGGTCAGTGCCTCCTTACAGGAAGGCAAATTTCCAGCCAGCTTAAAAGAAGCTGTTATAAAACCGCTCTGGAAGAAACTATCACTGGACCTCACTCAATTCATCAACTTTCGGCCAGTTTCCAATCTCTCCTATTTGGGCAAATTCATGGAAAGTGTGGTGGCCTCGCAACTCCAGGGGTCCTTGGAAGACACTGATTATTTAGATTCAGTCTGGCTTTAGGCTGGGACATGGAACTGAAACAGCCTTGGTCACCTCAATAGATGATCTGCACCAGGAACCTTTCAGCAGCCTTCAATACCGTTGACCATGGTATCCTTCTGGGACGCCTCGCAGCTATGGGTATCGGAGGTACTGTTCTGCAGTGGCTCCGATCCTTCCTGGAAGGTCATTCCCAGAAGGTGGGAGACACCTGTTCAGCCCCGCAACCATTGTCTTGTGGGTCCCACATCTACATGAAGCCTTTGGGAGAGATCATCTGGAGTTTCAGAATACGATGTCACCTGTACACAGATGATGTTCAAATCTGTCACTCCTTCCTGTGTGAAACTTTGGAAGTTGGATAAGATACCAGAGATTGGTGTTTGGTTAAGTAAATTGAGAGAAATTTGAGACATGAATAAATTATTATTATTTTTTTAAGAATAGCTCGGGAAGCCCAATTAAAAGGACTGACTTGCTGAGGAATATGAAAAGGAAAAAGGATTATAAACATACTATTTAATTATGTTTTACCACATTTTTTACAAATATATATGGATATTTGAATTTACAAAGTAGAAAAATGAGAAATGCAGCGGCACAGAATGGAAGTCAATGAGACTTTTTTTTCTCTTTTTTCTCCTTTTCCTTTCCTTCCTCTCTCTTTGTTTCCCACTTTACTATCTATCCAATGTTCCCCCACTTTCTATGTAAAATAGCATTTTTCCCCCTTTTTATAGGTAATAAAAATCTATTCAAAAAAATCTGTCACTCCTTCCCATCTGTAACTAAGGAGGCTGTTCAGGTCCTGAACCAGTGTTTGGTAGACTGAATGAGGGTGAACAAATTGAAATTGAATCCAGACAAGACAGAAGTCCTCCTTGTCAGTCGAAAGGCCGAACAGGGCAAAGGGTTACAACCTGTGTTGGATGGGATTACACTCCCCTTGAGGGCACAGGTTCACAGCTTGGGAGTGATTCTAGAATCATCTCTGAGCCTGGAACCCCAGGTCTCGGTGGTGGCTAAGGGAGCTTTTGCACAATTAAAACTTGCGCGCCAACTGTGCCCATACCTTGGGAAGTCTGACTTGGCCATGGTGGTCCACGCTCTTGATACATCCCATTTAGATTACCCAACACGCTCTACGTGGGGCTGCCTTAGAGGACTGTTTGAAAGCTTCAACTAGTCCATTGGTTAGCAGCCTGATTGCTCACCAATGCTGCGTACAGGGAGCATACCACCCTCCTGTTACGTTAAGTCCACTGGCTGCCAATTTTCTACCAAGCACAATTCAAAGTGCTGGTCTTGGCCTATAAAGCCCTAAATGGTTCCAGCCCAGCTTACTTGTCCAAACGTATCTCCCTCTACAACCCACCTCGGAGATTAAGATCATCGGGAGAGGCCCTGCGCTCAATCCCACCATCCTCGCAAGTGTGGCTGATGGGGATGAGAGATTGGGCTTTTTCGGTAGTTTCTGTGGAACACTCTACATAATGAAATCAGATCTACCCCCTCCCTCCTACCCTTTAGGGGGAAAAAAAACTTAAAACTTGGTTGTAGGACCAAGCATTCAAGCAACAGAAACAGTGTTGACAATGAGAATGATTTATTGGACTGACAATGGACTGACCTCAATTATGATTTGAAGTTGCGTAATTTTAATTGGATGTATTTATATGTGATATTTTATCAATTGTTTTAAATGTAAATTATGATCTTGTTTGGGTATCTAATGATTGCTAATTGTGAAGCTGCCCTGAGTGTCCTCCTTCCCCCCCCCCCCCCCCCGGGAGGGGGTGAGAAGGACGGGATACAAATGTACGAAATAATAATAAATAAATATTTACACAACCACAATTAGTCTGTGTAAGGTAAAAACTGAAGATTTTTGTCAGTTTGGATTATTTTCCTGGATTTCTTTACACTCAAAAAGCATATTTTTCAACTATTTTTGAATATTTCCAAATATTCTTTCTATTTCTACTCTGATATATTTGCTTAGTATTCTTTGTACACTGAAGTTGATGCATAGCTCACAACTACAAGTAGCCTGTTTATTTAGCCCCAGTAAAATACAGCTGAGGGCCTATTAGCCTTCTTTTGCAAACTAAGTTACAAAATTTGTGTGGAAATACAGATGCATTCTTAGTTACTTTTTAGCCCATTTTCTTATAAAGGATGAAAACATGTTGGACCTTTTAAAAGAATAAAGTTGATCATCAGTTAGCATATGAAGCTCATCTCTATTTTGTTTTCCTGCTTTCTTAGACTGTAATTTATGCCTGAATATGTGTCATTTTAACCATTCTCTGTTCTACTGTCATTTTTCAGGTTGACTTTGAACAGCTTCGGGACAACCTTTGTCAAATAGAGAAACGATGCAAAGCATCATGGGATCACCTGAAGGCTATAGCAAAGCATGAAATGAAATCAACATTAAAGCAAAAAATGTCTGAGTTCCTTAAGGACTGTGCAGAAAGAATCATAATATTGAAAATTGTCCATAGAAGAATAATTAACAGGTGGGATATCAAACATATCATCAATATGCTGTTAAAAAAAACTCTCCTAGCATTGTGCTGTTTCAAAACATAAAAATGAATCTCTCAGCAAATTGTATTGATACTAGAATCTACCCCACCTGGCTTTGAGAAACTAAACTCATAGAATCAATATGTATAATATACTATCATAAAACAAAATGTACAGGTGCAAAAAGAAATAAAGCAATAGCATAATTCAATTACAGACAGTAGCAGCCCAGCATTAAACCATTATGCGTTTAATTGCTTTAAAAACCATTTCAGCATTATTTGAACCAGCAGTGCTATGATATCTTTGTTAAGAGAAACTGGAAATAATTTAGACTTCAAAACTTGCTTAAAAGCCTAAATTAACAGAAGCATATGTATTTCAGTTGGAATGGCATTTGTTGGTCACCATCAAGAAGGTCTTGCTCTTGATACTTGCCAAGCTAAATTCACAAAGAAAGTCAACCTGGATGTTAGTACTTCATTTGTGAATAGATTTTTTTTTATTCTCTGTCGTTTGTAAATTATTTTTCTTTTCTAGACATTTCTACTGCTCTTTGAAGTTAGATCAATTCATTCAAAATGGTAATTTAAACTTAATAACTTTTGTGCAGTATTCACTATCCAAACATATATTTCATCCATTACACAATTAATAATGAAACACTGTTACATTGTTTGAACTTGTATGCATCGGTGTGAGAAAGCAAAATTAGATGACATTATTGCAGACTTCTATTTTGTTTTCACCCCATTTTTCATGGTAAGTTCTGGAAACAATGTTAAAAGAATATGTGATAAAATGGGACATAGAGAGCCTTTATGAGCTCACAGATTCAAAATGGATTATCCAGTTTATCTTTCTTGGACCAATTCTTAGCTACCGAAAAATTCTATTAAACTTACAGCTTGTATTTTCTACAGATCTAGTAAACAAAATACTTTCTCTACATCATGCTGTATTCCTTAAAATCTCTAAAACTACAAGATATCCAGACAACTAACTCCTTCTGCTTTTCTAGGTTCCACTCTTTCTTATTATTTATGGGTTATACTCCTTATGCAATCCGTGAAGTCAACATCAATAAGTTCTGCAAAATTATTAGTGAATTTGCTTTGGAGTATCGCACCACCAGAGAACGGGTTTTGCAGCAGAAGCAGAAGCGAGCCAACCATAGAGAAAGAAATAAAACCAGAGGAAAAATGATCACAGATGTAAGTCCAAAGTGAATTTCTTAGCTCAAAATTAATGATTTATTTTCATCAAAGCGGATTTCAACTATTGCAACTGGTAATATTTTCCTGGAATTTCTATGTGAGAATAGAAGTCTCTGCTGCAAAGCAGGCTTTCTTCAAGCGGTAACTTTTTTGGTCTCAGTGAAAATATGTTGGAATGAAGGCTGCAAACCTTTTGTATTGTTATCCCAATACCCCCATACATATGGGATATATTGAGCGTGGTGATCAGATCATGATATGAATAAACATAACAGTTTAAATAATGTACTAGTAAGGCCTTCTCGCGGACCACCCTGAGAATTTCGGAGGGGGGGCTGAAGCCCTTTAGGCCCCCCCCCCCCCCAGGCTACATGCCTGATGCTGACTTGACAATAGTGAAAACCAATTAGCAATGGGGAAGGAGAATTTCAACAGGAGTAAAATCAAAAGATGCTGGGAAATACACAACCCTTCATTCTTTTAAAAAGAAAGTTTGGTGGGAAAGTAATCACCATTCTTAACTTCCAGAAGTCCCTACCAAGGAAAGCAAAGCTGGTTCCTTCCCCGTTGTTCCTGCTTTTCTGATTACTTTTTAAATCCAGGGAGGCTTTTGGCAATTTACCTGGTATTGAGGACAAGGCTTGGTCAAGTGCTCAACTTTCCTTAGAAATCTGTTTTCAAAATTTTAATTGTTTCAAAATTTGCTTTCAAGTTCATTTGTTCATTTGTCTAAACATATAATCATGTTTTAAGCTTTAATGTTATTCTTCTTTTGTGTGTTATTACTGTGTGCTGGCATGAGTCCCATATTTGCAAGAAAGATTGGCTATAAATCTAGAAACTGAATTTAGCCATGATTCCTTGGTAATCCCACATGCCATGCGTACTCGAGTGAGCATTGCTCATAAATACCACCATGCCACTGCAATAATATTGCAAAAGGCATTTGTTTTCTGATCTTTCACATAAATTGTCTGCTGGAGAATCCTCTGCTGTAACAAAATCACAGTTTCTGGCATGGATTTGACATCAAGATGTGCTCCATATATCTGCTTTGAGTCTCCTTTGTGGAGAGAAAAAGCGGGGTGGTAATAATAATTATTATCTATATAAATAAAAATGTAATGTTCGTTTGTGGGATTAACAGAAACTCAAAAACCATTGGACAAATTAATACCAAATTTGGACACAAGACACCTAACAACTCAATGTATGTCCTTCACTCAAAAAAAAATTGATTTTGTCATTTGGGAGTTGTAGTTGCTGGGATTTATAATACATCTACAATCAAAGAGCATTCTGAACTCCACCAATGGTGGAATTAAACCAATCTTGGGACACAGAACTCCCATGATCAACAGAAAACACTAGAAGGGTTTGGTGGGCATTGACCTTGAGTTTGGGAGTTGTAGTTCACCAACATCCAGAGAGCACTGAGTACTCAAACAATGATGGATCTGGACCAAACTTGCCACGAATATTCCATATGCCCAAATATGAACACAGCTGGAGTTTGGGGGAAATAGACCTTGACATTTGGGATTTGTAGTTACAATCAAGGCGCATTCTGAACCCCACCAACAATAGAATTGGGGCAAACTTCCCACACAGAACCCCCATGACCAACAGAAAATACTTAAGGCCATCCAGTCCAACTCTCTTCACCAGGGCAAGAAAATGTAATCAGAGCTCTCCTGACAAAGAGCCATCCAGCCATAGATATAGATTGGTATATATGATTCACACACACAATAGATTGGAAAGGGACCCCTAAAGAAGGACTACTCTGGAATATGTTGCATATTCCAGAGTAGGCAAACCAGACACTCTCCACATCAACACTGACAAAGAAATACTGTTTACCCACAAGCATAAGGAAATTACATATATTAGTACCAAACACTTTCTCATTACTTTATTTTCCAGATCACCAGACTGGGCCATAGCAACGTGTGGCAGGGGACAGCTATTAATACTAATAATAACAGATATACTTTTTCTTGTCTCTCAGATGTGAGGACTTTGCATTGTCTTTTATCAGTGTTTACTTGATGAAGACTCCTTCATCTGTAGGACATAATGTATTTGGAATTCATATGTAATAGTATGCTCAACTGCAATATTATTACAGTGTGTATTGAACATATATTTCTTTTTAATAGCAATTCTGACATGACTTAAAGCAAGCAGGATTGCATTTCATTAATCCTGAAATCACTGAAATGAAATGCTAGTTTAAATATAAACATTGGAAAAACCATTACATGCCATAGTCTGTGCAGTACCGGCACCTTAAGTAAGTAACTACCGTATAAAGTTATAAACGCAATATAAAGTAGCTGTTTTTCATTATTATAATGTTTGAGCAAGATGTAGCTCTCAAACAAAATCATGCAACAAAGGTAACAGACATATTTTCAACTATTGATATATTACATAGTTTAAGTAGCACGAAGATTTTAAATTTTATTTTTAAAGTGCTACAAATTATTTTATTATTTGCATACTGTTGTTGAAAGAAGTGCCAGTACTTAATAGCAGGTTCCAGCTATCTTGAATGTGGGACTATGGAGTCACAATTAGATGTTAATACGTCATCATATATAGAGTTACTTCTCTTTCAGCTTTGGCATTGGTAGCTGTGCACTGATATGTAGCAGGATCAGGACTCCAACAAATGAAGTAATAAAAAATATGAAAAGCGAAATGAATAAAATGCATCCAAATAGGCAAGAATTTAAAGTACTCCCTACAATTTCTTCCACTTTCTTGGTTTCTCATTGTGGAAATGTAACTTTATTGAAATTACATAATAACTTTTTAAAAATTAAGCTGCTTCTAAATAAATAAGATTTTATTTTATATAATGTTAGATATTATAGAGCCATGGTCATGGCTCTAATATAAGATGGTTGAGATTATTTATTTATTTATTTATTTATTTATTGCATTTATATACTGCTTTTTTCACCTCTGGGGGGATCACATTATTCATCCTCTTATAATTAGAAATCCTATTCCAGCTCCTTATAGTAAAAAGTAAGTATGTACCAAGTTACTTCTTGGAAATATGAGTCACTTTCTAATTTTAGTTTCTGTATAGTACCTCACGTTCTGTTGAGACTATTCAAAAATCTGAATGTTTTGCAGCTGCTACTCAGACTTGTAACAAGGTTGATACTAAATCTTTCCCATCAAAAAAGAAGTCAGCAAAATCTTCATCTACACTTTGGGGTTTGCATATCGCCATCTTGGGATTATTATTTATTTTATTGTTTTTTTTTCTTATTTTAGTATTATTTCTATTTTTATTTTATTTTATTTTATTTTTGTTTTGTTTTATTTTACTTTTTGTCACATTTTCTCTTTTCTTTTTGTTTTATTAGTCCATTTTATTGCTGACTGAGATAGATTCTGATAGGGAGTCTTATTGATTTTGTTTCTTAAGATTAGAGGAAGGGGGGATAAGGGCGGAGATTCAAGAGGTCATAAAAAGTGAGATGATATAGGATTTTGGGGACTGGTAAAAGCCTCCATGAGATTTCCTTTAAGTAATGTGGTTATATTGGTTTTGGAATGTGTATGGTGGTTTGTGTATGTAAGTACTGTATTTTGAGGGTTTTAGATTATGGTGGATTTGGTGAAGATGCTGAAGAGAGGATTGATTTAGCTAGGAAGAAGGAATTTGGTTAGATTGTGAAGGCAGCTTGTTGAGAGTTTAAGAGTGGTTACTATAGGAAGGATTTTTGGAAGTCATAGGAAATTGATCGGTTGGAAACTCGTAGGAAAAGTGAACTTTCTCATCTATGTGATCTCATGGGGAAGTCGTTCAATCTTACTCTTTAACAACTCATTGTGAAAAATCCTATTCAATATGTATGTTTGTTTATTCGATGCTTAGACCATAGATCTTTCACATACATGGCAAATAGATAAATACATGAACACCAGATTATTAAATACAATATAAAATACACCAATGAAATCCTATAAATCATTAAAATGCTGCATATATCGATTGCAAGATGCACCTTTAAAATACTACAAACTGTATGGACTCGCACCCGCATAATTAAAAACCAGGTAAAACCAAATAGATACAGCATTATTGAAACTACATAAACAGCCACTATTAGTTAGAAGCATCCCCAGCACAGTCGACTGCAATATCAGAGATTAGTTTTGCCCGGATTTTCTGTGCTGCCAGAGCAAAAGGAGACACCTTGTGAGTAACCATAGGGTTAGTGTCAGCCAAAAGAAAGAAAATCTTTTCTGGCACAGTGTTGGTTTGAAGGAAGTGAAGAACAGACCCAGGATTTTGGTTCTTGGCGCAGTGTACAGAGGACAGAAAAACAAATAGTGAGGCAAATCCTCAATTTCCAGGGCCCCGCAAACACATAAACGAAGAGCCAGAGGTGTGCCCATGTATCTGCCATCAATCACTGCTGTGTCCATACTTTGAAAATGAAGGCCTGCAAATTGCCCATATTGAAATAAATAAGGGCAAATGGAATTGCCACCAAACCAAAAATCCTCTGCTCAGACTGAACTTCTGGATAATGATTCAGACCTATCGACACCAGCGTGACAATTACACCTGCTATCTTGGAATATAATGGGATGGATAAATAAATTTCATGATGTAGATTTTGCAATTTATCTGCAACAATTCAAAATTATTTGTTTGCAAGAGACATGGGCCACTGAAACTAATCTCCCTTCCCTCCATGGTTTCAGAGCATATTCAGTTCCAGCTGTGAAAACAAACTCTAAAGGCCGTGGAAGCAGAGGCCTTACCATATTCATTTCAGTCAATCTGCACATGGACATTCAACTTTTGGATAGTTCCTTCCCACAATATATACGGGCCCTCCTCATTAAGAGCATGTACTTTGGTTATGTAATCTGTACAAATGTCTATTTTCCACCTGGATTATAAAAAAATGGAGACCCTAATAATGTCTGGATTAGATTATCTGAAACCCTCACCTGTTTGGAATGCCCTTCCACAAAGCTCCTCTTGTGTGGAGATTTTGATGCTAGAATTGGGATGGGTGTAAAACAAGTGATCAGATGGCCCGGGGAGGGGAAACCTAGAGGGTAGAAGACAACATAGGAATTGAGATTGCTGGGGGAGGGGGCTTTCCTCTTATCAAAGGGGATAGGGGAGGCCTGGACTGGAGAAGACGGCCTCAGAGCTACAGAGGCCAACCAACAATGAAACACCAGTCTGTTGTTCTTTGGACATGTCATGCCATTCTCAATACCTTCTGCGAACGAACAATTTGGCGGTGGAAGTTTCAGACTCTTTGTTGAACAGGGGCAGATGGACTTCAAGGAGATATCCCTGGCTCAAATTTTGCACAGAAGCTGGATGGAAGTCAAACTTAAGTCCATCGATTGGCTTCATAGAGACTATCAATCACAAGACTGCTCTATATGTCTTCTTATTACACCTGAAGACAATATGTTAGCTGAGGAGCTGCATGCACTTGGATCCCGGTTAAAACGTTGGGGCTTCACCATCAGAAGGGTTCTGATGGATTCTTTGATCTGCCCCCCTATTGCCGGGCTGAAATTACACTCTCAAGACCCAATAAGCCCCAACAACAACGGTGCAGAAAGTCCCCTTTTCAGGGCATCCCCGCCCTTAGTTTTCCACTTTGAGATTCCCTCTCTAATCTTAGTCCCTGCCCAATCTATCTCCCATTCTCCCATAGATTCTCCCCCTTTCTTAGCCCACCCAGCACCCCTGGTTACTCTCTCTAACACCACTGGAAATATACTCAACTCCTACCCAATTTAGATCCTCATGTGGGTCTCCATTTTTGGAGAGCTGACTAGCCCCTCTAGAGCTTAGTTCGAATCAGCCTTTCCACCAGGGGGAGGGGGAACCGAGCGGGAGGGGTACCATTGAGGTCGTTTGGGGAGGAGGAATGCTGGTCACTTTCAACCCAGGTAGAAACGCAATAGTGTCCTTGCAGCCCTGGAGAAGGCTGGGCGTGGTAGTCTCCATGACAGACCCCTTGGATTAAAGATCCTGCTTTTGAATGCCAGATCCTTCAATGGCAAAACATGTGTCATCCAGGACCTGGTCCTGGATGAGGGGGCAGATCTGGCTTGCATCACTGAAACATGGTTGGACGAGCTGGGTGGGGTAAATCTTACCCAACTGTGCCCACTGGGTTTCGGGGGTTAGGTCCGGGGGGCAGGGAAGAGGGGTTGCGGTGATCTTTAGGCAGTCCGTCGCTCTGGTCAGATGCACCATTCCACAATCCTCTGGGTTTGAGTGTGTCTACCTGAAGGTGGGAGCCCAAGACAGCTTGGGGATTCTGCTGTCCGTCCACCCTGCAACCCAGCAGTCTCCCTGCCTGAGCTAGCAGAAGTGGTCTCCAATTTGGCCTTAGTCTCCCAGTAATTTATAGTTCTGGGAGACTTCAACATTCATGCAGAGACCATATTAACAGGTGCAGCTCAAGATTTCATGGTTGCCATGTCGACAATGGGTCTGACTCAAGTAATATCTGGCCCCATGCATCAGGCAGTTCACACACTCGACCTAGTTTTTATTGTGGGCAATTGTTCCATTGTCCTAAATGGTTCTGGCTTACCTGTCCGAACGTATCTCTCCTTATGAACCCTCTAGGAATTTAAGATCTTCTGGGGAGGCCCTGCTCTCGGCCCTGCTCTCGGCCCTGCCATCTTCACAGGCTCGATTGGCGGGGACGAGGGATAGGGCCTTCTCAGCGGTGGCCCCTCAGTTGTGGAATGCCCTACCCAGAGACATTAGATCAGCCCCCACCCTTAAGAGATTTCGCAAAAAAGTTAAAACCTGGTTATATGAGCAGGCCTTCCCAAACGCAGTGTAGCTATGATACTCTGATCTCGGAATGGTTGGACAATGTGACTGATTAATGAAATGCGGAGGACTTGTGGTTTTTTATTACGTTTATTGATGTTAATTGTAATGATTTTTTATCTATGTTAAATGTTTTTAATGTTTAAACTATTTTTGTATTGTTGTGGGCATCAAATTGTGCCGTTTTGTAAACCGCCGTGAGTCGCCCTCGGGCTGAGAATGGTGGTATAGAAGCGTAGTAAATAAATAAATAAATAAATTGTCATGGTCTGACCACCATCTGATCAGTTTAAGACTCACCGTGACCTCTAACCTCTGCAGGGGTGGTGGACCGATTAAGATGGTATGCCCTAAGAGACTTATGGGTCCGGATGGATTCCTGAGGTCTCTTGGGGATTTCTCTGTTCTGAAGCCTGACGATCCTGTTGACACTCTGGTTGATCGCTATCATAGCGAGATACATAGAGTTACATCAACTCCTTGGTTCACTGAAGAGCTGGCTGTGATACGAGGAGGGGTCTAGAGTGCATCTGGAGGAAATCTCATGGCATCTCTGACCGAGCGTGGGCTAAAGCCGCTATTAAGGCTTACTCCGTGGCTTTGCGGGCAGCCAAGAAAGCTTTCTCGACTGCCCACATTGTGTCTGCAGCTAATAGGCCATCGGAGTTGTTCTGAATTATTGGGGACCTCCTCCACCCACCCGAGGTGGAGGGATCCCTGAGGGACTTGGCAACTCAGTGCAGCAATTTTGCGCACCATTTTGCAGGCAAAGTTGCTCAGATACGTCTCAAGTTGGACACCAGTTTAAGTGCAATGCCAGATGAGGTAACCAAGGTGCCCATCTGTCTGATCTTATGGGATTCCTTTTGTCTTGTTCTACCTGATGACGTGGATGGGATCCTTGGGGCTGTGAGAGTGACCATTTATGGTCTGGACCCTTGCTCTTCCTGGCTAGTTAAACTGGCCAGAGATGGGTTGTTGGACTGGTTTTTCTCCACAATAAATACTTCGTTGGGCCAAGGGAAATTCCTATCCTGCCTTAAGCAGGTGGTGGTAAAGCGATTACTGAAGAAGACCTCCCTTGACCCTTCTGTGGTTAACAACTACAGACCAATTTCCATCCTCCCTTTTTTGGGCAAGGTGCTGGAGCGGGTGTTGCTTCAGGGATTCCTAGATAACACCGATTTTCTAGATTGGTCGCAGTCTGGTTTCAGGCCTAGGCACACTACCAAGATGGCTTTGGTTGCCTTGGTGGATGACCTCTGCAGGGAGCTGGACAGGGGGAGTGTGACCCTGCTGGTTCTCTTGGATATCTCAGCGGCTTTCGATACCATCATGGTATCCTTCTGGGACGACTCTCCAGGATGGTCCTGGGAGGCATGGCTCTGTCATGGCTCTGGTCCTTCCTGGAGGGTCCTTCCCAGATGGTGAAGCTGGGAGACACCTGCTCGGAACCCTAGGAACCTGTGGGGTCCCGCAAGGTTCCATTCTGTCTCCTATGCTTTGCAACATCTGCATGAAACCGCTGGGAGAGGTCATCCGGAGTTTTGGAGTTGGGTGCCATCTGTGTGCAAATGACATGCAACTCTACTACTCTTTTCCACCTAATTCCAAGGAAGCTCCTCGGGTGCTGGATGACTGTCTGGCCGCTGTGGCTATCTGGATGAGGAGGAACAAGCTGAAGATCAATCCTGACAAGACAGAGGTCCTCCTGGTCGATCATAAGCTGGATCAGAGTATAGTTTGGCAACCTGTGCTGCACTCCCCCTGAAGTCACAGGTCCGCAGACTGGGTGTCCTCCTGGATTCATCACTTACGCTTGAAGCTCAGGCGTCGGCGGTGGCTGGGAGGGCCTTCGCACAACGAAGACTCATGCGCCAGCTGCAATCATACCTCGTGAAGTTGGATCTGGCCAGGGTGGTCCATGCCTTAGTCGCCTCCAGATTGGATTACTGTAATGCACTTTAAACGGCCCTGAAAACGGCCAGAAATTTCAATTGGTACAACGGGCGGCAGCCAGGTTACTAACTGGTGCTTCTTACAGAGAGCGGTCAACCCTCCTGTTTAAGGAGCTCCACTGGCTGCCGTTCATTTTCCGGCCCCAATTCAAGGTGCAGGTTCTTACCTACAAAGCCCTGAACGGCTTGGGACCTGCCTATTTGCATGACCGCATTTCTGTGTACGAACCCACACGATCTCTTCGATCATCTGGAGAGGCCCTGCTCACGTTCCCACCTTCTTCGCAGGCGTGATTGGTGGGGACGAGGGAGAGGGCCTTCCCGGTGGTGGCCCCCGACTCTGGAACTCACTTCCCAAGGACATCAGACATGCCCCAACTCTGGCAGTCTTTAGGAGGAGCCTGAAAACGTGGTTATTCCAGTGTGCCTTCCCAGAATAAGGAAAACACTCTGCAATATGCCCTCAAAATGCACTTTTATTTAGGACTGACTGCGTTCCCTCATTTCTCTCTGAAAATCCTATCCCAGTTATGTCCAGCATTATTTTCACATCCAGCATTATTTTTTAATATTAATCTATTACATTTGGCCCGGCCATTGGTTTTAAATGCTTGTGTGTTACTGTTGATTGTTGATTGTTTATTTTTTTGTTTATGTGATTTATATTAATTGTATTGTATTGATTGTTTTGTTATTGCTTTTGTTTACTGATGTATTGTGGACTTGACCTCATGTAAGCCGCACCAAGTCTCTTGGGGAGATGGTAGCTGGGTACAAATAAAGTTTTGTTATTATATTATTATTGACGCGCCAGGATGGGACTTGGGGGCACACTCCTACTGTGACTCCAGTCCTTTCTGCTCCCAGTTTGTGAAGCTGGGGACACTTGCTCAGACCCCTGGCCATTGACCTGTGGGGTCCCGCATTCTGTCCCCCATGCTTTTTAACCTCTATATGAAACCACTGGGAGAGGTCATCCAGAGTTTTGGAGTTTGGTGCCATCTCTATGCAGATGACACCCAACTCCACTACTCTTTTCCACCAGAATCTAAGGAAGCCCCTCGGGTGCTGGACCAGTGCCTGGCTGATGTGACGATCTGGATGAGGGCAAACAAGCTAAAGATCAATCCCAACAAGACAGAGGTCCTCCAGGTCAGTTGTATGTCTGACCGGGGTATAGGGGGAGTGCTTGATGGGGTTGCACTCCCCCTGAAGACACAAGTCCGCAACTTGGGGGTCCTTCTGGATTCAGCGCTGACACTTGATGTTCAGATGTCAGCAGTGGCTGTGAGGGCCTTCACACAATTAAAATTCATGAGCCAGCTGCGGCCATACCTTGTGAATTCTGACTTAACCATGGTGGTCCACACCTTAATTACCTCAGTAATTACCTTAATTACTGGACTACATAGGGCTTCCCTTGAAGACAGCCCAGAAACTCCCATTGGTCCAACGTTCAGCAGCCAGACTACTAACTGGGGCGAATTACAGGGAGCAATCAACCCCTCCTGTTTAAGGAGCTCCATTGGCTGCCATTCATCTTCCGGTTCAAGGTGCAGGTTATCACCTATAAAGCCCTGAACTGTTTGGTACCTGCCTACCTTCGTGACTGCACCTTCTACCATAAACCTGCACGAGCTCTTCAATCCTCTGAGGAGGCCCTCCTTTCGCCCCTTCCTCCATCATAGGCAGGACTTGTGGGAACAAGGGAGAGAGCCTTCTCCGCTGTGGCCCCCGGCTTTGGAACTTGCTACCTGTTGAGATTAGGCAAGCCCTCACCCTAGCAGCCTTTAAGAAAGATGTAAAAACTTGGCTCTTCCAATGTACCTTTAACCCATTTCTGTCTGTTCCATCTACAGTTTCGTCCTCATGATGCACTTTCCTCCGTACTTAATGAAGTCCTAACCCCACTGTTCGTCCTTTTTGGGCTCCTCCCTCACAGATATACTTTTTCCACTTCTATTGCATCCAGGGTTTTATCATTTTATCTTGTGCATTTCATAGAATCATAGAATCAAAGAGTTGGAAGAGACCTCATGGGCCATCCAGTCCAACCCCCTGCCAAGAAGCAGGAATATTGCATTCAAATCACCCCTGACAGATGGCCATCCAGCCTCTGCTTAAAAGATTCCAAAGAAGGAGCCTCCACCACACTCCGGGGCAGAGAGTTCCACTGCCGAATGGCTCTCACAGTCAGGAAGTTCTTCCTAATGTTCAGATGGAATCTCCTTTCTTCTAGTTTGAAGCCATTGTTCCGCGTCCTAGTCTGCAAGGAAGCAGAAAACAAGCTTGCTCCCTCCTCTCTGTGGCTTCCTCTCACATATTTATACATGGCTATCAGATCTCCTCTCAGCCTTATCTTCTTCAGGCTAAACATGCCCAGCTCCCTAAGCCGCTCCTCGTAGGGCTTGTTCTCCAGATCCTTGATCATTTTAGTCGCCCTCCTCTGGACACATTCCAGCTTGTCAATATCTCTCTTGAATTGTGGTGCCCAGAATTGGACACAATATTCCAGGTGTGGTCTAACCAAAGCGGAATAGAGGGATAGCATTACTTCCTTAGATCTAGACACTATGCTCCTATTGATGCAGGCCAAAATCCCATTGGCTTTTTTTGCCGCCACATCACATTGTTGGCTCATGTTTAATTTGTTGTCCATGAGGACTCCAAGATCTTTTTCACACGTACTGCTCTGGAGCCAGGCGTCCCCCATTTTGTATCTTTACATTTCGTTTTTTCTGCCAAAGTGCAGTATCTTGCATTTGTCACTGTTGAATTTCATTTTGTTAGTTTTGGCCCATCTCTCTAATTTGTCAAGATCGTTTTGAATCCTGCTCCTGTCCTCTGGAGTATTGGCTATCCCTCCCAATTTGGTGTCGTCTGCAAACTTGATGATCATGCCTTCTAGCCCTTCATCTAAGTCATTAATAGAGATGTTGAACAGGACCGGGCCCAGGACAGAACCCTGCGGCACTCCACTTGTCACTTCTTTCCAAGATGAAGAGGAAGCATTGGTGAGCACCATTTAACCAATTACAGATCCACTTCACCGTAGTTTTGCCTAGCCCACATTGGACTAGTTTCCTTGCCAGAAGGTCATGGGGGACCTTGTTGAAGACCTTGGCCCGCCCATTGTGTTTGACTTTTCATTATGTTATTTTGCACTGTTTATTTTATCTTGTTACTTTATGTATTTTATTGTGATGTAATTTTCATTGTTTTGTATTTTATTTTGTTGTATTGTATTTTCAGGCTTGGCCTCATGTTAGCCACCCCGAGTCCCTTTTGGGGAGATGGTGGGCTAAAGATGATGATGATGATGATAAAGATGATGATGATGATTATATTACTATTATTATTATATGAACAGCCAAGTTGAAAAGTGTCCTTGGCTTAGAAATCCAGTGAGTAAACCAACAGGCGGAATTCTATAGTTGATCATCCGAAGAAAAAAACTCAGCCCTGAGATACCAGTATCATCATTTTCAGATACTATCTATACCAGATAGATACTATCTATACCAGGCATGGGCAAACTTTCTCATTTGGGGGCCCCATGAGAGGGAGAGAGTTCTCCCCAAGTGCCCTCCCTGCCCTTTCCTCCCCTTCCTCTTCTCTTTTGGAGGAAGAATGTGAAAGGTTTGGATCCCAAAAAAAGATTTGGATCCCAAAAGGGTTAGCTTTGGTCAGGATGAGATGGCAGACAGGAGAGAAAAAGGTAAGGAGGGCAAGGGAGGAAGAAGAGCCGCCCCCTCACGCTCCTTACCTTCCCCTTTCTACTCCTCTTGCCGCCTGGGGCCTCTTCCTGCTGCTTGAGCACCATATGGCATCACAGGAAGAAGCCCCAGGCAACGAAGAGGAGGAACAGGATGAAGGTAAGGAGGACGAGGAAGGAAGAAGAGCCACTCCTCCCCTTCCTTACCTTCCCCTTCCTCCTCTTCACTGTCTGAGGTCTCTTTCTGTCGCTTGGGCCCCATGCGGCACTGCAGGAAGAGGCCTCAGGCAGTGAAGAAGAGGAGGATGAGGAAGGTAAGGAAGGCAAGGAGGGAAGGTGAGGGGACCCTTCCTTCCTTAGGTCCCTCTTTCTCCCTCCATCCCTCCCTCCTGGCTTCCCTTCCACCATTTTGTCCTTCCTCCCTTATCTCTTTCCTCCCTTCTTCTCTTTCTCTGTTTCTACTTCCTTCCTTCTTTCCTCCCTTCCCTTTTGTCTTTCCTCCCTCCATTCCTTTCTTCCCTTCCATCCTTTTCTTTTTCCTTCCTTTGATACTTCCTTTGATACTTTGATACTTTTATCAAAATTCTTAGAAATAGGCATTTAGTATCCTTTTATTAATTCATGTCATCCTAAAGGCACCGAGTGGCTTAAATTTTAAGATATGTCTCTCAGAAGTTTTTTTTAAAAAAATAAATATATATTAGTGATAGTGATTTGCTGCCCTTAGATGCAACAGTGCAAGACCAACACTGCCCATATATTGGATAGAAAGCTTTGTTTCCGTTTTTGAAACCCTGCTACCACAGGTTACTCAATATACAGCTAGTGGATGCTCCAGCACAGAAATGCCTATCAACAGCATAGCCATCAGCTATTTAGATAATTTGGTGTAAGTTATAGATTGTTAGAAACAATTACAATCCTTGATTGTAATTATCTGGCAGCCAATAATACTAAGGGATTAAATATGGAAAAGAGTTTTGTGGAGGGATATATTTTTACTGGCACAGAAGAGTCGAGAGTCATACCATAATGTGAATAAACAAACAAAGCATTCCTAGGGGAGTTCCATTGCCAAAGAACTGACTGTTTTTCAATGTCCCCGAGGCCCAAAGCAAAACAAACAGCTCCCTTGTGGAACAAAGCATACCCTTAAAAAGCAATGCAAGCATGCTGTCATTCCTCCCTTGTACAGCTAACTCTTTTTATATCAAGAGTGTTGAAAACATTATAAAAGACAAAAAAAGGAGGGAATGCTTTCATTTCTCATAGTGAATGTCCTGGAACAAAAATAGATAAATTTCAATAAAATAATATTTGAACAACAGTTTAATGATTAGCCTAAAGGCAGTAAATGTTAATCGAACTAAGGGCATAAATACCATAAAGGCACCAGGTTCTGTCAGAGCTTGGTATCTCGGATGGGAGATCAAACACCTGATGCTGTAGACTATGGCTGAATCTACAGTGCCATACAATACAGTTTTCGAATTCAGGTTAACTGCATTGAACTGGATTATATGAGTCTACACTGCCATGTAATCCAATTCAATGCAGTTAATCTGGATTCTGAAAGTGTATTATATGGCAGTGTAGATTCAACCTATATTTCAGAGGAAGAAACTGGGCACCATCTACACTAACATATAATGCATTTTAACTGCATTGCACATCATTATATGGCAGTGTAGACTCGTATAATGCAGTTCAAGGCAGTTAAACTGCATTATATGACAAATGGGGCCTGGCAAAAACACTTCTGAATATTTCTTGCCCAAGAAAATGATAGGTAGGAAATTCATGGGGTTTACCATAAATTGACAGGAAACTTGAAGATGCAGATACACAAATGAAATATCCAAATTAGAGATAATATGACAGATGCAGGAAATCTTTCCCTGCTTTCTTTCTCTTATGTTAGTTCACAGTAGCTCAAGGAAGGCATAGTTCTGAAACTTATTGTGTCAACAGAACAGCCTAAATGTCAAATCTAATTTCCCAGATAACTCTCACCTAATTTTATCCTCATGGGCAGAAGAGCAGTTCTATGTATCTTCTGCCTAAGGAGGGAGTGGAGTGAGAAACACAAGCACAAGTTATTAAATAAAGTCAGCATCCCTTCCATTCCAATGAGAAATGAGCCTGTTCAGAACTCACCAGGATCCATATAATGCTGAGTTCCAGGCAGAAAAGAAGATGGAGGAGAAGACAGTAAATTAGTCCATATGTGCATTTACACTATTCCCAAGGAAGACACCACTTGATGATACGAAATGTAGCAACATTCTACCTGGAACTGAGGATATATTGCAACAAGTGGCAGGTTCCAAGTCGATCCCAGATGGTGAAGCTGGGAGATGCCTGCTCGGACCCCTGGCCTTTGACCTGTGGGGTCCCGCAAGGCTCTATTCTGTCTCCCATGCTTTTTAACATCTACATGAAACCGCTGGGAGAGGTCATCTGGAGTTTTGGAGTTAGGTGCCATCTCTACACAGATGACACACAACTCTACTACTCATTTCCACCTAATTCCAAGGAGGCCCCCTCGAGTGCTGGACGAGTGGCTATCTGGATGAGGGAGAACAAGCTGAAGATCAATCCCGACAAGACAGAGGTCCTCCTGGTCAATCGTAAACCGGATCGGGGTATAGGGTGGCAACCTGTGCTGGACGGGGTTGCACTCCCCCTGAAGTCACAGGTCCGCAGCTTGGGAGTCCTCTTGGATTCATCACTTATGCTTGATACTCAGGCGTCGGCGGTGTCCAGGAGGGCTTTTGCGCAACTAAGACTTGTGCGCCAGCTGCGACCGTACCTCGCTAAGGTTGATTTGGCCGGGGTGGTTCATGCCTTAGTCATCTCTAGATTGGATTACTGTAATGCGCTCTATGTGGGGCTGCCCTTGAAAACGGCTCGGAAATTCCAACTGGTTCAACGAGCGGTGGCCAGGATGTTAACTGGTGAAAAGTCAACCCTCCTGTTTAAGGAGCTCCATTGGCTGCCATTTACCTACCGAGCCCAATTCAAGGTGCAGGTGCTTACCTACAAAGCCCTAAACGGTTTGGGACCTGCCTAGCTGCGTGACCGCATCTCCGTATATGAACCCACCCGCTCCCTCTGTTCATCCGGAGAGGCCCTGCTCACGATTCCACCTGCATCGCAGGCTCGTTTGATGGGGACGAGAGACAGGGCCTTCTCTGTGGTTGCCCCCTGACTTTGGAACACCCTCCCCAAAGGCATTAGACTAGCACCCACGTTGGCAGTCTTTAGGAAGAACTTGAAGACCTGGCTATTCCGATGTGCCTTTCCAGAATAGGATAACCTCCAGCACTACGTCCCAGAAGCACTTTATTAGAGTTTAAGACTCTCTGCACATTGCACTTGCCCAGAATCCCAACATATAACCTCACACACCCAGCACTTTTTAACCTGTACCCGTCATTGGGCCCGGCCCTGGTTTTATTGCGTAATAGTGTAATGTTCTGTTTTGTTATTGCTTATGTTTTTAATTTGCTTTGCATTTTATTGTTATTTTCTGTTGTTGTTGTGTTGAGGCCTTGGCCTCTGTAAGCCGCATCGAGTCCTTCGGGAGATGCTAGCAGGGTACAAATAAAGTTTAATAATAATAATAATTCTTCCTGCTAACAGTGCACTCAAAGTGATGAATATTGACAGGTTTGAGGTTTAAAACAGGGCTACTGAGCAATCTCCATCTCCAAAACTACTCAAATCTGCTTAGCAGTTTCCATGATTATTAGAATCCCACCGGAGCCCCCGGTGGCGCTTAGCAGTCTCCATGATTATTGGAATCTCACCGGAGCCCCCGGTGGCGCTTAGCAGTCTCCATGATTATTGGAATCCCACCGGAGCCCCCGGTGGCACAGTGGGTTAAAGCCCTGTGCCGGCAGGACTGAAGACCTGCAGGTTCGAATCCGGGGAGAGGCGGATGAGCTCCCTCTATCAGCTCCAGCTCCTCATGCGGGGACATGAGAGAAGCCTCCCACAAGGATGATAAAAAGACATCAAATCATCCAGGTGTCCCCTGGCAACGTCCTTGCAGACGGCCAATACTCTCACACCAGGAGTCACTCCTGACACGAGAAAAAAAAAACGGAGTGCTGTAATTGTTTGAACATTGGACTAGGATAGCTTCTTCTCCTTACATAGATATATATTCCTGCCTTTTTTTCCAACATGTAATCCATTTTTATAAGCATTTTTGCTAAGGTACACTTTTTTCCACACTAATAATTAAAGAACGTTTATATGCGTATATATGTATGCTAATTTTTCAAATTTACAGATACTTTTTGCACATTTTATTTAAGAGAAATGCTAGGATTACATATTTGTCTGTCATTGTGAATATAATTATAAGTATAGTAGTGGAGAACAGGAATAACTGAGAAATTCTTAATAAGATGATAATAATAATAATAATAATAATAATAATAATAATAATAATAACAGAAAGGAAGAAACCATGAAAATGAACAAAATCTGGCTACCAGTATTAAAAAATTCTAAAATTAAAACAGCAGAGAGAAAAACAGGCAGGGACATCTAAGCACCTTTCATTAAGAGTTTGCTCCAGGCACAGTCAGCCCTTTGTATGCTAATCAAGGTGGTCAGTTGAAAAGATTCACACCTAGCCCAACTTACAAAAGCCTTTTGTCTCACCCTGGTCAGTCCACAGATATAAAAACCCTTTTTTCCCAGCTCCAGCAGACCTCACCCTCTGAGGATGCTTGCCATAGATGCAGGCGAAACGTCAGGAGAAATGCCTCTAGAACATGGCCATATAGCCCGAAAAAACCCACAAGAACTGAGTGATTCCGGCCATGAAAGCCTTCGACAATACAATAATAATAATAATAATAATAATATCTTTATTTATATCCCGCCACCATCTCCCCGAAGCGGACTTGGGGCAGCTAACATGAGATCAAGCCCAAAATTACAACAAAATACAATATAAATACAGCAAAATAAAATACAAAAAGCAAAAACACCATCAAAATAAATACATAACATAACAAAATAAATTAAACAGTTCCAAAATGACATGATAGAGAAATGGGACACAGTGGGTGGGCCAAATGTACTAGAAGTAAAATTGATAGAATTGATAAAACCCTGGATGAGATAGGTAGAATGTGTTTCTTAGGGGGGAAGTCAAATGGCTGAACAGTCGGATTAAACCTTTATTAAGGATGGAGGGAGAGTGCATCATGAGGACAGAGCTGTAATTGGGACAGACTAAAATGGAATATATATTCACTCACCAAAGGCACATCAGAAGAGCCAGGTTTTTAGGTCTTTCTTAAAAGCTGCCAGAGTAGGGGCTTACCTAATCTCACTAGGCAGTGAGTTCCAGAGCCGAGGGGCCACAGCAGAGAAGGCCCTCTCATACTTGTGACTGTAATGAATTTGCTGATCTCTGCAAGATTTTTGGTGGATAGCTCTATGTTCCCCATGTGTCATAGGGCAGATTTAGTACAGTAGGATAGCAACAGCTGGGAAGCCGATTGGTCCTATGCAGAGTAGTGTAGGCCTAGGAGTTGAGAAGAACTGAACGTTCTAAAGGGGCGGAGTTAAGATTTAAAAAGAGGCAGTTAGAGTTAGAGAGTTGAAGAAATGACAGTTAGGAATGGCTGCTTGTGAAGTTAGTTAGGAAGTACTGTTTGTGAGGAACAGTTAGGAATTGCTGTTTATGAAGAGAAATGAAAGCAGTTAGGAATCTGTGTGTGAAAAGAAGTAGTTAAGAATCCCTGTCTGAGAGAGAGAGAGACAGTGGGGGATCTCTGTTTTGAGAGAAGAGTTATTAAAAATGTAGCTCAAGTTGTATAGGAGAATAAGTTAAAGCCAGTGTAGCTTAAAGTTACAATATAATTCTGTCAAGAGTTTAAAAGGAAAAGTGACCAAGTTAATGATATTGAAAGTAAGCCTTAAGAATGTGACAAGATACTAATGTATCCCCAAGTGTTGGAACTTAAAGTTATAAATAAACGTTGTTAACTTGTTGCATACGAGAGCCTCAAGCCTATGATTCAAAGCCAGAAGGTTTTTATAACTCACACAATAGAGCCTGTAATTATCATCTCCTTACAGTGACGAATGTGGGAATGAGAAGAGGGCCTCCCTAGAGGATCGGAGAGCTCATGCAGGTTTATGGAGGGAGATGCGGTCATGAAGGTAGGCAGGTCCCAAACCGTTCAGGGCTTTGTAGGTGATAACCTGCACCTTGAATTGGGACCGGAAAATGAACGGCAACCAATGGAGTTCCTTAAAGAAGGGGGTAGACCGCTCCCTGTAATTCACTCCAGTTAGCAGTCTGGCTGCCAAGCGTTGAAGTTTCCGGGCCGTCTTCAAGAGTAACCACACAGAGTGCATTGCAATAGTCCAATCTACAGGAAGTATAGACAGGGATGTATGCAGGGAACCGTTGTACACATAACTTTTTCCTTCAAAGGCTCTTCACCCACTCCAGTAACAAACCCTCATGTTACAGACAAGAGTGGTGGAAATGGGAAGTTATACCTGAGACTTCTGGTGCTGAACATGTCAAAGTTGTCTATGGTCTGGGAAACCACAGATTTCATTCCCATAGGTTTTGGAACTTTTTGTTGTTTTTGTTTTTATTGTCTTGGTAACACAGCTTTAGCAAAAAACCAAGAATGACATAATTTACTGGAAGTGTAAGAGTAAGGCATTCTGTAATCAGGCTAGGACAGCTTTCTGAAATTCACCTTTACGCAGGCTGTTTACTATTTTCATGCTTAAACATCACTATTGCTCTTCTGGCTCATGTTTTGATAATATTTCCTAAATATTTTCTGTCCTTTTCTACCCTGCTTGGCTTCTTTGGTAGACTGATGAAGAAGATGACAATGAGGTATGACTGTACAAGAGCATGCCCCATTTTTTTTGCGTGTGCTGTGAAACTTGCTGATAGCAGAAACATCCATATAAAATACACCCTTTATTATCATATCCTTTGGAAGTTTGCGGTAATCTTCTTAACTGATTTACCTGGGAATAAGACCATTTAAACTCAGTGGGATTTACTTCTAAGTATATACATATATAACTTTTAATATATATTTTTAAGGATTGCACTCTCAAATGGGAATGTACTTGTTTTCTTGTGTGCTCTTTTTCATTCAGCATGATGGCAGTAGTCATTCAGCATGGCAAGTCTAAGCATTGCAGAAGGTTGATGAAAATGTGCTAATAATGCATTTTGACCGTCTGCTGGAGAAACTACTAATCCATTTCACTATTCTGTGTTCATTGTTCATTCAAGTGTGATCATCATCTAACACTACTGCTGTGTTCTGACTTATCCGCTCTTCTTATCATCCTGTCATCTCATGATGTGTCCAAAGTAAGATAAACTCAGTTTAGTCATTTTGACTTCTAGGGAGAATTCAATCTTGACTTGCTCTTGGATCCATTTATTTGTGTTTTTGGCAATATGCAGTATCCCTAGAAATATCCTTCAGAACCACATTTAAGATGAAGTTATTCTTCTGGTCAGCTTTTTTTTTTACTGTGCTGTTTTCCATCACCATAGACTATCATGTATGATTTCTTTCCTAATGTAAGATCTTTGCGGTGGGTCCATAGATAATCATAGAGACCAATTCTTTTAAAAAATTATTGAACATTTTGTTAAGAAACAGAATGAATATATATATATATATATATTCAGTGATAAGAAGAGACAAAACAACAAAAAGGGGAAAAACAAAAACAAAAATTGCTTTTCTTTTTTCTTTTTTTATATATAATTTTTATTGATTAACATTTATGCTTGCAGACACGTAAAGAGGGGGAACAATAGTGGTAATAGAAAAGTAGAAAAATAGGAAAGAGGGGAAAACAGTTTGAAGGTAGTTGGGGAGGCTGGTGGGGTTGAAGTGATTGAAAAAAAATAGAAAAATATCGTGGGGGAGGTAGTTTGGGATGGGGAACTTCCAGTTCATTCCACAGAGATGCAAACATCAGTTTTGGAGAGAGAGAAAAAGATTTCTTTATGTCGTCGCTATCCAAGTATTTTGATTGTCTTGTTTATATATTGATATTAATCTTCATTTTTTCCTGCAAATGTTTTTTGAGTTGGTTCCACTCAGTTTGATTTTCCTTTTTCTGATTTTTAATTATCTGTGACAGTCTATCCATGTTCATAAATTCTGCAATCTTGGAAAGCCAGTTCTCTATTATCGGAGGGTCTTTATCTTTCCATTTTCGGGCGATCGTAATTCTCGCCGCATCAGTGAGATAAAAAAGAATGGGATAGAATGGAATAATGAGAAAGATTTGGTCAAGGACAATATGATCAAATGGGCAGTAGATGTAGGCCATTCAATACTTCTAAAAGAATGGGAATATATTTGGAAGAGAAAATTAAAATATACGAGTGCCATCAGTATAATAGAAAACTGATACAAGATGTTTTACCGCTGGTACCTCACACCGGTGCAATTAGCTAAATTTTACAGAAACTACAATAACCAATGTTGGAAATGCGAAAGAGAATCGGGATCATACCACCACATATGGTGGGATTGTAAGATCATCAAGAAATACTGGATAACAATCCATAGGCACTGCCAAAATATTATTAAAATAAAATAAGAATTGAAACCCGAATATTACTTGTTGAATATAACGGATTTTAAAATTGGGAAAAACGAATAAAAGATTCTTTTTTTATCTCACTGCTTTTCCTTTTTCTTGACTTCTCGAGTATCTTCCATGAGGTATCTTCTTTTTCTTTTGTCCCTTTCCATCTCTTTTTAACCTTCTTCCTTTCTCTCACATGGGGTCGATCTTTTCTTATTATATTAATATTGTGTAGTTTTTGTGTTTTAAATATTCTGTCACTTTTGTCCAATCTGTTTCTTTTATTCGTCTTCCTTTATTTTTGGACATCAGGTAGGTAAGCCTTACCAATGTTTCTTATATCTAGTAACCTTTCCAGCCAATCTCCTTCTTCTGGTTTCTCAGTCTTTTTCCACAGTTTTGCATAACAAATTTTTGCTGCTGTGGTTAACAAAAATAGAAGTTTATCAGGTTTTCTTTCTAATTTCTGTTCTGTTATCCCTAGCAAGAATATCTCTGGTTTTGAGGGTATATTTATAACTAGCTTGGGGGTCCTGCGGTTCCCGGGTTATTTGAGAAAGGCATAGTGTGCCAAGGTTGGTCTTTATGTGGCTTGCAGTGGTCTCAGGAAGTGAGTGAAGTTACTGCAAGTCCTCCTCCAAACAGCACCAGGATGTAGAGTGGCTCATGCGGGCTCTGAGTGCCAGGTTTGGTCTTAATCAGTCATTGGATGAGGGTCTGAGTGGTCTCGGGAAGTGAGTGGAGGACTTCAAGTCCCATCACCTGTAGTCTGTTCTCCCCCAAACCTCACCAAAATGTTGAGTTGGCCATGAAGGCTCTCTGTGCCAAGTTTGGTCTTTATTGGTATTTGGATGAGTGTCGTTGTGGTCTCAGGAAGTGAGTGAAGTTACTGCAAGTCCCATCATCCAAGGTCCGTTCTCCTCCAAACAGCACCAGGATGTAGAGTGGCTCATGGGGGCTCTGTGTGCCAAGCTTGGTCTTGATCAGTCATTGGATGAGGGTTGCAGTGGTCTCAGGAATTGAGTGAAGGTACTGCAAGTCCCATCATCCATGGTCCGTCCGCCTTCAAACTGCACCAGGATGTAGAGTGGGTCATGGGGGCTCTATGTGCCAAGCTTGGTCTTTATCGTTCGTGGGTTTGAGTCGCAATGGTCTCAGGAATTGAATGAAGATACTACAAATCCCATCATTCATAATCAATCCCCCTTAGAACTGCACCAGGATGTAGAGTGAGTCATTAGTGCTCTGTGTGCCAAGTTTGGTCCTGGTTTGTGATTTGTAAGAGCCACAGTGTTCTGTGGAACATGAATCGGATGAAGGTACTGCAAATTCCATCGTCCAAGTCCATCCTGCCCCAAACCGCAGCAGTTTGTAAAGTGGGCCATTGGGCCTCTCTGTGTATCAAGTCCTAAACTGCCATTAGTGTGAGTGAAGGAACTGCAAGTCCCATCATCTATGGTCCATCCTCCCCAATACGCAACAGTGGGTCATGTGTGCCAAGTTTGGTCCTGTTCTGTCATTGTTGGGGGCTGCAGTGGTCTGTGGGAACCAAAGAGTTGGAAAGTACTACAAATCCCATTGTCCATGGTCCGTCCTCCCCCAAACCTCACCAGGACGTAAAGGGGTAATGGGGGTTATATCTGCCAAGTTTGGTCTTAATCTGTCATTGGATGAGGGTTGCGGTCTTGGGAAGTGAGTGAAGGTACTTCAAGTCCCATCATCCATGGTCCGCCCTCCTCCAAACTGCAGTAGGACTTAGAGTGGGTCATGGTGTTCTGTGTGCCAAGTTTGGTCTTTATCGGCTTTTGTTGGGGGCCATAGTGGTCTGTGGGAACCAAAAGTTTTGAAAGTACTACAAATCCCCATCATCTGTTGCCCATCCTCATGGGGGTTATATGTCCAGGTCCATATATGTTTGGTCCAGGTCCGTCATTCGTGCGGGTCACAGTGGTCTGTGAAAGTGGGAGCCAATCAGAAAGCTGCCGCATACACCCCCCCTACGTCCGCCCTCTGCATACATACATACAAACATTCACTTTTACTATATAGATAGATAGATATAGATATAGATATTTTTTGTAATGTATCCTGTATTTTCTTCCAAAATGTCTTTGCTTTCTCATATGACCACCACATGTGAAAGTATGAACCTTCTTTCCTTCCACTCTTCCAACATTTTGTATTTATGTTCTTATAACATTTTCCAATTTTTGTGATGTCATGTACCATCTATAAGACATTTTTATCCAATTATCTTTTAGGTCAGTTGCATATGTCTATTTGATTTTTCAGTTCCAAATTTCCTCTCATTCTTCTTTTTTATAGTTCTTCCTATGTTTGCTTTCCACCTTTTCATATATTTATCATCGTTTGTCCTTGTCATCCATTCCAATAGTTTTCTGTAGATGAATAGTTTTCTTCGTTATTAACTTTTTGTCCGAATTTATTATCATATCCCAAAAGGTTTTTTGTTCTTCAAAGCCTAATTGTTTATCTTTTTGGAAGCATTCTCTAATTTACTGAAATTGATACCATGAGATTTTCTTGTTGATTATTTTCATCTTCTGTTCTGTTTTCAGAGTCAATAGTCCTACTTCTTTTTTCAGTAGATCTTTGTATTTGGGCTAATTGTTCCATCCTAGTGGTTTGCGTGGTTTCTAATGGTGAGATCCAGAGGGGTGTTTTTTTTCACATAACATCTTTTTATTTTTATATTTTTCCCAAATTTTGATTATGGCCGACTTCACAAAGTATATACAGGAGTATATACAATCGATGGTTTATCCAAAATTAGGGCATATAAATATTGGATAAAACTAAATGCCATGGCAAATGATAGGCTACCAAAATTGTGCCTGTTAGAGCAGAACAAAAACCAACATCAGTTCTCTTGGCTAGCGCAACTGACAAATTACATCAGGACTTGTGGACTTCCAATTCTATACCCAAATCTTCTAGAGGAATTAGATCCAAAAATGGTGGCACAACGAATACAGGATATAGAGGCCCAGAAAGACATTGCCACCCTTAGTAAAGCCGGCTCACTGAAATGGTTAAGTCGCTTTAAACATACTTTTCAAACAGCCAAATACCTAAAGACAGAAATGCCTAAACATCTAAGGAGGGTATTCACTAGAACCTGATTCGAACAGACAGATACAATGGTTAAACATGGAAGGTTTAACCAAGTTCCATATAATGAACATTTCTGTATCTGTGGGGCGACAGAGGTAGAGGATATTACACATGTACTGTTTAATTGTATTTTGTACAACAAAGAGAGAAATCAATACCTCGGACCATTCATCATACAGAAGACTCACTGGGATCCCATATCAAAACTACATTCTTAATGGCTGGCCAGAATGCGAAGATAACACACCAAACAGCCCTTTTCCTTCATAAAGCAACGCAGCTGAGAACTGTGTATCTGGAGGCAATTGGGGTAAACTGTAGGGGTGACGCAGATATCTGAAATGGCTTGGGATTGTGTAATAGCTGGTCTATTTTAACCTTCATTTTAACCTTCATTTTTAATTTTTGTGGTATGAAATTTTATCTTGACATTTTAATGATGATATTTTTAGTTATCTTTTAACCTAAGCAGGTTTGAATGTGTGTTGGTTCGCTGTTGGGGGGGGTCTTGGGATGGTGATTGTTGTCCGTTTGTGCACGTTTCTGTTTTTGTTTTTAATGTTGACGCGGTCAACATTAAACTTTGCTTGCTTGCTCTATTCCCTCCACATTTAATAGTTTTTCTTTTTCTAATTTTCTAATTTTGCCCAGTTTTTTAACCACATTAATGAGCATGCCTCAAAATATAATTTCAGATCTTCCTCTCTTTCTCTCATCAATCATGTTTTTTGAATCTTATTCTCGGCTTTTTCTTTTGTCATATATACTTCAGAATATCTCTGTTCCAATCTCTTAACAATTTTTGGTTTCTTATTATTGGAAGGTTTTGAAATAAAAAGATCGTATTTGGTAAATATTTCATTGTGACACTTGCTATTCTTCCTATGGAAAATTTATGTTTTCCATATTTATTTTAAATCCAGAAACATCTTCAAATTCTCTAATTGTGTCCAGCCATTTTCCTAAATTTTCCTTGGGTTCTTCTATTATATAAATTATATCATCAGCAAATGCCCTGAGTTTGTAGTCCTTTCCTTGAATCCTTGCTCCCTTCAGAGTTTGATTTTCTCTTATTTTATCCTGTAGTACTTCTAGTGTTAATATGAATATTAGTGGAGACAATTCTTGATCTACATGTTCTTTCACAATGAGGACAACGATTTCCAGATGGATGGCGGTCCAAAGGGGAGAAGAGGCGGAGTAGCCTTATATGTCAAAACCTCTTATGCTGCAGAAGAGATGCAAGAGAGGAATCCGGGAAACCAGCTTGAAAGCATCTGGATAAGAATCAAGGGAACTGGGACTCAAAAAGATCTCGTTGTAGGCGTCTACTACAGACCTCCAAGCCAGGAGGAAGAACTAGATGAAGTCTTCTGCCAACAGTTGACCAAAGAGGCACAGAGAAGAGATGTAGTAGTCATGGGCGATTTCAACTATCCCGATATTGGCTGGAAAACAAACTTGGCCAAGAGTACAAGGTCCAACAAATTCCTCTCTTGCCTTGCAGACAATTTCATGGTCCAGAAGGTAGAAGAGGCAACAAGGAGGTTGGCTACTCTTGATCTCATCCTAACAAATGCGGAGGACCTGACCGACATGGTTGAAGTGGTCGGATCCTTAGGGGCAAGTGACCATGTGCTCCTGCAATTTGAGGAACAAAGGAAGGCCGAAACTAAGACAAGTCAAACCCGCATTTTGGACTTTAGGAGAGCCGATTTCCGAAAAATGAAGGAAACGCTGAGCAGCATTCCGTGGACACAGATACTAAAAGATAAGAGAGTTACGGATGGATGGGAATTTCTCAAGAGTGAAATACTCAAGGCACAATTGCAAACTGTGATAACAAAGAGAAAAAAATAGGAAAAGTGCAAAGAAGCCAGAATGGACGTCCAAAGAACTTCTAGCTGTGCTAAAACACAAAAGAGACATGCACAAGAAGTGGAAAAAGGGAGAAATCACCAAAGAAGAATTCAAACAAATAGCCAACACCTGTAGGGAAAGGTCCGCAAGGCTAAAGCACAAAACGAGCTCAGGCTTGCCAGGGACATTAAAAACAATCAAAAGGGCTTCTTTTCTTATTTCAGTAGAAAAAGGAAAAACTAGGAGGCGATAGGGCCTCTTCGAGGAGAAGATGGGGCAATGCTGACAGGGGGTAGGGAAAAGGCAGAACTACTTAATGCCTTCTTTGCCTTGGTCTTCTCACAAAAAGAAAGTCATCTTCAACCTCAGCAAGATGGAGTGGATGATGGATTAGAGGACATCCAACCCCAAATTGGGAAACAAGTCATCCAGGAATACCTGGCCACTCTAAATGAGTTCAAGTCCCCAAAACCAGATCAACTACACCCAGGAGTACTGAAGGAACTAGCAGAAGTCATTTCGGAACCATTGGCAATCATCTTTGAGAGCTCTTGGAGAACGGGAGAAGTTCCAGCAGACTGGAGGAGGGCCAATGTGGTCCCAATCTTCAAGAAGGGAAAAAAGGATGACCCAAACAATTACTGTCCGGTCAGCCTCACCTTGAGGATTCTGGAAAAGATTGTTAAGGAAGTAGTCTGCAAACACTTAGAAACAAATGCGGTCATCGCTAATAGTCAACATAGATTTATCAAAAACAAGTCATGCCAGACTAATCTGATCTCTTTTTTTCGATAGAGTTACAAACTGGAATGCCGTGGATGTAGTGTACCTGGATTTCAGTAAGGCCTATGACCTTCTGGCAAACAAACTAGCCCAATGTGGGTAAAACTACGGTGAAGTGGATCTGTAATTGGTTACATGGATGAACCAAGAGGGTGCTCACCAATGCTTCCTCTTCATCTTGGAAAGAAGTGACAAGTGGAGTGCCGCAGGGTTCCGTCCTGTTCAACATCTTTATTAATGACTTAGATGAAGGGCTAGAAGGCATGATCATCAAGTTTGCAGACGACACGAAATTGGGAGGTATAGCCAGTACTCCAGAGGACAGGAGCAGAATTCAAAACGATCTTGACAGATTAGAGAGATGGGCCAAAACTAACAAAATGAAGTTCAACAGTGACAAATGCAAGATACTCCACTTTGGCAGGAAAAAGAATTGCAAAGATACAGAATGGGGGACAATGCCTGGCTCGAGAGCAGTACGTGTGAAAAAGATCTTGGAGTCCTCGTGAACAACAAGTTAAACATGAGCCAACAATGTGATGTGGCGGCAAAAAAAGCCAATGGGATTTTGGCCTGCATCAATAGGAGCATAGTGTCTAGATCTAAGGAAGTCATGCTACCCCTCTATTCTGCCTTGGTTAGACTACACCTGGAATATTGTGTCTGATCTGGGCACCACAATTCAGGAGAAATATTGACAAGCTGGAATGTGTCCAGAGGAGGGCGACTGTGATCAAGGGTCTGGAGAACAAGCCCTATGAGGAGCAGCTTAAGGAGCTGGGCATGTTTAGCCTGAAGAAGAGAAGGCTGAGAGGAGATATGATAGCTATGTATAAATATGTGAGAGGAAGCCACAGGGTGGGGGGAGTAAGCTTGTTTTCTGCTTCCTTGGAGACTAGGATGCGAAACAATGGCTTCAAACTGCAAGAAAGGAGATTCCATCTGAACATGAGGAAGAACTTCCTGACTATGAGAGTCGTTCAGCAGTGGAACTCTCTGCCCCGGAGTGTGGTGGAGGCTCCTTCTTTGGAAGCTTTTAAACAGAGGCTGGATGGCCATCTGTCAAGGGTGATTTGAATGCAATATTCCTGCTTCTTGGCAGGGGGTTGGACTGGATGGCCCATGGGGTCTCTTCCAACTCTTTGATTCTATGATTCTATGATAAGGGTTAGAAGGCGTGATTATCAAGTTTGCAGACAACACCAAATTGGGAGGGATAGCCTATACCTCAGAAGACAGAAGCAGAATTCAAAATGTTCAACAGATTAGAGAGATAGGCAAAAACCATCAAAATGAAGTTGAACAGTGACAAATGCAAGATACTCAACTTAGGCAGAAAAAAATGAAATGCAAAGGGGGGCATGCCTGGCTCAACAGCAGTATGTGTGAAAAATATCTTGAAATCGTTGTGGACAACAGGTTAAACATAAGCCAACAATGTGATGTGACAGCTAAAAAAGCTAAAGGGTTTTTGGCCATTAGCTCCATAAATAGGAGTATAGTGTCTAGATCCAGAGAACTCATGCTACCCTTCTATTCTGACCATACCTGGGATACTGTTTCCAGTTTCGGGCACCACAATTGAAGGGAGATGTTGACAAGCTGGAATGTGTCCAGAGAGGGCGACTAAAATGATCAAGGGTCTGGAGAACAAGCCCTATGAGGAGCAGCATGTTCAGCCTGCAGAAGAGAAGGCTGAGAGGAGACATGATAACATGTATAAATATGTGAGGAAAAATCATGGGGAGGAGGGAGCAAGCTTGTTTTTTGTTGCCCTGGAGACTAGGATTTGGAACAATGGCTTCAAACTACAGGAAAGGAAATTCCACCTGAACATTAGGAAGAACTTCCTAATTGTGAGAGCTGTTCAACAGTGAAACCCTCTGCTCCAGGATGTAGTACAAGCTCCTTCTTTGGAGGCTTTTAAATAGAGGCTGGGTATTCCTCTGAATGTGATTTTCCTGCTTCTTGGAAGGGTGTTGGACTGGATGGCCCACAAGGTCTCTTCCAACTCTATGATTCTATGATTCTCTTTTCTGTGCTTAACAATTTCAAGGTTTCCATCATTTATCTATCAAGGCTTCTCTTTGTTTCTCACTGCCAATAGAATATGCATTCTTCCTGGACAGTGTTCTTGCTTTTTATCCAGGGGGTCTTCTCACTCTCAGTCAGTTTGGCTTGATACTGCAAATCTGTTTGTCACATTATATACATTATACCAGATGTAATAGGCAACAAATAGGCACATATTTATACATGGCTATCATATCTCCTCTCAGCCTTCTCTTCTTCAGGCTAAACATGCCCAGCTCCTTAAGCTGCTCCTCATAGGGCTTGTTCTCCAGACCCTTGATCATTTTAGTCGCCCTCCTCTGGACACATTCCAGCTTGTCAATACCTTTCTTCAATTGTGGTCCCCAGAATTGGACACAATATTCCAGGTGTGGTCTAACCAAAGCGGAATAGAGGGGTAGCATGACTTCCCTAGATCTAGACACTATGCTCCTATTGATGCAGGCCAAAATCCCATTGGCTTTTTTTGCTGCCACATCACATTGTTGGCTCATGTTTAACTTGTTGTCCACAAGGACTCCAAGATCTTTTTCACACGTACTGCTCTCCCATTTTGTAACTTTGCATTCCGATTTTCCTGCCAAAGTGGAGTACCTTGCATTTGTCACTGTTGAACTTCATTTTGTTAGTTTTGGCCCATCTCTCTAATCTGTCAAGATCGTTTTGAATCCTGCTCCTGTCCTCTGGAGTATTGGCTATCCTTCCCAATTTGGTGTCATCTGCAAACTTGATGATCATGCCTTCTAGCCCTTCATCTAAGTCATTAATAAAGATGTTGAACAGTACCGGGCCCAGGACAGAACCCTGTGGCACTCCACTTGTCAATTCTTTCCAAGATGAAGAGGAAGCATTGGTGAGCACCCTCTGGGTTCGTCCATTTCACCAATTACAGATCCACCTCACCGTAGTTTTGCCCACATTGGTCATGGGGGACCTTGTCGAAGGCCTTACTGAAATCCACGGCATTCCCTGCATCTATCCAGCTTGTAACTCTATTGAAAAAAGAGATCAGATTAGTCTGGCATGACTTGTTTTTGATAAATCCATGTTGACTATTAGCGATGACCGCATTTGTTTCTAAGTGTTTACAGACCACTTCCTTAACAATCTTTTCCAGAATCTTGCCTGGTATCGACGTAAGGCTGACCGGACGGTAATTGTTTGGGTCATCCTTTTTTCCCTTCTTGAAGATTGGGACCTCATCCACTCCATCTTGCTGAGGTTGAAGATGACCTTCTTTTTGTGAGAAGACTGAGGCAAAGAAGGCATTAAGTAGTTCTGTTAGTTATGAGGCCATTGCTTTTGTCTCTACTTCATTAGTTTCACAGAGAGAGAGAGAGATGCTGCTGCTGGTCAGCCTGGCATAATTAGGAAAGGTTTAACTTGAGGAGATCAACCAGTAGTAGTGGCGCTAGCATGGTAGTAAGATAATATTTGCTAGTAAGATAAATGGAAGAGTTTTGGTACAGTATAAAGCTCTACAAATTCAGGAAAGTTTATCTCGAAATAATCTCATACACCGTCCTCTGAGTCTACTGTGGTCTTCTGCTGCAGCAGCATGGTTCATGCTACTGTCTTACGGATTTCCGTTCAGCATTGCTGAACTGTCCATAGTGTTGGATGGACTCCAACTAAAGGTATATTAGGCTTCAACACTGGTGTGTTTCGATGTTGATTTTGTTTGACTTCCTTCCAGCAATGAGCTTTTTGGAATTCTCTCAAAGGCTAAGTAATAGTGTTTGTGTTGGATTGTTTTACTGTTTTGTGGTGATGGTGTAACCATAGATCCAAGAGTGTACATTCAAAACTGTATTTATAATTAATAATAATAATAAATTATTGATTTTAAGCTTGAATAAGAGGTGTGCAAAAACATGGTCTATTTCCTCTACTGACCTTGAATTTAGCACTTAGATTTTGCAAATTTAAAGTGAAAAGTGTTTTTTTTTTTCTTTCTGAAGTCTGCGAAATTCTCCAGCAGCTCCCCCACATCACAGAACCAACCACAAGGCCTGCAATATGCTGAAGATGCTGTGGAACATGAGAACATGAAGGCTGTCCTGAAGATATCATCTCCGGGCGGGGAGAACACCACTATGTTAGGAGTGCGCACTAGAAGCAGAGCCAATCGAGGTTAATATTCTGGTTTTATTTGGAACATTGATGATGTATGATCTTGTTTGTTTTTATTACTGCACACACATCACAGTTGCAAGCTCCATGAACACTACACTATGAAAGTATTTCAATGACTCAGTATGGTTGAGTGGATATGAGTAATGAAAGTGCTAATAGATGTTATAGTAGCAAATCTAACCAAGATCTTTCTGAAGTCTCATTGGGTTTAGCTCCGAGATGCCTGAGATCATGTAGAAAATCCAAATCAGACCCAGAAGATGAACACACAAATTACACACTTAAATCCGGTTTGTTAGATTGGTTAGGTGTGGTATTAAATAACTGAACAGATTCAATAATTGTTGATATTATACTTCCTGAAATTTAGAGATTTAAAAAAGTATTATTTCGATCCTTTCTAGTGAACCAAGCCTCAGGCCACATGATTTTAATCTATACTACATTTCTGAAATATTTTTAAATATCTGGAATGTTTTTCTTAATTTATGGTAAGATGTCTGCTTAGGTAGTCAACAAGGGAAATCAGTATACTCACATGCATTTGGGCACATTTATATGCCATGTCACTGCTTGGTAAATGCCATAACATTTAAAGTCTCAGACTTAATACATTTGGAAGCTTGGAACTCTGGTGGAGGCTCCTTCTTTGGAAGCTTTTAAACAGAGGCTGGATGGCCATCTGTCTGGGGTGATTTGAATGCAATATTCCTGCTTCTTGGCAGGGGGTTGGACTGGATGGCCCATGGGGTCTCTTCCAACTCTTTGATTCTATGATTCATGGTACACAAGGCCCATGGGCCAAATCCGACCTGCTACATCATTTTATGTGGCCCATGAGGCTTTCAATGCCAGGTTAACATAGTTACATTTACACAGCCTTACAATTATAAACAGCCCTTTGAAGGTAACCTTAAGGCTGACATGGCCCTCGGAAAAGGAGTTGGACACCCCTGCACTATATGATCTGTAAGATTGATTGGATTCATATTAATACACAAAAAGCTGGGCTGGGAAAGTGAACTTCTATGTGGCATCCTTTTCCTTGTGGCATCCTGAATATACTACAGTCATCCCTCCATATTTGTGGACTTGACTTTTGTGGATTTGATTATTCAAGGATTGATTTCTAGTGTTGTTTCCAGGGATTTCTAGGTCTGTGTATAATTTTGTGGTCAACATTATCCAGTCATGATGAAGGAGCTAAAAATTTATAGTGAAAACAGCTCTCTAGGAATGTCTTCATCCTCCAATGCAATTCTATGGTCAACTTCAGCACATGTCAGACTGTAGAGTTGTGTTGGAAGACCTAGAATGTCCTAGAGTTGTGTGTTCTCAAATTTAAAATAGCAGTGTATTTATTTGTGTTTTTTCACTTCCATGGGCATCCTATGCCCACAACTATTGCAAATGTGGAGAGCTGAAGATTCTGTTCTTTGCAAACCATTTAAGTACCTATTGAGAGCCAATATGGTATAGTTGTTGGAGTAGGACTCTGGAGATCAGGGTTCACATTTTTGATTGACTGTAAAAGCTCTTTTGCAAGTCACACATTCTCAGCTCTCGAAGAGGAGGTCATGAGTTCAAAGCCAGCCCGGGTCAGAGTGAGCTCCCTGCCAATTTGTGTCACTTGTTGTCAACCTTTGCGACCCGAAAGATAGTTGCATCTATCAAGTAGGAAATTTAGGTACCACCTATGTGTGGGGAGGCTAATTTAACAAATTTACAAGGCCATAAAAAATCTCCAGCAAAAGCATGCGGGGAATGCAGAAAGTACTTCATCAGTCACAGATGGACAGTGAAGCGACAGCTCCCCTGGTGGCCAGGAAATTGGAATGTTAAATAGCCTCTGACTAGGTTCTTGTGGGTTTTTTCGGGCTATAGAGCCATAGTCTAGAGGCATTTCAGGAGAAATGCCTCTAGAACATGGCTCTATAGCCCGAAAAAACCCACAAGAACCTAGTGATTCCAGCCATGAAAGCCTTCGGCAATACATTGAACAGCCTCTGACTGTCTGTCTCTATGTGTTGTGTTTCTATGGCACTGAATGTTTGCCGTGTGTGCACATTGTAATCCGCCCTGAGTCCCCTGCATGGTGAGAAGGGCCGAATATAAATACTGTAAATAAATAAATAAACAAACATATATTATAAGAAGCTCTATAAAGAGAACAAATTAAGAAGGAAGATATCACCCTATATTTAGGGAAACAGAAAATACAAAGACTATCGGATGACCAACGTGAAGCTCTGAATAGAGATATAAATGACGAAGGAATAGATACAGTGATCAAAAAATTAGATTCAAACAAAGCCCCGGGACCAAATGGATTGACAGCGATTTACTACAAAAAACTAAAGGCAGAGTTAAAACCACACTTAAAGGAAATCATAAACCAAGTTTCGCATGAGGGAAAATCCTGAATTCATGGAAAATTGCAAATATAACAATGATTCAAAAAGAAAACACAGACCCAATGTAAAGAACTGCAGACCTATATTCCTCCTAAACCCAGATTACAAGATCTTTACAAACAAAACAGCAGAAAGATTGAAGGCATTTTTAGGAAGATGGATAAAAGAACAAACTGGGTTTCTTCCGAATAGAAATATCAAAGATAACACGCGAAACATAACGTTTTGGAGTATTATGAAAAGAATTAGCAATTTTATCAGTTGACACAGAAAAAGCTTTCGATAACATGAATTGGGACTTTTTAAAACTAGTATTCAGAGAGATAGACATTGGCTATGCTATTTTATAATGCAATTCAGGCAATATACAAAGAACAAGAGGCAGTGATTTGAATAAATGGATGAGCAGCAGAAATGATGAAAGTGCAAAAGGGAACAAGGCAAGGATGTCCACTATCCCCACTGATATTTATATTGGCATCAGAGATTCTATTAAATAACATAAGAGAAGATAAGATTTAAAAGGATTTAAATAGGCAAATAAACTTATAAGCTGAGAGCTTTTGCAGATGACCTTATATGTACATTTGATGACCCGGTAAATAACCTAGAGAAATTGATACAGAAAATAGAGGAATAGTCTCAGGTTTCAAAATAAACAGAGAGAAATCAATGCTACTGTGAGGCACTCGGACTTGTTGCGTGGCAGAAGGGCCCTTTTATTTATTTATCTCACCAAAGATGTAAAACAGTCATGAAGGGGGTAGGCTGCCAGCCTGTGCAAACACACAACTCAAGAATAAAGGATCGTTTAACTCTTCTTCCACCTTTTGTGACTTCTTGAGTTGGAGGTGAGATATTGAAAAAGAGGCTTTGTTTAAAAGAAAACAGTAACTCTATTCATTTGTAGCGTTTTGAGGCAAGGGCGTAATGGTTACAAAGGTATAAATGCTTGGCGGTTTCAAAACAATGTTTCAGTATAACTTTCATTCAATCTTTTCCTTTTCTCCAAAAGGACTGTTACATTCCTACATAAAAACAGATTTCTGACTATTTTTCCAGTAGCTTTCCAGCTAACATCCTCCCTGACCCTAGCTCACTAACCAACTCTCCAGAATGTTCAGTTAGGCTCCTTCAACAATTCCTTGACTCTCCCATCTTTCAAATCTTGGCATCCGTACATTTGCATCCGGCCAATCAGGTTGCTCTCATGCAAATAGCTTCTACACTGGTGCTGCGGCTCCCTGAGAACCACAAAATGGCTGCTCACACACCAGCCCTTTAAGGTAGGTCACGTCCCAACTTTCTAAGTTGAGTCAGAACAGTTACAGCTACTTACAAAAAATATATAAAATATATCTAAAACAAGACAAGAAAAATTAAAAGAAATATCTAGATTACAAATAGTCAAAAGAATTAAGTATTTGGGAACCTACATTTAAAAACTCAAAATTAATGCAGAATAATTATGAGAGTAAATGGAAAGAAATCAAAAAGAATTTAAAGAATTGGACTACTCTAACTATCCTTGCTTTGAAGAATTTCGGACATCAAGACAAATGTCCTCCCCAAAATAATGTATACTCCTTGCTTTCTGAACAAATTACATGATTGTGCATTTATTTTTGTGCTAAAGCTGGGAAGCAAACCAGCACAGATGAGATCATGAGCCTGCTAGTAATTTGAGTGAAGTGTTACCAAATTTTTAAAGCCACAAAGAAATTCTTTTTTTAATATCTTTATTAGCTTTTCCATAATACATATTATTAAAAATCTCAAGATTAAGATAGAGAAAGAAAAGGCAAAAGAAAAGGGTGAGCCACAAAGAAATTCTTAACATCAAATGCAATGTTCAAAACTTGAAGAAAATTTCCAAGAGGTTTGTCAACAGCCTTTTTGCTGATATACCCAGTCACTTCTGATTCACTTCTCTTCTCAACTGCCAAACAGTGTGAAAACATAGTCTTGGAATACAGATTGTGGAGCAAGAATTAATTTTAAAAGTTGTCAGTTACCCAAGTGTACCGGAAGTGCTGTTTTTTATGGCACTCTCAATATATGGAAATCTTGAACATTTCTTTTATGCAGACATTCTTTCTACTTGTTTTGTATTATTTGACATTGAATCCAATTTCGACACCCAATATTTTTTTCCTGTGATATTTTTGGATGACTAATTTGTTCTAAATTTGGGTGGAGGGAGTATTCATTGTTCGTTTGTAACTGTCAAAGTGTCAATGAGTTTCCTGGTAATGTAGAAATATATATAGTTTTTATTTGGCTTATGTATTCATAAACCGTAGCTCACTGCATCACACGTATGCAGGTTTATACTAAATAAAAGTGTTAAGATGGTACAAGGCTGTTCGTTAATTTTGTCATGTGCAGCAATGTGAATATCTCAACTTTGAAAGCACTAAATATAGATAAAATGTAACTACAATAAAGCCATTCCTTTGTGTTGTAAGCAGCTTGGCAATTATTTCACTAAAAGTGTATGTGGGTAATAATTATCCTTATGGCCAGTTCTTATTGGCTTGATGTATGGCCAAAAGGATAAACTAGAGTGCAGCATTAGGGAAAAAGAAAAATCAGTCTGCTATCAGTCCATATTAGTTTTGTATTTTCTTTCCATTTTTGTCTTTCTTTCTTTCCATTTTTGTCACTTTAGAATTACACCCTCACACACTTTTCACATTTTTATTTGCAGTTTTTCCTAATATACACAAGTTGCATGCTAACTTTGCTAACTTGTATAATTGGTACTGAACATTTCCTAATGTAGTATTGTATGCGTCTTTTTATCTTAGTAGTACATCACAAAACTGAAAAACAGTGCAGTTGTAAAGATAACTAATACAATTCAAACATTTTCTTGGAAGTCCAAATTAGCTGAATTTAGTAATTTAGATGGATGTAGTTGCAATGCCTCCTAAGAGGTCCGCCCCCACAAACTATAACATTTTGGCGATCAAACAATCCTCTCCTGACAAGATACAACTGAGGTGCCAGGTTGGTGGCCCCTCCAAGCTAAAAGTGGTGCTGTTCAATGCCAGGTTGGTAAATGGAAAAACTTCCATCATCCAAGATCTAATTCAAGAAGAACGAGCTGACCTGGCTTGTATAACAGAGACCTGGTTGGACGAGGGGGGAGGGGTCAATCTCTCCCAGCTCTGTCCACCAGGTTACTCGGTTCAGCACCAACCAAGGCTTGGAGGGCGGGGAGGCGGAGTTGCAGTGGTCTACAAGGAGTTTATCCCCCTGATCAGGTGCCCCATCCCACAATCATCTTCCTTTGAATGTGCCGGCTTTAGGATAGGTGACCGGGACAGGATAGGGATTCTGTTAGTGTACCGACCACCCCGCTGCACTACAGTCTCCCTACCTGAGCTAGCAGGAGTGGTCTCGGACATGGCGTTGAGCTCCCAACGGCTTTTAGTCTTGGGAGATTTCAACATCCATGCCGAGGCCTCTCTTTCTGGTGCGGCTCAGGACTTCATGGCCACCATGGCAACCATGGGCCTGTCCCAACTAATATCTGGTCCCACCCATAGTGCCGGACACACCTTGGATTTGGTCTTTTCGCAAGGATGGGATGAGAGTGACGGGATAGAGGAGCTGACCATCGCTCCTTTGCCATGGACCGATCACTACCTGATCAGTTTTAGACTAACTGTGCCTTCTAACCTCCGCAGGGGTGGTGGACCCATTAGAATGGTCCGCCCCAGGAGATTGATGGATCCAAATGGTTTTCTGACGGCTCTTGGGGATTTCTCCACCTTCCTGGCTAGCGACACTGTCGATGCTCTGGTCTCTCGCTGGGACAGTGAGTTGACCAGGGCAATTGACACAATCGCTCCGGAACGCCCCCTCTCAAGTAACCGAGCTAAACCAGCTTCTTGGTTCACTGAGGAGCTGGCAGCGATGAAGCAAAAGAAGAGGAGGCTAGAGTGCGTGTGGTGCCAGAATCCCACCAAGTCAGCCCAAACACATCTGAATGCCTTTTTAAGGTCCTACGGTGTGGCAATAACGGCGGCTCAGAAAATATTCATCACAGCCAATATTGCATCCGCGCAGAATCGTCCAGCTGAGCTTTTCCGAGTTGTCAGAGGTCTGTTAAACCCGCCAAAAAGCGAGATCTCTGATAACTCGATGGCTCGCTGTGAAGCATTTGCTCGATTCTTCACGGATAAAATTGAGCGGATTCGGTCGGGTTTGGACGCCATGTTAACGGCAGTCTCTGGGGATGTAACGAGAGCATCTGCTTGTCCAGTTTTGTTGGATTCTTTTCAATTGGTTCAGCTTGAGGATGTGGACAGGATCCTTGGAGAGGTGCGACCCACCACATGCATCCTAGACCCCTGCCCTTCCTGGCTGATCAAGGAAGTCAGAGGGGGTTTGGCAGGGTGGGTGAAGGTGATGGTTAATACCTCCTTACAGAAAGGAGAGTTTCCAGCGAGCTTAAAACAAGCTATTATAAAACCGCTGTTGAAGAAACCATCACTGGATCCCACCCAATTCGACAACTATCGGCCAGTTTCCAATCTCCCCTATTTGGGCAAAGTCATGGAACGTGTGGTGGCAACACAACTCCAGGGGTTTCTGGTAGACACTGATTATCTAGATCCGGCACAGTCTGGCTTTAGGCCGGGACATGGAACTGAGACAGCCTTGGTCGCCTTGGTAGATGATCTGCGCAGGGAACTAGACAGGGGGAGTGTGTCCCTGTTAGTTCTGCTGGACCTCTCAGCGGCCTTCGATATCGTCGATCACGGTATCCTTCTG
This sequence comes from Anolis sagrei, assembly GCF_037176765.1. Taxonomy (NCBI): domain Eukaryota; kingdom Metazoa; phylum Chordata; class Lepidosauria; order Squamata; family Anolidae; genus Anolis; species Anolis sagrei. The sequence continues at coordinate 57,950,733 of NC_090026.1, forward strand.
GGACGCCTCGTGGACATGGGGCTCGGGGGCACTGCTTTGCAGTGGCTCCGATCCTTCCTTGAGGGTCGGTCTCAGAAGGTGTTATTGGGTGACACCTGTTCGGCCCCACAACCATTGTTGTGTGGAGTCCCACAGGGTTCAATTCTGTCCCCGATGTTATTCAACATCTACATGAAGCCGTTGGGAGAGATCATTCGGAGTTTCGGAATGAGATGTTATCTCTATGCAGATGATGTCCAAATCTGTCACTCCTTCTCACCTGTCACCAAGGAGGCTGTCCAGCCCTTGAACCGGTGCTTGGCTGCTATGTCGGACTGGATGAGAGCTAACAAATTGAAATTGAATCCAGACAAGAAAGAGGTCCTACTAGTCAATCGTAAGGCCGAACAGGGTATAGGGTTACAGCCAGTGTTAGACGGGGTTACACTCCCCCTGAAGACGCAGGTTCGTAGCTTGGGAGTGATCCTGGACTCATCGCTGAGCCTGGAACCCCAGGTCTCAGCGGTGGCCGGGAGAGCTTTCGCACAATTAAAACTTGTGCGCCAGCTGTGCCCGTACCTTGGGAAGTCGGATCTGGCCACGGTGGTCCACGCTCTTGTCACACCCCGGTTGGATTACTGCAACGCATTCTACGTGGGGTTGCCTTTGAAGACTGCTCAGAAACTTCAACTAGTCCAACGGGAGGCAGCCAGATTGCTCACCGGAGCGGCATACAGGGAGCATACCACCCCCCTGTTATGCCAGCTCCACTGGCTGCCGATCCAATTCCGAGCACAATTCAAGGTGCTGGTTTTAACCTACAAAACCCTATACGGTTCCGGCCCAGTGTATCTGTCCGAACGGATCTCCCTCTACATCCCACCTCGGAGTCTAAAATCTTCTGGGGAGGCCCTGCTCTCGACCCCGCCTTTATCACAAGTGAGACTGGCGGGGACGAGGAGCAGGGCCTTCTCAGTAGTGGCCCCCCACCTGTGGGACTCACTCCCTGGGGAGATCAGATCAGCGACTTCCTTCTCTCATTCAGGAAAAAGCTGAAAACTTGGATGTGGGACCAGGCCTTTGGAAACTCTGGCAGCTAAAAAGAAAGACCATAACGATGGGCAAATAATGAAGAAACCTATTGGACCTATGGAACGCGAAACACTGACCATGAGACTGTTTATTGATGTGCTATTGTGGTATATATTGATGTTTTTAATCTGTTAATTGTTTAACTATTGTAATTGTTTTTATATTTGTATGTATTTGGATAAGGGCATCGAATTGTGCCTTCTTTTTGTAAGCCGCCCTGAGTCCCCCCTCGGGAGTGAGAAGGGCGGGGTATAAGCAGCAGAAATAAATAAATAAAATAAATTTTCCTTCAGTTCCCACGTGTCTAGCATAAAAGAGAGTGTGGCTTTGAAAACTGAACACCAAGAATATTTGCAGTGCTTGTATTTCCAGTAGTGTCTAACTTTTGTCCTCTGGGAATTTTGGATCAGTTCCCATAGTTCCTTACCATTGGACAAGTGGGCCAGGGCTTATTGGAGCGGAAATCTGAAACATCTGGAAGACCAAACATTGGACACCACTGGCCTAAACTGTATTTTGAAGGGTTATCTTGAAATGATAGAATGATAGAAATTTGGAATGATAGAAACTTGGGATATTAAGGAAAATTCTTAAAGAGCAGAATTCTTTTATTTGTTTATTTATTTACGTAATTTTTATCCCACCCATATCAGCCCGAAGGCAACTCAGGGCGGCGTACAAGTCGGCAACAATTAGATGCCATATATAAAAATACATACATCAGTAAAACGCAAAAACATCACAATACATTTAAAAACCATAAAAGCAATAAACAGTAAAAATTATAAAAACTATGTATTCTTGTTCATGTCCTCAACTGTTCCATTGTCTTAGCCATTCCTAGATCATTTCCGATTTGAGTTTATCTGGTCATGCTGAGGTTCCAAACGCATTCTCAGAGAGCCAGGTTTTCACTCTTTTTTGAAAGCTCAGGAGGAAGGAGTCTGATTAATATCCCTAGGCAGGGAGTTCCACAGCCGAGGGGCCACCACAGAGAAGGCCCTGTCTCTTGTCCCCACCAGACGTGCTTGTGAAGCTGGCGGGATCAAGAGCAGGGCCTCCTCAGACGATCTCAAGTTCCTGGGAGGTTCATAGGGAGAGATGGGTTCAGATAGATAAACTGGGCCGAGACCGTTTAGGGCTTTATAGACTAAAGCCAGCACTTTGAATTGTGCCTGGTAGCAAACTGGCAGCCAGTGAAGCTGACGCAACAGCAGAGTTGTATGCTCCCTGAGCGCCACTCCCGTTAGTAACCTGGCTGCCCCATGCTGGACCATTTGAAGCTTCCGAGCAGTTTTCAAAGGCAACCGCACGTAGAGCGCATTGCAGTAGTCTATACGAAATGTAACCAGAGCATGGACCACCATGGCCAAGAGCGTGGACCACCGTGGGGTTCTAGGCTCACCAATGAATCCAGGATCCCCAAGCTGCGAACCTGCATCTTCAGGGGGAGTGTAGTCCAACACAGGCTATAACCCTATGCCCTGTTCGGCCTTAAGACGACCAGGAGTACCGCTGTCTTGTCTGGATTCAATGTCACTTTGTTCGCCCTCATCCAGACTGTCACAGTGGCCAAGCACCGGTTCAAGATCTGAGCAGCCTCCTTAGTAGCAGGTGGGAAGGAGTGATAGAGTTGGACGTCATCTGCATACAAATAACACCACACCCCGAAACTCTGGATGATTTCCCCCAGCGGCTTCATGTAGAAGTTAAACAACATGGTTAAACAATGGTTGTGGGGTCGAGCAGGTGTCCCCCAACAACATCTTCTGGGAATGACCCTCTAGGAACGACCGGAGCCACTGCGAGGCATCCCAGAAGGATACCATGGTCGATGGTATCGAAGGCCACTGAGAGGTCCAGCAGAACCAACAGGGACACACTCCCCCTGTCTAGCTCCTGACGTAGATCATCAACAAAGGCGACCAAGGCTGTCTCGGTTCCACCTAAAACCAGATTGTGCCCTGTCCAGATACTCCGTGTCTTCCAAGAATACCTGGAGTTGTGAGGACACCACACGTTCCAGGACTTTGCCCAAAAGGGTAGATTAGAAACAGGCCAATAGTTGACAAATTGAGTGGGGTGCAGTGATGGCCTTTTCAACCGGTTTTATCACAGCTTGTTTTAAGCTCACTGGAATATTGCCTTCCCAAAGGGAGACATTAATCACCCACTTGGCTAATCCCCATCTGGCCTCCTTTAGAAGCCCATCTGTGGTCGCCCTCATTCCTCCAAGTATCTTGTCCACATCCTTGGGTTTCACCAATTGAAATGAATTCATCAAAATTGGACAAGCAGATGCTCATGTTACATCCTCAGAGACTGCCGTTAGCATGGTGTCCAGGTCAGAATGGATCAAAGCGACTTTGTCCGCAAAGACTGTGGGATGGGGCACCTGGTCAGGGAGATGGTCTATACCACTGCAACCCTGCCTCCCCGCCCTTCAGATCTTGGCTGGTACTGCATGGAGAAACCTGGTGGACAAAGCTGGGTTAGGTTTACACCTCCAACTTCATCCAACCAGGTCTCTGTAATGCACGCCAGGTCTGCCCTCTCCTCCAGAATTAAATCCTGGATGAAGGCTGTTTTACTGTTGACAGACCTGGCGTTCAACAGCGCCACCATTAATCCGGAGGGATCGCCATCCTGGGTACCCAATCTTACCATATCAGGAGACCATATTGGAATTACTAATACATTCTCTTGTTCCCTAGGCCAAATTAGAAAGGGCTGTGTTTGTACTCAATATATATATTGTGTCATTCCAACCTTCCTTATCAATGAAGATAGCAGATATCTTGCCTCCCCTGTGGCATATTTAACAAACTTAGAGGTTCCCATCCATCGATGGGCTTTCACCCTGGCTCGATGCCACGCTCTCCCATCAGCTGTACTCGAAGGCCGCTACAGGAAGATCCCTTTCCCAGAGAGAATCTGCCCCTGTGACTTGGGTCATGTAGAAACAATAGAACATGTGCTCCTCCAGTGCCCGTTCTACAGGGATATCCGTACCAGGCTTATCTTACCTCTGTTATACAAGCACCCAGACCATTCAGGACAATTTTAGACCTCCATGCTACTTGCAGATATTAATTCAGCTACAACCTACAATGTTGCAAAGTTCTGTGCAGCAGCATACAAAATCCGTCAGGGAATGACTAGTCCCAAAAGTTAACTGTGTGTCCAGTAATCTTCTCTGAATCTAAAATTTGGTGATGGATCTGGGCATTGTATGTTTTTACCCTGTTTCCCCTTCCCTTCTGCTCCCTCACCCATATTGTGCTTCAGTAGTTATATTTATATTTTTAATGTACCAAACATACCAAGTAAATGATTTGATTTGATATTGTGTCAAAAGCATTGCATAAATGTTGTAAAGCAATGTTTTTGGATTGGGAAGATTAGCCATTTACAAGAAACATTGCCCAGGGGATGCCCAACTTTATTTATTCAGTCTTCGAGGAGGCTGTTTTCGTGTCCCCCATTGTCCTCAATACCAAAATGGAATAGTAGCTGCCTGAAGTCACTGAGGTAGAAAAACAAAGATAGCAAGAAGATCATGATGTATCACAAAATTATCCCCACATTGTTCTCAAAAGCAGGACTATTTGTTTTCTGAAATCTGATTATTCTACTTTCTGCTTAATCAATACATTTGGATGAGATGGAATTAATAGAGAACATAGGTCATGTATGGAACAGAGATTCATGCCAGGGAATGCTGTGCTTTCCATTTTCCAGGTCGCATTGGTTCATGGAACACTGGCAATGATGATTCACCTAATGCTACCGATGACACAGCAGATGAGATAATGGATCTCATTGTCAAGTCTGCCACGCAAGTGCCAAATCAGCGAGCTGTACCCAGAGAAAGGAAAAGATCAAGAGCAAACAGAAAGTCATGTAAGTACAACCGGTGAAAATGGAGATATCATTGTTTTTATACATGTAGATTTGCACATATGCTTTTTGTTTATGTACAAGTAGACAAGTGGATATGTGCTAAAGATATATTTAAACTAGTGAAATCTGGCACTCATTGATTAGTCATGCTGGAGAGCATAAAAACTGAAATTCAATTAAGCCAAATTTAGAAGAATAAATTGATGCAATGTTTGAATTATAGAAGGGTGAAAATGGCCTACTATCTTAACGTTTGTAGCAGCCAATTTGGAAGTAAGTATTCGTGCCTTAGAATTTCCCCCATCAGTGTATATGGGAAAAACAGCTCATATGTGTGTATAATTCTTTCAAAACTATATAAAAAGCACAATTAAATAAAAACAAAGCTTGAACATCTTCATAGTTACTCTTGCAGCACTGTGGTTCCATCTCCGCTTTTGCTAATTGGGGAAGTTATATATGGGTATGTTAAAAGAGAAAAAGACACATGAGAATGGGCAAATAATGAGGAATTATAAAAAAAAAAATTCCTAAATCACCTGCCTAAATCACCTGCCAAACCTGTAAACTTGTTCCAGTAAACTGGACTTAGAACCAAAAATCTGCCTCTGCTTCAAAGCAGCCTGTGATGTAAATTTTTTTCTCAAGGACATCAACAAATTGCATGTGGTGCTGAATGTATCACTTGCAATTGTTTAGGTCTTCTTAAAACATTAAATAATGGAGGGATGATCATAATTGGAAGTATAGCACACAGGGATAGGAATCAAAGCTTTCCTCTCGCACCGTAGTCCTGTCCAAAAAGCACACCTCAGGTTCTTATTTGACAAAAGAGGGAAGGAAGTTATCCTTAATGCTAATAGAAATGTCCAAATATCAGTTTGCGGAAAGAGTTTTCTAATAATTTCCCCAATCTTCTCCCATTCTGTATATACAATCATCCAAACACTGACTGTGGATCCCAATGTCTGCTATTTTGTTGTTGTTTATTCTTTCTGTTGCTTCCGACTCTTTGTGACCTCATGGACCAGCACACGCCAGAGTTTTGGGGGAGGGGGGAACGTGCCTCCTAGCTCACACTGAAGCAAAGAGCATAGCAGGGGGGCAGAGCAGCCTTCAATAGCCTGCAGCTCCGCCCCTGTCAATCACCTCCACCAAGTCTGGCCTCCTTAATGAGAGCATTCAACACCCCCCCCCCCCCCGTTCAGCTTGGTTGCTTCACTACATCAGCTATTGCTGCAAGTAATGACAGTGTGAATAAATTGTCAATATTTGCTTGAGATAGTGCTTGCAGTTCTGGAGGGACTCTTAATTTTTTGCATCTCATAAACTTAGCATTGGGATTTGGTTAACCAGTTAAAATTCATGAGAAAACCAGTTTTTTTTACCTGAAAAATTTCGGGGGGGGGGGGTTGAACCCCTAACCCCCCCCCCCAATCCTAGCTATAGGCCTGCTGCCGTACGCCTTTTTCAATCTTGAACCAGTCTGTTGTTCCATGGTCAGTTTTTACTGTTGCTATTTGGCCCTTATATAGATTCCTCAGGAGTGAGACAAGGTGACTTGGTATCCCCATCCCACCAAGAACTTGCTACAATTTATTATGATCCACACAGTCAAAGGCTTTAGAATAATCAATAAAACAGAAATAGACATTTATCTGAAACTCCCTGACTTCCTCCATTATCCAGTGGATATTGGTAATTTGGTCTCTCATTCTATTTTCTAAACCCAGCTTGTACATCTGGCAACTCTCTCTCCATGTATTGCTGGAGTCTATCTTGCAGGATCTTGAGCTCCTTTACTTTTGACTCCTTTACTGGCATGTGAAATAAGTGCCACTGTTTGAGTATTCTTTAGTGTTTCCCTTTTTTGGTATGGGGATATAAGTTGATTTTTTTTCCAACCTGATGGCCATTCTTGTGTTTCCCATATTTGCATGAATATGGCATGCATCACCTTGTCAGCATTCTCTTTCAAGATTTTGAACTGTCAGCTCACAGCAGCAGCTCCCAATGAAAACACAGGACTGCGTTCTGGTGTCAGAGAGAACTTTACTGCTAGAAACATAACATGCAAAAAAGCCGAGATTGCTTGGCGTCAGTTTGTGCTCCTTATATACCCTCCCCCTCATTTGAAAATGTCCTTCCCACCAAGTGCAAAACCCCGTGTAACTTCTCTTGGGAGGGAATTTGTCTGCTTCCTTCTCGCCGAAGACATCAACAAAATTGCGAGACTCCGGGATGAGGCCCCAAGCTAAATCTGCCAGCTTGTTTTGGTCCTCCTTCCCTCTATTGCCCCATTCCCTCGTGGGCTCCTTGTAATTCTCCCCTTGGGTTTCCTGGAAATGCATGCTCCTCTCCCTCCAATCAGTTCTTGGGTTCGCCTGTTTCAACCATGGAATACCTAGGATGATATTATATGTGGCCATTGGAGATACCACAAACATCACTCCTCCTTCCCATTGCCCCAATGTGCATTTCACATTTTCGACCCCATACTTTGCTAGGGACCCAGATGCCACAGATCCATCCAACTGGGAAAAAACTATTGGGGATTCTAGAGTCACCTTCTCACACCCCAGCTCCTGGGCTAATTCCGGTGTGATGATATTCCTAGAGCATCCACAATCAACAAATGCCCTGCAACTAGCCCACTTGTCCTCTCCTTCTAGCTTAATCGGGAACACCAACATTCCCCGGTCGCCAAGTGCGAAACCCCGTGTAAATTCCCCACCAAGTCATCGGCCGTTGTCTTTCAGGGTCAGCAGCTGCAACAGTCTTATCAGTGTCCTACATCAGAACCCTGATTTCCAGCGCCAAAACCAAGTCTCTGGAAATTGGGTCCCGACATTAAACAGTTCAGCTGGGATCCCATTATCTCCAGTGATTAAAATAATGTTTCTTTTTGGTGTATTATCGAGTAGGTGCTCCAGATCCTAATAGAACTTCTGCTTCTTCATCAGCTGTGCTAGAGCGTATATTTGCATCACTGTGATGTGAAATGGCTTACCTTGAACTCTAATTAAGATCATTCTATTGTTTTTTTAATTGTATCCAATCACTGCTTTAGCAACTTTATTATTAATTTATTAATTATGGAGGCTATTCCATTTCTTCAGTGGTCCTCTTGTCCACAAGATGGTGGACAAGATGGCGGCCATCTGTTGTGAAGTGGCCCATTCCAGTCCATTTCAGTCTATCTTTAATCTTGATATCTCACCAATAACCATGTCCAGTTTGCCCTGCCTCATAGACCTTACATTCCAGATTCCTATGGTGTGTTGATCTTTAGAACATCGGATTCACCTCCAGCACCGTCAGCCTTCCTTTCAGCTTTGACTTAGCTGCGTCATCACAACTGGAGCTAGTTGAACTTATCCTCTGTTCCTCACTGGTAACATTTTGATCTTCTTCCAACCTGGGAGTCCCATCTTCCAATGGTATATCGACATATCTGATTCATTTAGTTTACATGGCAAGAATACTGGGGTAGGTTTCCATTACCTCCCTCAAGGATCATATTTTGTCTGACCTCCCTGCCATGACCTTCCCGTCTTGGGTGCCCCTTCATAGTTTTGCTCATGGCATCATCAAGATGCTCAAGCTCCAGCATCATGACAAGGAAACAATCCTTTGCCTGCTATTTAACATTTATAAAAGTTTGAAGAGGAGAACGGGGAAGGGGAGGTTAGGTGCTTATATTTCCAAGTCTCTCACCCACCCACCCCCCTCTTTTTCTTCGTGTTCAGTTATTTCTTCTTTCCAACTTTTCTCAATCATATTATTCCCACACTTTTTATGTAAGCAAGATATCTTTCATTCTATAATATACATTTTCTTTTCTTTATTTTGCTCCTCGTTTTGGAGCACTTTTTATTCTCAATAAAAACAATTTTAAAAATGTATAAATGTTTGAAACAAATGCAAGTTGTCATGTATAGTATATCATATGTAGTTTTACCATCAGAGAAGTTTCAGACATTTCTGAAGAGGGACTACCATCAAAAAAGCACAGGCACTTCTGGATTTGGCTGGAAATATTTGTGGAAAATTCAAACAGAAAATCTCTTTGTATTGAAAGGTTTCCATGTTTTCCTTGTGCAATATGTACTAAGAATTGAATAAACAAAACTTAGTAAAAGTCGGGGGGTTTTTTAATCTTTGTACCTGTTCAGAATCATATAGTAGAGATATGAAGAACTACAAATAAGCATTCTAATGGCTTCTTTATTCCTTTAGCATTTTGTTAGAGTTAAGACCAAAGGACAAACAACAACAGTGAGTGACCAGGCACAAATTGCAATGAGTTGGTGGTCACGCTGGTTAATGCCATTGCACATAAAGAGGATTTTGCACCCAGCAGCGCTTGGACTCCATTAGCCAGCATGTGCTTAAAAACAACAATCTCTTTTGCTTTTTCCTCTTTTTTTACTTTTTTACTTTTACTTTTTTTGCATGTAGCAATTTCCTTAGAAAGACAACACAGGGAAAACATTTGAAAAGAATGCAGATGAGCAGCCTCTTTTCTTATCTTTGCTCCGTGTTAGAATTCTCTATTATTTATTTATTTATTTATTTCGGACATTTGTATCCTGTCCTATCTCAATCAGTGGTTTCCAACCTTTTTTTGACCAGGGACAACTTTGACTAGGAACCACTTTCTGTTTGTACCAAAAGGGTTATGAATCAGTTTTTGGTCAACTTTAGATTTGGTTTGGTTATTTGGTGTGCTAATTCAGCAAACAGCATTGGATAGACCACATCAGCTCTAGTTTCTGATACAGAACATATGTCATCCAGTAGTTGCCATCGGCTCATCCACAGAAAAGCATATTTAATAAGAGGGTCTAATGAGACCAGTCGCTCTCATTGCAATGGTGTAGTAACAGTGAGGCAGCAGGCCATAATTTAGTTCCTGTGGACCACTGGTAATCCATGGACCACAGGTAGGAAACACTGCTCTATAGCATAATTCTTGATGGCCCTTTCTTCGTTTTAAATCTATTCACTTGCCCATATTTGCTATATATATCAATAGCTGTAAGTAACTTTTGCTCCACTAACTCATCCTGTGTGTGTGCATCCACCGAAAAGAATCATAGTATCATAGAGTTGGAAGAGACTTCATAGGCCATCCAGTCCAACCCCCTGCCAAGAAACAGGAATATTGTATTCAAAGAACCCCCTGACAGAACCCCTAGCCTCTGTTTAAAATCCTCCAAAGAAGGAGCCTCCACCACACTCCGGGGCAGAGAGTTCCACTGCTGAATAGCTCTCACGGTCAGGAAGTTCTTCCTTATATTCAGATGGAATCTCCTTTCTTGTAGTTTGAAGCCATTGTTCCGCGTCCTAGTCTCCAGGGAAGCAAAAAAACAAGCTTGCTCCCTCCTCCCTGTGACTTCCTCTCACATATTTATACATGGCTATCATATTTCCTCTCAGCCCTCTCTTCTTCAGGCTAAACATGCCCAGCTCCTTAAGCCGCTACTCATAGGGTTTGTTCTCCAGACCATTGATCATTTTAGTCACCCTCCTCTGGACACATTCCAGCTTGTCAACATCGCTCTTCAATTGTGGTGCCCAGAATTGGACACAATATTCCAGGTGTGGTCTAACCAAGGCAGAATAGAGGGGTAGCATGACTTCCCTAGATCTAGACACTATGCTCCTATTGATGCAGGCCAAAATCTCATTGGCTTTTTTTGCCACCACATCACATTGTTGGCTCATGTTTAACTTGTTGTCCACGAGGACTCCAAGATCTTTTTCACACATACTGCTCTCGAGCCAGGCATCTCCCATTCTGTATCTTTGCATTTTGTTTTTCCTGCCAAAGTGGAGTATCTTGCATTTGTCCCTGTTGAACTTCATTTTGTTAGTTTTGGCCCATCTCTCTAATCTGTCAAGATCATTTTGAATTCTACTCCTGTCCTCTTGAGTATTGGCTATCCCTCCCAATATCTGCAGTTTGCCCTGTGTTTAGTATTTTTTATGTGTGTTCCCTTTGTTCTTCTCCCTTGCACATTCAAGCTACATATGTTCTTTCTCTTTGCTGAGGCTCTTTTCTATTGGAAAAATTCTTGCGAGATCAAAAACATATAGCAATAACAGTGCTATCTTATTTAATGAGGCTATTTTTCATTTGTGTTCCAAGAAAAATATAATAGGAACTCTGTTATCACAATAAACTCTAGTTTGATATTCAAAATCCCAACATGGCATTTAAGAGGATCAAATATCAGCAGAAGCATGGCTGTATTGCTCAGATGTTTGACGTTAAGTGCTCAAATACGAGCATGTTATGAAACTGGAGTAACTGGCTGTATATATCTTGCATGGAATGCTACGTTGTACTGCATTGCTGGACTGGGATATCAACTTACTCTTCCTTTACATCTATCCAGGAAGAAGTTTATTACCAAACAAGGCAAGGGAGGACTTTCAGGCTCTATGATTTTAAGAACTCCAGTGTTTTTACTTTTTAAATCTTGTCGGTTTTTAGCTCTTAATTTACTAAGATGTTTTATTTTGCTTAGCTTTTAAAAACTCTGCCTTGTTTCCATAACCTGGGAGCAACCACCAAGAAGTCCTCACTGAGTGTGCCAGTGATGATGTGGGTGATGATAGAAGAAAGTTTTTCTCTATAGATTTTAAAGCTTGGCCAGCTTCATAAGGAGATAAGATCTTTTAAAAGATAATCCATGTTACAAACCTGAGATGTCAGAGGAAGTGAATCCTCATCCAATGACCCCCCCCCCCAAAAAAAAACCCAAACTCAGATAACCCCTCCCAGAGGTTTCATTCAGGTGTCATACATTGTGAAGAATAAAAGCAAGCCCTGAGGAACCCCATAGACCAGTGTGGGTCCCCAGATGTTTTGGCCTTCAACTCTCAGAAATCCTAACAGCTGGTAAGCCACTGCCAAACAGGAATTCTCCTGGACTACTTTCTGAATTTTGCCTCTTCAAGAAAGACAGGAACCACTAAGAACATTCCATCCCAAAGAGGTGGCTTGAAAGGTTACCATGCTTGAGTTGCTGCAGAATCAGCAAGTAACTAAAGGGCCATTTATTTGTCAGGGCCCTTTAGTTACTTGAAGTTGCTTTTGAGGCTGATTTAAGGTCTGAATTCTTAAAAGCTGGATAAGCATAGCAAAAATGGAAGTTGGAGCAATAAAGTTGCTAGGGTGTATCCAGACATAGTCACACTTAGAGTAGACCCACTGAAATAAGAAAAGCTTAAGTAGGCTATAACCAACTTCTTTTGACCGGACTAAGACTCAAAAGAGACATGCATAAGAAGTGGAAAAGGGGAGAAATCACCAAAGAAGAATTCAAACAAATAACCAACTCCTGTAGTGAAAAGATTCACAAAGCTAAAATGAAAAATGAGCTCAAGCTTGGCAGGGACATCAAAAATAATTAAAAAGGCGTCTTCACTTACGTCAGTAGAAAAAAGAAAGAACAAGAAAGCAACTGGGCCTCTGCGAGGAGAAGATGGGGAAATGCTGACAGGGGATAGAGAAAAGGCAGAACTACTTAATGCCTTCTCACAAAAAGGAACCTGTCCTCAACCTCAGCAACAGCTTAAGTAGTCATAACTAACAGTCAATATGGATTTATCAAAAACAAGTCATGCCAGACTAATCTGGTCTCTTTTTTAATAACCCATTCTCTGCTGGGTAGATGCAAAGAATGCCATGGATGTAGAGTATCTGGATTTCAGTAAGGCCTTCAACAAGGTCCGCCATGACCTTCTGACAAAAAACTAGTCAAATGTGGGCTAAGGACAACTAAGGTTAGGTGGATTTGTAATTGGTTAAGTGAACGAACCCAGAGGGTGCTCATCAATGCTTCCTCTTCATCCTGGAGAGAGGTGATGAGTGGAGTACCACAGGGTTCCATCCTGTTCAACATCTTTATTAATGACTTAGATGAAGGGTTAGAAGGCATGATCATCAAGTTTGCAGACAACACCAAATTGGGAGGGATAGCCAATCCTCCAGAGAACAGGAGAAGAATTCAAAATGATCTTGACAGATTAGAGAGCTGGGCCAAAACCAACACAATGAAGTTCAACAGTGACAAATGCAAGATACTCCACTTAGGCAGAAAAAATGAAATGCAAAGATACAGAATGGGGGACGCCTGGCTTGACAGCAGTACATGTGAAAAAGGTCTTGGAGTCCTTGTGGACAACAAATTATGTATGAGGTGACAGCAGCTAAAAAGCCAATGGGATTTTGGTCTATAGGAATATAGTGTCTAGATCCAGGGAAGTCGTGCTACCCCTGTCAGGACCCGGGTTCCTGGCCTTGGATGTTGGCGCAAAAAACCGGATTCCTGACATGGAGAACTGATAAGGGATTGCAGCTGGTGACCTTGGGAGGGCCCGTTGGTGGTTTGGCGGGGAATATTGCGCGGGATCTTTGTCAGGCGGGAAGAGGGGATTCGAATGTGGGGGAGGGTATATAAGGGTTGACTTGCGTCTGTGCGCCAATCCTGGCTTTCATTGTGTATATGCATCCAGTAGTAAAGGTTTCCTGATTGATTACGGATTGGCGTCCTGTGTCTTTTCTGGGAGCGGCTGCTGTGAGCTTACATTAAGCCAGGATTCATCGGTGCCATCCCACGGCTGTGGTGAGGTACCCCTATGCAACGGGAAGAAGATCCAACGGAGGGGGGAGAACCAGCCTCCCCTTTCAAAAATGCAGAAGAGGAGCTGGAGAGAGTGAATGCCTTGGCTTCATCGACTGCATATGCCCAGCCCAACGGAGTCACACAGAGGCGAGTGAAGGGGGCAGGGGCAGCAACGAGAGAAAGCAGTGGGCTAGAGTTTCCCTCCCCGCAGAGATTGGATTGCCTGGAGGAAAAGATGGCATCAATGGAGACTACCCTCGCGATGATGTCGAAGGTGATGGAGAGGCTGGCCCCCCTGTTGGAGGAACCACCACCCCGAGGGGAATCGATATGGAGCGCAGGGGAGAGGAGTGACCGGGAACCCGGGGCACGTCCTAAAACACAGACGAGCTGGAGAGCTGCGGCGGAGAGCGATGAGGAGGAGGAGCGACCCCGGGGACTGGCGCCCCAGCAGACGTTCCTGGTGCCCCCGGACGGAGCTGGGCGCGGCACAGGGCGTCAGGAGTTGCCCCCGGAGCAGAGAGGGCTCCAGGGAGGGCCACCGCGAGCGGAGAACCGGGGAAGGCAGCTCCTTCCATACCAACCTAGGAGGGAGGAGCTGAGGATCGAGTTCGGAGGAGAAGCCGGGAACCTCGCATACTTCCTGACTATGGTGAGGGGATATCTAGAAGATAACGCCCTTACCTTCGGATCGGAAGCAAGCAGAGTGCGAGCAGTGGGCGCAGCACTGAGAGGGGGAGCAGCGGAATGGTATGTCCAGCTCCATGCCAGGCACGACCCATGTTTGGGATCTACAAGGCGATTCCTGGCTGCGATGGAGGCGCGCTTCAGGGATCCGCTCGAGAGGGTCCGGGCGAGGGAAAGGCTGCAAACGATAACCCAAGGACATCGTTCCGTATCTGAGTACGTGGAGGAATTCCGGTTGAGGGCGGAGAAGGTCCCAGAATGGTCCAACACCACCAAGGTCCAGATCTTCAAGGAGGGCTTGCGGAAGGAAATCCTGACCTGGGCGCTTCATCGCGACGACCCGGAGGAGATAGGTGGATGGATCGAGCTGGCCGGCCGCATCGAGACGACCTTGGCACAGATCAAGAGGCATCAAGGAGCAGCGCCGCAGCAGACGAGGGCGAAGGAGGAGAGTCGGAGAACGGAGAGAAGCACGGTCGGAAAAGCCCCGACCGGAGGGCCCAAGGAGCAGAGGGGCCCTTGTTATGTATGCGGTCGCCTGGGCCATCGGGCTGCCGAATGCAGACAAAGGAAAGGGGGAGAGTCCCATTTCCCAAGGTTCAAACCGGCTGCAGGGAAGAGAGCGGAGGAGGGCCCCCCTTCTAGGGCCCCGGTGGGAGATCTGGTGAGTCACAGCCCAGGAATGCTAGTATTCCCGATCAGGCTAGAAGGGGAGGGGAAGTGGGCCAGCTGCAAAGCTCTCATGGATTGCGGCTGCTCAAGAAACATTATGGCCCCAGAGCTAGCAGACGAGCTGAAATGTGAGAAAACCCCCTTGCAGAGCCCCATAGCATTTTCGCAGCTAGATGGGTCAGTGGCGGCTGGGGCCCCGGCACGGTTTGAAGTGGGAGAAGTGAGATGTAAAGTGGGGAGCTGGGAAGGCAGCATAACCTTCGTTGTATCCCCTATGGCTACTTACAATGTGATACTGGGGATGCCATGGTTAAGGGAAGCCAACCCACAGATCAATTGGAGAGAAGGCAGCATAACATTCCAGAGCGAAGAAAGAGGAAATTGTTGCAAGGGGGAAGAAAACACGGCGGGTGGGGTGCAGGAAATTCCCCCTGAATACAGAGACTTTGAGGATGTGTTTGACGAGAAGGAGGCGGACCAGCTTCCCCCTCCTAGGAGGGTCGAAGTAAAGATTGAACTCAATGAGGACGCTAAGTTGCCCAGGAGTAGATTGTACCCCATGTCAGTCAAGGAGATGGAGGAACTGAGGAAATATATTGATAAAAACTTGGCCCGAGGGTTTATAAGGCCCTCCGAATCACCATTGGGAGCCCCAGTGCTGTTTAGGCACAAGAAGGACGGCTCATTGAGACTGTGCGTGGACTATAGGGGGCTGAACGCAGTGAGCACCACCAACAACTACCCCATGCCACTGACTAAGGACTTACTATCGAGATTGTCGGAAGCAAGGGTGTTCACGAAAATTGACTTAATCGAAGCTTATCATAAACTGCGCATAAGGCCCGAGGACAGGTGGAAAACTGCGTTCACCTGCGCGTTCGGCCATTTTGAATTCTCCGTCTGCCCCTTCGGTTTAAAGGGCTCTGGATCAGCATTTATGCAAATGATTAATGAGGTGTTACACCCACTATTGTATCGCGGGGTGTTTTGCTTTGTGGATGATGTAATTGTGTTTACACGTGATAGACGATCTCATGTCAAATTGGTGAGAGAGGTGCTCCAGAAATTGAGGGAGGCAAAACTGTTTGCAAAGCTGCCAAAATGTGAGTTCAATAAGGAACAGATAGACTTCCTTGGATACCGAATATCCAAGGGAGGGATAGCAATGGATCCAGCAAAAGTGGAGGATGTCAGGGGGTGGAGCCCTCCCCAAACGCGCAAACAGTTGCAATCATTCCTCGGGTTTGCAAATTTCTACCGGGGTTTCATAAGGGAATTTGCTCAGATAACGGTGCCCTTGACTGAACTGCTAAAGACAAAGGGAAGGGGGGAAACAGTAAAGGTACGATCCCCGGGAGCAAAGTTAGATTGGTCAATTGAATGCCAAAGGGCTTTTGAAGAACTGAAGCGCAGATTCACTGAAGAACCAGTATTAATCCACCCCGATTTAACCAAACCATTCGTGATCCATTGTGACGCATCAGATTGGGCGTACGGGGCGGCCCTGATGCAAAGGGACCCAGAAGGGAGGTTGAAACCATGCGGGTTCATCTCAAAAAAGTTCAGCGAAACTGAACGAAACTGGCCGGTGTGGGAAAAAGAGGCTCTGTCAGTAGTGAGGGCCCTAGAGACATGGAGGCACTTATTAGAAGGAAGCGGCATCCCCTTTGAAGTGTGGACCGACCATAAAAACTTACAATACCTCACTTCACCCAGGCAATTGTCAGCGAAGCAAATAAGATGGGGGCAGTATTTCAGCAGATTTGATTTCAAGCTGCGTTTCCAAAAGGGGAACCAAAATGTGGTCGCAGACGCGTTGTCAAGAATGCCGGAGGATGGAGGGAGGGGACGAGGCCCAAAGGGGAGCATATTCTCAGAACAGCAGTGGGGCATGGCAGTACAAACCCGAGCGCAAACGGAGCGCAATCAAAGGCTGGTGGGGGTTGAGAGCAAGGACGGGGGATGGGAGGAGGAGATAAGACAAGCATGCAGGGAGGATGAGTGGCTGGAAAGAAATAAGGAAAAGGTGGAATGGAAGGATGGATTGGGATTTGTGCACAGGAAGCTATATATCCCAGGCAACCTAAGGGAAAAAATGATGATTAGATGCCATGGCAACAAGGGGGCAGGACACTGGGGAGTGACGAAGACCCTGAAAATGTTGGCACGTCAGTGTTGGTGGCCCGGGATGAGGGGTGACACCAAAGTGTATGTATCCAAATGTAATGCGTGTGCACAAAGTAAGGCAACCACACAAAAGCCAACGGGGTTATTGCAAAAGGTGGCAGAGCCATCAAGACCTTGGAGGGTGATTGCTATGGACTTTGTGGGTGAACTCCCAGTCAGCAGAGGTCAGCGCTATATATGGACAGTGATGGATTTGTTCTCAAAACAAGCACATTTCATAGCGCTGCCCAAATTGCCATCTGCAGAGAAATTGGCTGAATTGTTTATCAAACATATCTACCGGTTGCATGGCTGCCCGGACCAGGTGATTAGTGATCGAGGGGTACAATTTACAGCCAGGTTTTGGGAAGGTTTCATGCAATTGATGGGGGTGGAGAGGACCTTGAGCTCGGCGTTCCATCCCATGACCAATGGGGGGGTCGAGCGCACACAACAGACCTTGGGAATGTTCCTAAGAACGTACACAAACCAATGCCAAACTGACTGGGCCGATCTACTCCCGTTTGCGGAAATTGCGTACAATGGGGCCTGTCACGCATCCACAGGGAAATCCCCCTTTGAGGTAGTGTACGGCATGGAAGTAACCCCTTTACCCAAACTGCCGAGTTGGGGGGAAGAACTGGAGGGAAAGGAAGGATGGTCAGACAAAATGAAAGCTAACTGGGAGGGAGTGGCAAAATCACTACGAGAGGCCCAACGGAAATATAAGTTGTTTGCAGATCGGAAAAGGAGGGAAGGTGACAAATTGGAAGAAGGGGATTTGGTATGGCTGAGCACAAAAAACCTTAAGCTAAATACCCCCTCTCGGAAGCTGTCCCCCAAATACATCGGTCCTTTTAGGATTTCAAACAAGGTGAATGAAGTGACATATACCCTGAAACTACCTAAGGTATTGGGGAAAATACACCCAACGTTTCATTGTAGTTTATTGAAAAAATACCAAGGTCCGCTAGATGAAGAAGGAACATAATGGTGACGTATATTTCCCTTCCAGGAAGAAGAAGAGGTGGAGGGGGACATTATGTCAGGACCCGGGTTCCTGGCCTTGGATGTTGGCGCAAAAAACCGGATTCCTGACATGGAGAACTGATAAGGGATTGCAGCTGGTGACCTTGGGAGGGCCCGTTGGTGGTTTGGCGGGGAATATTGCGCGGGATCTTTGTCAGGCGGGAAGAGGGGATTTGAATGTGGGGGAGGGTATATAAGGGTTGACTTGCGTCTGTGCGCCAATCCTGGCTTTCATTGTGTATATGCATCCAGTAGTAAAGGTTTCCTGATTGATTACGGATTGGCGTCCTGTGTCTTTTCTGGGAGCAGCTGCTGTGAGCTTACACCCCTCTATTCTGCCTTGGTCAGACCACACCTGGAATACTGTGTCCAGTTCTGTCCACCGCAATTAAAGGGAGATGTTGACAAACTGGAATGTGCCCAGAGGAGGGTGACTAAAATTATCAAGGGTCTGGAGAATAAGCTCTATGAGGAATGGCTGAAAGAGCTGGGCATGTTTAGCCTGCAGAAGAGAAGGCTGAGAGGACACATGATAGCTATGTATAAATATGTGAGGGGAAGACATAGGGAGGGGGAGCAGGCTTTTTTTTACTGCCCTTGAGACTAGAACACATGACAATGGCTTCAAACTACAGGAAAGGAGATTCCACCTGAACATTCAGAACTGTGAAAGCTCTTCAGCAGTGGAACTCTCTGTCCTAGAGTGTGGTAGAGGCTCCTTCTTTGGAGGAGTGGCCATTAGTCGGCGGTGGTTTGAATGCAGTTTTCCTGCTTTTTGGCAGGGGGTTGGACTGGATGCCCCACAAGATCTCTTCCAACTCTATGATTGTATGACTGCTTTCATTGAGTCTACTTTAAGTATGTCCAGATCTTGCTCCAAGACTATATAGATCATTCCAGTTTCCAGAGTCTTGAAAATAATTCCTTGGTGCTTCCTTGGTCTGTTTTTATCACCAAACACAAAAGTCCTCAATGTATCCTCTTCCAAGACAAACGAGCAAAAAACCATAGCTCCTGAAGGCAGGAAGTTTATTGTCCATTAATATTTTTTTCAAGCCCTCTTTAACTCTAAATGAGTAGTTAAAGAAAGAAAACACTGCCAATGAGAAGACCAAGGGCTTCCTGTCTGCTGGACCTCATACTTTTCTTTTCTTCTTCTTTTTTTAGTGAGACGGACCCTTAAGAGTGGACTGACACCAGAAGAAGCTAAAGCACTGGGTCTGATGGGCACTTCCGAGATGCAGGTGTGATGACAGCACCCAAGTGAGCTACAGGAAGAACCATAAGCGTGTACACACACATTTTATACACATACATGCACAGCCACACATCCTAACACAGGCTGCCAACAGCATTTTGGCTTGACATTCTTCTGCCGTTCTTCATACCCTGCCACTTTCAGAACACTATAGTGGAGGGAAACAGATAATCAACACAAAGGGCTAAAATTAAGGCACATGTAACTTACCACTACCAAATTAAGTGAGTTCTGGGAGTAATTTGGAAATCATCATGCTGCATTGATATAGCCTTTGATGTTATCTTGTTTTATGTGAAAGGTGTTTATGTTCATTTTCCTTGTGGCCTGTATAGTAATTATTAAGTAATCTGTTTTGGCACTTCAAGAGCAATGCTTTCAACAGGCAAACTTTTGCTACAATTACTGTGACTTTGCAAAGTCAATGTTTAAAAACAGATATGCACCATTGTTTTTATCTTTCCTCCAAAGAATGTACAAATGTATGTCTACTTGTGTATATACAGTTTGAGTATGTGTGTGTATACACACATGTGCCTGTATGCCCCATGCTCCTACTGAGTCCAGGTGCCTTCAACCTTCATTCATACTATCCTGCAAGAAGAGAGTTCCTTTTTATAAGAACTCTTTTATGCTGGATTGTTTTTTCTGCTACGATCTTTCTCACATTGCACATTTCTGTATAGTGGCACACAGTCACAGCAAAGTACCTGTAGTTACTCAACTCAAGAGGTGAACAAATACATATATTATAGTAGTATACTAGAATGTAGCCAGTTAAAAATAATGTTTGTGTCAAGGTTAAGTTAGAGTTCTGTGCGTACATGTGAACCCATTTGACTGCATTTCTAACCTTATATAACAAAGTTTAAGAATACCAGTCTAGGTGACGTTTCCCATGCAGATACACTCCATTCATAATAACAATGAAAATAACAATTGTTCTCAATACCCAGATGTTAAACATCCAGAGATGTCCTTTCTAAAGTCAGCAGACTGTAGTTTGAATAATAATTTTAAATAAATGCCTTACACACATTTTAGCAGCTTGCATTGTTCAGCTCTTTCACTTTCATAAAGCAATCCTGCTTGAAAAATTCAAAGAACAGAGTACACTCAGTGCAATGTTTAGGGTTTACAAAGGGTGGTACAGAAGGGTTTTTTTTATACTAAAACATACCTCTAAGCTCGTAGTAGTAAAGAAGTCATAATGTTAATCATACCATCCAATTGGTATGATTAAGAGAATGTTCCATATTATTCCAGAAAATTTCAGACTCAATCTTTGTACAGAAAACCAAAATACTAAACATGTAAGAAAATGCACAAGAAGTTGTAGTACTGTATAACATCTCACATTCTACTCTTGGTTTTGTCTTATAATTTACATTTATTTTGCTCTGTTCTGGATATTGTTCTTTTATATGTAAAAGTAACTGTGAAGTCCCAGAAAATGTGTTCCTCAATATTTGATAACCCTTGTTTTATTTGGGATTCAGTAGATACTTAGAATTAAGTCCCTCTGCACTCAATGAGGCTTATTCCCAGATAAATATGTATATGATTGCAGCCTTCATAGTTCCACAATGCTGTGGAAATAATTTCTTGATATGGCTGGTCATCGAGGAGAAGGTATCATTGGCCAGTAAATGACAGAAATTTGCATTTATTTCATTTTATTTACTGAAAGCCAGTAAGTCTTTGGCATGACATTTCTACGTCCTGCCTATCAGAAACATTTCGCTGCTTCTCCAGAACCTCTTAGAGTAATGCATTATTTCCATGTTTTTTTTTTTGTTTTGTTTTTTGCAGGAGGCTGGGGCTCTTTCCTCTAATGGAAATAACCCCATTAGAGGACAGAGACCCAGCTTCCCATAAAAATAAAATTGTTGCTTTGGTTGCATAACTTTTTACTATTAGTATCCACAAGAAGAATGTAGACTTTAAAAAAATCTTTCTAAGAAATATAATATTGGGAGGGGGGGGGTAGAATTCCTACTCTAAACTATTGTATTGCACATTGCCATTTTATTATAGAATATAAAGCCTACCTTTCAATGAAATTCTCAGGGGAGCATACAAAAATGACATTGATGCAACATTCTCCTCTTTACTTATTAAAGCAGTGTTTTGGGATTATACTTTAACACATGTAGAACATTTTACAAGGTCTTATTTTTATTTGTTCTCACATCTGTTCCAGTAAAAGTTAGAATCTTCAACCACTTAACATAAAGGCCTAAATAATACTACCTGCCATATAATTGAATCAAGAAGATTCACTATTGCCTGAGTGAGTCTATCTAGTTCAGTGGTTCTCTACCCGTGGGTCCCCAGATGTCTTCAACTCCCAAAAATCCTAACAGCTGGTAAACTGGCTGGGATTTCTAGGAGTTATAGGCCAAATACCTGGGGACCCACAAGTTGAGAACCACTGAATCTTGGTTGGACTACCATTTGGAGACTCAAACCTTGGACCAGACTGTCCACAACAATAACTGTTTTTACATATTACTAAAAGTAGAACTGTCATCTATTTTATTCATTCTTGGCAAATAAAATACTCTCAAATATTTTCCCAAAATGCTGTTATAGTATCTATGGGGTTGTTTCTATTGCTCTTTTTTAATTCTTCTTCCAATATAACTTAGGATCCAAATAATTACTATGGCTCATGCAAGTGAGCTCAGAAAAAATTCTGACATTTTTTGTTTGCTAGGGATACCTAACATTCTCAAATTACAACCCGTTCTTTAAATCCTCATCAGTTTGAAAAAACATTTCTGATGAGAGAGGAGGCTTCCCTTTGGAAAAGCAGCGCACATTTTCTGGCTGTGTTTTGGCCATTACTTTTGCTTGCCTGAGATTAGCAGAACCTTCCTATCTACTCCTAACAAAATTTAGTTATTATTGACCTTGCCTACACTGAAGAAGCATCAGCATGGGTAAAATAATAAAATAATCGATGTCTTGATTTTGATCCCAAAAACTACACTTTTTTTAATGAGTGAGTAAAAAATGAACATAAGCCTCTGCTCTTCAAAAAGTCAGAAGAGAAAAACAAATTCCTCTAAATTCAGGACTAGGGTCATAACTTAACAGTACTTAACCCAAGAAGTCCGCCAAAATTTCATGTATTTCTGTTGAATGTTCAGGGACAAAATCCACTCTGCAACTAGCACAAAGCTCAGGCAGACACAACAAACTGAATAAAAAATGGCCATTACTTTATTTGGTTTCTGTTTTGGCAGGGCTCATGCACACATGGGTCTGGAACAGGAATGGGCAAACTTTGACCCACCAGGTTTTTTGGGCTTCGACTCCCACAATTCCTAACAGCCGATACTGTTAAGAATTGTAGGAGTTGGAGTCCAAAACACCTGGAGGGCCAAAGTTTGCCCATGCCTGGTCTGGACCCAGGCATCAACCAACTCACATGTTGATTGATATGCCCTTACATCTGGCCCACTGGCAGATCCCATACGAATGGCATGAGAGGGATCAGACATTCCCAGACCTGGCCTCTCAGCCACAGGGAGTGTGGTCAATGTGGTCACCCACCTCTGGACAAGACTTGATTCCAGCAAAGCATCCTGAGTCTGTCTGATAGGCACTATACACCTGATCCTAAATCCACGTCCCATGCCAACCACCTCCACAAAGTTTTGACAATTAAACAAAGATAGGAAAGATGGTAAAACACAGCTTGGAGGGAAGCAGGAGATCCCTGGCTGTGGCTTTAAATGCAAATACACACACACCTGTCTTGCCATCTGACCATAGTGGAAACCACATGTCAGGGCACTCCAGGAATTTTCCTGGGAAAGGGGAGAAACTCGCTGGTGAATGAGTAGCCACCAGTTGTTTTAAACTTATTGACTGGTGCTACAGGGGAGCCCAGGAAAAAGAAACAGACCCATGTCATCTGGTAGCAACCATGCATTGTTCCTTTCCCAACACACAACCACACCCCCCAGTAAATCAGACAGTCCATTTGCTTTTCAGACTGTTTCTTTAAAGCCCTGCACTTGTCATAGTTCTACATGTTTCTACAACTTCCCCTCTGTCAGCATTGTTTCTAGAATGCATTGCAGATGTGATTTTTTTTTTGTCGTGTCAGGAGCGACCTGAGAGAGAATTGGCCGTCTGCAAGGACATTGCCCAGGGGACGTCCGGATGATTTTTGACGTTTTATCATCCTTGTGGGAGGCTTCTCTCATGTCCCCGCATGAGAAGCTGGAGCTGATAGAGGGAGCTCATCCGCCTCTCCCCGGATTCAAATCTGCGACCTGTCGGTCTTCAGTCCTGCCGGCACAGGGTTTTAACCCACTGCGCCACCGGGGGCTCCTTGCAGATGTGATACCGTAGTACTAATGTTGCATCACCTTATCCTCCCCATTAGCCAATACTTTCCCAAATGACTTGGGTGTCATGCAGTGTCATATTATACCATTCTAAAGAACTACAGGAAGTGTACCCAACAGGAAGCTGCTGAGTGAGCTTTGCACCTCTGAACAGAAGAGTATGAAAAAGTAAAAAATTAAAAAAAAATCCCTGATAATTTCATAAACCAAGATAAAGTATGTGACAACCCACACACACACACATGTTTTTTAAGTTAAAATCTGTGCTTTTACCCAGAAAATCGGTGATTTGTATTTTTTAAAAAACTATAATAGAAATTTCAGCCTAGCTGTGCGTGCTTTCAAGTCACCTGCTAACTTATGGCAACCTGATGAATTGTCTCAGGGTTTTCTTAAGCATGGGATACTCATAAGTGGTTTTTCCAATTCCTCTCTAGTCTCATCTTAGTCTGTTTCAAAGTTTTCAGTTTTCAATTCTAAGTGCTCATTATTTTAACATACGTATTAATATAATTTATGCCAAACAACAATCTTTATGGTATTTTTTTAGAAAAGGAATTGATTTATATAAGTACCCCTCCCCCTCCACTGACACCCCACCAATTAAGAATGAAATGGTAATTTCAGTGTTTTGAAAGTCAGCAACACCGAATTCTATTCTGTTTCCTCTCTCCAAAATCAAGGCAATAGGACCTTTCAGGTAAAGTTATTTTGAAGTCCTGCAGCAGAAATTCTCAAAGGAACTGCTCAAAGTGTGTGTTAAAACACAATGAAATTCTCCTTTTTTCACTTGTAGTGGATTCCAGATATTGAAGGAATCTATTTGACCATTAAGCTCTGCCTGTTGTTTTCTTAAAAACCTTGCTTTTGTAACTGAAATGTAACAAAAAGGAAGGGAATTTAAATAAATATTTTAAGGCGAAGCAAAGATGACCAATAACGTAGTTTTTGTCTAGGCAGAATATCATCACCATTGTTTCATCTCTTTTCCCAAACTCCATTCTTTCACACAAGCACTGGAGAATTTTTAAAAAGCCATAATTAACCAAGAATTACCCAGAATTGACCATTTTAAAGATGTAATTGAGGCATTCCTGCAGCTTGCCACAAATGCATAACCAGGAACATATCCCTTGCTTAAGAATACCGCGAGGCAATTCATCAGGTTGCCATAAGTTAGCAGGTGGCTTGAAAGCACAGACACACACAGCTAGGCTGAAATTTCTATTATAGTTTTTTAAAAATCCAAATCACCAATTTTCTGGGTAAAAGCACAGATTTTAACTTCAACAGCCTGGCTGCCCGGCCATAGCAACACCTATTGAATGACTCCTTGTGTTTTTATAGTATAAGATCAAGACCAGAATGAAGTCCGAAGAAAATAGCGCACAAATCAGAAACAATTATAACTTGTAAGCCGCTCTGAGTCCCTTTCGGGTGAGAAGGGCAGCATATAAATGTAGTAATATATATATATATTCAAAACTATGCCCTGTTGAGGGTAGATCCATATAACTTTTTTTTAAGCACATGGTCCTCAGTCCTATTCTGATACTCTATGTAAGGCTCATTTATGAAATCCAAGAGTCTCTGCCACTTTGTGTCAACAGCAGTGCCCTACACCAAGAGTCCTATTCAGTATAGAATGCTTTATTGACCCGGTTCCTATTGGTGGCATATTCCCACATAACTCTGTTACAATGGCATACGGGCTTTGAATGACATTGGACAATGAGGTAGCCTATATTACACATACAATATCAATATCCTTAGTGTGCAAGACTAGACAGGAATGTCTTAGGCTCAGCTTTGTTCTCTCAACCACTCATTGGGTACAAGGCTGTACCTGGGGGACCCAAGGAGAATTAGACAGGGGATAGAGGCTGCTTTCCATTCATGGGTATTCAAAAACAGACAAAATACACCCACATGCCATACCTGGAAGCATCCAGTTCCTCTTGTGCACTGAGGTGGATACAGGGACAAGAAAGCAGCCTCCACCACTTCCAGCGACAGTGTCAATACTCTTTATGTTCTTTTAGCCTCAATAAGATTTTCTTACAAGCAAGCCTAAATGGATAAATATCATCATTTAAATTATATACATTGCTAGCAACATTCATGGAAGAAACCTGGACTTTGGTCACTATCCACTGAAAAGTTATCCTAGAGAGGAGCCATTCAAGTGCTCCTGTCTATTCAGCTGTTATGTTCATGCCAGCAGGGCCATAGCCAGGGGAAGGGATGTTCAACCCTGCCCTGAAATGTGTCAGGTTAAAAAGGACACCTGGTTTACTCATAACTTAGTTAACCAGTTA
Source organism: Anolis sagrei (assembly GCF_037176765.1). Classification (NCBI taxonomy): domain Eukaryota; kingdom Metazoa; phylum Chordata; class Lepidosauria; order Squamata; family Anolidae; genus Anolis; species Anolis sagrei. Next base: position 57,976,840 of record NC_090026.1, read on the forward strand.
AAATTCTTGAGTAAACCAGGTTTCGGGTGTGGAGGTTAGAACCTTTTTGGGTGTGGAGGTTAGAACCCTTAAAACCTGGCTACGGCCCTATATGCCAGCATTTGCTGTCAATGCACTCTCCACCTGGTCTTTTACAACTCAAAATGGTTCTACCCCCAACCCCCCAAAACCTGGTTTACTCAAGAATTCATACTATTTTCCACCCATATGAAAGTATCCATCCAGACTATAAAGAAAAATACTGTATTTATACCATTTCAAAATAACTCGATTCTATAAAGCATAGGAAGTTCCCTGTTTTCCTGATAAAAACAAGATGCTATTTACTAAAGAACATACTAAATCTGATTTCTATAAAACATTTCACTCAATATGATACTTATTTCAATTGCTTAATCTAGCATTACATGAGCTGAGGTAGATTTTATTTAGTTATACAATTTGGTTATATGACTAATGCAGGAGAAAAAATAAATATATTTGAAATAACATATATAGAGGGGAAATCCATTAAATTAATTTTGACATGTGTTATTACTTAAAAGTTTTAACAGCTATGAAATCTGACTTATTTTTGAAAGAAGAAGCCTATTTGTGTTATTGGGGATGGTTCTCTTTTTAAAGGACTGTCTTTAGACTTATCATGTCTTTTCTGTGAGCTGGGTATTTTGAAAAAATAGACATAAAGTAGAAAAGGACAATTTTCTAGATAAAGAACAGTTATTGTAAAAATTTATAAATATTGTTAGTCTTTCTTGTTTTTTGAGTTTAGTATGCTGTTAGCCCCAGCTTCCGCCAACCTACCAGTTTGAAAACATGCAAATGTCAGTAGATCAATAGGTACTGCTCTTGCGGAAAGGTAACGGAGCTCCATGCAGTCATGCCGGCCACATGACCTTGGAGGTGTCTACAGACAATGCTGGCTCTTTGGCTTAGAAATGGAGATGAACACCAACCCCCAGAGTCGGACACGACTGGACTTAATGTCAAGGGAAAACCTTTACCTATACTGTAAAATAAGCTCTTTGTCCAGCAGTATTATCCTGTGAATTGTAATTTAAGAACAATCCATGCATGGACAATGATATATACTACAGAAACACACACTTATAATAACTTACCATATATAGAGAAATGATTGTTGCTTGCCTGATTGTAGGCAGGGTCTTATAAAAGGTTGAATGCAATTATCCAGCATATACTTTCATTGTCACTGGTTTATTTAGGTTGCAGTTTTGTCCCCACATACCTGGGAGTAAGACTAATTGAAATCAATGGTACTTACTCCTGAATAGTGTAGCAAAAGATTGTACTTCTGTGAAGAACTTGAATTAATTTACTACATGCAAGCAAGCACATTGGCTGTTTGTAGTCATTGCCATAGCATTTTAGCATTCATTTTCCATAGTGTAATTACCTCCTTTTAAAAAAAGTACTCATATCTGTTTCACCCTATTTTTTTAGGCTATGTTTTCCTGTGCCATGCAGGATGGATATATTGACTATTGACCTGTGCCCAGTGTCTCTCATATAATTTAAAAGTCCATTTCTACTGTAGTATGTAAACACATCTTGCAATAAAGCTTTCTAATGCATTCCTTTCCCTTTTTATTTTAATAGGTGGGAGGCAGGTGGATTACTCATGATATTTTATTGTTACCCAAACTACCACTAGAAATAAATGAAACAGTGTTGTCTGGGTTTATCTGCTCTCTGTTAACACAAACTGGTTGAAATTTTACAAAAAAAGCTCTCACTGGCTGTAATGCCATTGGTAGGAGAGAGGTAATCAGGATCATCATACGACTTGGAATGGCCAAGAAAAGATGGGAACAGTTTTTGGCCACAGGAAAAATAATGGCATGATTTTTTGCTACTAAATAGAATGGAGCCAGGTGACACAAGCAGATCACTGAAAGGAAGATTTTTAGAAGAAATGATGGACAGTAAATTTGTCAGTTTACAGATCTGGATACATGTAACGTATCCAGGTCTGTCCCTCTTTTTTTTAATTAATTTTTATTGGTTTATGGTGCATACAGAAAACAAAACCGACACCAGAGGAAAACAGAAATTAATAATAATAATAATAATAATAATAATAATAATAATAATAATAAAAAGAAAACAGAAAAGAAGAAAAAAATATACAAAAGAGTATGCAAGTTTACAGAATGGTATACAGTCAGCGCTCGTTAAACGTATGAAAAATCAACTTTGACTGTACAGTTATAATACCTTAACATTTATTGTCCCTCTAACCCCACACCCGTGAACCCAACCCCCATGACCTCTGACACCACTCCATATGGATCACCACAATACCCACATGTCTTCTTTCACTAAATCCCCTTTATGGCAATCTTCAAATCTACTTTTGTCTTCTTTTCGAGATATCCAATTGCCAAGCTCCATTTTTTAACAAATTCTTCATTATTTCCTCCTCGACTGCTATTTGTCAGTTTGGCCATTTGAATATAATCTACTAATTTATCTCTCCAATTTTTAATAATTAAGTCTTTTCCCCCCTTCCATGTTTTAGCTATTATTAGTCTTGCAGCGACAAAATAGTACTGACAAATTTCTTCATCTTCTGCGCTAATACGCCTTCTAAATATTCCTAATAAGCACATTTCTGGGTTTTTCTTAAAAATTTTTGCTAATCATTTTGTTTGTTTCTTTCACCACTTTTTTCCAGAATTCTTTGACTATGTTGCAGGTCCACCATACATGGAAAAAAAAGATCTCTTCACCTTCTTGCATCTCCAGCAAGCCCCTTGTCCTGTTTTGTCTATTTTAGCTAGTAACTCTGGAGTTATGTAGGTTCTGTAAAACATTTTAAACATATTTTCTCTACTTGAGCTGGCCACTGAGAATCTAAAACCCTTATTCCAAAGATGTTCCCACTCTTTCAGATTGATATTTCTGCCTACATCTTTGGCCCACGTGATCATAAAAGTTTTTATTTGGTTGTCTACTAAATTGCATTCTAAAATATATTTGTAGAGCCTGGATATTAGGCCTTTGTTGCCCTTCTCGAAGAAACTTTCTAACTCCAATTTATTAGAGGCAAATCCTACTTTTTCATCCTTCCTAAATCTGTCATGTAGTTGGAAAAAAACTGAACCAATCTTTTAACCCAGATTCTTCTCTGTTTTTAAGTATCCATTGTCCTTCTCTTTGACCAGATAATCCTTGTATGTCAGCAGGTGTGGCCAGTCTCTGGACTGCTTCCAGTGGGCACAGCCATCAGGAGGTCTTGTATCTTTTCCATGTTGCTAAAAGGCTGGCTCTTATTACATGCCCATTAAATTCTTTGTTCACCCTGTCCTTATAATCCCATAGATAGGCATACCATCCGTATCTTAAATTATGGCCCTCTAACTTAAGCAACTCCTTATTGTCCATTTTAATCCATTCCTTTAGCCAGCTGAAATTTGTGGCTTCATAGTAGTACCTGAGATCTGGTAGTGCCAAGCCCCCTCTGTTTTTCCCATCAATAAGATTCCTGTAGGCAATTCTCGCTTTTTTACCTTTCCAAATGAATTTGACCAGATCTCGTTTCCATATTCCGAACACCTTTACTCCCTTAATAATCGGTAGGTTTTGAAACAAAAACAACATTTTGGGCAATACTATCATTTTTACCACTGCTATCCTCCCTAACCAGGTGAGTTGAAGTCTTTGCCAATTTTCAAGATCTCTTTTTATCTCCTTCCAGGTTTTGTCATAATTATATTGGTAAAGTTTACTATTTTTGTTACTTAACCATAGTCCAAGATATTTTACTTTGGGGACTACCTTACAATTAGTTATATTCTCTGATTTAACAATATCGCTTTCAGATAGGTTCTTAGTTAGAAATACCGATTTCTCCTTGTTAATTTTTAAGCCTGACACAATACTAAATTCATTAATAATTTCCAATAAGGCATGTATGCTTCTTAAAGGTTCCCTTAAGAAACAGACCAAGACATCTGCAAATGCCTTCCCTCTAAATTCATACCTTTTTACTTTAATTCCTTTAATTCCATTAACTTCTCTAATTCAAAATTTCTAATATCCAAATGAACAGTAAGGGCGACAAGGGGCAACCTTGACTTGTCCCTTTTTGAATTTCTATATAGTTTGACATTTGATCATTTATTTTTTAATTTGGCTCTTTGCCTTGAATAAATAGCTCCTATTACCTTTCTGAAATATTGACCTACTCCGAAGTGGTCCAATACTTTAAACACACCGTACATTGTCAAATGCTTTCTCAACATCTAAAAACAATAACACAATCTCTCTATTTGGATCTTGTTCAGCATATTCTAGTATATCTATTACTGTTCTCACATTTTGGCTCATATGCCTACCTGGGAGGAAGCCTGCTTGATCCCGTGTACTATTTTGGTTACGGTTTTTTTCAACCTGTTTGCTAGAATTTCTGCGAATAACTTATAATTGTTATTGACCAATGAAATTGGTCTATAATTCTTCACCTGCTGAATATCTCTGTCTAGTTTAGGTAAAAGAACTATTGTAGCTTCCTCCCAGGACTCTCCTTTTTGGAGCACTTGATTCATTGTAGAAAGCAATAATGGGCCTAATTCTTCTTTATACACCTTATAAAACAAAGCAGAGAATCCATCTGGACCTGGGGCTTTATTTAATTTAGCTTTATAGTTGTGTTCAATTCTTCCCATGTGATTTGTCTATCCAAATCTGATTTCATATCTTCTGTGAGCTTGGTGACCTTCATATCAGCTAGGTATTGGTCTATTTTTAGTATCTATTTGATTATTTTTATAGAGGTTTCTATAATAGTCTTCAAAAACTTTTTGAATTCTTCTTATGTTTGTAATTATCTCTCCTTTGTGCCTTATCTTGGCTATTATTGGTCTCTTCCTATGATCTTTCACTTGCCATGCCCAGGTCTGTCCCACTTCTGCTTCCTTCCCACCCACTTGAAATTTAGTATGCTTAGAGTCTTGTGGAGACATCTAACTGACATGTCTAACTTTTTAGTATAATAAAAATGATTTGGGGAATGGGAGGGTGTTTCCAGAAAATAGGATAGCCATGAAACACACAGAACTTATTCACAACATTCATACTTTGTCTCTTTACAAACTACAAAGAATAGCATCCGAGAAGCTGTTTAAAAAACTATTTGCAGTCATACCTTCTGACCCAGAAGAGGCAGGAAATTGGCTAAAGCTGGGAAAGGCAGCTAAAACTCAAGGGTGATGGGAATGGCTGGTGTTGTGGCCTGTCTAGGTGAAAAACAAGGAACCTCAAATCCCACCAGATTTTGAAAGTTCACCTCAAAAAGGACCTCAGCAGGCATTTAATGAGGTCTGGACACATTATCAATCAGCCAAACAGCATAATCCTTTTGCAGACATTTCCAGGCAGGACAGTCTTCTCACGCTCCCTGGGCAAAGGTAAGTAGTACCTACAAGAGGTGTTGCAGGAACCAAAAACAAACCCTTAAAACAGCTAACCAATAAAGTAATCCTGGCATGAAAACCTATGGTTGCCAGGTTAGGGATATCCTGTGATTACTGTGTCAAAACTTGAAATTAGGATAGCTTCTAATGATGAGGGCAAGCCCCAGGGAAGATTTTACAGGAGATGTTATGGAAAAGGCCTTGGTCATGTCATTAAGTGCAGATACAGCAAGCATCAACCACAGAGGCGCCAAGCATATTTAATACATAAAAATGTGATAATTGAGAAAATATTTATCTGGTTGAAGAGTTCCGAGCTCTGTTTTGAAGTGATTTTTTTCCCCAACGTTAACACTTTTCAAACACTCCTTTTGGTGTTGACCATCACTGACCAAGTGTTCTTTCTTTTTTTTACAGTTAGGTTGTGGTAGTCTCCCTTATCACTCATAGGGCAACAGAAACGCGGCAGGATAATTCTGAGTACACATTTATATTTAGAAGCAGTTCCTTTTTGGTTTAATAGATTAATAACTTTAGCATGTTGAGAACCTAACATGTCTCAACCTTGACTTCAAGATTTTGTGGAGGGAGGGTGGAAAGTGTGGGAAGACATTGAAGAAAGAAAAGCAAAGGAAGAGGAAGAAAAATATAAAGAGAATGCTTAGGGAACGAGAGAGAAGGGAAATGTAGTTGGGAGAATAAGGGGATAGCCCTGACTGGGACAACACTTCACAACATTCACACTTGCACAATCGTGCAGGTGTACCATCCCCAACCATAGACCAGGAGCAACAGGAACACATACAGGAGAACCATAGGCTCTTGGACGAATCTCAATGGATTGTCCTTAACGAATGCACCTGGGATGTCGAGGAGGAGGACAACACTTTTCACCTACACAATTCACACCAACAGGATCACTTTTCTGGAGACCTACACACTACATTGCACAAAAGGGGCCCTGTCATTCCTGAAAGTAAACAGGTCTTGGTAGTAGGCGACTCCCTCCTTAGAGGAACGGAAGCTGTCATTTCCAGACCAGATGGGATGGCTTGAGAAATATGCTGCCTACCGGGGGCAAAAATACACCATATCACTCAGAGGCTCACCAGGCTCCTCAAGCCTTATCACCGTCCTCCCCTCATGTTGATTCATGTAGGAACCAATGATACTGCAAGGCATACGTTTCAAAAAATCACAAATGATTTTCGAGCTCTATGTAATGTACAGGTGGTCTTTTCATCCCTCCTCCCTGTTGTAAGACACGGACCCACAAGAGCCAGAAAAATAGTACAGGTCAATGACTGGCTTAGAAAATGGTGTCAGGAGGAACGCTTTGGCTTCCTCGACCATGGCCTGCTTTTCCAGGAGGATGGCCTACTGGCAAGGGATGGGGTGCATCTCACACAAGTAAGGAAACACCTTTTTGCTCACAGACTCGCAAACCTCATTAGATGCACTTTAAACTAGGTCCACCGGGGGAGGGGGACAACAGCCTTGCGAACACTACTTTACCCATAATGTCTGGGAATCGCCAGAAGGCTAAACGGAGGGCTGCACAAACACAACAAGGACCAAGTACCAAAAGCACAATAATCCCAATTAAACAGCTCAAGGGAAGATCCCAGGGGCTCACATGTCTTTACACTAATGCACAGAGCATGGGAAATAAACAAGACGAACTCCAACTTTTAGCACAACACCACAAATATGATATCATAGCCATCACTGAAACCTGGTGGGATGACTCCTATCGCTGGAATGTAGATATCGAGGGGTATAACCTCTTTCACAGAAACCGAACAAAGGGGAGAGGAGGCGGAGTAGCCTTATATGTCAAAAACTCTTATGCTGCAGAAGAGATTCAAGACAGCAATCTGGGAAACCAGCTTGAAATCATCTGGATAAGAATCAAGGGAACTGGGACTCAAAAAGATGTCATTGTAGGCGTCTACTACAGACCCCCAAGCCAGGAGGAAGAACTTGCAGTCTTCTGCCAACAGTTGACCAAACAGGCACAGAAAAGAGATGTAGTAGTCATGGGCGATTTCAACTATCCCGATATTTGCTGGAAAACAAACTTGGCCAAGAGTACAAGGTCCAACAAATTCCTCGCTTGCCTTGCAGACAATTTCATGGTCCAGAAGGTAGGGGATTGGCTACTCTTGATCTCATCCTAACAAATGCGGAGGACCTGATCGATGCGGTCGAAGTGGTAGGATCCTTAGGGGCAGGTGACCATGTGCTCCTTCAATTTGAGGTACAAAGGAAGGCCGAAACTAAGACAAGTCAAACCCGCATTTTGGACTTTAGGAGAGCTGATTTCCAAAAAATGAAGGAAACACTGAGCAGCATTCCGTGGACACAGATACTAAAAGACAAGGGAGTTACGGATGGATGGGAATTTCTCAAGAGTGAAATACTCAAGGCGCAATTGCAAACCGTGCCAACAAAGAGAAAAAATAGGACAAGTGCAAAGAAGCCAGAATGGATTTCCAAAGAACTTCTAACTGTGCTAAGACACAAAAGAGATATGCACAAGAAGTGGAAAAAGGGAGAAATCACCAAAGAAGAATTCAAACAAATAGCCAAAGGAAAAGGTCCGCAAGGCTAAAGCAAAAAACGAGCTCAGACTTGCCAGGGACATTAAAAACAATAAAAAGGGCTTCTATTCTTATGTCAGTAGAAAAAGGAAAAACAAGGAGGCGATAAGACCTCTTCGAGGAGAAGATGGGGCAATGCTGACAGGGGATAGGGAAAAGGCAGAACTACTTAATGCCTTCTTTGCCTCGGTCTTCTCACAAAAAGAGAGTCTTCAACCTCAGCAAGATGGAGTGGATGAGGGATTGGAGGACATCCAACCCCAAATTGGGAAAGAAGTCGTCCAGGAATACCTGGCCGCTCTAAATGAGTTCAAGTCCCCAGGGCCAGATCAACTACACCCCAGAGTATTGAAGGAACTAGCGGAAGTCATTTCGGAACCATTGGCAACCATCTTTGAGAGTTCTTGGAGAACGGCAGAAGTTCCAGCAGATTGGAGGAGGGCCAATGTGGTCCCAATCTTCAAGAAGGGAAAAAAGGATGACCCAAACAACTACTGTCCTGTCAGCCTCACGTCGATACCGGGCAAGATTCTGGAAAAGATTGTTAAGGAAGCGGTCTGCAAACACTTAGGAAAAAATGCAGTCATCGCTAATAGTCAACATGGATTTATCAAAAACAAGTCATGCCAGACTAATCTGATCTCTTTCTTCGATAGAGTTACAAGCTGGGTAGATGCGGGGAATGCCGTGGATGTAGCGTACCTGGATTTCAATAAGGCCTTCGACAAGGTCCCCCATGACCTTCTGGCAAGGAAACTAGTCCAATGTGGGCTAGGCAAAACTACGGTGAAGTGGATCTGTAATTGGTTAAGTGGACGAACACAGAGAGTGCTCACTAATGCTTCCTCTTCATCTTGGAAAGAAGTGACGAGCAGAGTGCCACAGGGTTCCGTTCTGGGCCCGGTCCTGTTCAACATCTTTATTAATGACTTAGATGAAGGGCTAGAAGGCATGATCATCAAGTTTGCAGACGACACCAAATTGGGAGGGATAGCCAATAGTCCAGAGGACAGGAGCAGAATTCAAAACGATCTTGACAGATTAGAGAGATGGGCCAAAACTAACAAAATGAAGTTCAACAGTGACAAATGCAAGATACTCCACTTTGGCAGAAAAAATGAAATGCAAAGATACAGAATAGGGGATGCCTGGCTCGAGAGCAGTACATGTGAAAAAGATCTTGGAGTCCTCGTGGACAACAAGTTAAACATGAGCCAACAATGTGATGTGGCGGCAAAAAAAGCCAATGGGATTTTGGCCTGCATCAATAGGAACATAGTGTCTAGATCTAAGGAAGTAATGCTACCCCTCTATTCTGCTTTGGTTAGACCACATCTGGAATATTGTGTCCAATTCTGGGCACCACAATTCAAGAGAGATATTGACAAGCTGGAATGTGTCCAGAGGAGGGCGACTAAAATGATCAAGGGTCTGGAGAACAAGCCCTATGAGGAGCGGCTTAGGGAACTGGGCATGTTTAGCCTGAAGAAGAGAAGGCTGAGAGGAGATATGATAGCCATGTATAAATATGTGAGAGGAAGCCACAGGGAGGAGGGAGCAAGCTTGTTTTCTGCTTCCTTGGAGACTAGGACACGGAACAATGGCTTCAAACTACAAGAGAGGAGATTCCATCTGAACATTAGGAAGAACTTCCTGACTGTGAGAGCCGTTCAGCAGTGGAACTCTCTGCCCCGGAGTGTGGTGGAGGCTCCTTCTTTGGAAGCTTTTAAGCAGAGGCTGGATGGCCATCTGTCAGGGGTGATTTGAATGCAATATTCCTGCTTCTTGGCAGGGGGTTGGACTGGATGGCCCATGAGGTCTCTTCCAACTCTTTGATTCTATGATTCTATGATTCTATGAAGTGGATAAGGAGAAAGAAAACGGAGGAGCATGGGAATAGGGAAAGAGGGAGAATATTATTATAATTAAGCAATGTGAAGAGGGCAGAAGGAACAGGAAAGGGAAACCAATAGTTGTGGATGAAGGAGGAAGCAGAAGACAAAAGAGAATGAAGGGCAAGAGAATGAGGTATGAAGGTAGGAATTGAAGGGAGGAGGAAAAGGAGAGAGAAAACCTATGGCAAATGGCTTTCATGAGAAGAGTGCAGTGTATTCACTTGGAGAGTGCATACTATAAAGAAGCTATCCAAGGTACTACCTCTAAAATAATTTCACTATCTTACAGGGTTTTTTAAAATCTGGAATAATTCTCAGAACAGATTCACGACTCCCCTTCCATGGAAGCCTATCACTGAAAAAATGAGAGAGTGAAGGATAGAAAGGAAAAGAGCAATTGCTGAAGGGAGATGAAGAAAAGATAAGAAAGAGAAGCTGTGAAACCAAGACTTTAAATAGGAATCAAGCACCTTAGCAAAGCTAAAGATAGTCATGTATCATTTTTCTTTACAATGGTCCAACCTATGTGTACTCTGGTCCATAAAAAATGCTGTGATATACATTATTTAGGGTAAGATGAGGAAGATAAAAAGAGGGTTGGTAGGGTCAGTAATAAATCAAGGAGAGCCAGAAAACATGAATTCTATAGTATCATATTCAGAAACTCTCAAATTATTGGGAATATTGATCCGTTTGGTATCTAAAGAATTTGAGAAACGCTGGAACCAGACAAATTGACAGGAGAGGGGGGATAACCAGGTGGAATCTACATATGCCACTTTGAAACAGCATGCACACCTTGGTAATCCTTCCTTCTTGAGGCCTGGGGAAGATGAGATCTGGGAAAACTATGAGAACTTTTCTCAACTTCATATTCATCTGGTGTGACTATGATAGATAAAGGCCTACAATAGAACTCCTGTGTATTACATGTTATACATTTACAATGGCATAGACAACTTAACATTTGCTCATCCATTCATCTAAACAACCCAGGTTGTTTGGTTCATGCCATAATGTGATATTAGATCCCTCACTCTTCCCACCCTGGCATTCCTTTAGAGTCAGTGTCACCTCACATTGTCTCCTTCCACTGACAAACTGATTGCTGCTCATTCACAGGAGTCAGGCCATTGTACTGTTAGTGGGCATACACCACATTGTCTCACATCACACCTTCAGCCAAAGAAGTTGAGTCTATGAAGGAAGGTACTACTAGGAGATCCGACATACTCATGACCTTAAAGTCAGCAGGCAAAAGGTAACAGAAAAAAATAGCCAAATTGAAACAAGTCTTTACAAGCAATGATCACAAGATGCAAACAGAATCTGATATTGAAAGATTGGGAGAAAGGTAATAATAATAATAAATAATTCTTATACCCTGCCACCATCTCCCCGAAAAAAACTCAGGGCGGCTTATATATGGGACAAAATGCCCATAAAATGTCCACAAAAGCAATCCATCATAGCAAAAACATAATTGAAATAAAAACATAGTAACAATCCAGATAAAAGTACAGTTCAATAAAACTTAAACAGCAATGTTAAAACTCAATCAGAACAATATTCAAGTAAACCAATTGCGAGTAGTGCAATGGATGTGACCAAGCCATAAAAGAGCCGGGCATGAGATAGTGCAAACAGCATATCATAGCCAGGTATTGGATGAAGTGCAGAGAGCAAATATTACGAAGGGACACGTAATTCTACAAAATGAAGATCCCATCCAACCACGTGACTCATTCTGGGAAGAGGACACAGTTGTGGGAATAGGGACATTCCAATATTGGCATGCATAATATCTCACCAATTAAATCTCAGACCAATGGGTCTTGGTACTCTGATGGTGCTAGGCAACAGATATTTTCTCAATTGGAGAATGGCCCAACAAATAGCATAATAGCCATGAAACAGTCATGATTCTATTATTCTAACAGTGACTTCAGATAGTCACAATTTGCATTGTTACCAGAAAGAAGTGAAAAAAATAAATGGAGAAGTATGTTTATGTGTTTCTCCTATTCTTTCTTTTCATTGCAACTAAGTTTTTAAATAAAAGATGTGGTTCAACACTAATTTGAGAAGGGGTGGTTTTTTTTCCCCACCATGATAACATAAAAGTCCTGCTTTTAAAAAATCAGCTTTTGAAATAGGAACAAGCTATTCTGAAATGTTTCCGCTATTTATTTTTAAAATGTTAAAATTCTTTCCATTTAGCATCAGATATCTACTCTTGCCCTGAAGTGAATCAAGGCAGAGATAGAACAGGTCCAAATTGAATTGGATCACACTAAATTGTTCTGAATCATTTCGGACAGGTTTAGTGATCCAGGCAGTAAAAGAAAGCCAGACAGTATGTCTCCAAAATGTGGCAAAACAGCACCATAAAAGGAAAGTACCAGTATGGGAAATGGGGAAGGGAGCTGGAATTTGCTTTTGAGGGCTCTAGCTTCGAATTGGGGGCAAAAACATAAATAGAATTCTCCACTTACAATGCTTGTAAGGAAGAATATTATTTTCCTAACTCTCGGTTAAGAAGAAACATTCTACAGGGACACTATTGAATTAATTACTAGCTTGGGAACCCTGCGGTGCCCAGATAACTTGTGAAAGGCATTGTATGTCAGTGTTCCAATGTCAGCTGGGTTCAATGGGTGTGGGTCAACTACAGCTCCCATATGCATCTATGTCCATGGTCCATCATCCTCCAAACTGCACCAGAATGTAGAGTGGGTCATGGGGACTCCGTGTGGCAAGTTTGGTCTTTATCAGTCTTTGGTGTGGGTCGCAAAGATCTCAAGAAGTGAGTGAAGAAACTGTAAGTCCCATCCTCCATGGTTCAAACATTTCCAAACCGCACCAGGATGTGGAGTGGATCAAGGTGGCACTATGTGCCAAGTGTGGTCCTTAACCATAATTGGTGGGAGTCTCAAGGTGGTCCCATCATCTATGGTCCACCCTTCTCCAAACAGGACTAGGATGTAATATCTCTAGTTGGTGAAATGATCTTATGTCTTGTTGATTCATTTTGGTTTGTCTTTCCTGCTCCATAATTTCTTTTTCTAACCTTTCGTATTTTTCCTTTTTGATTCTCCTAGCTCTCGACCCTTGCTCTATTAAGTGGCCCCTCATGATTCTCCACTTACAATGCTTGTAAGGAAGAATATTATTTTCCTAACTCTCAGTTAAGAAGAAACATTCTACAGGGACACTATTGAATTAATTACTAGCTTGGGAACCCTGCGGTGCCCGGATAACTTGTGAAAGGCATTGTATGTCAGTGTTCCAATGTCAGCTGGGTTCAATGCCTTACTGGCATCCCAGATGATAGCAATTGAGGTTTTCTTTTCTGTGTTTAGACTAAAGTATTCCCTCAGTAGGTCTTTATTTCTTTCTGTCTCAGGATTGGCGAGTAACCTGTCATTTAGTCTCCATCTCAAAACTCTTTCTCTACCCTGTTGTTCTTGTATTATTATTTTCACCGGAGCATGATCTGAGTTTAGCATAGGTAGAATTTTAGATTTGGAGACATTTGAAAGAATTGTTTTTGTCCCCCAAGCCATATCAATGCGGGACCATGTCTTATGTCTATGGGGGGGGGGGGAGTATAGTCTCTTCTTCATGTTGGTATCTCCAAATGTCTATTAATCCCAAATCATCTTTTAAACGTCTTGGGAAGTGCCTCTGATTGATTTTGTTTAGTCTTCCCTATTTGGCTTGTTTTGTCTTTTGATAAGTTTAACACCCCCTTTAAAATCACCTATAATCAGAAATTCGTCATAATCTTGGTCCCCTATCTTCTTCCTCAGTTTTTCAATAAAATTACTTTTTGACTCGTTTAGGGCATATATATTGCACACCAAAATATTCTTGCCACCTAAGTTTATCATCACTCCCAATATTCTTCCACCTTGGTCTTTAAAGACCAAATTTGACAATATATTTTCTTTTATGTAAGTTACTAGGCCCTTTTTTTTGGGACCCGATGCATAATAACATTTTCCCAACACCTTTTGTTCAAGGTGTGCTATATGTTTATTCATAATGTGGGTTTCTTGTAACAAGATTAAGTCATAGTTACACTGTATTGTCGAAGGCTTTCATGGCTGGAATCACTAGGTTCTTGTGGGTTTTTTCGGGCTATAGGGCCATGTTCTAGAGGCATTTCTCCTGACGTTTCACCTGCATCTATGGCAAGCATCCTCAGACCTCACTACCTCTGAGGATGCTTGCCATAGATGCAGGCGAAACGTCAGGAGAAATGCCTCTACAACATGGCCCTATAGCCCGAAAAAACCCACAAGAACCATAGTTACATTTCTTCAAATGATGCCAAATCTTCTTCCTTTTGTTAGGTGAGTTAAGTCCATTCACGTTGTTAGAATAAATTTTAATTTTCCATGCCATGGTTGTCATCTTTATCATCTAATAAGTCCTGATTTGAATTTGTCTTGTCCCTTTGGTATACATAGTCTTTAGGTGATATTTCCCTCAACCTTTTCCTGCCTTTATCGTATTCTTCCTTTTCGGTGAGAGAGAATTTCCTTAGGTCAACATCTTCTTTGTCTTTTTTTGTGGTGTATTCATTTCAGTTTCTTCATCTTTTTTTGTTTCATGTTTTTCTTTATCCTTCTTTTTAAGGAATTTTACCCAGAATGCCTTGGCTTTCGGTTCAGATGTTAGCCAGTATTTAGTATTGTTCCATGATACCATCAGTCCTTCTTTCTTCTCCCATTTAGATCTAATGTTTCTTTTTTTAAGTTTGTCGGTCAGGAAATAGTATTTGCGTCTTCTCTCTAGTATTGATAGACAACTGAGAGATAACATAAGAACAGTTCTCAATATCATAGATTACTACAAAAAAAAAACAGCCAAAAGTTGCCTTGATGTTTCTAGATACCGAGAAGACAATGTCAATTGGAATTTCATTATTGACTTGTTAAAAGAAATGGATATAGGACACTACTACTTAAATGCAATAAATTCCATCTATACACAACAATAAGCTAAAATTGTAATAAATGGACAACAATCAGGACGCATACCTATACAAAAAGGAACTAGACAAGGATGCCCCTTGTCCCCATTACTTTTCATCTTAACACTGGAAGTGTTATTAACAAAAAATATCAGTAAATAGTGATTTGAAAGGACTGAAAATGAAAAACTACTCATTCAAAACTCGGGCATTCGCAGATGATATAGTCTGCATTATAGAAGACCCTCTAGAGCAAGTAAATAGATGGCTACGGGAGATAGAGGAATTCGGAGAAGTGGCAGGCTTTAAAATAAACAAAGACAATACACAAATTATTACTAAAAAATATCAACAATGAAAAAAAATAAAACTACAAGAAACAACTGGAATCAAAATTGTCTAAAAGACAAAGTACCTGGGTATAATAATATCACCCAATAACTTACACTTAATGAAAAACCATCATAAAAAGAAATGGACAGAAATAAGGAAGAAACTGAAATCATGGGAATATTTGAAACTTTCTCTGCTCGGCAGAATTGCCACCATTAAAATGAATATCCTGCCGGATATCCTTTTCTTATTCCAAACTCTTCCAATATTAAGATCTAAAATTCATACTCGAAACTGGCAGAAAGACATATCTAAGTTTATCTGGAAAGGTAAAAAACAAAGAATAAGTTTTAAAGACTTAACAGATGATAGAAGGGGAGGATTACATCTCCCAGATTTGCAATTCTATTATGAGGCATCTGCCCTATTTTGGGTAAGAGACTGGACAACTTTAAATAAAAGAAAGATACTAGCATGGGAAGGCTTTGATTTAACCCAAGGATGGCATAATTATATATGGAGGGGAAAAGCAGAAAGGGGAAAAAAACCATCCGACAAGAGCGGCTCTTCTACAAATATGGAACAGATATAAGGAAAGATTGTATTTAAAGACTATTATGATTCTCTCCCAATGAAGCTTACCACTTGAGAGAACTCCCTACAGAAATGTGGCTAAGATATTTCCAACTACTTAAATTTGACACACAAGGAGCAACTCTCAAAACCCAAGAAGACATAAAACAAATTGACCAATCAATCTCATGGTTGCAATACCAACAGATAAAAGAAAGTTTCAAAATAGATAATAAAATAGGATTTGAAACAAAAGAAACATTTTGGGACAAAATAATAAAAACAGATTAAAAATTAATAAAAAAATATACCATCAATTATTAACTTGGTCAACTGAAACCGAACTGGTAAAAGATAATATGATAAAGTGGTCTAAGGACATAGGCAGATCCATAAACTTGTCAGAATGGGAATATGGCACAGGAAGTTAAAGTACACTTACGCATGCGAGCTCAAGGAGAATTGGTGGTACCTAACTCCGGAGAAGATATCAAAATTCAGTAAGGGTAAAGTAAAAGATAACTATTGAAAATGTGGAAAGCACAAAGGCAACTTCTTCCATATGTGGTGGGATTGTAAAAGGGTAAAGAATTTCTGGTACGAAATATACAAGAAGATTAAATCAATCCTGAATGTAAAATTAGAATTCAAACCAGAACTAGGTATTACAGATTCCATCACAGTCAAAAACTACTCTTCTACTTTACTACAGCAGCGAGAATCATACTTGCCAGAGTGTGGAAATCCAACAAGATTCCCACTTTGGAGCAATGGATACTAAAAATAATGGACATTTTAAATATGGACATTTTAACACATGAAATTTCTCAAAACAATGTAAAATCACCTAGAACGGACTGGAAAATCTTTTTGGAATATATAAAAAGAGAAAACAAGGAAATTTATATCAAATTTTTAAACGAAACCCAACCGAAGAACAGAAAATCATGGGAATATATAGTTTTTTCTTCTTCTCTAACCTGGGAGGTCCTGGAAGTATTTTAACCTCCCCAGCCCCTTCTTTTTTTCTTTTTTCTTTTCTTTTCTTTTTTTTGTTGTTGTTGCTTTTTTAAAAAAAATAATAGTTTTTCTCCTCTATACTCTCTTTGATATATATATGTGTGTGTGTGTTTGTGTGTCCATATATATATATATAGGTCAATATATATCAATCAATCAATGATTTATTACGGTCTTTGACCAGCACAGTACAGAATGGGGCATCGGTGCCCAAGGAAGGGAATCGCAGTTCCCAAGAAGATCAGGTATAAAAGCAGATTAAAAGCAGATTAAAAACATGTTATAAAAGAGACAAATTAAAAAGATAAAACAGACTAAACTTACAGTTTAAAGTGCATGTATGAATCTAAAATAGGGGGCGGCTAATAACAAATATCAGACGACTGGGAAGCTATAAAAGGGATGAGAGGGGAGCATTTACAGCATTTCAGTTATTACAAATCATTCTAACTATATTCCCGGCAGGAAGTTGCCTGGTGGAGTCTGTCATCAGCCGTCTAATGTTAATTGCTGCTGCACAGAACTTGGCAACACTGTAGGTTGTCGCAGAGCAAGAGTCCGAGAGCAACAGGGAGGTGTAATATCTTTCAGTGCGCCCTGGATGTTTTAAAAGCCACGGAGTTATGAAATTAGCTCTAATGTCTCTATAGAACACACATTGGAGGAGCACATGTTCAGTTGTTTCGATGTAGCCAGACTCACACGGGCATAGTCTCTCCTGGGCAGAGGTCTTCCAGTACCTCCCCTCCAGTACTGCCGATGGAAGGGCATGGCATCTTGCCAAAGTGAAAGCTCTTCGGTGTTTAGGCACCTCCAGGTTAGCTAAGTAAGGCATGGGAGCGATGAGATATCTGCTATCTTTGCTAATGGTGAATGCTGGAGAGCACGCTAAGTCTGATTGTCGCTCTATATCCAGGATCCGTTGTCTAATAAGAGCCTTGGCTTGGTCCCATCCCATACCTAGCAGTTGTCCTTGAGAGAAGCCTAGAGTTGCGATTTTGATTGCCACTGCCTTATTCCATGTAGACTGAAATTCATCTCTCAGAGTTAATGGAGCAAGGCCACATGTTGAGAAAGACAGATGCAGCCAATAATTGAGGTTGCCTGTCCACACTCTCGCCTCCACTCTCACAAGGCCTGTCTCTAATCGCAGGGTGGCGTTTGAGACACATCTGGGGACCTGCATCGCCGATCTTAGAAATTTTGATTGTACTTGCTCCAGAGGGGCATAGTTTGTGAAGGGACCAAGTTGGGCTTCATACATCATTTGGGCAATGGATTTTGCCTCAAAGAGCTTAAGTGCAGCTGGTATGTAGTGGCCTCCTCCCATTTTGAGGAACTTTAGGATAGCATATGAGCTCTTTTGTGCTGCCTCTGCTACGTAATCCACATGTACTTTCTTGTTTCCAGTGCCAGTGCCACTAGAATACTCCCAGGCATTTAAAGCTGGAGACCTGTTCAATATTGTGTCCATCTAGTCTCCAGGTATGATGCTTGGGTCGTTTTGCAAACACCATAATTTTGGTTTTTTTATAATTAAGATGAAGCTGTTCTTCATTACAATATTTTGTTAAGGCTCTCAAGGCTCTTTTCAGGCCTACTTGAGTTCTGGATAGTATCACTGCATCGTCTGCATAAAGCAGGGTAGACACGTGTCTTCCTGCCAGTTTTGGCGGATGGTAGTCCAAGTTGTAAAGGTGCTCCACCATGGAGTTGATATAAAAGTTAAATAGAAGTGGAGCCAAAGTACATCCCTGCTTGACACCTTTCTCAGTTTCAACAGCCCTAGTGAGATGACCTTGAGGGGTACATCTTATTTTCAATTTGGTCCCTTCATGTAGTATGCGAATTAATTGCAATAGTCGTCTATCTATTGAGGTGGACCCAAGTTTTTCCCATAATTTGATACGAGAGATAGAGTCAAAAGCTGCTCTAAAGTCTATGAATGCAGCATAGAGGGAAGATGTTCTCTGGGAGGTATATTTTTCTATAAGATGCTGTAAAACTATGCACTGGTCAATGGTGGACCGACCTTCCCTGAAGCCGGCTTGCTCCTCCGCAAGTATGTTTTCTTGTTCCATCCAGTCCAGCAATTTCCAATACAGATGCCTTGTGTATATTTTACTAATGGTATTAAGGAGGCTAATGGGCCTGTAGTTTGCTGGATCGTCCTGCCTGCCTTTTCTTTTGTATATTGGTACAATAATTGCCAACCCCCAATCCTTAGGAATTTGGCCATATTTATCAATACAGGTAAATAAAGATGCTAGGATAGGAGCCCAGAAATCCAAATTGTTCTTAATGACCTCGAGTGGGATTGCATCCTCTCCTGGTGCCTTTCCCGCTTTTAGTTGGGCTACTAGTCTCTCTGTTTCTGCGGTGGTCACAGGTGGCCAGGTAGGGAGGTTTTCCATTGATGTATTAGAGCAAGAGTTTGTGCCCGCATTGTCTGAATAGGTGTCCCTGTATAGCTCTTGAAAGTATACTTCCCATCTTGCTGGCAGGATTTGGGAGTCAACTGCAGTTCGGTCCCAGCTTCGTATGTTAGATGTAATGCGCCAGAAGGTGGTTGTGTCCTTTGCCTTAACAGCTTGTATGAGCCGATCCCAGTTGTTTTTCATAGCCTCTCTCTTCTTGCGGGTTAGTAGTTGTTTGTATTGTCTCTTTTGCAGCAGGAGATCTTCTGCAGCTGTTGGGGTAGGATTGAGTTTATAGCTCTGATAAACAGTGGAGAGGGCTTTTTTAGCAGAGAGACATTCCTTATCAAACCATGTTTGTGATTGTTGATATGGTGGCTGAAGTAGCTGTGTCCCCTCTGTATTATTGCCCTGGCGTAACTGAATTTGGAGCTCTTGGACAATGTTTCTGTAGGTTTCCATGAGTACATTGGGAGTTTCTGCAGAGATCAGAGAAGTGCGGAGGCTCGTAAGCCACTCTGTCGCCAGCAGGTCTGTTATTCTTTGATTCATATGTGGGGTCCACTTGGCTCGCTTATAGGATCCTTCTGTAGGCTGTATCGAAGATTTATAGGATTCCGTTAAATGGATTTCCTGGGAGGGAAGATGTAATTGAAGCAGAACTGGAAAATGATCACTCTCAGGTTTAGACATAACTTTAAGAGTTTTAGCATAGGGGATAAAATCCCTAGAGATTGCTATATAGTCAATAGTGCTAGTTTTTTCACCTGAGAGGAAGGTGAATTCACCTGGATAATCTCCTTTCAGCGCCCCATTTAAGATGTGAAGATTTAGCCTATATGTTGTTCTGGCCAAGCATAGGCCTGCAAAATTTGATTTCTGGTCTTTGGACCAACGGGGCAGAAGGGGTTCTTCATCCTCACAGGCTGGTGGTGGGCAGTTCTGCTGCTTATAGAGAGAGGTCATCTGGGCCCATCCTTGCGTTAAGATCACCTCCCAACACTATAGATGCATCAGGATTCTGCATTATAAGGTCCTCAACGTAGGATTCTAGCTCCATCCATGCAGCTTTAACTTGGGCTTTTTTCCTCATAGGGGGTATGTAGGCATTTATTATGAGCACTTTATGGTTAGTAAATCGGATTAAGATGGCCATGGCATTTGACATTAGCGGGGGAAGAGATGTTACCTTTACCCATAGCTTGTTGGAGATTAGGATTGTTAAACCTCCTTTGGCTCTCCCATATCTATTTGGGGGTTCTGCCTTTGTTGAGTAGGCTTGGAATCCATTACTTGATATATAATCTACTGCCCAGGTTTCCTGCATTAATATGATATGGTGCTGGGCTAGGTAGTCTAGGAAAGAGGGATCTTTTGTGGAGGACTTCCACCCTGCAATATTCCATGTCAGAATGCTGAGTTTATTCTTGCCTGGTGGTGTAAGCGGTGGAGGTTCTGATAGTCAATTTATATCTGCAACTTGTGCGATGCCACCAATGTCCCCAGTGAACACACAGTTGTTGTAGGGGTCTTTTTTCTTTTCGGAGTGTTGTCGATGAAACTGTTCTTCCGTAATAGGTTTGTTCTGTTTTAGCGCTGGCAGTTCTGGTACCAGGCACTGTACTGGAGTCAAGGTGGCGGTCTCGTTCTCCTCCTTACTCAGCATCAGTATGTTGTTGGCAGGACCCGTTTCCAGGCTTACCTCGATTAGGCAGGTAGTGGATTTGGAAGGTGCATTGTCACTAATGGAGTGGGGTTTGGTTGGGGCTTCGATTGATTCTGTTGTAAAGATTCTAGGTGGAGAATTGTCACTGGGGTTGGACAGCTCAACACAGTTCCCTGGGGTCTCGTAGTCCAGGGTAATTGGATCTGCAGTTTCAGGATCATGGGTTTCAATATCCAAAGAGTAGTCCTTAGAGGGTTTTTCCAAATGTAGGGCCTGCATCTCAGGAGTGTATCCCTTTAAGCTTCCTGTGCTCTGCTGAGAGTGTTTGACTCTGGAGATGAGGGGAAGAATCCTGTTATTGAGAAGCACTCGGCTTGGGAAGAGGCCTTTTGCTGCAAGATTAGATCTTAAGCGCAGCAGTAGTGAAGGTATATGTTCTGAGGAGAAGCTTAGTAGCACCCTTGTATGATGGTAGTCAGAGCTCAGTGTTTCTACAGAGTGGAGATCGATTTGTTTCACTTCTCTTTTCAGCAAATGTTGCAGATGTCTTCTAGAGTGGTAGATGTTGTTCCAGGGGGGAAGCATTCCTCTGTAGTGGCAAACTGTTAAGCAGACTTTTTTAGGTGAAAGTACCAGTTTTGAGGAGTTTGCTATCTTATGTAAATGCAAAGTAGGCTCTTTGCAGTTAGGTTTTTTGAGGCTGAATCACAAGTGGTCTGTCTTAGTTGCTTTCTTTCTTTCTGGGTTGTGATAATGGAGTCAACTTTGAGGTTGAGATCTCTAAGTTTGTTGTATAAATGCTCAACAGTGGTAGC
Source organism: Anolis sagrei (assembly GCF_037176765.1). Taxonomy (NCBI): domain Eukaryota; kingdom Metazoa; phylum Chordata; class Lepidosauria; order Squamata; family Anolidae; genus Anolis; species Anolis sagrei. Next base: position 57,998,581 of record NC_090026.1, read on the forward strand.
AACCAGTTGGAGCATGTGAGAGTAGCTTGTCTCACCCACTAGCTCAGATGCTTGAACACTTTTGTTTTCTTTGCTGCTATGCTTGTTACTATTGTTGTTTGGCAAATCTGGGTTTTTAGCAGCACTCCCTTTGTGCTCTTTCAGACTCTCATTTTCCCCATGTTCCCCAATTTCTCTTTCTGCAAGAGCCGAGAAGCGGTTTGAACAGAAGTCAGAGATTCTCTTTTGTTTGGGTGTAGGAGCTGACGGGGGAGTATTATGTTCTGCCTCTCTCAAGCGTTTCTTTCTCCTCATGTTGTTGCCACCGGGCTTATTAGCTTATCAGCAACACAGTGTGTTTGGTTTAGTCCAGCATTCAAATTATTTTGTTGAAAGGAAAGGCATTTAGGTCTGTTTAAGTTGTCTTACTGTTGTCATGCGGAGCTCCCCTCAAGTGCGTCTGCTCTCTTCGGTAGCCCAACCGGCAGGTCAATATATATATTTGCATCCTTTTTTATATATGCATACCGAAAACATAGTTATACCCTTCCCCCTTATCCTCTTCCCCTCTATATCCTTAATTCCTCTTTTCTTTGAGATGATTGTTCCCACTCTTTACCTGTATACACACAACACCAATTTTCCTTATCACTTCTTTCTATCCGCTCCTACCTTAAGGAGCAACATATTCTAAATAAAAACAATTATAAAAAAAAGTTCCCATGCCCGCCCCTCTTTCCCTCCAAGCTGGCTTCATTATGATTGGATGTGATGTCAGCAAGCCATCCTCCTCCAAACTGCAGTGATCAGTCATTGGATTAGGGTCGCAGTGGTGTCATCCAATTACTGATCGAGACCAAACTTGGCGCACAAACCTCCATGACCCAATTACATCCTGGTGAGGTTTGCGGGAGGATGGGCAATGGATGATGGGACTTGCAGTACCATCACGCACTTTCTGAGACCACTGTGACCTTCATCAATGACTGATCAAGATCAAACTTGGCACATAGACCTGTCATGACCCACTTTACGCCCTGGTGTGGTTTGGAGGAGGATGGACCACAGATGATGGGGCTCGCAGTACCTTCACTAACTCTTCCTGAGACCACTGCGAGCCATATAAATAATTGATAAAGACCAACCTTCATACACAATTCCTTTTTCAAATAACCCAGGCAGTGCCGGGTCCTCAAGAGAATGTTTGCAGAGGGCAGGTGTAGGGCAGAGGGAGATGTATGTGGCAGCTTTCTGATTGGCTGCCACTGTGGTACAGTTTGCATATGGTCTCTGATTAGCCAGCCTCAAAATTCCAAGATTCTGAGGTGACAAACAGAGAAGAGGAAAAGGCCTGAGGCTGTGTCAGAAAATTACCAATACAGACCAAACTTGGCACACAGAGCCCGCAAGACCCACTTCTTGGTGCAGTTTGGAGGAGGACAGACCATGGATGATGGGACTTCAAGTACCTCCACTCCCTTCCCAAGATTTCTCAACCCTCATCTAATGACCAATCTAGACCAAACTTGGCACACAGAGCCCCCATGACCCACTCTACATCCTGCTGCAGTTTTGGAGGAGGGTTGGGACTTGCAGTACGTTTACTCACTTACTGAAACCACTACGACCCTAATCCAATGACTGATCAAGACCAAACTTAGCACACAGAGCCCCCATGACCCACTCTACATCCTGCTGCAGTTTGAAGGAGAATGGACTTTGGATGATGGGACTTGCATTACCTTCACTCACTTACTGAAACCACTACCACCCTCATCCAATGGCTGATAAAGACCAAACTTGGCACACAGAAACGCCATGACCCACTCTATATCCTGCTGCTGTTTGGAGGAGGGTGGACCATGGATGATGGCACTTCAAGTACCTTCACTCACTTCCTGAAAACAATGCAGCCATTATCCAATGGCCAATAAAGACCAAACTCGGCATACAGAACCGCCATTACCCACTTTCTCTAATAACCCGGGCAGCGCCAGGTCCACTCAAAGTTTGTATGCGGCGGATGTGTGGCGGTGTATGTGCCGGCTTTCTGATTGGCTGCCAGTGTGGTGCTATTTGCATATGGTCTCTGATTGGCCAGCCAGAAAGTTCCAAGATTCCGATTGGCTGCCAGTGTGGTACAATCTGCATATGGTCACTGATTGGCCAGCCTGAACATTCCGAAGCAGGAAAGGGAATAGGAAAGGGGCCTGAAGCTGTCAGGAATGGTTGGAGTTGAAGTCCAAAACACCTTGTGGCCCCCAACAATGACAGAACAAGACCAAACCTGGCACACAGACCTCCCCCACCCCAGCAAGACCCACTCAACATCCTGGTGCAGTTTGAGCGAGGATGGACCATGGATGACGGAACTTGCAGTGCCTGAACTCATCTTAGAGCACTGTGGCCCACACCAATGAAGGATCATGACCAAACTTGGCACACAGAGGCCCAATGGCCCACTTTAAAACCTGGTGGGGTTCAGGGCAGGAGGGGCCACTTCTGATGGTATTTACAGTACCTTCACCTGATTCACTTCCCACAGAACATTGTAGCCTCTACAAATCACAGGCTAGGCCCAAACCTGGCACACAGAGTATCATGGCCCACTCTACATCCTGATGCAGTTCCAAGGGGGATGGACCATGGATGATGGGACTTGAAGTATCTTTACTCACTTACTGAAACCACTGCGACCCTCAACCAATGACCAATCAAGACCAAATTGGCACACAGAGCCCCCATGACCCACTCTACATTCTGCTGCAGTTTGGAGGAGGGTTGACCATGGACTTGCAGTACCATCACTCACTTACTGAAACCACTGCAACCCTAATCCAATGACTGATCAAGACCAAACTTAGCACACAGAGCCCCAATGACCCACTCGGCATCCTGGTGCAGTTTGGAGGAGGATGCACCATGGACGATGGGACTTCCAATACCTCCCTTCCTAAGACCATTACAACTGCCAACAATGATGGATCAGGACTACAATTTACACAGGGAGCCCACATGACCCACTCTACATCCTGGTGCGGTTTGGAAGAATTTAACAATGGATGATGGGACTTGCAGTCACTTCACTCACTGCCTGAGACCACTGAGACCCTCGCCAATGACTGATCAAGACCAAACTTGGCACACAGACTCCCCATGACCCACTCTACATCCTGGTGCACTTTCGAGGAGGACAGACCATGCACGATGGAATTCGCAGTACCTTCACTAACTGATAACTGATAAAGAACACCTTTGCCACACAATGCCTTTCTCAAATAACCCGGGCAGCGCCGGGTCCCCAAGCTAGTATATAATAAAATAGAGTATTTGTATGTATGTATGTATGTGGAGGCCGAACATAGGGAGGTGTATGTGGCAGCTTTCTGATTGGCTGCCACTGTGGTACAATTTGCATATGGTCTGTGATTGGCCAGCCTCAACATTCTAACACTCTCAAGTGGCTTAGAAGGGAAAGGATGGTAAAAGATCAGAACATCCCAGCGTCCCCTGGGCAACGTCCTTGCAGATGGCCAATTCTCTCCCACAAGAAGCGAGTTTCTCAAGTCGCTCCTGACACGACAAAACAAACAAGCAAACAAAAAACCATTCTAACATTCTCAAGTGAATAAGAAGAGAAAGGAAAGGGCCTGAGGGATTTGCAGTACCTTCACTCACTTTCTGTGACCACTGTGACACTCATCCAATGACTGATAAAGACCAAACTTGGCACACAGAGCCCCAATGACCCACTCTACATTATGCTGCAGTTTGAAGGACCATGGATGATGGGACTTGCAGTACCTTCACTGACTTCCTGAAAACAATGCAACCCTCATCCAATGACTAATAAAGACCAAACTTGGCATACAGAACCCCCATTACTCACTTTCTCTAATAACCCGGGCAACGCTGGTCCCCAAGCTAGTATATAATAAAAGCGCAATGAATTAAACCCTTGTGCCAACAAGACGAAAGACCAACAGGTTGGAGATTTGAATCCAGGGAGAGTGCAGATGAGCTCCGTCTGTCAGTTCCAGCTCCCCATGAGAGAAGTCTCCCACAAGGATGGTAAAACATCAAAACATTTGGGTGTCCCCTAGGCAACATCCTTGCAGACAATCAATTCTCTCACACGAGTAGCAACTTGCAGGTTCTCAAGTCACTCCTGACACAAAAAAACCCGAATGGTTGGGAGTTTCAGCCCGAGTCAGGGTGAGCACCAGAGCTTCAGCCCAGCTTACTGTCCACCTAAGCAGATCAAAAACAGCTGTGAGTAGAGATATTAGGTACCACATAAGCAAGGAGGTATTTTGCAGCACCATAAAAAGCCAGCAATCAAAGAACAGGAGGAAAGTCTGTGATCAAAAAGGCTCATCGTCATAGAAGTTGGAGCGAGAGCACCCCCCTGTGACTGGAATCGAGCATAACCTCCAGGACATGGAAGTTGGAAAAATGCCGAGACACAGACCTCTATCTGTCCTGTATGTCTAACGGCATTGAATGTTCGCCATGTATGTGTTCTGTGATCCACCCTGAGAATGGTGAGAAGGGCAGAATATAAATTCTGCAAATAATAAACTAGATGTTTCAAGTTTATGAATTTGTCTTAAGGATTCTTACACGCTTCTTCACTTTTTTTGAAATAATATGAGAAGATAGAATGCGTTATTAGATGTTTCATTGCCCAATAAAAACAGCAGCTCAATGTTTAACAAAAACAACAAGAAACATTAACCTGCATTCCAGTATGCCCAGTGGAGTGTACACTACACTCTTAGATTACTGCTTTGTGTTGCAGTTTCACTGAAGCAAAATTAAAAGAATAAATAGTTGTCTGCCAGCAATGTGGTAATGCTTTTAAACATATGTGCAGGCTGGCTAGACACTTTGCTCTTCTTTTCCTTCACTGCAGATCCATTAGTAATTCTAAATTCCAGATGTGCATTGCATTGCATTGCATAAAAAGATTTCATGAACTCTAAAATCCACTCAGAGCACATTTTTGTAATAGGAAAGCTATCGACTCCCACTGAAATGTGATTGTTTACAAATTAATGCACTAACCTGCTATACATTAGAACTGATGACTCCCTCTGTGGCTGTTTGAAAATGCAGCTGAAATTATGTTAAAATTACTTTCTCACTTTAGCATTTCTATTTTATTCCACAAATATTTGAAATTTACTTGCCCTAGTAGGGGACAATTATTTTTACTTGATATGCATCTGAGCACAATTCAGGTTGTTCTATGGATCTTTTTCTTAAGGGATTTATGTTGAAGAGAGAATCAATATAATCTCTTGGAAGAAACTAATTCATCATTTGTTTGTAACAGTCATCTCAGTTTCCCAAGCTGTTCTTGCACTCTCGAGGATCACCCAAAATGTTCTAGCTATTCATACCCACAACTGGCAATTTTATTTCTGAATCTTGCTTATCCACATCCCCACAAATGCAATCTATGCCCCTTCCACACAGCTGAATAAAATCCCACATTTTCTGCTTTGAACTGGAATATATGGCGGTGTGGACTCGGATAACCCAGTTTGTGCAGATATTGTGGGATTTTCTGGTTATATGGCTGTGTGGAAGGGCCCTTAATGAAGCAAGACCACTGTAAAAAAATTATTTTAAAGAGGCAAACCTCCTCTGAAAGAATCTTGCAAAAACCCATGTAAGGGTTTTTTGAATCCCCGGATTCAAACCACTGACCTTCCAGTCAGCAATCCTGCTGGCACATTGCGACACCGGGGGCTTGGTCCCACTATTCCATGGCGTTGAGCCATAGCAGTTACAGTGGTATCAAACTGTGTTAATTGTACAGTCTAGCTCCACCCTATGTCTACCCGAAATGGGACTAACAAATGGATTTAGGTCAATGTGCTATCAGCTTAGTGTACAGAGATTCTAAACTGTCAAAGAGTCATCATCAAGAAGCACATTGTCTAGATTTTGATTTCGGAATGGACAGAATTCAACCAAGAAAAAGACAAGCAAGCATTTGGACTGAGAATTTATAACAAAAACAATAAACCAATCCTTAATGGGTAGCTTTGAGTTCACATTTCAGAAGAAAGAATGCTATCTACATATGCAGGTAAAAAGGAGGGATGAAGGAAGTTTCAAGTATAAGAGACATTGAGAGAATGAGCACAGTGGGAGACCATTGCATGGCTGTCAAAGGGTAGACATGGAAGTCACAATGGAGTAACAGAAAAAAAGATAAAGGAGGGGATAAACTTACACAGAGTTCTAAATATAAGACTAAAGGGTCTATGCTGTCATTTTAGAACTCATTTCAAACATTTTGTAAAAGCCAGAATCTATCAAGTGCTACACCAGACTAACCCGCTGTCTTTCCAACATAGCTCGTGCTATGTTTATTTCAGTTTTTGCCAGCTGTTCCAAAATGTCTCACAGGTTTGGAATGCTGGAACTCACACCAGCTGAAACAGGGCTGAGTGAGGGTTATCATGAAATGAAAGAGAGCTGTAAAATCAGTGTTTTGATTTCTGGATATGATAAAAACATGTCGCGGATACTGTATAAGATATAAAATTGACCAATTAAAAAAGAAGAAGGGAAGCTTTGAGTAAGAAAGTACTCCAAATGCAAAGTGTTCGTATAAACAGGTAAAATAAGTGAAACTAGTCCCAGCACATCTTGGAAGATTCACGCACCAAAGATCCTGGAGCCAAATTGGGTCTCTTTCCAGAGGGGGCTTTCTTCAGGAGTCATCATCTGCTGGCGTTACATCATCGACACTACACTATGACATATACCGGGGATACCAGCATCAATTTCCTTTCGCAGGAAGTTCTGTCTGCCATTTTGCCCAGTGCTACTGTGGTGCCTCCATATCCCTCAATTCCAGATAGCCGGCTGTTCAGGAGTATATAGCCTACTACATCTTATTTTCGGCCACTGTGAAACTGTCATTCGGAGGTGGGGAGGGAGAGGCTAGTCATCTAAGAATCATTATAATAGTACTAAAGATCAAAGGACATTGGACATAGTATAAACTGTTACACTGCTATTGTGAACTGAATACCTTTGCTACTAGCTGCTCATTTTGCACTGTACCCTATGACCCCCTCCCTCTGATGCACTTTATATTCGACATCTTAATCATTGTGCACTTTAATAACTTGCAGTTCCCACCAGCACTTTATAGGCTATGAACAATTCACCAGCACTTTATAGATTGCATTTTGTTTACCATCTGCTGGTATAATCTATCAGCACTTTATAGATTGCACCTTGTTTACTATCTGCTGCACTTTATAAACTATTAGACAAAAAGAAAATTGTTCCCATGTTGCTCCTCAATCCCTTATGTATATTAATTATATCTGCACTTTATGAGGGAGGAAAGAATCTGGCTGAGTTAGAACAATCTAGAAACTGTCGGGCAGGGGTGGGAACTGAAGGGAAGGGAGGTCTAGTGGTAGAGTAAATATCATTGAATCAAGTATTTACCATCATGCCTTGATTTGATAATGAGGGAGTTAAACATGATAGGGGAGGGGGGTTCCAATAGCCGGGGGACCCCCATAAAAGTAATTACAGGGAGGGGGAGATACGGGAAAGGGAGAACATTAATTCGGCCTAGGGATTGTGGAAGAACATTAGTAGCTGTAAAATGGTCTCCTGACTCAGTAAGTTTGGGTACCCAGGATGGCAGCCCCTCTGGATTAAGGATGGTGCTGTTGAACGGCAGATCTGTCAATGGTAAAACAGCCTGCATCCAAGATTTAATTCTGGATGAACAAGCAGATCTGATGTGCATAACGGAGACCTGGTTGAATGAGGTTGGAGGTGTAAATCTGACCCAGCTTTGTCCACCAGGATTCTCCGTGCAGCACCAACTGAGATATGGAGGGCGCAGAGGTGGGGTTACAGTGGTCTATAGGAATTCCATCTCCCTGACCAGGTGCCCCATCCCACAGTCTTCCAACTTTGAATGTGTTCGCCTGAGGGTAGGTGACCAGGACAGAATAGGGATTCTGCTAGTATACCGTCCACCCCACTGCACTACACTCTCCCTACCTCAGCTAGCTGGGGTGGTTTAGAGCCTGGTGTGGTAGTCCCAACAGCTCAATTTGCTGGGGGACTTCAACATCCACAACAAATCCACCCCCTATCAGGAGTGGCTCAGGACTTCATGTCTTCCGTGGTAACCATGGGGCTGTCCCAACAGATCTGCCCCTACCCACAGTGCTGGCCACACACTAGACTTGGTTTTCTGTCAGGGATGAGAGGAAGGTGGTGATGTGGAGAAGCTGACCACTGCTCCGTTGCCATGGACCGATCAGGTTTTGACTTGCTGCCCCCCCCCCCCAACCTCCACAGGTTAAGATGGTACGCCCCAGGAGACTTGTAGATCCAGATGGATTCCTGACGGCTCTTGGGGAATTCCCATCACTTCGGTTAGTGATCATGTTGATGTTCTGGTCACTCTCTGGGATGGGGAAATGGCCAGGGCAATAGACACGATTGCTCCAAAACGTCCCCTCTCAAGTAGCCAAGCTAAACCAGCTCCTTGGTTCAATGAGGAACTGGCAGCGATGAAGCAAAGGAAGAGGAGACTAGAGGGCATGTGGCATTCGGATCCGAGTAGGCCAAATCGAACACGTCTAGATGCCCTCTTAAGGGCACATGACGCAGCAATAAAAGCTGCTCGGAAATCCTTTCTGGCAGCCGATATTGCATCCGCAAGGAACCATCCGGCAGAGCTGTTCTGAGTTGTCAGAGGCCTATTAAGTCCCGCCTCTCAGGACAGGGGCCCTGACAACTCAGCAGCTTGCTGTGAAGCATTTGTTCGGTTCTTTGCAGACAAGGTGGTGGTTAATGCCTTCCTTTGGGAAGGCAATGTTCCAGCCAGCTTAAAACAAGCTGTAATAAAACCGCTGTTGAAAAAACCATCACTGGACCCCACTCAATTGGACAAGTATTGGCCTGTTTCCAATCTCCCCTTTATTTGTACCCCACTACCATCTCCCCAAGGGACTCGGTGTGGCTTACATGAGGTCAGGCCCGCAATACATCAATAAACAAAACATCAATAAAATAAAACATTAATAAACAATCAATACAATATAAATCATAAATCACATAAACAAAATAGACAATAAGCAATCAACATATAAACATTTAAAACCAATGGCCGGGACAAATGTGATAGATTAAATTAAAAAATAGTGCTGATGTGAACAAGGTAGGATATAATTGGGATAGGATTTTCAGAAAGAATGAGGGAATGTAGTCAATCCTAAAGCAGTAGTAAAGTGCATTTTGAGGACATAATGCTGAGAGTTTTCCTTATTTTGGGAAGGCACACTGGAACAACCACATTTTCAAGCTCCTCCTAAAGACTGCCAGAGTTGGGGCATGTCTGATGTCTCTGGGAAGTGAGTTCCAGAGTCGGGGGGCCACCACCGAGAAGGCCCTCTCCCTTGTCCCCACCAATGGCGCCTGCGAAAGAGACAGGTCCCAAACCATTCAGGGCTTTGTAGGTAAGAACCTGCGCCTTGAATTGGGACCGGAAAATGAACAGCAGCCAGCAGAGTTCCTTAAACAGGAGGGTTGACCGCTCCCTGTAAGGAGCGCCAGTTAGTAACCTGGCTGCCGCCCATTGTACCAACTGAAATTTCCAGGCCGTTTTCAAGGGCAGCCCCACGTAGAGTGCATTACAGTAGTCCAATCTGGAGGTTACTAAGGCATGGACCACCCTGGCCAGATCCGTCTTCATGAGGTACGGTCGCAGCTGGCACACGGGTCTTAATTGTGCAAAGGCCCTCCCGGCCACCACCGATGCCTGAGCTTCAAGCATAAGGGATGAGTCCAGGAGGACACCAAGACTGCGGACCTGTGATTTCAAGGGGAGTGTAATCCTATCCAGCACAGGTTGCCACCCTATACCCCGATCCGGTTTACGATCGACCAGGAGGACCTCTGTCTTGTCGGGATTGATCCTCAGCTTGTTCCTCCTCATCCAGACAGCCACAGCGGCCAGGCACTCGTCCAGCACCCAAGGGGCTTCCTTGGATTTAGGTGGAAAAGCATAGTAGAGTTGTGTGTCATCTGCATACAGATGGCACCGAACTCCAAAACTCCGGATGACCTCTCCCAGCAGTTTCATGTAGATGTTAAAAAGCATGGGAGACAGAATAGAACCTTGCCGGACCCCACAGGTCAAAGGCCAGGGGTCCGAGCAGGCATCTCCCAGCTTCACCATCTGGGAACGACCCTCCAGAAAGGACTGGAGCCACGCCAAAACCGTGCCTCCAAGGCCCATCCCAGAGAGACGTCCCAGAAGGATACCATGATCGATGGTATCGAAAGCCGCTGAGATATCCAAGAGAACCAACAGGGTCACACTCCCCCTGTCCAGCTCTCTGCGGAAGTCATCCACCAAGGCGACCAAAGCCGTCTCGGTGCCATGACCAGGCCTGAAGCCAGATTGTGACTGATCCAGATAGTTGATGTCATCCAGGAAACACTGGAGTTGAGAGGCGACCAACCGCTCCAACACCTTGCCCAAGCAAGGGAAGTTGGAGATTGATCTATAATTGTTCAAGATCATGGAGTCAAGGGAGGTCTTTTTCAGGAGTGGTCTGACCACGGCCTGTTTTAGCCCAGATGGAAAAATCCCTTGCTCCAACAATACATTAATGATCAATACAAACCAATCAATCAAACCACCCTTGGCTGATTTTATTAGCCAAGACGGGCAGGGGTCCAGAGCCGAGGTGGTCGCCGTCACAAGACCTCCTCCATTTCCTCAGGAGAAACAAGCCGGAGAGAATCCCACAACACCAGACAAGCAGATGCCTCGGTCACCTCACCTGGCTCTGTGATGAAATTTGAGTCCAACTCAAGACAAATCTGAGTGACTTTATCTGCAAAATGGTGCGCAAACTCCCAGCACCGAGTTGTTGGGTCGTCGAAGGCCTCCTCCACCTCAGGGAGGTGAAGCAGTTCCCCGACAACCCGAAACAACTCAGAAGATCTATTAGATGCAGATGCTATGCAGGGAGTCATGAAGGTCTCCCTGGCTACCCGTATAGCTGCGGAATAGGCCCTGAGGCTCTAGTCCGTGTTCGGTCAGAAACAACCTGAGATTTCCTCCATTTTCACTCTAGCCTCCTTCTCGTGCACTTCATCACAGCCAACTCCCCAGTGAACCAAGGAGATGGTGTATCTCTAAACAACGAAAGGGGGCATTCGGGAGCGATCAAGTCTATCAACCTGGCCATCTCACTATTATAGTGATCAACCAGGGTGTCAACAGGATCACCAGGCTCCATGACAGGAAGAGCCCCAAGATTCCTCAGGAATCCATCTGGATCCATCAGTCTCCTGGGGCGGACCATCTTAGTTGGTCCTCCACCCCTGCGGAGGTTAGAGGTCACAGCAAGTCTAAAACTGATCAGATGATGGTCAGACCATGACAATGGAAGAATGTTTTGCACTTCCACTCTAACCATTCCGCTGTCCGCAACAAAAACTAGAAGGTGTCGTTGGAAGACTCCTGCTTGACTCCACAACCATTGTTTTGTGGAGTCCCGCAGGGCTCAATACTTTTTCCCATGTTGTTTAGCATCTACATGAAGCCATTGGGGAAGATCATCCGGAGTTTTGGGTACGGTGTCACCTGTACACAGATGACGTCCAACTCTGTCACTTCTTCCCACCTGCTACTAAGGAGGCTGTACTTGGTCACTGTGACGGTCTGGATGAGGGCAAACAAATTGAAACTGAATCCAGACAAGACAGAGGTGCTCCTTGTCAGTCGTAAGGCCGAACAGGGCATAGGGTTACAGCCTGTGCTGGATGGGGTTACACTCCCCCTGAAAGAGCAGGTTCGCAGCTTAGGTGTGATCCTGGATTCATCACTGAGCCTGGATCCCCAGGTCTCGGCAGTGACTGGGAGAGCATTCACACAATTAAAACTTGTGCTCCAGCTGTGCCTGTACTTTGGGAAGTCTGACTTGGCCACGGTAGTCCACGCTCTGGTTACATCAATGCTCTCTATGTGGGGTTGCCTTTGAAGACTGTTTGGAAGCTTCAAATGGTCCAACGGGCAGCAGCCAGATTGCTAACAGGAGCGGCGCTCAGGGAGCACACAACTCCTCAGGGAGCACACAACTCCTCTGTTGCGCCAGCTCCAATGGCTGCCAGTCTGCTACCAAGCACAATTCAAAGTGCTGGCTTTAGCCTATCAAGCCCTAAATGGTTGTGGCCCTGCTTATCTGTCAGAACGTATCTCTCCTTATGAACCATCCAAGAATTTAAGATCTTCTGAAGAGGCCCTGTTCTCAGTCCCTTGGTCCCGCCTTCCATACAGGTTTGATTGGCGGGGACGAGAGATAGGGCCTTCTCAGTAGTGGCCCCTCAGCTATGGAACACCCTCCCTAGGACATTAGATCAGCCCCCACCCTCTTAACTTTTCATTAAAAAGTCAAAACCTGGCTTTGTGAGCAAATGCAATGTAGCAGATAATTACTTGAACAGCTGGATAATTGCGATCAGATAATGATTGTGGAAAGGAGATGCGGAGGATTTATGTTTTATTGATTTTATTCATGGAATTTTATGGATGTTATATGCTTTTAACTGTTTATATTATTGTGGCATCAAATTGTGCTATTTTGTAAACCGCCCTGAGTCACCCTTACCATATAGAAATATAGTAAATAAATAAATCCCATTTGCATATGTGTTAAGCAGTGGTTTCCAATCTGTGAGCTATGAGTCCTAAACTAAGGTCCATGGCTCTAGATTATTAAATATGGTTTTCTGTGGATAAGCAGATGGCGACTACTGGAAGGCATATGTTCTGTTATCAGAAACTAGAACTGATGTGGTCTATCCAATGCAATTTTCTGAATCAGCATTCCAAATAACCAAATCAAATCTAAAGTTGACCAAAAACTGGTTCGTAATCCTTTTGGTACTAATGTTGGAGAGTGGTCCCTGGTCAAAGTGATCCCTGGTCAAAAAAAGTTGGGAACCACTGGTGTAAAGGAAAACTTCAGCAAGCCTGACAATAAGAAAGCAAAGGAATTTTAAAATACAAGAGAACAAATATGGTTGGAGGGATTACGTGACCCTCTGTTGAAGATTATAAACAGCTCCCTTGAGCAAGGAGTTTTTCCAGAGGGTTTAAAAGAGGCAGTGGTCTCTCCCCAGCTGAAGAAACCAGACTTAGATTGTTCGGTTCCCTCCAGTTACCGCCTAGTTTCGAATCTCTCGTTCCTGGGCAAGGTGATTGAGAGGGCAGCAGCAGAACAGTTGCAGCAATTCCTAGACGACACAGACGGACTAGATCCCTTCCAGTCTGGCTTCCGTGCGGGGCACGGGACAGAGACTGGGCTGGTCTCCATCATGGATCACCTTCGGCGGGTCAGGGCTGTTTGTGTGATTGAATCTCACAGCAGCATTTGACACAGTCGACCACAATCTTTTGACCCACCGCCTTGCTGCTGTTGGAGTCAGGGGGACAGCTTTAAATTGGTTGTCCTCTTTTCTTCACAACCGTGGACAGTGAGTGGAGAGGGGAGGCCTGGTCTCTGAGAGGTCCCCTCTATCTTGTGGGGTTCCTCAGGGGGCCATTCTCTCCCCTTTGTTGTTTAACATCTATATGCGACCACTTGCTCAGCTGGTTCGAGGTTTTGGGCTTGAGTGTTATCAGTACGCTGAAGACACTCAGCTGGTGCTGAAGATGGAAGGCTGACCGGACTTTGTACCCGATTATTTCCATCAGTGCCTCGAGGCCGTTACTAGATGGCTGTGTGCCAGCAGGTTGAGGGTGAATCCAGCAAAGATGGAGATCCTATGACTGGGTCGACCGGGCAGTGGGGATATCAAGCTGCTTACCCTGGATGGTGAGGCGCTACGCCCGTCATCATTGGTAAAGAGTCTGGGAGTCCTTTTGGATCCTCTGCTGACGATGGAAGCCCAGGTCTCCGCCATTAGCAGAACCGCCTTTTTTCATCTGCGGCAGGCTAGACGGCTGGCCCCCTACCTGTCCAGGGACGACCTAGCTACGGTGATCCAGGCCACGGTCATCTCAAGACTGGACTACTGTAACGCCCTCTACATTGGCCTTCCTCTGTTGGTGATCAGGAAGCTCAAGTTGGTACAAAATGCAGCTGCTCGGCTTCTTGTGGGAATTCTGATGAGACCAATCTTACACCAATAACACCAATCTTACTACAGCTGCATTGGTTACCAATTGAGCACCGGATCACTTTCAAAGTGATGATACTCACCTTTAAGGCCTTGCATGGTCTGGGGCCGATGTACCTGAGGGACTGCCTCACCCCCTACCAAACCCAGAGATCCCTCCGTTCTGAGGAACAAGATCTATTGGAAATTCCCAGTGTCAAGACCTTGCGTCTAACAGCAACCAGATGCAGAGCCTTTACAGCAGTGGCACCATCACTCTGGAATACTCTGCCACCTGAACACGGGACTTATCAGCTTTCCGCAGGGCATGTAAGACATACCTGTTTCGATAGGCCTTTGATTGTTGATATTGCTGTTTTTAAATTGTTTTAAATTGTTTTAAATTGTGTTAGATCTTAGTCATTCTTGTAAGCCACTCCGAGCCCCAGGGGAGTGGCGGCATATAAGTTTGAATAATAAATAAATAAATAAATAAATATCTCCAGGTCCTGATTTTTGTACATAATATTGAGAAGCATTACTGGTCTTATGTTTAAAAAGCTGGCATCCTGTTGTGCAAAAGAATTTTGTAGCATCATTGTGACTGAGAGAAATGAGTTGGTAAAATATTATTTTGTAGACTTGAGTCTATTTCATCAAATGCATGGAGTGAAATGCCTAGAAACAGACCTTTACAGTTATGAATGAGCAGCTGCTATGAAAAGCAACATAAATGCAAAAGTTGTGGGCATGGTAATGAGGAGTTCATCTATATCTCAGCAAAAACATGGGAGCCAATTTTGAGTAGAAATGCTCTGGCCCATCCCTAGATGCTACCAAGCTGTTGAGATACTCCACCCCTGACCCACGGCAGTGGGGAGGCAGTCCAATCCAGCTGAAACCAGTTTGGTCCACAAGTACAGGGAAAATGAGATGACAGTAGCCCATATGGACAGCAAACTACTTTGGGTTAGAAACAGTTCTGCTGTCCTTAATCACTGTGAAGTGCAAGTAAATAGTTTGTCAAAACTCTGGAACATTCCCCAATATGCTTAGCATTGAGTTAAACTGTGATAACCTAGTTTATGTTAAAGGGCAGAAGTCCCTTGATATTATCTATGAGAGTTGAATGAAAAGTAATGCCTCCACCTTCGTAACTCCTCAACAGATGGCGGTACTGGTATGTGGCAGGTACTGGCTTGTTCAGTAGACTCTTCTCTACAGTTCCACTTTAGCAGGAAGCCTTAGCATTGAACGGTTGTGTTGTTAAAGTGTGAAGTATGGAACCCTGTGCAGTCGGTCAATGCTACTTAAGCAATGTGCAGTCATTGAATTCTTGACAGCAGAAGGTGTCACCCCAAAGGAGATGCAGCAGAGAATGCAAGGTGTTTATGATGATTGTGTTGATGTGAATACTGTGCGTCGTTGGGCGAGTAAGTTTAAAGATGTTGAGGTGGGAACATCTGACTTGCGTGACAAAGAGTTGGATGTCCTGTGACAGCAACCACCGAGTTTCACAATCAAAATGTTGACAGATTGATTCAGGATGATCACTCAGAGAGAAATTTCAAGCATAATCGGAATTTCACAAGAACGTGTGGGTCACATTATTGCTTTGCTTGGCTATCAGAAGATCTGTGCACGATGGGTTGCAGAAACAGAGTGTCGACTTCTTCCATGACGTCTTCAGAAAACCTGTTCATTGTTGGCAGAAATGTATCCAATTGTCTGGTGATTATGTGGAAAAGTGAATAGTGGTAGTTAAAGAGCACATTCTAAGGATTATTTCTGCATTTGATTTATGAAAATATTCCCATCCAAACCCAAGAAACAAAGGTGGAGGCATTACTTTTCATTCAACCCTCGTAGACATCAATGTTCAGCTTGTGGTGTACTTCAGGGTAAGGGACTGATGTAGACAAGCCAAAATGACAAGTTAAATTTTAAGGATGGTTGTTTGGGGGAGAAAGACAGGAGGAAAGATGTTGCCTAAAGCTAAAATCAGTAGATAACCATATGAAGACTGGAAGGAGTTACTGTAATATACCATGATGCTGGCTAGGAACTAGAAAAGAGATGTAATGAATTGGTCAAGAGCACTGTCATGGGGCTGCGGTGTTAAATAGTGTTATAATATGTGTAATGTGCCAAGAAACAATTGTCTTTGTATCTTGCAGCTTTTTCTTTCCAACATTTGTAGGGGTTTTTTCTTGTCGTTCAAGGACAGTTATTCTGAGATCCAAGTTATTCTGAGATCCAACATGCAAATAACAGTTGTAGAACACTTCAATCGTCCTGAGTATTCCAACTTGGATCTTCAAATTACAATGAGGCTATAAACATCAGTTCTATTCTAATTGACTAGACAAAATTATCATCATCATCACTTTTATTTATACCCCACCTTTCTTCCAGTGGGGACTCAAGGCAGCTAACACTCACACTTAGTCAAGTTTAAAAAGCACAATACAATATTTTTTTAAAAAAAAAAACAATTAAATAGTAGCAGTCTGGTAAAAACAGATTAAAATACAATAAATTCACTTAAAATAGACTTTAAAAGTAACACACACACACGATTCTACTCACATCTCCCCAAAAGCCTGCCCCTTATCCTTCCCCAAATGCCTGTTGGAAGAAGACCTCGACCTGCCTGCAGAAAACAAGCAGGGATGGGTACATCCTGGTCTCTCTGGTGTTCCACAGTCTGGGAGCAGTCACTGAAAAGACCCTTTTCCATGTTCCCATCAAGCACGCTTGAGTGGGTGGAGGGACAGAGAGAGGGTCCTTCCCACTAGATCATAGATATCTCCCAGCGCACTTTAACATTCATGCTGAGACCTCCTTGACTGGTGCAGCTCAGGACTTCATGGCCGCCATGACAACCACAGAGCTATCACAAATTATATCTGGACCCACCCATCAGGCTGGACATACACTCGACCTAGTTTTTGTGGTGGACAGTGGAATTATCAGAGTGGAAGAACAAAACATCCTTCCTTTGTCATGGTCTGATCACTATCTGATCAGTTTTAGACTCTCTGCAACCCTTAACCTCCACAGGGGTGGAGGACAAATTAAGATTGTCCGCCCCAGGAGACTGATGGATCCGGAGGGATTCCTGAGGAATCTTGGGGTTCTTCCTGCAATGGAGCCTGGTGATTCTGTCGATGATTGGTTGATCTCTATAACAGGGAGATGACCAGGACGATAGATACGATCGCTGCGTCGTGACATGCCGTCTCCCTGCTTCACCGAGGAATTGGCTGTGATGAAGCACACAAGAAGGGAGCTAGAGCGCATATGGAGGTCTCGGGACGTGTCCGATCAAGCACGGGCTACAGCCTCTCTTAGGGCGCATACCGTTGCTATACGGGTAGCCAAGGAGTCTTTCACGACTGCCCGTATAGCGTCTGCAGCAAATAGATCATCGGAGCTGTTTCGGGTTGTCGGGGAACTCCTTCAGCCACCCGTGGTGGAGGAGACCTTCGATGACCCAGCAACTCGGTGTCGCGAGTTCACACACCATTTTGCAGGCAAAGTTGCTCAGATACACCTTGAGCTCGACTCCAATTTCATCACAGTGCCAGGAGAGGTGATTGAGGCACCTGCTTGTCCAATTTTGTGGGATTATTTTAGGCTTGTTCTTCCTGAGACCGTGGAGGAGGTCCTTGGGGCTGTGAGGGCGACCACAACGGTTCTAGACCCTTGCCCGTCTTGGCTAATTAAATCGGCCAGGGAAGGGGTTGGTTGATTGGTTTGTGTTGATCATTAATGCATCACTGCTTAGGGGGTTTTTCCATCTCGACTGAAACAAGCTGTGGTTCGTCCACTCCTTAAAAAGATCTCCCTTGACTCCACGGTGCTGAACAATTTCAGACCATTCCCCAACCTCCCTTTTTTGGGTGCTGGAGCGGGTGGTTGCCTCCCAGCTCCAGGGCTTTCTAGATGACAACAACTACCTAGATCAGTCACAGTCTGGTTTCAGGCCTGGTCACAGCACTGAGACGGCCTTGGTCGCCGTCTCAGTGACCAAGGCCGGTGGATGACCTCCATAGAGAGCTGGACAGGGGGAGTGTGACCCTGGTGGTTCTCTTGGACATCTCAGCAGCTTTCGATACCATCGATCATGGTATCCTTCTGGGTCGACTCTCTGGGATGGGTCTCGGGGGCATGGCTTTGGTGTGGCTCCGGTCCTTTCTGGAGGGTCGATCCCAGATGGTGAAGCTGGGAGATGCCTGCTCGAACCCCTGGCCTTTGACCTGTGGGGTCCTGCAAGGCTCTATTTTGTCTCCCATGCTTTTAAACATCTACATGACACCGCTGGGAGAGGTCATCCGGAGTTTTGGAGTTAGGTGCCATCTCTATGCAGATGACACAACTCTATTACTCATTTCCATCTAACTCCAAGAAGGCCTCTCAGGTGCTGAACGAGTGTCTGGCTGCTGTGTCTATCTGGATGAGGATGAACAAGCTGAAGATCAATCCCGACAAGACAGAGGTCCTCCTGATCGATCGCAAACCAGATTGGGGTATAGGGTGGCAACCTGTGTTGGATGGGGTTACACTCCCCCTGAAGTCACAGGTCCGCAGTTTGGGAGTCTTCTTGGATTCATCACTTACGCTTGAAGCTCAGGTGTCGACGGTGTCTGGGATAGCTTTTGCACAATTGAGACTTGTGCGCCAACTGCGACCATACCTCGCAAAGGTTGATCTGGTTGGGGTGGTCCATGCCTTGGTCACCTCTAGATTGGACTACTGTAATGCGCTCTACGTGGGGCTGCCCTTGAAAATGGCTCGGAAATTTCAACTGGTCCAACGGGCGGCAGCCAGGATGTTAACTGGTGCTCCCTACAGAGAGAGGTCAACCCTCCTGTTCAAGGAGCTCCATTGGCTGCCATTTATTTTCCGAGCCCAATTCAAGGTGCAGGTGCTTACCTACAAAGCCCAATGAAGCTCCTTAAACAGGGGAGTGAACCACTCCCTGTAAGTGATCCCAGTTATTAATCTGGCTGTCGAGCGTTGGACAAGTTGTAATTTCTGAGCTGTCTTCAAGGGTAGCCCGACGTAAAGTGCATCCAGTCTAGAGGTAACTAAGGCATGGACCACCATGGTCAAGTCAGACTTCACGAGGTATGGTCGCAGTTGGCGCACAAGTTTTAATTGTGTGAAGGCTCTCCCAGCCACCACCGACACCTGTGCTTCAAGCGTCAGCTCTGAGTCCAGGAGGACCCCCAAACTGCGGACTTGTGACTTCAGGGAGAGTGCAAACCCATCCAGCGCAGGTTGCCACCCAATACCCCGGTCAGATGGGTGACTGACCTGGAGGACTCTGTCTTGTCAGGATTGATCCTCAGCTTGTTCGTCCCCAGCCAGCTCATCACAGCGGCCAGGCACTGGTCCAGTATCCTTGGGGCTTCCTTGGAATCTGGTGTAGAGATGGCACTGTACTCCAAAACTCAGTATGACCTATCCCAGAGGTTTCATGTAGATGTTAAATAGCATGGGGGAGAAAATGGATCCTTGCGGGTCCCCATAAATGACAGACCTAGACCAAACTTGGCAAACATAACCCACATCTTGGCGCAGTTTGGGGGTAGGCGGACCACGAATGATGGGATTTGCAGTACTTTCCTTTTTTTCAGCTCCCACAGATGACTGCGACCCCCACCAACAATGGATCAGGGCCAAACATGGCACCAGACCCCCATGACCCATTTTACATCCTGGTGTAGTTTGAAGCAGGATGGACCCCAGATGAATTGATTTGCAGTACATAAACTCACTTCCAGCTATCACTGTGACTGCCACAAATGATGGGCATGGACCAGACTTAGCCCACTTTATGTCCTGGTGCACTTTAGAGAAAAATAGACTATGGATGATGGGATCTACAGTACCTTCAGCTGATTTGGCTCCCATAGGCCGTTACATCCCCCACAAATGACAGGCCTGGACCAAATTTGGGACACAGACCCTCCATGACCCACTTTATATCCTGGTGACATTTGGGGAGGATTGACCATGGATATGCACTACTTTCACCTGCTTTGGATCCTACTTCAAATAACCAATGAGTCCACCACAAATAACAGACCAGGACCAAATTTGGCAGACAGACCCTCCACTCCCCCTGGCTTGTGGGGAGGATGGACCATGTATGATAGGATTTGCAGAGTTTTTGTTTTTTTTTTTGTCGTGTCAGGAGCGACTTGAGAAACTGCCAGTCGCTTCAAGCCGCTTCTGGTGTGAGAGAATTGGCCGTCTGCAAGGACTTTGCCCAGGGGACGCCCAGATGATTTGATGTTTTTATCATCCTTTGCAGTACCTTCACATTATTCGAATCCAACTTCCACAGGCCACTGTGACCGACACAAAGCATGGACCTGGACCAAACATGATACACAAACTTGATATATCCTATGACCTACAGAACATACTTGTTTGGGGGAAATTGACTTCGCTTTTTGGGTGTTATAATTCACCTGCATCCAGAGAAACTGTAACCCCAACAGACAATGGACAGGAACCATACTAGGCATAGAGAAGCCCATGGCCAACTGAAAATACTGCAGAAGTATGTGGGCATTGATCTTTATTCTGGGAGTTGTAGTTCCCCCTCATCCAGAGAGCACTGAACCCAACCAACTTTGCATTTGAACCATACTTGACTCACAGAGCCAACATGTACAACTGTGCATACAGACCTTATGAATTTTTCAATGGGAACATTCATAAAAAACAAAAGTAAAGACAGAGTTCTTCCTAATATATAGTGTTACACATTACCAAACCAATAATACCAAATATCTCAAAACAAATAATGCCTTTTAATAACCTGGCCACTGCTGGGTCCCCAAGATAGTTTAAAATAAAATCAATGGCTAAAGATAAATAATACAACTTTCCCCCCTACACACACTTACTACACACATCATCTGAGGTTTTGCAGATATACTCTCATACTGTGCTAGTTTGGTAAAAAATGTCATCCTAATGCTAACAGTAAACAAAGAAGTGTTTATAAATTATTTGTAAACCAATGTATATTTACAATATGTATAGCAATTGTTTGGGAGAGGTAGTGGGGGTTTTTTAGTATTAAGAAATAAAAACATAAAAATACCTTCAAACAAATGCATTATATTATATACTAGCTTGGGGACCCGGCGGTCGGTGCCCAGGTTATTTGAGAAAGGCATTGGTTAGTCTTTATCAGTTATTTATGTGGCTTGTAGTGGTCTCAGGAAGTTATTGAAGGGACCGCATGTCCCATTGTCCATGGTTCATCCTCCTCCAAACAGCACCAGTGTGTGCCAAGTGTGGTCCTGATCAGTGTTTGGATGCGGTTTGCAGTGGTCTCGGGAAGTGAGTGAAGGTACTTCAAGTCCCATCTTCCATGGACCATCCTTCTCAAAACTGTACCAGGATGTTTAGTGGGTCATGGGGGCTCTGTGTGCCATGTTTGGTCTTGATCAGTCATTGGATGAGGGTCACAGTGGTGAGTGATGGTACTGCAAGTCCCATCATCCAAAGTCCATCCTCCCCCAAACCACATCAGAATGTTGAGTTGGCCGTGGGGGCTCTCTCTGTGCCAGGGTTTGTCCTTATCAGTTATTTATGTGGCTCACAGTGGTCTCAGGAAGTTAGTAAAGGTACTGTGAGTCCCATCGCTCATGGTTTATCCTTCTCCAAACTGTACCAGGATATAGAGTGGCTCATGGGGGCTCTGTGTGCCTAGTTTGGTCTTAATCAGTTATTGGATAAGGTTCACAGTGGTCTCGGGAAGTGAGTAAAGGTACTTCAAGTCCCATCATCCTCCAAACTGCACCAGAATGTAGAATGGGTTATGCAGGCTGTGTGTGCCAAGTTTGCTCTGATCAGTCATTGGATGATGGTTGAAGTGGTCTCAGAAAGTGAGTGAAGGTATTGCAAGACCCATCATCCATAGTACATCCTCCTCCAAACTGCACCAAAAGAGATAAAAAGTGGCATTTTATGATAAAACTACAGCAGAAAGACTCAACAGTAATTTGTTGCATTGCTGAATCACGCTTATTGTGAATAAGTTCCTTCTAATCAAAAATCTACTCTTCTGTAACTTCAGGCCATTAGACCTGGTCCTACCTTCTGGGGTCCTCTCCTCTTTGTAATAGCCCTTGAGATTTTTTTAGAGAGCAATCATGTCTCCCGTTGCAAAGAAAGATATCAGAAAGGCTTTCAAATAGCCTGGACCCAATCTGTTTGGGCATTTAAATATAAAAAATGGGATTTTGAGTTCTGCCCAGACACAGACCAGCAGCCAGTATAGTTGTTTCAAAGGGAGACACACAATTGTTGTAACTAGCTCTGGTCAAGAACCTGGCAGCATCATTTTCAACCTGCTGGAGTATCCAAATCGTTTTCAAAGGCTGCCCTAGATACAATATGTTAAAGTAATCAAAACAGGAGGTAACGAAGGCATGTTTCACCACAGCCAACTTTTAAAGGGATATTTATTTTATTTATTCATACATTTTTATCCCGCCTTTCTCCTCACAAGGGGACTCAGGGTGGTCTACTAGTGTTAACTATGCAAATGTATTCCTGGCTACAGGAGAAACCTGGGCAGAACTCAGGGCTGAGTCCAGGAGCATACAGAAACAATGAACCTAGGATTTTGGGGGGAGTGTGACTTTATCCAATCCCCTTTCCCTGATTTGTCTTTGGACTGACTAGGAACATCTCCACCTTGTCTGGGTTAATTTTCCATTTGCTTTATTTATTTGCAAATGACATTTATCTTGGAATATATTAAACAGCAAGAATTCTCTATTGTGTCCTCAGAAATCAAAGATATACATTCCACACTCAATACACTTTTCCCACAAAGACATTTTTTAAAAAAAATCTCAGATCTAGGTTGAATCACCAGGAATTGCTCCTGAGAAGATTTTTGTTGTCAGACAGGATCACAAAGGGGAAAAAATAATCTTAAGTATTTATCTCCTAAGCTGTTTAGGGATGCATATACATTTACGTGTATTTGTGGTTTTTCAAATGGTCACTATGAATTCACACACATTCTACATCAGTGAATCTCTTACACATTCTACATCAGTGAAAATTTATGCCAAAAATGATTCTTCCCCTAAGTGGAAAAGAAAAGGGGCAAGAACACACGATATCACACAATACACCGTGTACAAAGCAGATTCATAGATTAAATTGGGAGTACTTATTAAGAATCATTGAATCAATTATCAAGGGACCAATTCCTGGTTAGTACTCTTCAATAGTGAATGGTGTATTGTCGAAGGCTTTCATGGCTGGAATCACTAGGTTCTTGTGGGTTTTTTCGGGCTATGGAGCCATGTTCTAGAGGCATTTCTCCTGACGTTTCGCCTGCATCTATGGCAAGCATCCTCAGAGGTAGAGGTCATAATCAGTTAATCAGTTATTGGATAAGGTTCACAGTGGTCTCGGGAAGTGAGTAAAGGTACTTCAAGTCCCATCATCCTCCAAACTGCACCAGAATGTAGAATGAGTTATGCGGGCTGTGTGTGCCAAGTTTGCTCTGATCAGTCATTGGATGATGGTTGAAGTGGTCTCAGAAAGTGAGTGAAGGTACTGCAAGACCCATCATCCATAGTACATCCTCCTCCAAACTGCACCAAAAGAGATAAAAAGTGGCATTTTATGATAAAACTACAGCAGAAAGACTCAACAGTAATTTGTTGCATTGCTGAATCACGCTTATTGTGAATAAGTTCCTTCTAATCAAAAATCTACTCTTCTGTAACTTCAGGCCATTAGACCTGGTCCTACCTTCTGGGGTCCTCTCCTCTTTGTAATAGCCCTTGAGATTTTTTTAGAGAGCAATCATGTCTCCCGTTGCAAAGAAAGATATCAGAAAGGCTTTCAAATAGCCTGGACCCAATCTGTTTGGGCATTTAAATATAAAAAATGGGATTTTGAGTTCTGCCCAGACACAGACCAGCAGCCAGTATAGTTGTTTCAAAGGGAGACACACAATTGTTGTAACTAGCTCTGGTCAAGAACCTGGCAGCATCATTTTCAACCTGCTGGAGTATCCAAATCGTTTTCAAAGGCTGCCCTAGATACAATATGTTAAAGTAATCAAAACAGGAGGTAACGAAGGCATGTTTCACCACAGCCAACTTTTAAAGGGATATTTATTTTATTTATTCATACATTTTTATCCCGCCTTTCTCCTCACAAGGGGACTCAGGGTGGTCTACTAGTGTTAACTATGCAAATGTATTCCTGGCCACAGGAGAAACCTGGGCAGAACTCAGGGCTGAGTCCAGGAGCATACAGAAACAATGAACCTAGGATTTTGGGGGGAGTGTGACTTTATCCAATCCCCTTTCCCTGATTTGTCTTTGGACTGACTAGGAACATCTCCACCTTGTCTGGGTTAATTTTCCATTTGCTTTATTTATTTGCAAATGACATTTATCTTGGAATATATTAAACAGCAAGAATTCTCTATTGTGTCCTCAGAAATCAAAGATATACATTCCACACTCAATACACTTTTCCCACAAAGACATTTTTTAAAAAAAATCTCAGATCTAGGTTGAATCACCAGGAATTGCTCCTGAGAAGATTTTTGTTGTCAGACAGGATCACAAAGGGGAAAAAATAATCTTAAGTATTTATCTCCTAAGCTGTTTAGGGATGCATATACATTTACGTGTATTTGTGGTTTTTCAAATGGTCACTATGAATTCACACACATTCTACATCAGTGAATCTCTTACACATTCTACATCAGTGAAAATTTATGCCAAAAATGATTCTTCCCCTAAGTGGAAAAGAAAAGGGGCAAGAACACACGATATCACACAATACACCGTGTACAAAGCAGATTCATAGATTAAATTGGGAGTACTTATTAAGAATCATTGAATCAATTATCAAGGGACCAATTCCTGGTTAGTACTCTTCAATAGTGAATGGTGTATTGTCGAAGGCTTTCATGGCTGGAATCACTAGGTTCTTGTGGGTTTTTTCGGGCTATGGAGCCATGTTCTAGAGGCATTTCTCCTGACGTTTCGCCTGCATCTATGGCAAGCATCCTCAGAGGTAGAGGTCATAATCAGTTAATCAGTTATTGGATAAGGTTCACAGTGGTCTCGGGAAGTGAGTAAAGGTACTTCAAGTCCCATCATCCTCCAAACTGCACCAGAATGTAGAATGAGTTATGCGGGCTGTGTGTGCCAAGTTTGCTCTGATCAGTCATTGGATGATGGTTGAAGTGGTCTCAGAAAGTGAGTGAAGGTACTGCAAGACCCATCATCCATAGTACATCCTCCTCCAAACTGCACCAAAAGAGATAAAAAGTGGCATTTTATGATAAAACTACAGCAGAAAGACTCAACAGTAATTTGTTGCATTGCTGAATCACGCTTATTGTGAATAAGTTCCTTCTAATCAAAAATCTACTCTTCTGTAACTTCAGGCCATTAGACCTGGTCCTACCTTCTGGGACCTCTACCTCTGAGGATGCTTGCCATAGATGCAGGCGAAACGTCAGGAGAAATGCCTCTAGAACATGGCTCCATAGCCCGAAAAAACCCACAAGAACCTAGTGAATGGTGGTTTCTGGGTCCTTGGGCCCTTCCACACAGTCATGTAACCCAACTATCAAGTCAGAAAATCTCACAATATCTGCTTTGAACTGGGTTATCTGAGTCTTGTTGTTCATTCGTTGAGTCGTTTCCGACTCTTTGTGACCTCATGGACCAGCCCATGCCACCACCACCCCCAGCTCCCTCAAGGTCAAGCCAGTCACTTCAAGCATCCCATGTTGATGTTAGCATACTAGCATCAAGATTAAAATACTTATTAAAAGACTTATTAAAAGACAGGATAGGAGAAGAACAGATGGGGTTCCTGCCTAAAAGGCAAATTAGAGACAACTTAAGAACGATAATGAACGCAATAGAATATTACGAAAAAAATATTCAAAAGGAGGCAGCATTCCTGTTCCTAGATGCCAAAAAGGCATTCGATAATGTCAACTGGGGTTTAATAAAGGCAGTACTGAGGGAGATGGATATTGGATACGGTTTCAATATGGCTATTGAAACAATATATTCAAAACAAAATGCCAAAATAAGGGTTAACGGCCAGACATCAGCCAATATAAAGATCAATAAAGGAACAAGACAGGGATGCCCCCTCTCCCCGCTACTGTTTATTCTAACGCTAGAACTTCTCCTATCAAACATAAGAAATAATAAAGAACTGAAAAGCCTAAAAATATACAAACATTCTTACAAGATCAGGGTCTTTGCAGACGATCTAGTCTGTATAGTGGAAGAACCAGTGGAAAACATAGACAAATGGTGGAAAGAAATAGAATCATATGGGGAAATAGCCGGTCTAAAAATAAACAAGGAGAAAATACAAATATTAACGAAGAATATAACACAAGAGAGAAAAGAAGTACTACGAGAAAGAGCAAGGGTAGAAATAGCAACGAAAATAAGATACCTAGGAATAACGATAACACCAAATAACATTCAACTCCTCAAAAATAACTACCAGAAAAAATGGACAGAAATAAAAGAGAAAATGAAAAAATGGGAACATCTAAATCTATCCCTATTGGGTAGAATAGCGGCAGTGAAAATGAATGTGTTGCCCGAAGTGCTATACATCTTTCAGACTCTACCAATACTAAGATCATTGTCAATCTTTAAAATATGGCATAGAGACATCCTGAAATTCATCTGGAGAGGAGGCAAACACAGGATAAATTTCAAAAATCTCACTGACAACAAGAGAAGAGGTGGTCTGGGTCTCCCAAACCTTCAGCTGTACTATGAAGCAGCAGCCCTCAGTTGGGTAAGGGATTGGGCGACATTAGAAAAAAGAGAATTGCTAGCACTAGAGGGAAACGAACTGGCAAAAGGTTGGCACCAATACTTATGGAGAGGGAAAGCTAGGACAGAGAGGAATTTTAAAGACCACTTCATAAGATCCGCCCTCCTTAAGATATGGAATAGATATAAGGACAGGTTTCACAATAAAACTCCCCTCTGGTTCTCACCCAGCGAAGCTGACCATAGAAGAGAGGTCCCTAGAGAGAACTGGCTCACATACAGACATGTAATAAAAAGGAAAGGACAACAAATCACACTTAAATCCCAGGAGGAGATAAATCAAACAGACACGACCATCTCATGGTTCCATTATTATCAAATAAAGGAAAATTTTGAAAAAGATAAAAAACTGGGCTTTGAGTCGAAAGAAGTCTTCTGGGATAAGATAATAAAAACAGAATCAAGATTAATCAAAAAAATATATCAACAATTACTAAAGTGGTCAACGGAAGAGGAACAGGTGAAGGACGTGATGATAAAATGGGCCCAAGATCTAGGCCGCACGATAAGCTTTTCAGAGTGGGAAGAGGTATGGTTAAGAAAGTTAAAGTTTACCTATTCCACCGATCTAAAGGAAAACTGGCTAAAGCTTTTTTATAGATGGTATCTAACACCAACACAAGTGGCAAAAATCAGTCAGGGAAAAAAGGACGGAAAATGCTGGAAATATAATAAACGGAAAGGAGACTTCCTCCATATGTGGTGGAAGTGCAAAAGAGTCAAAACTTTCTGGCATAAGATCCATAAAACAATGGAACTAATCCTACAAACCAAATTCGAATTTAAGCCAGAGTATTTTCTACTGGGATTAACCGATTTTGATATGGACAGCAACACAAGTAAACTATTCTTTTTGATGATAACAGCAGCAAGAATAAAATTGGCACAATTCTGGAAAGATAAAGAAACACCTACGATAGAACAGTGGACAGTCAAAACCTTAGAGATAATGAATATGGATTTATTAACCCAAAGGTTGTCACAAAATAGGTCCAAAACAAAAGGGACGAATTGGGATAAATTCCTAAATTTCCTGGAACAGGAGAATAAGGAGATAAACATTCTTAGAATAACATAGACTAGACGAAAAATAAGCAACAACAAAATGGAAAATAAAGACAGGAAGAGAAAACAACAACAAAAAATATATAGACACAGTGAGAGGGGAAAAAACAGTAACAACAACAAAATAAGAAACAAAAATAAAAAACAATAAAATAATAACAATAAAAACAAATTAAATAAAAAACAAACAAACAATCAAACAAACAAAATAAGAACACAATAATCAAAACAAAATAAGGGGAAAACACACAATAATAAAAATAATAGAAAACAAAACAATTGAAAACAAAATAAAAACACAAAAGAAGAAGGAAGACGACCGTCGCCCAAACAAAGAAGGAAACAGCGAGACACAGAGTCTTGAAGAAAAGGTCCGGACCTGGAGACCCTGGAAGCACACTTTTCCTGTAGTGACCAGTCCTCGGGTCATCTACGTGTTCTTTTTTTAACTACCTATTTCCCCATCCCTCACCCACCCCTATCCTCTTTACACTTTCCTTCTTAATGTTTTGTCCCCCTCACCCCCCCCCCCTCCAGATTTTTTCCTTTCTTCCTCCTCCCTCCCTCGGAGTTTTCCCCCCTATCCCATCCAAACACACAGTTCCCCCTCATCCTCGAGGGATACTGACTTTTTATATCATAAAATGTAAGCTTAACTTTTTCTACTTCTTTCCTATCCGGCTCCACCCTTCGGAGCACATTATTCTAAATAAAAACAATTTTTAAAAAAAGCATCCCATCGATCCATCTTGCCCTTGGACGGCCCCTCTTCCTTTTTCCTTCCATTTTCCCCAGCATAATTGTCTTCTCTAAGCTTTCCTTTCTTCTCATGATATGGCTAAAGTACTTCATCTTGGCCTCTACTATCCTTCCCTCCAATGAGCAGCTGGGCTTTATTTCCTGAAATATAGACTGGTTGGATCTTCTGGCTGTCCAAGGCACTCTCAGAACTTTCCTTCAACACCACAGTTCAAAAGCATCTATCATACTTCGCTCAGCCTTCCCTATCTGAGTCCACACTGCCATATATTCCAGTTCAAAGCGGTTATATTCAGCTGTGTGGAAGGGGCCTCTCTCACAATCAGTATTTGACAAAATGATTTTACTTCACAGAGTAGCATGGCATTAATTCAGAAGGATTACTTTAAATCATTGTCTGCTTCAGAAAGCAGTTTTCAATGAAATATCAAGTTGCATTATCAATCCTCAAGATTGTTTACAAATCTGCAGAAGTATCTTCAGACCTGTGTCACAAATATATGCATGGTGCCCCAGGCCCCTTTTAAACTGGCCACTTGGTTCGTATGAGTTCAGAACAGCCCCCATGCAGCTACACAATGCACAGTGGCTGATCCATCTTAATCCGGATTAAGCTAATGCGGGGGAAGTCCAACTCCTGAAGCAGGAGTCAAATTGTTCCCCGATTTAGGGACCAACCAGACAACTGCAACCAGTTCCTAAGCAGAACTGACTGCAGCTGTGTTGACCAAAACCAATGCTCACCAGACTCAAGCAGCCCAGGAACATGAGATGGCTGCCCCCTCACGCCGCCTCCTTCCCCATGTTATTGCTAGCTACAGCAGTGACATGGCCACCTACCCAATCCTGAGGGGGGGGGGGGAGTGTCCCCTTCCTATTAGCAGCCTAAATGGCCCATAAAAGAGGATGGGAGGAAGGAGTGGGACTTTCATGCCCAGCTGTGCCAAATCATTTTCGGTGCTACCCTGCAGTGAGGATTCCCTGTTGTCAAGGCAGTTCAGGGAGTCCTTGTCAGTCCGCTTTACCTGTCAGGGTAGAACCATCATCAAAAGTAAATCTTACCAAATACTTCTAATATCCACACTTTTCAGTGTCCAGGAGCATTGCAAACCACTATTCAGAAGAAAGAAGTACTTGTTAGAAATATAAAAAATTAACTAGGTATTTTTAATTTAAAAAAATGTGAGTCAATCACTGAAAGGATTAAATGGATGCAATGACTCAGCAAAATCTGCAGTCCAATATAAGCAGGTGTACCTGTAGCTTAGTAGCCCTCAGTCTGAGGTAGCCCTCAGTGTGAGAGGTCTCTGTGGAAAAGGGCCTCAGTGTGTTAGTAGGGCTCAGTATGAAAAGGCCTCAGTGTTAGTTTATCTCAGTGTGAGAGAGACATCTATTTGAGAGTCCTCAGTTTGAGGCCTTAGTGGGAGAAAGGCCTCAGTGTTAATAGGTCTCGGTGTGAGTAGGCCTGGTGTGAGAAGTTTAGGTGAGAGAAGTCCCAGGTTGAAGGCCATCATATGTGAAGCTCGTGTGTGACGGCTGCTGTGTGTATAAAGCTACTGTGTGAAGCTCGTGTGTAACTTTGGTGTGAGAGGAGGCTCTGTGACAGCGAAGATGTTTATTTGTATGAGAAAGAAGCCCAAAGTAGAAGCAAATAAGGAAATATAAAGAACTTTATTTGTGTTATGGAAACCTTGTTATTGTAAATAGTACAAACATATTATTTTGCTATAAAGAAAAGCCTCCTATGGAAGAGACAGCATTAGTCTGTGTGTTCTTTTTATCACTTTTGGCTACTGGTGCTGGGTCACGCTGCTATACATTCATGGGGAGGGTCTTTTGATAATAATCCCACTCACTCAACAACACTGTCACAGAACAAAGCAGCAGGAAATGCAGATGCATGTCTATATAGGTGTAAAACTGTGTTACTCAGAGGTATGATATGTGAACACTTTGAAAATACATTCCTTTTCAGACCCAGTGAACACACATAGCCATTCCAAGAACTAGTTCAGAATAAAGCACTGTTGCATATGCATTTTTCTTTTACTCATGAGTAAATTCTCAAAATCAAGTCAACAGGACACCGCACTGGGGATATTTTCAAGTCTGGAGTTGACGTCGACAGAAAAAGCACTCCAGAGACTCTGAAACTGCCAGCAGTGCTCAGGAAGCCAAAACAGGTCAACAAGAGGACAGTAGGTCCTGGAGTATATGGGAAAGCATCCTGAAAGCTATGTGGGTTGGAGTAGGGGAGTCAGAAAGGAATCACAGAACGCCACGAAACACTTGGAGACTGTCACTTAAGTCAAGCGTGTTCCAATAGCCAGTAAAAGTCAGGGAAAGTTGAAATGTATGAGGAGGATTCTCTTGGAACATACATCTGTAAAAAAAAATAAGGAAAATAGGAAAGGAACAATAAAAAGGGAGGGCATTCACTAATAAAACTTCACAGGCTGGGCCACAATGAAGGGGTTGTCATACATACATAATTTTATTGGTTGATGGCATTGCTGACTTCCTCCAGAATATGCAGTGCTGCAAGCTCATCCCTGGTTTGTTGTGGGATTTGCGAGAGAACCTCTTCAGCTGCATTGGAGCTGTGCTTCAGGAGGTTGTGTTAGTGCTCTCTCCAACATAGTGCAATTGATTTTTATATCCTTCAGAAGTTTGGTTCAATCTGATGAGCGTAGCTGAAGTCTTTAAAGAGGGTGGATAACTCTTCCTCCAGCAGATTGAAAAGGTGTGGGTGACTGAGAAAATCCCAACAGACTTCAAAGATGCCACCATCGTTACCCTTTTCAAAAAAGGGGAAAGAACAATCTGTGGAAAATATTGAGGTATGTCCTCTCTAACCTCCGCTGGGAAAATCTTCGCATGATCTTTGCAAACTGCCTTCTACCTGTCTCAGAAGACATCCTCCCAGAATCCCAAAATGGCTTCTGCTCCTCCAGAGAAAGAATGGATATCATCTTAACTGCATGACAGCTCCAAGAAAAATGCAGGGAACAAACTCAACCTCTGTACATGGCATCCATGATATGGCTAAAGTACTTCATCTTGGCCTCTACTATCCTTCCCTCCAATGAGCAGCTGGGCTTTATTTCCTGAAATATAGACTGGTTGGATCTTCTGGCGCTCTCAAGGCACTCTCAAATATACTCATGATGACATAGTCTGTGCGCATTCAGAAGAAGGCCTACAAGCCACTCTAAACACCTTTGCAGAAGCATACGAGAAGCTCACCCTCTCATTGAACATCGAGAAAACCAAAGCGCTCTTCCAGAAGTCACCAGCCAATCCCTCTCCAATGCCAGAAATACAGCTTAATGGTGTAACATTAGAAAATGTTGGTCATTTCCGCTACCTTGGCAGCCACCTCTCCACAAAAGTCTACATTAACACTGAAATACAATACCGCCTGAGCTCTGTGAGTAACCATTTTTCCAAATGAAGAAGAGAGTGTTTGAAGATTGGGACATCTGTAGAGATACCAAGGTGCTTGTTTATAAAGCTATTGTCCTCCCAACCCTTCTTATACACCTGCAAAATGTGGACTGTCTACAGACATCATGCTCAACTCCTGGAACAATTTCATCAGCATTGCCTCCGAAAAATCCTGCAAATGTCTTGAGAAGACAAGCTGACAAATAGTGTGCTGGAAGAAATAAAGACCGCCAGCATTAAAGCAATGCTCCTATGCCATCAACTCCGCTGGACTGGCCACATTGTCCGAATGCCCGATCACAGTCTTCCAAAGCAGTATTACTATGTTCCCAATTCAAGAATGGAAAATGTAATGTTGGTGGACAGGAAAAGAGATTCAAATATGGGCTTAAAGCCAACCTTAAAAACTATGACATAGACACCAAGAACTGGGAAATCCTGGCCCTTGAGTGCTCTAACTGGAAGTGAGCTATGAGCAGCAGTGCTGCAGAATTCGAAGAGGCACGAACAGAAGGCGAAAGAGAAAATTTGTGCCAAAAGAAAGGCACATCAAGCCAACCCTGACTGGGACTGCCTTCTAGCTGGAATCTGATGTCCTCATAGAATCACAGAATCATAGAGTTGGAAAAGACCTCATGGGCCATCCAGTCCAAACCCCTACCAAGAAACAGGAAAATCGCATTCAAAGCACCCCCAACAGATGGCCTCTGTTTAAAAGTCTCCAAAGAAGGAGCCTCCATCACATTCCAGGGCACAGAGTTCCACTGCTGATCAGCTCTCACTGTTAGGAAGTCCTTCCTGATGTTCAGGTGGAATCTCCTTTCCCGTTGTTTGAAGCCATTGTGCCACATCCTAGTCTCCAGGGCAGCAGAAAACAAACTTGTTCCCTCCTCCCTGGGACTTCCCCTCATATATTTATACATGGCCATCATGTCTCCTCTCAGCTTTCTCTTCTTCGGGCTAAACATGTCCAGCTCTTTAAGCCGCTCCTCATAGGGCTTGTTTTCCAGACCCTTGATCATTTTAGTTGCCCTCCTCTGAACACATTCCAGCTTGTCAACATCTCCCTTCAATTGCAGTGCCCAGAATTGGACACAGTATTCCAGGTGTGGTCTGACCAAGGCAGAATAGAGGGGATCTAGACACTATACTGCTATTTATGCAGGTCAAAATCTCATTGGCTTTTTCTCCACCACATGACATTGTTGGCTCATTATTAAGTTTTTGTCCACAAGGTCTCCAACATATTTTGTCACACGTACGAGCCAGGCATCCCCCATTCTATATCTTTCCATTTCATTGTTTCTGCCTAAGTGGAGTATCTTGCATTTGTCCCAGTTGAACTTCATTTTGTTAGTTTTGGCCCATCTCTCTAATCTATTTAGATTATTTTGAATTCTGCTCTTGTCTTCAAGGGCATTAGCTATCCCTCCCAATTTGGTGTCGTCTGCAAACTTGATGATCATGCCTTCCAACCCTTCATCTAAGCTATTAATAAAGATGTTGAACAGGACAGGGCCCAAGAGGCACTCACTTTGGAAGAGCATGCAGATCAGGAATAGGTCTCCACAGCCACCTACGTATCCACCACCAAGACACTACACTTGGAGGGCCATCATCCTCGGGCTATGCGGGATCACTTAAGTAAGTAAGTACATATATAATATAAGTGGAACAATCTAAGCCACTTTGCAACCACAGTACCACACCATCCATCCACCCCATTTACACCATACCAAAGCCCCAGTCCTGCACAACTCAAAATAGCATAATAGGTCTGCACAACACACCACAACTAGGCCAAGACATATAACGTATCTTCAACTTTCTGTTTCTCTGCTCAATGGGAATCAGCTGGATTGCTGTAGCACCTGGCCATTTCTGCATAGCCAACTGATTACAGCAGTAACAAGTCTTCCAGGGGTCCCCAGTAGACCTTAGTATTGATTTCAAATTGTTATATCTGACTAAGTGGAATAGGATGGCAGATATATCTGACTAAGGTGACATAGTCAGATACATCTTCCATCCTGGCTTCTTCCCATAAAGCAGTGATCACCCATGTGGGGTCTTCAGAGGTTGACCAATCAGCAAAGGAGTTGGGCAATACAGAAGGAAGAGTGGAATACTGATTCCCACTGCACCCAAAGAACGGCATATGAATGAATACATAAGGGAAATGTATGCATGTGTATGGCCATAATAGCATACAAACTACCATGTGACATAATGGCGAGCACAGGTCACATATTGCTGGAATGTAAAAGGCCACATTTTAATTGGTTAAAGCTCAATAGTCTTGGTTCACACCACAGCCCAGAACCAGGAATTGGCCAACCCCGTGTGCTGGCCAATAAAAATCCATTCATTTAGCTTGCCTGTTCAGTACAACTGAAACAACAGATGTGAGAATCCACTTGAGCAGAAGCTTTGGGTGCCATTTATTTTCAAACTGCCAATTATGTGAATAACATTTTAAATTTGATCCTAAAGTATTTTGGACCTAAGTTGCTTTGTTTAGTGGAGCATATGATTGAGTTGAATTATGTTTGTTATTCTTCAGTAAAATCAGTGAGATTTTGATATGCTGGTTCATTCATGTTATCAGGGAAATCTGTATTGATGGGCATGCACATCTAATACAGACTTCCGACTCCAGCTTTTATTAAGCACAATACCTCCATATATCCATTCAGTATATTATCACTGAAATTTTATTATGCTACATAGATTAGGCCACAAAGCTCTCAGGAATGTAATATTAAGTCGCATGACACTTGCACCACACAGAATGCAATATTCAATGGAGTTGAGAAGAAGTTGTTAACTGTTGTCTGGGCTAGTGAAAAGTTTCCTTTGTGCAATCTGATTTTCCAATAAAAATGTATTTCCTTTATGGAG
Source organism: Anolis sagrei (assembly GCF_037176765.1). Classification (NCBI taxonomy): domain Eukaryota; kingdom Metazoa; phylum Chordata; class Lepidosauria; order Squamata; family Anolidae; genus Anolis; species Anolis sagrei. The sequence continues at coordinate 58,033,803 of NC_090026.1, forward strand.
TATTTTAACATTTTATTTAGCGAAAATACAGCACATGCATGCAAATACATATTTGCACGAGATGTTTCTTGTTAGAAACACACTCTGAAAAGTTTCAAAGGGCTCTGGACATCATGCAGACCCCCTGGGGACATAAGGTTTAGGCTCATATATTGGTATTCCATACATTGTGTTTCACTCAATATTCTGCTGGGTGTTGTTGCTTTTGAGCTAACTGCACTACCCTAGAATTACCAATTCTAAAATATATCAGGAAGTTAATCTCAATACTTTTTATAAAATACCCCTCCCCCACTGTCATATTTCCATTTCTACAGTTTTATTTGTATACTATTATCTATCTATTTCTAGTTTTTCTTTTTCTATACCTCTATACTCGCTTTTCCCCGACTCTGTCATGACATAGCTTTTTATCAATATGAAATCATCTTTTGTATGTTTGACTCAAAACTCTCTCTCTCTCTCGCTCTCTCTCTCTATATATATATATCAATGTTTTCTAGAATGCTTTCAAAATGCTTCGTGTATGTGCATTATGCATGAGATCACAAATACAATTTGTAGAGACATTTTCTCAGAAGCAAGACTTCTCTTTAGGTAAACACTAAATACACACAGAACTGCATCTTTATGCCGTTGAAGGTAAAATAAAAATCACAGCAAAAAGAACATGCATATTGCCCATGTATCTTTTCCAGTGTATAGGAAAAAAAATGACGTGATTAACGGTGAAATGCTTGTATTAGTGTCTAGGGATGTGCAATTCAGGTGAACCCCATGCCATTTTCAGTGTCCCCCTGTTCTGTTTTTCAGGAGCTTCCCGAATTCAAGAGGGCAAAATGCCATTTTTCGATCCGGCAGCAAAAAAAAATCTGTTTTTGCTACAGGAAGATCCTGCCCATTGGCAGCAATGAGGGAATTTCCAAGGCTCCCCTTTCTGTCATTTTAGGGCTATCGGGATGAAAATGGCAACATTTCACAGGACATATTTACCACTACCAGCCCCCCAAGTTTCAGAATGTTTGGGTCATCTTTTGATTTTTTAGGAAACTCTTAAGCTTTCTAGAAAAAAGCCAAAAAAGATAGCCCGTGGGAAGATCTGATTGAGATTCAGTAGTACCTCTTCTTTTCCCTCTCCCTCTGGCTTTCATTTCCCCGAAAGCCTGGCCACTTGACATAGCAGCACCCACACCAAGGCCACACACCATATGTCTCATCTATATATATAAAAATGCTCTGTCCCTAATGAGTACCTTAAAAACAAAAACGGGGCAACAAAACTCCTCACTATCCAAGGAGTGACCATCACTGAAAAAACCCTCACAAAACACCTTTAAATTCAAAAAAGGAAGAAGACAACACACCTCCCCTGCCCCCTCCTCCTCACTCTGAAGACACAGAATGAGGGTTCTGAAGCAGTGGCCGCGGCAATGGTTGCTGCTCCTTGCATGTCTCTCGGCCCCTAACTAACACTAAGGCACGGGATCAAAGGGCAGAGGCTGAGGAGAAGGAGGAGGGGGAGGAGAGAGGGGGGAAAGAATAGAGCAGTGGTTCTCAACCTGGGGTCCTCAGATGTTTTTGGACTACAACTCCCAGAAATCCCAGCCAGTTTACCAGCTGTTAGGATATCTGGGAGTTGAAGGCCAAAAACATCTGGGGACCCCAGGTTGAGAACCACTGGAATAGAGGAAGGTGGGCCACACTCTGTGCACACACTCTGACTCTCTGCCCCCCCCCCCCACACACACACTCCCACCTCTACTACCTCTACTTCAAAAATTCTTACTATAGGCCACAGCAACACGTGGCAGGGCACAGCTAGTATATCTATATAAATAAAAATGTAATGTTCATTTGTGGGATTAACATAACTCAAAAACCACTGAATGAATTGACACCAAATTTGGACACAAGACACCTAATAACGCAAGGAGTGACCATAACTCAAAAACATTTTATTTTTTTCATTTGGGAGTTGTAGTTGCTGGGATTTATAGTTAACCTACAATCAAAGAGCATTCTGAACTCCACTAACAATGGAATTGAGCCAAACTTGGTACACAGAACTCACATGACCAACAGAAAACATTGGAAGGGTTTGGTGGGCATTGACCTTGAATTTTGGAGTTGTGGTTCACCTACCTCCAGAAAGCACTGTGGACTCAAACAATGTGGACCAAACTTGGCACGAATATTCCATATGTCCAAATATGAACACAGATGGAATTTGGGGGAAATAGATCTTGATATCTGGGAGTTGTAGTTACTGGGATTTCTAGTTCACCTACAATCAAACCCCACCAACAATAGAATTGGGCCAAACTGGAATGTATCCAGAGGAGGGTGACTAAAATGATCAAGGGTCTGGAGAACAAGCCCTATGAGGAGCAGCTTAAGGAGCTGGGCATGTTTAGCCTGAAGAAGAGAAGGATGAGAGTAGATATCATAGCCATGTATAAATATGTGAGAGGAAGCCACAGGGAGGAGGGAGCAAGCTTGTTTTCTGCTTCCCTGGAGACTAGGATGCGAAACAATGGCTTCAAACTACAAGAAAGGAGATTCCATCTGAACATGAGGAAGAACTTCCTGACTGTGACAGCCGATCAGCAGTGGAACTCTCTGCCCCAGAGTGTGGTGGAGGCTCCTTCTTTGGAGGCTTTTAAACAGAGGCTGGATGGCCATCTGTCAGGGGTGACCTGAATGCAATATTCCTGCTTCTTGGCAGGGGGTTGGACTGGATGGCCCATGAGGTCTCTTCCAACTCTTTGATTCTATGATTCATGTAACGTTGAACTGAGGGTCAATGTTGTTGAATCCTGTATGCTTTTGCTGTTGCAAAAAGATTTATATTCCAATGTTGAAAATATAAGACATTCACCATCTCTTATTAAGTTCTCAAAATATATTACTGTTTTAGCTATTCATAAATGTGTGTTTTATAGATATTAATTTCAAGAAATCAAATATTTCAAAATATGACTATTTGTATCAATGTGTATCAATCCTGTGTATTTCTTGTCTCCCTCACTTCCTGTTTTCTGGGGGTTTTTTCTGTTTGAATGTAAAAATCCATTTTTTAAAAAACCTTTCTCTATAAAACCATTACTCCGCTCAGCCGAATAGTCTGTCTATAATGCTGAAGTCTATTTAAATCCTCAGCTTTCGATCCCAGTCTTATACAACTACCCATGGAATTTCAAGCATATTCATGATGATGTGTACAGGACTCTAGTTTACGGGAGACATTCTAAAAGGCCATGGGATTACACTGTCTGTTTAGTTTCTACTATCTTGTTGGTCTGTTATTGTCAACATCAGCAGAAGCACGTTCATTTTCATCTATGTTGACCTTTCCACCTAATATTTGCTAATTCTTAGCAGGATTTGTTGCACCTGACAGAGAAAAAATGTTTAATGGGAATAGCTCATTAAAAAGCAGATTTCAGATAATTTCTCTAGCAATTCCAATGGTATATATTGTTGCTAAAAACAGTTTACTGTGGTTGTGCGGGGTACTTCATTATTTTGTGTGATTTTAGCACTTTACTCTATTAGCACTTTAAATTACTACTTCTGTGGCACTTTAACTAACTCTAGCACTTTAACCGATTCGATACATCTAGCGTTGAATTAAGCCCTCCATGACGCACTTCATTTAGCACTTTAGAGCTAATTGTCAAGCCATTGCACTTTAATTATTATTCCATCGTGTATGTTGACATAATTTTCCATCTGCACTCTAAGAGCCTTAACGAACCCCCTGATTGTGTTTAACAGCTGTCATTCATGTCACTATCCACTCCCTGGCATTTATTAATCTTGTTGCTAATTGTTTATGGGGGACAGAGGGAATGGAGTAGCTCAGGGGGACCCGAGTATAACATAATAGGAACGGGAAATGACTGGAAGGCGAAGCCATGGCAATTTGAAGCTGTAATATATCAAACAGTCTATAATGATCTATGGGTTGTTATTACGGCTGTTGAATGCGTCATGGAGGAGGGAGAGGCTTCCGTTAACCGGGGAGCCCCCATAGAAGTCGTGGTGGGGAGGGGGAGATACGGGAAAGGGAGACCTTTAATTCGGCCTAGGGAATGTGGAACAACATTAGTAATCCCAAATCGGTCTCCTGATACGGTAAGTTGGTGTAACCAGGATGGCGGTCCCTCTGGATTGAAAGTGGTGCTGTTGAACGCCAGATCTGTCAATGGTAAAACAACTTTCATTCAAGATTTAATCCTGGATGAACGGGCAGATCTGGCGTGCATCACAGAGACCTGGCTGGAGGAAGCGGGAGGTGTAAATTTGACCCAGCTTTGTCCACCTGGGTTCTCTGTGCAGCACCAACCGAGATCTGGAGGGCGGGGAGGCGGGGTTGCAGTAGTCTATAGAGATTCCATTCCTCTGACCAGGGCCCCCATCCCGCAGTCAACAAATTTTGAATGCGTCCACCTGAGGGTGGGTGACCGGGACAGATTAGGGATTCTGTTAGTGTACCGCCCACCTCGCTGCACTACAGTCTCCCTACCTGAGCTAGCAGGGGTGGTCTCGGACCTGGCACTGGAGTCCCAACGGCTACTTGTGCTGGGGGACTTCAATGTCCACGCCGAGACCGCCTTATCGGGAGCGGCTCAGGACTTCATGTCTACCATGGCAACCATGGGGCTGTCCCAACAGGTATCTGGCCCCACCCACAGTGCTGGACATACATTGAACTTGGTTTTCTGTCAGGGATGGGAGGAAGGTGGCGGTATTGAGGAGTTAACCATCTCTCCGTTGCCATGGACCGACCACCACCTGGTCAGCTTTAGACTCACTGCACCCCCTAACCTCCGCAGAGGTGGAGGACCTATTAAATTGGTCCACCCCAGGAGGCTTATGGATCCGGAGGGATTCCTGACGGCTCTTGGGGAATTCCCCACCACCTCAGTTGGTGATCCTGTTGATGCCCTGGTCGCTCTCTGGAATGGGGAGATGACTAGGGCAATAGACACGATCGCTCCAGAACGTCCCCTCTCAAGTAGCCGAGCTAAACCAGCCCCTTGGTTTACTGAGGAGCTGGCAGCGTTGAAGCGAAAGAAGAGGGAACTAGAGGGCGTGTGGCGTTCAGATCCAAGCGAGCCAAATCGAACACGGTTTGTGTCCTTTTTAAGGTCATATGCTGCGGCAATAAGAGCCGCAAAGAAGACCTTCTTTGCGGCCACTATTGCGTCTGCAAAGAACCGTCTGGCTGAACTGTTCCGAGTTGTCAGAGGCCTGTTAAAACCCACCACTCAGGATGGGTGCCCTGATGACTCGGCAGCTCGCTGTGAAGCCTTTGCTCAGTTCTTTGCAGACAAAGTCGCTTTGATCCGCTCTGGACTGGACACCATATTAACGGCAGTCTCTGAGGATGTAACACGAGCATCTGCTTGTCCAATTTTGATGGATTCATTTCAATTGGTTCAAACCGAGGATGTGGACAAGGTGCTTGGAGGAATGAGAGCTACCACATGCATCCTAGACCCCTGCCCATCCTGGCTTCTAAAGGAGGCCAGAGGGGGATTGGCCGAGTGGGTTAAGGTGGTGGTTAATGCCGCCCTTCGGGAGGGCAAAATTCCAGCCAGCTTAAAGCAAGCTGTGATAAAACCGCTGTTGAAGAAACCATCACTGGACCCCACTCAATTAGTCAACTATCGGCCTGTTTCCAATCTCCCCTTCTTGGGCAAAGTCATGGAACATGTGGTGGCCTCACAACTCCAGGCATTCTTGGTAGACACGGATTATCTGGACCCGGCACAGTCTGGCTTTAGGCCGGGGCATGGTACCGAGACAGCCTTGGTCGCCTTAGTGGATGATCTCCGTCGGGAGCTTGACAGGGGGAGTGTGTCCCTGTTGGTGCTACTGGACCTCTCAGCGGCCTTCGATACCGTCGACCACGGTATCCTTCTGGGACGCCTCGCGGGAATGGGTCTCGGAGGTACTGCTTTGCAGTGGCTCCAGTCATTCCTCGAGGGTCGGTCTCAGAAGGTGTTACTGGGGGACTCCTGTTCTACCCCACAACCTTTGTTTTGCGGGGTTCCTCAGGGTTCAATACTGTCTCCCATGTTGTTTAACATCTACATGAAGCTGCTGGGCGAGATCATCCGGAGTTTCGGAGTGCGATGTCATCTGTACGCAGATGATGTCCAACTCTGTCACTCCTATCCACCTGCTACTAAGGAGGCTGTCGAGGTCCTGAACCGGTGCTTGGCCGCTGTGACGGTCTGGATGGGGGCGAACAAATTGAAACTGAATCCAGACAAGACAGAGGTACTCCTGGTCAGTCGCAGGGCCAAACAGGGTATAGGGTTACAGCCTGTGTTAGACGGGGTCGCACTCCCCCTGAAGACACAGGTTCGCAGTTTGGGTGTGATCCTGGACTCATCGCTGAGCCTGGATCCCCAGGTTTCGGCGGTGACCAGGGGAGCATTCGCACAGTTAAAACTCGTGCGCCAACTGCGACCGTACCTTGGGAAGTCTGACTTGGCCACGGTAGTCCACGCTCTGGTTACATCCCGCCTTGACTACTGCAACGCTCTCTATGTGGGGTTGCCTTTGAAGACGGCTCGGAAGCTCCAACTAGTCCAACGGGCGGCAGCCATGGTACTAACAGGAGCAGGGCGCAGGGAGAATACAACTCCTCTGCTGTACCAGCTCCACTGGCTGCCGATTAGCTACCGGGCCCAATTCAAAGTGCTGGCATTGGCCTTTAAAGCCCTAAACGGTTCTGGCCCAACATATCTATCCGAATGTATCTCGGCCTATCAGCCCACCAGGACCCTAAGATCTTCGGGAGAGGCCCTGCTCTCCATCCCACCTGCTTCACAGGTGCGGCTGGCGGGGACGAGAGACAGGGCCTTTTCTGTGGTGGCCCCGCGGCTTTGGAATGCCCTCCCTATAGAGATAAGATCAGCTTCCTCGCTGATGGTATTTCGAAAAAAACTGAAGACATGGATGTTTGAACAAGTATTCGGCTAATCCGGTGCGATGAAGTTCATGATCAAGGACTGGCAGTCACAGACAACGAAATTGGATTATGATTTTAATTAAGAGATGCATTGGTCTGTATTGGTGGCCCAATACAGTGTATTGTATATGTGTTTTATGTTTTTAATCTGAATATTGTTGTTTTTAAGTGTTGTAAACCGCAATGAGTCGCCGATTTAGGCTGAGATATTAGCGGTATACAAGTGTATTAATAAATAAATAAATAAATAAATAATAAATCAGGGGTCCTCAAACTTTTTAAACGAGGGGCCGGATTACTGTCCCCCAGACCGTTGGAGGGCCGGACTATAGTTTTTTTAAAAAAAAACAATGACCAAATTCCTATGCACACTGCACATGTCCTATTTTACTACTGTTATGAATCGTAATGTAAATATCTGATATGCAGGATGTATTTTTATTGTTACAATCTGAATATAAAGCATAGTTTTAGCATTTCTGAAGATAAAATAGTTCCAATTAAAATGAGGAAAACATTCTATTTTCTGTCTTTTTGAAAGTGGTTTTTGGAATATGTAAGCATGAGTCCCCTTTCAGTGGGAGAAGGGCAGGGTATAAATATAGGAAATAAATCTATATAAATAAAAATGTAATGTTCGTTTGTGGGATTAACAGAACTCAAAAACCACTGGACACCTAACAATGTATGTCCTTCACTAAAAAAAAAATGATTTTGTCATTTGGGAGTTGTAGTTGCTGGGATTTATAGTTTACCTATAATCAAAGAACATTCTGAACCCCATCACCGATGGAATTGAACCAAACTTGACATAGAGTTCTCCCATGACCAACAGAAAATACTGGAAGGGTTTGGTGGGCAGTGTCCTTTGGTTTTAGAGTTGTAGTTCAGCTACATCCAGAGATCACTGTGGACTCAAACAATGATGGATCTGGACCAAACTTGGCACTGATACTCAATATGCCCAAATGTGAACACTGGTGGCGTTTAGGGGTTGTATTTGCTGGGATTTATAGTTTACCTATAATCAAAAACATTCTGAACCCCATCAACGATGGAATTGAACCAAACTTGACTCAGAGTTCTCCCATGACCAAAAGAAAATACTGGAAAGGTTTGGTGGGCAGTGTCCTTTGGTTTTAGAGTTGTAGTTCTCCTACGTCCAGAGATCATTGTGGACTCAAACAATGATGGATCTGGATCAAACTTGGCACTGATACTCAATATGCCCAAATGTGAACACTGGTGGTGTTTGGGGGTTGTGTTTGCTGGGCTTTATAGTTCACCTGCAATCAAAGAGCATTCTAAGCTCCACCAATGATGGAATTGAACCAGTCTTGGTACACAAAACTCACATGAACAATAGAAAATACTGGAAGGCGAGGAAGGTGTCTCTCCAGAAGGGCCCCACGGCGTCCTGGCTGCTGCCCTCCCTCCTTGCGCCCGCAGCAAGTGAGGGAGTGAGTGCGCGCGGGACCTCTGGGAGGGGAGGGGGGAAACTGTGGAGTGGGGTGCCCCCCCCGCGCGCTCTCAACGGCGCCTCCCCCCCCCGAGCAGCAGCAGCAACAGCCGAAGGCGAGGGAGGTGGGGATCCAGGCACACGCAGTGTGAGAGGGAGGGGGTAGGAAGGGAGGGAGGGGGAGGAGGAGGCACGTGCGGCGGTAGCAGCACTGATGGGACCCAGGCTGCGGAAGCCCGAAGTTTCCTCTCCTCCCCTTCTTCTCTCCCTCTCTCTCTCTCTCTCTCTTACCCTCTTTCTCTTCCTTCCCTGGCCCGTTTCCCTCCTGACTGACAGCCAGGAAGAGAAAGAGGGTAAGAGAGAGAGAGAGAGAGAGAGAGAAGAAGGGGAGGGGAGGAAACATCTGGCTTCCGCAGCCTGGGCCCCGTCTGTGCCGCCGCCGCGCGTGCCTCCTCCTCCCCCTCCCTTCCTACCCCCTCCCTCTCACGCTGCGTGCGCCTGGATCCCCACCTCCCTCGCCTTCGGCTCTTCCGCAGGAGAGCAGAGAGTGTTTCTCCCTTCACAGGCTTCTCCGGAGGGAGAAGCCTGTGGAGGGATAAGCACAGCAGAGCGGATTCCATTGCTCTGCAACAGAAGATTGCTGACGGCGAGGAAGGTGTCCGTGAATGGTGGCGGCGGCGGCGGGTGGGCATGGCCAAGCGATGCTTGCTTCCCACCCGGCGCCACCTCCAACATTCGCAGACCCCTTCCTCGCCATCTGTTGCAGAGCAATGGGGTCTGCTCTGCCGCTCCGGAGGGAGGGAGAGAGAAACGCCACTGACGCAAGCGGCGAGGGGCTTTGTGCGCGGCCAGGACAGGCTGCGTGGGCCGGAGAAAGGCCCTTGGCGGGCCGCATGTGGCCCGCGGGCCGTAGTTTGGGGACCCCTGGGTTAAATGGACAAACCCAAAGGGTGCTCACCAATGGTTCCTCTTCATCCTGGAAAGAAGTGAGGAGCGGAGTGCAGCAGGGTCCCGTCCTGGGTCCAGTCCTGTTCAACAACTTTATTAATGACTTAGATGAAGGGTTAGAAGGCAGGATCATCAAGTTTGCAGATGACACCAAATTGGGAGGGATAACCAATACTCCAGAGGACAGGAGCAGAATTCAAAACGATCTGGACAGATTAGAGAAATGGGTCAAAACTAACAAAATGAAGTTCAGCATTGACAAATGCAAGACACTTAGGCAGAAAAAATGAAATGCAAAGATACAGAATGGGGGATGCCTGGCTCGAGAGCAGTACATGTGAAAAAGATCTTGGGGTCCTTGTGGACAACAAGTTAAACATGAGCCAACAATGTGATGTGGCTGCAAAAAAAAAAAGGCCCATGAGGTCTCTTCCAACTCTATGATTCTATGATTCTGTGTCTTCAAGGTCAAAAGACAGTATTGAGTAATTTTTTCAAAATCAAACAACTCATCCAGGGCATCTTTAAATGTTTTGCTCACATCTTATGGACTCCTGCAGCAATTTTGTTTCTGAAATAAAAAGCATGCAAATTGGTCTCACTTTAGAACTTAAGCCTACTATTTCATGCAGCCTTTTCTATTTTTTCTTCTATTTTGTGGTCATTTATTTTAGATGGGGAATCCCTTATTTGGGGCTCATTTTCTATTGATGTTTTAGAGTGAAGCATTGCTCTCAGAGAAGTGAACTGGAATGATTTATGGAAGCATGTTATTGACCTTGCTCTTAAAAATATAAGAGTTGGAACATTAAGTAGCAACAAATCTCATTATATTGCTAGGTTACGTTTGTTTGATCATCACAGTTAATTCTATATGTGTCTAACAGTGACCTCTTCTGGCCAAAGCTACAATGACACTACACCGAACACCTGCATTTTCAAATCTCTACCTATATTTTTAGAAGGCTATAATAACCATTATTACTCAGCAAATGCATGAACCATCATTAATCATAGAGAATCCAATACATGCATTTTTGGATGCTTCCAAGTTCCTCACATTATACAACAGCTTCTGTTTCCCTGGGAAGAACATGTTTCTCTAGGTCAAACATCAAAGACACTACTCTGTATAAATGAAAAATATTTGCGGTGACCAACCAGCCCTCCTACTTCAGGACACAATGAAATGACAGACAATGACAGTGTGAAAGATGTATTCACCAGAGCTTGGTATATCACTCAGAATATGTAATTTGGTTTATCCATTCTTTACCAATCCGTAGAATAAAGTGTCCCTGTTAGTTCACCCAACAAATGTAACTAGTTGCATTGCTTGTTGGTGATCATAGAATCAAAGAGTTGGAAGAGACCTCATGGGCCATCCAGTCCAACTCCCTGCCAAGAAACAGGAATATTGCATTCAAAGCACCCCTGATAGATGGCCATCCAACCTCTGTTTAAAATCTTCCAAAGAAGGAGCCTCCACCACATTCCAGGGCAGAGAGTTCCACTGCTGATCGGCTCTCACAGTCAGGAAGTTCTTCCTCATGTTCAAATGGAATCTCCTTTCTTGTAGTTTGAAGCCATTGTTCCGCGTCCTAGTCTCCAGGGAAGCAGAAAACAAGCTTGCTCCCTCCTCCCTGTGGCTTCCTCTCACATATTTATACATGGCTATCATATCTCCTCCCAGCCTTCTCTTCTTCAGACTAAACATGCCCAGCTCTTTAAGCCACTCCTCATAGAGCTTGTTCTCCAGACCCTTGATCATTTTAGTCGCCCTCCTCTAGACACATTCCAGCTTGTTAATATCTCTCTTCAATTGTGGTGCCCAGAATTAGACACAATATTCCAGGTGTGGTCTAACCAAGGCAGAATAGAGGGGTAGCATTACTTCCCTAGATCTAAACACTATGCTCCTATTGATGCAGGCCAATATCCCATTGGCTTTTTTTGCCGCCACATCACATTGTTGGCTTATGTTTAACTTGCTGTCCACGAGGACTCCAATATCTTTTTCACATGTACTGCTCTCGAGCCAGGCGTCTCCCATTCTGTATCTTTGCATTTCATTTTTTCTGCCTAAGTGCAGTATCTTGCATTTGTCCCTGTTGAACTTCATTTTGTTAGTTTTGACCCATCTCTCTATTCTGTCAAGATCGTTTTGAATTCTTCTCCTGTCCTCTGGACTATTATTGGCTTTCCCTCCCAATTTGGTGTCATCTGCAAACTTGATGATCATGCCTTCTAACTCTTCATCTAAGCAATTAATATGTTAATATTTTTTATTTTTTGATAGATATAAAAGCATTTTTGTCTCGCCGTGTGTTTCAATCAAACATCCTAAAGAAGACTTCCGGTGGCGGCAAGATGGTGGACGCCACGGTCTGCTGAGGCTCCTCAGCAAACCGACCTGCTGGTATCCCTAGGTAGAGCTTCGGCTCCCCCAGCCCTGCAGCGAGAGGCGGGCTGGAGCATTTGTCTGGCAGGGCACATCTGGGCAAGAACTGGGAACGAGGAAGCCATAAACCAGGTGCCATCCAACCAGACGTGCGGGGAACAGCAAGGAAGCCCGGCGCAAGCTTGGGCAGAACACTGAGCGCTATTTTAAAGAAAAAAGAAGATGTGAAATAGAAATGTCGAAAGAAGAAAGGAGAACTGGGCAGTTTAGAGACTCGTAGGATAAATAATAAGAAGAGCCTGAGACTTACCGGAGAGACAAAGTTACCCAGTGCTGCTTGGAGTTCAACCACACCTCCCTCCCCGCCTTCTCCGTGCTTCTCGACCCAGCAGCAAGGCAACGCCTAAACACTAGGTAAAGAAGCGGCGGAGTAGCAAAACAGAGAAAGCAGTGAAGCAGAGAAGCAGTACAGCAAAAGCAACAAGCGGAGCTGAATGCTGTAAAATGCTGTAAAATGCTGTAAAATGCTGCAAAATGCTGTAAAAGCAGAAAGCCGCTAAGCAGAGGCAAGGCAGTAAAGAGAGGAGGAGAGCGGGAGAGTGTGGAGAGTGTGGAGTAGCCAACAAGGAGAAAAATAGGCCAAACAAGACCCCAACGGACAGAGGGACCACCCTGCTTCACAGTGGAAAAGAAGACCCGGAAATTACAGCTCTTTAGCTACACGAAGGCTGTGAAAAGGCGGTGAAAAGAAGAAAAGAAGAAAGCGGATAAAGGATAAGGGTGACATAAAGAAGAGACAGAAACAGAGCGGAAAGGAGAAGGAAAGCTATCGTTGCTACTAGCGCTGCTACCTTCCTCGCCTCCCACCCCGGACCCATCCCAGACCCGAGCCACGAAAGAAAGGTGACGGAGTGAGTAACCCGGGTTTATTCAGGGAATCCTCTTTACCCACCTGGACAATTTAACATTGGCCTCTGACCTTCCAGAACTGGCTCACCAAATACACTACTGGGTAGAGGACTAAACAGATCTGTGTTTAACCGTGTTGAACTGTGCTGAGCTATGCTGAGCTGTGCTGAACTCTCTAACTGTGTAAAACTGTGTTGAACTGTGTTGAAGTGATGAACCATGCTTGTGTCGAACATTGAGGACTGAATATTGATCTTGATTGTGCCAATTAGTTGACTGTGCTGAACTGTGTTGAACTGTGTTGAAGTGATGAACCATGCTTGTGTCGAACATTGAGGACTGAATATTGATCTTGATTGTGCCAATTCGTCGACTGTGCTGAACTGTGTTGAACTGTGCTGAGCTGTGTTGAACTGTGCTGAACTGTCTTGAACTGTGTAAAACTGTGTTGAACTGTGTTGAAGTGATGAACCATGCTTGTGTCGAACATTGAGGACTGAATATTGATCTTGATTGTGCCAATCCGTTGACTGGGCGCCCTGGAGCCGATTGAAGTATATTGTCATTACATTACCTTGTTGTGAGACAGTTGTACTGCCGTCTTGGAGCTCCCTCGCCCCTCCCCGCGTCCCCCCCCCCCCCCCACGTGTCTCCTGGAACCACTATTCAATAGCAGAAACAACTCCCCCCTCCCTAACCCGCCAGCTAGTAGAGACTGGACCAGGCAGAGGCCAACTCTCCTCTGAGGAAGGACGAAAGCGATAGAGAGTAGGGTAATATGAGTTAGATATGTCTCAAGCCCCCCCCCCCTCAGAAACTGAGAGCTCAAATAAGAAACAGCGAAGGAAGGGAGAGTGGGAGAGAGGGAGAGAAAGGAGAAAAGCTGAAAAGGAGAGCGAGGAGTGTGGGTGAGGAGGGAAAAGAGGAGAAATAGAAGTGGAGGAGGAGAAAAGGAGGGGAAAGAAAGGCAAATATAGACAAAGAAATAAGGGGAATAGCAAGAACAACAAAGAAAGAAATGAGTTGGGGGAATAGGGGAAACAGAGACTGTATAAAGATGAATGATGGAGGAAAGTGACTGAAAGGAAGAAGGTAGAGCCACTCTCTTTAAACAGAGACTGTATAAAGATGAATGATGGAGGAAAGTGACTGAAAGGAAGAAGGTAGAGCCACTCTCTATACCTCTTTTAAAGGTTTACAGAAAAACTGAAAAGTGGAAATAATCCTCCTTCCAGAACCCCACCCCAAAGGTCAGGGACAGAAGTACTCCTGAGCTTGGCAGTGTATGATACGAACCCTGAATTAGCAGACACTGAATTGATTCGAAATTACACTACTCTATTGTACTAATGTATTTCCCTCACACCCTTCTCCAATAACTCTACGAATGTTCCCTATAGTGTAAACTCAACATTGTAATTTTATGCTAAAACGTTACCCCTGGAAAAGGTTAATAAGGAAGTAAGAAGAAGGAAGAGGGATAAAGACAGAGAAATAAGAACACGTGAGAATAGAAGACACAAAAACGGAAGAGGAGACGAAGAGGCGCCAGATATAACGTTGAGGAAATCAAGACCTGTCAAGGAAAAGAAGGAGGTTACTGCAGGCGGTCAAGAGGCAAAGTACAATACAAGAACAACAATATCAAGAGCAGGGGAGAAAACAAAAAATATAATAAAGCAACACACCAAAAAAAAAAAAAAAGAAAAACTTGCCAAAAGACTCAGTCATGGCAACCTCCCAAAAAGGAAAACTGGAAAAAGACAAAGACAAGGATAAAGAACTCGAGAAAAAGATACAACTTGGCACCAGAAAAGGTTCTCTACCCGAAGAACCCACAATTAAAGATCTCATGAGAGAGATATTGAAAATACAAACTGAGATAAAGACGATACAAAATAATCAAGAAGCGCAGAGCAAAGTCATCAAAAATGAAATGGAAGTAATGAAGAAGGATATGAAAGAAGAACTACAATCGATATTCAAAGAAGAAATGAATGTAGTAAGAAATGAAGTAGAGAAACTAAAACAAGAAAACACAGAACTAATCAAAGAAAATATTACATTCAAGACTCAACAAGAAGTTATGAAGAAGAAGATAAAAAGTTTGGAAGAGACAGTGGACTCAGTCCAGAGCCAGCAAGAGTCTTCTGAAATTAGGGAAAAAGAATTCCAGTTAAGATTTAGAAACATAAAAGAAGGAGAAGAAAATATAAGAGAAATCGTAGTAGAAATGATCGCGCAAATCACAAACAAGAACAAGATAGATACAGAAGCGGAAGTGGATAGGACTTTCAGAATTCAAACAACCCATTCTAAAAAATTCAAAACACCAAGAGATGTGATCGTCCAATTCATAAGAAGAAGTACACGTGACGAAATTCTTAAAGAACACTCAATATCTCCCTTACAGTACAAAGGAGCCAAAGTGGTAATTTTAAAAGAAATCCCATTATCAATTCTAGGGAAAAGACACAAATATTACTTTTTGACAGATGAACTAAAAAAGAGGAATGTCAGATTTAAATGGGAGAAGAGGGAAGGCCTAGTAGTAACTTGGAACGAAAACAAATATTGGCTAACATCAGAAGCAAAAGTCAAAGCCTTTTGGGACAAATTCCTGAAAAAGGGACACCAAGGCAAACAAGAGAGGAGAGGACAAGATGACAAGGAATGGCCCACACAGTACAACAACGAAAAGGAAGGCGAAACAGCGAGAAAATCATCGCTCCTGGACAAAGATGACAACGAAAAGGGAAGGAAGAGACTGAGAGAAATATCTCCAAAGGATTACACTTTCCAGAAAGAAAAGACAAAAACAGATAAAGACTATTCAACTAAGAAAAATGATAATGACGACAGGGAAAATTAGAATCTACTCGAACAATGTGAACAATCTGAACTCCCCCTACAAGAGAAAGAAGATATGGCACTACCTAAAAAAACTTAATTATGACTTAATTTTATTCCAAGAAACACATATTATGAATAAACATGTTGCACATCTCAAACAAAAAGTGTTGGGAAAATGTTATTATGCGTCCGGCCCAGAGAAAAAGAGAGGCTTAGCGATGTATGTTAAGGAAAACATCCCCTCTAACCTAGAATTCAAAGATCAAGAGGGAAGAATACTAGGTGTCACAATAAAAATTGAAGATAAGACCATTCAATATATACCCTCCCAATGAAGTAAAAAGTAATTTTGTTAAGAAACTGAAAAAAAAACGAATAGACACAGATTACGATGAACTATTAGTCATAGGAGACTTCAACGGAGTTATAGACAGCCTTAAAGATAAATCAACCCAAATAAATAAACCCAAGCAAAATAAATCGGGGGTTCTCCCAAAATCATTTTTGGATCTAAAGGAAGAACTAGGACTAATAGACATATGGAGACACCAGCATGAGGACGAATCTGAATACACATTTTTTTCCAACAGACATTCGTCTTGGTCGCGAATAGACATGGCCTGGGGGACCAAAACAATTTTACCAAAAGTGACAAAAAGTAGAATACTTCCCATGTTGAACTCAGACCATGCACCAATGGAAATAATAATTCAAAAGCAGGGGGATAAAGGAAACGGTTTCAGATGGCGGTTAAACGACAGCTTACTCTCCACCCCAGAAGGGGTGGAAAGAAACAAAGAAATACTAAAAGAGTATTTCACTCTAAACACGGAAAAAGACACACCAATGAAAATTGTCTGGAATGCCCATAAGGCACTCATGAGGGGCCATTTAATCGAACAAGCAGTAAGAATAAAGAAATATAGAAATGGAGAATTTGCAAAGCTAGAAAAAGAAATAGCCAAATTAGAAAGCCAAATCAAGGCTAACCCAAATAATAACAAAGCATTACATCAATTAGACATACTGAGAAAAATATGAACACACTACAACTAGAAGATATGGAAAAGAAGTTAAAATATACCAAACAATACTTTGAAAATGCGAATAAAATAGAAAGAGGGGTGGCAAGGAAAATTGCCGCCAAAAAACAAAGCAGACAGATAACTAAAATAGTACATGAAGAAAAATGCTTCTACAACACAAACGAAATATTAAAACAGTTTGTGAATTACTATAGGAAACTATATGAAAATGAAAAGATCCCTAGAGAAAAAATAATGCACTACCTAGGCAAGCAAAACATACAAAGACTGTCAGACGACCAAAGAGAGAAACTAAATAAGCCAATCTCTCAAGATGAAATAAACACAATTATCAAAAATCTCCCGTTGGACAAAGCCTCAGGTCCAGACAGGTTTACAGCCAGGTATTATAAAATCTTCCAAGACACACTGACCCCCCAACTTCAAAAGGTCATGAATATGATCTTAGAGGAGGGAGAAATGCCAGATACTTGGAAATTAGCCACAATCACAATGATCCATAAAAACAACACAGACAGCACACTAGTCAAAAACTTTTGTCCAATATCACTACTCAACACGGACTATAAGATATTTACTGCAATCCTAGCCAAAAGATTGACAGATTTTTCGATAACAAGAATAGGAGAAGACAGCTGAGTGACAATATAAGAACTGTAATAAATGTGATAGACTTCTACGAAAAGAACAACCAGAAAGAAGCTGCCCTGATGTTCCTAGACGCGGAGAAAGCATTCGACAATGTGAACTGGAATTTCATCTCAGGCCTGCTAAAAGAACTGGACATAGGTCACCAATGTATGTATGCATTCAACTCCATTTACTCACAACAACAAGCCAGAATAATAATAAACGGCCAAGATTCAGAATATATACCTATCCAGAAGGGCACAAGACAGGGATGTCCCCTGTCTCCCATATTATTTATCCTAACATTAGAGACCTTTTGCAGAGAATCTCCGCGAATAAAGAACTGAAAGGGCTGAAAACGAAGAAGCATATCTTCAAAACAACAGCATTTGCAGACGACATAGTCTGCTTTATTGAAGACCCACTCGAAAATATAAACAATTGGCCAGGGGAGATAGGAGAATTCGGGGAGGTATTGGGCTTTAAAATAAACAAGAATAAAACACAAATTATAACCAGAAACATGAAGAGTGAAAGGACAACAAAATTACAGGAACTATCAGGTATGAGAACAACACAGAAAACAAAATATCTAGGAATAATCACATCTTCAAACAACGCGCAGTTAACAAAGAACAACTATGAGAAAAAATGTAAGGAAATAAAGAACAAATTGAAGACGTGGGAATATTTAAACCTCTCGCTCTTAGGCAGGATAGCTACTGTCAAAATGAACATACTCCCAGATGTTCTATTTTTGTTCCAGACGCTACCAATCTTAAGATCTAAAGCCCTCATCCGAACTTGGCAAAAGGATATATCTAAATTCATTTGGGGAGGCAAAAAACAAAGGATAAGCCACACAAATTTAATAGATGATAAGAAAAGGGGAGGTCTAACCCTCCCAGACCTACACTTATACTACGAAGCCGCTGCCCTGCGCTGGGTAAAAGACTGGATGACGCTGAACAAGCGAAAAATACTAGCCCTAGAGGGCTTCGATCTGGTGCAGGGCTGGCACGGATATCTACGGAGGGGAAAAGCAGAGAAGCAAAAACAATTCAGAAACCATTCAATGAGACCCGCTCTCCAACAAGTGTGGAACAGATACAAAAATAGGTTCTCGCCGAACGAAGCTTATCACCTCAGGGAAATACCCAGAGAAAGATGGCTAACATACACTCAACTACTCAAGATAAACACACAGGAAACAAAACTTAAATCCCAGGAAGAGTTGAAACAAATGGACCAAACCATCTCCTGGTTCCAATACCAATAGATATCAGAAAACTATAAAATAGATGCCAAAGTGGGATTCCAGCTAAAGGAAAGTTTCTGGGACAAAATAATTAAAACAGAAAACAAACTAATAAAGAGAGTATACCAACAACTGCTAATATGGGCAACAGAACTGGAGCGGGTAAAAGTAAATATGGTTAAGTGGTCTAAAGATATAGGCAGATCCATAAACATGACAGAGTGGGAGGAAGTCTGGTGTAATAAAATAAAATATACCTATGCATCCGAATTGAAGGAGAACTGGTATAAAACATTCTACAGATGGTACCTCACTCTGGATAAGATATCCAAGTTCAGCAAAGGCAAAATCAGTGGTATGTGCTGGAAATGCGAAAAGTGTAAAGGTAACTACTTTCATATGTGGTGGAAATGTAAAAAGATAAAGAACTTCTGGCATGAAATTTATAAAATGATTAGAACAATACTAAAAGAAAAAATAGAATTCAAGCCATAGGCAGTGTTATTAGGAATTATAGACACCATTAAAGATAAAAATTCAGAAAAATTATTCTTCTATTTCACCACAGCGGCTAGATTAGTATTAGCTAGAAATTGGAAAGCTAAAGAAACCCCAACATCGGAGCAATGGCTCCTAAAAGTTTGGGACATTATGAACATGGACATTCTAACCCAAAAAATATCACGTAGCATAACGAAACCGCCTAAAACAGATTGGGGAAACTTTCTGGAATATATTAGAGGGCTAAATAAGGAAATCTATATCACTAATGCGCGATGAAGAACCTCAAAGGATAATCAATAAGAAACGAGCGAGTCACATAAGAAAAAGACGACAAGGAAATTAACTCATCGTTATCTCTCAAGTTCCTGCACGGCAACTCCTGGAAGTATTGTTCACTGTTGTTGTCACTGTTGTTAATGTCGTTGTTGTAATTGTCGCTGTTACCGTCATAAATGTGTATGGCCCTCCCTTTTTTTTATTCCACGTTTGTCTCTATGTATCCGCGTGCTTGTCCTGTCATGAGCGTCAGTCCGTCCATTACTCTTTTCCCCCCTCGCCTCCCCCACCCCTACCACTAAATGTTCTTCCAACTTTCCTGATAGTATTGTTTCCACCCTTTCCGTGTAAACAATATCTTCTGACTCCTTTTGATCCACTATTTTCTCTTCTCTTTCTATCCGCTCTATCTAAAGAGCAACATATTTATATATATAAATCTGTTAGGTTGGTTCAACCGGACAGCAAAACTCCACAACCCCCCAACGAAACTATACCAAAATTGCCATGCCCATAACACAACCCACAAGGTACAAACATATCTACTCAAAATGAAAAACAACACAACAACACACTCACAAAACAACAAAACAACAAAACTCAAAAAACCCCAACGAAACCTAACCAAAATTGCCATGCCCATAACACAACCCACAAGGTACAAACATATCTACTCAAAATGAAAAACAACACAACAACACACTCACAAAACGGCAAAACAACAAAACTCAAAAAAACCCAACGAAACTTAACCAAAATTCCCATGCCCATAACACAACCCACAAGGTACAAACATATCTACTCAAAATGAAAAACAACACAACAACACACTCACAAAACGGCAAAACAACAAAACTAAAAAAACCCAACAAAACTTAACCAAAATTGCCATGCCCATAACACAACCCACAAGGTACAAACATATCTACTCAAAATGAAAAACAACACAACAACACACTCACAAAACGGCAAAACAACAAAACTCACAAACCCCCCAACGAAACTTAACCAAAATTCCCATGCCCATAACACAACCCATAAGGTACAAACATATCTACTCAAAATGAAAAACAACACAACAACACACTCACAAAACGGCAAAACAACTGAGCATGCGCATTGGTGCCCAGCCGCAAGTTCCCTGGCGCGCGCACAGTTCCCTCTGTGGAAGCCATGCCCACTCCAAACCCTGCCGCGCCGCTTCCTGCACACACACCCCCTGCCGCACGCACACACACAACCCCACACTCCATCACTCCCCCCACCGCACACACACACGCAACCCCACGCTCCATCACACCCCCCACCACCACACACACACGCACAACCCTACTCCCCCCGCTGCCGCACACACACATGCAACCCCACGCTCCATCACTCCCCTCACCGCCACACACACACGCGCAACCCCACTCCCCCCCGCTGCTGCACACACAAACGCAACCCCACGCTCCATCACTCCCCCCGCTGCCGCACACACACACACAACCTCACGCTCCATCACTCGCCTGCCCCAATCTTACCTCCTTTTACTTCACGCCACCTCCAAACCCCACCCCGCCCCTTCCCGCCCTGTCAAAATCCAGGAAAGACAGGAAGGAAGGAAAGAAGCAAGAAAGAGAAAGGGAGATAAAGAAAAGGGGGAAGGAAGCAAAGTTAGAGAAAGAAGGAAGAAGAAAAGGAAAGAAAAGGAAAGATGGAAGGAAAGAAAAGAGAGACAGCAGAAGAGAAAGAAAAAGGGGGAAGGAAAGAGGTAGAGAAGGAAGAAATGAGAGACAGAGGGAGGGAAAGAAAAAGGGGGAAGGAAGGAAGGAGAGAAGGAAAGAAAAAAGGGAAGGAAGGAAGGAAAGAGGGAGTGAAGGAAGGGGAAAGATGTAGAGAAAGAGGGAGGGAAGGAAAGAAAGAAAGAGAGAAGGAAGAAAAGAGACCAGAAGAGAAAGAAAAAGGGGGAAGGAAGGAAGGAGAGAAGGAAAGAAAAAAGGGAATGAAGGAAGGAAAGAGGGAGTGAAGGAAGGGGGAAGATGTAGAGAAAGAGGGAGGGAAGGAAAGAAGGAAAGAGAGAAGGAAGAAAAGAGACCAGAAGAGAAAGAAAAAGGGGGAAGGAAGGAAAGAGATAGAGAAGGATGAGGAGAAGGAACGATGGGAGGGAAGGAAGGAAGGAGGGAAAGAAGGAGAGAAAGAGGGAAGGTTGGCCACAGCAACGCGTGGCGGGTAAAGGTTGTTATTTCTATGATTATTATGATGCTATTATTCCTGTTGTTGTTCATTCGTTCAGTCGTCTCCGACTCTTCGTGACCTCATGGACCAGCCCACGCCAGAGCTCCCTGTCGGCTGTCACCACCCCCAGCTCCTTCAAGGTCAGTCCAGTCACTTTAAGGATGCCATCCATCCATCTTGCCCTTGGTCGGCCCCTCTTCCTTTTGCCTTCCACTTTCCCCAGCATAATTGTCTTTTCTAGGCTTTCCTGTCTCATGATGTGGCCAAAGTACTTCAACTTTGTCTCTAGTATCCTTCCCTCCAGTGAGCAGCCGGGCTTTATTTCCTGGAGGATGGACTGGTTGGATCTTCTCGCAGTCCAAGGCACTCTCAGAACTTTCCTCCAGCACCATAGTTCAAAAGCATCTATCTTCCTTCGCTCAGCCTTCCCTAAGGTCCCTATTATTCCTATGAGACCCTTTTAGGGGGAATGGGAGAGGTGTCAGGTCCCAGAGGCAATGCATTGCATTATTGTTATTGTTATGATGGTGGTGAAATAAAAAGGAAATAAAAAGAGAAAGAAGGAAGCAAACAGGGAGGGAAGAAAGGCAAAGGAAGGAAGGGGGAGGGAATGAAGGAAAGAGAGAAGGATGAAACCAAGTAGTGAAAGAAGGAAAGAAAGAAAGAGGTAGAGAAGGAAGAAAGGAGAGAAAGGGGGAGGAAAAGGGGGAAGGAAGAGGTAGGTACCTCTCTTTCATAATAGTCCAGATATCTACCTCAACTTTGATAAGTTTTACTATAGGCCACAGCAATGCGTGGCAGGGCACAGCTAGTTCCAAATAAAAATATTCATTAAAAAAAAAAGAAGTTGTTGTATGAGCCAGTCATAATGGCGCTATCGGTACCATTCCAGCAGCACTCAATCTTGTCAAAGATGCAGTCATTCTCATAAAGTGAACAAAGTTTGCTTCGAAGATATTCATGAACCTGATAGGTCTCTACGGGCCTGTTTTCCATATTGAGATCCCATACTTTAACTGAAAGGTAGTCTCTGGTCATCATATATCAACCACTGTGACTGAACTTTACATCTGATATTGAGGAAATTATTTCTGAAAAGAAGGATCGACTGCTGGGATCTTTGGGCTCCTCAAAGAATTTTGAATGTCTATCACAAAGGGCTGACGAACGCATATCACAGAGACGTATAGTTCCTTTGCTACTGCTGTAGACAAATACGTTACAATGATGAGGGTGGAATTCTGCTGCAGTCATGACCTCTGTCAGTTCTTCCATGTTAGCAGGTTTTATATCTACAATGTTAAAACTTCTATCTGTGATTTCTAAATGCCACAGGTTGATTCTTAGGTCATCAGCAGAAAGGTATGTTTCATAATCTATTTACTGAAATAGAACCCACGCGTTCACTTGGTTCATCTGGAGAGGCCCTGCTCGTGATTCCGCCTTTGGTGGGGACACGAGACAGGGCCTTTTCTGTGGTGGCCCCCCGACTCTGGAACACCCTCCCCAAAGATCTTAGACAGGCCCCTACGTTGGAAGTCTTTAGAAAGAACTTGAAGACCTGGCTGTTTCGATGTGCCTTTCCAGAATAGGAAAACTCCAATAACAAGTCCCAGAAGCACTTTATTAGAATTAAGATTGCTGGCACACTGCACTTACCCTATAATCCTTACATATCACCTGTCACTTCAGCACTTTTAATCTGTACCCATTACTCTGGCCCGGCCCAGTTTTATTGTGTCTTGGTGTATTGTTTATTGCTTGTTGTTTAATTTTGCTTTAACTGTTTTTAATTTTTTAATTTGCTTTAGGTTGTGTATTGTTATGTTGTGTTTTGAGGCCTTGGCCTTTGTAAGCCGCATCGAGTCCTTCGGGAGATGCTAGCGGGGTACAAATAAAGTTAATAATAATAATAATAATAATAATAATAATAATAAGACACCTTTATGGGTCACCTTGATGGAGGCCCATCAAAGAAGACTCTTAGGATGGAGAGTGTGGCCAATATATAGAGACGTATTAGTCAAAAATACATCTGAGATTAAGACATATCAACAGCTGAAGGACATATATGAGAATATCACTTGGCTACATTACTTACAGATGAAAGAATAACATAAACAAGATAAAAATAGGTTTTGACTGGGAAGAATCATTATGGGATAAGATATTCAAGATGAAAAAAATAATAACAACAGTATATAATGAATTACTGATATGGGCAACTGAAAGTGAACAGGTTAAATCTTGTATGATTAAGTGGGCAGAGAACTTAAGAAGACCAATTCAATTCAGAGAGTGGGAACAGATGTGGAACAGGAAATTAAAATATACATATGCAACAGAATTGAAGGAAAATTGGATCAAAATATTCCACAGATGGTACACCACTCCAAAAGAACTGTCCCACATGTATAAAAACACTTCTGATAAATGCTGGAAAGGGTGTCAACAAGTAGGCACTTTCTATCATATGTGGTGGACCTGTAAGGAAACTACAAAATATTGCACATTGGTTCATGAGGAAGTAGAAACATTTTTGAAAAGGACATTTAAAAAGAAACCTGAATATTACTTGCTTGGCTTTACGGATCTGGATTTACAGCTTAATGAAAATGAAGACAAACTATTTACATACATTACTACAGCGGCAAGAATAACTTTAACAAAATTTTGGAAACAGGATAAAATCCCAGACATTGACATATGGCTGGATAAGGTAAGAGAAATAAGAGACATGGACGAATTAACCTTTAAAAAAAAAAAGAATACCAGGAAATCGATAAAGAGGACTGCTATGGCTGACTTCTCTGGTTGAAACATCCGACTTCAACCAGAGAAGTCAGCCATAGCAGAGCACCTGATGAACCAGCCTGGACACAGCATATTATTTGAGAACACAGAAATGCTGGACCACACCAACAACCACCATGTCAGACTACACAGAGAAGCCATTGAAGCCATTGAAATCCACAAGCATGTGGACAATTTCAACAGAAAGGAAGAGACCATGAAAATGAACAAAATCTGGCTACCAGTATGAAAAAAACTCAAAAATTACAACAGCAAAACAACAGAGAGGAAACAACTAGGCACATCTTAACACCTCTCAGCAAGAGATTTTCCCAGGCTCAGCCAGGCCTTCAAATGCTAATGAAGGTGGTCAGTTGAAACATTCACACCTAGCTCCAGCAGAGAAAAGCTCTTTGCCCCACCCCAGCCATTCCACAGATATATAAACCCATTGTCCTAATTCCAACAGACCTCACTACCTCTGAGGATGCTTGCCACAGATGCAGGTGAAACGTCAAGAGAAATGCCTCTAGAACATGGCTCTATAGCCCGAAAAACCCCACAAGAACCTAGTGATTCCAGCCATGAAAGCCTTTGACAATATATTTATTTATTTATTTGCCAGTCAGTGAATAAAATTCTCCTTATCTCATTTTATTTTGCTAAAGATGGTCAACTTTTATTTTTCCATGTATTACAGAGCTCATCTTGTAATCTTTTTTGTTGTCTGAATAGGCTTTTCTCCCTTAGAAAGCAATTAGGGTGCTTTCAACAGATATTTATTTATTTATTGCAAACCAAACAGTTGCATTGTATTTTACAAAAACACACACAAAGTTTGAAAACTTGGCACTCTATTAAATGTCCTTTGACCAGTAGCTGGCCACTTGGAGTGCCTCTGGTGTTGCTCTAAGAAGGTCCTCCATTGTGCATGTGGCGGAGCTCAGACTGCATTGCAATAGGTGGCCTGTGGTTTGCTCTTCTCCATACTCGCATGTCGTGGACTCCATTTTGTAGCCCCATTTCTTAAGGTCAGCTCTGCATCTCATGGTGCCAGAGCGCAGTCTGTTCAGCGCCTTCCAAGTCGCCCAGTTTTCTATGTGCCCAGAACAGAGTCTCTCATTTGGTATCAGACATCGATTGAGGTTCTGGGTTTTAGCCTGACGCTTTTGGACTCTCGCTTGCTGAGGTGTTCCAGCAAGTGTCTCTGTAGATCTTAGAAAATTATTTCTTGATTTAAGTTGTTGGAATGCTGGCTGATATCCAAACAGGAGGGGCTGAAGATGTTTTGGTCCTCTCACTATTGGTTGCTAAACAGGGTAATTTTTCCAGTGGTGTAGGGCACAGACACCCCGTGATAATGTGGCATGTCTCATTAAGAGCCACATCCACTGTTTTAGCGTGGTGAGATGTGTTCCACACTCAGGGCCGGCCCTAGGTAATTTTCAATGGTAAGCAAACATTATTTTGGCGCCCCCCCCCCAAAAAAAAACCAATCACTGAAAAAAAAAAGGTAGAGGTGAATAAAGAGTTACCTTAAAACCAGAAGGTTACTTACATTATGTTCATATAGTTACATTACATAGAATTAACACAAATTAATGTTTTTTAAATGCAAATATTTTTGTTGTTATTTTTGATCTACAAGTATGACACAAAGGTTTCACAGAAAATACAAGATCTTTGCATTATGACAATTCCGCTGAGACAATTGAAGACAGAACAGCCCTTAATACATACACATACATATACATACACATACACACATACATGCACACACACACACACACATATATATTATTTTATTTGGAATTGCAAATTGCAATACATTCCATCACACACACATTTAAATAAATATTGTGTGTTTACGGAACGAACGGCTTCCTTTCTGCAAGGACTTCTTCTAGAATACATAGCAATTCCAAAGAAAATAAAATATTTTGGACTACAACAAGTAAGTCCACTGAGATGACTAAAGATAGAATAACCTTATCTATATAAATAAAAATATAATGTTCGTTTGTGGGATTAACATAACTCAAAACCCGCTGGACAAATTGGCACCAAATTTGGCAGCAAAACACATACTAATCTAATCTATGTCTGTCAAACAAAAAAATCTCTGGCTGCTTCTCATTACTTTATTTTGCATACCACCATACTACCCCAGGGTGCTGCTGCTATTATTATTATTATTATTATTATTATTATTACTGAGAGTCTAAATGGCCATCTATCAGGAGTGTTTTAATTGTGGTTTTCGCTTATGCCAGAAGGAAGTTGGATTGGATGGACCTTGGAGGTCTCCCTACTTTATGATTCTATTACTATTATTAATAATAGTATTATTATTAAGCAGAGTCTCTATGGCCATCTGTTAGGAGTGCTTGGATTGTGTTTTTCCCTTATGGCAGAAGGAGGTAGGACTGGATGGCCCTTGGAGGTCTCTTGTAACACTAGGATCCTATTACTGTGAATTCCTCCCAAACCCCTCCAGTGTTTTCTGCTGGTCATGGAGGTTCTGTGTGCCAAGTTTGGTTCAGATCTGTCATTAATGGGAGTTTTAATGGCCTGTGGAAGTCTGAGCTGAATCAGTTGAAGATACTCCAAATCCCATCAGCTTGATTAGCATTCAATGGCCTTGCAGACAAGAGTCAATCAAGGCCAGCTAATACGTCTCAACAATGGATTCCCCCGGGCAGGAAGCAGCCAGGCTTTGAAGCTGCAAGGTTATTTGCTGCATCAGAAGCAAACCAAGGGTAAATTTGTAATGTATATAGAAAACACAGTTTAAAAACTTGGCATCCAGCTGCAAGGTCATTCAGTGCTAATCAAGGTGGCCAATGTCAACACTCACACTTGCCTCAAGCAGGCAAGAATTCTTCCCACCCTGGACATCATTCCACAGGGATATATATAAACCCCACTTGCCTAGTTTCCAACAGAGTTCCCAACCTCTGAAGATGTCTGCCATTTATAACACATAACAATCTAATAAATATAAATAATTCATGATAAAAATAATAACGTAATAATTGTAAATAGAATAATAAATATAATAAAATATAATAATAATAGTAATAATTCCAAAGCTGAGAAGGAAATGGGGGAGAGTCAGTTTCCAACAGACCTCCCAATCTCTGATGTGGGTGAAACGTCAGGAGAGAATGCTGCTGGCACATTTTGAGCCTTCCAGGCGAAGCAGAGGCTTCAAAGGGCAGAGAGAAGAGCACGGAGTGGGGCAACAGCAGCAGCGAGGATGCCCCCCTTCTCCTCCAGGGTCTTCCTCCTCCTCCTCTCCATTTGGAGGTGTCTAAACGGAGAGGGGGAGGAAGAAGAGCCCAGAGGAGAAGGAGATGGCCAAGCCTCGCTGCTGCTGCAGCCCGACGCTCCTCTTCTCACCCCCTTCGAGGCGAGGCCTCGAAGGGGGCGAGAAGAGAGTGGCACAGAGCAGCAGCAGCAGCGAGGATGCCCCCCTTCTCCTCCAGGGTCTTCCTCCTCCTCCTCTCCATTTGGAGGTGTCTAAACGGAGAGGAGGAGGAAGAAGAGCCCAGAGGAGAAGGAGATGGCCAAGCCTCGCTGCTGCCCCACACTCCTCTCGCCACTCTACAAGGTGCACGGGGCATGAGGGGAGGGAAAGGCGTGCACCTTTCTCTTCTCCCTCGCACGCCTTTCCTGCCTCTGCCGCTAGGAAAGGCACATGCAGGGCGAGAGGGGAAGGACAGAGGCGCGCGCCTTTCCCTTCCCCCTTGCCGCATGCGTGGCTTTTCTGCTTCCTCCCGCTGCTGCCCCCGCCACCGGCGCTGCTCATGGGACGAGGCCCAATTGGAGGGAGGGGCATTTAAGGAGGCGCGTGAGCGCCCCTGGGACAAACAAAGTATTCCGCGGTCGCTTACTTCGCGTAATGGAAAAGCCGCCCCTGTCCACACTGGGCATGCAAGCTCAGCAGCAGAGCAGTAAAGCACAAGGGCAGATGTCTTCACCATATCTTGTTGTGATCCCCAGGTTGTAACAGTCAACTTTCATATGATAATGTTTCTAGTGCCCACTTTTTGCTTGATGTTCAGGCAGTGCTTCTTGTAGGTCAGAGAATGGTTCAGGGTAACTCCCAGGTATTTGGGTGTGCTGTAATGCTCCAGTGGGATTGCTTCCCAGGTAATCTTCAGAGATCAAGATCTTGTCGTGTTTTAGATGGATTAGGAATCAGCTGGTTTTCTCTTGTCTGTTGGAGGCAAGTGTGATTTTTCCCCCTTTTTTGTGTAGCATACACAAAATAAAAACTTATTTGCACAGAAGAAACTCATATTATATTCTATATTATATTTTAAAGTGGCATACACACCCCGTCTTGCCATGGTGTCGGAGGGGTCGCTGCACAATGTCTCCATGCAACACCCTGGCAAACAGTGGCAGACTCCCTTAGGGCTCTTTCTTTCCTTCCTGTTTCCCTCATACAGCTTCTCCCTCGCATTTCTTGCTTTCCCTGACACACCCTCTCCCTTTTCATTATTTTCTTTCTTTTCCCTCCCTTCCCTAATCCCTTCCTTCCACCCCTCAAACTTTCTCCTTTTCCTTCCTTCCTTCCCCTCTGTAGAAAGAGGTGGCCAACACGCAAAAAATGTTTCGTAATGAATATTTTGTCAACACTGGCACATGGCGTTACAATTTCCCATTTCCCTTAGGGAAGAATGGCGACTGTACCGCAACTGCCACCGGCCGGCCAGCCCTTTCTGCCTCGCCTGAACGTCCCTCTCCGTCCTCGCGGCGCTGCCGCGGCTCTCCTCCACAGCCCCGCCTCCCTTCGATGACGTGGAAGGGGGCGGGCCCTTGCAGCTGCCGTGGTGACGCTACCGCCGCCGCCATTTTGTTCAAGCGTGAGGCGGGGGTGCGCCTTACCTGCCGCTCGGCGGGGGTTGCCATGTCGGCCTTCTCGGAGTCGGCCCTGGAGCGGAAGCTGTCGGAGCTGAGCAACTCGCAGCAGAGCGTTCAGACGCTGAGCCTGTGGCTCATCCATCACCGAAAGCACTCGCCGCTCATCGTCACCGTCTGGGAGCGGGAGCTGCGCAAAGGTAAGGGAAAGGGCCTCTGCGCCTGTGGACAGGGCCAGGGGGAGGAAAAGGGGGCGGCCTTGTCGAGAATGTTACTGCTTTAGCATGATTGTGTACGTTGCAGATATTAATTTCAAGAAAGCATGTCTTTCAAAATATGACTGATATATTTAGCACCCTGAGACTCAAGGATCCACAGCCCCAGTGGAGTAGGCCCTGGCAGTGACTTGCAGTGGAAATAAAAAGGCCTGATAGGCCTTCCGCATCTTGCAGCCTCTCATCTCAAAGACTGCCTCATTGAATTTGAAGGGGGGCGGGAGCGGGTAGACATGTGATTTATTGCTATTTCACATAGACTCAGAGTTTTCTCCCTTATCTTGGACATGGGATCTAAGTTGAAACATAAATTTGGTGTTTCTGTTTTTGAGGTACTTGAGAATAAGTGATAATCTGTATCCTTTCATGTTATATAGGAAGCTCTCCAGGAATAAGTACAGACAAGTCCCCGGGTTACAAACATCCGACTTACATCCGATTCCTAGTTACAAACGGGGGGGAGTGTTTGTCAAATCAGTAGTCTAGTGTTTCCTTGTTTGTTTGAAAGAGACAGGAGCTCTTCTGGCAAAATCATAGAATAATAGTTTGAAAAGACCACATGGGCCATCTAGTCCAACCCCCTGCCATGCTGGAAAAGCACAATCAAAGCACTTCCAACTGATGGTAGTGGGCAGCAAAAGTACCCTGAGTATTGTCGAAGGCTTTCATGGCTGGAATCACTAGGTTCTTGTGGGGTTTTTTGGGCTATAGAGCCATGTTCTAGAGGCATTTCTCCTGACGTTTCGCCTGCATCTATGGCAAGCATCCTCAGAGATAGTGAGGGGATCCCTCACTACCTCTGAGGATGCTTGCCATAGATGCAGGCGAAACGTCAGGAGAAATGCCTCTAGAACTATCTCTGAGGATGCTTGCCATAGATGCAGGCGAAACGTCAGGAGAAATGCCTCTAGAACATGGCTCTATAGCCCGAAAAAACCCACAAGAACCTAGTACCCTGAGTGCTTAAGCTAAACATCCAATTCCAACATTTCTTTCTATATTTTATATGGCCATTTTTTCTTATTGTGTTATCAACAATGTGTGAATTTTAGAACAACAATGAGAATAATCCCTCAGATTTTAAAGTAGAATACTAGTTTTCTGTCATCACTTTTTATCATCTGGTAGTAATGGAATTGTAAATTTGTGAAGATCTGTAACACAAATTTATGTGTGCCTGTTTTCAGTGATTTCCAGCTTTTTGTGTCCAGTTGTGCCGGAAGATCTTAGAATATTTGAAGAGAGTCTGGTTCATTGACATGATCAGAAATCAGAACTGATTGTATCTTCAGGCAGTATGTGAATGGAATGTAATTCTAATAAGCCAATGAAGAATTGTGAGCAATTCTGTTGTAAACACTCCCCTTTCAGTGTAGTGTAAACAGTGAATACAATTGAGTGGAAGAACTGAGCCCTTAGGATTGTCATATATTTCCAAATGAAAATGTTATTACTGTGTATATACTCATGTATAAATCTAGAAATTCTAATCAAATTTACTTTAAAAAAAACCTGGTTCAATTTATCCATGGATCAGAATAAATTCAATTACCCTCTTTGGGTTTACTGGGGAAAAGCAAGAGTTTGGACGAACCTAAAAGAAGCACTGACCTCCTCTACTCTACACTACTGCTCCACTTCTAAACTTTTAAAATGTCTGGATGGGGAAATAGTGGCGCTGGCAGCAGTCAGAGTAATTGGCCCCTGGAGTGGCATCACTGCCCTCTCTTTTCTTTGGAATGACCCTCAGTTTATTGACAAGTCATATCAAAATTCATAATTTTGATCCCCAAACTTGCCCTCTACTTACACATGTGGTCAATTTACACACAAGTATATATATGGTATGTCTTAATTTAGTCCCATAATCCTAGGTACAGAATAGTAGATAATCTGATTAAACAGCATTCTGTTTCAACATGTTTGCAACTTCATTGAATTTGAAACTTTTTGAATCAGTGAATCAGAGTTGTGCGCCAAATCCAAACTTTTCTGAATGTAATAGTATACCTTTTACTTTAAAGAAAAGCATATTACTGTATGGAAAATAGCTTGCAACAAAACATGTGTACAAAATGTAGCCCTTAAAGGAGATTCTGACAAAATGAATGTTCTTGCTTCCTTTACAGTAATCTTTATTATTATTATTATTATTATTATTATTATTATTATTGCTTTGGTACAGTCTTTATCATGGCTGTACCAAATAAACAACTGGATGTGCAAAGTTTATAATGTTAAATCATATTAGTATGAATCTGTTGGAGATGAGAAAATCCCAGGCATAGTGGTAATTAATTACATAAATACCTCTAAAACGAAATTTATTTATTTATTTATTATTTATTTATTATTTGCACTTGTTAACCGCCACTCTCAGCCCGAGGGCGACTCGTGGCGGTGTACAGAACATGGAAAAGACAACAATTTACAATAGATCAAGACCATAACACAACATCTTACTAATACAACAACTAAATTACTGGTTTATTTGAAATATTGCCTCCTTTTCTCATAATCACTCACAGTCACTTAAAATATGCATAAAATTGACAAGAAGCAGATGTGTACTATAGTTCATTAGAAGAAAAAACCTTGAACTCACCATATGTTCCGGGGTACAAGATGACTTTTTGACCCTGGAAAATCCTTTCAAAAGTTGGGGGTCATCTTCTACGCCGGGTATAGGTTGGCGGATGGAGGAGAACCTGCTGCCTTCCTTCTTGGCCTGACTCGGCTCCGCCCTGCCAGGCAGTCCCAGGGAGAAACTGCTGGAGCAGGAGGCACATGCACACTCCCTCTTCCCATCACTCGATGACTGGGTGGCTTTGGGGGGAGAGAGGAAGGAAAGAGAGGGGGGAAGGCAGCGATGTCCCGTGAGTTCAGAATGTTCATTGATTGCATGTGAACTATAAATCCCAGCAACTCCCAAAAGCCAAGGTCTATTTCCTCCAAACCCCTCCAGTATTCTGTGTTGCTCATGGGAGTTCTGTGTGTCAAGTTTGCTTCAGTTCCACTGCTGTTGGATTTCAGAATGCTCATTGATTGCATGTGAACTATAAATCCCAGCAGCTCCCAAAATGCCAATGTCTATTTTCCCCAGACCCCTTCAGAATTCTCTGTTGCTCGTGCGAGTTCTATGTGCTCTTTGATTACAGGTGGACTATAAATCCAAGGAGCTTCCAAATGTCGAGGTCTATTTCCCCCAAACTCCACTAATGTTCAAATTTGGGCATATTGAGTGCTCATGTCAAGTTTGGTCCAGATCAATAGTTGTTTGAGTTCACAGTGCTCTCTGGATGTGTGAACTACACCCCCCATTAATAACTGTCAATTCCTCCCAAACCGCTCCAGTATTTTCTGTTGGTCATGTGGGTTCTGTGTGCCAAGTTTGGTCCAGGTCTGTAATTCGTGAAGGTCTCAGTGGTCTGTGGAAGTCATAGCTGAATCAGTTGAAGGTACTGCAAATCCCATCATCCATTTTCCATCATCCCCCAAACATTGTTTTTGTGATTAACCACCGTGCTTTAATTATGTTCCATTTGTAACAATGAAAGTAGATCCTGCATATCAGATATTTACATTACAATTTATAAGAGTAGCAAAATTACAGGTCTGATTTGTGTGATTTTAATAATTGATGTAATTGTTTTTAGATGTTTTAATTCTTTAGTTTGGATCTCCCTCCTTCTCTCCCTCCCTTCACGGGGTGGGAAGAGGAGGCGAAGAGGGGTGGTTTTATATGGTGAATATATCCCAAACTCTGTATTTTAACTGGAAAAGTTGGGGGTCATCTTATACACCCAGTCTTATACGCTGGAAAATACGGTAATCTTACTGGAAATGGAATGTACAGTAGAATCTCGCTTATCCAGCCTACGCTCATCCAGCATTCTGTATGCAGTCTGCCTCCCACCCGGATCCACAGCTGTTTCAATACATTGCAATGTTTTGGTGCTAAAATCGTAAATATAGTATTTACTACATAACATCATAACATTACTGTGTATTGAACTGCTTTTTCTGTTGATTTGTTGTAAAACATGATGTTTTGGTGCTTAATTTGTAAAATCATAATGCTCTGCTGGCCCATTTATATTGAATAAATGAGACTCTTCTGTGTATTGCTGTGCTGTATACTATTAAAACTACGCTGCATTATATGTTTCCACAAACAGATAGGATAGTGGCTTCAAATGTTGCTTCTCCAATTGTGTCTGAATAGATGGATAAGCAGCAGAAATGTTAATGAAATATTGTCTTCCTCAAGAGATCTTAGTTTTAAGTCCATTTTTGGGATTTTCAGTTCTAATGTTAGAATGCTTCGTATTTGTACATCTTTTCATCTTCTACATTATTTTCATACATTATTCCAACCTACAGAAGCTGTGGAAAAAGCAATTTGGCTGTTATTTTAATGTGTTGAGTTCTCCTGGTTTTATTGAGAGAAGGCATATCCTTTATATGTGTGTGTGTAATCATTTTTAGAGTTATTCCATATTACGGATTTCCTAGCATAATACTCTTATACTCTGTGGGAGTTCTGACATCAGTATTGATTGTATTGCTCACATTTAAAATAATGAAATTGATAAGGTAAGCTCAGAATCATGTTTCTGTATGTCCGATACAGAAATTGTGTTATGTTTTCTGTTGGTGTTAAGACATTTTAGGTTTATCCCCTGGCCATAATAGTTCAAGTATTAATGTATTTTGTATTTTTATTCTGAATAAAATATTGATCCTTTAGCAGCCTTTCAAATTGTAATGTATATTTCAAAAGTCTAGCTTTATAAATGGCAATTATGTTAGTTTTATAGCTTTTTTTCATTGTAGCTCAGATTTCTACCATTAAAATAGTGCCACCATAATAACCATATGCTCCTTGTGTTCAGGATTGCAATTCGACTGTAGGAAATATGTGTATGCTTAAAATGAACAGATACTTAAAGATGTGTTTTAAAATTTCAAGATTTAAAAATAACATTTGCTCAGCTTAAGCCATCTGACATCCCACCTGTCCATTAATGAAGAATTAGACTGACTGATGTACCAGAAGCAAGGTTGTTCAATACCCTGGGATGTGTTATATCCATTACTCAACTCTGGAGACTCAGTTTAAATTTCTAGGTGGGAGTGTTAAAATGGGTTCTAGAAGTAGTCAAAAAATTCTATTTTTTTTTACATTCTATATGTCATTTGTACACTTAATTAAAAACTTACACAAAAGACAATTCTAAAAGTTGGCCTGAGTAGAAGGGGGTGGTCTGAAAAAGTCTTTGTCATTCTTTTTGTGATTCATTATTTTTTGTAGGATGCATTCTAGCAATGCTTCTAAAGACTGGGCTATGCCTTTCAACTTAGTGAACAAAGGGTTTTTAAAACACCTTTGATAATTGACCAACAACATATCATAATTTTAAAGAAATAGACTATTTAAGTTGTGGCAAGTTATGAGAAAGTTGTGTATTCTATAGACATTCTAGCTGTAAGGAATATATGGGCCTAAATCTAGTCCCAACTAGGCCCCAATTGCATATAATGCCAATGGTAAAATGTCATTGTCAGAGAAAAGCCAGAAGGGAAGACCTTATTTGAATGGGAAAAGAGATGTGAAAGATAGTGGTAGTAGGGGGCCCTTGGTATCCGCTAGGGTTGGTTCCAGTATACCAGAATCTGTGGATGCTGAACTGCCATTATATACAATGATACAGTAAAATGGCATCCCTTATATAAAATAATGAAATCAAGGTTTGCTTTTTGGAGTTTTAGAAAATATTTTCAGGCCATAGAAGGGTCAATATGTGGATACAGAATCTGTGGATATTGAATGCCATGTCCGCAAATTAAGATGGCTGTAATTAAAATGGACTGGTGGCAGTTTTCAGAAACTTTGCCACAACAGAACAGTTGTAACCAGTTCTGCAAAGTTCTGAAATCTGTCACCGGGGGGGGGGGGGGGGACGGACGGACGGACGGACTGTTTTTTTCAGCTTCATCTAGTACAGTGGTTTTCAACCTGTGGGTCCCCAGGTGTTTTGGATGTCAACTTCTAGAAATACTAATAGCTACAGCTTACCAGAAGTAGATCAGTTCTATGAGGATCTGCAGGACCTACTGGATAATACACCAAAAAGAGACATTATTTTCATTACAGGAGACTGGAATGCCAAAGTGGGAAGTCAAATGACAACTGGGATCACAGGCAAGCATGGTCTGGGAGAACAAAATGAAGCGGGACGCAGGCTGATAGAATTTTGCCAGGAAAACTCGCTGTGTATAACAAACACTCTCTTCCAACAACCTAAAAGATGGCTTTATACATGGACTTCACCAGATTGTCAGCACCGAAATCAGATTGACTACATCCTTTGCAGCCAAAGGTGGTGGACGTCTATCCAGTCGGTGAAAACAAGACCTGGGGCTGACTGTAGCTCAGATCACGAACTTCTGCTTCTTTGACTATTCTAAAGCCTTTGACTGTGTGGATCATAATAAATTGTGGCAAATTCTTGGTGGGATGGGCATACCATGCCACCTTATCTCTCTCCTGAGGAATCTGTACAAGGACCAAGTAGCAACAGTAAGAACTGACCACGGAACAACAGACTGGTTCAAGATTGGGAAAGGCGTACGGCAAGGCTGCATACTCTCACCCAACCTTTTTAACTTGTATGCAGAACACATCATGCGATGTGTGGGGCTTGATGAATGCAAGGCTGGGGTGAAAATTGCTGGAAGAAACATTAACAACCTAAGATATACAGATGACACCACTCTGATGGCCAAAATCGAGGAGGAGCTGAGGAGCCTTCTAATCAAGGTGAAAGAAGAAAGCGCAAAAGCTGGATTGCAGCTAAACATCAAAAAAACCAAGATTATGGCAAAAAGAATGATTGACAACTGGAAAATAGAGGGAGAAAATGTGGAGGCCGTGACAGACTTTGTATTTCTAGGCTCAAAGATTACTGCAGATGCAGACTGTAGCCAGAAAATCAGAAGACGCTTACTTCTTGGCAGGAGAGCAATGTCCAGTCTCGATAAAATAGTAAAGAGTAGAAACATCAGACTGGCAACAAAGATCCGCCTAGTCAAAGCCATGGTATTCCCTGTAGTAACCTACGGATGTGAGAGTTGGACCTTAGGGAAGGCCGAGTGAAGGAAGATCGATGCTTTTGAGCTGTGGTGTTGGAGGAAAGTTCTGAGAGTGCCTTGGACTGCGAGAAGATCCAACCAGTCCATCCTCCAGGAAATAAAGCCCGATTGCTCATTGGAGGGAAGGATACTAGAGACAAAGTTGAAGTACTTTGGCCACATCATGAGGAGACAGCAAAGCCTAGAGAAGACAATTATGCTGGGGAAAGTGGAAGGCAAAAGGAAGAGGGGCCGACCAAGGGCAAGATGGATGGATAGCATCCTTGAAGTGACTGGACTGACCTTGAAGGAGCTGGGGGTGGTGACAGCTGACAGGGAGTTCTGGCGTGGGCTGGTCCATGAGGTCACGAAGAGTCAGAGACGACTGAACAAATGAACAACAACAACAACCAGCTAATACTAATACTAATAGCTTAAAGTGGCTGAGATTTCTAGGAGTTGTAGGCCAAAATACTTGGGGACCCAAAGGTTGAGAACCACTGATCTAGTACAAAAAGCATTGCTTTAGTCTGGCTGACTTATCATTTTGGTGCCTTGTTAAGTTGCAGAAATCAATGCAATAAGTGAAACATTCCACTTATCAAAGACGTTTGTCTCATTAAAATGTTCAAAATGATTTTGCTCATCCTATCCTAAGAGGCAAAATTCCAGAATCATTGCCATTTACTGTAATATTCCCACCACCACCCATTCTGATATATAGTTTGTTACTTTTTCACATATTAAGGTTTGTCTGGACTTGCTTGAGTACTGTACTTTATACGATCTGAAGAGAAACCAGAGTATGAAAAACTCAGCTGTATGGAGCTTGTCAAATGCATTGTTTAAATTCATTTCAGTTTCGTTTTCAAAACTTTGGGACTGAAATGTCTTTGCCGGTGAATGATCCGATTAAGACTTACATAGGGAGAGTGAATCTGTGTTAGACCTGATGGATTAGGGGAATTTGGTTGCACTACCCATGGGTGATCAGGTGTGTGGTTTGGACTTGCTCCTGAGGTCCCAGATGATTGCTGAGACCAGGGGTATTCTTTAAGCCATTGAATGAAGTTGTCGAGTTGTATTGTTGCCCCATGGTACCTTGGATGGATCTACTATCCCCTTTGTTTTGTGTTCCTTTTGTTTCTTTTTCTTTAAAACATTCATTTGTCAGATCTCTGATCTTCCCCTTTCTGTCAACAAGGTTTACAATTTCCCCAACCCTTTCTCCTTTCTTTTCTCCTTTTCTGTCTGTGGCATGGCAGAATGAGTGAACAAGTCATTCTGCTACCCCATCAATCCTGCTGTTGCCTCCAGAATTAGAGAACTCTGATTGGTTGCTGACTTTCCTCAGTGGAGCCAGAAACATTCTGAATGGTTTCCAGCGCCCTCTGCTGGCTTCAGGATGTCACAGAGAGAATTTATTTAGTCAGGATGTCACAGAGAGAATTTATGATGTCTTCATGCTGTCAGAAATTGACTTCTGACACATATAAACCAGATTATCAAGTCAGATATTCCACATAATCTGTTTTGAGCTGGATTATATAAGCTGCTATATAATCCAGTACAAATCAGATAATCTGGATTTTATATGGCGGTGTAGATTGGATCTCAGTTCCCAAATAAAAAATCTGTCTTGATCAAAACAGATTCCACCAATAGATCATCCAAAAAAGTGAACTTCCTCATTTGTACAAAATATTGTTAGTGAATTCCTTTAAGTCTAAAGTCTGAATTAACTTGATAGAATCTTGGGAGTCAGGAGATTTAGTGGTGCACAAGGCCAAAGGAAAAAGGAGGGATTACAATTGTCATTTTTCATCTTAAAGCTAAAGCCCTTACAAAGTCATCCAGAATTGTTGGAATTCTGACATAGTGATACCTTTGTTTTCTGATGGCTCGGTGTACCAAAGCTTTGTTTCATGCCCAAAATTAATTTAAAAATATTATATAAAATAACTTTTAGGCACGATATGAAACATAAATGATTTTCATGTTTTGACTTTGATCTCCAAAATTTCTCATTAATAAAGGTATTCCAAAATGCTAAACATTTCAGGTCCCAAACACTTTGACTTGGGCCCCTTCCACACAGTCATATAACCCAGGATATCAAGGTTGAAAATCCCACAATATCTTGTTTGAACTGGGATATATGGCAATGTGGACACAGATAAACCAGTTTAAAGCAGATATTCTGGGTTTTTTCTGCCTTGATATTCTGGGTTTTACGGTTATGTGGAAGGGCCCTAGGGCCACTTCCACACAGCTGAATAAAATCCCCCATTTTCTGCTTTGAACTGGAATATGGCAGTGTGGACTCGGGTAACCCAGTTCAAAGCAGATAATGTCAGATTTTCTATGTTGGTATTCTATGTTGGTATTCTATGTTGGTTGAGCACAGCCATCTCGTCACAGCCGGCTCCCTTCCCCCTCAAAATCTGACCTGCTGTTGCCTGCTTCCACTGACATACCATCCTCTGTCGCAGTTTCCCGCCACTGATCACTGTTGGTCACTGGTTACCATTGTTAAGATTAGCCTAGGTCCCAATGTTTTCCATCACCGTCCTGATCGGCCTTGGGCCCAGCTATCACCCTGTGGCTACAAGATTGGAACCAGGCCGTGCCTTCCTGTGCAGCTGGCTGGTTGTGGAAGAGATTGCCAACGTCCCTCTGTTGGCGCCAGTGACTCCAGAAGGCTATGGAGGTTGCCACACTATCGCTACCGCCACCCTCAGAGACTACCACCGCCGCCGATGACATCCAGAAGCCCGTCTACCGGACACCGCCTGCTTGCTTTGGCTGGCATGGCTTCCATCCACTGTGGCCATCCTTGTTCTGCTTCCCACTCCGCCCCTGATTGTTCCACCGCTCCATTGCTCTCCCCCCCCCCCCCCAATCACACGGATGCCTCTTTACCTTGCTGGCCTTTTACCTCTTCTGCTGAGAGAGTAAGCTGTGCCGCCTAAATTATACCTTTGGTGACCGCCGGGTGAAATT
The DNA here is from genome assembly GCF_037176765.1 of Anolis sagrei. Taxonomy (NCBI): domain Eukaryota; kingdom Metazoa; phylum Chordata; class Lepidosauria; order Squamata; family Anolidae; genus Anolis; species Anolis sagrei. The sequence continues at coordinate 58,073,366 of NC_090026.1, forward strand.
TGTGCAAGACACTGAGGGCAAGGACACGACGAGCACTTGCCATCTTGGAGATCAGAGACTGTTTGCTGCGGAGGTCCCACTGGCGTTTACCATCGTTGCCGGACCATCCCAAGGACTACAACTATCTACCGCTGCTCCTTATTATACTATTTGGGTGATATACTATCTCTCGTCTACACCAGCTATTTTGGAAGCCGGCTCCACAGCCCTCCACAGGCTTCCATTGTTGCCTTCTCAGCATCCACCACCATTGCTGACAATTTAGAAAGATCGGTTTGTGGGCCTGGACTATTTCAGGGGAGGGGGGGGGGCTTATCTCTGGTACTTATTCTGTATTTCTACCTATACACCGATAACCATGGACCCTTAAAGATCTGTTATATTTAAGACCTCAGTGGGAAGACGCAGATTTGGAGTCATTGAACTGCAACACTTTAGACTTGATTAACTATTTGGTTCTTACTGGCATTGACTGCAAATTTGCACAATCTACCTGTACTTTACAAACCCATTGACTGCAAATTTGCACAATCTATCTGCACTTCACAAATGCTTAAGACTTATATAATCTGTTCCCATGCTGCTCTCTGGCCCTTTGCACTTCAGCCTATAAAGCCCTAAATGGTTCCAGCTCAGCTTATCTGTCCCATCTAGGACAGGGGTCCTTAAACTAAGGCCTGGGGCCGGATGCAACCCTCCGAGGTCATTTACCCGGCCCTCGCTCAGGGTCAACCTAAGTCTGTAATGACTCAAAAGCACACAACAACAACAACAATCCTATCTCATCAGCCAAAAGCAGGCCCACACTTTCCATTGAAATACTAATAAATTTATATTTGTTGAAATTGTTCTTCATTTTAATTATTGTATTGCTTTTAAGTGGGGGTTTTTTTTGCACTACAAATAAGATGTGTGCAGTGTGCATAGGAATTAATTCATGTTTTTTGTTTGTTTTTTTCATATTATAATCCGGCCCTCCAACGGTTTGAGGGACTGTGACCTGGCCCTCTGTTTAAAAAGTTTGAGGACCCCTGATCTAGGTGCTTAAAGTTGGCTGGGGAGGCCCTGCTCTCAGTCCCGCCTTCTTCGCAGATGTGACTAGTAGGGATGGGAAACAGGGCGTTCTCAGTGGGTGCCCCTCAGCTATGAAACTCTATCCCTAGGCATATTAGATCGGCCCCCTCCCTCCTGACCTAGGAAAAAGTAAAAACTAGGATTTTTGAACAAGCCTTTAAAAACACAGTGCAATAGACAAACACGGAACTATGTAAGACTGAAATATGGAACAACTCAGACAGTGTTATTGGACAATGAGATTAACAATGAAGGCATTGGTTTTCATTTGTTTTTAATGGTTTTTAAAGGGATTTTATAATGTTTATTTTAAATGTTTTAATTCTATATTGTAGACTTATGGCATCAAATTGCTGCCGGGCTGTAAGCTGCCTTGAGTCACCTTCAGGCTTGAGAAAGATGGATAGAAATATCGTAAATAAATAAATACTCAACCTATAACATATACAGGGTGAGGCAGCATAACTTCCTTTTTTCAAAACTTAATAAAACCCATTGTATGAATCAGTATTTATATATATATAATGTAGGCGCATACCTAATTTTTTGTTTTACGTAGTTTTGAAGATCAGATTAGGTAGGTGACGTCCCCCATTCTCCATACACTGAGTAAACCGATTTCTGCCGTTTGTCATGACTCTTGCCAGCATAGCAGGCATTATGTTGGCAATTTCTTCCTGGATGTTGGTCTTCAAATGTTGTCGGTCCTTGGACAGTTCACATAAACACAGAATTAAAAAAAAACCCCATAGAAAAAAAGCACAAGGGGCCAAATCTGGAGAGCGGGCCGACCACTCCAAATCCGCTCGAAAAGTAGGCCTCAATGGCAAAAGCATGCTCCTCACTGTTCCAACGCATGATGGCGACTGAACTGTGTCAGGACAAAACTTTATACTCCCGCCTCTCGAACGAGACCACTAGCGCTCCGCTACGTCTTCAACCGACTGAATGGCACTAATTTTAAAAAAGGAAGTTATGCTGCCTCACCCTGTATATTTATCACCTCAGAACCTCAGATGAGCTATTTCCACTCTTTTATTACTGTATGGTTTATTACCACTGATATGCATTGCCTTGGGTACTTTATGAAAATATGGGATATAGGTATCTTCATAAAACAAATCAACTTCTATTTGAGAGCAATATGCCTTTTTAAGAAAACATTCAACTTTAGTATAACATGAAAAGTTTAGTACATGTAAGCTGCAAGGAATTGTAAAAATGCTAATCAGGTTTGTTTCAGATTCCAAACAATTTGGGATAATATTTTCTTTAAAGGTATGAATATAAAATTTGTTTGAATACATGAATACAGCATGTTCATGTAGGAGAGTGATTATTTATAATTTATATATTTATATAAGTAAGGTAAATAAATTATTTATATGCAAGGAAGGTGATATTCATGCTATATGGCGATTGTGTCGAAATAATTGTATAAGTGTAACCTATAAGTTTGTTGGTTTATAATGGAATATATATTTAGTTACATTTGCAGTAAATGTAATGATTGTTTTACACTGTTGTAACACTTCCTTGTCTTTTCTATTTTAGCAAAACCAAATAGGAAGCTGACATTTTTGTATTTGGCAAATGATGTTATTCAGAACAGCAAAAGAAAAGGACCAGAATTTACAAAAGACTTTGCACCTGTCATAGTGGAGGCTTTTAAGCATGTTTCGAGGTACAACTTCATTTTTGTGAGTTCTTTAAGTGATATGGCTACCATTAAAATGTTTGTCTTTAAAAATATTGAACTGTAATGTATTACAGTGCCATAAATCTGTGGTCATCTGATTTAGCTCATTTGTTTGACTTCCATTAATAAAACAAGAGTTTTTAGAATTTTCATGGAACAGACCATGAACTTGGACGGCATGTTTTCTAAGTTTTTAACTTTTAAAATCTGTTTTAACTCTGTTTAATGTGTTGCAGTTTTTGAAATGTTTAGGTGATTGTGCCATTGTAAGCTGCCTTCAGTCCCCCTGTCAGGGTAAAGAAGGGGTAGAAGTATAGCAAAAATATAAATATTAAATAAACTTTTTTCCATTTTCTAAAAGTAGTTAAACGGAAATATTTGACAGAAAAGAGAAACTTCAGTTACATGTATGTGTTGTATTTTTTTTAAAAAAAATAATAAGTTGTCTATTTTATTGAGATGCTTGCAAATATTTTCAGATATGGCATAAAGTGATTATAATGAACAAAAAAGTAGTTAAAGCAGGGCCATTGATCCTGAGTAAACTGGAAGAAGTGTGTTTCTGATTTTCTCCATATAACAAGTTTTGGAGGCATGAGAATAAATTTGTATAGTAGTTATAGCTTCTGTTAACTGTCTTTACTTGCGTTGGTATTTGTGGTGAATTTGCACTTCTCCTCACTGCAGTGAAACTGATGAGAGTTGTAAGAAGCACCTTGGCCGAGTGCTCTCTATTTGGGAAGAAAGGTCTGTTTATGACAATAATGTATTGGAACAGCTTCAACAGGCTTTGTGTAAGTAAACTTCAGCTCATTCAACTTCATCTCCTATGGTGGACATATGACAACTACTTTTTAGATGCATAATGTTTTTCTCATTTCTAGATGGTGAGAAAAATCCACGGAAACGTACATATGACCAAATAAAAATTGAAGACAACTGCTCAGCACAAAGCTCTTCAGGTGATCCTCCACAGGTACAAATAGTCTGCAAAAGTAAAAACTGAGCCCGAGTCTTGTTTCCAAGTTTTTGTTGGACACATTTTTTTGCACTTTGAGTTCTTCTGAATGAAATGTGTGTATGTACATTATTTACTTATTCTGATAATCTGAAAGAAGGAGGCCAGTTGTAATCTCTTGGTTCCTTTGATAGGGGATAGCAATTCTGACTATTCGCATATTTTTGAACTGTGATTCCCAGTGTGCCCTAAAGAGGGAAAACAAAAACTCCCCCCACCCCTTCTGAAATTTTCAGGTTAAAAAAAACATGGTTTACTCATGAATTTTAACTGGTGCACTAAATCCCCATGCTATGTCTATGAAAAGCAAAATGTAAACGAGTCCCTCCAGAACTGCAAGCACTATCTCTAGCAAATTTTGACAATTTATTCACATTGTCATTACTTGCAGCAATAACCGGTACAGTGGAAGCAGCCAAGTTGGCGCACCCATAACTGGTAAGCAAAGCCTAAGGGACCCGGGGTGGGGGGTGGGGGAGGATTTGAAGGCCCTCATGAAAGGGTTAGTTGATAGGGACAGAGCTGCAGGCTATTTAAGGCTGCTTTGCCCCCCTGCTGTGATTGCTTCAGCGTGAGGTAGGAAGCAGTTTCCTAATGGGAAATTAGGCCTTTTCCTCCTTGCTCCTCCCCACTTTTTCAGAGAGTAGGGTTCCCATTGCTATGCCTTTGCCCCAAGAAGACACCCTACAATTTGGGCAGTTTCTGCCTTTGATATTTATTGGCAGGGATTTCCCTGCAGAGCATAAGGGCTGGGCCGGAGGTTTGGGTGGCTTCACTAAGCAGAGTTTCCTTCCTGGGCTGCCTCAAGAAGGACATCCTGTAACAGAGGAGGTTTGCCATCCCTCCTCCACTTTAGAATAAACTTTTAATAAGTTGTTGCCTGGGTGAGCCACACTCTCTCAAACTCAAATCATGATTGGTAGGCCACAGAGGAAGGTTGTAGACAACTCCTTCCTTTAAAATAATGCTTAATGAATTGTTGTCTGGAGGGAGTCACACCCTCTCAGCCCCAGGAAGGCAGAGGCAATTCCACTCATTAACTATGTCAGGGGTCCTCAAACTAAGGCCTGGGGCCGGATACGGCCCTCCAAAGTCATTTACCCGGCCCTCGCTCAGGATCAACCTAAGTCTGAAACGACTTGAAAGCACACAACAACAACAACAAAAATAATCCTATCTCATCAGCCAAAAGAAGGCCCACACTGCCCACTGAAATACTAATAAGTTTATATTCATACTTTTTTCATATTATAATCCGGCCCTCCAACAGTTTGAGGGACTCTGACCTGGCCCTCTGTTTAAAAAGTTTGAGGACCCCTGAACTATGTCATCACATACTGTGGGCTATATTTTATTGCATGCCTCATGTTAGGAGTTGAGCTTTGGCCTCATGGTTTCTTTTTCATGTCAGGAGCGACTTGAGAAACTGCAAGTCACTTCTAGTGTGAGAGAATTGGCTGTCTGCAAGGAAGTTTCCCATGGGGTGCCCAGATGTTTTATCATCCTGTGGGAGGCTTCTCTTATGTCCCTGCATGAGAAGCTGGAGCTGATAGACGGGAGCTCATCCCACTCCCTGGATTCAAACTGCCAACCTTTTAGTTAGCAGTCCTGCCGGCACAAGGGTTTAACCCATTGCACCACTGGGGGCTCCTGGTCTCATGTTAGGTTTAGCTTTTGCAATTATATTGGGGGGCAGGGTAGCTCTCCTTTCTTTCAGACCTCGTGTTAAATCTTGCCATTATATTGGGAGGCATCCATCTTGTTCTAGACATTGTTTTCAGATTTATTTATTTATTTCGTATACTTCTACCCCGCCCTTCTCAACCCCCAAGGGGGGACTGAGGGCGGCTTACAAAAGGCACAATTCGATGCCTGCACAGTAATACAGATAAAAATATAGCCAGCAATTAAAACGGTTTCGACAGTTAAAACAATCAATATACATCACAATCAATAAAAAACCAATCTTATGCTCAACATTCGCAACTTCATTCCACAATTTTCCAATCAGTCGTCGTCATCCTTTATTTATCTATCTGCCAGATTGCCCGAACGCCTGGTCCCAAATCCACGTCTTCAATTTCCTTCTAAAGGAAAGGAGGGATGGTGATGATCTAATCTCCCCGGGGAGTGAATTCCATAGATGAGGGACCACCACCGAGAAGGCCCTGCTCCTCGTCCTCACCAATCTCACTTGTGATAAAGGCGGGGCCGAGAGCAGGGCCTCCCCGGAGGGCCTTAAACTCCGAGGTGGGACGTAGAGGGAGATGCATTCGGACAGATACGCTGGGCCGGAACCATATAGGGTTTTGTATGTCAAAACCAGCACTTTGAATTGTGCTCGGAACTGGATCGGCAGCCAGTGGAGCTGTCACAACAGGGGGGTGGTATGCTCCCTGTATGACGCTCCGGTGAGCAATCTGGCTGCCTCCCGCTGGACTAATTGAAGTTTCCAAACAGTCTTCAAAGGCAGCCCCACGTAGAGTGTGTTGCAGTAATCTTTATAACCTTTGCCAGTATATTAGGAAGCTTTCATTTGTAGGCCTGTCTCCATTTTGTTCAGATCTCATGTCGGGCTTCACGCTCTTGGGCTGTTGTTGCCTCAGACTGGGGCCAATCTGCAGGAGGCCACATGGTGTTCTCCTGTATCTGCCTGGTCAGGCTCATGGCCTAACAAACGATAAGGAACTGGAATTATTTCTTACATGGAGAACTCTATTGAGCCATTTTAGGAACCAGAGAAATACAATATGAGAAAGACCCTCATATTATATCTCCCAGAGCACCCAGGGGGTTAGGCCCAGCATGCTACCTTCCCTGTGTATTTATCCATATTTGTCATTGCCTGAATAAGGTATCATTGCAACTTGAAAAGTGATATTGAATAACTATGTTTAGTCTCATCGGAATTCTAAATTTGTCGGATCAATTTAGTGTCACGCATTTGATGTTCAAACTTCTTATCGTGCCTACTAATGGAATTCATTGCAAACTAAAATGTGCTCATTCCAGTGTTCACACTGACTTGCATTATTGAGTATCCACCAAAGTTTATCGATGGAGCCTGATTTCTGCAAATGTGTATTGGCACGGCTTTCAAGTGTTTCCAACAGATGTGGTATTCTTTTGTAACTATAAATTCCCCTGTCGTGGTCAATGTGAATCATACATATGGTTATTCCTCTGCCTGCGCCATTTTCGCAAGGCTCAGCCGTTGTTGAGAAGACTGGGTGCCATCTTGGCGGCTTTCCACCTTGGTTTTCTTCCATTTTTTCTTAGGCATCTCCAAAGTGTTGGAGGCAAATGAAGGTAGGTTTTGGGGCCCCGAGGACTCTGTTACCGCAAAAAACTGTTACAGAGGCGCAGATGGTAGGAGCGCCCATTCATGTAGGGCCGCCTTCAACCTTGATTCTCGTTTTTTTTAGTCTTTGGTGTGAAAGCCCTACAGATTGAACATGCCTGGGACAAGTGTCCCTCGCCCAAGCAGGCTAGGCACAGAGAATGGCCATCATTATCTGGGAAATTGTTTGGACAGTTTAGCACAGGGGTCCTCAAACTAAGGCCCGGGGGCCGGATATGGCCCTCCAAGGTCATTAACCCGGCCCTCGCACTAGGTCAACCTAAGTCTGAAATGACTTGAAAAATACAAAACAACAACAATCCTAACTCATCAGCTAAAAGCAGGCCCACACTTCTCACTGAAATACTAATAAGTTTTTATTTGTTAAAATTGTTCTTCATTTTAATTGTTGTATTGTTTTAAAGTGTTTTTTGCACTATCAATAAGATATGTGCAGTGTGCATAGGAATTCATTCATTTTTTTTTTCAAATTATAATCCGGCCCTCCAACAGTTTGAAGGACGGTGATCTGGCCCTCTGTTTAAAAAAATTGAGGATCCCTGGTTTAGCACATTGCTTGAACGATGTGGTAACCAACATGACGGAACAATCAAAGAAATAGGCAGGTAGAGAAAACAAACCAGTACAGTCTGGGTCAGGATTGGAGAGTCCAGTCCGGGTCAGGATTAAAGAGAGGTTGAGAAAAGCTAGTCAGTCCAAGTCAGGCAACCGAGAAGGCAGAAAGGTCAAGGCAGTCCAAGTCAAATAGGGAATAAGGCAGTTCGATGAAGAGAAAAAGCGGCTAGTCTAGACGAAGATTAATAGAAATTTGATTTAATTAATTAAATCTATATAAAATATAAAATGAACCATATAATTTAAATTATTTTATGTGATGTAACTACTTTTCATGATTTGCTTAAAAAGTCGTCGTCGTCGTCATCCCCCCCTCCCCCATTTTTTCTGATTATGGCAATCCCGCAGTGAGGACATCGGTTTCCAGGTGGAAAGCGGTCCCAGTCAGGGTTAGCTCAATGCATCTTCCTCTTGGCACATTTCTTTCTTTCGCCCTCTTTGCGTGCCCCTTTGAATTCTGCAGCATTGCTGGTCACAGCTGACTTCTAGTTAGAGCAGTCAAGGACCAGGACTTCCCAGTTCTTGGAGTCTATGCCACAGTTTTTAAGGTTGCCTTTAAGCCCATTTTTAAATCTCTTTTCTTGTCCACCAACATTACGTTTCCCATTCTTGAGTTGGGAGTATAGTAACTGCTTTGGGAGATGGTGATCAGGCATTCAGCGGAGTTGGTGGCGTTAGGAGCATCACTTCAATTCTGGTGGTCTTTGCTTCCTGTCCTCTCAAGACATTTGCAGGATGTTTTGGAGGCAATACTTATGAAATTGTTGCAGGAGTTGAGTGTGACGTCTGTAGATAGTCCACGTTTAGGCATATCACAGGACAATCTATATTTATCTATATCTATATTTATCTATCTATATCTATCTATCTATCTATATCTATATCTATATATCTATATATATAATAAAAGTCAAAGTTTGTATGCGGCGGATGTGTGGCGGTGTATGTGCCAGCTTTCTGATTGGCCAGCCTGAAAGTTCCAAGATTCTGACTGGCTGCTGCTGTGGTGCTATTTGCATATGATCCCTGATTGGCCTGCTTCAACAGGAGCCCCTGGTGGAGAAAAGGGTTCATGACAGAAACAGGGACATGACAGAAGGAAATTTGCATATGGTCTCTGATTGGCCAGCCTCAATTCCAAGATTCCGAGATGACAAAGAGAGAAAAGGAAAGGCCTTAGGCTCTGTCAGAAAATTACCAATACAGACCAGACTTGGCACACAGAGCACACAAGACCCACGCTACAGCCTACTGCAGTTTGGAGGAGGATGGACCATGGATGATGGGACTTGCAGTACCATCACTCACATTCTGAGACCGCTGTTAACCTCATCCAATGACTGATCAGGACCAAACTTGGCACATAGACCTCTCATGACCCACTTTACGTCCTGGTGTGGTTTGGCTGGGGATGGTCCATGGATTATGGGACATGCAGTACCTTTGCTCAATTCTTGAGACCACTGCAACCCTCATCCAATTAGCGATAAAGATCGAACTTGGCACACTGAGTCTCCATGATGCACTCTACATCCTGGTGCAGTTTGGAGGAGGATGCACCATGGACGATGGGACTTGCAATACCTGCACTCCCTTCCTAAGACCATTACAACTGCCAACAATGATGGGTCAGGACCACAATTTACACAGAGAGCCTGCATGACCCATTCTACATCCTGGTGCAGTTTGGAAGAATTTGTCAATGGATGATGGGACTTGCAGTCACTTCCCTCACTTCCTGAGACCACTGAGACCCTCGCCAATGACTGATCAAGACCAAACTTGGCACACAGAGTCTCCATGACCCACTCTACATCCTGGTGCACTTTCGAGGAGGACAGACCATGGATGATGGGACTTCAAGTACCTCCACTCCGTTCCCAAGATTGCTGCAACCCTCATTAATGACCAATCTAGACCAAACTTGGCACACAGAGCCCCCATGACCCACTCTACATCCTGCTGCAGTTTTGGAGGAGGGTTGACCATGGATTATGGGACTTGCAGTACGTTTACTCACTTACTGAAACCACTGCGACCCTAATCCAATGACTGATCAAGACCAAACTTAGCACACAGGGCCCCCATGACCCACTCTACATCTTGGTGCAGTTTGGAGGAGGACAGACCGTGGATGATGGGACTTCAAGTACTTCCACTCCCTTCCCAAGATTGCTGCAACCCTCATCCAATGACCAATCTTGACCAAACTTAGCACACAGAGCCCCCATGACCCACTCTACATCCTGCTGCAGTTTGGACTTTGGATGATGGGACTTGCATTACCTTCACTCACTTACTGAAACCACTACCACCCTCATCCAATGGCTGATAAAGACCAAACTTGGCACACAGAGCCCCCATGACCCACTCTATATCCTGCTGCTGTTTGGAGAAAGGTGGACCATGGATGATGACACTTCAAGTACCTTCACTCACTTCCTGAAAACATTATCCGATGACCAATAAAGACCAAACTTGGCATACAGAACCGCCATTACCCACTTTCTCTAATAACCCGGGCAGCGCCAGGTCCACAAGCTAGTTACTGATAAAGACCAAACTTGGCACACTGAGTGTCCATGACGCACTCTTCCTCCTGGTGTGATTTGGAGGAGGATGCATCATGGACGATGGGATTTGCAATATCTGCACTCCCTTCCTGAGACCATTACAACTGCCAACAATGATGGATCTGGACCACAATTCACACAAAGACCCCAAATGACCCACTCTACATCCTGGTGCGGTTTGGAAGAATTTGGAGATGGATGATGGGACTTGCAGTAACTTCACTCACTTCCTGAGACCATTGAGACCCTCGCCAATGACTGATCAAGACCAAACTTTCACAGGCCACTGTGACCAACACGGGTGACGCACCTGGACCAAACTTGGCACACATAACCACCACGAAACCCCTTTATGTCCTGGTATGGTTTGGGGGAGGTGGACCACAGATTATGGGATTTGTAGTACTTTCAAATGGTTTGGTTCCCAGGGACCACTGTGGCCCCCGATAAAGACCAAACTTGGCACACCGAGCCCCCATGACCCACTCTACATCCTACTGTGCTTTGGAGGAGGGCAGACCTTGGATGATGGGACTTGAAGTACCTTCACTCGACTTGGAGTACATACACTAATTTCCCTAGACCACTATGACTCTCATCCAATGACTGATCAAAAATCAAACTTGGCATGCAGACCCATTCTACATCCGATGACGGGACTTGCAGTACTTTAACTCACTACCTTAGAGCACTGCGGCCCACACCAATGATGGATCAGGACCAAACTGGGCACACAGAGGCCCAATGGCCCATTTTACAACCTGGTGCGGTTTCGGGCAGGATGGGCCACAAATGATGGGATTCGCAGTACCTTCACCTGATTAACTTCCCACAGAACATTGTAGCCCCTAAAAATCACACACCAGGCCCAAACTTGGCGCACAGAGTACTCATAACCCACCCTACATCCTGAAGCAGTTCTAAGGGGGATGGACCATGGATGATGGGATTTGCAGTACCTTCGCTCACTTACTGAAACCACAACGACCGTCATCCAATGTATGATGGCACACCCGGAAGATGAAGAGAAAACTATATGTGCCCGGCTATTTTCCCAGTGACCACCGGTATGCCCTAAATATACTTTAATATCTCCAAAATAAAACTCTAGAGACGAGACTAAAATTAACCAATGAAGTTTACTGAACAATCAAGGTGAATCAAAACAAGGTATACAAAGGTGCAGTTTGAAATTTGATGGTATAGAATTAGAATAGTAAGGAACAGGTATAAGGTATAACTGAGGTAAATATAGATAACAGGAGGCTATTAGGTATAATGGTGGTATGTGCTTTGAGGTAACAACAACTATATTTTCTATGAGGTAAGCACTCTATAAACTCTGGGGCATGTACTATCTAATCTATATGGCAAATACAGGTGAATTCTTTATAACTTATACTATAATCTATAGACTCTAAGGCAAATACATTCTAATCTATGAGGCAAATATGTGCTAAGGATGGCCTGTTCAGACTGCTAAGCCAGACTAGACACTTTCTGGCTAACTACTACAAGCTATGTCCAAACAGAATGGAATGAAAGGTCCTTCCACCAGGCTCTGAGCCAGAATGGGCTGAATCAAAAGAGCTCGGCCTCTAGGGGGATCCTAAGCTACTACTCTAAAACTTAGTAGAATGGAACAGTCCACCTCCAGGGAGCAAACAGAGGGGTAAAAACTAGGCCGCGACTTCACACAATGACTGATCAAGACCAAACTTGGCACACAGAGCCCCCATGACCCACTCTACATCTTGCTGCAGTTTGGAGGAGATTGGACCATGGATGATGGGACTTGCAGTACTTTCACCCACTTACTGAAATCACTGCAACCCTCATCCAATGACTGATCAAAACCAAACTTAGCACACAGAGCCCCCATGACCCACTCTACATCCTGCTGCAGTTTGGAGGAAGGTGGACCATGGATGATGGGACTTGCAGTACCTTCATTCACTTTCTGAGACCACTGCGACCCTCATCCAATGACTGATCGAGACAAACTTGGCAGAGCCCCCCTGACCCATTCTACATCCTGGTGCAGATTCAAGGAGGATGGACCACGAATGATGGGACTTGAAGTACCTCCACGCATGTCACAAGACTGCTGCGACCCTTATCCAATGACTGAACAAAACCAAACTTGGCACACAGATCCCTCATGGCCCATTCTACATCCTGGTGCAGTTTGGAGGATTATGGATGATGGGACTCAAAGTACCTTCACTTACATCCTACGCCGCTGTGACCCTCATCCAGTGACTGATGAAGACCAAACTTGGTACCCAAAGCCCCCATGACCCACTCTACATCCAGGTGCTGTTTGGAGGAGGGTGGACCATGGATGATGGGACTTGCAGTACCTTCATTCACTTTCTGAGACCACTGCGACCCTCATCCAATGACTGATCGAGACAAACTTGGCAGAGCCCCACCGACCCATTCTACATCCTGGTGCAGATTCAAGGAGGATGGACCACGAATGATGGGACTTGAAGTACCTCCACGCATGTCACAAGACTGCTGCGACCTTTATCCAATGACTGAACAAAACCAAACTTGGCACACAGATCCCTCATGGCCCATTCTACATCCTGTGCAGTTTGGAGGATTATGGATGATGGGACTCGAAGTACCTTCACTTACATCCTACACCGCTGTGACCCTCATCCAGTGACTGATGAAGACCAAACTTGGTACCCAAAGCCCCCATGACCCACTCTACATCCAGGTGCTGTTTGGAGAAGGATGGACCATGTACAATGTGATTCGCAGTACCTTCACTAACTGATAACTAATAAAGAACACCTTTGCCACACAATGCCGCTCTCAAATAACCCAGGCAGTGCCAGGTCCCCAAGCTAGTCTATAATACAAGTGAATGCTTGTATGTGTGTATGTGGCAGCTTTCTGATTGGCTGCCACTTTCACAGGCTACTGTGAATTGCACGAGCAACGTACCTGGACCAAACTTGGCACACAAAACCCCCATTACCCACTTTACATCCTGGTGTGGTTTGGGGGTGGTGTACCACGGATTATGGGATTTGTAGTACTTTAAAACTCTTGGGCACTGTAATGAATCCTTACCTTTAGCAGTTAGGATGTGGGCCTAGCGGAGCCCCAGGGACCATTTTAGATTAAGGAAACAGGGAGACGCCATTTTAGAATAGGTTTTCCTAGAGGTGGCGTGTCCTAGTCCAGGAAGCCAAGACTGGATGGCCAGGATTGGGTAAGAATAGGGGGCGGAGCCTAACATTCAGTTAAGGGAAAAAAGTGTACCTTTTGAATTCAAGTCTTGAATTTGGCAGTTGGGAATTGGCAGTTAGGTAGTCAGCAGGTTTAACAGTTGGTTGATGTTAGATAGGAGAGCTGGGTTAATCTTTTGTGGTATTCAAGAGCTATAGAAATAGATAGCAAGAATACAGATAGTGGAACTGGACCCTGTGTCTGTGGTCTGTTCTTTATCCCTGAGGAAGACTAGGCCAAAAGGTTATTGGCTAGATTCCAGAAGGGGGGGGGGCATTTTGTTTGGAATTATTATGCGCGATTAATTTCCTGAGATAATCTCCTGTTTTGTTAACATCAAGATTTGAACCCAGAATCCATCTAAGAATTGTACATCCAACTTAACCAGAAGATTATGTACCAGTAACTTATGGAAACCCCTACACATTTGCACCAGAAGAAGTTTAAGCCTGTTAAATAAACGTTTTATTATAGTTAACACTTTACAACAGCCTGTGTGTGAACGTCATTGGTAATTTAAACCCTCTGAAGGAAAAAAACACTATTGTAACACAAAAAGGTGTTACTAAGTATCCTCTCCACATACCACTCAGCCTGAAATTGGACAATAAGGTGGCAGCGTTCCCAATTGAAGCTCTCAATTCAGATATAATTCAAATATATATATATACACAGGTATATCTTTCCCTGTTTTATCAACCTCCCTCCTGTGACATTCATTATAATTGGTGGCAAAGTGGTGTGATCCTTAGTGTGATGTTCCCTTATAATTGTTGGCAGCTTGTTGGACTCACTATTTCAAAATTCCCTGTTCCTTCTCCCTGAAAAAAAAAAGATCCTTGGTGTTAGAGCCTTTATAGCCACCCACAGACCACTGCGGTATAATTTGCATATGGTTTTTGATTGGCTAGCCTCAACATTCTAACATTCTTAAATGGTGGAGAGGGGAAAGAAAAGGGCCCGAGGCTGTCAGGAATGGTGGGAGTTGAAGTCCAAAACATCTTGGAGAATATAAATCATAAACATCATGTAAGCAAGCCACAAGGGACATAATATTTTTCTCCAGAAGTTTTCAATATTTAAGTGTTTTACATAAGAATTGACTATGTCCCTCCTCACACTGATTGGAAGAATCATGTGGCAGCCACAATATATATTGTAATGCAGCTCTGCATCTAACACGTTTATCCTGATTTTTTTCTCAAAAGGAGGAACACTGTATATACTCAAGTATAAGCCAACCTGAATTTAAGCTGAGGCATCTAATTTTGCCACAAAAAACTGGGAAAACATATTGACTCAAGTATAAGCTGAGGTTGGGAAATGCAGCCGCTACTGGTAAATTTCAAAATAAAAATCAAGACCAAAGTTGGCACACATAACCCCCATGATCCCCTTTACGTCCTGGTGAGGTTTGGGGAGATTGATGATGGATGATGGGATTTGTAGTACTTTCACACCCTTCAGTTCCCACAGACCACTGCGGCCCCTAACAAAGACCGAAAAGACCAAACTTGGCACACAGAGCCCACATAACCCACTCTACATCATATTGCAGTTTGGAGGAGGGCAAACCATGAATGATGGGATTTGCAATACTTTTACTCGCTTCCTGAGACCACTGCAACCCACACCAATTGTTCACGAGCAAACTTGGCACCCAGAGCCCCAATGGCCCATTCTATATTTCGGTGTGGTTTGGAGGAGGGTGGACCATGCCTGCACTCGATGAACCCAGCCAACAGACTAAACTTGGAGCACAGACAAACAATGCCTTTCTGAAATTACCCGGGCAGTCCCCAAGCTAATTTATTATATATTATAGTCCACTTCTCCCCGAAGGTATTCTATTGTTCTTGACAATTCTGTAAGGTAGCTCAGGGTTAAATCAGATTACTAGCTCAAAGTCACTTATTGAGCTTCATGATGAAGTGGGGATTTTACTTTTTGTCTCTATAGGCATGTTCAAGTAGGCTAATTACAATACCACTGGTTCTGATGCCATTATTATATTAATGTTTTATTCTTTTCTGAAGTATTGTACCTTTTTCAGACTTCAGATCTCATAAGAGCACTACAAGAATTAGAAAATGCAGCCTGTGGCGATGCAGCAGTTCATCAAAGGATAGCCTCATTTCCCATAGAAGTCCAAGATGTGTCCTTACTAAACAGAATAACAGGTATGGGAAATTGTGTAATAACTCAAGTGGAGGGCTTGACAAGTTTCTTCTTGAACATGTACTATTGTGATTTTTTTTTTTTTTTACTTTCCAGATAAAGATTCTGGGGAACAACTTTCCAAGATGGTAGATGATGCGTGTATGTTGTTGGCGGATTACAATGGCAGGTTGGCAGCTGAAATAGATGATAGAAAGCAGCTAACTCGAATGTTGTCAGACTTTCTGCGATGCCAAAAAGAAGTCCTCACAGAGAAAGAGCAAACATTGGAAGTGCGTATCTTTGTTGTCCTAGTTCTATTCTGTAGTTTCATTCTCAATATTTCATTCTCTCTTAATATGCTTTAATGCAGGGATCCTCAAACTTTTTAAACAGAGGGCCAGGTCACAGTCTTTCAAACTGTTGGAGGGCCGGATTATAATTTGAAAAAAGCATGAATGAATTCCAAAGCACACAGTACACCGCTTATTTGTAGTGCAAAAGACATTTAAAAACAACACAATAATTAAAATGAAGAACAATTCATTTTAATTACAAACTTATTAATATGTCAATGGGAAGTGTGGGCCTGCTTTTGGCTTATGAGATAGGATTGTTGTTATTGTGTGCTTTCAAGTCGTTTCAGACTTAGGTTGACCCTGAGCGAGGGCCGGTTAAATGACTTTGGAGGGCCGTATCCGGCCCCCGGGCCATAGTTTGAGGACCCCTGCTTTAATGTATTGGAACTTTCTCCCATAAGATTCAAGGGAGCCTGGGGATTCCCCTGGTTCTATTGCCAACTAAGGCACAGAGTGTTTTCTACCAGCTTTAGCAAGGGGGTTACCTTAATTTCTATCTGGGCAAGGATCATCTGGTTCCAAGTGGTAACTCCTAGATTAGAATGCAGCATTGTTATGTAGATGGGGCTGCCTTTGAACATGGTTTGAAAAAAGCAGTTATTGCAGAGAGCAGTGCACACATTGATTTCTGGGACCAAGAGATGTGATCATATAACCCCAATTCTGGGTGAGCTTCACTCTCTCTAGATCAATTTTGGATTCAGTTCAAACTTTTGTTTTTAGAGTGTAAAAACTTTACGCCACTTGGCATCACGGTGTTTAATGAAATGTGCTTACTTTCATGAACCTAGCTATAATCTGAAACCAACATTTTGGGATTTGTTCTGAGTGCCTCTTTCACTCTTGGAGAGTGGCAAGGAAAATTGCCTTTTTAATTTTGCTTCTGCTTCAAGAATGCTTTCTCCCAAGCATTATCATCTTTTCAGGACCATGTTAAGACATTTCTCTGTGCCCAGCATATAATTGGCTGATTTGTAATTACTCTTAGGATATCTTATTATCCCTGTAATGTGGTTTCTCAGTTCTATGAGTGTGTACAATATTTTTATTATGGCATAAAAACTAATTGAATAAACCCAACCAGCATAAGACCCATGCCCCAAGGACATATTTGGTAGAAGCACCACTTGCAGCAAATATAGTTACAAGTCTTCTTGGGTCTCCGTCAGTATTACACATCTCAATTCTGTCATTTCTGCCCATTCTTTGTCACTGAATTGCTCCTGATTTTCAAGTTGGATGGGGAATGGGGGGCATTAGTACACAGCAACAAGCAAAGTTTATGAAATATTTCCAGTCAGCTTGAGATCTTAACTTTGACCTTAAGGTTCTTATTTTTTAATTGCTCCAGTGCCTCTTTGGCTGTGTTTTCAAGGTCAGTGTCCTGCTGGAAGTTGAACCGTTGTCTCCCTCCCAGGTATTTTGCAAATGGAAGCAGTTTTTCATCTACAATTTCTCTGTATTTTTTCACTGCGTCCATTTTTCCCTCAATCATTCTAGTTCCTCCCAAGGAAAAGTGTGATATTTCCAACACCATGATTCACTATGAGGTTGTTCTCATGATAGTGAACACTTGATGAATGTTCATAATCATGGTGTGTTGTGGCAAGACCAAAAAAAAATAAATCAGTTTTGGTATTTTCACACCAGAAAAAATAACATGTATTTCACATGTCTTTTATCTACATTTGTTCCAGCAATGGCTTTCTTCTCACCACTTTTCCAGTTTCTTTCATCTTAATTAAGTATGTATCTTACTTATTCAGTTACTTGTGGATTGCTTCTCTCATGCTCTCATTCTGTTACTTAGTTTTGAAGAATAATTCAGCCAAATTCTTTCCATTTTGTAATAATGGATCAAATGAGGATTTGAAGCATGGATTTTGCACATTAAGGTAGATGGTTTACTTCCCACCTTCTTTTGAATCGGTCTCTACAGACCTGTTTTTGGTGATTTGTCCCCTTAAAATTGATCTTTCCAGAACTGATAGGAACACAGAGAGCAACCCTTCCTGTATCGATTCAGATGTAAGTTCTGTTGAGTTTATGAGGCTTACTCCCAGGTAAGTAGGTAAAGGACTGCAGCCTGAGTGTCATTTAAAAAAAAAGTGAATGCAATCAGAAATCTTTGCTTTTATTCCCTCACCCTAATAGAAGTATGTAACTATCCTGGTTAATGTTCCCGAACACTTCTAGAAAGATAGCCTCAGGTGTTCCAACGGTGGTTAATACTTTCAACATGGTTACGCATACTGCAGTGCATGATTGTGGTGGAGAAAAGTGTGTAACATGTGGCGCCAACCCTTGTGGCTTCCCAGGATGCCTCAAAGCCCCAATTTTTAAAAAACTGTGGAAAACTACTCCCAAATCACAAAACAGCTTCAGAACATGATGATTTTACTTGTTTCTCCTTTCACAGACTTTCCATGCTCCCCAAATCTTGAGAAAATATCTGATTTTCTGCTGAAATTGAAACCAGAAGTAATACATTGCTAACAGAGTGTGCCCAAAATACAAACAAAACATGAACACCCCACACTTCATCAAGACAAATGTGGACCCAAAAAAAAGCCTCTATCCCAGCAGGGTTGCCTATTCCTGAGCTACATTTTTTGTATACCTCTTTTTGAAAGTGCTCTTAACTTTGCAGGTTTATATTTTCCAAAAGTAGAGATTTTTAAAAACAAGCCAAAAAAAAGCTGCTGACCCATTCTAACTTCTCTTCTGAGTGGCAAAAATGCATCCTTTGCTTTGCTGGCAACTGTGGAGTTTGTTTCCAGATGGTACTGACTCCTTGTGTATACATTTTACAGGAATCTGAAAAAAACATGCTGAGGATATGCATTCTTTTGCTATAAAATGACATTTTCTAAGCTCTATAGTCTATACCAACGGGATTTGATACTTTTTGACAGTTTTGATCAGTGCATAATATTTTACACCTAGCCAACAATGCTGCCCCCTGAAATTCATTTTTCATTTTTTGGGGATTTGGTACCTTTTGGAAACAAACTCCATAATTGTGTCTCCTGGCAAAATTCCATAGTATGGCAAAATACAATTTTGAATAAAAGCTAAAATGGCAGCTAAGCACCTAATGCATACTGGCAGTTTCTAAAATTTGCTGTGGCTTAAACTTACGAGACAAATTTATTATAAGTTAGGTCACAACAAAAATCACCATTGTTCTTTAAAGGTATTCTGCCTCCCATGTGGGTAAGTAGTGTCTTCATGCTTTTGCAATGGGACATTTTAATGTCTATTTAGCTTTTGTTTCAGGTGAGAACCATGGACCTTTTCTTCTAAAGATGGCACCTTCTTTTAATCAATGCATCCTGTTAAAAAATAAAATTCAGAAATAAAATGTTGTTTGTCTCCTGTTTTCGAAACTTCAAAAACATATCTGCAACTGTTCCGTATAACTTTTGATGATCACGTATTGCAAACACTACCTAAACAAAAAGTGTATACCAAATCACATTGCTGTCAATTTAATATTAAGTTTTTGTTGGGGAATCTGCGCCGTTAGGCTCAAAATAACCTTCAGTTGGGGTGATTTCACTACAAATATAGCAGAGAACTAGAAGTAAAGTTCATAACCAGCAGAAATTTATGTGTGTTGAGCCAGGACAAGCTTCCATTCAACAGGATTGCAGAGACAGAACTAGGTTCAAAATATTTATTGAAGAAAAGAAATACATTCAAGATAGAAAAGGTCTTAGAGCTAACTAGCTTACTAAATCTCATCTTCTAAGAAAGGTAAAAGGATAAAAAGTAAAAAAAAAATATCCATGCAACTACATTTTGCCTAGAGAGAGAGGCAAAATGGATCTTCACTGGAGGAAAGGGAAGTCATAGGGAAATCATAGGGAGGAGGAAGCAAGCTTGTTTTCTGCTGCCCTGCAGACTATGGCAAAGAACAATGGCTTCAAACTACAGTAAAGGAGATTCCACCTGAACATAAGGAAGAACTTCCTGACTCTGAGAGCTGTTCAGCAGTGAAACACTCTGCCCCGGAGTGTGGTGGAGACTCCTTTGGAAGCTTTGGAGCAGAGGCTTGGTGGCTATCTGTTGGGAGCCCTTTGTGCATAAAAATACCTTTTAAAAGCCAAAGCCCTTTCTGGGAAAAGAGGAATAGAATGTGGGGGGAGGAGTCCCTCATTCTAATTTTATCTCTAGCTAATCATTGAGCTCTGGAGACTTGATTATACAAGAGATTTGTGCAGTTCAGGGATGAAACCCAACAATCCCCTTCCACCATGACTGCTCAAGTCTATCAGGTTCTACATCTTCAGCTTGTCATGAGCTTGTGTGGGTAGTGGCTTCATCAGTATGTCTGCAATCATATCTTTTGATTTGCAATATTCCAGGTTCATAAATCCTTCTTCGTGTGTGTTCTTCACAATATGGTATTTTGTATCCATATGTTTGAGCAATGGGCTGATCTCAGAATATCTTAGACAACCTTGATTGTCTTCAAAGACTTCTATTTTTGTTGGCTCACTAATTCCAAAGTCAAGTAGCACCATGTGTAGCCACTTCAGCTGCTTGCGTGCTTCCGCTGCTGACAGTACTTTGCTTTGGTTGACGACGATGCAACTATCTTTTGTTTCTGTGTTGTCCAGTCTATGAGTGCATCTCCATAGAAAAATAGATAACCGCTGGTAGGTTTCTTGTCAGTGACATCATTGGACCAGTCAGCATCTACATATCCTTTCAATAAGGGATTTCTGGTAGTTTGCAATCTCAACTTAAGGTTTAGCGTGCCTTTCAGGTATCTGCAACTCTTTTAATTGCAATCACATATTTGGTTGACTGCTCTTCCTGCATAGTATTCCAACTGCGGCTGAAATGTCCAGGCTTGTAATCTGGTTGATTTACGGTAGTTTTCCAATAGCCTCTCTGTACAAGCTGTTGTCTGTTAACAGTTCACTTTCAAAGGTGTTTCTCCAATGATTCCCTTCCATGGGTGTACTTACTGGATTTGCATCTGACAGCCCAAGATGTTTCAAT
The DNA here is from genome assembly GCF_037176765.1 of Anolis sagrei. Classification (NCBI taxonomy): domain Eukaryota; kingdom Metazoa; phylum Chordata; class Lepidosauria; order Squamata; family Anolidae; genus Anolis; species Anolis sagrei. Next base: position 58,094,484 of record NC_090026.1, read on the forward strand.
AAGTCCAGTATCTTTTATTTTTGATTTAGGAGAAAGCTTCCATCTTTTTCTCTTTCAATTTGTATCCCTAAGTAACTAGTTATATTTCCAGGTTGTTTCACTTCCATAGTATGGCTGAGATGTTTATAGTTTTGGCATTGAATGTTTGCCATGTATATGTTGTGCTCCGCTCTTGAGTCTCCTTCTGGACAACTTCATCAAGATCAGATTTTTCCTGAAAACAACATATAATATTGTCCACATACGTCAAAATATATGTCCATCTGTTGTTCTTGAATCTTGAATAGAGACAAGAATCAGCATTGCCTTGGGAGAACCCTTTCTCAATTAGCATTTGATTCAGCCTTTCCTTCCAATGACCTTGTGGCCATAGATGCTTTTCTGTAATTTGCGTATATAATCTTTGTTTGCTTTGTCCTCAAAGCCTGGTGGGTTTTCCATGCAAATTTCTTGTTGTAAATCTCCATGAAGAAAAGCGATTTTAATGTCCAAATGTTCAACATTTCTTTTCCTAGAAGCTGCTATAATTAGCAATGTTCTTAAAGTGGTATGTTTCACAACATAAAAAATATTCAAGAATGAAAAACACAAATGAAAAACACAAATAAGCCTTTTAGATGTATGAAATTATCCAAACTACATGCTGTCAACGGCAACTAAGCAACTATTAAAAACAACAAAAATACAAAACCAAGCAAAAAAAGAACTGCAAACCTCTATTCTGATAGTTATTATCCCTTTAAATGATTAATATAATCACATTTCTACTATAGGCCACATTACTAATTCATGGATCCCACTGTTTATTCAATTGTCCATCATTGTGAAAAAATGATGAACAGGTCCTAAACTTAAAGATTTCTCTAATAATCAGAGTCTAATTGTCCATCTCCACTAATTTGCAGATCTTCATCAGCCATTCTTGTTTTGAGATAACTGATTCCTTCATTCTCTGAACATATACAATTTTTGTGGCAGTGTTCATATATTGTAGCATTCTCCTAAAGTTTCTAAACTACAGAGTGTTTGAAAAAAATGACCCAATTTGAAATTGCTATATTTCTGCAACCACTAACTTTCCCATGAGTGAAACTCCTTACCACTTGAAAGGATGGACATAGAGTTTCTCCCAGCACACAGATAATCCCAAGACTCAGTCATTCCTAAAATGGCAATGACTGCTATAGGCAAAACGGAATTTAGTAGGCTAACTAAACAGACCAGCTTAATCTTTTCCATCAATATCATCAAAGTGGTTAGTATAATTTGATTACTTATTAAACTATCTCACCAAGGCACAAGGCAAATTACAATATAATTGAAATATAGTCAATAAAAACAAAAATTCATTTTAAACACATGTGATTACATCACATTGAAATAATTCAGTCCAATAAAATATTGATTTAAAATCTGTAGTTTAAACGGGATTGGCTAGGACTGCAGGAAACATGGTTTTAGTATGATTTTTTTATTTTGATATTTGGTGGGATCCAGCAGAAGCTTTTTGTGGAGAAAACAGCTTTGGGAGGATTTCACTCCATCTGAGCTTTTGTGAACATTTTTTCCATCCACTCTCCCCTTGCCATTTCCGGTGCCACCTAAAAACACATGACTTCTGAGGAAATTCCAGAACAATGGGGAACGTACTAGGAGAAGCAAGAGGATCCAATTAACCCTACTCAAACACACCAGTTGAGTTGGGTGCAATTTTGCTATATGAAATCTCTTGCTGGTGGAAAAGTAACTGAATCTAACTGCATATTTAATTTGCTTTTAAATATATACTAAATACAGGGTGCAGCAGCATAACTTCTTTTTTCAAAACTTAATAAAATCCATTGTATGAATCAGATTTTTTTTTATATAATGTAGGTGCATACCTAAAGTTTTGTTTTATGTAGTTTTGAAGATCAAATTAGGTAGGTGACGTCCCCCATTCTCCATACACTGAGTAAACCGATTTCTGGCATTTGTTATGACTCTTGCCAGTATAGCAGGCTTATGTTGGCAATTTTTTTCTGGGTGTTGGTCTTCAAATCTTGTAGGGTCTTTGGAGGGTCTTGTAGGCTCTTTCACATAAACACGTGATTTCAAAAAAACCCATAGAAAAAAATCACAAGGGGTCAAATCTGGAGAGCAGGCCGGCCACTCCAAATCCCCCCTAACTGAGATGAGGTGCTCTGGGAAGTGTTCCCTCAAAACAGCCATCGATGCTCTTGAAGTGTTTGCAGTTGCACCATCTTGTTGGAACCAAATGTCCCCTAAGTCCAACCCATCTAGCCGTGGGGAAAAAAATCCTGTAGCATATTTACATACCGGTTCGAATTCACTGTCACTGCGACTTCATTTTCCTCAAAGAACCAGGGACCAATAATTCCAGCTGAGGAAATTTCACACCACACTGTGATTTTAGGTGAATGCAAAGGCTTTCGATGCAATTCTCAAGGATTGTTGTCAGCCCAGTAGCACATGTTTTGTTTGTTGACTGATCCACACAAATGAAAATGGGCTTCATCACTAAAAAAAAAAAAATAGCATCCTCAGGAACGACTTCGAGAAGAACCTCACACGCGTTCCTCCGAGAATTGAAGTCATGTTCAGAAAGTTCCTGCACAATCTCCATCTTGTAAGGATGGAAATGAAGATCATCATGAAGAATTCTCCTCATAGAACGATCGGAAAGTCCAAGGGCAGACGCATGTTTACGCGCAGAACGCCGTGATGATTGCAACATTGAAGCTCTCACTGCCTTAATGTTCTCAGGTGATCTAATGGGCCGAGGGTCTCTAGTTCTTTGCCTTTCGCACTTGCAGTTTGTATGAATGTAGTGACCCATGTCACAATTGATTTCCGGTCCGGGACAGAGGCCAATGGGGCTAAATTAAAGCGAATCCGAAAGGCGCGCTGGGTTGCGATCACAGAACATCCACTCGAAAAGTAGGCCTCAATGGCAAAAGCACACCCCTCACTGTTCCAACACATGATGGCGACTGAACTGTGTCAGGACAAAACTTTATACTCCCGCCTAACGAACAAGACCACTAGTGCTTCGCTATGTCTTCAACCGACGGAATGTCATGCATTTTTTAAAAGGAAGTTATGCTGCCGCACCCTGTACTTAGAAAAATAAACCAAATTAAAATAAGTCAGAAATAATCTTGCTCTGTTCGATAGTCAGCTTGGCTCTCCTCTCCCTAATGCCAATTCTGGGCACCACAGTTTTATCTGAGTTTGCTAAATTTGCAGAACTGAGCATTAATTTCCTCCCCCACATCCGTTGACGTTAAACCTTGATGCATAGCCTTTAGACGTATTATAGATGTCTCTAAAGTTCAACGTGAGAAGAATACACTCTTATATCTCTTACCTGCATACATTTAAAGACTGCTGGGAGAAGGGCGGGGGTGCTTGAGTGATTTTAATTCCTTAATCAGGTCAAATTCTTAGGCCAGTGAAAATATGGAATTTCAGTGGTGGAATGGGGTACCAAATTACTGTATGTACCCACAGTACGTGTTTTGAAAGTACTTAGAAATAATACTAACCAAACTTTATATTCTATATTTCAGTTATTTGAATGGACATAAGTGCATTTTTTCTGAAAGCATTTTAATTTGGTATATAGTGATCCTAGGGGACACTTATTACTGTATATTCCCACTTACCCTGATGTGCATGTTTTTCTATTAGAACTCCAGAATCAGCACAGATGTGTAGAAAAGGTCAGCAAAAAAATTAATATCACAGCCATACCAAATGTTCATATTCTTATGTGGCAATGAAAGGTATGCTTTAATATAAATGATTTTATTCAAATACAAAAAGGTATGCTTTTGAAGTGTAATACAGAATGTTCCCATAAATATTTTACTTTTGATAGCGTTGGTTCTATTGAAATGTACTTAACCATGAGAATTTTCAGCTCATCTCTGTAATACATTGTTTCTTTCCAAAGAACATATCTTGGCTTCTCTGTTTAGTGGTAGAAAGCCTGGTAGTTACAGAATTCTTATAGAGTGAAGTGTTAATATTGTTTGTTGTGGCTGCAGTCCTGTGTAAACATACCTGTGAGTAAGTCCCATTGCAGTGTGGGACTGATTTCTGAATAGACACGCATAGATGACCCTATAAGAATGAATAATCAGATAGTTGTCTGTTTAAATGGGAAGTACCCTTTGATTTCAGACAGCTGAGTGGGTATTTTAAATTGTCATATGAATGCATCCACTTTTGTGAAATTGACATATTAAAATGAATTAATTACCTTTACAGAAATTATATGTAAAATATCTACAGTTTGCTAAGCGTTTTCAAAGTTTAACAAAGCAGTCCCTTCTCCCATGCATTTACAGTCGATATGTATTTCAATATTTATCTCGCCTTATCATTTGGTAGGAAACCTATTTAACAAACCAATCAGCAAAGAACGCTTTATAAAATTAATGACTGCATTTATTTCCTGCTCAGCCTAAAACTGGCTGAAGATAAGCGAGAGAGAGTCTTTGGCTAGTGTTGGTTGGAAAGATATATTTATTCATCTATATGTTTCTAATACCCAATAACCCAGGCTCGAGGTGTTTTCAGTGAAAGTGTCTTACTGGTAGAAGATGAAAGGTAGTGAGCCACAGCGTCTGTATTTGTTGATATAGCTTTATCACAGGATGCAAGGTCTTATCAAAGCTTGTAACTAATCTTGTTGTGATTTGTGCCAGTGCAGCAGTAGGAGCAGCAAGGGAAGGGCCAAAGGTGCAGTTACTTTAGGAATGAACTATTGGACAATTAGGCTGCTTGAAGCCAGTGGATCTTGCCTGTCTTCCCTTGCCATCTCTGTGCAACCCTGAAAATAGTGCAACTGCTAGTGTCATTATTTTACTTTATTTATCATAGAATCATAGATTTGGAAGAGACCTCATGGGCCATCCAGTCCAACCCCCTGCCAAGAAGCAGGAAAATTGCATTGAAAGCACCCCTGACAGATGGTAATCCAGCTTGTTTAAAAGCTTCCAAAGAAGTAGCCTCCACCACATTCTGGGGCAGAGAGTTCCACTGCTGAACAGCTCTCACAGTCAGGAAGTTCTTCCTAATGTTCAGAGGGAATCTCCTTTCTTGTAGTTTGAAGCCATTGTTCCGCGTCCTAGTCTCCAGGGCAACAAAAAGCAAGCTTGCTCCCTCCTCCCTGTTACTTTCTCTCACATATTTATACATGGCTATTATGTCTCCACCCAGCCTTATTTTCTGCAGGCTAAACATGCCCAGCTCTTTAAGCCACTCCTCGTATGACTTGTTCTCCAGACCCTTGATCATTTTAGTCACCCTCCTCTGGACACATTCCAGCTTGTCAATATCTCTCTTCAATTGTGGTGCCCAGAATTGGACTCAATATTCCTGATGTGTTCTAACCAAAGCAGAATAGAGGGGTAGCATTACTTCCCTGGATGTAGGCACTATACTCCTATTTAAGTAGGCCAAAATCCCATTGGCTTTTTTTTGCCACCGCATCACTTTGTTGGCTCATGTTTAACTTGTTGTCCATGAGAACCCGAAGATCTTTTTCACACGTACTGCTCTCGAACCATGCGTCCCCCATTCTGTATCTTTGCATTTCATTTTTTTTTTGCCTAACTGGAGTATCTTGCATTTGACCCAGTTGTATTTCATTTTGTTAGTTTTGGCCCATTTCTCTAATTTGTAAAGATCGTTTTGAATTCTGTTCCTGTCCTCTGGAGTATTGACTATCCCTTCCAATTTGATGTCATCTGCAAACTTGATGATCATGCCTTCTAAACCTTCATCTATGTTATTAATAAAGATGTTGAACAGGACAGGGCCCAGGACAGAACCTTGCGGCACTCCTCTTGTCTCTTCTTTCCAGGATGAAGAGGAAGCATTGGTGAGCACCCTCTGGGTTCGTCCACTTAACCAATTACAGATCCACCTAACTGTAGTTTTGCCTAGCCCACATTGGACTAGTTTCCTTGCCAGAAGGTCATGAGGAACCTTGTCAAAAGCCTTACTGAAGTCCAGATACGCTACATCCACGGCATTCCCCCGCATCTACTCAACTTGTAACTCTATCGAAAAAAGAGATCAGATTATTCTGGCATTACTTGTTTTTGATAAATCCGTGCTGACTATTAGCGATGACTGCATTCGTTTCTAAGTGTTTGCAGACCACTTCCTTAACAATCTTTTCCAGAATCTTGCCTGGTATTGACGTGAGGGTCATCCTTTTTTCCCTTCTTGAAGATTGGGACCACATTGGTCCTCCTCCAATCTGCTGGAAATTCTCCCGTTCTCCAAGAACTCTCAAAAGTTCATTGCCAATGGTTCCAAGATAACTTCCACTAGTTCCTTCAATACTCTTGGGTGTAGTTGATCTGGCCCCGGGGACTTGAACTCGTTTAGAGCATCCAGGTATTCCTAGACGACTTGTTTCCCAATTTGGGGTTGGATGTCCTCTAATCCCTCATCCACTCCATCTTGATGAGAGTGAAGATGACTTTCTTTTGAGAGAAGACCGAGGCAAAGAAGGCATTAAGTAGTTCTGCCTTTTCCCTATCCCCTGTCAGCATTGCCCCATCTTCTCCTCCATCTTCTCCTCGAAGAGGCCCTGTTGCCTCCTTGTTCTTCCTTTTTCTACTGACATAAGAAAAGAAGCCATTTTTATTGTTTTTAATGTCCCTGGCAAGTCTGAGCTCTTTTTGTGCTTTAGCTGTGCGGACCTTTTACCTACAGGAGTTGGCTATTTGTTTGAATTCTTCTTTGGTGATTTTTCCCTTTTTCCACTTTTTGTGCATGTCTTTTTTGAGTCTTAGCACAGTTAGAAGTTCTTTGGACATCCATTCTGGCTTCTTTGCACTTGTCCTATTTTTTTCTCTTTGTTGGCACTGTTTGCAATTGCAAACAGTGCAATTGCAAACAGTATTTTTGAGTATTTCACTCTGGAAAAACTCCCACCCATCCGTAACTCTCCCGTCTTTTAGTATCTGTGTCCACGAAATGATGCTCAGTATTTCCTTCTATTTTTGGAAGTCAGCTCTCCTAAAGTCCAAAATGCATGTCTTAGTTTTGGCCTTCCTTTATACCTCAAACTGCAGGAGCACATGGTCACTTGCCCCTAAGGATCCGACCACTTCAACTGCATTGATCAGGTCCTAAGCATTTGTTAGGATGAGATCAACAGTAGCTGACCCCCTTGTTCCCTCATCTACCTTCTGGACCATGAAATTGTCTGCAAGGCAAGCGAGGAATTTGTTGGACTTTGTACTCTTGGCCGAGTTTGTTTACCAGCAAATATTGGGATAGTTGAAATTGCCCATGACTACTATATCTCTTCCTTGTGCCTGTTTGGGCAGCTGTTGGCAGAAGACTTCATAAAGTTCTTCATCCTGGCTTGGAGGTCTGTAATAGTCACCTACAACGAGATCTTTTTGAGTCCCAGTTCCCTTGATTCTTATCCAGATGCTCTCAAGCTGGTTTCCTGGATTGCAGTCTTGCATTTCTTCTGCAACGTAATAGTTTTTGACATTTAAGGCTACTCCGCCTCCTCTCCCCTTTGTTCAGTTTCTGTGAAAGAGGTTATAGCCCTTGATGTCTACATTCCAGTGATAGGAGTCATCCCACCAGGTTTCAGTAATGCCTATGATATCATATTTGTGGTGTTGTGCTAAAAGTTGGAGTTCGTCTTGTTTATTTCCCATGCTTTGCATTAGTGTAAAGACATGTGAGGCCCTGAGATCTTCCCTGAGCTGTTTATTTGGGATTATTGTGCTTTCGGTACTTGGTCCTTGTTGTGTTTGTGCAGCCCTCCATTTAGCCTTCTGGCGGTTCCCTGACATTGTGGGTAAATAGTGTTTGCAAGGCTGTTGTCCCCCTCCCCGGTGGACCTAGTTTAAAGTGTGCCTAATGACGTTTGTGAGTCTGTGAGCAAAAAGATGTTTTCCTACTTGTGGGAGATGCACCCCATCCCTTGCCAGTAGGCTATCCTCCTGGAAAAGCAAGCCACAATCAAGGAAGCCAAAGCGTTCCTCCTGACACCATTTTCTAAGCCAGTTATTGACCTGTACTATTTTTCTGGCCCTTGTAGGGCCATGTCTTATAACAGGGAGGAGGAATGAAAAAACCACCTGTACATTACATTGTTTTAGCTTTGTTCTGAGAGCTCAAAAATCATTTATGATCTTTTGAAAAGTATGTCTAGCAGTATCATTGGTTCCTACATGAATCCACATGAGGGGGGATAGTGATGGGGCTTGAGGAGCCTGGTGAGCCACTAAGTGATATGGTGTATTTTTGCCCCCGGTAGGCAGCATATTTCTCAAGCCATCCCATCTGGTCTAGAAATGACGGCTTCCGTTCCTCTAAGGAGAGAGTCACCTACTACCAAGATCTGCTTACTTTGAGGATTAACAGAGTTCCTTTTGTGCAAGGTAGTGTGTAGGTCCCCAGAAAAGTGATCTTGTTGATGTGAATTGTGTAGGTATAAATTGTTGCCCTCCTCCTTGACATCCGTGGTGCATTTGTCAAGTACAATCCATTGAGATTCGTCCAAGAGCCTATCATTCTCCTGAGTGTGTTCCTGTTGCACCTGGTCTATGATTGGGGATGGGACAGCTGCTTGATTGTATAAATGTGAATGTTGTGAAGTGTTGTTCCAGCCAGGGCTACCCCCCACACACTGATCAAGGACTAGCCACTGATCATTCTGGTCTTCCCCAAGAGGTTGCATTTTCTGGTCAGATGTTAGTTGTATGAGAATTTGGAATCTATTGTGTAACTGCAGCTGAGCAGAAGTATTCTGAGGAGGCTTCCTGGTCTCTTTCTAAGGGTGACATTACTCCAAGCCTGAGGGTGATCTCCTCCTGAGCCTCCCCATAATGTTGATGTGATGTATGTTGCGTGTCTAGGACAGTGTGCTGTGTGGTGTCCAAGAACAGCTCAAGTTCCTGAATGTCCTTAAGGGTCTTAATACGGTCCTCGAGTTGTTGGATCCTCTGTTCCATGTGAGTCATCTGTTTACACTTGGGGCAGATGTAACTGAGTAATTGTTGCATCTGTGTGTGTGTGTGTGTATACATACATACATACATACATACAACAGAAAGTTTCATAAGAAAGTACTGAAACTTCTGATTGAAAGAATCTCATTTCTTACAGATGATTAGGATGGTAGATTTCAGAGGAAGAAGACTGACTAGGCGTTCCTGTTGCTACTCTAGGGAATATATCCCATTACCTTGGTTTCTCCCCTTCCCTACATACCTTGTGCTTTTGGAATCATAGTCTCTAATGGCAGAGCCAGAATGTTTGCCCCATACAGCAACCAACATCATCAAAGCAACATCATCTTGATTTCAGAGGTTGCCATGATTGGATTTATGGTGGGTCTAGGGTGATTTGTAGTAGATGGCAACATTCTGTCAAAAAGGAGTGTGTGTTTACTTCAAAATTACGTTCTTTTAATTTAGAATAAAACTTGTCAGAAAAACTTGAGTTTCTTACTCAGAAGGATAAAAACCAATGTGATTTCGTTCTTGAGGGTAGTACTTACATATATTTAGATTAACATGTAAAACTAATGTATAGAATGGTATCCAGATAAATGATTATCCAATTAACAGCTTCCCAATAGAAATCATACAACTGAAATGTAAATGAAATGTATAGGCAGTGCTGAAGTTACAAACATCCAACTTAAAAATGACTCATAGTTGAGAATGGAAGTGACACAACAGGAAATGAGAGAAATCTATCCAGGAAGGGAAATCACTCCTGAAAGAGCTATCACAGGAAAAGATGTATCCACTGAGGTTTTGTCACCAATCCTTATTTCCACAACAAGCTAAATTTTTCAAAATCCAATTATACAGGCAGAAGATGGGGTGATATCTTCTGAACAGTGGTACAGATAGCAAAACAAACCCCACAAGGGTGTTAATCCTTCCCTCTGCTATCCAAATTATTTTCTCTCATACACACATGTGGTTGGAGTTTAAAAGTACCTGTTCTGACTTACATACAAATTTAACTTAAGAACAAACCTACAGAAGAAAGCTTAAGAATAAACCTAGAGAACCTGTCTTGTTATTGTAGTAATTGTTTATTAATTATGTAATATGTTAGGTTGTTAACTGTTTTTACACTGTAGCATTGAATTTTTGCTGTTCTTATTTGTTGTGAACCGCTGTGAGTCGCCTTTGGGCTGAGAACAGCGGTATATAAGTAAATAAATAAATAAATAAATAAATTGTTCTTAACTTACCTATTGCCTGTAATTTTAGGGAAAAAAGTTAATTTGTATAAATATAATTATTAAACATACAATAAATAACCCCAACATTAATTAGATAAAATATTACATTGAATTCTCCTTGACATAAAATTGGCAGTAATAATTTCTTTCTTATCATAAAACGACATGGGGCAGAACGTTGCTTTTTCCAGAACTGTCTCCAAACGATAAGTTTCTTCAGTGCCTTACTTTCCTCATTATTATTGTGCCCAGGTGTAATTATGCAGGTGTAGTGCACCAACAGATTTCAAGTCATAGTAGTCAATTTTACTAGCTACCATGGGCTACTGAGATAATTCCAGAAATTTAATTTAAAGTTGCAGATAAGGAAGACATGATGTACACCTTCCGTTTCAGAGTATTCAATTGCTCTCCCTTCAATGTCAGGTAAAGATATCAGATTAAAAGAAATATTTAGTTTTTACTAGTGTTTAGCCTGACATCAAAAACTGGAGCCCAGGTCTTATTCAAAGTGAATTATAAGCATCAATATCCTTAATATGTTATATAATACAAAACCACAACTTTATCAAGGTCATATACAAAAAAACAGCCATAGACAAAAACATAAATCCAAGACTTAGTGTGTTTACAGCACAAACACAATGAATCATTGAAAAGTTGGTAGGACAATTAAATATAATTTCCATTGATTTAATTTGTTTAAAACAGGGATGGGCTACAGTGGGTTACTTCTAAGATCTCTTCAAGGGCTTCACCTCCCACTGAATCTCCCACTAAGTTTAGGATTCATTATTTTGATCGGTCCTTACCTAGTACAGAATAGTGTTGATTCTTCCATAGTTTGATTTTTGTGCTTTTTTTTTTTTTTTGTTTTAGCCAAAATTGAAAAGCAAGCAAAAGGAGATATAATCATTGGGGGAGATCTTAACATGGAACTGTATAAACAAAAAAACAAAAAAACAAGGACGAACCCAGCAAGGCTTGAATGTAAAATTAACTGCAAAAAATGGAACCTCACAGAAGCACACAATAGAATAGGAGAGGAGGGAACAACCCCAACCTTTTACTCACATAGGCATGCAAAATTCACTGTAATTGACTACTTCATAGTAGGAATTAACAATATACAACTAATAAAGGAGATCAAAGTGGGGAACCATTGGCCAGGAGATCATGCTCCCCTCCTGTTAAAATTAGGAAACCCAGGTAGGAAGCCTCCAAGAAAATGTAAATTCAACCCAAAGGTAACCTTTAGTGAAAAGGATAAACAGGTCATTAAACAACAGATTTATTTTTTATTTATTTACAGCAGAGGACTTGGGGCGGATTACAGTGTACACATATATGGCAAACATTCAATGCCAATTTTGACATACAACATATATAGACATTCACAGAGGCTATTTAACTTTTCTGGCTGACAGGGGAACTGTCGCTTTCATCGTCCATCTGTGACACTGATGAAGTACTTCTGCATTCCTTGCATGCTTTTTTGCTGGAGTGCTTTGCTGGAGTCTTTTTTATGGCCTCATAAATTAGTTAATTTAGCCTCCCCACACTTTAAGGTGGTACCTTATTTTCCTACTTGACAGATGCAACTGTCTTTCGGGTTGCAAAGGTCGACAACAGGCTACACAGATTCAAGAATTCTTTCTATTTAACAGACAACCACAAATAAAAGAAGAGATTTTATGGGACGCTTTTAAAGCAACCATAAGGTGAACTTGTATCTCACTGGAAATAGGAATCAATAGAAAAGAAAAGTATACATTTAAGAAAACAAGATCAGAGGTAGAGGATGCATTCCTACGTTCAAAAAAAACCCATCAGTTAAAAATAAAGCAAACTGGAAAGAGAAAAAACAGCAACTGGAGGACTTAGATAAAATAGACACTACAAAAATACCTATGGGTTAAAAACAATTATCAAATTAACTCAATAATTCAAAAAGATTGGCTAGATTGGCTAAAATCAAAACAAGCTAGAAGCAGAATACTCAAGCTAAAAGATGATAGAGGACATCTCAGATCATCAGATAAGGAAATCAGGGAGATTATGGCTAGCTACTATGAAAAACTTTACGAAGGCAAAGAATTAATTAAACGAGTTGGCCTCTTGGAAAAATTCATAAACCCACAGTCACAAACCAATCTAAATAGCACAATAACCAACTCAGAAATTGAAAAAGCAATAGAAAACTTAAAAGCAAACTCATCACCTGGGCCAGATGACTTCACAACAAATTTCTATAAAATATTCAAAGAGAAAATCACACTGAACCTATTTATACTATTTAATGAAATAATGGAGAGGCAAAAAGTGCCAAATTCCTGGAAATCCTCCGAAATTCATACAATTTTAAAAGCAAATAAGGATGAAACCGATCCTAACTCTTATAAACCAATATCCCTTTGCAATGTGGACTACAAAATATTTACTAAAATTTTAGCAAACAGAATGAAGGACCTAACACCAGAAATAATTCATGACTATCAATATGGATTTATAAAAAACAGGAAATTAACGGACCCTATAAGGAATATATTGAACATTTTGAACCACGCCACAGGAAAAAAATCCAAATTACTTATATTAAAATTGGACTTTTGCAAAGCATTTGAATCATTAGATCACAAATATTTGAACAAACTATGTGAGAAAAGTAATATGGGAACGAAAGTGTGTAAGGTAATAAAAGAACTATATAGGGGAAATAAATCAACCATCTCAGTAAACGGGACACACACTAGACAAATAGATATCAAGAGGGGAACCAAACAGGGATGTCCCCTTTCTCCAGCCCTATTTTCATTGGCCATTGAGCCACTAGCAAAGTCAGTTAGGAAGAATCCGGTCATTAAAGAATATAAGGTGAGCAAGGAAGACATCAAGATTAATCTGTACGCTGGTGATGTTATGATAATTTTAGGGGACGTGGAGGAGTCATTACAATCAATAGTTAAAATAGTTAAGGATTTTGAGAAAACTTTGGGCCTTACAATTAATTTTGAAAAATCAGAGATGCTACACAAAAATTTATCATGGGAAGAACTCAAAAAGATTCAAAATATTATGGGAGTTAAATGGGGGGGGGGGGGAGATGACATACCTGGGGGTAGATATACCAAAAAATCTCAACAATATCATACCAATGAATTTTAATTGTCTATGGAAAAATATAAGCAAACAAATTAACACATGGGGAAAGGAATTCCGAGATATATCCACAAGGTTAAAATTTATAAGATGAAGATTTTGCCCAAATTCCTATTTTTGTTCCAAACCCTCCCGGTGAATATCCCTAACAATTTGCTGAATAAATGGGACAACTCTATTAAAAATGGGTACTGGGAGGAAACAAAAACAGAATTGCCAACTTTCTATATTATAGTAAACAAGACATTGGTGTATGGGGGGCTCCGTCTCTGGGAATATATTATGAGGCAAGTCAGTTAGCAAGATTATTAGAATTTGAATTGGAAGGGTCGAAAAGATGGGTGCAAATAGAAAAGGAAGCAAACAGTTGGCAAAAGAATAGACAGAAAAGACTTAAAGAACTTAAAAGTTGGCCCCTGCTTAACAACGTTGTTAATTTGCAAAAAATGGCAAAATAAATTACAAATAAACAAAATTGACCCTTTCCCATTATAAACCTTGGAAAATAAAGACAAGACATTCAGGAATCTAATTAGGGCATTTAAGAGAAATGGAATCAAAAGGATAGGGGACCTCTTGGAACCCAATGGAGAAATAATAAAGTGGGATAAGATAAAAGACAAATGTGGTCAAGAAAACTGGATAGCATGGTTAGGCCTGTCCAGTAAAGCTCAGGCCATGAAAAGAAGAGAAGTAGCAGGAACCCCACTTGACATGATAATTAAAAGGAAAGTAGAAATAGACGAAGGGATTATTGGGCTACTGTATGAGGAATTAATCACCTTAACTTACAAAACAAAAAACCCTTATAGAAAATTGGAAACAAGAGAAAAACTTAAGTGAGAAATTAATTGGGTCTTGGATTGACAATATTCATAAATTTAAACATATGAGTGTGATGATGTGTAATTTTATTCCTATGGTTATATGTTGTTTAAACAGTAGTTAATAAATGGTAAGTATGTAGAATTATATTTTGTTAGAGATGGTGGCTGGTTTGGCTTGAGCTGAGTTGCCATAGCAACGGGGGTGGAGCCAACTGTCACCTAACTGCACATCTGTTTGAAATAGGCAGTCTGAGACCGTTAGAGTTACAGAGAAGACTGAAATCTCTGGTGGGAGATTCAGGGAACTCGTCTGTGACCAAAGGGTTACAAGAGAGGTAGTTGATCCTGTGGTGTGTGGAAAACCAGCAGGAATCTTATAGTTAGAGAACTATAGGGAAGACTGGTTCTTTAATATTAAGAATCAGGGTTTGCTAGGTTCTTGTGGGTTTTTTCGGGCTATAGAGCCATGTTCTAGAGGCATTTCTCCTGACGTTTCGCCTGCATCTATGGCAAGCATCCTCAGAGGTAGAGGTCTGTTGGAATTAGGACAATGGGTTTATATATATCTGTGGAATGGCTGGGGTGGGGCAAGGAGCTCTTCCCTGCTGCAGTTAGGTGTGAATGTTCAGCTGATCACCTTCATTAGCATTTGAAGGCCTGCCTGCGCCTGGGAAAATCTGCTGCTGGGAGGTGTTAATCTGTGCCTGGTTTTTTCCTCTCTGTTGTTTAGCTGTTATAATTTTAGAGTTTTTTAATACTGGTAGCCAGATTTTGTTCATTTTCATGGTCTCTTCCTTTCTGTTGAAATTGTCCACATGCTTGTGGATTTCAATGGCTTCTCTGTGTAGTCTGACATGGTGGTTGTTGGTGTGGTCCAGCATTTTTGTGTTCTCAAATAATATGCTGTGTCCAGGCTGGTTCATCAGGTGCTCTGCTATGGCTGACTTCTCTGGTTGAAGGAGTCTGCAGTGCCTTTCATGTTCCTTGATGCGTGTCTGGGCGCTGCGTTTGGTGGTCCCTATGTAGACTTGTCCACAGCTGCATGGTATGCGGTAGACTCCTGCAGAGGTGAGAGGATCCCTCTTGTCCTTTGCTGAACGTAGCATTTGTTGGATTTTCTTGGTGGGTTTGTAGATTGTTTGTATGTTGTGTTTCCTCATCAGCTTCCCTATGCGGTCAGTGGTTCCCTTGATGTATGGCAGGAACACTTTTCCTCTGGGTGGATCTTCGTCTTTACTCTCGTGGCTTGTTCTTGGTCTTGCAGCCCTTCTGATGTCTGAGGTGGAGTATCCATTGGCCTGGAGAGCCCAGTTGAGGTGTTTGGCTGTGAGCCAATATAGTTAGATAAGTCAGGTGGCTTATTTGCAGTAAAAGAACGCTTGTTGAAGAAAGATATATCTACTCAAAGAAACCTTTTGAAGTCTATTGTCGAAGGCTTTCATGGCTGGAATCACTAGGTTCTTGTGGGTTTTTTCGGGCTATAGAGCCATGTTCTAGAGGCATTTCTCCTGACGTTTCGCCTGCATCTATGGCAAGCATCCTCAGAGGTAGTGAGGTCTGTTGGAATTAGGACAATGGGTTTGAAGTCTGTTTAGTACCTAAAGTTATTCGGGAAACCTTATCAATGTAACTAATTAAGTTTGTGCCTCAAATGAAGTAACAATTGAATCTGTTATACTCCTGTTAAATAAATGTGTTACTGTTTTCCTCAACCCTTGCCTGATACAGTTTCTCCTAAGTCAAACATAAGAAGTAAAACCAAATCAGGGACATTAAATATCCGCTTCGCTATCAAATAAATAAATACTTCTGTAAATAATAGTCCCTTTATAAACCAGCTCCTAAGCTGATATTGATCATTGCCCGGCCTTCCTTCACAAATTGGTGGCAATAATTTTACGCTCCTTTACAATGAGGATCAAAGAAACCTAAAGGAAAACAATCTCTAAATGGTATAGAGCCCCCACCCAAATAGCACACATAATGGGAAATGTCTCAAACATATGTTGGCACAACTGTGGGGGGATAGGTTCATTCTCCCACATGTGGTGGGCTTGTAGAAAAATTCAGAATTATTATGGTAGAATAAGGACTGTAATGGAAGACATAATAGGGAAAGAATTAATGTGGTTATCCTACATTAATTCTTTCCCTATTAGGTCTTCCATTACAGCCAGGTTCATGTCCCTCACCATAAAGGTAAAGGAAGATAATAATAATTGGACAGAAATCCTAAAATATATGACAGCCACTATACAGGCTACGATAGCCCAGGGATGGAGAGACGATACAAAATGGAATCTGGAAATCTGGTGGGGCTATCTATCAGAATATATAATTAATGATTTTATCAATCAAAGGGAAAAACAAGTATATAGATAGTCAAATAGAACAAGACTGGTTTAGGAAATGGTCTGTGTTAATTGACAAAATAGACGGAGACGACAGATACAGCATTTTGAACCAGGCTTTCCACACAGTTAAATTGATGCAATGACATGATTTAGAACTGCTGTTCCAGGGGGATGGGGGGAGGGGGGGTTGTTGGGCAATACATAATTACATAACTAATGTACAGAATGTCATTTAAAGAATATTTAATTTTGGAATGATGTATATTGAAATAAGTCCTAAATAAAGGGGGGGGGGAGCCAAAAAATGCCAAAAAACATACACTCATACACGTGGCAATGCTATTTTTCAGCTGAAGAGCAATTTTCCACTTTTCCAAAATCAATACATGAATCTCCATTTTGTGCATGGGGAGAGCTCAGTTGCTGAAAAAATTAAGTTAGCACTCCTCACCAAGTAAGCTGAAGGAATCTTGTGAAAAGGACTCTTGCCTTAAGTCATTTTGGCAGTGGAGCTCTGCTCTCATCTCCTTATCCATGTACAATCCCATAGAGTAGGGTTGGGGAATGTTCGGCCTGGAGGCCACATGCAGTTCTCGAGACAATTTGATTTGGTTCTTCATCTCTCGCCCAAATACTAACCAATTGTTGACTTAGATCTGATGCCTTTAACAATCCTTGCAAAACCTGAATCTCAGATGAAGAATAAAGAAAATACAGCACACAGAAAAGACCTCAAGAGTTGTTGATATGAACATTGGATATGTTCCAAATCAAGGTGCAGGATTAGAAAAGCAATCAAAGCAAAATAATTTGCGTCCATGACCACCAAGCTGTGGCTCCTGTGGGTGACGGAGCACCTTTAATGGCCACCCTGGGTAGAGATCAGGATTAAACTGCCCAGTGTGTCTGCATGCTGAGGCAGGTCACAGGGGAAGAATGAGACCAGAGGTCTTACAAACCCTGGTTGACCACCTCTGATCTCTTTCTGCTATTTTTGAGACTGAAACGGGGACTGCTGCATCGCTTCACAGGGTCTGTGGCCATGATTTGTATGGATCCTTCTTGCCTGGTTTGCTGTGGTTGCAGGGTTGGCACAGTGATGAAATGAACTGTTGAATTGGCAGGCGTGTTCTACCTTTTCAGCTCTTGCTGAGCCAAAGTCAGTAAGCACGTGCACCTGCAGGCAGCTGCCTGCGGCACACAGCCTTTGGAACTTTCATTTGATTTATTATATATAATTGTATAATATATAATAAATAATATATAATTTTATAATTATAAGTAAAGAAAGACATGGCTCGCAAATATCCAAAAGATTCCCCACCCCTGCCATAGAGAGATCACTCTATGGAAGAGGAGGGGATACTATAGTCAATTTATATCTTGTGTACTTGTAATAGGAGCCAGTGTGGTTGTGGTTTGAGTGCACATATCTCAAGTTGACTTGAGATAGGCTTCAAATACCTACTTAGCTATGAAACCAACTAGGTCACCATGGAAAACTCACACTACTTCATAGGAAAGCAGTGGAAAACTTCTTCTTTGCATATCCTCCCAAGAAAACCTTAGGATCACCATAGGTAGGAAACAACTTGAAGGCATAGAATAAAAACAATAACTACTTTCAAGATAAATTAATGTTTCAAAGACAGAGTAGGATGAAAAAAAAATAACTAAATGAAACAAGTGCCACAGAAAACATGCCAAAAGAGTAATGTTAGCCTTCCTTTAAGTCCTGGTAAAACAAGTGTTATGTGCAGTCTTAGGCTGGATTCTATGCGTGTTTGCCTGGACATCAGCTTCACTGAATTTGGTAAGATCTGATAAAATAGTACATTGTGGTGTAAATTTACATTTACCTGGGGAATGGATATTGGGAATAAATGGCCTGGAAGTACATGATCATCCCTGTCCGCAACCCCCCTCCCCAGGTAGATAGTCATGACTGTCTCCCTCCCCCCCCCCCCTTTTTGGTCCTTTCTGGGCCATTTTAGACCCAAGGGTGCCATTGTTTTCTAAATGAAGTGATCCAGAATTCAATTTCCTCATCTCTTTCTGTTGGGAAAAAGAGAGTTCCTGGGCCCAAAATGGTCATGGGGTAAAAAATATGCTACAATTACCTCCCACAATCTCTGGGAGCCATTTGAGGGCTGGAAAATGTTGGATGTTGGGAGGGAATGCTGGGTCCTTTAGAGTACACTTTCCTTGTTCTGCTGCTGAAAGAAGTGGCACTTTGACCCATTTTCTACAAAATGTTCCCAATAACATATTCTCCAGCATTTAACAGATGTAAACTACAATGGTTTACAACATAGTGGTCAAGAGGGCAAGTTGTTCACAAGGAAGAACAGAGGCAACAGCAATTTGCTTTTGCAGTAGCCTTTGGGAAGGGCAAGATTCTTTCTGCTGAGTTGAGTGCAATTTTTTTTTGTCCTTTGAACTCAGTTTGCAGTCAATGACATAACTTGAGGACAAAGGCAGAAAGTAAGGAGGAGAAAGAAAGGAGAATATTTCAAGACAGTTGGAAATGTAGGTTGGCAGAGGGTAAATTGGAACAAGCGAAGAGTATAAAAATTTTTAAACCAACCAGAGCACAAATGTCGTAATAGGACCACGAAATGTTAAAATGAAGGATAGGGTTTGGCCAATGTGCTGCTAAAAGCCTGGCTGGATGCTGCTGGGTCACAACTCCCATGATCCCTCAGCATTGGCTACATTGCTACCGCTGACAGCAATTCAATGGCCACCTTTTTAGTCATAGTTGATGAATAGTTTCCATACCTCATAGTTTGGTATCAATTTATTTATTTTATATCCCTTTCTCCTGACATCATATCCAAGGGAACACATGTTAAACAAAAGAAGCTATAAACTTGATAATAAAACACTACAATGTGAAGGATTAAGGCAATTTCATTTATTCTAAGATGTCCTTGAGCCTAAGATGCACTCCTTTTTTCAAATCTCGATTTTGGGGAGAAAATATTTTGGAACATGTGTTGCTGAGTAAGGAGAAAGAGCAAGAGTGGATAAGAAGGGGTTCCTTATTATTCACTGCCTTCCTGTCTTCACCCCAACTTTACTTGATGTCCTGGCCAGTTCCCAGAAAGCCTCCACAACCCCACACCTGATTGCTGCCTTTCTTGCTGCTGACTTGGTGCGGTCGATACAAAAGGCAGCAAGGCAGCAACATTGGGTGTGGAGTTGGGGAGGCTTTTGGGAGACTGCCCTGAAGAGCTGGGCAGTAAGACAAAGAAGTAAAGCCACTCCACTCTTGATGGATGCCTCTTGTTTCCTGCTGGCTTCCCTCCTGATCTCTCAGCCTCCATGAATCTAGGGCACCACCAATTCTAAGATGCATCCCCACCTTTTAAAGCCTTGATTTTTTGGGAAAAGTGTGCCATGGAATCTGTGAAATACGATAAATTAAAGATAAAGTGATATATTGATTTATGAGTTTAATTTGTTCTGTGACCGAGCTCTTAATTCAGAATGGTCATATGTCAAGTCAAAATTTCCCATTAAAATGCTATTAATCCATGAATTAAATCAACTTTAGTCTCCCCACCTCCCTCCATGCCTGTTGGAGGCCTCGCTGGCCAATACCTCTCACAAGCAGAGCTGTGAGAGGTATTGCGGCGCCTTGCGGAAGAGGCCCCATGGGGCTTAAGGTTGCTCTTCTCCATCTGCTACCATGCTGAAGGAAGACCACAGAGAGGCTTTGTGCTGGGCCTGGAATGAGCCGTGCGCCCAGCCGAAGGTACCCACCATCTTGCGTAGGGCCTTCTCACCGAGTGTGGAGTCTCCTCCTTTGGCTTGTAACTCGGATTGTCACTCGCAAGTCAAAACAGAAAACCCAATGAGAGACAGTTCATATCTCAAATTGCACATAGGTTGGGACACTTGTAAATAGAAGTTCTACTATACAGTGTGCACACTGAATTAAAGGATCTTTCAAAGCAACCACATAATTGCCAAATGCTTGCTTAAATAAAAATGGTATTTACTTGCTGGTAGGAGAGTGGAAAGGAAGTTAGCCTAACCTTATGAGGAGCAGAATTTCACTGAGAAGTCTCTTTCTTACAGTTGATAGTGGTGGAACTGAAACAAGAGCTTCCCCAAGGATCTCAAAGCAGCACAGGCCATCCCTGTTTAGTAGGTCATGCTGGAATGCAGAAATGTAAGAAGAGATACCATTGGAAATTTGTCTAGGTAGTTCATCTATACAAAACTATTTAATTTGATTAAAAATATATCCAAATATCTCAGAATTGCATGTGATCAAATCCATTTAGAACAATTTACAACTTGAAAAGGCAATCTATAGCCTAAAAACATATCTGACACTTCGAAACAGAAAGACAAGTACATGGGGGCCAGGGGCTGGTTTTCTGCCCTTGCACTCCTCCAACAGTCCCCAGGCAAACTTTTTTTCATCAGAGCTAAAATGTCAATAGGAAGTCACCTCACTTTTCATTGACTTTTTTTTTGGGGGGGGGGGGGGGGGGACAATCCAGAAATTGTGGTAAAATAAAAAAAGGAGGGCTTTGTAGAGCAACACTTCTCTTGCTCTGCATTAAAATACTTTGCAATCATCAGTGTGCAAATACTACATACAATTGATGGACTCTACATGTTTTAATGAAAAGTATGATTTATCTTGGTGCTAAAATGAAGCCAACTTTGACACCTGTAGGGTCTGTACAGGGAGGGCATCCGCAAGCCAAATGCTATTGTAGAGAGGAAAACTTAGCATATTTCCATTATAGTATCCTAAAATGGTCACAATAATATGGTGTTGCCTGCAAGATAACATGAAGCCTTGTGCTATTTAAGTCTTCAAAACTACTCTGATTATTTTAAAATTATATTTTAAAACTGTTTATGGGCTGATTTTTAGAAGAGATAGTGGGGTAATTGCACAGTGCTTATGAGGAGGAGACTGGTTTATGTGCTTTACCCTAGATGAGGAAAAGTCAATAAAACAAAAATATAAACTACCAAAATGAGGGCACTGCGTCCTTCTAAGAGAAGCTCTGGAGAAAACAATGGGCCCTAGGTATCTCCTGGAGTTTAGTTCCAGAACCCTCCATGGAGATCAGAGTCCCGTGGATGCTCAGATCACATTATATACAGTAATATAGTAAAATGATGCCCCTTACATGAGTTTTGCCTTCCGGGGGTTTTGAAAAGTATTTTCAAGGAGCAGATGGTTGAATTCATGGATGTTTGAATCCATGGATTTTTTGTTAATTCTCTAGGAACAAGATATGACTGGCGGTATCATGTGAACTTCTTCATGTCTTACAGGAATACAAGCGCAAATTAACCAACGTGTCTCAGGTACGGAAAGAACTGAAGTCACGCCTTCAGAGCCTCCCAGATCTGTCAAGGCTCCCCAATGTCACAGGAAGCCAGGTGCACCTTCCATTTGCTGGAGACATCTATAGTGACAATTGACATTTACCCATTTCCACTGGAGTAAGCAATTGGTTGAGTCTATTGATATTATTTTTGTATATTTGTTGAAAGTAGCAATGAAGTGTTCTAATTTATAAAATAATGGTTGCTTTGTTTACTATTTTACTTTAAAATGGTGAAGCAGGTACTATGTAAGAGGCAGCTTCTATGTCATTTTTAAAAAAACTTATTGTTAGAATTACCTTTTGAACTCAAATTGATTAGGCCACAGTCCTTTAGCAAGTTTGTTTTATGTTCTTACTGGCTGTAGTGTGAACTAATGATAGAAGATCTGCACTTAAATAGTAGAACCTGGTATTTTCCTTATAAAAGATAACTTGTGAAACTTTACTTGAAATGTGACAATAATCATTTATCTTCTCCCCAAAAAGTGTCTTATTATCACATAATTTGAAAACTTTGAATACAAACCATATTAAAAACAAATGTTGAATGACAAAAAATAACCTTATTCAACTAAATTAAAATATTATATGATTTAGAATTTTAATTTTATGGTAATTTTTCATTTTTTGAAGTGTTCCTTTGTATGTATTGAAGAACCATGTGCTTCTGAAGTAATTTCTTTTTTACATCAGTCTTATCCAAGACAATATCCAGGACATTATGCATTTGTAAACCTTTCTGGAAATTGTGATTGAGCATTGGAAGTAGTAGGAATGGTTGTGTAACACTAAATCTGTACTTATTAAAATTTCTTTTAAAAAATAGTTATGTATTTTTAAGAAGGGCAGTCTTTTCTATAGGTACTCAAAATCCTACTGCCTTTGGTAAAGCTAGTTCTAAGATTAAGCATACAAACAAGCGTAGCCTCAATTTACCTTATGTAGTAACATAATACAATAGCTTGCCATTTTCATTATCCGAACCAAATAACTTAT
Source organism: Anolis sagrei (assembly GCF_037176765.1). Lineage (NCBI taxonomy): Eukaryota > Metazoa > Chordata > Lepidosauria > Squamata > Anolidae > Anolis > Anolis sagrei. The sequence goes on from NC_090026.1 coordinate 58,117,441, forward strand.
CTTTTCTCTTAGTTGTTCTTCCAGATATTGGCATAAATGTTGCAATATCTCACACTTGTGCGCCAAATGTATTATTGTCAGTTCAAATAAATGAAGGCTTGTTGATCTGGCTTCTGTAGCTTAGTCTATCTGCTGTTTGCTTATGTGAACCATTAGCCTGATATAGTTTCAGATACAGATACATATAGTTTCTGATATAGTTTCAGATACAGAAATCATTTATATGCATGATCACTCATTAACATTTTAGCATTGATGACTTAAATGTGTGGCTCCCCGGCAAACATTGAGACTTCACAATCTTTCTTCCCCAACCACAACAACGAATTGGAAACTATTCCTGTTGTTGGGGAAAAAATACCTTAATTGATTAATGAAGCAAATTTGCATGGGAAACATGCTATTTTGAATATGGCTATTTAGTTATATAAAACAAGCACTGGTCATTTCAGTATTTAAAGCACTTTACCATTTCAGTTCTCCTTTTTAATAGTAATTCTGTTTTTTTCCAAGTGGCCAAAGTGTGCACCAGTGGTGCAGTGGGTTAAACCCCTGTGCCGGTAGGACTGAAGACCTACAGGAGTGGAAGTTCGAATCTGGGGAGAGCGCAGATGAGCTCTGTCTTTCAGCTCCAGCCCCCCATGCGGGGACGTGAGAGAAGCCTCCCACAAGAATGGTAAAACATCAAAACATCCAGGCATTCCCTGGGCAACGTCCTTGCAGGTAGTCAATTCTTTCACACCAGAAGCAACTTGCAATTTCTCAAGTCGCTCCTGACATGCCAATAAATAAATAAAATCATGTGTTCTATTGCAAAATTTTCACATGGTCCAGCCAAATGTCAGCACATTTAAGCACAACTAATTTAGAAGGATAAATTGTTTAAGTCTGTTTAAAATTTCAATCAGTGCAATCAGTGGAAATGAAAAGTGCTTTTACTTTTAAATATGAGGAAAAATATTTGCATGTACATTAAATCGTGTGTCCCATCAACTATGTAAGATTCCTGCTAGCCTTTTCTCTGGCAGCAACAACATCTGAGAAAGGTAGGATGTTGTCAAGGTTTTCAAAGGTCTTGATTGGGTGTAGGATGCACTGTAAATCTTAAATTAGTTTTGGTCTGTTTCAATGAAATATGAAAGCTGAAGACAAGAGCAGGATTTAGCAGATAGGTTATTTTCCTTCCAAAGTTACTGGTTAAGCTAGTGCCACATTCAACAGATTTGCATGTAATAAAATATAAGTCTGGCTTTACTGATGATGACAATTGTATATGGCTCAATGTGGAGTAATAATTCTGCATTGTGGACTTATGCCATGGTGAGCTATATACCAGCTCACAGACATCTTATTCAGCTCCGGAAGTGTCCCACTGCCCCAACAGAGCCGTTCCCTATCTCATGGAGAGTGGGTAGAATTGGGAAATTGTGCCAAGTTTGGTCTTGATCAGTCATTGGATGAGGGTCTCAACGGTCTTGGGAAGTGAGTACTTCAAGTCCCACCATCCATGGTCTTCCCTCCTCCAAACTGCAGTAGGATGTAGAGTGGGTCATGGGGGCTCTGTGTGCCATGTTTGGTCTTTATCAGTCTTTGTTGGGGCCACAGTGGTCTGTGGGAACTGAAGGGTTTGAAAGTACTACTAACCCCATTGTCAGTCATCCCCCAAACCCCACCAGGATATAAAGGGGGTCATGGGGGTTATGTGTGCCAAGTTTGGTCCAGGTCCGTCACCCATGCTGTGGCCTGTGAAAGTGGCCTGTGAAAGTGGCAGCCAATGCAAAAGCTGCCACATACACCTCCCGCTGCAAACATACATACAAACATTCACTTTTATTATATACTAGCTTGGGGACCCGGCGGTGCCTGGATTATTTGAGAAAGGAATTATCTGTGCTCCAAGTTTAGTCTAGATCCAATGTTGGCTGGGTTCAGTGGGTGCAGGTGAAGTATACCTCCATAGTCCATCCTCCTCCAAACTGCACCAAAATGTAGAATGGGTCATAGGAGCCCAGGGTGCCAAGTTAGGTCTTGATCAGTCATAGGTGTGGGTTGCAAGGGTCTTAGGAAGGGAGTGACGCTACTGGTCCATTACCCCACAAACCCCAACCAGATGTAGAGTGGGTCATAAGGTCTCTGTGTACCAAGTTTGGTATTTATCAGTCTTTGTTGGGGTCCACAGTGGTCTGTGGGAACTAAAGGATTGGAAAGTACTACAAATCCCATCGTCCATTGTCCGTCCTCCCCAAACCTCACCAGGATGTAAAAGGGGTCATGGGTGTTATGTGTGCCAAGTTTGGTCCAGGTCCGTCACCCGTGCTGGCCACAGTGATCTGTGAAAGTGGCAACATATCAGAAAGCTGCCACATACATACATACAAACTTTCACTTTTCTTATAGACTAGATTGGGGACCCGGCAGTGCCCGGGTTATTTGAAAAAAGCATTGTGTGCCAAGGTTGGTCTTTATCAGTTATTTATGTGGTTCACAGTGATCTCTGGAAGTTAGTGAAGGTACTTCAAGTCCCATCGTCCATAGTTCATCCTCCTCCAAACAGTTCCAGGATGTAGAGTGGGTCATGGGGGCTCTGTGTGCCAAGTTTGGTTTTGATCAGTCATTGGATGAGGTTTGCAGCTGTCTCGAGTGGGGAGTGAAGTTACTTCAAGTCCCATAATCCGTGGTCCATCCTCTTCCAAAACTGCACAAAAATGTAGAGTGGGTCATGGGGACTCTGTGTGCCAAGTTTGGTCTTGATCAGTCATTGCATGTGGATCCCAGTGGCCTCAGAAAATGAGTGAAGGTACTGCAAGTCCCATTATCCATAGTCCATCCTCCTGCAAACCGCACCAGAATGTTGAGTTGGCCATGATGGCTCTGTGTGCCATGTTTGTAAAGTGGGCCATTGGGCCTCTGTTTGTCAAGATTGATCCTGATCCGTCATTGGTGTGAGTCACAGTGCTGTAAGGAAGTGAGTGGAGGTACTTCAAGTCCCATCATCCATGGTCCACCCTTCTGTGGGAACCAAGGCATTGCAAATTACTACAAATCCCATAGTCCGTGGTCCACCTCCCCAAATCCAGGACGTAAAGGGGGTCATGGGGGTTATGGTCCAGATCCATCATTTGTGGGGGTCACAGTGGCCTGTTAAAGTGGCAGCCAATCAGAGAGCTGCCACATACACACATAGAAACATACATACATATGTACAAACATTCACTTGGGGACCCTGCGCTGCCCAGTTTATTAGAGAAAGTGGGTAAAGGGGGTTCTGTATGCCAAGTTTGGTCGTTATTGGTCATTGGTTGAGGGTTGCATTGTTTTCAGGAAGTGAGTAAAGTGAGTAAAGTCCCATCATCCATGGTCCACCCTCCTCCAAGCGCAGCAGCATGTAGAGTGGGCCATGGGAGCTCTGTGTGCCACGTTTGGTCTTTATTGGTCATTGGATAAGGGTCGCAATGGTTTCAGTAAGTGAATGAAGGTACTACAAGTCTCATCATCCTTGGTCCATTCTCCTTCAAACTGCAGCAGGATGTAGAGTGGGTCATGGGGATTCCATGTGCCAAGTTTGGTCTTGATCAGTCATTGGATGAGGGTCGCAGTGGTTTCAGTAACTGAGTTATGATACTGCAAGTCCCATCATCCATGGTCCACCCTCCTCCAAACTGCAGCAGGATGTAGAGTGGGTCATGGGGGCTCTGTGTGCCAAGTTTGGTCTTGATCGGTCTTTGTTGGTCTGTGGGAACTGAAGGGTTTGAAAGTACTACAAATCCCATCATCCATTGTCCATCCTCCCCCAAACCTCACCAGGATGTAAAGGGGGTCATGGGGGCTCTGTGTGCCAGGTTTGGTCTTGATCAGTCCATTGGATGAGGGTCGCAGTGGTTTCAGTAACTGAGTGAAGGTACTGCAAGTCCCATCATCCATGGTCCATCCTCCTTCAAACTGCATCAGGATGTAGAGTGCATCATGTGGGATCTGTTTGCCAAGTTTGTTTTTTATTGGTCATTGGATGAGGGTCGCAGTGGTTTCAGTATGTGAGTGAAGGTACTGCAAATCCCATCATCCATTGTCCATCCCCCCCTTAGAACTGCATCAGGATGTAGAGTGGGTCATGAGTACTCTGTGTGCCAAATTTGGGCCCTGTCTGCGATTTGTAGGGGCTACAATATTCTGTGAGAAGTGAATCGGGTGAAAGTACTGCACCAGAATGCAGAGTGGGGTCTTGGGTGGTGGTCGTGGTCTGTGTGCCAGGTTTATTCTTGTTCTGTGATTGTTGGGGGCCACAAGGTGTTTTGGACTTCAACTCCAACCATTCCTGACAGCCTCAGGTCTTTACCTCTCCTCTCTGTGTCACCTCAGAATGTTGGAATTTTGAGGCTGGCCAATCAGAAACCATATGCAAATTATTCCCCAGTGGCAACCAATCAGAAAGCTGCCACAGCCTCAGGCCCTTTTTTCCCCCTCTCTGCTACCTCAGAATGTTGGAATGTTGAGGCTGGCCAATCAGAGACCATATGCAAATTCTACCACAGTAACAGCCAATCAGAACGCTGCCATATACACCTCCCTCCACATACAAACATTCACTTTTATTATATACTAGCTTGGGGACCGAGCGCTCCCCGGGTTATTTGAGACAGGCATTGTTTGTCCGTTCTGTAGTTTAGCCTAGATCCAATGTCAGGTGGTTCAGTGGGTGAACTACAACTCTCATATGCTAGTCCCATCGTCCATGGTCCATCCTCCACACTGCACCAGGATGGTGGGTGGGTCATGGGGGCTTTGTGTGTCAAATTTCTTCTTGATCGGTCATTGGTGTGGGTCACAGTAGTCTCAGGAAGTGAATGAAGGTACTGCAAATCCCATCATCCATGGTGCATTGTCCCACAAACCACACCGGGATGTAGAGTGGGTAATGGATTCTCTGTATGACAAGTTCGATCTTGCTCAGTCATTGATATAGATCGGAACGGTCTAAAGAAATGAGTGACGATACTGTAATTCCCATCATCCATGGTCTAAAGTTTTTCACACCGCACCAGGACTTAATTTCCCAACCTTGGTTTATATTTGAGTCAATACGTTTTACCAGTTTTTTGTGGTAAAATTAGATTTCTCTTTTATTATAGATATAGATATAGATAATATTACATGCATTATTTTATTATTATATCTATTATTTTATTTTATTCTATCTTTATTATTACATTTACATTATTTTACTGTATTATTATTACATTTATTATTTTACTCTATTATTACTGTTGTTATAACATTTTCATTATTTTACTCTATTATTCTTATTACATTTATTATTTTACTCTATTATTATTGGAAGGATACATTAACTCATTTACACTGAAGAAAGTAGAATAATAATTTGATCAGAGTTGAACAGTCTCATCTTAAATTACTGTTTTATGTAAATATTAAAAAAAACATTTAACCTACTGATGCCTCCCCGGGTTATTTGAGACAGGCATTTTTTTTTCCAAGATGGCGACATGGAAGCAGCGATCCCATTAACACCAGCGGGGCAGAAATTAGAATCTGCTGCAATCCTTGGCTTGCAGCCCACATTGCTGCAATTAAAATAGGAAACCCTCCCATTTCCTTCAAGGCATCTGAGGAACTAAAAAAGATCGGAAACTGCGCTACAAAGCCTCACCATTGCTACTGCGGCCTACAATCGAGCTGCTCCTGGAAGGCCTTGACAACTGGTAGGCCTTGCTTCCCTCCGGGCCTTTCCATCGCCCGAGCTGGGTCCGTCAAGCCGTGGCTGTCTCCTGCCACCGTGCCTGCCTTGGGAGGGGGTGTGGGGACAAATAATCCATCTGCCGCCTCTGCTGGGCCCCTTCACCGATCAAGAAGGGGCCGAAGAGCCATTGGGCCTAGCTGCCGGGCCGCCATTGTTCCCCCTCGCCAGTCTGGGAGGGGTGAGTTTTCCATCTGGCGGGCCCCATCGGGCTGAGATCATCCATCGGGCCCTACCATTAACCTGGGAGGGTCCGCAGAGCCTGAGGGCCGCCTGGTCTTCGCAGCTGTTGTCCCCCCCTCCCCTCCCCAGCTGGGAGGGAAGCGTGAGGAGCGCCGCCAGGCCCCATCACTCCCCCTTGCTGGGAACTTGCGGGCTGAATTGTTCCATCGGGCCCCCCTCTCTGTCATCTAAGAGGGGGCCGAAGTGAGCCTGCCTGGCCCCCCTTTTGCCATTGGGAGAGGGCTGAAGAGTCGCCTGGTTGTGCTACCGCTGTCCCCCCCCCCGTCCGTCCGTCCGTCATTCGGGAGGGGGCAGAAAGAACGCCAGCCATCAACTCCCCCTCGCCGGTACGGGAGGGGTGAGCAACCGGGTCCCCCAACATCTTGGGAAACCGATCGCCTTTCCAGCGGACCCCTCCTTGGTTGGGAAGGGGTCGAAGAGCTCCGGCCTGCAGCTGCCCGTCCTTACCCCCCTGCAGGGTGAGGAGGGCGGAATAAACAGCAGGGTTCCATTTTCATCGGATTGCCTTTTGGGAAGGGGCTGAGGAGCCTTTTGACCTCGCCTGCCAGGAAGCTCTGTTGCCATCTTGCCTCTTTTTCTTTTTTCCTCTATTTTTGTTTTGACTTCTTTTTTCCCTCTTTTCTGATTAGCCGTTGTAGTAGTTATAGTTGGCTGTATGTTGTGTGTTTGTTGTACGTGCTGGTTGTTGATTGTGACAGGAGGTGGAGAGAATAAATAGGAATACACATAGGAGATTGATAGCATAGGACAGGGTCAGATAGGCGTTCAGTGTGAAGTGAGCCCAAGACACTGACTGTTTGAAGGCACAGGAAGGCATAGGAAGGTTTGTGGATGGTATAGGGTTGTGTATGTTGATGAGTAAGTGCAAAGGTCCGTGTGTTGATGAGAGAACCCGTGGAAGAATGTGAAGTGGAGGAGTGACTGGAGGAGTGGTTGTTGTGACGCAAGTTGGTTGTGAGTTAGGGTTGCAAGTGTGGAGTGGGGTTGTAGTGTTGAGGGGTATCAGTGATAGGAATTTAACATAGGATAGGAATTTTAACATAGGAATGGCTAAAACACAGCCTCGTGTGAAGAACGATCTATCGCACTTGTGCGATCTCTTGGGAGAATCTTTCAATCTTTTGTCGCTTCAATTTAAGACTCTGAACGATAAAATAGACCTCCTTTTTAGAGGACTTGCCCTTATTATCAGAACTCCGGTGCAATTCGATCTCCCAAGGGCAGACAATCTTCCATGTGCAGATTTGGCTGAGGACTTGTGTGTAAATGGAGAGGAAGGCTCGTTGGACCTTGGGTTGGAGGAGGAAGGGAGGGAGGAAGGGACTATGGGATGTCTGAGGGAAGGAGAGGGTTGTCTGGTATGCATGGAAGTGAGAGCAATTTGGACTGGCGGAGGACATTCATGGACATTCAGAGGACAACTGTTAATTTAACAACAGACTCTATTGTTCAGCCAACCGCAGCTTGTGGCCAGGAACAACATCTCCAAATGACAGACAAGTTTGCGGTTGAGGTTGCTGATTTAATGATCAATAGTGGCAGATGGACCTCTAGGAGGGCTGTTTGTGACTCTCTGGCCCAAATCCTATCAAAAAGACCATGGGATATAAGACTGAAAGCCATAACCTGGTTGCGGAGGGACTATCAGTCACTTGACCGCTCCTCTTGTCTTTTAATTACACCGGAAGACAATTTATGGCTCGGCGAGCTGCTGGCAATGCGATCCTGCCTAAAGAAATGGGGCATCTCCATCAGAAGGGTAGTTGCAGACCCTCATATCCGCCCCCTTGTTGACACAGTGGTACCTCCTCGCCTTGTTCCATCAGGTCCCTGTGAGAATTCCACAAATAGCTCCCCGGTTAGGGCCTCCCCTCCTGGTCTGTTTCAATTCGAAACCCCATCTGCTCCAGTTGTCCCTACACAATCAGCCACACTTTCCCACCCAATAACACTTCCCCTGTTCAGTCCACTCAGCTCCCTTGATGTCTCTCTTTCTAGTTTAACATCGGAAGCACCCCTACCTGAAATTCAAGGGAGACTATACTCCAGCCATTCTTCTTCTGAAAGCTGACTAGCCACAGATTCCAACCATGTAGGGAGGGAGGGGGGACCGGAGGAGGGGGGCGCCATTCAGGTCGTGTGGGGGAGGAGATTTGCAGGTCACCAGCATCCCAGGGAGAAGCGCAACAGAGTTCTTGCGACCCTGGAGAAGGTAGGAAATGGTAGGCCCCATGGCAGTCCCCTTAGTCTTAAGATCCTGCTGATTAATGCCAGATCCGTCAATGGTAAGACTGCTGCCATTCAGGACTTGATCCTGGATGAGGGGGCGGATCTGGCTTGCATTACCGAGACCTGGTTGGACGAGTTGGGGGGAGTAAATCTCACTCAGCTGTGCCCACCGGGCTTTAGAGTGCATCAGCAGGCCAGGCTGGGGGGCGGGGAGGAGGGGTCGCAGTTGTCTATCGGCAATCCATCGCCGTGGTCAGATGCTCTGTTCTGCAAGCATCTGGGTTTGAGTGTGTCCACCTGAGGGTGGGGAACCGTGATAGCGTGGGGTTTCTGCTGGTGTACCGCCCACCCCGCGACCCAGTAGATTCCCTGACTGAGCTAGCAGAGGTGGTCTCCAATTCGGCCTTGGTCTCCCAGTACCTGGTTGTGCTGGGAGACTTTAACATTCATGCTGAGACCTCCTTGACTGGTGCAGCTCAAGATTTCATGGCTGCCATGACGACCATGTGGCTATCACAAATTATATCTGGCCCTACCCATCACACTCGACAGTTTTTGTGCCGGACAGTGGAATGATCAGAGTGGAAGAACAAAACATCCTTCCTGTGTCATGGTCTGATCACTATCTGATCAGTTTTAGACTTTCTGCGACCCTTAACCTCTGCAGGGGTGGAGGACAAATTAAGATGGTCCGCCCCAGGAGACTGATGGATCCGGATGGATTCCTGAGGAATCTTGGGGTTCTTCCTGCCATGGAGCCTGGCGATCCTGTCGACGTCTTGGTCGGTCTCTACAATAGGGAAATGACCAGGGCGCCCCATCATGTTGCGTCATGACAAGCCATCTCCCTGGTTCACCAGGGAGCTGGCTGTGATGAAACATGCGAGGAGGGGGCTAGAGCGCACTTGGAGGAGATCTCGGGACGTGTCTGATCGAGCACGGGCTACAGCTTCTCTTAGGGCGTATACCGTGGCTATCACAGCCAAGGAGTCCTACACGACTACCCATAGAGCGTCTGCAGCAAATAGATCTTTGGAGTTGTTCCGGGTCGTTGGGGAGCTCCTCCTGTGGTGGAGGTTTTTGACGACCCGAAATCTCGGTGTAGCGATTTTGCACACCATTTTGCAGGCAAAGTCGCTCAGATATGCCTTGAGCTCGACTCCAATTTCACCACAGTGCCAGAGGAGGTGATTGAGGCATCTGCTTGTCCAACTTTGTGGGATTCTTTTAGGCTTGTTCCTCCTGAGACTGTGGAGGAGGTCCTTGGGGCTGTGAGGGCAACCACTTCGGCTCTGGACCCTTGCCCGTCCTGGCTAATTAAAACAGCCAGGGAGGGTTTGGTTGATTGGTTTGGTTTGATCATCAATGCATCATTGGAGCAGGGGTTTTTTCCATCTCTCCTGAAACAAGCTGTAGTTCGTCCACTCCTTAAAAAGGTTTCCCTTGACTCCTCGGTGCTGAACAATTTCAGACCCCTTTCTTGGGTAAGGTGTTGGAGCGGGTGGTTGCCTCCCAGCTCCAGGGCTTTTTAGATGACATCAATTACCTAGATCAGTCACAGTCTGGTTTCAGGCCTGGTCATGGTACCGAGATAGCCTTGGTCGCCTTGGTGGATGACCTCCGTAGAGAGCTGGACAGGGGGAGTGTGACTCTGCAGGTTCTCTTGGACATCTCAGTGGCCTTCGATACCATCGATCATGGTATCCTTCTGGGACGACTCTTTGGGATGGGTCTCGGGGGCACGGTTTTGTCGTGGCTCCGATCCTTCCTGGAGGGTCGATCCCAGATGGTGAAGATGGGAGACGCCTGCTCGGATCCCTGGCCATTGACCTGTGAGGTCCCGCAAGGCTCTATTCTGTCTCCCATGCTCTTTAACATCTACATGAAACCGCTGGGAGAGGTCATCCAGAGTTTTGGAGCTAGGTGCCACCTCTATGCAGATGACACACAGCTCTACTACTCCTTTCCACCTAATTCCAAGGAGGCCTCTCGGGTGCTGGACGAGTGCCTGGCCGCTGTGTCTATCTGGATGAGGAGGAACAAGCTGAATATCAATCCCGACAAGGCAGAGGTCCTTCTGGTCGATCGTAAACCTGACTGGGGTATAGGGTGGCAACCTGTGCTGGACGGGGTTACACTCCCCCTGGTCACAAGTCCGCAGTTTGGGAGTCCTCTTGGATTCAACGCTTACGCTTGAGGCTCAGGCGTCGGCGGTGTCTGGGAGGGCTTTCGCACAACTGAGACTCGCGCGCCAACTGCGACCGTACCTCGCAAAGGCGGATCTGGCCGGAGTGGTCCATGCCTTGGTCATCCAGATTGGACTACTGCAATGAGCTCTACGTGGGGCTGCCCTTGAAGATGGCTCAGAAGCTCCAACTGGTCCAATGATCAGCAGCCAGGATGCTAACTGGGGCCCCTTACAGAGAGAGGTCAACCCTCCTGTTCAAGGAGCTCCACTGGCTGCCGTTTATATTCCGAGCCCAATTTAAGGTGCAGGTGCTTACCTACAAAACCCTGAACGGTTTGGGACCAGCCTACCTGCGTGACTGCATTTCCATCTACGAACCCACACGTTCACTTCGGTCATCTGGAGAGGCCTTGCACGTGATCCCCCCGGCGTCACAAGCGCGCTTGGTGGGGATGCGGGACGGGGCCTTTTCCGTGGTGGCCCCCCGACTCTGGAACACCCTCCCCAAAGACCTTAGACAGGCCCCTACATTGGCTGTTGTAATACAATTTAGAGATATCTAGGCAGGGGAGAACAAAGAATCCCACCGCTGCCACCAGTATAACGGAAATTAAAGGGGCTGACCATAAGTTGAATATGTCAATGACCGATGTTGCTGGTAGGTATGACTGCCACCACCTCAGCTTCTATTGGCCTGAGGAACCAAAGGTGTGAATGTGTTATAGGTAAGGTGTGTTTGGGCTCTTGGTTCTTCTACTGCTTCTTCACCAGATGACTGGACTTTAAAATGGGTTTGACTGACTTAGTTCTGAGGAGATGGATAGACTGAGGCATACACCAGTTAAAAGTGAACTAAGAAAGGTTTATTAAACTTTAAACAAACATCGTCTCATATAATGAGAGGTACAGGTTCCGCTGGGTTTTATGTCAGGTTCCGCTGGGTTTTAGAATAAAACACACACTCACAAGAACAGATCCTGGAATTGCGGTTTATTCAGTCCATGCAGTACAACGCCAAAGAGAGAACTGAGGTTTCCCGCCAAGAGTCTCCCAATCCCCCTCCTGGCCTCGCTCCCCCCTTTCCCCCTTTGCTTATCACAGTTTAGACTACAATTCCTTTCCCACATCTTCAAAGTGAAAGCTTGGCCCAGATGGCCCTACTATAAACTAATCTATCATGGCTACTCCCTCTAGTGTCAGGAAGAAGACTTCTTGGAATCTCTGGTAAACATGAAGGCACATCCTGACAGAAGCGTAATTCAGATGTAGAGACTTAATTACTTAAACAAGTAGTTCCCCTGACAGTAAAGCTTTTATCAACTGTGAGATTCCTTAAACGCACTGCTCTATCTTTAGACACAGTATCACTTGAGAACAGATCCCTATCTGTCTCTCCCACAGGGCAAATAAGCACTCTTATACTTTTCCTCAGTATAAACAGACAAGTCTCTCTGTTACTGATCCTATCAATACAGTAACCCTAGCCCTTGTCTGTCTGCTTATTCCCTCTCTTTAAGGCTCACTTAAAACTTTCTTTCCCTGTCAGATTCGTACTGTAACTTCCTATCTTAACATTTCATCCTTCTGTGTCTGATGTCAAGACACTTCTCTCTCTCTGTCAAGAGCTGACAGCTTATTTCCCTCTCTCAACCGACTCCTCCCCCAATTGCTATACCCAATCAGGAGTCGGCTTGACTCCTCCTCCTGTCTCTGCCTGCCTTCCAAGATGACAGCTACTGTCATGCAGGCTCGGCCTTGTCGTCTTAAAGGTAGATTCCACTACAGCTGTCTTCAGAAAGAACTTGAAGACCTGGCTTTTCCGATGCGCCTTCCCAGATTAGGAAATCTCCACTACCAAGTCCCATAAGCACTTTATCAGAACGAATGATTGCTGCACATCGCACATCGCACTTGCCCTAGAAGCCCTATATACACCTCCTGTCACATCAGCACTTTTAATCTTGTACCCATTCTCTGGCCCGGCCCAGTTTTATTGTGTTTAGTGTATTGTGCCTGTTGTTTATTTTGCTTTATTCTGTTTTTAATTGTTTGATTTGCTTAGATTGTATTATTGTGTTGTGTGTTGAGGCCTCGGCCTGTGTAAGCCGCATCGAATCCTTCGGGAGATGCTAGCGGGGTACAAATAAAGTTTAATAATAATAATAATAATAATAATAATAATAATAATAATGCCTCAATTAATGTAATTTTTTTTGCAATAGTTTTTATTAAAGATTTTCATCCTGTTACAAACGTGTGCATAGAAAGGAAGCTGGATATTGGTGTGAATAGGGTTGATGGGAATGGAAATGGGGTGGGGCTGGGGAAGGGGGAAGAGGAGTTGGGGAAGGAAGGGGGGAAGGGGTCATCAAAAAGGTAGCAGAGGGGGTAAGAAAAGAGAAAGCAAAAATAGATAAAGGTAAGTAAATAAAAAGCAAAAAAGAGTTGGAGACAGATGGTCAATGTCTCATTCGTTGACTTCCTTCATATCTTCCAGATGGGGGTTCCTTTTCCTTCTCTCATTCTCCTCTTCTTTATCATTCTCTCTTCTGCTTATTCATCTGTGCTATTATTCATATGGTTGGTATAATTTATCACTTTGGTCCAATCAGTTTCTTTTATCGGGGTTCCTTTACTTTTAGTAATCAGATATGTTAGTCTATCCATGTTTTTGATGTCTAGTACTTTCTCAATCCAGTCCTTTATTTCGGGAATTTCTTCTTTCTTCCATAATTTCGCGTAGCAAATTCTTGCTGCCGTAGTCAATAAGAAGAGCAATTTATCTGAGTTTCTTTCTATTTTTGAATCCAGTATTCCTAGCAGGAATATTTCTGGTTTAAATTGTAATTTCATATTTAGTATTTCCTGTATTATTTTGTAGATTTTTTTCCAATATCTTCTTGCCATTGGGCACTCCCACCACATATGAAAGTAGGAGCCTTCCACTCTCCCACACTTCCAACATTTAGGATTTACATTTTTATGTAAATTGTTTATTTTTTGGGGGGTCATGTACCATCTATGAGCTACTTTTAACCAATTTTCTTTTAAATCTATTGTGTAAGTATATTTAATTTTTATTCTCCAGATCTTTTCCCAATCTTCTTTTTTAATTGATCTGCCGAGGTTTTCATTCCATCTTTTCATGTATTTTTTCTCTCCATCCTTTTCTAATTTCCATTCAAGTAATTTCTTATACAGCTTTGTTATTATCTTTCTGTTCGAATTTAATATCTTGTCCCAAAAGGTATCTAGTTCTTGAAACCTGTGTCTGTGATCTTTCTTATAGCATTCCGTTATTTGCTTATATTGGAACCACGATATATTTTTATTTATCTGGTTCATTTCTTGTTGTGTCTTCATCACTCTTTCGCCAGCCTCTTTTTTTAGAAGGTCTTTATACTTCGGCCAATTGTTCCATCCTATCTCTCTTCTTTGGGTGGCCTCTAGAGGAGAGAGCTATAATGGAGTTTTTTCGCATATTTTAGTTCTGTATTTCTGCCAGGTTTTCATGATTGTGGATCTGATCAGATGGTTTCCGAATTTTCTTTCTTTTTTGGGGTCTCCATACCATAAGTAATGGTGCCAGCCTGTTCTCAGCTCAATTCCTTCCAATGTAAGTAGTTTTTTCTTCTTCAATTCCACCCAATCCTTGATCCACATCAGTGCGCTGGCTTCAAAATAAGATATTAAATCCGGAACTGCAAAGCCACCTCTTTTTGTATCTTCAATCATATTTTTAAAATTTATTCTTGCTTTTTTCCTTGCCAAATAAATTTCATTATCTGTTTATTCCATTCTTTTAGTAGACTTTGGTTCCTAATTATTGGCAAATTTTGGAAGAGGAAAATAATTTTAGGTAATATTTTCATTTTAATACAGGCAATTCTCCCTAATAGGGATAAATTTAGATTTTTCCAACTCTCTATTTCTTTTTTCATTTTCTTCCATCCTTCTATATAATTATTCTGTAGCAGTTGTATATTTTTGGCCGTTATTATTATTCCTAGGTATTTCAGTTTGGTTACGATCTGGATATTCCAATTCTTGCCTAATCTCTCCTTTTCTTTCTGTGTAATATTCTTCGTTAGAGCTTTTGTTTTTTCCAGATTTAATTTAAAGCCTGCTACCTCACCGAATTCATTTATTGTTTGTATGCATTTTCCCAGATTTTTTTCAGGTTCTTCTATTACACAAACAACATCGTCGGCATACGCCCTTACTTTAAATTCCAGACCTTGAATTTTTGCACCCTCCAATTCTTTATCTTCTCTGATTTTTTCGAGTAAGATTTCTATGGTCAGGATAAATATCAGGGGGGATAGGGGGCAGCCTTGTCTCGTCCCTTTCTCTATTTCGATTTTTTCAGTTTCTTGTCCGTTGATCCGAATTTTGGCCTCTTGTTTCTCATAAATTGCGTTTATCATATTTTGAAAATAGTATCCAATATCCATTTCTCTCATTAGCGCTTTGAAAAATTCCCAATTTACCCTATCAAAAGCTTTTTCCGCATCTAGTGCTAATAGCATTACTTTTCTTTGACTATTAATGTCATAGTATTCAATTAGATCTATTAGCGTCCTGACATTTTCCTTTTGCTGTCTATTTGGGAGAAAGCCCGATTGTTCTTCCTTGATTCGTTTTGATAGTAATTTTTTTAATCTCTCTGCGATTATAGAACTGAATATTTTGTAGTCCAGGTTTAGAAGTGATATAGGTCTATAGTTTTTTAAGATTTCGGGATCCGAATTTTATGTATGACCGTTATGTTTGCTTGTTTCCAAGAATTCGGGATAGTTTTGGTTTCTCTAATTGTATTCATAATTTTTTTTAAGTATGGTATTAATTCTTCTTGGAAGGTCTTATAATAAATCGCGGAGAAGCCATCCGGACCCGGGGCCTTGTCTGTTTTCAAATTTTTGATTGCTCCTTTTATTTCTATATCTGAGAATTCTTTGTTCAGCTCTTCCCTTTCCTCTTCTGAAATTCTTCCAATTTTTCTATTTCCTAGGTATTCTGTGATTTTTTCATTGTCTATCTCCTCTTTCTTATATAGATTTTTATAGTATTCCATGAATTGCCTTTTTATTTCCTCTTCTTTTGTATATGTTTTGTCTTTATCTTTCAATTTTGTCACAAATGTGGCTTCTCTTTTCCATCTTAGCTTCTTCGCTAGCCACTTCCCAGGCTTATTTGCGTTCATAAAATGGTTTTGCTTTAGATACTTTAACTCCTTTGCTCTCTCCTCTAATTCTAGATTCTCTCTTTGTTTATGTAGTATTTTTAATTTATCAACACTCCTGTTTGATTGGGGGTCTTTTTTTAGGTTTTCCTCTTCTTATTTAATTTCTTCCATAATTGCTTCCCATTTTTGTCTTCTTATCTTGTTCTTTCTCGCTTTTTGTTGAATGAAATTGCCTCGCATTACAGCTTTACTGGTCTCCCAGATTGTATAAAGGTGTACGTCTTCCTTGTCATTTATCTCAAAAAATTCTTTTAACTTTTTCCTATTGTTTTCTATGTCCTCTTCTTTTTTCAGTAAGTTTTCGTCTAGTCTCCATCTTCTAGATGTTTCAGATAGTTGTATTTTCATCACTAATGGGCAATGGTCCGAATCATTTCTTGCTAATATATTTATTTCTTTAACGTTCATTGTTAGGGAGTTTGTTACCCATATCATATCTATTCTTGACCAACTTCTGTAGCGGTCCGAATAGCATGTATAGTCTATTTCCTTTTCATGTTTTAATCTCCAGATATCTTTTAATCTATATTCATTCATCCAATTTAGAATAGACTTTGGTAGGTTCCCACTATTTGATATTCTTTTCCCTTTCTGTTTTAATTTTTTGCTTCTATCCAATTTACTGTTTACTACACCATTAAAGTCCCCTAGAATTATTAATTGATCAAATGATTGGGAATCTATTTGTCTTTTTATTCTTTCTGAGAAGGTTGTTTTAGAACTATTTGGGGCATAAAGATTGCATATTAGTATTTTTTTTCCTTGAGTTATGATGGTGACCCCTACAAATCTTCCCTCCTCATCCTTAAATGCCAGGGTTGCCGGTATGTTTGTATCTATGTAGGTCACGACCCCTCTTTTTTTTTTTTTTGCTTGCTGATGCATAGAAGACTCTTCCCAATCTTTTATTGTTAAGATGTGCTACATGTTTTTGTGTTATGTGAGTCTCTTGTAGGGCAATAACATGATACTTTTGTTTTATTAGTCTATTGAATATTTTATTTCTCTTATTCGGTGAGTTAATCCCATTAATATTATTTGAGTAAATTCTCAGTTCTCCATACATTCTTCTTTTTGCGTCTCTTCCTCTTGCTCTTCTTCCTCCTCCTCTGATTCTCCATATCCCTCGTTCTCTTCTTCCGATCTCTCTCCTTCTTCTCCGTTTGCCTCCTCCATCTTTCTTGATCTTTCATCTTTTATAATTTCATTCGCTAGTATTCTTATTGATCTATCTGGTGACTCTTTCTGTCTTACTTGTCCATCTTGCCTCTCAGGGGTATATCTTCCAGTCTTTTTTTCCTTTCTTTCTCTCTTTCATATTTGTCTCTTCTTTTTCCAACCTCTCTTTTTATTTTGTCATAGAAGTCCTTTGCACATTCTTCGTTTAATATCCAATAACGTTGCTCTCTGTAAGTTACCATGAGGCCATCTCCTTTCTCCCATCGGAATCTTATATCTTGCTTCTTTAACTCTTCAGTAAGAAAATTATATTTCCTTCTTTTGTTCAGTGTTGCTTTCGGATATTCTCTCAATATCGCCACTTTCTTTCCTTTGTAGAACACATTCTTGTTGCTATTTATTTTTAATACTTCATCTCGAACCGTTTTTTTCGTAAAATTCACAATTACATCTCTGGCCGTTTTATTTTTTTTTTGCATATATAATATTTACCCGGTATATTCTGTCTGTATGGTTTATTACTTCTTGATCCGTCCAGTTCAGCATTTCTGATAAGATTTCCGTTACTTTTTCTTGTATGTTCTCTTTGGCCTCGTCTGCTATATTTCGTAATCTGAGTTGATATTCTAAGGTCCTTGCTTCTATAGCTTCTTGTCTTTCTTCTATTCGATGACTTTTTAGGTCAAAGGTTTTTATTTTCACTGATATTTCCTCTTGTTCTTTCTTTAACTCCTGCTTTTCCTTCTTAAGGTCCTTTAATTCTCTTTGTATGGAGGCAATATTGCCTTTCATCGCTCCCAATTCTTCCTTCAGGCTCGCCATTTGTTCTTGTGCTATGCTTTGATATGCGTCCTGTTTTTCCTGCATTTTATCTTGTTTTTCTTGTATTGTTTGCATTTCTGCCAATATTTTTTTCATCATCTCTTTCATACTCATCTCTTTTTGGGGTGCTTCTTCGGTCAGTGAATTTTTTCTAGATGTTCCTTTCATTTCCTTCTGGTTTTCTCCTTTGCCCTTTGGTGTAGTCATCTCACCTTTCGTTGCTAGTCTTATATTTCCCTTATCGTTACTTGTCTTTCTTTATGTTAAGCTTTCTTTTATTTGTAGGTCTCTGGGGAGGCAACTGAGAGTATATAAGTGGGTAATTGGTAGTGGGGGGGAAGAGCACTTTGAGTTTTTAAATTGCTACTGTCTGCAAACCCAGTTAGTCTTTTCTTTCACTCTTGTCTTTCTTTATGTTAAGCTTTCTTTTATTTGTAGGTCTCTGGGGAGGCAACTGTGAGTATATAAGTGGGTAATTGGTAGGGGGGGTAAGAGCACTTTGAGTTTTCAAATTGCTACTGTCTGCGATCCCAGTTAGTCTTTTCTTTCACTCTGCCACTCTTCCCCTCTGTCTCTCTATCACTCTCTCTCTCTGGGTTTTATAAATATATCTATAGTATATAGAGATGTATACGTATTCCAACTCAGGGGGGTTAATTATTTGTTATTTCTTACCCTTTCTCCTCTGCTCCTCTGTTCCTTTCTCTCTATCTCTTTTTTTCTTCTCCGTTTGCTGTTGTTTATCTTCTTATTGTTGTCCCTTCCTCCCGCGATGCGCTCCTTTTCTCTCCTTTTCTCTCCTTTTCTCTGTTGGAGTACTCACTGTAGCGTCAATTCAACTCTTAGTTCACCCTCTATCTTGTTCTTTCTTAAGCCTCGTCTTCTCTCGCGTTATTTCCCAACTTTCTGCGTCTTTAGGGCTTTATTTCTCTTTGTTTTCCCTTCTTCCGTTGGGCTTCCGCCACACCTCCGTCACTTTTCGTTGTTTTTGTCTCGCGTTGTCTCCTCTTTTCTCGGCGCCTCCCGTTTCAGTCTTCTCGCGAGCCTTTCCCCGGGATTTCCTTCTTACGTGGTGGTGTGGCCCGTTACGTAGTGACGTGACACGTCGCCCCTTCTCTCCGTTTCTTGCCACACCGCCCGCGTGGTTTGCCTCTGTTTATCTTCCTCGGCCTTATCAGTCCTTGTGCAGAATAGCGTTCTCAAGGTCAGTTTTGTATTCTTATCTCAACCCTTGCTTGTCCTGATGCTATTAGGGCAGTGTGGTTTCTCCCCTCCACTTCTTTGATTTTTTATTTTCTTTCGTTCTCTTTTCTCTTCTATATTTTAATGTCTTTTCTTATATCCGTCCCTTTAATTTCCCAATCTCTTACTGGTTCCTTCTCGTATTTTCTCGTGCCTGCTCTCCTCTTCTTCTGCCTCCCTTCCGCCACTCTCCTGGCTTCTTTTCTCCTCTCCTTCCTTCTTCAGGCTCTTCACTACTATCCGTATTCAATCCCTTAATATCCCTTAATATATTCTCTAGTTCTCTTAGTGCATCTCAGTATTCTCTTCTATTATTGTCTTCTCTTTCTCTTTCTTTTCTTTCCCCCTTTCTTTTCTCTCCGATTTTCTCCTTAGTTCTTACCTTCTGTCATTCTTCTGTCGTTCTTTCATCTATTCTGGAAGATATTTCTTCCCCCACTTTCCGATCGATTCTTACAGCTCCAGTCGCTGTTTTCTTTCATTCTTTCTTTTCTTCTTCAAAAGAAGTGTGCGCGCCCGAGGATATACAGGGACGCCATGCCCTATGCGCTACTGTAGCAGCCCGCCTTACCTCGGGGATCTGATTGCCGGACCCTTTGGAAGCTCTCCCTTGAGGGGAGAACCTCTTTGGGGTCGTCGGCCGATTCCCTTGCGGTTACGCAGTTTCCCCCACTTCGTTCCGTGGGGAAAAGGGAGCTGTAGCTCTACCCAGCCGCTTACAGAGCTGACTCTTCTCCTCTGAGACTAAAGAGTCTTTCTCCTCGCCATTGCGGCACACCGGAAGTCCCAATTAATGTAATTTTATTGATATCTATTTTTATTTTGAAATTTACCAGTAGCGGCTGCATTTCCCAACCTCGGTTTATACTTGAGTCAATATGTTTTACCAGTTTTTTGTGGTAAAGATTCCTTGGCTTATTTTCAGGTTGGCTTATACTTGAGTGTTCCTCCTTCTGAGAAAAAATCAGGATAAACGTGTTAGAGGCAGAGGTGCATTACAATATATATTGTGGCTGCCACATGATTCTTCCAATCAGTGTGAGGAGGGACATAGTCAATTCTTTTGTAAAACACTCAAATATTGAAATCTTCTGGAGAAAAATATTATGTCCCTTGTGGCTTGCTTACACGACGATTATGATTTATACCCTCCAAGGTGTTTTGGACTTCAACTCCCACCATTCCTGACAGCCTCAGGCCCTTTCCTTTCCCCTCTCAGCCACTTGAGAATGTTAGAACGTTGAGGCTGGCCAATCAAAACCATATGCAAATTATATGCAAAACCATATGCAAATTATACCACAGTGGTCTATACCACAGTGGCCCAAGCGTTTTACTACAAATCCCATAATCTATGGTCCACTACCCCCAAACCGCACCAGGATGTAAAGTGAGTAATGGGGGTTATGTGTGTCAAGTTTGGTCCAGGTATGTCGCTCGTGCAGTTCACAGTGTCCTGTGAAAGTGGCAGCCAATCAGAAAGCTGCCACATACACCCATACAAACATTCACTTTTATTATATAGATAGATAGATATAGATATATAGATTAAGTTAGCTAAACCTCTCAGCAAGTCAAGTCAAGTATATATGTAATAATGATTAGCAATCCACGATTGGCTATTCTTAGTTAAAATAATGGATGAGCAGAAGGTAGATCAGTAAGCATTTCGTAACTTGCAATTGTTTCATAACAGCAGCAAATAGGGGTTTTTTCTCCTAAATTAGAATGGTAGGTAGGAAAACTGGACATACGGATAAAATACTGTAAAGCTTAATTCACATGGGCTCAGATCTCTTGTTACGTAATTTTGGTAACTTCCTATTTCTAGTATAAAAATGTGGGGGGTTTAGATCTTTGCTAAGAAACAAAAAATACTGAAACTCATACAACAGGGCCAGTTAATTTTTCTTCTCTGATCAGCTGCTTCTAAAACTATTCCAACAGCAGTTTGCATATGACTGGGAAAGGAGTTTGAGAAAAAGATATATGAGGCCCACTTGGACTATTTAACTAGTTTTGTTGTTTTTTCAATCCTGGCCTCTATATCATTTGAGTATATGCAACTTTACAGTGAAGATGTTTGTGAATAAGTACAACCAGCATTGTAACTCCTGTGAAACCTCTGCTGTTTTGTGTAAACATGAGTCGTCACTGCACACTGATTAAATCTGATTTTTCCATTAAAGGCATATTTTCATATTGAAGAAAAAAAAATCAAAAGACATTTGTGCTGTTGTAGTCTCTAAATCATCTCCTGTAGTTACAAGTTTTACCATAACTCAGCATATTTTGGGAAGTTTTGGGACCACTCCTGCATAACATGGAAGTAGGAAGGGGCCAAAAGTAATAAGCTAAGCCTCTTGGGGCTTTTAGCACCTCACCTTCCAAGTAAGATATAATTAATGATTAATTAGGATTGATGTTTTGTGTGTGTTCATTTGAGACTTAAGATGACTCTACCTCAAAGATTTCTTTTCAAGATTTCAAAGGGGATTTGCCTTTATCTTCCTCTCAGGCTGAGAGTGTGAAGTCATCCAGTGGATTCAGAACTGTACTCCAAGGGGACTTCCGGTGGGGGAAACATGGCGGACGCCACGGTCTACTGAGCTCTCTCAGTTGATCTTCCTTGCTATATGCTAAGGCAGAGTATGACTTTCCCCACGCTGATAGATTTGAGGTCAACGTGGAGCCAAACACACAGGGATACAGGGGACCTTCCCTCACTTAGGGGGCTGAGACCCAGACTTGGTCAAGGACCCGAAGGGAAGCAAGCAAGGCAAAGAGCACCCGACGTGGATACGGGTGAGGATGCCGACCCCTATTTTAAACAAAGAGAAGACAGAGGGAAGAAGTAGCGAGAAAGAAATAAGGACACTCAAGCAACATGCAAGTGTACAAGAGCAAGAGAAGTGACTTTATTTAATAAAGAAAAATTTAAAGGAAGCCCAGGAGCTTTGAAATTTATGGAGGAGGCATGGCTTTCTGGCCTTCAAGCTGGAACCGGAGTTGACTGAAGGAAAGGCGCCCAGCCTGCTACAAGCCCACTGAGTAGGCGAGGAGGCGCTAGAAAGCGGATCAGTAAGCGGCAAGAACAGGAAAACAATTGATACTATAATAAGATATTAATAGAAATAACTACCAGTGGTTGCCGAAGACTCAGCAGATCGGGAGGTAGAGGAGGTGGTGATCTAAGTGAGAGAGAAAACAGAAGCAAAAGCAAGAGGTGGAAAGCGGAAGCGGAAGCAGGGCGGAGATGGCGAAGGAGAGAGGGGAGTAGAGAAGACGTGGAGTGGACCAAAGCCGGAGTGGAGAATAAGGGAAAGGAGAAAAGAGAAGGACACTAGAATATTGAGGGAAAGAGAGAGACAAGAAAGGTAGGAGAAGAAAAGAATATCACCAAGGCAAGTGGGGAGGAAGAGGAGAGGAGGAGAAACGGGAGAGTAGAAGGAGGAAAAAGGAAAAAGTGGAGGGTAGGTTTGGAAGTAGCGGAAAATAAGGATAAGACTCGAAACGGGACGTTAGAAGAATTGTTTGGAAGTCTGAAAAGGTATGGCAAGTGCGGGTCCTGCTTTTTGGGACCGCGGACTGAAAGATTGCTGAAAAGAAATGGGCTGTAAGACTGTTTGATTGTATCGAACGAATATATGAGCTGTCTCTATAACCTTCATTCCTCCACCCCCTCAAGCGTGTTCCCACCCACAAACCCTAACCCCAGTGACTTCCAGTACCTCGCCACCTTCCCGACCCTCCTATAACCTTCCGAAATATAAAAGAAAGAGAAGGAGGAAGGCTATCGACTGGGAAGGAATGAGAAGTATAACCTGGACTACTAATAGACTGTGATTAACTGGGATTTACAAACAAACCCACAAAAATAAGAATCACTATATTATAAGAATATAGTGATTCTAATGCTAAATGAATGTACAGAGCTAAAGCACAGGAAAACTTAACGGGGGGATTACGGAACTGTTGGAAGACTAAAGTATCTTTTTTTCCCCTTCTCTTCTTCTTCTTCTTCTCTCTCTCTACCTCTTTTTTCTCTCTCTCCTTCTTTCTTGGTTCCCTTTCCTATGAGAAATAATTGATGATTTGTTCTACCTATACATTTTTATAAGAACTCTAAGAATTAATCGACAGGTTGAGATACTAGCACAAATATACATATATATTGATAATAGCTAAGGAAGTTGATGGTCAAAATTAATCATTATTGGTAACCCTGTATATAGCGTACCTAATTGATATGTCATACTAATTAGAGATTTATTGTTAATATTACTACAACTATCACCACTCAGGGGGGAGGCAAAGTTTGGTTACTTGCCTCCCCCGAGTGGTGATAGTGTAGTAATATTAACAATAAATCTCTAATTAGTATGACATATCAATTAGGTACGCTATATACAGGGTTACCAATGATGATTAATTTTGACCTTCAACTATGAAGGACTTAATGCATGAAATTTTAAAACTACAAACAGATGTACAAAGAATAGAGGAAAAACAGGGCAGACAATATAACACCATCAAAGAAGAAATGGAGGAGCTGAAGAGGGAAGTTAAAGAAGAGGTGCAATTGGTAGTGAAGGAAGAAGTAAAAAACATCTATAAAGAAATAGAGGCATTAAGACAGGAAAGAAAAGAAGACATCAAAGAGAATAAAATAATAAAACAGCAACAGAAAGATTTGGAAAAAAGTGTTCATAACATGGAGAAAAAAATAACAGTACGGCAAGTACAGCAAGAAACTTTAGAGGCAAAAGAGAAAGAATACCAATTAAGAATATACAGGAGGAAGACAAAGAGAATCTTAGAGAAATAATTATAAATATGGTGGCTCAACTACTGCAGTTTAGCACAGAAGAGTGTGAGGACAATATTGATCGAATTTTCAGAATCCAATCTAATTACGCCAAAAGTTACAATGTACCAAGAGATGTGGTAGTATGTTTTGGAAAGAAAAGCATATGAGATGGAGTGCTAAAGGAGAATACTAGAAGTCCAACATATTACAAAGGAAGTAAAATTGCCATCTTAAAAGAACACCCAAAAGCAGTTTTAGAAAGAAGACGTAAATACTTCTTCCTGACAGACAAACTTAAAAAAATAAATATAAGATTAAAATGGGAAAAGAGAGAAGGATTAATGGTGACCTGGGAAAAAATAAATATTGGCTTATGACAGAATTCAAAGCAAGGGCATTTTATGATAAGTACCTAAGAAAAGAAGGAGAAGCACTGAAGAAGGGCAAAGCGGAAGGAGGAATGGGAGGAGAACAAGAACAAGAGGATAGTATGGAGAGACAAAGGAAAAGACCAAGAGAAAAATCCCCCAAAGATTACCAGACCTTCGCGGACACGGCATTGATAAATCTGGATAGTGATAGAGGAGGAGGAAATAGATGGCACAGAATATTAAAATATACTCAAAATATACTCAAATAATGTAAATGGACTAAATAACCCAAATAAAAGAAGGAAAATATGGCACCAAATCAAAAAAGAGCAGTTTGACATAATTTCTTTGCAGGAAACTCACATTTGTCATAAGCACGTTGCCCATCTAACTCAGAAGAAATTGGAGAAAACATACTATGCAACTTGTGGGGGGGGGGGGGAAGGGGTGGTGGTAACATATGTCAACGAAAAGTTCCCATCTAAACAGGTATTTAAAGACTAAGAGGGAAGAGTGTTGGGAATTATCATACAATTTGGAGGGGGAACATTACTAATATGTAATATCTTTGCCCCAAATGGAACGAAAATGAAATTTGTGGAAACACTAAATACGAAGATATTAGAGCAGGAATGCGATGATCTAATCATTATGGGTGACTTTAATGGGGTATTAGACAGCACAATAGATAAATCTAAGGGGGCTAAAAAGAAGAGTGACCAATATACAGGAGAACTCCCCAGGGACTTTAAATTGTTAAAAAAAAAATTAGGACTACAAGATATTTGGAGGCACTTCCATAGGGAGGAGCAGGACTACACCTTTTTCTCGAATCGCCACAATACATGGTCCTGAATTGACATGATATGGGGAACGAAGGAACTAGTGTCAAAAGTAACAAAGGTTAAAATTTCGTCGAGAATAAACTCAGATCATTCCCCATTAGAGGTGACTCTAGAAAATACGGACAATAGAAGAAAATTATTCAGATGGAAAGTAGATGATCAATTAATAAGAGACCAGAGAGATCAAGATACCAATAAGAATATACTAGAAGAATTCTTCAAGATCAACACAGAGCAAGACACAATAGACATTATATAGGATGCGTCTAAGGCATATATGAGGCCACTTTATTCAACAGAAAGCAAAAATAAATAGGATTAAGAATGGAGAGCTCAAAAAGATTGAAGAGGAAATTGCAAATATGGAAGCAGAGCATAAAAAAGCCACATAATAATAAAATATAATTACAAATGGAAATATTAAAGAAATGAATAGATGCACTACAGTTAGAAG
The DNA here is from genome assembly GCF_037176765.1 of Anolis sagrei. Taxonomy (NCBI): domain Eukaryota; kingdom Metazoa; phylum Chordata; class Lepidosauria; order Squamata; family Anolidae; genus Anolis; species Anolis sagrei. The sequence continues at coordinate 58,142,821 of NC_090026.1, forward strand.
AAATAAGCAGAAAATTAAAATATATGAAGCAATGTCATTTCAAGAATGCTAATAGGAAGACTATTAGCATGGAAAATGGCAAGAAAAAAACAGAAACAGTAGATAAATAAAATAGAGGAAGGGGGAAATGTTATGTAAAACAGATAGACATTGAAAAACAATTCAACAAGTTTTACAGGAAATTATATGCGGATGATAACATCCAAAAAGAAAAAGTGCTACATTACCTTGGAAAACAGAAAATAAAGAAATTAACAGAGGAAGAAAGGTCACAGAAGGTCACAGAAGAAGAAATACGGAAGATAATAAAAGATTACCAACAAATAAATCCCCAGGCCCAGACGGATTTACGGACAAATATTATAAAGTCTTTAGTGACCTACTGATACCATCCCTGATGAAAGTAATAAATAAAGTCCTGGCTGAGAGGAAGATACCCAAAACCTGAAGGACAGCACATATTAACTTAATACTAAAAGAAGAGTCTGACAATACAAGAATCAAAAACTTCTGACCAATTTCTTTGTTAAATGTTGATTATAAAATCTTTTCAGGAATATTAGCATCGAGACTGAAAAAAGTCCTGAATACATGAAGAGCAAACAGGCTTTTTGCCAGGGCGACAGATAAATAACAAAACTAGATTGATCCTTAACACAACAGAATACTACAACAGACATAACCAAAAAGAAGTAGGGTTTTTATTTTTGGACGCCGAGAAGGCCTTCGACGGGGTCAATTGGAGCTTTATAACCAAATTGTTGAAGGAAATGGGTGCGGATTTTCACTTCATAAATGTAATCAGGACAATATACTCTCAACAGTCCGCCAAAATTATAGTGAACTGACAAACCTCAGAGGTATTTAAAATAAATAAGGGAACCAGACAGGGATGTCCCCTATCTCCGCTGATTTTTATTATGACCCTTGAGGTATTGCTGTAAGGTATTAGAAATAATCAGGAAATAAATGGATTAAAGGTGAAATCACTTAATTACAAAATAGCAGCATTCACAGACGATGTGGTGTGCATAATTGAAGATCCATTGAAGCAATGGGACAGATGGTGGTCAGAAATCGAGGTGTTTGGAGAAGTAGCGAGCCTGAAAATAAATAAGGACAAAACGAAATTCCTGGTTAAAAATATGACAAGAAAGAAAAAGGATGAATTACAAGTGAAAACCGTGGAAATTGTAACAAATGTAAAATACTTGGGGATTCAGATTACGGCTAGCAATGTGCAATTATTAAAAAACCATTACGACACCAAGTGGAAGAAAATAAAGGAAAAAATGAGACAGTGGCAAAGGTTAGATCTTTCCCTTTTAGGAAGGATAACAGGAGGAAAGATTAATATCCTCTCAGAGGTATTATATCTATTCCGAATGATCCCAATATTATTTATTTATTTATTTATTTATTACTTGCACTTATTAACCGCCACTCTCAGCCCTAGGGCGACTCGTGGCGGTGTACAGAACATAGAGAAAACAATTTACAATAAGTCAAGACAACAAAACAACATATTACTAATACATAACATCTAATTATACTAAAAATCCGCTTCGTCTTATCATAGGATCATAATCAATCTCATAGTCGTAATCCATTCCGGTCGTCATTTCCAGTACCATAGCACTCAGTTGAAGGCCATCTCGAAAAGCCATGTTTTCAGGCCCTTACGAAAGGCCATAAGGGAGGGCGCCTGTTTAATTTCAGCAGGGAGGAAGTTCCACAGCCGGGGGGCCACCACCGAGAAGGCCCGTTCTCTCGTCCCCGCCAGGCGTGCCTGTGAGGCAGACGGGATCGAGAGAAGGGCCTCCCCAGATGATCTCAAGGTCCTCGTGGGCTCGTAGGCCGAGATGCGGTCCGCAAGGTATTTTGGGCCGGAACCGTTTAGGGCTTTGTAGGATAACACCAGCACCTTAAATTGGGCCCGGTAGCAAATCGGCAGCCAGTGGAGCTGGAACAAGGGCGTTGTATGCTCCCTGCGTCCTGCTCCTGTTAACAACATGGCTGCCGCACGCTGGACTAGCTGAAGCTTCCGGGCCGTCTTCAAGGGCAGCCCCACGTAGAGAGCGTTGCAGTAGTCGAGGCGGGATGTGACCAAAGCGTGCACCACCGTGGCCAAGTCAGACTTCCCAAGGTACGGGCGCAGCTGGCGCACGAGCCTAAGCTGTGCAAATGCTCCCCTGGTCACCGCTGAAACCTGGGGGTCCAGGCTCAACGATGAATCACACCCAAGATCACACCCAAGCTGCGAACCTGCGCCTTCAAGGGGAGTGCGACCCCATCCAGCACAGGCTGTAACGCTATACCCTGCTCGGCCTTGCGACTGACCATGAGTACCTCTGTCTTGTCTGGATTTAATTTCAGTTTGTTCGCCCTCATCCAGACCATTACAGCGGCCAGGCACCGGTTCAGGACTTCGACAGCCTCCTTAGTAGCAGGTGGAAAGGAGTGACAGAGTTGGACATCATCTGCGTACACCCCGAAACTCCGGATGATCTCACCCAGCGGCTTCATGTAGATGTTAAACAGCATGGGGGACAGTATAGAGCCCTGTGGAACCCCACAGGTCAACGGCTGTGGTGTTGAACAGGAGTCCCCCAATAACACCTTCTGGGTACGGCCCTCCAGAAATGACTGGAGCCACTGCAAAGCAGTGCCCCCAAGACCCATCTCTGCAAGGCGCCCGAGAAGAATACCGTGGTCGACGGTATCGAAGGCCGCTGAGAGGTCCAGGAGCACCAACAGGGACACACTCCCCCTGTCTAGCTCCTGGCGCAGATCATCCACTAAGGCGACCAAGACCGTCTCGGTACCATGTCCCGGTCTGAAACCAGACTGTGCCGAATCCAGATAATCCGTGTCTCTCAAGAATACCTGGAGTTGTGAGGCCACCACGCTTTCCATGACTTTGCCCAAAAAGGGAAGATTGGAAACAGGCCGAAAGTTGTCAAATTTGGTGGGGTCCAATGATGGTTTCTTCAACAGCGGTTTTATAATAGCCTGTTTTAGGCTCGCTGGAATCTTGCCTTCCCGAAGGGAGGCATTAACCACCACCGTTACCCACTCAGCCAATCCCCCTCTGGCCTCCTTCAGAAGCCAGGATGGGCAGGGGTCTAGGATGGACGTGGTGGGCCTCATTCCTCCAAGTATCTTGTCCACATCCTCGGGCTTCACAAACTGAAAAGAATCCATCAAAATAGGACAAGCAGGTGCTTGTGTCACATCCACGGAGACTGCATTTAATGTGGTGTCCAGCCCAGAACGGATCAAAGCGACTTTGTCTGCAAAGAACCGAGGAAATGCTTCACAGTGCGTGGCCGAATTGTCAGGGCTCCCGCCTGAAGTAGGGGGAGTTAAAAGACCTCTGACAATCCGAAACAACTCCGCCGGACGGTTTTTTGCAGACGCAATAGTGGCCGCAAAGAAAGTTTTCTTTGCGGCTTTTATTGCCGCGGCATATGCCCTTAGGAAGGACACAAACCGTGCTCGATTTGGCTCGCTTGGGTCCGAGCGCCACACGCTCTCTAGTTCCCTCTTCCTTCGCTTCATCGCTGCCAGCTCCTCAGTGAACCAAGGAGCTGGTTTAGCTCGGTTACTTGAGAGGGGACGTTCCGGAGCGATCATGTCAATTGCCCTGGTCATCTCCCCATTCCAGAGAGCGGCCAAGGCCTCGACATGGTCACCTACCGAGGTAGCGGGAAAGTCCCCAAGAGCCATCAGGAATCCATTCGGATCCATAAGCCTCCTGGGGCGGACCATCTTAATGGGTCCTCCACCTTTGCGGAGGTTAGGGGGCGCAGTGAGCCTAAATCTGATCAGGAAGTGGTCGGTCCATGGCAACGGAGAGATGGACAACTCCTCCACACCGCCACCCTGCTCCCATCCCTGGCAGAAAACCAAGTCCAATGTGTGTCCAGCGCAGTGGGTGGGGCCAGTTATTCGTTGGGACAGCCCCATGGTTGCCATGGCAGACATGAAGTCCTGAGCCGCTCCTGTGAGGGTCGCCTCGGCATGGATGTTGAAGTCCCCCAGCACAAGAAGCCGTTGGGACTCCACCGCCAGGCTCGAGACCACCCCCGCTAGCTCAGGTAGGGAGACTGTAGTGCAGCGAGGTGGACGGTACACTAACAGAATCCCTATTCTGTCCCGGTCACCCACCCTCAGGTGGACGCATTCAAAATTTGTGGTCTGCGGGATGGGACTCCTGGTCAGATGGATGGAATCTCTATAGACCACTGCGACCCCGCCTCCCCGTCCTCCGGCTCTTGGTTGGTGTTGCACGGAGAAGCCTGGAGGACAAAGCTGGGAGATGTTTATGCCTCCAGCTTCATCCAACCAGGTCTCCGTGATGCACGCCAGATCTGCCCGCTCATCCAGGATTAGATCCTGGATCCAGGTCGTTTTTCCGTTGACAGATCTGGCGTTCAACAACACCACCTTCAAACCAGAGGGCCCGCTCACCTGGTTACACCAATTTACCTTAGGAGACCGGTTGGGGGTTGTTAATGTGGATAAGCGGTCCAAATTAGGCCAAATTTGAGGTCTCCTTTTTCCGCATCTCCTCCTTCCCACCACGACCTCTATGGGGGCCTCTATGGACATTAACAAACTGGCAAACTGGACATTAACAAACTGGCAAAAAGATATAAATAGATTTATTTGGCAAAACAAAAAAGCCCAGAATAAAGTTCAAAAACCTGAGCAATGATACCAAAAAGAGGAGGTTTAGGATTGCCAGACCTCCAGCTGTATTATGATGTGGCAGCATTGACATGGGTCAAGGATTGGGCCTCATTAGAAAATAAGAGAATGCTATCGCTAGAAGGAGAAGATTTGAGCAGGGGCTGGCACAGTTATATATGGAAGGGAAAAGTTCAATAATCATTTTATAACAGTATCATTGATTAAAATATGGAATAAGTACAAAAGGAGATGTTATATCAGGACACCAATGTGGTTCTCGCCAAATGAGGCGGACCAGAGAAGGGAAATGTCCAGTGATAGATGGCTGACTTCTAGGCAACTGCTCAATGTAAGCAATCAGGGAATAAGAATGAAAACATTGGAGGAGATAAAATCAATAGAACCCAAGTTTTCCTGGTTCCAGTGCTGGCAAGTTAATGAAAACTTTAAAGAAGACAGAAAGATAGGATTTGAACTGAAAGAAAATCTATGGGATATTATTAAGATGGAAAACAAATTGATCAAAAGACTATCAACAACATTTAGCATGGGAAACTGAAGAAGAACAAGTAAAGGCAGTCATGATTAAATGGGCTAAAATAATAGGACACACGATCACCATGGTAAAATTGGAGGAGGTTTGGAAAAAGAAACTAAAATACGCATACGCTACAGAGATCAAGGAAAACTGGCTTAAGATGTTTTATTTATGGTATCACACTCCAGAAAAACTAGCAAAATATAGCAAGGGTAAGATCGATAAAAAATGCTGGAGATGTGAGAAGAAAGTGGGTACGTTTAAGCACATGTGGTGGGAGTGTAAAGTTATTAAAAAGTTCTAGTTTGAAGTGTATAAAAAATTAGGAGAAATGTTTCAACTTAACTACGAATTTAAACTGGAATATTTTCTGTTAGGAATGACTGACCTTAATTTGAACAAAAATGATGACAACATTTTCTTTTACCTCACAACGGCAGCGAGGATTTGCATAGCCCGCGAATGGAATAACAAGGATACAGCAACTTTTAATTCTTTTAATTTTTAAAAGAATTTTTAATTAATTAATTAAAAATTAAATAATTTAATAATTAACTTTTAATTAATAAGGCTATGGACATCATTAATATGGATTTGTTAACTCAGAAAATAAGACAAAACAGAGTAATAGTTAATAATATGGACTGAAACAAGTTCATTAACTTTCTAAAAAAATAATTACAAATATTTCTAAAAAGGGAAGGAATAGAAGAATCCTAAGGGCCACAATGTATTGGATTACAGGATATCTGGCTGAATTAAGATATGATGGGAACGAAGTAACACACACGATCGCTTGAAGATCCTGGAAGTCAAAGGGAATTTATATATGTGTGTGTGTGTGTGTGTGTGTCACACTATATTGTATGTAGGTGGATGGGGGTTATCTGTTTGTTTGGGACTTTTGTTGTTGTATTTGTTAGGTAAGAAGGTATGTATATATACTGGAAATATTGCCTTTTTTGTAAACTGTTTTTATATGTTGTACACCGCCGTGAGTCGCCCTAGGGCTGAGAACGGCGGTCTACAAGTGCAGTAATAAATAAATAAATAATAAAATAAATATTGTATGCGAAATCATATAAATATAGGCGGTATGGACTTAATAATACATACGACCCTCAACTGTTGTAGATATTGTTTACTTGTATGTGTTTTGTTTGTCTTGCTTAAACTTCAATAAAAAATGTTTTTTTTAAAAAAAAAAAAGAATCGTACTCCGAGGTTCAAACCACTACAGTACACTTTTAGATTTTTTCCTTTTCCTACTTCCCTTTTTGTCCTTTTTCTTCCTTCTGTTTCTTCTCTACCTTTCTTCCTTTTCTCTCTCTTCTTCCTTCATTTTCCTACCTCCCTTACTTCATTCCTCTCCCTACCTTTTTTCTTTCTCTCTCCCTTTCCTTCATATCTTCCTCCCTCCTTCCTTTTTTCTACCTCTTCTTTCCCTCTTCTCCCTCCTTCTCTTTCTTTTCTCCCTCGCTTACTATTTTTCTTCCCTTTTTCCTTCTCTTTCTCCCTACTTCCCTTCCTTTCCCTTTTTCTCCCTACTTCCCTTCCCTTTTTCCTTCTCTTTCTCCCTACTTCCTTTTTTGGTATTTCTTCCTTTCTCCATCTTCCTTATTCCTTCCCTTTCCTCCTTTTCCACTCCTCCCTCCTTCCTTCTCCTTTTCTCCCTTCTTCCCTTTTCCCCCCTCCTCTTCCTCCATCTTTCCCTCTTTCCTACCTTTCTTTCTCCCTCTTCTCTTTCTTTCTCTTTTTTCCTTCCTTACACACACCAGGGAGGGTGAAGTCCTGGTGGGTAGCAGCACTGGCAGCCCTTTGTGGGCCGCATCAATGGCTTATTTCGGCCTGTTCTAGAACAGATATGCAATTATTTAATTCATTCATGGAAAAGAAATGGTCAAAGACAACAGAAGATCAAACTGCAGTGTTGAAAATTCTTATTAAAATTTTAAAAAGCTAAATAAACAGAATATATGAGTATTTGTACAGACAATATACAAGCAGTGCTGCTGCATACATTTAGCAATGTTTGGGAAGGAACAGAAAATGTCAACAATTGCTCCTCTAGTCACACTATATCTGTATTTACCCATTGATATTCCCTTCCAAATAAGGTATCATTTTTATTAACAGATAGACTCCTTTAATCAGCTATAATTAAGGAATATTAATAATGTTAAGATTCTAAAGTGACAACAAGAAGCTTTTCAGGTCTTTCTTATTCGTTTGTTTCTCTTCTTCAAGGCAAAGCAGTCTTTTCAACTGTGTGAAGTGGCCTTTGGCATTTTTGGAGGAGGAGCCAGGAGTTGATTGTCCAGATGTAGAAATTCTGAAAGGGAATAAAAACCATTTAAAAATGTTTTTACTACAGATCAGTGAAGCAATATTTATATTTCTCATTATGTATAAAAACAATACAAATATATTACATATTAGTGAAAAACATTTATAAACATTTACACTATATTATTTGTTCTCTTCAGTGTACTTTTAAAAAATCACAGCATTTTTTCTTAAATCCTATTGTACTTTTATAGTACCCCCACCATGCTGGGGACAAGGAAGAAATGTCAGTATTCATATCCATGTTGTAGTGGGAAGGCACTGCAACAACTCCAAGGTGTTATATTGTAATGATGAGGCCAGTGGATGACTAGAAGGTGCAACTCATCCTTTCTCTGAGCCCTACACAGCCATATGACCCAGAATATCAAGGTAGAAAATCCTGCAATATCTGCTTTGAACTGGGTTATCTGAGTCCACCCTGTTCAAAGCATATAATGTGGGGTTTTATTCATCTGTGTGGAAGGGGCCTGATAGCCCAATACCTGGTCAACTTAATCTTATGCAAGCAAAAGCAGTCATGTAGATTTAGGCCCCTTCCACCCTGCCCCTATATCTCAGTATCTGAACCCAGATTATCTTCTTATCCCAGAATATCTTGCAATGGAGACTCATATAATCCAGTTTAAATCAGAAAATATGGGATTTTTTTTGTCGTGTCAGGAGCAACTTGAGAAATTGCAAGTCACTTCTGGTGTGAGAGTATTGGCCGTCTGCAAAGGACGTTGCCCAGGGGACGCCCGGATGATTTTTGATGTTTTTATCATCCTTGTGGGAGGTTTCTCTCATGTCCCCACATGAAGAGAGCTGTTAGAGGGAGCTCATCCGCCTCTCCCCGGATTTGAACCTGCGACCTGTCCTTCAATCCTGCCGGCACAGGGTTTTAACCCACTGCGCCACCGGGGGCTCCAATATGGGATCAGATCCTGGGATATAGGGCAGTGCAGAAGTGATTTTAGATACATACATGAAAATCAACAGTGTGCCTCAGGTGAAGAATAAGAATAAGAATAGTATTCATCACCCATTTCACCATTCATCTTAAACTTTCCCACGTTTAAACTTTCCCACTTCGGATCCCTTTCTGCACCAGAATTTTTTATGTGACCCCAGATATGTGGGTATATAAAATAGTTATAAAAACCAACAATTCTGATAGCAAATCAGTATTTGCAAAGCTTGCTAAATAGGCTTAATTTCCCTTTTGTGAAGTACAGCTGAACCATCTTCTGCAGAGTCCACTGTAAACACTGCGTAACAGATCTGTGTAAATGTTCAAAACATTCAGAAACTTTAATTGTTGCCAATTTTTGTGACCCCCAACACTGAACTGAAGGAACCTCATTTGGTGTCAGGACCCATGGCTTAAGAAGCAGTGGATTAAGATGCTTCAAAACTGGGCCATGTTCCTTGCCAATAGAGCAATATAAAGATGCCAGCTGGACTAATAAGAGGTAGCAACTTGAAACTTAAATAAGAATCTGTGTGTATCCACCATTACAGAAGTGAGTACTGGAGTACCACAGGTTTCCGTCCTGGGCCTTATGCTATTCATAATCTTTATCAATAATTTGGACAACAGAATATAGGCATGCTTATCAAATTTGCATATGATTCAAAATTTGGAGGGATAGCTAATACTCCAGAGGACAGAATCAAAATCTAAAAAGATCTTAACAGATTAAATGTTGTAGTTCAGCGTGTTGGTCGAGTTGCTACTCCTGGTAGCAGGGAGAACGGGTCTACTCTGGAGTTGGAGGGAGAACAGCAGCGTCAGCGCATTAGGGAAATCATTATGGCTCCAAGTGATACTGACACGTTTCCAGGCTTCTCCGATGGTGAGATGGGGGATGGGGAAGTAAGCAGAGGTGTAAAATGGGCTGCTTGCGAGCCAGAGTCTGAGGGGGAATTACAAAGGAAACGTATTCGGGAAATACTTTGTGCACCAACAGAGGATGAAGATTTCCTTGGGTTTGAAAGGAGTTCTGCGTCTGGGAGTGATATGGAAGAAGAGGAGGAATTAGAGTGGACCCGTGTGCAACACATAAGGGACATCTGTAACCAACCCACCTCTAGTGAGGAGTTTGAGGGGTTCACTGGGGATTGGCAGCCAGGGGATTCTTGGCAGGATCTGAACCCTGACAATCGTTGGCAGAGGTGGAGGGATGGGCACTCAGCTGCAGGTTTGGGGGCAGCTGAGAGTGATGACGAGAGGGTGAGGAGCTCATCAAGCTCTGAGGAAGAACTTTGAGATAAAAGGGGGTTCAGTTTGGACTATACTTCGCAGAAGGCAAAGTGTCTTTATTGGACATAATTCTTTGTGCTGCCAACTTTCAACCTTGGGTCCTGGGCTACAGCTTCATGTGTTCCTGTACTCCTGTTTCCTCGGTGATTCCAGCATTCCAGCCTTGTTTACCAACGGATTGACCACGGACCTGTTTGACTACGCTTTTGGCTTTTCTGGACTTTGAACTTTAATGTCTTTGTGATTGAAACATTTCTTAGTTTTGAAACCACGTTTTTCCTGCTTCTGTGACTGTGTTTTGGTGCTATTTCGATTTTCAAGCAGTTTGCTTCAGTTTTTGTTTAACCTGGATTATAAAGCAGCATTATAATCCGGATTATATTTTTGTTTCTTGTAACGACTTCTTTTTGATGCCAAATTACTCCTGATACCCTTAGCACTGAAGTTAATTGCTTTGCAGGTCCATTTGTATGCAATAAAGCTGTGTTTGAACCTTTATTTTGTGTCTGGCATTGTTTAAGGCTTCTGGGTCCTTACATTAAAGAGCTGGGCTAAAACTAACAGATAGAAATAAACAGTGCTACACCCTGCCAGAAAAAAAATGAATTGCACATGAATTGCACTGTTTTCAAACAAGGGAGAAAGAAATCTAGAAATCTTAGTAGATCACATGCTGAACTAAGTCAGCGGAGTAGTGCAACAGCTAGAAAAGCCAATGCGATTCTTGTTTTCATCAACAGGAGTATAGTATCTAAATCGTGGGGAAGTCCTAGTCCCACTCTCTTCTGCTTTGATCAGATCTCACTTGGAATACTGTGTCTAGTTCTGGGCTTCAGATCTAGATGGCCATCTGTCAGGGCTGCTTTGATTGTACTTTTCCTGCAGAGTAGGGTGTTGAACTGGTCTCTTCCAACTCTAGGATTCTATGATTAAATGTAATAGACTCCCTCTATTTTAGTAAGTGGAAGGACATATACAGACAATAAAATACATTGAGGGGCCTTCTTCTTGTCCACTCTTTCTCAGAACAAAATGGATATTTTGCCAAAGAAGTCAGGATGATAGCAGCTAAAATACAAACCATAGCAAAAACTTGCCATAGGCGGTCTCCATAACAGTGTACTGTGCATAGCTGAATTCATGTCCTGTACCCTAATATTCATCAATGGGAAAGGGACACAAATACCTTGGACTTGAGAATGGAGTCTCTCTTTTTGATCTAGGCCAATTGTGGCTGGCAGGGGTAGTTTTGTTCCATGACGTCCTCCTACTGTTTCCATTATGCTTTGCTGATTTTCCACACACGTTGCAGGTTATTAACTAAAGAAAGAAGGAAAATTCAACTCATGTCAAGCTTGTTGTGCTCTGATGGAAAATGAAGAATATGAAGTTCTCAGAAAATAAAAGTAGACTGAATCACTAGAATATTCTGCTAACATTGAGACTACTACAGAGCAACTGTTCAGTATACTGAGATGCTCAACTACTGAATACTTTATAACTACCTTATAAAATGAATCGGGTTTTTAAAAACTAATTCACAGATGCAGTAAGTTTCACTATTCACTGGAGACTAGCACATCTATCTCCCAAGTCCGGGTCCTAACCATTGCATCCTGTTGGCTCTTTCCTGAATAAAACAAGAAGTTGTTCTAGATGTTAAACTCAATCTAAGCCTATAGGTAGAGGAATCCTCAGAGATAACAAAGCCTCTAACAAGTATATATCTAAAGAGATCCTTTCCTACAACACCATAAACAACTAGGGAACTAAAGTCAAATCTTATCATCCTGGCCAGATTTTTTTGAGGAGCACAATTTTTGAGGAACACAGTTTCACAGAGGTCCAAGATCCACTTGGAATTAGCCATTTAGTGCATCCATCCCCAGTTCAGAAAAGGCCCTTCAAATTACCATTAGGCATGCATCTGCACTTTTTTGGGTTTTATTGAAGACTTCTCTTCAAACAAGTATATCCAAACAGATATTTTTAATTCTTTTGCATTGGTTAATTTTAGACCACTGTACACCACTCCAAGATCCCCAAATGGTGTTTATTCATTCTATCTATGTAAATAAAAAAATATTTCTAAGTAGCTGTTTCTTACCCTAAAGTCTGAAGAACATTTCTGATACGTTTCTTCTGAAGTCAGATAAGTATAGCCACAATTCTTTCACATATGGTTTATCTAGAACGCTGAATCCCATAAATGTATGCAAAGTCCAACCTGAGCTGAAGTTTTAAAAAAGCGTAGTTTCTCCTAGCAATGTGAAGCTGTGGTTCATCACACAGCCACTGTACTAAAGGCAGGCGGATTGGGGTTTGGTCAGTGCCAGCTGGGAGACCCCTGAGAAGTTGGTATACCATCCTGAGTTCCATGATGAAAGAAATTATTTTAAAAACTAACTAAATAAACTGACATCTTGAAGCCACCATGTAGAGATGATGCAACAGCATAGGATTAGTTTGGTCACACCTATACCAACGGCTACAACACTTTTCTAAACGGCCATCACTCTTATTTACCTGAAGAAATCAAATCAAAGCTGCCTGTACCATTTGGGGTACTGTCATAATGGAGGTATGAGAAGTATGGGCTACTTTTTTTCGGACTCTCCATTTCCCCCCTTAAGAACTTCAATTAAGAAGAAACCATTTAAGTTCTGTCAATGTTCCTATGAGGGAAGGAGAATAATTAAACAAATCAAGAATAATTTTGAAAACATTTCCTTTTGTTCCTGTCTTCTGGGGAAATGCTGAACAAAAGTAGACATGGTAATTGTTGAAAAGATTTCCTCACCAGAATATTTGTTGATTCTTTGTACTTCTCCAAAATCTTTGTTTGTTTTAAATTGAGTCTGTAGTTTTTTCTTTCCCTGTGAAGTAATTTCTCTATCCGGGGAGTTATTTTTATTTTGGGCATTAGACGGACCCTGTAATTACCAGGAAGAAGCGACTGGTAACAAAACGCGCAGATCCAGCTAGCATTCTCCGGTTTCTTACCTATGGGTAAAAGAACAGCCAGGGTATTTGACAATAAGTGGGTTCACATAGCATGCTAAACCAGATCTCTTGATAGAGTTCCAATTTATTATGCAAGCTAACTTATTACTCTTTCCAACAGCAGAGGCAAACAAAACAATAGGCCTTTTGTCTGTAGTTTAGTGATTGTGATGTCCAAGTGGATTTTCAGTGCTTTGGTCTTGGGTTGTTTCCCTGAATTGTTTGGGAGAAAGAGGCCAGAATGCAAGGACTTGCCAGACTTGGACATCATGCTAAGTACAACTGTAACTATTGAAAATGCATGTGTCATACACCAGTGTGTATGTAGTAAGTGATAATTTCTTTGAAGCTTTGGCCCACAATGACAAGGAATGTGCTGAAGTTTGCTGGTAGATGATAAAATACATAGTATTATTATTATTAAAAATTCCAGCTCTACAGAGTTTGCAGAATATTTATAGCAAATGGTCTACAGAAGTGAAGAATACAGTATTTCATCGCAGAATAGTTGCCATCACACCCCCAGAATCCCAGAACGGCTTCTGCCCCTACAGAGGAACACTGGACATGATCTTCACTGCACGACAGCTCCAGGAAAAATGCAAGGAACAAAATCAACCACTGTACATGGCATTCATTGACCTTGCAAAGGCATTCGACACAGTGAATCGCAGTGCTCTCTGGATCATCCTCCAAAAAATCAGGTGCCCTAACATCCTGCAGCTCCTCCATGATGACATGATGGCGACAGTCTTGGACAGCAATGGCTCCCGAAGTGCCCCATTTAAGGTGGAATCAGGTGTCAAACAGGGATGTTATTGTCCCAACCTTATTTTCCATCTTCATCGCTATGATACTTCATCTTGTTGATGGGAAGCTTCCCACCAGAGTGGAAATCATCTATCGGACAGATGGCAAGCTATTTAACCTCAGCAGACTGAAAGCCAAAGCCAAGGTTACAACAACATGTTATAAAACTCCAATATGCTGATGACAACGTCACCTGTGCGCATTCACCTGCAAGCCACTCTAAACACCTTCACAGAAGCATACAAGAAACTCGGCCTGTCACTGAACATTGAGAAAACCAAAGTGCTCTTCCAGCAGTCACCAGCAAATCCCTCTCCAATGCCAGAAATACAGAATGTTAATGGTGTAACATTAGAAAATGTTGACCATTTCCACTACCTTGGCAGCCACCTTTCCACAAAAGTCAACATTGACACTAATATACAACACTGCCTGGGCTCTGCGAGTGCAGCATTTTTCCGAATGAAGCACAGAGTGTTTGAGGACCGGAACATCCATAGGGATACTAAGGTGCTTGTTTATTGTCCTCCCAACCCTGCTATACGCCTGCAAGACGTGGACTATCTACAGACGTCACATGCAACTCCTCGAACAATTCCATCAGCGTTGCCTCCGAAAAATCCTGCAAATCTCAGAAGCATCATAAATCATTAACATCATTAACATCAATTAACATCAGCATCAAAAACATCAATACACCAATATAACAAATCCATCTGGTCTAATCAGTGAAATCAGAATCCAAAACTCGTTATCCATTATTCCGTGTTCCAATAATCAGTCAATCAATCACACTGCTTAGTCGAATGCCTGTTCGAACATCCAGGTCTTTACTTTCCTCCAGAATGCCAGCAAGGAGGGGGCCGATCTAATATCTGCAGGAAGGGCGTTCCACAGCCGAGGGGCCACCACTGAGAAGGCCCTGTCTCTCGTCCCCGCCAGGCGTGCTTGTGAAGCAGGCGGGATCGAGAGCAGGGCCTCCCCAGACGATCTTAATGTCCTAACTGGTTCATAGGAGGAGATGCGTTCGGACAGGTAGATCGGGCCGGAACTGTTTAGGGCTTTAAAGACTAAAGCCAGCACTTTGAATTGTGCCCGGTAGCAAATTGGCAGCCAGTGGAGCTGGCGCAACAGAGGAGTGGGATGCTCCCTGAGTGCCGCTCCTGTTAGCATCCTGACTGCCGATTGAAGCGATGGTCCTCCGCCATCAACTCCGCTGGACCAGCCACATTGTCCGGATGCCCGACCACCGTCTCCCAAAGCAGTTGCTCTACTCCAAACTCAAGAACGGAAAACGGAATGTTGGTGGGCAGGAAAAGAGATTTTAAGATGGGCTCAAAGCCAACCTTAAAAACTCTGGCATAGACATAAATGATGCAGAGAGGAGAACTGGGAAGCCCTGGCACTTGAGCGCCCCAGCTGGAGGTCAGCTGTGACTAGCAATGCTGTAGAATTTGAAGATGCATGAAAGGAGGGCAAAAGAGAGAAACATGCCAAGAGGAAGGTGCGACATGGCAACCTCGACTGGGACCCCCTTTCACCTAGAAACCAATGCCCTCACTGCGGGAGAACATGCAGATTAAGAATAGGACTCCACAGTCACCTACGGACCCACCAATCTTGGAAGACAATCCTACTCAGACAACAAGGGATCGTCTAAGTAGTCACACCCCCATTTTTGTGGTTGCAAAACTGGTATTTTTTTGCTCCTCACATAATAGTCCCATAGCTGTTTCAAACGGATTTCCCCTCCCTTCTCCAAGGGCAAGGCAATTTTAAACCTATTAAATGGAAGTCTGTGTGGCTCTGCTTTTTCCTTTCTCCAAAGAACTCAATTTCAGATTTTATAAACTGCTTTGCCTTCTGAGAAAGGAAGAGACAGAGAATCTTCCACTTTCTTCTGAGGCAAGGCATTCTAAAAAACCAAACAGACAAAAACAGAGCTGTTTGTTTGAGCCTGGATCATTCCTTCTCCTCTCCTTTCAGAGATAAGGCAGTCGGTTTGCTTGTTTGTTTGCTTGTTTATTTTTTAATAAACAGGAACTGGAGAATCAAAGGCAGATTTTTATAGTGTGATACTCTCATCCCTTTTTTTAATTAAAAAAGTGATTAAAAGTGTGAACATTATGCGAGAAGTATATCATAGCTCACTTCTAAAAAAAAAACTCACCCTTAATACAACGAATACAATCTCATTGAAAATTTCTTTTAATATACAGTGTTTTGTCGCTACTCTGCAGTTCACTTTTTGCGGACTCACTGTTTCATGGTTTTTCAGCGACCCAATCACAGTGCACCTTCCATAATGAGGCATTGTTTTTGAGAGGAAGGCGGGAATAATAATCGTGGGAGGCAGAAAAAAGGAGGGGCAGGTTTGTGCGCATTAGCTAATCAGAGCCTCCCTTTCAGCGCCCCAATCACAGCTCACCTTCCATCAGAACAAAGTGAAGTAAAACATGAGGTGGGGCTTTTGAGTGGGAAGCGAAATAAGAAGGCGGAGCAAGCTGGTGCGTGTTATCCTATCAGAGCCCGCCTTCCAGCGGCACGATCTGCGACCCAATTAGTGTGCGCCTTGCGCTAGGCGGCTGCATCCAGGGCAAAGCATTGATGAGGCAGGTCTGGACAGAGCAGCCCCGCCATTGTGCATGAAGGAACTGAGTGAGAGAGAGGGCGAGGGGGAGAGAGGAGTCTCTACTTCGCGGATTTTCACTTATCGCGGCTGGTTCTGGAATTTAACACCCGCAATAAGTGAGGGAACACTGTAATCATTTATTCCAGGGTTAGCAGGGTCAAAAATCAGAATCTCTAGCATGTATCACTTAATAAAAGGGGAATATTTTTGGAGCTAGAGAAAAAAAACAACAGTTTATCTGTTAAAGAGAAATGGTACACAAAAACATTGAAATGCTAACAGAACTGCTCCTACTTTCTCTGTCTTCTCCCCAATTAAAATATTGCTCCATCTGCTGAAAGTAGAATAAATCATGCAGAGAGGAGACTGTACCCACAACAGGTAAGGAAATAGAATAAGAACACATAGCTACTACACATAATTCAAGTTTTCAGATCTAGATGAACTGAATACAAAACACTCTGTCCTCTCAGACCAGTTGAAAAATAGGTGAGCTGCAGAAAGATGGAAGAAAAAAATCTTTTATATTTGTGAATAGGGCCACATTATTTTGCAGATGCTGTGGGTGTTAGTTGAGTGGTGCTTTGATTTCAGGAAAATGTTTGGGGATTCTCCCTCCCAACCGCATCAAGGTGCTGCTGTTCTCTGTATTGTCTCAAGGCACTTACCTTCTATGTTGCTCAGTGTCCATCTATGGGGAAGGAAGAGACAAAAAGATTAGTAGTATTGTTTATATGCAACTGCCAGTTTCAATAAGTTTATTCACAGATCAAAATACTTACTACTTATACAATATAGTACTGCAATTAAAGCACAGCATTGCATATAAAGTTCTGATTTGTACCAAACACAATCTTTTCAAGTAGCCAATATCAACAAGATATCCACTCCAGATTTTTGTTGCTGTTATATCTCTTCAAGTTGACTGATAGATAGCCACCAGCAAACAGGGGTTCCTTGGTACTATTTGTTAGAGAAGGTTTGCCACTACCTCCTTGTAAGGCTGAAAGAATGGAAAGTGCCCATTATGGATTCAATCCAGAGTTCTAATCCAACATTCATATCATAGAATCATAGAGTTGGAAGAAACTTCATGGGCCATCCAGTCCAACCCCCTGCCAAGAAGCAGGAAAATTGCATTCAAAGCACTCTTGACAGATGGCCATCCAGCCTCTATTTAAAAGCTTCCAAAGAAGGAGCCTCCACCACACTCCTTCACTTCACTTCACTTTATTTCTTAATTAGTCGCTCTCCACCAAGGTGCTCCGAGCGACTTACAGTCTAAAATAGCATTTACACAATATAAAAACATTCAACATAAAAACATTCAACAGTGACTATTTGGCAAATTAGATCTGATTACTTAAATGCACAACCAAACAGCCTGGGCAGAGAGTTCCACTGCTGAACAGCTCTCACAGTCAGGAAATTCTTCCTCATATTCAGATGGAATCTCCTTTCTTGTAGTTTGCAGCCATTGTTCCGCGTCCTAGTCTACAGGGCAGCAGAAAGCAAGCTTGCTCCCTCCTCCCTTTGACTTCCTCTCACACATTTATACATGGCTATCATGTCTCTTCTCAGCCTTCTCTTCTACAATCTAAACATGCTCAACTCTTTAAGCTGCTCCTCATAGGGCTTGTTCTCCACGCCCTTGATCATTTAGTTGCCCTCCTCTGGACACTTTCCAGCTGTGGTGCTCAGAATTGGACACAATATTCCAGGTGTGGTCTAACCAAGGCAGAATAGAGAGGTAGCATTACTTCCCTGGACCTAGACACTATACTCCTATTGATGCAGGCCAAAATCCCATTGGCTTTTTTGCCGCTGCTTCACATTGTTGGCTCATGTTTAACTTGTTGTCCACGAGGACCCCAAGATCTTTTTCACATGTACTGCTCTCGAGCCACGTGTCCCCCATTATGTATCTATGCATTTTATTTTTTCAGCCTAAGTGGAGTATCTTGCATTTGTCCCTGTTGAACTTCATTTTGTTAGTTTTGGCCCATCTCTCTAATCTGTCAAGATCGTTTTGAATTCTGCTCCTGTCCTCTGGAGTATTGGCTATTAATCGCAATTTGGTCATCTGCAAACGTGATGATCATGCCTTCTAACCCTTCATCAAAGTCATTAATAAAGATGTTGAACAGGACCAGGTCCAGGACGGAACCCTGCGGCACTCCGCTCGTTACTTCTTTCCAGGATGAAGAGGAAGCATTGGTGAGCACCCTCTGGGTTCGTCCATTTAACCAATTACAGATCCACCTAACCATAGTTTTGTCTAGCCCACATTGGACTAGTTTGTTTGCCAGAAGGTCACGGGGGACCTTGTTGAAAGCCTTACTGAAGTCCAGGTACGCTACATCCATGGCATTCCCCGCATCTACCCAGCTTGTAACTCTATTGAAAAAAGAGATCAGATTAGTCTGGCATGACTTGTTTTCGATAAATCCGTGTGGATTATTAGCGATGACTGCATTTGTTTCTAAGTGTTTGCAGACCACTTCCTTAACAGTCTTTTCCAGAATCTTGCCTGGAAACTGCAGGAACACTCTTTATTTCCCTGGGGTGCCATCAACACTGCATTACAGGGGTCCCCAAAGTACGGCCCGGGGGCCGGATCCGGCCCACCGGGGGCATTTATCCAGCCCCTGGCAGGAGCGGATGAACCAATAGCAGCCTGGCTGCTGCTCCTCTCCTGCTCGGGGGCTGGGAAGGAAGAGGGAGGCGGAGGCGCGGGCGCTGTGAGTGCTGGGTCTGAATGGAGGGAGCGAGAAGGCAGGCAAGCAGATCAGGGCCTTCCTGCCCCCCTTCCAGCCCCCGGATGCTCCATCTCCGCCTGTAGAGCTCCATGGCTGAGCTGCAGGGTTGGCAGGCAGCAGGAGATGCGCCTGTCTCTTTTCTCCATGCTCCTAGCCTTCGGCCACTCTCCTCTCGCTACTCCTGTTGCCCCCGGACGGGAGACCAGCAGCAGGCCAGTAGGGCAGCAAGAGGAGAGCAGCTGAAGGCTAGGAGTGTGGAGAAGAGAGACAGGCGCGCCTCCCGCTGCCTGCCAGCCCTGCAGCCCCAAGCCATGGCACACCTCGCCTCGGACACCCTGGAGCTCTACAGGCGGAGGTGGAGCATCGGGGGCTGGGGGTGGGGGCAGGAAGGCCCCGATCTGCTTGCCTGCATTCCATGCTTCCTTCCCTCCTTTTGCCTTTCTTCCCCCCTCCCTTCCTTCCTTCCTTCTGCCTTGATCCCTTCCCTCCCTTCACCTTTCCTGGCTTTTCCATTTCTTCTTTCTTTCCTTCGGCACTTGGCCGCTCCCTCCCTCCATTCAGATTAAGCTCCGCCTCCTCTTCATCCAGCCACCCGTAGCAGCAGCAGCAGCAGCAGGGCAAAGAGGGCCACACAAAGGCCAGTATTCCATTTTCAGCATATCAGGTTTTTGTGCCAAATTTGGTAAAGACCCATCATTGTTTGAGTTCACAGTGCTCTCTGAATGTAGGTAAACCACAACTCCAAAACTCAAGTCCAATGCCCTTCAATTTACTTCAGGAGACTATTGTTTTTGTTGTTGTTATTGCTCCTGCAGTAATTCTATTTTCCTGCCTGGCAGAAGGAAGGGGCTGGACTAGATGACCTTTGGGGGTCCCTTCCAATTGTATGTCTAATAATAATAATACTAATAATAATCTAATTCTAACTTCCTGCCTGGGCAGAAGTAAGGGGCTGGACTACATGACCTTTGGGGGTCCCTTCCATGTGTAGGAGTCTAATAATAATAATAATAATAATAATAATAATATACTATTGCTATCTTCCTGCCTGGCAGAAAGAAGAGGATGGACTAGATGACCTTTGGGGGTTCCTTCCAATTGTATGTCTAATAATAATAATATTAATAATAATTTCTATCCTGCTGCCTGGCAGAAGGAAGGGGCTGGGAGGAAGGAGGGCCCAAGCTGGCCCATGCCTGTTTTAAAGAATAGTAATGAAGTTTAATTCTATTGTAATGTTCCATATATTTGTAGATTTAAAATTGTATTGAAATGTAAGCTATTTTGGCCCCTTCCACACAGCTGTATAAAATCCACACTTAACTGGCTTACATGGCAGTGTGGACTCTGATAATGCAGTTCAAAGCAGATATTGTGGATTATCTGCCTTGATATTCTGGGTTATATGGCTGTTTGGAAGGGCCCTTTCAGACAGGCCCTATATCCCAGGATCTGATCCTAGGTTTTCTGTTTATCCCAGATTATCTGGCAGTGCAGACTCAAATAATCTAGTTTAAAGCAGAAAACCTGGGATCAGATCCTGGGATATAGGGCGTCTGGAAGGGCCCACAGAATCCTTGTGGAGACAAAAAGTGGTGTATAAATAAACGTAATATTAAATTGTAGAACAGAAATCTGTTCCTGGTTTGAAAGTGTTATTTTCTGTTTAATTGTGCGGCCCTTACTTTGAAAGTAGTCGTTCTCATCCAGAAACTGTGTGGCTGCCACAAACTATTGGCCAAAAAGTTTGGCCAATAGGCTGATCAGTAAACATATTCATGGGTTCCTGCTATTATAGTAAACCTGTTACCCATGCTACGACATGCTTGAAGTCAAAATTTCATTTATTTGTAATTAGAAATAAATGTTTCACAATATATAAAACAAATGTTTCACAATATTCCCGTGTAAACTATAGTCTGGCCCCCTGTTCAAAAAGTTTGAGGACCCCTGCTGCATTATAATGCAATTTGAAACTGCATTATCTGGTCTATGTAGATAAATATCACTGAACTCCCTGATGTGAGTCTACTCTACACTGACAATATATTGCAGTTTCATACATACATAATGGGGCCTAGGATACACCATATCATTCCATATTTCAGTGGTAAACAAGAACCATCACAGATTCAGATACCAAAAAACTTGCCACATTAAGAACGGAGTTGTTGCTGTTATTTTGGCTCAAACTCCAGAAACATAAGAAATGTGAATGCCTCCACAGACATACTCTGTTATATTCATGCTCACTGAGAGAAGTACTTTCTATTGCTAAAAGCAAAGAGAAGCACTTTTGGTCTGACATGTGTGACAAAAAGAGCCTGAGCCAGTAGAGTGCTGTGGTTCAAGTGTTGGAACTAGGTCTTCAGGAAACACTATTCAAATTGCCACTCAGTCATTAGATTCCAATGTTTAATCTTGGACACATCAATCTCTTTCAGCCTTACAGGAAGACAATGGCAAGTGTCTGAATAAATCTTGCCAAGAAAATCCTAACTAGGGCTGCCATATTTTGGAGTCAACTTGGAAGAACACAACAAGCAATGACTATGTACACACTCCTTGATTATATCTTTATAGCCCAATCCAGAGAAGATAGCAGAATGCCTGGACCAAGAAAAATCCCCCCTGCTGATCCTAGTCTGTATTTTCTTATGAAGCATCTAAATCTTGCTGCATTGATAAAAGTATCCAGCTGCGATCTAATCCATGCTTGCTTGTTACTGTTATAAGTTTCATTGGGCAGAACCCCCCCCCCTCCTCCCGGCTTGGTAAATTTCTAAGTAGCGGTTCATATGAGCAATATGAGCATTCCAGTACATACAGACAGAATAGCTAAAATAGACAAAAGATATTCAAGGTATACCGTAAAAAGCGTGCTTGGGCTGGGCAGGCCTGTGCCAGTTGCTGTGCTGCAAGTTCCAAAAACTGATGTCTCCCCATTTCTTTGACAGAACAGGGAAACCTCGTCTTCGTCAGCCTAATACTGAAGATAAAGAAAAACAGAAAGGTTTTATTAATGCCATCTATGGAAGGTAACATGGAGCCCCCAGTGGTGCAGTGAGTTAAACTGCTGAGCTGCTGAACTTGCTGACCGAAAGGTCGGTTCGAATTCAGGGAGTGGGGTGAGCTCCTGCTGTTAGTTCCAGCTTCTGCCAACCTAGCAGTTCAAAAACATGCAAATGTGAGTACATCAATAGGTACCGCTCCGACGGGAAGGTAACGGCACTCTACACAGTCATGCTGGCCATATGACCTTGCAGGCATCTACAAAAACGGAAGCTCTTTGGCTTAGAAATGGAGATGAGCACCACCCCCAGAGTCGGAAACAACTGGATATAATGTCAAGGGGAAATCTTTACCTTTACTTGTGAAAGGTAACATTGCAATTTCTCATTTATAACTGACATTAACATCTAGCAACCCATGTAAATCCTCACAAAATAACTTCTACCAAAAGCCAAAGACCTCTGTCCTAAAAAACTGAAACAACACCTATCTTTCTTTCTTGTGGACCACATAGGATTCTTGCACATGTATTCTCTCATGTTATTTTTTATTATTTGATCGTCCAACAGTCATAGTAGCATATGTTCTGGTTTGAAAATGATTCTTGATTAACTAATTTCTTGGAATTGCTCCCAAAATAGTTTGGACTTTTTACAAATAAAAACACCAATGATAGAAGACTGAACAGTGAAGATGTGGGAACTAATAGATATGGACAAGTTAACAGTGTTGCTTAAGGAGAAGATACAGAAGAATGGAGATCTTTTCATCATATATCTGAGGCAAAGGGAAATACTTTATTTACAGGTGTGAAGGTATAAACAGGGGTCCTCAAAAATTTTAAACAGAGGGCCAGGTCACAGTCCCTCAAATTGTTGGAGGGCCAGATTATAATTTTTTTAAAAACCATGAATGAATTCCTATGCACACTGCACATATCTTATTTGTAGTGCAAAAAAACACTTTAAAATAATACAATAATTAAAATAAAGAACAATTCTAACAAATTTAAACTTATTAGTATTTTAATGGGATGTGTGGGCCTGCTTTTGGCTGATGAGAAAGGGTGTTATTGTTGTGTATTTTCAAGTCCTTTCAGATTTAGGTTGACCTTGGAGGGCCGTATCCAGCCCCCGGGCCTTAGGACCCCTGGTCTAGGCAAAACTACAGTGGGGTGGATCAGTAATTGGTTAAATGGACGAACCCAGAGGGTGCTCACCAATGCTTCCTCTTCATCCTGGAAAGAAGTGGCAGGGTTCCGTCTTGGACCCGGTCCTGTTCAACATCTTTATTAATGACTTAGATGAAGGGCTAGAAGGCATGATCATCAAATTTGCAGATGACACCAAATTGGGAGGGATAGCCAATACTCCAGAGGACAGGAGCAGAATTCAAAACGATCTTGACAGATTAGAGAGATGGGCCAAAACTAACAAAATGACAAATGCAAGATACTCCACTTAGGCAGAAAAAAACAAAATGCAAAGATACAGAATGGGGAACAATGCCTGGCTCGAGAGCAGTACGTGTGAAAAAGATCTTGGAGTCCTCGTGGACAACAAGTTAAACATGAGCCAACAATGTGATGTGGCAGCAAAAAAAGCCAATGGGATTTTGGCCTGCAGCAATAGGAGCATAGTGTCTAGATCTAGGGAAGTAATGCTCCCCCTCTATTCTGCTTTGGTTAGACCACACCTGGGATATTGTGTCCAATTCTGGGCACCACAATTCAAGAGAGATATTGACAAGCTGGAATGTGTCCAGAGGAGGGTGACTAAAATGATCAATGGTCTGGAGAACAAACCCTATGAGTAGCGGCTTAAGGAGCTGGCCATGTTTAGCCTGAAGAAGAGAAAGCTGAGAGGAGATATGATAGCCATGTATAAATATGTGAGAGGAAGCCACAGGGAGGAGGGAGCAAGCTTGTTCTCTGCTGCCCTGGAGACTAGGACGTGAAACAATGGCTTCAAACTACAAGAAAGGAGATTCCATCTGAACATGAGAAAGAACTTCCTGACGTGAGAGCTGTTCAGCAGTGGAACTCTCTGCCCCGGAGTGTGGTGGAGGCTCCTTCTTTGGAAGCTTTTAAACAGAGGCTGGCCATCTGTCAGGGGTGATTTGAATGCAATATTCCTGCTTCTTGGCAGGGGGTTGGACTGGATGGCCCATGAGGTCTCTTCCAACTTTTTGATTCTATGATTCTATGGTATCATCTGCTGAGATATTTATTTATCTCAATATAAAGTGGAAAAAACATATTAGAGAAATGTGTATGTGTGTGTATAAAGGCAGTGCTCAAGTTACTAACAGGATAGGTTCTGTTCCATCTGAACATTAGAAAGAACTTCCTCACTGAGAGAGATTAAGAGATTCCATCTGAACATTCCTGAACTTCCTGATTAGGAGATTCCATCTGAACATTAGGAAGAACTTCCTGACTGTGAGAGCCGTTCAGCAGTGGAACTCTGCCCCGGAGTGTGGTGGAGGCTCCTTCTTTAGAGGCTTTTAAACAGAGGGTGGATGGCAATCTGTCGGGAGTGCTTTGAATGTGATTTTCCTGCTTCTTGGGGGGGTTGGACTGGATAGCCCACAAGGTCTCTTCCAACTCTATGATTCTATGTAGGTTTGATCTTAAGTTGAATTTGTATGTAAGTTGAAATAGGTACATTTTAAGAGTTAACTCGAGGCAGAAATATATGCTTTGGATAATATAGGGAAGGGTTAATATCCCTGTGGTATTTTGTTTGGCTGTCTGTTCAGATTTCTCCAAACTTTCTGTCCCTGTGATAATTGGGTTTTGAAAAATGTGGCTTGTTGTAGAAATGAAGATTGGTGCTATAACTTCAGTGGAGACACCTTTTCCCCATGATAAATCTTCCGGGAGTGATTTTCCCATCCTAGGGGTACATTTCTCTCACTTCCTGTTGTCTCATCCCCATTGTTAACTCTGAGTGATTTGCAAGTTGGATGTTTATAACTCAGGGACTGCCTGTACACACACAGACAGTTTTGGTCCAGGTTACATACAGGTTGCCTTTTCCCGTACAATCTGCCCCTTAGAACACTGAGGTCATCTAAAGGGATACTTACTCCAACTAGCTTTTCATCAGCTGCATCGGCTGCCTCAAAGACTGTGGAGTGACCTGCCAGAAGAGCTCCAACATTATTATTATTATTAATTTTATTTGTACCCCGCAAGCATTTCCCGAAGGACTTGATGCGGCTTACAAAGGCCAAGGCCTCAAAACACAACATAACAATACAACACCTAAAGCAAATTAAAAACAATTAAAGCAATATTAAACAACAACAATAAACAAGACAGAATAGAGCCTTGCGGGACCCCACAGGTCAACATCTAAAGGAATTGTCAGAATTTAAGGGCTCTTTTTTCCGGATTTGTATTCTATTGCCGCTGCTACTTGTTGATCTTTGTAGCTTGTGCTTTGATACACATATTCTGCTGCATGCATTTTATGCTGATATATTATGACTATGTTGTAACTGCCTCAAGACATTAGTCGTGGTTTTATTGTTACTGTTGTTATTTGTTTGTAGTTTAGAGTTACATGTCATTAAAAGTAGAGGCATTTGTGTAGTTGTGGAACTGTGGTTAAATTATGTCTAAACTGAGGCTGGATGGCCATCTGTCGAGGCTGCTTTGCGTGTGCTTTAGAGGGTTGGACTAAATGACCCATGTGGTTGCTACCAACTATGATTCTATGTTTTTATGTTTGTGTTATCTTTGTGTTTTTGTAATCATCAATTAAAATATTACGGAGACCGGGGGGGGGGGGGGGATCCCAAAGCAAACCACATCACTCAGTTGATGCTGTTTGCAAACAAACCGAGGGAATGTGCGGCTCTCTCCCCCGTTCGATATCCCCCAAGCGTTTCTTTTTTTCTCCGCTCGTTCAGTTTCAAAGGGGGGAGGGAGAGCGCTCGTCCGTCCCTCCCCCCCCCCCCCCATTTCCTCCTCTGAACTCCTTTTCCTTCACTTTCAGTCCGCCCCAGTCATAGAATCATAGAATCCAAGAGTTGGAAGAGACCTCGTGGGCCATCCAGTCCAACCCCCTGCCAAGAAGCAGAAATATTGCATTCAAATCACCCCTGACAGATGGCCATCAGGCCTCTGTTTAAAAGCTTCCAAAGAAGGAGCCTCCACCACACTTCGGGGCAGAGAGTTCCAGTCCCGCGGCTAGTGGCCTTGGCGCCTCACCTTTTCTCCGCCCAAAGCCCAACGAGGCACCCGTCGCTTCTTCAAGCTCGGCTCCCACGAACGCCCTACTCCCTCCGCGAAAAAAAATGTCAGTTTTCCCCTTCAGTGTGATTGACATCAGATCCGGAGGGCACTCCTTCCAAAGTCTTCCGACTGGAAACAGCAACCTGTTCGTCGTTCCGGGCGGCGTCACAAGTGCCTGCTCTCTCGCCGTATCGGGATTGGCACGTGACCTAGATGCCAACGTGACCGCTTCCGCGCGTGCGCCCAGGAATGCCTGTTAAAAGAATAGGTGTCTCGTTCTACTGCTGTCACCAATAAGGCGCCTTGATTACGTCACCGAAGCCTCTTTCTTTTATGGGCAAAGCATTGCGGGCCTGTTCGGTGTGGCATCTTCGGACAGAGCCTTGGCTTGGAGAGCTGGTTCTATTGTGGGGTATTACAACATATCCAAGTTGCACAAGTATGCCTTTTCTTCGTAGCGTTTTCTCTCCCTCTATTTTCTCATACACATTCTCCTTCCGTCTTTCCTTCTTCCCTTGCTTTCTCTCATACACCTTCCCGCTTTTTCCTTCCTTTTTCCTTTCTCTTCCCTTCGTTTTCTTCCTTTCTTTCCTTCCCTCATACCTACCCCTTTTCTCTCTTTTCCTTCCCTCCCTCCGAACGTTTTTCTTTCCCCTTCCTTCCCTCCTTTTTTCCTCTTCTTTTCCTCTTTCCTTCCTTCCCCTCACACACACGTTTCGTACCTACATCCAATCAGCTTCGCTCCCATCTTTCCCAGTCGCATCACAAAGGCCACTTAACCAAGCAACAGCGAATCTTTCACCCAGCCACAGCCAATCTGCTTTGCCCCTTTTCTTTCCCTTAGAAAAGGAGTGGTTCTTTAATTCAGTTGGATAATGAAGGGTAGGCATGCTACGTTTGGTCCGGCTCCATTAAGCCATGTAGGAGCCTTGTTGGGACAAATACACATACATGCATAAATAGTTGCAACTTTTATATATATAGATACAATTCTTAATGCGCCTGTTTGTGAACAAAGGCGGTAGGGTTTATGTGAAAGTGGTTTGCATGGAAATGGAGCATATGTCTTCTCTTCTGTCCGACACGTAGAATTCAATAGGATTTCCTTTCAGGTGTAGTTGGTTGTAGCCCTAAATATATTAAAATTAAATGTGGTGTTTAGGGGAGAGAGGGCTGTCCAATAGTAATTTCTCATTTACAGAAGAAAAATATTGTCTTACATTTTGGAAGGTTGTAAATTAAAACCGAGAAGCCCAAGCTTGTGCAATGGGGAGGTTCCTCTTAAAAGTGGGTTTCCCAAATCCTCCTCACTTTAGCATCCCCTGAAAAGTGTCCCCTTGAAATCCAGAAAACACTGAGGAAATGAATGTGTGCTGAGGGAAGTGGGATTGATTCTTTGAGAAGTGGGATTCAGTTACCTTTTTTTCCTCGAAATGTTTTCAGATCATTATTTATTTATTTATTTATTTGCTTCATTTGTACCTCGCCTTTCTCAGCCCTGCAGGGGGACTCAAGGTGGCTTACAACTCCGGCAAGATTCAATGCCACAACATAGTTATAAAACATTCCATAAACTAAAATCAATTAAAATCACTATCAGGTCTTGACAGCAAAGTAGCACATTGGTTTCTTGATCTGGATCCCATGATAACTGCCACTCAAAAAATGTTCTTTTTAAAAAATATTTTTATTGTTTTATCATAGTTATTACATTTGTTATACATTTGTTTATAGCAGTTACATATTATTCAACACACTCTTTAACATATAATCTTATTATTCTGCTTAAGCATTTTTTCCCCTTTTTTTCCCACCACTGTCCTCCCCTCCCCCCATCTCAAGTCACAACTTTTACATATCGTCTGTCCAAAATCTCAATTCTTCTTGTGGCGGTAACTTTCCTTTTTTATTTTTTAAACCATTTACAACAAATTTTCCCCATACAACATCAAAATCACTTTGTTTCCATATACCTTTTTAAACTTTTAATATACATGTAAGCTTATTTTTTATTGCCAGTTTCCATGCTTCCTTGTACCACTCCTCTATTTGTATATTTATTTCTTTTTTCCAGTTCCTTGCTATGAGCAGTCTTGCTACTGTTAATAAGTTTGTTATCGCTTCTTTATCCTCCTTTTTCAATTGTATATTGTTATATAATGATAGTAAAGCTGTACTAGGACTTTTCTCAGTTTTCAAATTAATTATATCTTCTATTTCTCTAAAATGTTCTGTGTGAGGTAGTGCTTCTTAAATTTCCACTTTCTATGACGAATGTGTGTTACCTAATAAGGAGGCAATTTCAAATTATTTATTCATTACATACTGGGCCCTTAGTATCTGCGAGGGTTGGCTCCAGGACCCCTCATGGATTCCAAAATCCATGGATATTCAAGTCCCACTATATACAGCGCCATAGTAAAATGGTGTCCCTTATATAAAATGGCAAAATCAAGATTTGCTTTTGGGACTTTAAAAAACTAGTTTTTGAGATGTGGAAGGTTGAATGTTTAGGAAACATTCAGTTTCCTTTGTGACAAAATACAGAAGGAAAATGGCATTCCATTACTATTTTGTTACAGTAATTGTGCATAATTACTATAATTGGGGAAACTTCAGAGGCTCCTATCTCCCTCATTTTAAAGCTATTGGGGTAAAACTTGTTACAATGGCAGAACACATTTACTAATGTTAGCCCACCAAATTTCAGAACATTTCACTTATCCATGAATTTTTGGAGAATTTTCAAATTTTTTATAAACAACATTTTTATTTTTAAAAACTTTGTTGCTCTTTCAAGGTCAATCCAGTCACTTTGAGGTCTATCCAGTCACTTCACATCCATCCATCCATCTTGCCTCTTCCTTTTTCCTTCCATTTCCCCAGCATAATTGTTTTCTCTAAGCTTCCGTTTCTTCTCATGATGTAGCCAAAGTACTTCATCTTTGCCTCTACTATCCTTCTATCCAATGAGCAGTCGGGCTTTACTTCCTGAAGTATGGACTGGTTGGATCTTCTCGCAGTCCAGGGCACTCTCAGAACTTTCCTCCAGCACCACAGTTCAAAAGCATCAGCCTTCCCTATGGTCCAGCTCTCACATCCGTAGGTGACTATGGGGAATACCATTGCTTTTACTATGCGGATCTTCATTGCCAGTGTGATGTCTCTTCGCTATTTAATCGAGATTGGACATTGCTCTCCTCCCAAGAAGTAAGCATCTCCCGATTTCCTACACCTAGAAATACAAAGTCTGTTACTGCCTCCACGTTTTCTCCCTCTATTTCCCAGTTGTCAATGATTCTTGTTGCCATAATCTTGGGGTTTTTTTATGTTTAGCTGCAACCCAGCTAAACTGGGTGCTTTCTTCTTTCACCTTGATTCGATGGCTCCTCAGCTCCTCCTTGCTTTTAGCCATCAAAGTGGTGTCATCTGCATATCTAAGGTTGTTATGTTTCTTCCAGCAATTTTCACCCCAGCCTTGCATTCGTCAAGCCCCACACATCGCATGATGTGTTCTGCATGCAAGTTGAATAGGCTGGGTGAGAGTATACAACCCTGCCGTATGCCTTTTTCAATCTTGAACCAGTCTGTTGTTCCATGGTCAGTTCTTACTGTTGCTATTTGGTCCTTATACAGATTCCTCAGGAGTGAGATAAGGTGATTTGCTATGCCCATACCACCAAGAACTTGCCACATTTTATTATGATCCACACAGTCAAAGGCTTTAGAATAGCCAATAAAACAGAAGTAGATGTTTTTCTGAACCTCCCTGCCTTTCTCCATTATCCAGCGGAATCTTGGCAATTTGGTCTCTCGTTCCTCTGTCTTTTCTAAACCCAGCTTGTACATCTGGCAACTCTCCATGTATTGCTGGAGTCTATCTTGCAGGATCTTGAGCATTACTTTACTGGCGTGTGAAATAAGTGCCACTGTACGAAAGTTTGAGCATTCTTTAGCATTTCCCTTTTTTGGTATGGGGATATAAGTTGATTTTTTTCCAGTCTGATGGCTATTCTTGTGTTTTCCATATTTTCTGGCATATGGCATGCATCACTTTTACAGCATCCTCTTTCAAGATTTTAAACAGTTCCGCTGGGATCCCATCATCTTCTGCTGCCTTGTTGTTAGCACTGCTTCTTAAGGCCCATTCAACCTCACTCCTCAGGATGTCTGGTTCTAATTCACTCAGCACACCGTCAAAACTATCTTCAATATTATTATCCTTCCTAAACAGATCTTCGCCACTTTCTCTTGATCTTTTAATAACTAAAAAGCGATATACTTGAATTTTATATACAATGCACAAGATAACCAGGGCATCAATCCTCAGAAGTTTCAGAAAGATTCATACATCTACAGATTTTTGGAGATGTTAAAAAGTTTAGACAAAAACAGTTTATCCCCCAAAAAGTGACAACAGCAATCCCTTTAAATGTTTGTCTGTCTTTATGACACTAAACCGCATAACTTTAACTTCGCACAGATTTATACTATTACTTACTTTAGTCCTCTTTGCAGATTTATGGTCTCTTGACTTTGCCATAGTTGCTTAATGCTTATTATACAGAAAATTAAACTGACCTTTGGAGGCATCCGAGTGTTACAGAATTTTAACAAAAATGATTGGTGGGTGTTTCAATTTCTAAATCCCCCTCCTTTCCTATATGTTTCTAATATCGACTCATATACCTGAATTTTATGAGGCTTTCCAATTTATCTGGACATGCTTAATAACTACTAGAGTCGATGCGGTCTATCCAATGCAATTTTCTGAATCAGTGCCCCCAAATAACCCTAGGGACAGGCCTAAGAACCAAGATATCAAGATATTTTTTCTTGGACTGTTATTGTTGCGGTTAGAAATCTGATCAATCTAAATATTATAATATTTATTGATAAATGCAGTCATTGAAGAGTTCCTTATAAATTACCTTCTTAGATCAAAGTAGTGTGTCTCACAATCACTGGGAGAATGTTTTATCCATGGTAGTCACATGGCAGTCACAGCAGGACATCTTCTTAGCTCCTTGTTGATAGAGCAGCTTTATTAGTCCACATCAGTTCCAGTTTTTAACCCGTGATCTCATATTTCCCTTCAAACTGAAAAAGTGCCCCAGCTTTATGCTGTTTTCACTTTATCTCCTTTCCTCTCTGGCTTTCTCTGATTTCTGACCTTCACGTGAAACTGACCACCACTTTCTGCCTTTACTCAGGCCATCTTTTCTAGCACTATCATGCCTCAGATCCCTCAGGAAATTGACACTATCAAGTACAGTCTTCCCTCCACATTTGCAATTTTGATCTTTGCTGATTTGATTATTCATGGATTTGAATTAAAATGTTGTCTAAGAGCATCTAGGTCCTCCAGCATTACTTTATGATCAACATCATCCAGTCCTGCTGGAGAACCTAAACCAGGGGTCCTCAAACTTTTTAAGCCGAGGGCCAGTTCATGATCCTTCGGACTGTTTTTTTTTGGGGGGGGGGGCTGTAATTTGAAAAGAAACATGAACAAATTCCTATGTACACTGCACATATCTTAGTTGCAGTGCAAAAAACATGAAAAAGCAATACAATATTTAAAATGTTGAACAATTTTAACCAACATAAACTGGCCGGTATTTCAATGAGAAGTATGGGCCTTCTTTTGGCTGATGATATTGTCAAGTTAATTAGGATTGTTGTTATTGTTGTTAGGGTGATCCTAAGTCTAAAGTTTAGAGCAGGAGTTGGGTAAATTACCTATGAGGTCCACAAAGCTTAGTTTGGGAACCCCTGACCTAGAAGTTTCTAGAGCCCTTCGATGCCAACTTATTTATTTACTGTATTTGTATACCGCTTTTCTCAGCCATATCGGCGACTCAAGGCGGTTTCCAACAAAACAGTATACATAGTATCACAACACAATTAAAAACATTACAATTACGTAAACCACAACAGCAATAAAAATAACATCATTGGTGTCTCCTTATTCTAAAGCATTGTCCAATTCCATCGTCAATCATCGAATTCCTATATCATTTATCCATATCCGTTACTCTGTGTTTATGAACGCTTGCTCAAACAGCCACGTTTTGACTTGCTTCCGAAACGTTAAAAGGGAAGGAGCAGATCTGATCTCTCTAGGGAGGGCATTCCATAGCCAGGGGGGCACTGCTGAGAAGGCCCTGTCTCTCGTCTCCGCCAAACGTACCTGTGACAAAGGCGGGACTGAGAGCAGAGCCTCTCCGGATGATCTCAAAGTTCTAGATAAACGGAAGTTTATGGCAAAATAAGATCTCAACAAACCAAATACCCAACAATGTATTGCAAGCTGAGGCTATGGATATGGATTGCGGCATGGAGGGGGGAGGGTGTTCCACCAGCCGAGGGGCCCCCATAGAAGTGGTGGTGGGGAAGGGGAGATGCGGGAAAAGGAGACCAATAATTCGGCCTAGGGATCGTGTATCAACCTTAGTAATTCCAAACCGGTCTCCTAACATGGTAAATTGATGTAACCAGGATGGCGGTCCTTCTGGGTTGAAGGTGGTGCTGTTGAATGCCAGATCTGTCAGTGGAAAAACAACTTTCATCCAGGACTTAATCCTGGATGAGCAGGCAGATCTGGCGTGCATCACGGAGACCTGGCTGGACGAGGCTGGAGGTGTGAATTTAACCCAGCTCTGCCCGCCAGGTTTTTCTGTGCAGCACCAGCCGAGATCCGGAGGGCGGGGAGGCGGGGTTGCAGTGGTCTATAGAGATTCAATCCCTCTGACCAGGGGCCCCATCCCGCAGTCAACAAATTTTGAATGCATCCACCTGAGGGTGGGTGACCAGGACAGAATAGGGATTCTGTTGGTGTACCGTCCACCTCGCTGCACCACGGTCTCCCTGCCTGAGCTAGCGGGGTGGTCTCGAGCCTGGCATTGGAGTCTTACCAGCTCATTGTGCTGGGGGACTTCAATGTCCATGCCGAGGTGGCCCTTTCAACCATGGGGCTGTCCCAACAAGTATCTGGCCCCACCCACGGTGTGGGACACACATTGGACTTGGTTTTCTGCCAGGGATGGGAGGAAGGTGGCGGTGTTGAGGAGTTAACCATCTCTCCGTTGCCATGGACCGACCACTTCCTGGTCAGTTTTAGGCTCACTGCACCCCCTAACCTCTGCAGAGGTGGAGGACCCATTAAGTTGGTCCGCCCCAGGAGGCTTATGGATCCGGATGGATTCCTGATGGCTCTTGGGGAGTTTCCCACCGCCTCGGTAGGTGATCCTGTCGATGCTCTGGTCGCTCTCTGGAATGGGGAGATTACTAGGGCAATTGACACAATCGCTCTGGAACGTCCCCTCTCAAGTAGCCGAGCTAAACCAGCTCCTTGGTTCACCGAGGAACTGGCAGTGATGAAGCGAAGGAAGAGGGAACTAGAGAGCGTGTGGCGTTCGGATCCGAGCGAGCCAAATCGAACATGGTTTGTGTCCTTTTTAAGGGCATATGCCGCGGCAATAAAGGCTGCGAAGAAAGCTTTCTTCGCGACCACTATTGCGTCTGCAAAGAACCGTCCGGCTGAGTTGTTCCGAATTGTCAGAGGCCTTTTAAATCCCACCACTCAAGGTGGGAACCCTGACAATTCGACCTCTCGCTGTGAAGCTTTTGCTCAGTTTTTTGCAGACAAAGTCGCTTTGATCCGCTCTGGTCAGGATACCACATTAAAAGCAGTCTCTGAGGATGTAACACGAGCACCTGCTTGTCCTATTTTGATGGATTCTTTTCAATTGGTGAAACCCGAGGATGTTGACAAGATACTTGGAGGAATGAGGCCTACCACGTCCATCCTAGACCCCTGCCCATCCTGGCTTCTAAAGGAGGCCAATGGGGGATTGGCTGAGTGGGTTGAAGTGGTGGTGAATGCCTCCCTGCAGGAAGGCAAGATTCCAGCGAGCTTAAAACAAGCTATAATAAAACCGCTGTTGAAAAAACCATCACTGGACCCCACTAAATTTGACAACTTTCGGCCAGGGTCCAATCTCCCCTTTTTGGGCAAAGTCCTGGAA
Source organism: Anolis sagrei (assembly GCF_037176765.1). Classification (NCBI taxonomy): domain Eukaryota; kingdom Metazoa; phylum Chordata; class Lepidosauria; order Squamata; family Anolidae; genus Anolis; species Anolis sagrei. The sequence continues at coordinate 58,177,134 of NC_090026.1, forward strand.
CGTGTGGTGGCCTCACAACTCCAGGTATTCTTGGTAGACACGGATTATCTGGATTCGGCACAGTCTGGTTTCATGGTACCGAGACGGCCTTGGTCGCCTTAGTGGATGATCTGCGCCGGGAGTTCGACAGGGGGAGTGTGTCCCTGTTGGTGCTGCTGGACCTCTCAGCGGCCTTCAATACCGTCGACCACGGTATCCTTCTGGAGCGCCTCGCGGGGATGGGACTTGGAGGCACTGTCTTACAGTGGCTCCGGTCATTCCTAGAGGGCTATTCCCAGAAAGTGTTATTGGGAGACACCTGTTCAACCTCACAACCGTTGTCTTGTGGGGTTCCACGGGGTTCAATTCTGTCTCCCATGTTGTTTAACATCTACATGAAGCCGCTGGGAGAGATCATCCAGAGTTTCGGGGTACGGTGCCATCTGTACGCAGATGATGTCCAATTCTGTCACTCCTTTCCACCTGCTACTAAGGAGGCTGTCGAGGTCCTGAACCGGTGCCTGGCCGCTGTAACGGTCTGGATGAGGGCGAACAAATTGAAATTGAATCCAGACAAGACAGAGGTACTCCTGGTCAGTCGCAAGGCCGAACAGGGCATAGGGATACAGCCTGTGTTGGATGGGGTCGCACTCGCCCTGAAAACACAGGTTCGCAGCTTGGGTGTGATCCTGGACTCATCGCTGAGCCTGGAACCCCAGGTTTCGGCGGTGACCAGGGGAGCATTTGCACAGTTAAAACTTGTGTGCCAGCTGCCCCGTACCTTGGGAAGTCTGACTTGGCCACGGTAGTCCACGCTCTGGTTACATCCCGCCTAGATTACTGCAACGCTCTCTACGTGGGGTTGCCTTTGAAGACAGCTCGGAAGCTTCAACTAGTCCAACGCTCGGCAGCCATGATACTAACAGGAGCGGGACGCAGGGAGCATACAACTCCACTGGCTGCCGACTTGCTACCGGGATCAATTCAAAGTGCTGGTGTTGACCTTTAAAGCCCTAAACGGTTCCGGCCCAAGCTACCTTTCCAACCGCATCTCGGCCTATGAACCCACCAGGACTTTGAGATCTTCCGGGGAGGCCCTGCTCTCGATCCCGCCAGCTTCACAAGCACGGCTCGGTGGTGGCTCCCCGGCTGTGGAACGCCCTTCCCACAGATATTAGATATTAGATTAGCTCCATCTCTAATGGTCTTCCGTAAAAAAGTAAAGACCTGGTTATTTGTGCAGGCGTTCGAATAATTAGTGCAAAGACTGGTAATGACATAGGAATGGAACAATGGATGACGAATTTGGATCATGTTTTTAGTGACAAGACGCTAGTGAATGGTTATCATAGTAATTGTGTATTAATTGTGTATTAGATTAGGTTATTAACTGTTTTATATTGGTGTTTGAATTCTGCTGTGTCCTGTGTCTTGTGAACCACTGTGAGTCGCCTTCGGGCTGAAAACAGCGGTATAGAAGCAAAGTAAATAAATAAAATAAATAAATAGATGGTTCGTAAGGGGAGATACGTTCAGACAGGTAAGTTGGGCCAGAACCGTTTAGGGCTTTAAAGGTTAAAACCAGCACCTTGAATTGTGCCCGGTAGCAAACTGGCAGCCAGTGGAGCTGGCGCAACAGAGGAGTTGTATGTTCCCTGAGAGCCGCTCCAGTTAACAATCTGGCTGCTGTCCATTGGACCAGTTGGAGCTTCCAGACAGTCTTCAAAGACAACCCCACGTGGAGAGCGTTGCAGTAGTCTATACGGGATGTAGCGAGAGCGTGGACTACTGTGGCCAAGTCAGACTTCCCAAGGTATGGGCGCAGCCCACATGGTGAGAGGGCTAGAAAAGTTGCCCTAAACATAGTCTGTCTCTCTCATCCCTGGACTGCTGCATCCAGAGGGGTTACAATCTTGTGGGCAAAAACGAAAATTGAAATTTGGAACATATGGACATTGTTGGACAACACAGACAGTGAACGCTCTGAACACAGGACTGCTATTATTGTAAGGATGCATGTCCACCATCATAAGTGCCTGTGCACCAACACTAGATGCTGATGAAGACATCAAGTAAAAGTTTACTGTTCACTGGACACAATCCTGTTGGAGGATTGAGAACCGCTCAGCACTTTAGGGAGAACAAAATGATCCTGTTATAAACAACCGTTCTGAGCAGATCTCAAATACATTAGTCAGTTTAATCTGAAAATAAATAGCTGAACAATAACACTCATGGTAGAAGTGCCAATGATACTCTGTTTCCTCCCTACGGAGGTTGCTCGTTCAGTCAGAGTTTTATCTTCACTCTTCCATATAGTCTATAAGCAACTGATAAATCTTGAAAAAATATTTGCAAAGTCTCTGAAGCAATAAACAAAGCACTTGAAGGGTCCTTGGGAAAGTAAAATAACATCAACAAGAGTTCCTGCGTTGTAATGCCTCATTTCGGGAAACCTTCCCTTCTTCAGGATTCTGCGGTATCTTCACATAAGCATTATAGTCTCAATAAATTCTAAATAAGTTATAACAGACAACATAACAGATATGCCAGACTGACAGAAAATAACACTAAATGACAATAAAGTAAATATACAAATTTCAATTGACTGGGTAGCATGCACTTACTTCTCTCTAGCAAGAACCGGCTCTACAGATAGGCGTTCAGTAGTGAGCATCACAATTATAAAGGGGAAAGCCTGGGCTCGTTACAGAAAGACAGCTGAAATGCAATTTCTAAGCAGGATTTACATTAAAGGCTTATTTCAAAAAAAGCTGAAAACGAGTCTGTCATTAAGACCAATGGGAAAAATCCAAAAGGCTTCTCTTTGCAAAAGATAACCCTTTATGTCCATATGAGGCTTAGTGTGAATCTTTTCTAAAAGGCAACATTTGAAGCTTGTGAATGTGTGTCCTTTTTCTTAAAAAATGAGAATATAAAGGGCTGTCGTTGTGTTTGTTTCTTATGCGGGAACAATGTTCCAAGATACTGATCTTGACAGGTCTAGATGTCATTCCAATTTATAGGAGGTAACATGGGCATTGGATGATGTACACCACTTTGTCTGTTGCACATGTGGTAAAACTATTTAAAGGTATTGAATCATAGAATCAAAGAGTTGGAAGAGACCTCATGGGCCATCCAGTCCAACCCCCTGCCAAGAAGCAGGAATATTGCATTCAAATCACCCCTGACAGATGGCCATCCAACCTCTGTTTAAAAGCTTCCAAAGAAGGAGCCTCCACCACACTCTGGGGCAGAGGTCCACTGCTGAACGGCTCTCACAGTCAGGAAGTTCTTCCTCATGTTCAGATGGAATCTCCTTTCTTGTAGTTTAAAGCCATTGTTCCTGTCCTCCAGGGAAGCAGAAAACAAGCTTGCTCCCTCTCCCTGTAACTTCCTCTCACATATTTATACATGGCTATCATATCTCCTCTCAGCCTTCTCTTCTTCAGGCTAAACATGCCCAGCTCCTTAAGCCGCTCCTCATAGGGCTTGTTCTCCAGACCCTAGATCATTTTAGTCACCCTCCTCTGGACACTTTCCAGCTTGTCAATATCTCTGTTCAGTTGTGGTGCTCAGAATTGGACACAATATTCCAGATGTGGTCTAACCAAGGCAGAATAGAGGGGTAGCATTACTTCCCTAGACCTAGACACTATGCTCCTATTAATGCAGGCCAAAATCCCATTGGTTTTTTTTGCTGCCACATCACATTGTTGGCTCATGTTTAACTTGTTGTCCACAAGGACTCCAAGATCTTTTTCACACGTACTGCTCTCGAGTCCCCATTCTGTATCTTTGCATTTCGTTTTTAAAGTTGGGTGTGTAAACTGTTTGGTCTTCAAGGATTGGGAGCAGCATTCACAATGTCCACAGTAGGTTTGTCCTCTTAGGTTTGGTCAGCTATTAGTAACTGGCATGATGAAATCTGATCTAATCAACATATATTTTAAGTTTCTGGTGCATTTGTATTTTGCATAGGTGTATCTTGGCAGCCTGGAATGTCATTGATCAGTGTTTTTTGACTATTTTATAGATATCTGAGGAAGTTGTGTAAGTGTAAGGGGCCAAATTATCCTTTTGAGAGGTTTTTTTGGTGAGTCTCTTAGGAGGTGGACCCTATCTATAGAGTTGACTTTTCTAATGGCTGTGTCCAATATTTTGGAGGGATATCCTCTTTCTTTGAATTGTTTCTTAAAGGTACATATTTCTGATTCAAAATCCATTTTTGCTTCATTTAGAATCCACATTTGTACCAAATTGGCTACGAAAAGATTTGCTAATGAAGGGGCCAGAGGGCTACCCATTGCAACCCCAAAAATCTGTAAATAAAATTGTGATCTAGATCTAAAATAATTATTCTCTAGGACAATATCTAGAAGATTGATCAGAAAATATGTCAGTGGTACTGGAGACCCACGTGTATCTAGTAGCTCTTTGATAGCTGTTCTTGCTTCATCAAGTGATATATTAGTATGTAATATCCATTGTCATCAGTAAGGATTTAGTGGGTATTGTCAGGGACTCTACAATGTTGATAAATTGTTTAGTATCTTTTATGTAAGACTGAGCCTTAGGTACAAATGATTGCAAATGATAGTCTACAAATTGTGCCAAAGGTTCCAAGATTGAGGATGTACCAGATACTATAGACCTGCCTGGAGGGGGTATAATGTCTTTATGGATTTTTGGCAGAACGTAAAAGACTGGTGTTCTTGGATTCTTGTTATGCAGGAATTCATATTCCTGTAGAGATATGCGTTCTGTTGCCTGACCTTCTTGACATATTGTGTGTATAAGGAATTTTACTCTGTTGATGGGATCTTTTGGAATGGGTTTGTAAAAAGATGAATCATTCAGGTGTGTTTCTACCTCACTTGTGCAATAAGACAATTGTGCTTCCTTTATCTGCCTGTTTGCAAAATGTAGTCTTGCATGTTAGCCAGTCTTTTAATGGTGTCCAAGTAGAATGGTGTCATGTTGGTATGTATGTAGATTCTAGAATAGGCCAGTCTGTTAACATCCCTTTCTACCACTCTTTTGAATGATTTAATCATAATGTTATCAGTATTGGGGTAAAATTTACTTTTTGGTTTAAATTGAATATGGGATTCTGTGTTTGTTCCAGTCCCGAAAAAGTTTCTTAGTCTAGCAAAGCCATAAAAAATAACAAAGCCAGCAGACCTGATGAGATTCCTGCTGAAAGCTTTAAAGAGGGTGGACCTGAGCTGAAATAACTCCACCAGCTCATTGAAAAAATATGGGCGACTGAGAAAATCCCAACAGACTTCAGAGATGCCATCATCACTCTTTTCAAAAAGGGGAGAAAGAACAGACTGTGGAAACTATCAAGGTATTCCCCTTATATTAGCTGCTGGGAAAATCCTCCCAATAATCCTTACAAACTGCCTTATATTTATCTCAGAAGACATCCAGAATCCCACAATGGCTTCTGCCCCTCCAGAGAAACTGTGGATATGACCTTCACAGCTCCAAGAGAAATGCATGGAACAAAATCAACCTCTGCACATGGCATTCAAAGGCATTTGACACAGTAAAAAAAACAGTGCTCTATGGGCCATTCTGCAAAAAATTGGATGCCTTGGCAAATTTGTGAAAATCCTGCGACTCCTCCATGATGGCAACAGTCTTGGACAGCAATGACCCATTTGAGGTTGAATCGGGTGTCAATCAGGGATATGTTATTACCCAACCTTATTCTCCATCTTCATCCCTATGATACTGCACCTTTTTGATGAGAAGCTTCCCATTGGTGTGGAAATCATCTATCGGACAGATTTTATTTTATTTATCATGTCGGGTGCGAACCAAAACAGTTGTATTACACTCAAAACAAACAAAACACAAAATTTGCACTGTCCTTTGACCAGTAGCTGGCCACTTGGAGTGCCTCTGGTGTTGCTGCAAGAAGGTCCTCCATTGTGCATGTGGCAGGGCTCAGGTTGCATTGCAGCAGGTGGTCTGTGGTTTGCTCTTCTCCACACTCACATGTCAAGGATTCCACTTTGTAGCCCCATTTCTTAAGGTTGGCTCTGCATCTCGTGGTGCCAGAGCGCAGTCTGTTCAACGCCTTCCAAGTCTCCCAGTTTTCTGTGTGCTCAGGAGGGAGTCTCTCATTTGGTATCAGCCATTGATTGAGGTTCTGGGTTTGAGCCTGCCACTTTTGGACTCTCACTTGCTGAGGTGTTCCAGAGAGTGTCTCTGTAGATCTTACAAAACTATTTCTTGATTTAAGTCGTTGGCTTGCTGGGTGATACCCAAATAGGGGGTGGGCCGGAGATGTCACTGCCTTGGTTCTTTCACTATTGGACAGATGGCAAGCTATTTAGCTTCAGCAGAATGAAAGCCAAAACCAAGTTCACAACAACATCTGGTATAGAACTCCAACATGCTAATGATAGTATAGTCTGTGCTCATTCAGAAGAAGACCTACAAGGCGTATACTTTGCAGAAGTATACGAAAACCTTTGCCCCTCACTGAACATTGAGAAAACCAAAGTGCTCTTTCAGCAAGCACCAGGCAATCCCTCTGCAATGCCAGAAATACAGCTTAATGATGTAACATTAGAAAATGTTGACCATTACCTTGTCAGCCACCTCTCCACAACATTGACACTGAAATAAACCACCATCTCAACTTTGTAAGTACAGCATTTTCTCGAATGAACCAGAGTGTTTGAGGACTGAGACTTTCATAGGAATACCAAGATGCTTGTTTATAAAGCAAATATCCACGTTTGCTTGCGAAACATGGACTGTTTACAGATGTCACACTCAACTTCTGGAATGATTCTACTCTCAACTCAAGAATGTTTTCAATGCAAGTTCCTCAGAAATAGCCATATACATGAAGTTTGTCCATTGGGCGATTATCAACTATTTCTGATACTGTGAATGTTTTCAATGCAAGTTCCTCAGGAATCGCCCAATGCATGAAGTTTTTCACATTGGGAGGATATCACCTATTTCTGATACTGTATATGGCTATTTCTGAGCAGCTAGCAATGAAAACACTCAAAGACTCAAAAACAGTTGAAATCCTCTCAATGTGGCAAACTTCATGTACATAGCTATTTCTGAGACCTTGCATTGAAAACATTCACAGTATCAGAAATAGTTGATATCCTCCCAATGTGAAAAACTTCATGCATTGGGCCATTTCTGAGGAACTTGCATTGAAAACATTCACAGTATCGGAAATAGATGATATCCCTCAATGTGACAAACTTCATGTATATGGCTATTTCTGAGGAACTTGCATTGAAAACATTCACAGTATCAGAAATAGTTGATACCCTCCCAATGTGAAAAACTTCATGCATTGGGCCATTTCTGAGGAACTTGCATTGAAAACATTCACAGTATCAGAAATAGTTGATATCCTCCCAATGTGACTAACTTAGTGTATATGGCTAAACTTCATGTATACGGCTATTTCTGAGGAACTTGCATTGAAAACATTCACAGTATCAGAAATAGTTGATATCCTCCCAATGTGACTAACTTAGTGTATATGGCTAAACTTCATGTATACGGCTATTTCTGAGGAAATTGCATTGAAAACATTCAGAGTATCAGAAATAGTTGATACCCTCCCAATGTGAAAAACTTCATGTATATGGCTATTTCTGAGCAGCTAGCACTGAAAACATTCAAAGATTCAAAAACAGTTGAAATCTTCTCAATGTGGCAAACTTCATGTACATAGCTATTTCTGAGACCTTGCATTGAAAACATTCACAGTATCAGAAATAGTTTATATTCTCCCAATGTGACACACTTCATGTATATGGCTATTTCTGGGGAACTTGCATTGAAAGCATTCACAGTATCAGAAATAGTTGATATCCTCCCAATGTGACAAACTTCATGTATATGGCTATTTCTGAGGAACTTGCAATAGCGCAATGAAAACATTCACAGTATCAGACATTCACAGTATCATTCACAGTATTGCAGCCTGAAAAGCAGAGCAGCAGCAGACCCCTTCCTCTCCCCTTCACGTCCCGTCTCACACTGAAGCCACGAGGTACGCACGGCCCCTTTTAAAGGGCAATGACAGCCCTGCAGAAACCCCGCCCCTCCACACATGGTGTCTCCTCATTCGCTGGACACAGTATGGACACACCCAAGCATCCCGGCATGCAAAATACCTGTTGACTCATTTACGATTGACTTCCTGAAGTCGTAAGAAAGATAGCGACTTGTGGCTTCGAAAGGGCAAATACACTTCCGGTTTGCTAAAGCGCATCGATATCGCTTCAGAAGGTAATTTTCCCCGAAATAATAATGATTTAAGAAGATAACGACTGTACCCAACCATGTCTACTATGTATATAGTTGTAACTATATCAGGAGTCAACATTTTGTCTTCTTCCTCCTATATATATATCTATATATCTATATTCAGGGTGAGGCAGCATAACTTCCTTTTTCAAAACCCATTGTATGAATCAGAATTTTTTATTTTTTATTTTATAATGTAGGTGCATACCTAAAGTTTTGTTTTACGTAGTTTTGAAGATCAAATTAGGTAGGTGACGTCCCCCAATCTCCATTCTCCATACACGATTTCTGACGTTTGTCATGACTCTTGCCAGCATAGCAACCGTTATGTTGGCAATTTCTTCCTGGGTGTTGGTCTTCAAATCTTGTCGGGTCCTTGGACGGTTCACATAAACATGGAATTTCAAAAAAAAACCATAGAAAAAAAAAACACAAGGGGCCAAATCTGGAGAGCGGGCCAGCCACTCCAAATCCGCTCGAAAAGTAGACCTCAACGGCAAAAGCACGCTCCTCATTGTTCCAACGCATGATGGCGACTGAACTGTGTCAGGACAAAACTTTATACTCCCGCCTCTCAAATGAGACCACTAGCGCTCCGCTACGTCTTCAATCGACTGAATGGCACGCATTTTTTAAAAGGAAGTTATGCTGCCTCACCCTGTATATAGATATATACGAGGGGTATTTTTTAACTAAGGTCCATTTGAACATAAGTACACAATGAATGTTTATTTCGAAAAAGTAAATTTATTTTCAGAGAGTACATACTTCACTCTATTTTTCGTCATAGTTGCCAAGTTTCTTCAAACACTTATCATACCTCTGAACCAATTTTAAAATACCCTCTTCATAAAAACTTGCCGCCTGCTCCGATAACCAAGAGTTCACTGCCGTTTTCTCGACGTCGTCATCATTGTAACGGTTGCCACTGAGGTGTTGTTTGAGGTGGAGGAACAGATGGTAGTCGCTCGGCGCAAGATCAGGACTGTAGGATGGGTGGTCTAAAACTTCCCAGCCAAAACTGTCAAATAAATCGCAGGTCTGACCTGCAGTGTGAGGTCTTGCGTTGTCATGGAGAAGGGCAATTCCCGACTTCCGGTAGGGGAAAGCATGGCGGACGCCACGGTTAGCTGAGCTCCAGCGAATGGTTCAGCAAACCGACCTTGCCAAACGCTAAGGAGGGAAGAACCCTCCACACGAGGATTGGAGGTCAGCGTGGTGCCAACCAAAGGGATAAGCCCCGCCAGTGGAACATCTCCCTCCCAACAGTGGGGGGGGGGGTGAAACGCAGACGGGGGAGTAACCCGGAGGATGCGAGTGTGGCAAGGTACACCTGGAAAGAGGAGGTGAGGACGCCGTCCCCTATTTTATCCTGTAAAGAAGAGGGAAAGAAAGAAAAGAAGATAATCCAGAAATAAGGGGTTTAAGCGACAGAAAAGGATCAAAGAATCAAAAAAAAAAAGGAGGGGAGAAATGCAGTCAGGCTCCTTTAAGAATAAAGGGGAAGAAAAGGAAGGAAGTGAAGAAGTCACGCAGGGGGCGTAGACATAAACGCCGGGTGCGGGCGTGACCGAGAATAATACTTGCCAAAATTTGGAGAAGGATTCCGAAGATCGGCGACCTACCTTTGGAGAGCCGGACAGAGATAAGGGAGAAGCGATCACAGGACACACTACAATACAGACGGATGGAGTGTGCTGATACCAAGAGATAGTTGAGTGCAAGGAGTCGGAGAGCACTGCGAGACTTCCAAGTCCCAAGCCGCAAGGAGGAGGCGGAGTGAGGAGGAGACCCCCAGCGGATCTGGTCCCGCAGCCGCACAGCCGCACAGCTGACTCCAGAGGAGAGCTGAGATGGCTGAGCTGGGATAAGGGAGGCAATCGAGAAGCGAGGGGAAGCGACGGTACGGGTCTGGAGTGGAGAGCGTCGGGAGGAGGAGAAGGAGAAGGACCAGATGGGAGAATTGCAGAGCGTGACAGAAGAGATGGGGGGAACAACGCAGGACGCAAGTGACGTGTGACGCAAAGACGCAAGACGCAAGACGCGACGGACTCTACGACAAATACAACATACACAACACAACGTGAAGAACGGAAAGGGAACGAGAGGGAGAAGGAGAAGAAGTGAAGGAGAAAGAACTGAAAAAGAAGGAACTGTGAGACTACAAAGCCATAGAATCACAGGTAGACGAAGAAAGAGAAGGGAGCCATCAGAGATGAAAGTAAGATGACTGGAATGGACAACCCTACTCCCCCTTCCCTTACCACCCTATAGAGGACATTACAGCCCGCCCTTGTTTATCTTCCTTTATCTTCCCTCCCCACACATTAGTAAACTCATCACCCAGGCTTGCTTAACTTTTTTCATAGTGCCTAGACGTGGACATTGCTAGAAATCTAAGAACTTGAGACCAGACCCATAGACAACAAAGGACAAGACCGAAAACATAAGAAAGGTTGCCCTTAAAGGCCAAATATTCTGTCATTCATTTATCATCCCCTCCCCCACCCCACCCCCTATCCACCCCCCTCACCCTCACTCTTGTTTTTTGTTGTTGTTTTTTTGTGTTTTTTTTTCCTTTTTTATGGGAGGGTGGGGGGAGGGAGGATATGTATTTAAAGATATCTGTACATAGCAATATGTTTGACGGTAAAATAGAAAGGTCTATAGAAATGTCTAGGTAAACTGTGAATGTGCAAGGATAGCTTCTGCAAGATAACAGAAAAAAAAGAGGACAGAAATCAACGACGAGATGGCCACGACGAAAATAAAAATAGATAAGGACAAAGACAAAGAAAAAAATTACAAACCAGAAAGGACTCGTTAACAAAAGATCCTGCAATAAAAGAACCCGCCGTAGAAGAAAACGTAGAGAAGAAAGAAGAATTTACCATGAAGGACTTAATGAGAGAAATTCTGAAACTGCAATCAGATGTGCAAAGACTAGAAGGAAAACACGACAAACAATATAATAACATCAAGAAAGAAATGGAGGAGATGAGAAAGGAAATTAAGGAAGAAGTACAAATAGCAATGAAAGAAGAAAGAAGAACGATACATAAAGAAATAGAAGACATGAAACAAGAAAGGAAAGAAGACTTAAAAGAAAACAAAACATTTAAAAGCCATCAAAAAGAATTGGAAAAGGCGATGCACACAATGGAAAGGAAAATGGAATCACTACAAACACAGCAAGAAAACCTAGAGGCAAAGGAAAAAGAGTTCCAGCTAAGATTTAGAAATATACAAGAGGGGGAAAAGGAAAACATCAAAGAAATAACTGCAAATATAGTGGCACAGATTCTCCAACTCAGTCAGGAAGATATAGAAGACAACATAGACAGAGTCTTTCGAATCCAATCAGAGTATGCCAAAAAACACAATGTACCTAGAGATGTGGTAGTATGCTTTGGAAAGAAATCCATGAGAGACGAAGTATTGAAAGAAAACGCCAAGAAGCCCACGTTCTACAACGGCAGCAAGATCGCAATCCTAAAAGAACATCCAAAATCTGTACTAGAAAGAAGACGGAAATACTTTTATCTTACTGACGAATTAAAGAGAAAAAACGTAAGATTCAAATGGGAGAGAAGAGAGGGGATAATGGTAACATGGGAAGGCAACAAGCACTGGTTAACATCAGAAATAAAGGCCAAAATGTTCTATGATAAATACCTGTACAAGGAAGAGAAAGGACAGAAGAAAGACAAGAGTGAAGAAGATGTGGAGGAAGAGGAAACCCAAGAGACCACACAAGAGAGACTAAGAAAAAGACCAAGAGAACTATCCCCCAAAGATTACAGGAACTTTACGAATTCAGTAGCGGCGAATGGGAAAGATGACGCCGGAACAGGGAAAACAAATGGCACAGAACATTAAGATATATTCAAACAATGTAAACGGTCTAAATAACCCCCACAAAAGGACAAAAATTTGGCACCAGCTTAGTAAAGAACAATATGACATAACGATGCTTCAAGAAACTCATATATGTCACAGGCATGTTGCCCATTTAAACCAAAAGAAACTGGGGAAAATGTACTACGCCTCGGGAGGGGGAAAAAAGAGGGGGGTAGTAATGTACATAAAGGAAAAGATCCCATCAAAACAAGTATTCAAAGATCAAGAGGGAAGGATGCAGGGTATCATTATAGAATTAGAAGGAAGGAAAGTGCTACTATGCAACATTTACGCCCCGAACGGCGCTAAAACAAAATTTATTGACTCCCTACATAAGAAAATTCTAGCCCAAGAATACGACGACCTAATTATTATGGGTGACTTTAATGGGGTTGTCAACAGCAAATTAGACAAGATCACGGGAAAGAAAAAAAAGGGAGGAAATTACCAGATGGGGGAACTCCCAAAAGAGTTCAGTAGGTTAAGAGAAAATCTAGGACTGCAAGACATTTGGAGATTTCTCCACAAGGGCGATCGGGACTTCACATTCTATTCGGCCCGCCACAGCTCGTGGTCACGCATAGATATGGTGTGGGGGTCAGAAAAAATAATAGAAAAAACGGTAAAGGTTAGAATACTAACAAGAACAAACTCAGATCACGCCCCGTTGGAATTAATCATGGAAAGGACAGATAACATGACAAGAGCAAGGACATGGAGATTAGATGAACAACTGATAAGAGAGCAGAAAGATCAAGAAATAAACAAAAAAACTTTAGAAGAATTCTTTAAACTCAACACAGAAAAAGATACAACCATAGACATTATCTGGGATACATCTAAGGCGTATATTAGAGGCCATTTCATTCAACAAAAAGCTATAAGGAACAAAATAAGAAAGAGCGAAACAAGAGAACTAGAAGGAAATATTTAAAAAACCGAAGAAGAACTTAAAAAACGACCTGACAAAGAATCACTAAAACTTCAACTAGAAATTCTAAGGAAAAGATGGGACACTTTACAATTAGAGGAAATTAGTAAAAAAACTAAAATATATAAGACAAAACCATTTTGAAAACGCTAATAAAATAGGGAAATACCTAGCCTGGAAGGTAAGAAGAAAAAGACACAAGCAACAGATAAGCAAAATAGAGGATGACAGCAGAAGCTATGTAAAACAATCAGAAATAGAAGAACAATTTAGAAAATACTATAAAAAACTCTATGCAGCTGATAATATACCTAAAGAGAAAGTAATAAACTACCTAGGGAAACAAAACATAAAGAGGCTATCTGAGGAAGAAAGGGAAATACTAAATAAAAAAGTAACAGAAGACGAGATAAAAGAAATAATAACAAAATTACCACCGAACAAATCCCCAGGTCCTGACGGACTAACAGAAAAATATTATAAAACCTTCAGCGAGATATTAACACCATATCTAGTAAAGGTTATGAACAAAGCCCTAGAGGATAGGAAGTTACCAGAGTCTTGGAGAACAGCACATATAACCGTAATACCAAAAGAAGACCAGGATACAACAAAGGTATCGAATTTCCACCCAATATCACTATTAAATGTTGATTACAAAATATTTTCGGGTGTGATAGCGGCGAGATTAAAAAAGGTGCTTGAAAAAAGAATAAATATAGATCAGACTGGATTTCTACCAGGGCGGCAAATAAGCAAGAACATGAAACTGATCCTTAATGTAATAGAGTATTACAACAAACACCAACAAAATGAGGCGGGTCTCTTATTTTTAGACGCGGAGAAGGCATTCGACAGGGTCAACTGGGGATTTATAATAGAACTAATGAAATAACTTGATGCAGGATACCACTTCTCCAATGCGATCAAAGCAATATATTCGCTACAAACAGCGAAAATAATTGTGAATGGACAAACATCGGACCCAATCAAAATATCTAGGGGGACAAGGCAGGGGTGTCCAGTATCCCCACTGATTTACATTATGACACTGGAGGTATTGCTTGACAGCATCAGGAACAACAAAGAAATTAAAGGGCTAAAACTAAGATCACACACTTACAAGATAGCAGCATTCGCTGACGATGTGGTAGGAGTGATAGAAGATCCGACAAAACAGTGGGACAAATGGTGGTCAGAAATTACAACCTTCGGTGAGGTAGCAGGACTAAAAATAAATAGAAAAAAACAAAATTTCTGGTAAAAAATATGTCAAAGGAAAGGAAGGAAGAACTTCAAAGAATATGAGGAGTGGAAGTTACATCAAAAGTTAAATATTTGGGAATAAATATAACACCTAGCAATGCGCAGTTAATAAAAAACAATTACGACACCAGATGGAAACAAATAAAGGAAAAGATGTGCAGATGGCAGAGGTTGGAACTATCCCTCCTGGGGAGAATCGCGGTAGCAAAAATGAACATCTTAGCGGAGATCTTATACCTGTTCCGCATGATTCCTGTAGTAAAAACAAAAAGTATAATAGCAAAATGGCAGAAAGAACTAAACAAATTTATATGGCAAAACAAGCGGGCCAGAATAAAATTCAGGAACATGAGCGATGACCCCAAGAGGGGAGGGCTTGGGTTACCAGACCTCCAACTTTATTATGACGCAGCAGCGCTTGCTTGGGTGAGGGATTGGGCAACACTAAAAGACGATAGAATGTTGTCACTGGAAGGGGAGGACTTAAATAAAGGGTGGCACAGTTACCTATGGGGAGGGAAAGCCGCGAAAGAAAAGAACTTTTCCAACCACCCCATCAGGGCGTCGCTAATAAGGACATGGAATAAATATAAGGGGAGATGGTATGCAAAAACCACAACATGGATCTCCCCGAACGAGGCAGATCAAAGGAGGGAAACAGCAAAAGGCAAATGGTTAAGGTATAAACAGCTCCTGAAGATAACGAACCAGGAGATAAAACTAAAAACGCTAGAGGAAATAAGACTAATAGAGCCGGACTTCACCTGGTTCCAATATTGGCAGGTAAATGAGAAATTTAAGGAAGATAAAAAAATAGGATTTGAAATGAAAGAGAAAGTGTGGGATAAGATGCTAAACAAAGAGAGAAAAGTGATCAAAGGATTATACCAGCAATTACTATCATGGGCATCGGAAGAAGAACAAGTCAAGGAGGTTATGGTTAAATGGGCTAGGATGATAGGACGCACAATAACAATGTCGGAATGGGAGGGAATTTGGAGGAAAAAACTAAAATATACATATGCTTCAGAGATAAAAGAAAACTGGGTCAAAATGTTTTATCTATGGTATCAGACACCGGAAAAAATAGCGAAGTATAGTAAAGGAAGATCTGACAGAAAGTGTTGGCGTTGCGAAAAGAAACTGGGAACTTTCCGGCACATGTGGTGGGACTGCAAGATCATTAGAAAGTTTTGGAAGGAGGTACACCACAAAATAAAAGAAATACTACAAATCAACCTGGAATTTAAACCGGAACACTTTCTGCTGGGAATGAACGACCCAACCATGGACAAAAATGATGAAAAAATTATGTTCTACCTCACCACGGCAGCGCGAATAAGTGTGGCCCGCTTATGGAAGAACAAAGAAACAGCAGATTTCAGTCAAAGGATGAGTAAATCCATGGATATTATGAACATGGACTTACTAACTCAGAAATTAAGGAAGAATGAACAGACAAGAGAAAACACCGACTGGAGCAAATTCATAACTTCTTAAAGAAGTACAACAAGAAACGAGAATAGAACACAAAACCCAGAGAACAGTAACTAAACAAAAGAGTACCCGACTAACATAGACCTAAGATAACCACAAAAGATATAAGGAATGGCACACTTAAATACCCTGGAAGTCAAGAGATGTACATAGCTGTTATATATGTGGGTCAGTTTGTCAGTTTCTCATGTGTTTTTATGTTTGTTTGTCTAGGATGTACCACAATAGAGTGGGGGGGGGGGTCGGGAGGGGGAAGGGATAAGAATCAACCATACGACCTAAAACATCTGCCCCCTATATAAGGCAAAATATAAAAATATAAGATTATAGAAGAAAGGAAACAACAAGGTTAAGTGATAGAGGGGAGCAAGAGCGAAAGGTCTGCAAAACTCCAGTTTGTGCAATAAGAGGGCACTTTAGATATGCTATATTGTTACAATGTATGTGTTTGTATGTCACTGTGTGGAAGCAGTTCTGCTCCATTGTTTTAAACTATAAACTAATAAAAAAAAATTTTTTAAAAAAAGAGAAGAACAATTCCCTTTGTCAGCATGCCGCATCTTTTGTTTTGAATCGCTCTGCGTAGCTTTCTCAGGGTTTGGCAGTATGCTTCTGCATTGATAGTGGTTCCTCATTGCATGACGTCGACCAAGAAAACACCATGCCTATCCCAAAACACCAACGCCATGATTTTGCGCTGGGACAGAGTCTGTTTGGCCTTCACCTTTACAGGCGAGTGTGTGTGTCTCTATTCCATGCGTTGTTGCTTCGATTCTGGCGTGATATGCGAAACCCATGTTTCGTCTCCAGTTACAATTGGACTCAAGAAGCCGCCACCTCCTTCGTGATAACGAGTCAAGAATTTCACCGCACACTCAAATCTTTGGTTTTTGTGGTCCTCTGTTAGGAGTTTTGGGACCCAACGGGAGCACAGTTTCCTAAATTTTAGGTGTTCAGAAACAATGTTGTAAAGCACTGATCTCGACACGTGAGGAAATTTGTTTGAGAGACCTGTTATTGTGAAGCGCCTGTTCTCACGAATCCTCCCTTCAACTGAAGCCACCAAATCGTCTGTAATCAAAGAAGGGCGACCGGAGCGGTCCTCATCATGGATGCTGTCACAGCCATCTTTGAATTGTCATACCCACTTACACACTTTGCTTTCACTCACAACTGTATCACCGTACACTTCACAAATCTATCGATGAATTTCTGCAGCAGGCAGGTTCCTTGCTGACAAAAACCGTATCACTGAGCGAACCTCACATGTGGCGGGTGAATTGATAGTCTTAAACATTTTTAAAGCAGAGAACAGAACCATACAGTTTAGCTACAGAGCGGAAACTGAGCACAGTTGTTCCCAAGGCATGCCGGTACACAACGCACGCGCTCGTTGCGGTATGCGCGCGAACTACTAGTGTCTACAACAAAACGGACCTTACTTAAAAAATACCCCTCGTATATATATATATAGAGAGAGAGAGAGAGAGAGAGTTGTGCATATATCAAGAGCCAAACGTTTTAGCTTCAATTGACAAAGATGAAACTGTATAAAAAGTGCCTACTTAGAATGCTGCCTTATCAGTGTTCTTACTCTCTAAGAGTGCATCTGTATTACAGAATGAGCACCACTTTAATTGCCATGACTCAATGTTGTGGACTCATGGGAATTGTAGTTCCATAAAGCACCAGCATTCTTTGACAGAAGACCTTTTAAAACTACAATTCCAAGGATTCCATAGCATTGGGCCATGGGTGCTAAAGTAGAGTCAATCTGTATTCATTCTACAGCATAGATGTATGCTATGTTGAGGAGATATGTATAAGGTACATAGTATCCACGGTTTCTGTATCTGCAGCTTCAACCTTTAAAAACTTGTTTAAAAATTCAAAAGGCAAATTTTGAGTTTGCCATTTTATACAAAGACACAATTTTACTACTCCACACATTATGGAGTAGCCTATTGAACATTAAGAATCAGGATTTGTTTGATAGCATCAAATAATATATTTATTTCACAACTTTAGCTTCAGATTTTGTTGCAAGACAGAGCTCTTAAAGTGCCAGACCAGTATTTAGTAGCAATAAAGTTTATTAGTTCACAACCAAAAGAGTTCAAAAACAAAGCAAAAAGACTCAAAACACTTATTCTTCAGTGTGAAACACAGTATTTTTCTTCGTGGTCTTCTGTGAATGCACACATATGCATGCACACATATGGAGTTCTGCGCCTGCACAGGCTCCAACAGAAAACTTCCCAAGTTGAAACTTTTAAGTTTTGGCGGTAACCCCGCCCAGCTGCCCAGGAGGGCATAAAAGGTGCCCCCACGCACGCTCCCGGTAGTTCCTGTTTTTCCGCTGCACAGCTCGCTCGTAAAAGCTTTCCTTTATTATGTCCACAACGCATTTCAAGCATTGCACTCAATGCTCGAGAAAGATTCCTGACTCGGACAAACATTCGAGGTGTCTCCACTGCCTTGGAGAAGGCCACAACACTTCGACCTGCAAACATTGCCAGGCGCTGACGGCCCAGTCGAGAAAGAACAGGGCGGCACGCCTCAAAGTTCTTCTCTACGAAGAATCTCTAGCTGCTCAACCTTTGACATCCACAGCCTCAACATCTCGACCTTCTTCGATACCGACACCCTCAACATCGGCGACGGCATCGGGTCCTTCGACGTCGGCCTCGACGATGCAGACCTCAAAGCCTCCGTCTACGTCATCCAGGGCGTCCAAACGGCCTCAAAAGCAGCCGTGCACCCTGACTACTCAGACGATACCAGCGAGATGACCTTCCACCTCGAGCTCGGTGGCTTCCGTCCGCTCCACAATGTCGACTACGGCCACACCGCCTTCGACCTCGGCAATGAAGATCGCCTTTAAGAGGTCCCACGAGGAGTCTCGTAGGGCAAAGACTGCTCCACCCGCAATCCCTCCAAGTCCTTGCAACAACCCCCGGCAAAGAAGAGGGCACAGCTTAGATCGCCGTCTTCCTCCTCCTCTAAACATCCGACCCAGACGTCATCAGTGACATCATTGTCCAGGTCATCTCCCATCCAGTCGGCCCAGAAACCGAGGCCAGTGGTGGACCCGCCTTGGGTCGTCCAGATGGATGAAGAACCACCTCCTTCGCCGGTCCAGTTGGTACAGACCATTGTGGAAAACCCCCCTCCGGCAGCGAGACAGGAACTCTTTCCTCCGGCGACGCCGGAAAGGGGACGACAAACCACTCGGTTGGCAAGAGCAGCACAGGCCTCTGCGTCGAAGCATCCGCCTCCGCCTTCCTCCCCAGTCAGGGTAGGTAGGCCTTTCCAAGCCCCATCAAGGCACACATCGTCCTCCCCCCAACCTTTGGAGGAGGCGATCAGGATAAAGACATTCAGGGCTCCGTACATTCGGAGTCGGTGATATCCCTAGCCCTTGGCAGATCTCCAACCCATTACGCCTATGAAGCCTATCCGCCTTCGCCAACAGACAATGTTTGAGCTTTTGCCGACCAGATGGCTAGAATGGCGGAGATGTTGGGTTTAGAGGTCAAGCAGACTCCGAAGGCGGTCACTGATCCAGTCTTCAAAAGGGTTCAGTCAGAAGCCCCTCCAGCTCCACTGCTCCCTTTCCTGCCTTACCTCCTAGAAGTCATCCAGGCGTCCTGGAAGACCTCTTCATCGATACCCCCTACCTCAAAAAGAATCGAGGCATGGTATCGCACTGATGACAAAGGACTTGAGTGGCTTAAACATCACCCTGACCCGAACTCGGTTGTGGTCAAGGCAGCCCAGTCCGGGAGACAGTCGAACACCCCTTCTGATTGTGAAGGGAAACGTTTCGACGCCGTGGGGAGAAAACTCTATTCGGGAGCTCTACTCCTCACCCGAATGGCGAACTATGGGGCATGATAGGCACCCGCCTATCAACAGATCATCTGGGAAAGAGCCCAACCCTTTCTCAAAAAGCTCTCTGAGGAAGATCGGGCAGTTATGTTGGCCCTCTCCCAAGAGGCCACCTCCCTAGCTCACCATCAAATGCAGATGGCAAAACACACTGGCGATACCGCTGGCAAAATGATCGCACACGTGATAGCGATCCGGAGGCACTCCTGGCTTTGATCATCGGGCCTTTCTACATCTTCCCAACAGGTCATCGAAGATCTCCCTTTCGATGCATTGGGCCTCTTCAATGCGGGGACTGATGATAAACTCCCTTTCAGAACAAGCCCTATGAGGAGCGGCTTAGGGAACTGGGCATGTTTAGCCTGAAGAAGAGAAGGCTGAGAGGAGATATGATAGCCATGTATAAATATGTGAGAGGAAGCCACAGGGAGGAGGGAGCAAGCTTGTTTTCTGCTTCCCTGGAGACTAGGACGCGGAACAATGGCTTCAAACTACAAGAGAGGAGATTCCATCTGAACATGAGGAAGAACTTCCTGACTGTGAGAGCTGTTCAGCAGTGGAACTCTCTGCCCCGGAGTGTGGTGGAGGCTCCTTCTTTGGAAGCTTTTAAGCAGAGGCTGGATGGCCATTTGTCAGGGGTGGTTTGAATGCAATATTCCTGCTTCTTGGCAGGGGGTTGGACTGGATGGCCCATGAGGTCTCTTCCAACTCTTTGATTCTATGATTCTATGATTCAGAAACGGTGTCCTTACCAAGGGTGAGGTATCAAGCTTTACAGAGGGAGATCACCCGTTGCAGGTCAACCACAACGATAAGGGCAAGATACATTCAAGTCCTTTTGGGCCACATTGCCTCGACGGTAATGGTCACTCCCTTAGCCAGGCTGAAGATGCGCCCTCATCAGAGGTGGTTTCTCGACAACTTCAACCCCCAACGAGATTCCGACCTCAAAATACTGACAATGCGAACAAAAGTGAGGCAGTCTCTAGGGTGGTGGATGAACCACAAAAACATTTGCTTCGGTCTTCCTTTTCACCCTTGACAACCGTCGGCCGTTCTCACAACAGACTCATCGACCTTTGCTTGGAGAGCCCACACGGGTCGATTATCAATACAAGATGTCTGGTCGATACAGGAGAAGGGTCATCACATAAACTATCTGGAACTCCTGGCCATCTTCAAGGCACTCAAATAATTTCTCCCTTTGTTTCAGGGCCATATGGTCCAAATATAAACAGACAATATGGTAGCTATGTACTACCTGAACAAGCAGGGAGGGACAGGTTCCAGAAAGCTCCTAAAACTGTCCGTCGAAATTTGGGAGTGGTGTTGCCGGCACTCGATAGTCCCAACAGCACTTCATCTGAACGATCCAGCTGAACGATCAGGCAGACTCCCTGAGCCGCTTGGCATCGACATCTCACGAGTGGAGACTCGATCCCGCAGAAGTACAAACCATCTTCGACACTTGGGGCCAACCGCCGATCGACCTCTTCGCCTCCCCAGAGAACACCCATTCTCCAGTGTTCGCTGCTCGCCTTCCCCGAGACGATCCCAAAGGCTGCCTCGGAGATGCCTTTCTCCTCGACTGGTTGACCAACTTCCTCTACATCTTCCCTCCGATCTCCCTACTCCTTCGGGTGATCGAGAAGATCGAGCTGGCACGAGCCAATTGCATACTCATTTCACCAGAGTGGCCATGACAGGTGTGGTTCCCAGCTCTTCTCCGACTCGCCAAGGGTCGAGTGTTACACCTTCATCCCAGGCCAGACCTACTCTCCAGAGAGCAGGGCCTTCTCCTTCATCTGGACATCCCATCCCTCCACCTGACTGCTTGGAGGATCCTTCCATGATGTCCCTCCCGCCAGAGGTTCGGTTGCTCCTTAAGGCTGCACACAAGCCATCAACATCAAAGGCATATGCTTACCGCATTGCATGTCTTCACACCTTCCTTCGGGAGCAATCCCATATGGAGATGCCTCCCTCGATACCGACCATCCTGGACTTCCTTTTCGCCCTAGCTACTGAAAGACTAGCCTTGTCGTCATTGAAGTCCTATGTTGCAGCTATATCCTCGTATCGTCAGACTCTGGGTTCCCCTTCCTTGTTCCAGAATCACCTGATTAAAACCTTCCTCCGAGGTTATACCAACCTCAACCCTCCAGTCCACCCTCCCACTCCGGGATGGAACCTTGACCTTGTTCTGGCCCAACACTTTGCTGACTGCAAGAAACCCCATCTCCTAACCCCACTTTTATTCACAAATCATCCTCTGAACTAGAACCAGCTGACACCCTGTTACCAGCTGAAACTCCTTGCCCCAATTCCTCCTCAGAACTGGAATCAGACAATGCCTCACCAGACCTCCTTTCAGCTGGATCTGGAGATTCTGCTAGTCCTGCAAGTCCTGCCACAAAAGCCTCAGAACCTCAAGGGCAAGTTTTGATGATGATATGCAATTACTTTGAGATTATTTTAAACCTTGAGATTATTTTAAACTTCTAATTTTTTGTAATCTGGAGCCTGCTGACCTTGATTTTCTCCTCTCTTACTGAAGATTGTTCTGGTGTAGTCAATACAGTTCTAAAGGCTTTAGATGCTGTTTGGAACTGTTTGGAAAACACCTAAGCTGCCTTTGGAAGTGCTGATAAATTAAACTTTTATTACAATGGTTTACACAAGAAACAATTATAAGGAGAAAGCTTTACCTCTACACGGACAAACACTAGCAACTGAGAGGATACAGCTGGCTGTTGAGTCTGCTGAGACTGAGGAGAGGAGGCTTTTTGTACTAGAGAGGAAACAAAGTCAAGCAATTTTTTTCCTTTCCCTCCAGTCTCTCCATCTTCTATCCAAACCCATAACTCCCCAGGACTCAGCCAGATCCCCACTGTGCCAATCAGAGAACCCCACAAATGTGTCCCTACTTGTGGGCTCTTCACAAATGTTCTGAACCACCCGCACTTTAGTCCAGTCCATTTCTCCATCCTCTGAACTTGCCATACCACTCTCCTCAGTCCCAGACCCATTATTCCCTCCGAAGCCCTCAAATGATTCATCATCACTGGATTCCATAAGTATTTCCCTGATCCGCTTTCTCTGTTGCTCCTCATCAGAGTCTGGCTCACGAGTAGTCTTTCTTCCCCTCCTAATACTCCCAGTAGTATCACTACTCGAAGACTCCATCACAACAGATTTACTGTTTGTATTGTGTGCATATTTTTAAAACACAGGATGAATCCATTTAACATCCATTAAAACCCTCTTATATGATTTCAATTTCCATTTTCTTCAGTAGCACCAAATTAGTGTGTATGTATACAATATAATACCAGTCTTTATGGTTTTCCAAGCTTTTTTCCATTCACCATGTATTAGTTTCCAAATGTAAGCTGGAAACTGGCATTTGTTATTTCTTGATGTTTTTTCTATTTAGTGGTTTTATTGGTCATTTTTACTGACCTCGGGCTCTACCAGTAAGTGGATTGCCAGATGTTCACTCCGATCATGCTGTATTCCTATCAGCATTGCCCACAAACGTTCAGCATTTGCTGTTCTTCCACTCACTTCTCTATTCTAAAACCTCACTTTTCTTCTTACATATACCGTAAGTAGTGTGTTTATTAGATGCATTCATAGGCTGGTCCTCAGCCAGAAAAACTCCCCAAATACTTCAAATATCAGTACAAAAGTGATGTTAATCTGCAATCCTGTACCTATTTAAGACTGTAAATCTCACTGAACCCACACAACTTCTTTCTGACTAGATATATAAGATTGTGTGTGTTGTTTCTAAACAGGAGTGCCATAGCCACCATGCATCTTGGGAAATGTATCCTACTTATCCTACTTACCTTGGGAGCCCTCTTCATAATCCTAAAAGAGAGTAACAATGTACAGTTACTTAGTATTAAGAAGAAACTGTTTTGCAAATGAACACGAGTATTTTTCTTTTGGTGAAATCTACACATTCTAGGTCCTGCTACTAAAAACAGGTTCTAGGGCTGAACATTTCTCCTTTATTCACTTGAAATATTGCTTGTATACATGACTGTCTATCAAAGACTGTGAGACAACTTTTTAAACCTTGAAAATCCTTTCAAAAGTTGTGGGTCATCTTGTCTTCCAGATATAAACTAGAAGGGGCCTAGAAGGACCCTAAATAAGGAAAGTAGTGACACAAACCAGGCTATTGTGGAGGGGTGAGAAGTTCAACGCTGCAAAAGTAATGGTACAGTCCCTGGTATTTCAATCCAGCACCCACAGCAAGTAGCTCAACTGTTTCTGTGGCCAATTATTGTCTGCAAAAGACTGCTGAAAGGTTTGGGCATTCCTTTGACCCTCGAGTTGCCCAAGTCATCAACTAGAACTTTTATGTTGATGACCTTCTTATTTCGTTCGACTCCACTGAATCTGCAATTAGTACAGTGGTGCAGGTACTGTGCAGACTAGTCCTCTGACGTCGGAGGAATCGGAGTAGACATTTTTAAAAGGTTCCCTTTCAGGGCTGCCTGGTGGAGGAGAGCCATGGCATCAGACTCAGACAGTTCCTGCCTGGCTTGCTTTTCTTCTTCCTCACGTATTATTCCAGTTGGTAGGATTTCTTGCAGTGTTGTAACATCGGTAATCTCCCTGGTAATTGGAGGATGAAATATCTTTCGAATACATAATCCAAGCCTTAGGGTCTCTATAACTTTTATTTTTATTGGAGTATCTTAAACACATAATAATCGCAACCTTGGGTTTTATTAATCACTTATTTGATTTATATTGAGTATTTGTAATATGTTACCCCAACCTTTGGTTAATGGTTATATTAATTACATTTCCTTTGAGTACTTGAACCCTTTTCCTTCTCAACACCCCAAGGGGGAATGAGAGGGGTGGCCGTTTAACTGCCATCCCGCGGATGAATGGTCTGGTTGCATCGACCAAACGGTCAGTCCTTGGGGTGATGATTACACTCCATGGAGACAAGTTGCTAATTCAAGGGAATGACAAGTGTGTGTATCCCAGTACTCCAGTTGGACAGTTCTATTGCATGCTCATGCATTCATTCATTTATTTTCATCACACTTACAGACAAACAGAAAAGCCTGTGTGCACCCAGCTGCCCTCCAGTCGTGTTCGCCAGGGCAGGAGGTGTCAGAAGAGGAATTGGTGGTGTTCAAAATTGAAAAGACCATTCTCAACAACCAGACTGTTGACATCCCTGAGAAAGTTGGCATTTCCCTGGAGGGGTGAAATGGTCATGGTCAAGGGCCCCAGAGGAACTCTCCGACGGGACATCAACCATATCATTCATTTATTTTCGTCACACTTAGAGACAGACAGAAAACCCTGTGTGCACCCAGCTGTCCTCCAGTAGTGTTCGCCGGGCCAGGAGGTGTCAGAAGCTTAAGTGCATATTGGCAGTTTGGTGTCCACTCAATGGGCAGACAATCGCTCATTCTTTGAAATGGGAGAGGTGACGGTTGGACAGGTTTGTGTGCATCACAGCTGTCATCCAGTAGTGGTCGCCGGGCCAGGAGGTGTCAGAAGTTGAAGTGCATTTTGGCAGTCTGGCGTCCACTCAATGGGCAGACAATCGCTCATTCTTTGAAATGGGAGGGGTGACAGTTGGACCGCTCTGTATGCACCCACCTGTCCTCCAGTAGTGGTCGCCGGGCCTGGAGGTGTTAGAGGAAGTGGTGGTGTGGGGAATGGGAGGGGTGATGGTTGGACAGGTTTGTGTGCATCACAGCTGTCCTCCAGTAGTGGTCGCCGGGTCTGGAGGTGTTAGAGGAAGTGGTGGTGTGGGCGGCCCGCCGTTCACTGGTCAGGCAAGTCAGTAGTGGTCGACAGGCCAGGAGGTGTCAGAAGGTGAAGTGCATTTTGGCAGTCCAGCGTCCACTCAATGGGCAGACAATCGCTCATTCTTTAAATGGGCCTGGCCACTGCTGGAAACGGTAATTGTCAAGGGCCCCAGAGGAACTGTCTGATGGGACTTCAACCATATCACAGTTGGCATCCACATAGCAGGCAAATGGTCATTCCTGGGGGAAAGTGGCTGGCATCCACCCAGCAGACAGACAAACAGTTCAGGGGGCCCAGTTCCCCCCGGGAGGTATTGCAGGAGGTGGTGGTGGTGGTCGTCATACTGGAGGATGGCTGGTATGCACACAATCCTGCCCAAACATTGCTCCTGGGGGAATTGATCTCCCCAGGAGGTGTTGCAGGTGGTGGTGGTGGTGGTCGTACTGGAGAACGGCTGATATGCACACCATCCTGCCCAAACATTGCTCCTGGGGGGATTGATTCCCCCCGGGAGGTGTTGCAGGAGGTGGTGGTGGTGGTCGTACTGGGGGATGGCTGGTATGCACACAAAGTGGTCCTAACATTCGTTCCTGGGGGGGGGGGGGGATTGTTCCTGGGCAGACACAAGCTCTGTGTGCGTAATCCCAGCACTCCTCAAGCCATTGCCTTGTCTCTGGTGTCCCCAAGACCTTGGGGAAAGTGCTATCACATCTAATCTCTTCTGATCAAATCAATCACATCTAATCTCTTCGGATCGAATCAATCAACTCCTAATGGCAGGGGTGACAGTTGGACAGGTCTGTGTGTATATCCCAGCAGTTCTCCAGGCCAAAGCAGATGTAGTGCATGTGGGCAGTCTACCTTCCACATAACAGGCAAGCGCTCATTCTTGGGGGGGAATGGGAGGGGCCCCCGTTTGACAGCTGTAGAGTGCACTCTTCCATTCATGTTTTTGCGTCACACAGACATGAGCCAGGGAGACGCTCAGTCTTGGGGGGGGGGGGAGGATGGGAGAGGTGACGGTTGGACAGGTCTGTGTGCATATCCCAGCAGTCCTCCATGAGATGAGGTTAAGTGGATGTGGTTTCCTGGCCTGGAGGTGTTAGAGGAAGTGGTGGTCTAGGCGAGCCGCTGCCCACAGGGCAGACACTAGCTCTCAGTCTTGGGGTAATCGGAGGGGTGGCCGTTTCACTGCTCTGTGCGCACATGCCTCACCAACATTACGAGCTTCCCTGTTCTTTCATTTCTCGATGTAACACTTCGAGACAGATAAGCTGGGGGGAGGGTGGCTTCCTTCCCATCTGGCTGCCCTGTATGGTAGGACTCCTGGGGACACATAGGAATGGTCCTATTTAAATTTAAATTGTAATTTTAATTTTACCACTGAGGCAGGCATCTGTCCGGGAGTGGGTAGATTGATGCCTTCATTGTGATGGGTGAAGTGTCTTCTTGGCTGCCCAGTGTAAGGGCCAGTATTTCATCCCTCTACTTTGCATTCTGCATTTTCTTTTCCTTCCCAAGATCTTCTGTTTTCCTGCCTCTCCCGAGGATACGATACTTCTTTCCTGTCTTTGAAAGATGCTTGTTTGTCTGCTGTGTGACCAAGGGTATGGTTTTTGCAGGCATCAAAAACATCATCATCATCATTAGCCTTCTGGAAGGCCACTCCCTGTGGAGAAGCAATTGTAGGACGAAGGATCTCTCAAACACATAATAGCAACCTTCGGTTCTTTAATACTTGGTTATTTTTCAATTACTTCATAATTACTTTGGTTTTTTGGAATCCCTACTACTACTACTCGGATGTTCTCTTTTTAATCCTGTGCTTTTGCTAGGCACTTCATCTCCCTGCACTGTATGGCTTATTGCAGGTATTTTAACGATTTCATTTTGTTCCTGCATGTCATGTGTAAGATCTGGTATACTGGGTTCAGGAACTGATATTCTTTCACTCTCCAAATTAATCTCTTCTGCATTATTTTCCTCCTCTCCATTATCTACTGATAAAAATGCCTCAGTACCTTTATTAGTTTATCCTGGAGCCATCCTGAAATTATCAACCAAAGAAAACACTTCCTTATTTTAGTGTATGTATTCCCATTCAGAATGCTTCTCAAAATTAGCGCTTTTGGATATTACCACCTTATTGTACTCTAAGTAAAAACAATATGCTTTGGTTCTTTCCTCATATCCGATGAAAAGTAGTCTCTGCCACTTTCTTCGAGCCTGTCTTGGAATTAATACATTAGCAAAGCTATCAAAAATTCTTAGATATTTTATGTTGGGCTTTTTGTTATACAACATGTAGAAAGGAGTCTCATTGACACATGAACTCCACGTTCTATTAATTACATGTGTTGCACATAAAATTGCCTCTGCCCATAACCTACTTGGGGCTTTAGCATCATCCATCATGCTAGCCTTCATGGTCTTTAAAACTCCTATTTTTCTCTCTGCTACTCCATTCTCAGCAAGAGAGTAAGGATTTGTTTTATGATAGGAGATTCCTTTTTCCCTTAACCAATTTTGAAATTGATTACTCATAAATTCTCCTCCCCTATCTGTTCTAATACAGCGCAACTTAAAGGGAAACTTCCTTTCTATCATTGCCATCCATTCTTTGAATTTAACAAAAACTTGATGCTTGGACTTCAATAACAAACAATAAGTTAACCTGGTGTAATCATCCACAATTACATACTTGTATCTTGCCCCTCCCTCACTTGCAGTAAATGGTTCTGCAAGGTCTGCATGAATTAATTCAAAAGGTCTCTTGGTAGAACTATAACTCTTTTTTGCAACTGGAAATGCCTTTAACTTTGATCTTGGGCAAACTGTACAATCCAAAAACTTATTGCATTGCTTTAAATTTAAGTCTGTTACATTGGCTACTTTCTGTAAATAAGGAAAACTGCAATGCCCAAGTACACAGTGCATGTAGTGCACACAATCCTGGTGTAGTTGTTGTTTACCTTGTCCCTGATAAATTCAACACATTTTCTTTATCATTTAACACATAGACTTTGTTAATTAG
Source organism: Anolis sagrei (assembly GCF_037176765.1). Taxonomy (NCBI): domain Eukaryota; kingdom Metazoa; phylum Chordata; class Lepidosauria; order Squamata; family Anolidae; genus Anolis; species Anolis sagrei. The sequence goes on from NC_090026.1 coordinate 58,205,738, forward strand.
CTTTCCACTTGTGCACACGTTACCATTTTTCCACACTGTGCAACCTTTATCATCAAAGTTAACTTTATATCCCTCTAAACACAAAATTGAGGCACTCACTAGACAATACTCAAAATTTGGTACAAACAAAACATCATTTAAACTTCTCCCCAAACTTGGGATAAATGCAGTCCCATGTAAATTACACTTGGCTAAAGTTCCATCAGCCAGTGTCACTTGATCAGTCTTAGGTTCGTGAGTATTGCTTAACAATGCTAAGTCATTTACATAATGCTCAGCACTGCCTGAGTCTAACAGCCAAGTTTTCTTGTCTACTCTTTTACTTTTACTCAATACATTTACACTTGAGTAAGCCTCTCCTCTTGAGTAGCCCAAACTTTTCCTCTGGCTGAAGCCTCGCATTCTTTCTTTCTTCTTCTCAGTGGACAGTCCTTGACCAAATGCTTTGTACATTCACATTAAAACACCTCCTTATGTAGTCCACTGTTGGATGCTTCTCAGTGTTGCATTCAACATTGTCCTTTGACTTTTCAAGGTCAGCAAACATTTCCTGGACAAATTCCAGATGCTTTTCTTGCTCTAGTAGCCTAGCTGACACATAGTCCAGAGTTAAATCCTCTTCAGGCACATTTTGCATTGAATACACAATATTGTCCCAGCTTTTGTTCAACGATGACAACAAAATAAATGCCTTATGTATCTCTGTAAAGATCATTTGTCTGTCCTGCAGGTCAACAAACAAAATTTCTTAACTTTTGCAAATGCTCAGACACACTTTGTCCCATTTGCAACTTTAAATTATAGAGTTCAAAATAATTTAATTCCAGCTGTTTTCTATTCTTGATTTGCATGTTCTTCTACAGTGAGGGCATCGGTTTCCAGGTGGAAGGCAGTACTGGTCAGGGTTGGCTTGATGCGCCTTCCTCTTGGCATGTTTCTCCCTCCATTTGTGCCTCTTTGAATTCTGCAGCACTGTTGGTCACAGCTGACCTCCAGTTAGAGCGCTTAATGGCCAGTGTTCTGTCGCCACTGGGTCCGAACAAAATGTCTTTATTCTACAGGAAGCACACTTTAAACCCAGTGGGAAGTCGAGGTGCCTGAAGAGAGATTGTTAGAGACTTCCAGAAGTAATGGGCTTTAGAGTCTTTAAAAGTACAACAAAGTCTTTATTAAGAAACAAATCTTCAAACAACTTCAAGGCTTTACTATTCAAGTCTTTAAGAGACCTGCACTAACTTGGTTTGACTGTACTATATCAGCATAAGGAAGAACTCTTTATAATCCCTCCCAGGCCGCTTTCTATCTATGCCTAGTCGGCGAGGGTGCTGCTACCGAAATCCACGTGCGTCTGGGTATCGAGCAGACCTTACCGGCTGCGGCTTGAAGATATAGCAGCTGGAGTTCCGTTGTTCTGTAATGCTGTCCTGTGGAAACTTCAAGGCTGTTTTTCCCCTCTGGTGCTGTGAGGCTGAGAGGCTGTGAGCTCTCAGCCAGAGCCTTCGGGACCTTTTCCTTCCGTTTCCCTGGAACTGGATAGTCAGTTTGGACCCCGGATGTTCACTGGATGGACCCCGGATCGCTGTTTCTATTTCCCCGGAAGGTTTGAGGAATGAAGCCTTTCCTACGGGACAAACTGATATGCGTCCTATAGGCTGGCTTCCTTGTGTGACTGCCTGAAAAATGGCCCCTTCCCTCCAAAAAACCCAGAGAGGCGCGGGACCAGGGATCCTAACTATTACAGATAGGTGGCTTCCTTTGGCTGCATTTATAGGGCAAGCCAACTGTCAATAATAGTTAGGACCCACCGTTCACCCATCTTGTGGATTTTGTTACGAATGCCGCCATGCAGTTCAACGACCCACAGGCGGGATTTCCAACTCTTTATGGGATTCCAAGGACGGACAGGCCCATCAAAGACCCTAAGAAACCTACAAAAGACAGTGGCACCAAGAGAAACATCGCTGTTAAGTCCACGGAGACCATCTCATCTCCAGCTGACCCCAAGAATGTCTTGTGCCCACTGCATGCAAAGCCTCACAGTTTGGCCGACTGCAGGGATTTTGCCAAGAAGCCTCACGCAGACAAGGTGGAGATCCTCAAGAAGTCCAGGATCTGCTTCAGGTGCTGCGGTGCAACTCCCCACCAGTCAAAGGCATGCAAATAAAAGGTGAAGTGCGAGGTGTGCCAATCCGAAAAGCATTGCTCAGCCATGCATGACAAGGATCTCGTGCCCTCCAAGGCCACCAGTCAACGCTCCCCAGAAGATTCAGCTCGACCTTCATCGGGCACTGATGCACCTTCTGTGGCCTGCACACAGTTGTGTGGCAGCCCAAAGAAAACTAGGATTTGCCACCCCATTTGTTTGGCAGAGGTTTTTCCTGCCAGCATGCCTTGGATGAAGAAGAAAATGTACATGGCCCTTGACAACCAAAGCGACAGTTCCCTGGCCACCCCTGACTTCTTCAAAATCTTTAAGGGGCAGGCAAAGACTATTGACTATTGTATTTCTACTTGTACAGGCAAACAACGAAGACAGGGCCGCGTTGCATCTGGATTTATCATTTTGCCATGTGGCAAAGACATTCGTTTTGAGTTGCCTGACCTTATTGAGTGTGCATCCATCCCACGCAATAAGGACCAGATTGCTACCAGAGAGATGATGCAAGTGCATCCTCACCTAATAGGACTACAGGACCTCATTCCACCCTTCAAGCCGGGCATTGACATAGTCCTGCTCATTGGATCCAACTGCCCCAGCTTGATGAGCATCCGAGCTGAGAAGAGAGGTCCTCCTGGTGCACCTTTGGCACAGAAGACTCCTTTAGGATGGACCATACAGGGACCTGTATGTGTCGACAGAATGCATCCTCTGTCTTCTCTGTGTCCAGATCAGCCCAACACCCACAGCTGTGGCAGAGCCACCCTCATGCAAAGTTGCCATTCCGTAGACACAGATACTAAAAGACAAGGGAGTTATGGATGGATGGGAGTTTCTCAAGAGTGAAATACTCAAGGCGCAGTTGCAAACTGTGCCAACAAAAAGAAAAAATAGGACAAGTGCAAAGAAGCCAGAATGGATGTCCAAAGAACTTCCAACTGTGCTGAGACACAAAAAAGACATGCACAAGAAGTGGAAAAGGGGAGAAATCACCAAAGAAGAATTCAAACAAATAGCCAACACCTGTAGGGAAAAGGTCCGCAAGGCTAAAGCACAAAACGAGCTCAGGCTTGCCAGGGACATTAAAAACAATAAAAAGGAATTCTTTTCTTATGTCAGTAGAAAAAGGAAAAACAAGGAGGCGATAGGGCCTCTTCGAGGAGAAGATGGGGCAATGCTGACAGGGGATAGGGAAAAGGCAGAATTACTTAATACCTTCTTTGCCTCGGTCTTCTCACAAAAAGAAAGTCATCTTCAACCTCAGCAAGGCGGAGTGGATGAGGGATTTGAGAACATCCAACTCCTAATTGGGAAACAAGTTGTACAGGAATACCTGGCCGCTCTAAATGAGTTCAAGTCCCCAGGGCCAGAACAACTACACCCAAGAGTATTGAAGGAACTAGCGGAAGTCATTTCGGAACCATTGGCAACTATCTTTGAGAGTTCTTGGAGAACAGGAGAAGTTCCAGCAGATTGGAGGAGGGCCAATGTGGTCCCAATCTTCAAGAAGGGAAAAAAGGATGACCCAAACAACTACCGTCCAGTCAACCTCACATCAATACCAGGCAAGATTCTGGAAAAGATTGTTAAGGAAGTGGTCTGCAAACACTTAGAAACAAATGCGGTCATTGCTAATAGTCCACATCGATTTATCCAAAACAAGTCATGCCAGACTAATCTGATTTCTTTTTTCGATAGAGTTACAAGCTGGGTAGATGCGGGGAATGCCGTGGATGTAGCGTACCTGGATTTCAGTAAGGCCTTCGACAAGGTCCCCCATGACCTTCTGGCAAGCAAACTAGTCCAATGTGGGATAGGCAAAACTACGGTGAGGTGGATCTGTAATTGGTTAAATGGACGAACCCAGAGGGTGCTCACCAATGCTTCCTCTTCATCCTGGAAAGAAGTGACGAGCGGAGTGCCGCAGGGTTCCGTCTGGTCCTGGTCCTGTTCAACATCTTTATTAATGACTTAGATGAAGGGTTAGAAGGCAGGATCATCAAGTTTGCAGACGACACCAAATTGGGAGGGATAGCCAAAACTCCAGAGGACAGGAGCAGGATTCAAAACAATCTTGACAGATTAGAGAGATGGGCCAAAGCTAACAAAATGAAGTTCAACAGTGACAAATGCAAGATACTCCACTTTGGCAGGAAAAACGAAATGCAAAGATACAGAATGGGGGAGGCCTGGCTTGAGAGCAGTACGTGTGAAAAAGATCTTGGAGTCCTCGTGGACAACAAGTTAAACATGAGCCAACAATGTGATGTGGCGGCAAAAAAAGCCAATGGGATTTTGGCCTGCATCAATAGGAGCATAGTGTCTAGATCTAGGGAAGTAATGCTACCCCTCTATTCTGCTCTGGTTAGTCCACACCTGGAATATTGTGTCCAATTCCGGGCACCACAATTCAAAAGAGATATTGACAAGCTGGAATGTGTCCAGAGGAAAGCGACTAAAATGATAAAGGGTCTGGAGAACAAGCCCTATGAGGGCTGGGCATAAACAGCTGGGCATGTTTAGCCTGAAGAAGAGAAGGCTGAGAGGGAATATGATAGCCATGTGTCAGCTCACAACAGCCGTTCCCAATAATGACACAGGACTCCACTGCGTAATCAATCAGAAACTTTCACTGCTAGACATTCAGACACAAAGAAAGCCAGGATTGACTGGCAGCCGCCGGTCAACCCTTATATACCCTCCCCCACATTTGAAAACCCCTTTCCCGCCAAATGCCAACTGCTCCCCCCGAGGTCACCAGCTGCACAGTTCTTATCAGCGTTGCATGTCAGGATCCTGGTTTTTAGCGCCAAAACCCAAGGCCTGGAAACCGGCTCCTGACATGATGTCCTCCTCCTCTTCTTCTTCCTGGAATGGAAATACATGTCACTACTACATTCCTTCTTCATCTAGCGAACCCTGGTATTTTTTCAACAAGCTACAATGGAATGTTGAGTGTATCTTCCCCAAAACTTTTGGCAGTTGCAATTTATATGTGACATCATTGATTTTATTGGAGATTCTAAATGGCCCAATATACTTAGGAGACAATTTCCTGGACGGGGCATCCAGCTTGAGATTCTTGGTGCTCAGCCATACCAAATCCCCCTCCTCCAAATCCCCCTCCTTTCCGTCTCTTACGATCTGCGAATAGCTTATATCTCCGTTGGGCTTCCCGGAGTGACTTCACCACCTCCTCCCAACTGGCTTTCACCTTGTCTGGCCATCCCTCCTTTCCCCATGATTCCTCCTCCTCCCAATTCGGCAGTTTCGGTAAAGAGGCTACCTCCCTACCATAAACTATTTTGAATGGGGACTTCCCCGTTGATGTGTGACAGGCTCCGTTGTATGCGACTTCTGCATATGGGATAAGGTCTGCCCAGTCGTTCTGACAATGATTTGTGTATGTCCTTAGGAATAACCTCAACGTCTGCTGTGTGCCCTCGACCCCCCCATTGGTCATGGGATGGAATGCCGAACTCAAGGTCCTTTCTACTCCCAGCAGCTGCATGAACTTCTCCCAGAATTTTGCTGTAAACTGCACCCCTCAATCGCTTATGACCTGATCGGGGCATCCGTGTAGCCGATATATGTGTTTGATGAAAAGTTCAGCTAATTTTTCTGTGGATGGCAATTTGGGCAGCGCCACGAAATGCGCCTGTTTCGAGAATAAGCCCATCACTGTCCATATGTAGCGTTGGCCCTGGCTATTTGGAAGTTCGCCTACAAAATCCATGGCGATCACACTCCACGGCTTCGATGGCTCTGCTACCCTCTGTAACAACCCTGCCGGCTTTTGTGTGGGTACCTTATTTCTCGCACATGTGTCACATTGGGATACATACAATTTTGTGTCACCCCTCATCCCAGGCCACCAACATTGTCGTGCCAGTAGTTTCAGGGTTTTGGTAACCCCCAAGTGTCCTGCCCCTTTACTGTCATGGCATCTTATCATCATTTTCTCCCGCAGGCTGACTGGGATATACACTTTCTTGTTCACAAATCCCAATCCACCCTTCCATTCCACCTTTTCCTTGTTTCTCTCCAGCCACTCATCCTCCTTGTACGCTTGTTTTATCTCCTACTCCCATCCCCCGTCTTTGCTCTCTACCCCCACAAGCCTTTGGCTGCGTTCCGCCTGTGCTCTGGTCTGCACCGCCATGCCCCACTGTTGTTCCGAGAAAACACTCCCCTTTTGGGCTTGCCCCCTCCCTTCATCCTCCAGCATAGGCGACAACGCATCTGACACGACGTTTTGCCTCCCCTTGTGGAATTTCAGCTGAAATTCGAATCTGCTGAAGAACTGAGCCCACCTTATTTGTTTCGCCAACAACTTCCGGGGCGAAGTGATATATTGTAGGTTTTTGTGGTCGGTCCATACCTCAAAGGGTATGTCGCTTCCCTCTAATAGGTGCCTCAAATTCTCCAAAACTTTTAATATCGACAGGGCCTCCCGTTCCCACACTGGCTAATTTCGTTCAGCTTCGCTGAACTTTTTTGATATGATCCCACATGGTTTCAACCTACCCTCCGGGTCCCTTTGCATCAACGCTGTCCCATAAGCCCAGTCTGACGCATCACAATGAATTACAAACTGTTTGGACAGGTCGGGATGAACCAGGATAGGCTCTTCTGTGAACCTGCGTTTCAGTTCCTCGAAAGCCCTCTGGCATTCTACTGACCAATCTAACTTTGCTCCCGGAGATCGCACTCTTACTGTCTCCCCCCACCCTTTTGTCTTCAGCAACTCAGTGAGGGGTAGCGCCAACTGGGCAAAGTCCTTTATAAACACCCGATAAAAGTTTGCAAACCCCAGGAATAATTGCAACTGCTTGCGTGTCTTAGGTGGTTCCCACCCCTTGACATCCTCTACCTTTGAAGGGTCCATTGCCACCCCTCCCTGGGAGATCCTATACCCGAGGAAGTCTTTGTTCCTTATTAAACTCGCACTTGGGTAGCTTCGCAAATAGCTTCGCCTCCTTCAATTTCTGAAGTACCTCCCTCACCAATTGGATGTGTATTGTCTATCGCGGCTGAATATTATTACATCATCCACAAAGCAGTACACCCCACGGTATAACAATGGATGCAGCACTTCGTTAATCATTTGCATAAACGCCCCTCCCGAGCCCTTTAGCCCGAAGGGACACACTGAATATTCAAAATGGCCGAGCGCACAGGAGAACGCAGTTTTCCATCTGTCCTCAGGCCGTATCCGCAACTTATGGTAGGCCTCAATTAGGTCGATTTTCGTGAACACCCGTGCCTCTGATAGTCTCGATAATAAGTCCTTGGTTAGAGGCATCGGGTAATTGTTGGTCGTGCTCACTGCGTTCAGTCCCCTATAGTCCACACACAACCTCAATGAGCCGTCCTTCTTGTGCCTAAATAGCACTGGGGCCCCCAACGGGGATTCGGATGGTTCTATGAAACCTCGGGCCAAGTTTTTATCTATGTACTTTCTCAATTCCTCCATCTCCCTTGCCGACATGGGGTATAACCTACTTCTAGGCAGCTTAACGTCTTTGTTGAGTTCAATTTTCACCTCCACCCTTCTCGGGGGAGGGAGCTGATCCGCTTCCTTCTCATCAAACACATCCGCAAAGTCCCGATATTCGGGAGGGATTTTCTGCACCCAATCTGTCGTGCATCCCTCCCCCTTATAGCATTCCCCCTTTTGCGCCCCTTGGAAACTCATGCTGCCCTTCCTCCAATTGACCTGTGGGTTTGCTTCCTTTAACCACGGCATTCCCAATATCACATTATAAGTCGCCATAGGGGACACCACAAACGTTATGCCGCCTTCCCAATTCCCTATCTTGCACTGCACCTTCTGTTGCGCAGAGTCAAGTTGTTGCGCAGTAGCAATGTCCAATATGCCCAAAAACCCAATGCCAAAGACACAGACCAGTCAGAAGAAATAAAACAGTAGAACTTTACTCTTGGATGCAGAGTTGAAAAATAAAACAGTTTGGCACACTTACATAGTCACTGTAAGTAATACAGAATAAATCTTCTGTGTTATAAATCATAGAGCATAACAAAATAAAACATGGTTACTTCACCATAGCATAAGCTTCTTGCTTCTTCTCTCCAGCAATTCAAACTTCCAACTGCCAGCTGTCTGCACAAGCCTCAAATTGTTACATTTAAAAGGTGTGGCCTAGCTAGCATTCTGCAGCTGCAGTTAATCATTAATACTTTGCAAAGCTTTTCTGTTTAGGCTTTCTTTAACACACACACACACTGGGCTTAAAGCAATATACAGTAATACCTTCCCCACCTCGAATTGTGCCGGAGCCCCGGCTGCTACTGACCCTTCCAGTTGGGAAAATGCTATAGGGGCTGGCAAGACGGCTTTCTCACATTTCAGTTCGTCTGCCAATTCGGGGGTCATAATGTTCCTGGAGCATCCACAATCCATGAGGGCTTTGCAACTAGCCCACTTCCCCTCCCCTTCTAGCCTTATCGGGAACACTAGCATTCCTGGGCTGTGACTCACCAGATCCCCCACTGGGGCCCCGTGAGGGAGGCTCTCTTCTGCTCTCTTCCCGGCAGCCAGTTTAGGCTTTGGCTGAGGGGGATCCCCCCCTTTGCGCTGCCAACAGCTTGCAGCCCTATGCCCCAAACGGCCGCATACAAAGCATCCGCTTTTCTGCTCCTTGGATCCTCCGGCTGGTCCCTTCCCGATCAGGCCTCTCTCCGTCCTCTGACTCTCCTCCTTGGCTCTCGTTTGCTGCGGCGCTGCCCCCCGATGCCTCCTGACCTGAGCCAGCTTCATCTCGATGCGGCCAGGCAGCTCAATCCATCCACCGATGGTCTCTGGGTCATCGCGATGGAGCGCCCAGGATAAGATTTCCTTCCGCAGCCCTTCTTTAAATATCTGGACCTTTGTGGTGCCGGACCATTCTGTACCCTTTCCGCCAGCAACTGGAATTCCTCTACATAATCGGACACGGAGCGCTGGCCTTGGGTTATGGTCTGCAATTTCTCTCTCGCTCTGACTCTCTCAAGCGGGTACTGGAAGCGTGCTTCCATTGCTGCTAGGAATCGCCTCGTAGATCCCAAGCATGGGTCATGCCTGGCATGGAGCTGGACATACCACTCTGCCGCTCCTCTCCTCAGTGCTGCGCCCACTGCCCGCACTCTGCTGGCCTCTGACCTAAAGGTAAGCGCGTTGTCCTCCAGGTAGCCTCTCACCATGGTCAGAAAACAATTGAGGTTCCCAGCCTCACCTCCAAATTCCACTCTCAGTTCCTCCCTTCTCTGTTGGTAGAAGGGAGGTTGTGCTTCCCGGCTCTCCGCTCGCGGTGGCCCTCCCTGGAGCCCTTGCTGCTCCGGGGGCAATCCTTGCTGCCCTGTGCTGCACCCGGCTCCAGCCGGGGGCACCAGAAGCGTCTGCTGGGATGTCAGCGCGATGCCCCGTGGTTGTCTTTCCTCCTCGTCACTCTCCGCCCCAGTTCTCCAACTCGCCTGCATCTTAGGCCGGCTCCGGGTCCTCGGTCGCTCCTCTCCTCCGTACTCCACATCAACTCCCCCCGGGGTCGGGGGTCTTCTACCAGGGGAGCCAGACGCTCCATCAATCTTGACATCCCTGCAAGGGTGGTCTCCATGGCTGCCACCTTTTCCTCTAGGTACTCCATCCTCTGCGGGGAGGGGAATTCTAGCCCATTGCTTTCTCTCGCTGCTGCCTCTGCCCCCTTCGCTCGCCTCTGGGTCACTCCGTTGGGCTGGGCATAAGCAGTCGATGAAGCCAAGGCAGCTACTCTCTCTAGTTCCTTCTCCGCATTCTCGAAAGGGGAGTCTGGCTCTCCCCCTGCCACTGGATTCTCCTCTTGCTCCATAAAGATACCTCACCGCAGCCACGGGATGGTGCTGATAAATCCTGGCTTAATGTCAGCTCACAACAGCCGTTCCCAATAATGACACAGGACTCCACTCCGTAATCAATCAGAAACTTTTACTGCTGGACATTCAGACACAAAGAAAGCCAGGATTGACTGGCAACCGCCGGTCAACCCTTATATACCCTCCCCCACTCCTGCAGAAGTGAGAGGATCCCTCTTGTCCTTTGCTGAATGTAGCATTTGTTGGATTTTCTTGGTGGGTCTGTAGGTGGTTTGTAAATTGTGTTTTCTCATCAGCTTCTCTATGCGGTCAATGGTTCCCTTGATGTATGGCAAGAACACTTTTCCTCTGGGTGAATCTTCAGCCTCCTTAGTGGTAGGTGGAAAAGAGTGATAGAGTTGGACATCATCTGCATACAGATGACATCGCACCCCAAAACTCTGGATGATCTCTCCCAGCGGCTTCATGTAAATGTTAAATAACATAGGGGACAGTATTGAGCCCTGCAGGACTCCACAGTGCAATGGCCGAGGAGTCGAGCAGGAGTCCCCTAGTGACATCTTCTGGGAGCGACCCTCGAGAAAGGACCGGAGCCACTGCAAGGCAGTACCCCCGAGACCCATTCCTGCGAGGCGTCCCAGAAGAATACCGCAAGGCAGTACCCTCGAGACCCATTCAAATGGTAGTTGTTGTTTATCTGGTTCCGGAAAGCACTGAAGGCAGCCAACATCATATCTTGGGGGCCATTCCCCAATCCCTGCCTGTATGCATTATTGGGCACATTGGCTCTATGAGCCAAGTTTGGTCCAGATCCAGCATTGGCTTCATTCAATGCCCATTATTATTATTATTATTATTATTATTATTATTATTATTATTATTAAACAGTTCTTCTACGTTAAAATGAAGTTAGTTAATCTATTAATATGGGAATTTAAAAGGGTCTAGTCCAGAAGGAGACTATCTGGACCAAACATGGTCAACTGTGCATACAGGACAGGCGGAGATTAGGGGTGATTGACCTTGGATCTGGCAGTTGCATTGCGCCCTTATTCAGAGGGCATTGAACCAAGCCAGTGCTGGATCTGGACTAAACTTGGCACATAGAGCCAATGTGCCCAACTGTGCATAGAGGCAGGGATTGGGGAATTATTGCCCCTTTTCAAATGGGAGCTGTTGTTTACCCGGATCCAAAGAGTCCCAGAAGGCAGCCGACAGGCTTTACTCCCAACCACGAGTGAGGCGAGACTTCATTGCACAGGTATGAAGGCTTGCAGAGTGGACGGGCGCAAAGGCCTATTGCGGCCTCCAAATGGTCAGTGGTGTGATGGCACCCTGTTTGGCGCCTTGGCTGTTGGCACATTCCCTTTACTCTCTCAGCACCAAAGGCTGAAACCAAGGGCACTGAAAAGGAAAGAGAGTGCACCAAGGGCCCAGGCGCGGACAAGGATGCCACTGTTCCACATACCAGTAAGGCCTTCTTGCGGACCATTCTGAGAGTTTTTTGGGGGGGGGGCTGAAGCCCCTTAAGCCCCCCTCCCACTGGTACATGCCTGCTGTCGGCCGTCACCACCCTCCGCTCCTTTAGAATCAAGCCAATCACTTCAAGGATACCATCCATCCAACTTGCGCTTTGTCAGCCCCTCTTTCTTTTTCCTTCCATTTTCCCCAGCATCATTGTCTTCTCTAAGCTTTCCTGTCTTCTCATGATGTGGCCAAAGTACTTCATCTTTGCCCCTACTATCCTTCCCACCAATGAACAGTTGGGCTTTGTTTCCTGATGTATAGACTGGTTGGATCTTCTCGCGGTCCAAGGCACTCTCAGAATTTTCCTCCATCACCACAGTTCAAAAGCGTCTATCTTCCTTCACTCAGCCTTCCTTACAGTCCAGCTCTCACATCCATAGGTTACTATGGGGAATACCATTGCTTTGACTATGCACTGACTACTACCATTGCTTTGACTACACACACACACACACACATATATATATACACACACACATACATACACACACACTCTAGATATATCTCTATCTATACATACCACATCTATCTATCTATCATCTATCTATCGCTGTAACTACAGACCGTCCCTGGGTTATAAATATCCAACTTACAAACAATTCATAGTTAAGAAAGAGTGTGATAGAAATCTACTCCTAGTAAGGGAAATTTGTTCCTGGGAAGAGTTATCATAGGTAAAAGGTGTCTCTACTGAAGACAAATCCTTGTTTCCACAAACCAAATATTTCAAAATCCAATTTTTGTTCCTGAGTTATAAATGTCATTTTCTAATTGGTTCTATCATAAAAACAAGGGAAAAGTTTATTAAACAGGGAAAATGTATTGTTGAAGGCTTTCATGGCCGGAATCAGGGAAAACCTTGTTTTTGCGAGACATCCTGCAGCATGTTTTTCTATAGTTTTTTAATGAATATCTCATAGTCTCAACTAATTCAATATAGTTTGTGGCAGACACATAAATGAAGTTTCTGGAGTATAAGAACTACTTTCAAAATACGTACAGCACACTTGAACAGGAAAGAATACTTGCAAACCAGGAACCATTTAAAAAAAATGTTTCATAGTGTTATCACAGGGACAGAAAGTGAGGTGAAATCTTCTGAACAGGGACAGACAGCAAATCAAACACCACAGGAGTGTCAACCCTTCCCTATGCTATCCAAAGCATGCATATATGAGGGGCATTCATTCAAGATTTCCGCTGACCTACTTCTATTTATCACAGGATGCTGAAACTGCAAATGTGTAATGATATACATCTCTATAGGTTACATGCCAATTTACAACTCAGAACTGATAAAGGTCTTGATTTTACAGGTGCTGAAGAGGTGTGGAATACAGAGGAGTCATTAAGTTCCTTTACTTGAAAGCCGCACACCAAAGAAGACGTTTAATGACATGAAAGAGGTTTATGGTGATAATTCCCAATCATATAATGTAGACAAGAACTGGCATCGTCAATTCAAATGTGGTCAGACTTTGGTGGAAACAGTTCCAATTCCAGGGTGACCTCACCCTGCTATTGAACACATCATCCAGCAGCTGGAGGTTGCCATTTTGGAAAATTGCCACATAACCATTCACCACCCAGCCCCAAATGTCAAGATTTATGTGGGGTCCATGGGAAAAAAATCATCCAAGACCATCTTCACATGCATAAGGTATCCGCTCACTGGGTCCCCTGGCTGGAATGAGTCTAATGCTCGCAGGCTCTATTGACGATATGCCATGGAAACCAGGAGGACTTTTTCAACAGACAGATCACACAGGAAGAAAGCTGGGTCCATTACTATGATCCTGAGACTGAAGTCCAGTTGATGCAATGGAAGTATAATGACTCACCACATCCAAAGAAGGCACGTAGGCAGCTCTCACAGCAAGGTCATGCTCACAGTATTTTGGTATCGGCACAGAGTAGTATTGATGGATTTTCTAGGAAAGGGTACCATGATCACCGGGGCATACTATGCTTTACTGCTGCGGAAACTGCGGGAATTCATCAAAACCAAGAGGCATGGCATGCTCACCAGAGGTGTTCGCCTTCTGCAAGACAATGCACAAGTTCACAACTCACATGTTGCCCGAATGGAAGCATGCTCCTGTGTCTTTGAAATTCTACCGCATCCCCCTAATTCACCTGATCTTGCACCATCGGACTTCCATCTCTTTCCAACAATGAAGCTCTTTTTGAAGGACAAGCGTTTTTCAGACGATGAGACTAATTTCTGAAGTCACAAGATGGCTTTCGGAGCAACCTGTCAACTTCTACAAGCGAGGTGTTTACAATTGCTTAAAAAGATGGGAGAAGTGTGTGCCCCTAGGTGGCACCTATATAGAGAAAGACTAATAACTGTGCCAAGTTTCATTGCTCTCAGTCCACAGGAAGTGGGTCAGGGGCATTAATGAATGCCCCTCATGTGTGTGTGTCTGTATGGCTGGAGTTAAAATTTATTTATTTATTTCCTATATTTATACCCTGCCTTTCTTCCCCCGAAGGGGGACTCACGGCAGCCTAACAAAAGCATCATACAATGCTAGCATCATAAAAACAACCACAGTACAATCAAAATATTAAAAAATAAAACAATTAAAACAATTAATTAAGACACATCCATTAAAATCAAAATCCAAAACCAGTCTGGGTCAATTCATTGCCATAAGTTGTGTACCTGATGTACATACAAATTCAACTTAAAAACAAACCTACAGAACCTATCTTGTTCATAACTTGGAGACTGCTTATATACATATATGTATCAGGAGCCAAATATTGCAGCTTCTATCTCCTTCAGTTGGGTTTATAGTGGTGTTTGTTAATCGATTCAATAAACAGTCTAGATCTTCAGTGATAAAGTGGGCCATTTTTTGATAGAGGGAGGCCCCTTCTACACTGCCATGTGGAGTAATGTAAAATAAACCATATAATCAATTTAAAAGCAGATAATCAGATTTTATATAAAAGTGTAGAAGGGGCTATAGAACTGCTGTTGGTTTGCTTTTTTCATCTCAGGGGTACGTATGAGTGTCTCTGTGTTTCCATATGCCTATTATTCCGTATGATAAAACCAATTAGAAAATGACATTTATAGCCCTGGAACAAAAAACATGTTACATAGTGTAACTGGATTTTGAAACATTTGGCTTATTGTGGAAACAAGGGTTGGTCAGAAAGCTTCTGTGGAGACAACTTTTCTGCATTACAATTCTGACAGGAGTGAATTCCTCTTCCTAGGAGTAGATTTCCCTCAGTCCTGTTCTTAACTATGAGTTGTTTGAAAGTCAGATGTTTATAACTCAGGAACAGTCTTTAGTTACAACTATAGATAGATATGATATGTATATAGATACATAAATAAAATATATACCAAGAGCTGTTGATATATATATGCAGCTGTATATATAGAGAGATATAACAACTATATATATATAACTATCAGGAGTGAACGTTTTAGCTTCTACCTTCTATATACAGATTGTATATATCGAAACTTATATATATATATATATATATATATATACATACATACACACACACACATATATACACTACTATATAGTTATTATAGAAAGTTGTGCGTATATCAAGAGCCAAACGTTATGGCTTCCACCTCCTTCAATTGCCAATGATGAAACTGTGGCAGTTAAAAATGCTCCCTTATCAGCGTTCCTACCCCCTAAGGGTGCACCTGCACTGCAGATTTACCACTACTTTAATGGGAAAAGCCCTTTCCGCCTTTCTACGAAAGCAGAACCTCAGGCATCGCCCCTCCGGACCGCCCCTTCCCCTCTGTCAATCTCCTCGCCCTTTTCATTCAAAGGCCGAGAGACCCAAATCCACGTGACCGCGACATCCGGGTCACCTGCGGGTGGGGCTAAGTAAGGAGTGGGCGGAGCGAGACAGAGCCACAGGGATTGGGTTGGGCGGGCGGACGAGGGCGCGCACGCCAGGCAACGAGGCGGCGTCCCCAAGGAAGGAAGGAAGCAAGGAGGACGCTTTCTCTCTCTCGCGCGCGCGCGAGGTGGCCTTGTGCTAGCACCTCCTTGTCCGCGCTTCAGAGGAGGAAGCGCCCGCCGGCTGTACAGAGGGGGAGGGGAGGGAGGCGCCGTGGGAGGGACCTGGGGCCTTGGAGGAGCCTGGCGGTCGCGTCGTGAATCTGACCCCGAGCAGGAGCTCCTGGGGCGACGGAGGCCGGCCTTAACTGCGCGGCTGGCTCCGGGGCTGGCGGCGCCTAGCCCTCCGCCGCCAGGGGGACCTGCTGGGCGGGAAAGTGGCGGCGACAGCGGAACTGCTCCTGGCAGCGTTTCGGGCCTGTCCTCGGAAGCGGCGGCGGCGGCGGTTGGCAGCGGTGCCTCTTCGCTTCCAGACAGAAGGCGGCGGCGGGAAACGGCTCCCGGGATGCTTTCCTCCCTAGGAAGGGCGGGCTGACACCTGGGCCACTTTGCCGGAGTTCAGACCTGCCCTTCGCTCCGGGTTGAAGCCGGGAAGAACTTTTCACGCTTACTGGTTGGCGGGCCAGTCCCTCGTACTCTCCTTTCTGCTCCTGAAGTCGCCGCCTTCCTCGGGGCCGACCCCGAGTTGGAGTGGAAGAAGAGAGCGCAGGGCACCGCGGGAGAATGAGGACTTGAACTCGCCTCTCCAGCCCACCGGCAACGCGGGACGGTTGCTTCACAGCGCAACATTTTGAGGTATATTGATACATCCCCCTGCCTCCTCCGGCCGGTGTTTTCATAGAATCCTAGAATAATAGTTAGAAGAGACCACGCAGGCCATCTTGTCCAACCCCCTGCCATGCAGGAAAAGCACAAAGTTTCCCTGACAAATGGCCATCCAGCCTCTGTTTAAAAGTTTCCAAGGAAGGAGCCTCCACCACACTCCAGGGCAGACAGTTCCACTGCTGAGCAGCTCTTACAGTCAGGAAGTCCAAACTAATGTTCACGTGGATTCCAGTAATTTGAACCCATTACTCCTTTCGTGTAATTTGAACCCATTACTCCGAGTCCTAGGGTGGTTCTGCACAGCCATATAACCCTGAATATCAAAGTGGAATATCTGCTTCGAACTGTGTTATTTGAGTTCACACTGCCATAAATCCCTATTCAAAGCAGATAGTGTGGGGTTTTACTCAGCTGTGAGGAAGGGGCCCTAGTTTCAAGGGCAGCAGAAAACAAGCCTGCTCCCTCTTCCTTATAACACCTTTTCACATTATTATACATGGTGATCATGTCTCCTTTCACTCTTCTCTTCTGCAGGCTAAACATGCCCAGCTCTTTCAGCCGCTCTTCATAGGGCATGGTGTCCAGATCTTTTATAATTTTAGTCACCCTCCTCTGGACACCTTCCAGCCTGTTTTGAACTGTGGTGTCCAGAATTGGACACAGTATTCCAGGTGAGTTCTATCTAAAGCCAAATAGGCACAATGACTTCCCTCAATTTAGACATTATGCTTCTATTTATGCAGTCCCAAATCCCATTGGCTTTTTAAGCTGCTGCATCATATTGTTGGTTCATGCTCAACTTGTTGTCCACGAAGACTCCAAGATCTTTTTCACATGGACTGTTGTCGAGCCAGGCATCACCCATCCTGTATCTTTGCATTTCATATTTTCTGTCTAAGTGTAGTATCATACATTTGTCCTGCGTCTTTCCTGTGAAGCAAATCCAGTATATATATTAAACTGCACTTTAAAGTAGGGGTGTCAAACCCATTCTCGTCAAGGGCCACATCAGCTTTATGGTTGCCTTCAAAGGGCCAATAAATCCACAGATGGATAGTTTGCGGATACAAAGGGCAAACTACTGTTTTCTTTTCTTTTTATAATGTTTGGTGCTCTTTTGTTTAGGGTCCTCATTTGACAACAGTTCCCATCACTTTTGATTACATGCCATGTGGACTAGGGGATAATGAGAACAACTTGTGTTGTTCAGGCAACATCCATGGTCCATCCTGCTCCAAACTGCACCAGGATGTAGAGTGGGCTGGGTCTTGATCAGTTATTGGTGTGGGTTGCAGTGGTATCTGGGAGTGTGTGAAGGTACTGCAAATCCCATCCTCCATGGTCCACCCTCCTCCAAACCACACCAGGATGTATAGTGGGTCATGGGGGCTCTGTGTGCCAAATTTGGTCCTGATCTGTCATTGGTTTTGGTAACAGTGGTCTCGGGAAGTGAGTGAAGGTATTTGAAGTCCCATCATCCGTGGTCTGTCCTTCCCCAATCTTCAGGATGTAGAGTGGGTCACGGGGGCTCTGTGTGCCAAGTTTGGCTTGATCTGTGATTGGTGGGGGGCATAGTGGTCTGTGGTTGCCCAAGCATTTTAAAGTACTACAAATCCCATAATCCCTGGTCCACCTCCCCCAAACCGTGGGGGGAGGTGGACCAAGGATTATGGCAGCCAATCAGAAAGCTGCCACATACACACATACAATCATTCAGTTTTATTATATACTAGCTTGGAGATCCAGTGTTGCCCGGGTTATTTGAGAAAGGCAGTGTTTGCCTGTGTTCCAAATTTAGTCTACATCCAATGTTGGCTAGGTGCAGGTGAAGTATAGTTCCATGGTCCATCCCCTTCCAAACCGGAACAAAATGTAGAATGGGTCATGGGGGCTCAGGGTGCCAAGTTAGGTCTTGATCACTCATAGGTGTGAGTCTCAATGGTCTTAGGAAGTGAGTGTAGCTACTGCAAGTCCCATAATCCATGGTTCATTGGTCCACAAACCCCACCCAGATGTAGAGTGGGTAATGGGGGCTCTGTGTGCCAAGTTTGGTCCTGGTGTGTGATTTGTAGGGGCCACAGTGTTCTGTGGGAAGTGCATCTGGTGAAGGTAGTGCAAATCCCATTGTCCGTAGTCCATCCTGCCCCAAACCGCACCAGGTTGTAAAGTAGGCCATTGGACCCCTTTTTGTGTAAAGCTTGGTCCTTATCAGTCATTGGTGTTGGTCACAGTGGTCTCAGGAAGTGAGTGAAAGTACTTCAAGTCCCATTATCCATGGTCTGTGACCCTCCAAACTGCACCAGGATGTAGAGTGGGTCACAGGGGCTCTGTGTGCCAAGTTTGGTCTAGATCACTCATTGGATGAGGGTCACAGCAGTCTCGGGAAGTGAGCGAAGGTACTTCAAGTCCCATCATCCTCCAAACTGCACCAGGATGTAGAGTGGGTCATTGAGGCTCTATGTGCCAAATTTGGTCTTGATCAGTCATTGGATGAGGGTCCCAGAGGTCTTGGGAAGTGAGTGGAGGTACTTCAAGTCTCATCATTCGTCATCTGCCCTCGAAACTACACCAGGATGTAGAGTGGGTCATGGGGGCTCTGTGTGCCAAGTTTGGTCTTAATCAGTCATTGCATGTGGATCGCAGCAGTCTCAGAAAATGAGTAGAGGTACCTCAAGTACCATCATCCATGGTCTGCCCTCCTCCAAACTGCAGTAGGATGTAGAGTGGGTCATGGGGGCTCTGTGTGATCAGTTTGGTCTTTATTGGTCTTTGTTTAGGCCCACAGTGGTCTGTGGGAACCAAAGGGTTTGTTTTGTTTTGTTTTGTTTTATTATTTTACTAGCTTGGGGACCCGCCACATACAAACTTTGACTTTTATTATATACTAGCTTGGGGACCCAGCGCTGCCCGGGTTATTAGAGAAAGGAATTGTATATCAACGTTGGTCTTTATCAGTTATTTATATGGCTCGCAGCGGTCTCAGGAAGTTAGTGAAGGTACTGTGAGTCCCATCATCTGTAGAGGTACCTCAAGTACCATCATCCATGGTCTGCCCTCCTCCAAACTGCAGTAGGATGTAGAGTGGGTCATGGGGGCTCTGTGTGATCAGTTTGGTCTTTATTGGTCTTTGTTTAGGCCCACAGTGGTCTGTGGGAACCAAAGGGTTTGTTTTGTTTTGTTTTGTTTTGTTTTGTTTTATTATTTTACTAGCTTGGGGACCCGCCACATACAAACTTTGACTTTTATTATATACTAGCTTGGGGACCCGGCGCTGCCCGGGTTATTAGAGAAAGGAATTGTATATCAAGGTTGGTCTTTATCAGTTATTTATATGGCTCGCAGCGGTCTCAGGAAGTTAGTGAAGGTACTGTGAGTCCCATCATCTGTGGTCCATCGTCCTCCAAACTGCACCAGCATGGAGAGAGGGTCATGGGGGCTCTGTGTGCTAAGTTTGGTCTTCATCAGTCATTGGATGAGGGTCACAGTGGTCTCAGAAAGTGAGTTAAGGTACTGCAAGTCCCATCATCCATAGTCTCCCTCAAACATCACCAGAATGTTGAGTTGGCAATGGGGGCTCTCTGTGCCAAGTTTGGACTTTATTGGTATTTGGATGAATGTCACTGTGGTTTCAGGAAGTGAGTGAAGGTACTGCAAGTCCCATCATCCATTGTCTGTTCTCCTCCAAACAGCACCAGGATGTAGAGTCTCTCATGGGGGCTCTGTGTGCCAAGTTTGGTCTTGATTGGTCATTAGATGAGGGTTGCAGCAGTCTTGGGAAGTGAGTGGAGGTACTTGAAGTCCCATCATCCATAGTCTGTACTCCCCCAAACCTCACCAGAATGTTGAGTTGGCCATGGGGGTTCTGTGTGCCAAGTTTGGTCTTCATCAGTCATTGGATGAGGGTCTTAGTAGTTTAACTAAGTGAGTGAAGGAACTGCAAGTCCCATCATCCATGGTGCATCATCATCGAAACCGCACCAGGATCTAGAGCAGTGGTTCTCAACCTGTGGTCCCCAGATGTTTTTGGCCTTCAACTCCCAGAAATCCTAACAGCTGGTAAACTGTCTAGGATTTCTGGGAGTTGTAGGCCAAAAACATCTGGGGACCCCAGGTTGAGAACCACTGATCTAGAGTGCATCATGGAGACCCGGTGTGCCAAGTTTGGTCCTTATCGGAAATTGGATGATGGTTGCAGTGGTCTCAGGAATTGAGTGAAGATACTGCAAGTCCCATAATCCATGATCGATCCACAGTCAAACCACACCATGGCGTAAAGTGGGTCATGAGAGGTCTATGTGCCAAGTTTGGTGTTGTTCAGTCATTGTTGAGGGTCGCAGCAGTCTCGGAAAGCGAGTAGAGGTACTTCAAGTCCCATCATCCATGGTATGCTCTACTCCAAACCGCAGTAGCATGTAGAGTGTGTCATGGGGGCTCTGTGTGGCAAGATTGGTTTTGATCGGACATTAGATGAGGGTTGCAGCAATCTTGGGAAGGGAGTGGAGGTACTTGAAGTCCCATCATCCATGGTCTGTCCTCCTCGAAAGTCCCCTAGGATGTAGAGTGGGTCATGGGGACTCTGTGTGCCAAGATGGTCTTGATCAGGCATTGGCGAGGGTCTCAGTGGTCTCAGGAAGTGAGTGAAGTGACTGCAAGTCCCATCATCCATTGACAAATTCTTCCAAACCGCACCAGGATGTAGAATGGGTCATGCAGGCTCTCTGTGTAAATTGTGGTCCTGACCCATCATTGTTGGCAGTTGTAATGGTCTTGGGAAGGGAGTGCAGGTATTGCAAGTCCCATCGTCCATGGTGCATCCTCCTCCAAACTGCACCAGGATGTAGAGTGCATCATGGAGACTCAGTGTGCCAAGTTCGATTTTTATCGCTAATTGGATGAGGGTTGCAGTGGTCTCAAGAATTGAGCAAAGGTACTGCATGTCCCATAATCCATGGTCCATCCCCAGCCAAACCACACCAGGACGTAAAGTGGGTCATGAGAGGTCTATGTGCCAAGTTTGGTCCTGATCAGTCATTGGATGAGGTTAACAGTGGTCTCAGAATGTGAGGGATGGTACTGCAAGTCCCATCCTCCATGGTCCACCCTCCTCCAAACAGCAGCAGGATATAGAGTGGGTCATGGGGGCTCTGTGTGCCAAATTTGGTCTTTATCAGTCATTGGATGAGGGTGGCAGTGGTTTCAGTAAGTGAGTGAAGGTACTGCAAGTCCCATCAGCCAAAGTCCACCCTCCTCCAAACTGAAACAGGATGTAAATACGATCATGGGGGCTCTGTGTGCCAAGTTTGGTATTGATCAGTCATTGGTTCAGGGTCTCAGTGGTTTTAGTGGTTTCATCCTCCTCCAAACTGCAGTAGGATGTAGAGTGGGTCTTGTGTGCTCTGTGTACCAAGTTTGGTCTGTATTGGTAATTTTCTGACCCAACCCCTGGCCTTTTCTTTCCTCTCTTTGTCATCTCGGAATCTTGGAATTGAGGCTGGCCAATAAGAGACCATATGCAAATCTCCTTCTCTCATGTCTCCGTTTCTGTCATGAACCCTTTTCTCCACCAGGAGCTCCTGTAAAGCTGGCCAACCAGACCCTATGCAAATAGCACCACAGCGGCAGCCAGTCAGAATGCTGGCACATACACCGCCACACCTCCACACCTCTGTGGAGGTATTGCAAGTCCCATCGTCCATGGTGCATCCTCCTCCAGACTGCAGCAGGATGTAGAGTGCGTCATGGAGACTTAGTGTGCCAAGTTTGGTCTTTATCGGTAATTTGATGAGGGTTGCAGTGGTCTCAAGAATTGAGCAAAGGTACTGCAAGTCCCATCATCCATGGTCCATCCCCGGCCAAACCACACCAGGACATAAGGTGGGTCATGAGAGGTCTATGTGCCAAGTTTAGTCCTGATCAGTCATTGGATGAGGTTAACAGCGGTCTCAGAATGTGAGTGATGGTACTGCAAGTCCCATCATCCATGTTTGGAGTAGGATGTAGAGTGGGTCATGGGGGCTCTGTGTGCCAAGTTTGGTCTGTATTGGTAATTTTCTGACGCAGCCCCTGGCCTTTTCCTTTCCTCTCTTTGTCATCTCAGAATCTTGGAATTGAGGCTGGCCAATCAGAGACCATATGCAAATTTCCTTCTGTCATGTCCCTGTTTCTGTCATGAACCCTTTTCCTCACCAGGGGCTCCTGTTGAAGCTGGCCAATCAGAGACCATATGCAAATAGCACCACAGCGGCAGCCAATCAGAATCTTGGAACCTTCAGGCTGGCCAATCAAAATGCTGGCACATACACCGCCACACCGCCACACTTTTGTCCTCCGCATACAAACTTTGGCTTTTGTTATATAGATAGATAGATATAGATATAGAAAGATATAGAATATAGATATAGATAGATAGATATAGAAGATATAGAATATAGATATAGATTATATAGATATAGATTTTATTGATGTGTTTGTTTTGTTGTTTGTCTTGTGTTTAGATTTTTAGTGCAGGATTGAGATAGTTTTAACTAATTAAGTTTTTAGAAGAGCAGCGGAGATCTATAGGAAGGGGATGATTAAAAGGATCTGAAGAATCACAGGAATGTGTGCTCACATAGGATGTTAGGGAGGCAACTCCCCGTGAGAGCTCCTTGAGTTTATTGTGTGGTTTCGATTGTCTTAGAATGTGATAGAGGGTTCATGTATGTTAGTTGGGCACCTTGCTGGTAACAGATTGTGGAAGACCTGTTTGTAGATGCTGAAGGAAAATGAGGTTGTAATAGAAAGCAGGATTTTGTCTAATTGTGTAGGAATTTGTGAAGGTTTAAGAGTGGTTTACTATAGGAAAGTTTTGGTAAGTGATTGGAAATGAATTCGCTGGAAACTCATAGGAAAACCTATCTCACCTGTGTGATCTTTTGGGGAAATCATTTACTCTCATTCTACAACAGATTGAGACAATGAACAAGAAAATAGACCATCTTTTCAAAGGAATTTCCCTGATTGTGAAGAACCCCATTCCTGATAATATTGTAATAGCTGAATCTACTATCCCTATTAATGTTGCTGAGGATTTATGTGCAACGGAAGACCAGGGGAAGAATAGGTTTGAAGGGCAGGAGGTAGTTGATAGGCTAGGAAGTGAGTTTTTGGGGTTCGGGGAGGGGGTGGGTTGTTTGTTTATCAAAATGGAAAGGGGAGGGCAGGATGGGGGGAATACAAATTCTGTCTTGCAGAGGACAAATGACAATTTATCATCTGAGTCGTTTGGACAATCTCTGGACATTCCACAGCATCATCAACATCTGCTACAAACAAACAATTTGGCTGTGGAAGTTTCAGACCTATTAATGAATAGAGGCAGATGGACATCAGAAAGAGCGGTCCAAAGATCTCTATCTCAAATTCTATCCATAAACTGGTCGGAAGTGAAGATCAAGACCATCAACTGGCTGTATAGAGACTATCAATCTTGGGACTGCTCCACATGTCTTCTTGTTTCGTTGGAAGACAGACTGTTAGCAGAGGAGTTGTTCTTGCTCGGGCCTCAAGTAAAGCAGTGGGGCACCACTTTTAGAAGGGTGTTGGTAGATCCATTGTTCCCCCCTTTGGTCACTGGGCTATGGTCGCAATTGCAGAATCAAATAACCCCAGCAATAGGGTAGAAAGCCTATCTGTTATGCCCCCCCCCCCCGAGAATTCCTTTTTGAGACTCCCTCCCTAATTTCCATCCCTGCCTGTCCTAATTCCTAATCCCGCCCACAGATGCGCCCCTTGTTTAGCCCCCCTCTCTATGCCAGATGACTCTTTATCTCTATTCCCAGTGGAGATATCTTCTTTCCCTAGCCAGATGACCTCACTAGGGGGCTCTCCTTTTCTGGAGAGCTGACTAACCCCCTCAGAACATAGTTTCATTCAGCCTATCCACTGGGGTGGGGGTTTCAAGTGGGTTGGGAGCTGTAGCGAACTACTGGTTATGGGGTAGAATTTAAGAGTAAAAGTTAATGTTAGAACATGGCCTATATTGCAGGGTTGGAATAAGACCAGCCATTCTATGATTCTTAAAGGGGTAGTAGCAGTAGGGGCGGAGTTAATTTACATAAGGGAATCTGATTGGTCATATTTAAAGGAGCAGATGCCAGAATTTTAAAAAGGAGGGAGTTAAGGATGACAGTTGGAAAAAAAACCCTGAACATTCTGAGAGAGAAAAGAATTCAGTTAGAGTGAGGGAAGAAAAGCCGTTAGATCAGGATAAGTTAGGGGTCCGTGAACATAGGTCAGAAAATAAGATAAGTAAGAGTATTTAAAAAAAATAGTCAGGCCAGTGAGTGGAGAACAGTTGAGAGTTTGTTATTATATGGTTAACAAGTGAATCTTTTTTTTAAAGTATTTTTATTGTTTTATCATAGTTATTACATTTGTTATACATTTGTTTATACCAATTACATATTATTCAACACACTCTTTAACATATAGTCTTATTATTCTACTTGAACATTTCCCCCTTTTTTTCCCACCACTGTGCTCCCCTCCCCCCGTCTCAAGCCACAGCTTTTACATATCATCCGTCCAAAATCTCATTTCTTCTTGTGACGGTAACCTTCCTTTGTTTTTTTAAACCATGTACAACAAATTTACCCCATACAACATCAAAATCACTTTGTTTCCATATACCTTTTTTAACCTTTAATATACATGTAAGCTTATGGTTTATTGCCAGTTTCCATGCTTCCTTGTACCACTCCTCTATTAGTATATTTATTTCTTTTCTCCAGTTCCTTGCTATGAGCAATCTTGCTATTAATAGGTTTGTTATCACTTCTTTATGCTCCTTTTTCAATTGTTTATTATATAATGATAATAAAGCTATACTAGGGCTTTTCTCAATTTTCATATTCATTATAACCTCTATTTCTCTAAATACTTTCTCCCAAAAATTATTTACATATTTACATTGCCACCACATATGTATATATGTTCCTGGTTCTTGACACCCTCTCCAGCAATTTTTTGAATTATTTTTATTTATATATGCTATTCTTACTGGTGTCAGGTACCACTTCCATATTAGCTTATAATAATTTTCTTTAACTCGTATTGATAGATTTTTAAAATGTCTTTGTCTCCATAATTGTTGCCACTCTGTTTCGTTCGGGAAGTTGAATGAGAAGTTGAATGAGAAGAAAAAAACAAAGTCAAGGGAAAGAACAGGAAATTCCAAAAAATCCTCTTTGGTCACGTACAAAGCCTTCAGATAGATCTTTTTCCAGATTGGAAAAGGTGGAGAAAATTCCCCAAATTCCCCAGGCTCTTCAGCCCCCCCCCCCCCAGGAAATGAGTACAATCAGAAGAAGTCCCCCGCAATCAAGAGGGGGGGGGAACAATTAAAAAGGAACCCCCCCCCCCCAGAAAATGGGTGGAGTAACAGGGGGAGGATATATCTCTACCTCACTGCCATATTTAACTGCAGAAGCAGAAGGAAGTAACGAGAGGAAAGAATTATGGAAAGAAATGGGGAAAGAAGAAATGGACAATAGCCAATTGTTAAGTAAAATAGCAGAACTGATCAAAGAGGAGTTTGATAAAGAAAGAGAAATGAGGAAGAGCGATATTCAGGCATTGAAGCAAGATATTCTGACCAGTACCAAGGAAATGAAAATACAGCTGGAGGCAGAAAGAAAAAGCTTAGATGAAAAATTTCAGACAATAAAAGAAGTTTTGCAAACAGCACAGGAAGAGATACAAACAAACAAAGCAGAAATTGAAAAGAACAAACAAGAACAACTGGTACTCAAACAACAAACACAACAAAATGAAAACAGGCTTTCAGACGTGGAAAGAAAGTTTGTGTATATGCAAGATAACCAAAGAAGGAATAATGTAATAATTAAATTTTTTCCAAAAGGGAATAAAAAAGTAGATCTGAAAGCTGAAATTTTGAAGTGGCTGCAAAAGACCACGCCGACATTAAACTGGTCAGAATTGGATTTAGAACAAGTTCATCGCCTTCCGGCTGGAAGAAATAAAATAATACCCAGGAATATAATAATTCGATTTCATAACTTTGCAAAGAAAGAAGACCTAATGAAAATACTAAAGAAGAATCCAGAATATTTAAAGATGGGCGAATCAAAACTGGAGATATTCAATGACTATTGTCCTGAAACTAAGAACTGGAGATACTCAATGAAGCCTATTACGACCCAGTTAATGAAGGCCGGAATTTTGTATACCTGGGGATATCCTATCTTTCTCAAATTCTAATGGAAAGGCAAGAGATACAGAATAGACTTATTGGAACAAGGACATCAACTACTTGAGCTTGGTATAGCAAGGAAACAAGAGAGAGGTCGAAAGGAAGAGGAGGAGAAGGATGGAGCAGAACTGGAGGAAATAATCGGCGCCATTGGAGGAATTGAGATGTAAGAAGAAATTAAAGCACTGCAATCAAATTTACTTATTTAAAAATGAGCACTTGGGGGAGGGAGACTCTGGGCCACGGGATGACTTCACCCCCCCCTCCCCAATTGGGAAGGCCAGGGGCCATGGTTGGGACTAGAAGTCCCGAAGAATGGAAGGGGAGGAAGGGGGGGAATGAGGAGAGGGGGGAGTAGGGGAGAGGGGGTATGGGGGGGAAAGGGAGGGGAGTATAAGGGACAAGGGTTCACATTGGTTCAAGCCACAAAAACGTTTTTAAAGGGAAATGGAAATGATGTTCCATAAATTACGAATCTCAACACTTAACACTAAGGGTTTAGGGACGGTAATTAAAAGAAGACGGATTGAAGCGTTATTGAAGAAGGACGCGGCGGACGTTATCATCCTACAGGAAACACATCAGAATAAACCCAGTTCGAACGAGCTAAAATCGAGTTGGATACAGAATTATGAAAAATCCTTTGGGTCATCAAAATCAAGAGGGGTAGCTATAATAATTGCTAAGAAATGTAATTTTGTCATAAACAAGGTATTGAAAGATGAGGAGGGCAGATACATAATAATGTATGGCGAAATAGGGGAAGATAAATATGTATTAGTAAATGTATATGCACCAAATGTAAAACAGCAAGAATTTTATGAAAAAGTGTTAGAGCAAATAGAGAATTATCACCAACAAAATGTAATATTTGGAGGAGATTGTAATTGTTATATGGATCCAAGAAGGGATAAAATTACGCTAACATCAAAAATTAGAAACATTGAAACAACGAATTTAACCAGAGTAATGAATAAATGGCAATTAAAGGATGTGTGGAGATTGGTAAAGGGAAATGAAAATAGATAGACATTTTATTCAGCTGTGCATAAGATGTATACAAGAATTGATTATATTTTTGTTTCCAAAAATATGGTAAACAAAGTGTTAAATGCGGATATTGGAACAATTAAGATTTTGGACCATGCCCTGGCATCAATTGAGATCGCTTTGAAATGTGACTATGATAAAACGAGGAGGTGGAGATTAAATACAAAAATTTTGAATCATAAAGAGATAGTGGATAGAGTGAAAGCAGAATGGCAAGAAACATGGGGTTTTAATGAAAAGGAGGTAACAAAAGGAGTGCTATGGGACACTATGAAAGTGGTGGCGAGAGGGTTATGTATAAAAGAGACAATTAATCTCAAAAAAAGGCAAGAAGAAAGGAAAAGGAATCTAGAAAAAGAAATTGAAGAGATAGAAAAGGCATATGTAACAAAGAGAGATACACAAACTTATGTAAGGCTGAGAGCAAAAAAAGAGGAACTGGACAAAATGGAAATAGATGAAGTACAAGAAAATTTAATATATTTAAGGAGGGAATATTTTGAATTTAGTGATAGGAATTCCAAGATGTTAGCTAAATCCACACAAGAAAAGAAAATGGAAGGTATGATAAATATGATAAAAGATAAAACAGGTAAATTATGTAGATCCACGAAAGAGAAATTGAAGGTATTTGAAGAATTTTATAATGAGTTATACCAATAAAAAGTTTGCTTTGCTGGTCTGCCTGGGTCTTGACACTAGCTCTATAGAAGCAATTAGGAAATATGTGGAGGAAAATTGGGAGAGTAAATTGGAGGAGAAAGATAAAGAGCTACTGGAACAACCTATTAAGAAGATGGAAATAGAGGAAGTTATAAAGAATTTAAAAGTTGGAAAAGCCCCAGGTTTGGGTGTCTTAGGGACAAAATACTACAAAAGCTTTAGAGAAGTTTTGACTCCAAAATTATTAGAATTATATAATGGAATAATGAAGGGGATAAAATGCCAGAATCATGGAGGAGATCATTAATAATATTAATACCTAAACAGGATAAAGATTTAGCAGATCCGGGTCATATAGACCTATATCGTTAGTTAATCAGGACGCAAAGATTTTATCCGCTATAATAGCCAATAGAATGAGTAAATGCATGTATAAGTATATTAAAAAAGTTCAGTGTGGATTTGTAAAAGGTAGACAAATGTCAAATTTGATAGGGAGAGTACTAAATAAAATTTGTTTGGCTAAAGAGGGTAAGAAAAAAGTAGGGATATTATCATTAGATATTTTTAAAGCGTTTGATTGTGTGGAATGGGAGACAGTAAGGGAAATAATGAATAAATTTGGAATGGGAAATAGAATAAAAGGAATTTTAAAACAATATTACTCAAGAAACTCAGCAGTGGTAACTATAAATGATGGAGCGACAAATGAAATAAAAGTGACAAGAGGAACAAGGCAAGGTTGCCCTCTGTCGCCAGTTTTTATTTGCCATGGTGATAGAATTGTTTGCAAATGCCATTAGGAAAGACAAGAGTCTAGAAGGGTTAGGAAAAAAGAACAAGTGAATCTTTATATGTGTAAAAGGTCATAAGGAAGAGAGTTGTCATGAAACAATGTTATATTAAACTAAGACGCTAATATACAAATGTAACCAACAAGCTTTTGTGCAAGACATCTATAAATAAACTCAGTTAATGTGGAGTTGCGTATGAAGACTGTTTCGCAAAACATTGAATAAGATTGAAAGAGAAATCCAGAAGAGTCCCAACAAATTTCAGAAGAGAACTGGTATAAGTTATTGGCCTGAATTGGTGACAGTGGAGGGATACAAAAGAAAGGCTCCCCCCCCCCCAACTTGGTCTGAAGATATATAATATATGAAGGGGGCATCCCAGGAGCCATTCAGGTGGTGTGGGGAAGGAGGAAGACCGGTTACTCTCTACCCAGGGAGAAGCGCAACAGAGTTCTTGCGACCTCAGTTTCCCTGTCTGAGCTAGCAGAAGTGGCTTCAAATTTGGCCTTGGGCTCCCAACAACTTACAGTTTTTGGGAGACTTTAATATTCATGCTGAGACCATGTTAGCAGGTGCACCTCAGGATTTCATGGTTGCCATGACAACCATGGGGCTGACTCAAGTAATATCTGGCCCCACACATCAGGCGGGTCACACATTGGACCTTGTTTTTATTGTGGACGGTGGGACGGTCAGAGTGGAAGAGCAAAATATTCTTGCATTGTCATGGTCTGACCATCACCTGATCTGTTTAAGATTTGCCATGTCCTCTAACCTCCGCATGGGTTATGGACCCATTAAGATGGTCCGCCCTAGGAGGCTGATGGATCCTGAAGGACTCCTGAGGTCTCTTGGGGATCTTCCTGACCTGGAGACTGATGAGTGGGTCATGGGGGCTCTGTGTGAGAAGTTTGGTCTTGATCAGTCATTGGATGTGGCTCACAGTGGTCTCGGGAAGTGAGTGAAGGTACTTCAAGTCCCATCATCCATGGTGCATCCTCCTCCAAACTGCATGTGTGCTCTGTGTGCCAAGTTTTATCCTGATTTGTCAGTGGTGTGGGTCACAGTGGTCTCAGGAAGTGAGTGAATGTATTGCAAGTCCCATCGTCCATGGTGCACCCTCCCCCAAACCGCACCAGGACATAAAGGGGGTCATGGGGGTTATGTATCGGTCTTTGTTGGGGGCCGCAGTGGTCTCTGGGAACCGAAGGATTGGAAAGTACTACAAATCTCATCATCCATTGTCTGTCCTTCCACCAAACCAGGACGTAAAGGGCGTCATGGGGGTTTTTTGTGCCAAGTTTGTTCTTGATCAGTCATTGGATGAGGGCTGCAGTGGTCTCGGGAAGTGAGTGGAGGTACTTCAAGTCCCATCATCCATGGTCCATTTTTCTCAAAATTGAACCAGGATGTAGGGTCATGGGGGCCCTGTGTGCCAAGTTTGGTTTTTATCAGTCTTTGTTGGGAGCCACGGTGTTCTGTGGAAACTGAAGGGTTGGAAAGTACTACACATCCCATCATCCATTAACCGTCCTCCCTCAAACCTCAACAGGCCGTAAAGGGGGTCATGGGGTTATGTGTACCAAGTTTGGTCTAGATTAGACATTGGATGAGGGTCGCAGCGGTCTCGGGAAGTGAGTGGAGGTACTTCAAGTCCCATTATCCATGGTCTGCCCTCCTCCAAACCGCAGCAGAATGTAGATTGGGTCATGGGTGCTCTGTGTGCCAAGTCTGGTCTTTCTCGGTCTTTGTTGGGGGCCACAGTGGTCTGTGGGAACCAAAGGGGTTGAAAGTACAACAAATCCCATCATCCTGTGTCTAGCCTCCCCCATACATTACTGGAACATACAAGGGGGTCATGGGGGTTATGTGTGCCAAGTTTGGTCCAGGTCCTTTATCCATGCTGATCACAGTGGCTTGTGAAAGTGGCAGCCAATCTGAAAGCTGCCACATACACTTCTGTACTACAAACATTGATTTTTATTATATACTAGTTTGGGGACCTGGCAGTGCTCGAGTTTTTTGAGAAAGGTATTGTGCGCTAAGGTTGGTCTTTATCAGTTATTTATGTGGCTCACTGTGCTCTCAGGAAGTTAGTGAAGGTACTGCATGTCCTTGGTCCATCCTCCTCCAAACTGCACCAGGTTGTAGAGTTGGTCATGGGGGCTCTGTGTGAGAAGCTTGGTCTTGATTAGTCATTGGATGAGGCTCGCAGTGGTCTTGGGAAATGAGTGAAGGTACTTCAGGTCCCATCACCCATGGTCCATCCTTCTCTAAACCGCACCAGAATGTCTAGTGAACCATGGGGGCTCTGTGTGCCAAGTTTGGTCTTGATCATTGGATGAAGGTCGTAGTGGTCTCAGGAAGTGAGTGGAGGTACTTTAAGTCCCATCATCCATGGTCTGCCCTCCTCCAAACTGCAGCTGGATGTAGTGTGGGACATGGGGGCTCTGTGTTCCAAGTTTGGTCTTTATCGGTCTTTGTTGTGGGCCACAGTGGTCAGTGGGAACCAAAGGGTTTTTAAGTACTACAAATCCCATAATCGTGGTCCACCTCCCCCAATCTGCACCAGGACATAAAGGGTCATGGGGGTTATGTGTGCCAAGTTTGGTCCAGGTTTGTCGCTCCCACTATTCCTAACAGCCTCAGGCCCTTTCCTTCCCCCTTTCAGCCACTTAAGAATGTTAGAATGTTGGGGCTGGCCAATCAGAAACCATATGCAAATTATACCACAGTGGTCTGTGGGTGCCCAAGTGTTTTAAAGAACTAAAAATCCCATAATCCGTCGTCTACCACTCCCAACCACACCAGGACGTAAAGTGGGTCATGGGGGTTATATGTGCCAAGTTTGGTCCAGGTCCATTGCCCGTGCTGGTCACAGTGGTCTGTGAAAGTGGCAGCCAATCAGAAAGCTGCCACATGCCCACATACAAACATTCACTTTTATTATATACTAGCTTGGGGACCTGGCTGTGCCCAGGTTATTAGAGAAACTGGGTAATGGGGGTTCTGTATTTGGTCTTGATCAGTCATTGGATGAGGGTCGCAGTGGTTTCAATAAGTGATTGAAGGTACTGCAAGTCCCATCATCCATGGTCCACCCCCCTCCAAACTACAGCAGGCTGTAGAGTGGCTCATGGGGCCTCTGTGTGCCAAGTTTGGTCTTGATCAGTCATTGGATAAGTGTCACAGCGTTGCTGTGGCCCAGTCTTTGTTTATGTGCGTATATATGCGTGTTTGCGTAATATATGTAGTTTTGCGCATGTGTATTTTTTATCTTTTGGCTTTTTTAGTCTCTTCTGCTGTGCTTTTCAGTGTTTTTATGAGTGATGGTCACTTGTTGGCCTGAGAGATGTCTTGTGTCCAAATCTGGTGGCAATTTGCCCAGTAATTTTTGAGTTATGTTAATCCCATAAACAAACATAACATTTTTTATTTATATAGAGAGATAGAGATAGGGATATAGGTTGTTGACAAGCCGCCCCTTGCCACCCGTTGCTGGGCATATGTGTGTGTATACATATGTGTGTTTTTCAGTGTTTTTATGAGTGATGGTCACTTGTTGGCCTGATACATGTATTGTGTCCAAATTTGGTGTCAATTCGTCCAGTGGTTTTTGAGTTATGTTAATCCCTCATACAAACATTACATTTTTATTTATATAGATACTAGCTGTATCTTCACAAGCCTTTATTTAAATTCAAACCCTACTCCCTTGACTAATAGGAACAAGCTGCAGCCTTTTAGATTTGACTGTCAACTCCCATACCTGGGTTCTTACCTATAAGCCTTATACGACTTTGGCCTAGCCAGCCTGGAACACTGTTTCTGGAGCGAGTGTTGAGGTCAGTCAAGGAGACCCTCATCTCCCCTCGGGCCCTTTCTAAGATGCGCTTAATCAGGACCAGAGAAGCCTTCTTCTCAGGATAGGCACTGGCACAGTCACCCCCGGGCTGAGAACAGCGGTATATAAGCAAAGTAAATAAATAAATAACTCCCTTCCGGAAGAACTAAGAGCTCCCCATCCCTACAGTGTTCTGGAAAGGAATAAAGGCCTTCTTGTTTCAGAAAGCTTTTAACTAAAGATGGAATGTGTCAGGGCTAGATTGAGTTTTAATGAGTTTAATGAGATTAACGGGTCAATCGTCTTTACATCGTTATGGAGATCAGAAAGGGGAGGTGGTAAGGGGTTGATGTAATTGTGATTTTCACTGTATTTCTAACCTTTGCATATTATAGAATCATAGAATCAAAGAGTTGGAAGAGACCTCATGGGCCATCCAGTCCAACCCCCTGCCAAGAAGCAGGAATATTGCATTCAAATCACCCCTGACAAATGGCCATCCAGCCTCTGCTTAAAAGCTTCCAAAGAAGGAGCCTCCACCACACTCCGGGGCAGAGAGTTCCACTGCTGAACGGCTCTCACAGTCAGGAAGTTCTTCCTAATGTACAGATGGAATCTCCTCTCTTGTCGTTTGAAGCCATTGTTCCGCGTCCTAGTCTCCAAGGAAGCAGAAAACAAGCTTGCTCCCTCCTAAATATGTGGCTTCCTCTCACATATTTATACATGGCTATCATATCTCCTCTCAGCCTTCTCTTCTTCAGGCTAAACATGCCCAGCTCCCCAAGCTGCTCCTCATAGGGCTTGTTCTCCAGACCCTTGATCATTTTAGTCGCCCTCCTCTGGACACATTCCAGCTTGTCAATATCTCTCTTGAATTGTGGTGCCCAGAATTGGACACAATATTCCAGATGTGGTCTAACCAAACCAGAATAGAGGGGTAGCATTACTTCCTTAGATCTAGACACTATGCTCCTATTGATGCAGGCCAAAATCCCATTGGCTTTTTTTGCCGCCACATCACATTGTTGGCTCATGTTTAACTTGTTGTCCATGAGGACTCCAAGATCTTTTTCACACGTACTGCTCTCGAGCCAGGCGTCACCCATTCTGTATTTTTGCATTTCATTTTTTCTGCCAAAGTGGAGTATCTTGCATTTGTCACTGTTGAACTTCATTTTGTTAGTTTTGGCCCATCTCTCTAATCTGTCAAGATCATTTTGAATCCTGCTCCTGTCCTCTGGACTATTGGCTATCCCTCCCAATTTGGTGTCGTCTGCAAACTTGATGATCATGCCTTCTAGCCCTTCATCTAAGTCATTAATAAAGATGTTGAACAGGACCGGGCCCAGGACGGAACCCTGCGGCACTCCACTTGTCACTTCTTTCCAAGATGAAGAGGAAGCATTAGTGAGCACTCTCTGTGTTCGTCCACTTAACCAATTACAGATCCACCTCACCGTAATTTTGCCTAGCCCACATAGGACTAGTTTCCTTGCCAGAAGGTCATGGGGGACCTTGTCGAAGGCCTTAATGAAATCCAGGTACGCTACATCCACGGCATTCCCCGCATCTACCCAGCTTGTAGCTCTATCGAAGAAAGAGATCAGATTAGTCTGGCATGACTTGTTTTTGATAAATCCATGTTGACTATTAGTAATGACTACATTTGTTTCTAAGTGTTTGCAGACCGCTTCCTTAACAATCTTTTCCAGAATCTTGCCCAGTATCGACGTGAGGCTGACCGGACGGTAGTTGTTAGGGTCATCCTTTTTTCCCTTCTTGAAGATTGGGACCACATTGGCCCTCCTCCAATCTGCTGGAACTTCTCCCGTTCTCCAAGAACTCTCAAAGATGGTTGCCAATGGTTCCGAAATGACTTCCGCTAGTTCCTTCAATACTCTGGGGTGTAGTTGTTCTGGCCCTGGGGACTTGAACTCATTAAGAGCGGCCAGGTATTCCTGGACGACTTCTTTCCCAATTTGGGGTTGGATGTCCTCCATGCCCACTCCATGAGGATCCACTCCATCTTGCTGAGGTTGAAGACTCTCTTTTTGTGAGAAGACCGAGGCAAAGAAGGCATTAAGTAGTTCTGCCTTTTCCCTATCCCCTGTCAGCATTGCCCCATCTTCTCCTCGAAGAGGTCCTATCGCCTCCTTGTTTTTCCTTTTTCTACTGACATAAGAATAGAAGCCCTTTTTATTGTTTTTAATGTCCCTGGTAAGTCTGAGCTCGTTTTTTGTTTTAGCCTTGCGAACCTTTTCCCTACAGGTGTTGGCTATTTGTTTGAATTCTTCTTTGGTGATTTCTCCCTTTTTCCACTTCTTGTGCATGTCTCTTTTGTGCTCAGCACAGTTAGAAGTTCTTTGGACATCCATTCTGGCTTCTTTGCACTTGTCCTATTTTTTCTCTTTGTTGGCACGGTTTGCAATTGCGCCTTGAGTATTTCACTCTTGAGAAATTCCCATACATCCGTAACTCCCTTGTCTTTTAGTATCTGTGTCCACGGAATGCTGCTCAGCGTTTCCTTCATTTTTTGGAAATCAGCTCTCCTAAAGTCCAAAATGCGGGTTTGACTTGTCTTAGTTTCGGCCTTCCTTTGTACCTCAAATTGCAGGAGCACATGGTCACTTGCCCCTAAGGATCCTACCACTTCGACCGCATCGATCAGGTCCTCCGCATTTGTTAGGATGAGATCAAGAGTAGCCAATCCCCTTGTTGCCTCTTCTACCTTCTGGACCATGAAATTGTCTGCAAGGCAAGCGAGGAATTTGTTGGACCTTGTAGTCTTGGCCGAGTTTGTTTTCCAGCAAATATCGGGATAGTTGAAATCGCCCATGACTACTACATCTCTTCTCTGTGCCTGTTTGGTCAACTGTTGGCAGAAGACTTCATCAAGTTCTTCCTCCTGGCTTGGGGGTCTGTAGTAGACGCCTACAACGACATCTTTTTGAGTCCCAGTTCCCTTGATTCTTATCCAGATGATTTATCCAGATGATTTCAAGACAGATTGCTGTCTTGAATCTCTTCTGCAGCATAAGAGTTTTTGACATATAAGGCTACTCCGCCTCCTCTCCCCCCTTTGTTCGGTTTCTGTGAAAGAGGTTATACCCCCTCGATATCTACATTCCAGCGATAGGAGTCATCCCACCAGGTTTCAGTGATCCCTATGATATCATATTTGTGGTGTTGTGCTAAAAGTTGGAGTTCGTCTTGTTTATTTCCCATGTTCTGTGCATTAGTGTAAAGACATGTGAGCCCCTGAGATCTTCCCTTGAGCTGTTTAATTGGGATTATTGTGCTTTTGGTCCTTGGTCCTTGTTGTGTTTGTCTAATGATGAGAAATGCAGGAGTTTTAATCCAGCGTGTGGAAGGCAAACATAAAATGACATGGAGGACTGGGTTCAGCCTGTGGACCTTGTGTGAAAGATGTCTGCTTTATTCCACTTTAAATCCAGTGCCTGCTTCTTGTCGAATTCTGGGGTTTGTCATTTAATGAGGAAGAGAGCAGCCAAAGTGTTTAATTTGTGTTTAACTTGGGATGCACACTCTATAACTGCTCTTTAAAGTGTAGTGGGATAATGTACTTAGTCTCTGCATACTTGCTGCAGATACCTCTTTCTCCAAGATATGAGCAGTGCAGGGAGGCCACGCCCATCATTGCTAGCAGGGAGTGGAAATTATGAATGGACAGGGGAAATGATGAGGCTTTCAGCAGATGGTTACATTTACTTTATTTTTAACCGTTCTCTCATTTCCTGCATGTGAGTTCCTGCAGTACTCTAATTTTTTTCTGCTGTTGGAGAGACCCCCCTTAAACTCTTATCTAAAGCAAGCAGGCACTGTCTCCTTCACCTATAGTCTCAGTGCTATGTGAAGTTGGATATCAACACATGCCTAACTGGTGTGAGTATATAACTACTGTATTGTGCCATGAGTCTGGAAAGGAGGAGGGATTGCAAAGGTATATAGGTGGTACGATAATCAAAATTCAAATGACAGGAGTATACATCTCCCAATTTATCAAGTCAGGAAACTTGTCACTAAAGTTTAATTGCCTACAATAGAATTCATTTGTAGCAGTGTAATTGCTTCTGTTTATTTGGAGACAATTACTCTTCCTGAAACATTTCACAACTCTTTCAAAAGTTGTGAAATGTGTCTTATTTATGCACAGAGTGCTTAAGTTCATAAATTCAGATTTTCAGTACTGCTTGCTGAGAAATAGAAGATAAATATCTACACAATTAGAATGCTAATGA
Organism: Anolis sagrei; assembly: GCF_037176765.1. Classification (NCBI taxonomy): domain Eukaryota; kingdom Metazoa; phylum Chordata; class Lepidosauria; order Squamata; family Anolidae; genus Anolis; species Anolis sagrei. The sequence continues at coordinate 58,242,848 of NC_090026.1, forward strand.
TTGAAAATTGTTCATGTAAATGGTTGAACTTTTGTCTATGCACCTCCTTTGTACACCAGATAATGTGAGTTTGATGCCTCAAATGTGTTGAGGTGAAGTAATATAACATTCTCAGAAAGAAGGTCCATGCCACCATATATTCTCCCTCTCTTCCAGTCCCAACACACAGCATTAATACACATTCAAGATGTTACGTTGCCCCTGCTAAAATGTTAATCAAGACAAGAGATATTCAAAACTCATTCTTTTGAAATTGCATTATGAAATGATGTTATTTGGAAGATAATGGTGAAGGAGGATTACCATATTTTTTTCATCCATGATTATTCTTTACCTTTTTTGTTAATGTGAATTTAATATTCAGGTATTCTAATGTGAATTCATTTCCTTTTGATGACTTCAGGTGAAATATTTTTTTTAATGGCCAGTATAACTGGGGGATTGTATTTGAGTACAAAGTGATTTGCTGTGTCCAAGTTTCAAAAGTAACCCTGAACTGTATCAAGATATCCTGAAGTTAATCTCACTGACTCTAGTAAAACTCACTTCTCTACAAGTTTCTCTAATGATCTTAACTTCAAGCTGATGCTATTTTGTTCATTTTTTATTTCTCCTTTGTGTTTTCACACACTCAAAGCAGTTCACAACATGCATGCTTTCAGTTTAATCAAGGAATAAAATAAATAAATAGCATTTAATTTATCAATACTTAACAAAAAGAATGCATCTCCCTCTATGAACCATCACGGAGATTAAGATCCTCCGGGGAGGCCCTGCTTTCCGTCCTGCCATTGCAACAGGTGCGATTGGTGGGGACAAGAGATAGGGCCTTCTCGGTGATTGCTCCCCGGCTATGGAACTCCCTTCCTGGTGAGATTAGGACTGCCCCCTCCCTCCTGTCCTTTAGAAGGATGGTAAAAACTTGTCTGTGGGACCAATCTTTCGGGACAGGGCAATAAAGCAGCAAAAGGAAAGATGGTCAGGCCAATTAGATTTGGCGCAAATGACTAGGATGGTTTTAAATTGTGTATTTTAATATTTTGATAAATGTTTTTTTAATGTTTATGTATTGTATGTGAATTTGTGTTGAATGTTTGCCGGGACACCCCTTCTCCCCTTGGGATGAGAAGGGCAAAATAGAAATGTTTTAAATAAATAAATAAATAAATTCAATTGTGGTGCCCAGAATTGGACACAATATTCCAGGTGTGGTCTAACCAAGGCAGAATAGAGGGGTAGCATAACTTCCCTGGATCTAGGCACTATACTCCTATTGATGCAGGCCAAAATCCCATTGGCTTTTTTTGCCACCGCATCACATTGTTGGCTCATGTTTAACTTGTTGTCCATGAGGACTCCAAGACCTTTTTCACATGTACTGCTCTTGAGCCAGGCGTCCCACATTCTGTATCTTTTCATTTCATTTTTTCTGCCTAAGTGGAGTATCTTGCATTTGTCCCCATTGAACTTCATTTTGTTAGTTTTGGCCCATCTCTCTAATCTATTAAGATCGTTTTGAATTCTGCTCCTGTCTTGTGGAGTATTGGTTATCCCTCCCAATTTGGTATCGTCTGCAAACGTGATGACCATGCCTTGTAAGCCTTCGTCTAAGTCATTAATAAAGATGTTGAACATGACCAGGCCCAGGGCGGAACCCTGTGGCACTCTGCTCTTCACTTCTTTCCAGAATGAAGAGGAAGCATTGGTGAGCACCCTCTAGGAAGTTTACCAATAAAGTTGCTGTTCCTAATTATCTGAGTTATAAGATGTATCTTGATTTGCATAGACTTTGAAGGCAATTGTTCACAAAAGAATAAATGACAATACATCTCACATAAGAAGTGGCAGTACTTAGAGCTCAGCAGAAAATCATTGTACCTTTCAGTGGCACTATTACTGATCTCAAGGTCAGGTTGAGGTGAGGTACACAGATTTGATTGTGATACACCTGAATTGTCAATTGTTAAAACTTTCAATTTAAATGCTTGTGATTTAAACAGGGACAATGTGTCAATGATCCTATGTTTATAAAGGTTTATAAAGGTGTCAGTGGTTTACCTGTTTAGTGGTTTACCCCCGGTAGCTCAGTGGGTTACAGCACTGTTCCGGCAGGACTGAAGACCGACAGGTCGCAGGTTCGAATCCGGGGAGAGGCAAATGAACTCCCTCTATTAGCTCCAGCTCCTCATGCAGGGACATGAGAGAAGCCTCCCACAAGGATGATAAAACATCAAAAATAATCCAGGCGTCCCCTGGGCAACGTCCTTGCAGACGGCCAATTCTCTCACAACAGGAGTGGGTGCTCCTGACATGACCAAAAAACCTGTTTATCTTCCTTCAGCTGTTTTATAAGTGGCCACTGTTGGTAAGGTGTCACTGTTCTTTCTGCATTTCAGTTACCTCTGACTTCAATATTTACTATTGCTCTTCAAAGGTATGTCAGTTACAGTGTAGTATTTTATGCATCAGAAATAAAGTTGAATCATGAAAGTTGTTCTAGTATAAATTTCTTAGTTTGTAAATGCTAGAAGACCCTTTATACTTTTGCACAGGACATGCATAATTTATCTTTGGTCCTGCATGACCCATGAATGGGCTTTAGGGGAGCTGTGAAATGGATTTTTAAAAAGTTAGTTTCCTTCTTCTTACATTGAAAAAAAGAGCAGTTATCTATGGAAGGGAGCTTCATATCTTTGGTCAGATTCTCAAAGGAATTTGTGATTCCAAAATGTTAAGAATTTTTGTCATAAAATCTTTTAAACCCATTTTTGCAATATTGAATAGTTAACAGCTGAATATTATTTCACTAAGTGTTTTGGCAATTTCAGTAGTTCTCCAGGGGAGCTTATGTGAAACTGAATGGCTTATAATCTTTGGGAAATCTTGGAGACCAGCAGACTGGAGGAGGGCAAATGTTGTCCCTATCTTCAAGAAGGGAAAAAAGAAGACCCAAACGATTACCTTCCAGTCAGCCTAACATCAATACCAGGAAAGATTCTGGAGCAGATCATTAAAGAGGCATTCTGCAATCACTTAGAAAGGCAACTTAGGAAGACTGGTCTATGGACCTGGGCTACTTTGGGAGTGGGAGGGTGCCTTCACTATACACTTATTTTTATATACTACCAATCTAATTACCCATAAGCCAATCTAATAACTTGTACAAATAACTTGTAAGCTGCTCTGAGTCCCCTTCAGGGTGATAAGAGCGCCATATAAATGTCGTAAATAAATAAATATTTATATACTATTTTATGTTATATGCTGCACCTTGGAGTGCCTTTGTAAGTCACCCTGAGTTCCTTTGAGGAGATGGTGGCGGGATAGAAATAAAGTTGGTTGTTGTTGTTGTTGTTGTTGTTGTTGTTGTTATTATTATAAAAACTGATCCTGGCTGCAATTTGAGGTGTGTTGCAATATCACCTTTTCTCCCCAGGAATCCAAACCTGCCAATGAAAGCGAGAAACAAGCAGCAGTTTGGGTATTTGTATCTCACTCAGCCTTCTTACATTTTGAGAAAGACAAAATGGGGATTGATGGAAAAAATGGCCTGTGAGGACATGGTTAATTGCTCCTCCCCTAGCGCTCCAACTGCTCTCAACTTTATATATAGGAAACTAGATAAAAGATCTGAGTACAATGCAACATTATATCCAATTCTTCCTTACTCTATTTCCAATTTGACATAGTTACAGTAGACTTGTCAACTCCTGTGTCTTAAGTAGTAGTGCCTCTGCAGTATGTAATATAAGAACAACAGAAGTAGGTTTTTTGTCTTAGTATTATTGTCTTCTAGAAGACACAAATACCAAAATATACAAATTAATTAGGATAAAAGAAAATGTTTACATGTTATGTCTATGGTGAAAATGATTGATCCAAGCTTTTCTATGGCTCTGTTTAGAGTTAAGGATCATGGATTGCCCCTTGCCAAAAGAGAAAACATGAAAGATATCCCTTGTTGATTTTAACAATCTCCATTTATTCACAGTATATGTGTTGATTTGAGAGAATTGGAAAGAGAGTGAATGAGAACTCACAATAATGTAAATAGTAGCTTTCTAAGTTTTTTGGAAATTAAATCATGCATCTTTTCCTACTTGGGTAGTGTTTGCGTGGGAAAAAGGCAATTAAATTGGAAGGCATTTTTTATCTTTTTAATTAGAAAATACCTCTCACAGCACCTATCATTTCCATTGGAACATAGACCAGCATATATATCATCGTCTGGAAAAGAAGCATGTTGACCATGCTTTTAAATGTATCTGTTCAATCTGTTAGTGATTAGGTGTTCTATGTTTTTATTTTGATAGTTAATTTTATTTTATTAGTATAATGTTGTTATTATTCCGTATTATGTTAGTGCTGTAATGTTTTGGTATATGCCGGGCATTGAATATTTGCCTTCGTAATGTGTAAACTGGCCTGAGTCCCCTGGGAGAGATAAGGTATAAAAATAAAGATTATTATTATTATTATTATTATTATTAAACTTTATTTGTACCCCGCTAGCATCTCCCGAAGGACTCAATGCAGCTTACATAGGCCAAGGCCTCAACACAACAACAGCATAACAACAACAATACAGTTCAAAGCAAATCAAAAACATAAAGCAATAACAACAAAACATTACACCATAACACAGTAAAAAACCAAGGCCGGGCCAAGTGATGGATACAGATTAAAAAGTGCTGGGTGTGACAGGTGGTATGTTGGATTTCTGGGCAAGTGTAATGTGCAGAGGATCTTAAACTGTAGTAAAGTGCTTCTGGGACATAGTGCTGGGTTTTCCTATTCCGGTAAGGCACATCGGAATAGCCAGGTCTTCAAACTCTTCCTAAAGACTGCCAACGTGGGTGCTAATCTGATGTATTTGGGGAGGGTGTTCCAAAGTCGGGGGCAACCACAGAAAAGGCCCTGTCCCTCATCCCCACCAAACGTGCCTGTGACATAGGCAGGATGACGAGCAGGGCCTCCGGATGAACGAAGGGAGCGCGTGGGTTCATAGACGGAGATGCGGTTATTATTATTATTATTATTATTATTATTATTATTATATAGGACAGATATAGATGACCATGAAGCTGACAAGCATAAACTTTGTTCTCTTTTCAGTGCTAGAGAGTTCCTTTGTGCCTAGGAATTATAAGGCATTTTTTTTTTGTTTTCTGGTTGAATAATCAGTATGCCACTTTTCTTATATTTGTAATGCTAATAGTCATCATGCTATAATGCTGTGTATACTATGTTGGAATCCCATGTGGATGAACAGTATATATGTCGCGGGTAACTGTATAAGTTAACTGATTCTTTAATACTTAATTGTTGCAAAATACGAAGCAGCCAGTATTTCATACTTCAATACAAGCAACATATTGTTCATAATTAAGTTCTGGAATAAAATGTTTAAGTTTGTATTTTCACACGAAGAATAAAGTGTAATAAACAGAAGAATTTGATAATAACAAAGGCTGTTTCATAGGGTAACTTTTCTCTATTTGAAAAAAATGTGTGTATAAAAAGTGTATATACAGTATATACCTTTGTATTTTTGTGTATGTAAAGAGAGAGAATAATTTAAAATATGATCCAAACAAGTTGTTCTCACTGTGAACTATGTCATGGGAAACTACATAATATATATAGTTTCCCAATATACAAATAATATCTATATAGGAAAACATGGTCATCTCAGTTTAGAAAAAAAACCCTATTTTAAAGTATATTGAAAGGTTTTCCTCTGCCCTGGCAAAGTTCATTTTCTCACTAGGTTTGGATGTAGAGAAAGTCAAAATAACTTTCAGATGATTCAATGGAATATAATTCATATTGTGTTCAATTCATATTTATTTTACATTGCCAATATGACAGTCTCTTTAATAACAAGATGGTTTAGGAAAATAAAGCATTTCACGGATTGTTAGCCATTTCTGTTGCTGGATTTTTACTGGGGTTTTTTTCCTGGAAAGGCTTCAGTGGCACTGTAGCCCAGTGGTAAATCCAGTTTGAAAGCAGACATGGGAAAGCATTATTTCCTCCTAACTAGGAGTCTATGGGTTCCGTTTTGACTCTATGTTTTCTAGAAAATAAGTCCTTGTAATATTTTCTCTTGAAGATGAAGGCTATGGCAAATAGTAAATTTTGCGAAGTAAAATCTGTCACTTAACGTCATGCCCCATGTATGCACACAGCTTTCTTCAAAAGAAGAGATTGTGTCACTAGAATATGTCTGTCTCAACCAGTTTATGTTGCCTTAACATATTTTTCACATGTTGAGGAACATTGGAACAAATTGAACACCTTCATCATCACAGCCTGCGAAGAAACTATTGGATATCAAACCAAGAAACATCAAGATTGGTTTGACGAAATTGACAATGAGATCCAACAGCTAATTGACAAGAAAAGAAAAGCCTTCCAAACATGGCAAACAGATATCAACTGTGCTGCTAAGAAAAAGATCTATGCCAGTGCAAAAGCTGAGGTCCAAAAGACAAGAGAACTCAAGAACATCTAGTGGATAAAGAAGGCAGAAGAAATCCAACACCAGACAGATGCCCATGATGATCAGGGATTTTTCAAAGCCGCAAAGTTCATGTATGAACCAAGAAACCATGGCATACACCCTCTACGCTCATCGGATGGAACCAAACTTCTGAAGGACAAAAAAATAACAGTACCAAAGCCTCCTGAATCGGAGCTCCAATGTGGCCGAAGAGGTTCTCTTACAAATCCTACAACAACAAACCAGGGATGAGCTTTTGTAGCACTTCCTAGTTTGGAAGACGTCTGCAATGCCATCAGCCAACAAAAAAGTGACTGACCTGCTGAAATCTTTAAAGAGGGAGGACCTGAGCTGACATAACAACTCCACCAGCTCATTGAAAAAGTGTGGGTGACTGAGAAAATACCAGCAGATTTCAAGGTGGTACCATCATAACCCTTTTCAAAAAAGGGGAAAGAACAGAATGCGGAAACTATTGAGGTATCTCTTTTCTAACCTCCACTGGGAAAATCCTCACAAGAATCCTTGCAAACTGCCTTCTACCGCTCTCGGAAGACACCCTCCCAGAATCCCAGGTCCTCCAGAGGAACAGTGGACATGATATTCACTGCACAACAGCTTCAAAAAAATGCAGGGAACAAAATCAACCTCTGTACATGGCATTCATTGACCTTGCAAAGACATTCAACACAGTGAATCGCAGTGCTCTCTGGACCATTCTCCAAAAAATTGTGAGCATCCTGCGACTCCTCCATGATATCATGATGGCAACAGTCTTGGACAGCAGTGGCTCCCAAAGTGGAACCAGGTGTCAAACAGGGATGTGTTATTGCCCCAATCTTATTTTCCATCTTAATTGCTATGATACTTCATCTTGTTGATGGGAAGCTTCCCACCGGAGTGGAAATCATCTATTGGACAGATGACAAGCTAGTTAACCTCAGCAGACTAAAAGCCAAAACCAAAGTTACAACAACATCTGTGATAGAACTCCAATATGCTGATGACAATGACATCTGTGCGCATTCAGAAGAAAACCTACAAGCCACTCTAAACACCTTCACAGAAGCATATGAGAAGCTCGGCCTGTCATTGAACATCGAGAAAACCAAAGTGCTCTTCCAGCAGGCACCAGCCAATCTGTCTGCAGTACCAGAAATACAGCTTAATGGTGTAACAATAAAAAAAATATTAAAATTTCTGCTACCTTGGCAGCCAAGGTAGCAGAAAAGTCAACATCTCCACAAAAGTCAACATTGACACTGAAATACAACACTTCTTAGCTCTGTGAGTGCAGCATTTTTCCAAATGAAGCACAGAGTGTTTGAGGACTGGAACATCCATAGGGATACCAAGGTGCTTGTCTATAAAGCTATTGTCCTCCCAACCCTGCTATATGCCTGCGAAACATGGACTATCTACAGATGTCACTTCTGGAACGATTCTATTGTAAAGCTTAGGCGCAACTTGACGGAAGGAATGCTAGATCTGACAGACACTGCTTTGCAAAATAAGGACTCTGGAAGCTTAGGTTACAAAAGAAAACTCAAGTTTACTAAGCACACAGCTAATACATCCAACTTCAGCGAGCAACATACAGGAAGAGACAGTAAAAGCGAAAGCCAAAACACTCCTTGCAGTTGTTTATCTTTCTCTAGCTTCAAGCTGGCAACTCCCTTGAAGTTCTCATTAGAACACAACTTATCTCAAGTTCACATAATCACAGCCTCAACTCTAAACATTTCAGCACAGCATTTTGCATTCTTAGTGGCATCCATATTTGCAATACAAAGAAGCACATTTAAAACACATACATAACTCAATAAATCCTGACATCTATCAACGTTGCCTCCGAAAAATTCTGCAAATCTTTTGGCAAGACAGGCGGACCAATGTCAGCATGCTGGAAGAAGCAAAGACCGCCAGTATTGAAACGATGGTCCTCTGACATCAACTCTGCTGGACGGCCACATTGTCTGAATGCCCGATCACCATCCCCCAAAGCAGTTACTCTACTCAAGAATGGAAAACGGAACATTGGAGGACTCAAAGCCAACCTTTTTTAAGGTTGGCTTTTTACTGTGGCATAGACACCAAGAACTGGGAAGCCCTTTTGAGCGCTCTAACTGGAGGTCAGCTGTGACCAGCAGTGTTGCAGAATTTGAAGAGGCATGAATGGAGGGCGAAAGAGAGAAACGTGCCAAGAGGAAGGCATGTTAAGCCAACCCTAACTAGGACCGCCTTCCACCTGGAAACGATACCCTCACTGCGGAAGAACATACGGGTCAAAAATAGAGCTCCACAGTCACCACCAGGACACCACATTTGGAGGACAATCTTACTCGGACAATGAAGGATCGCCTAAGTAAGTAAGTAATATATTTTTGTAAATACAAGTCAAACATCCATTATCCGAAATTCCAAAATCCAAATATTCCATAATCCAAAATGGTCCAGATGGTTGGTGTTGACAGTGACACTTTTACCTTCTGATATTTCAGTGAATACAAACTTTGTTTCATACACAAATTATTAAAAATGTTGCATAAAATTATGTTTAAATTGTGTATATAAAGTGCATATGCAATAAAATGAATTTTGTGCTTAGATTTGGGTTCCATCTCCAAGATATCTTCTTATATCCAGAATCCCAAACACTCCTGGACTCAAGCATTTTGGATAAGAGATACTCAACTAGTATAAAAACTTAAGAATTTCAGTTGACATTTTATATTTTGAATTCTTTGTTCATCATATACTCCCCCCTTTCTCTTTCTCTCTCTGTTTCCATAGATAAAGAATATAATCTTTGAAATGGAATTACACCCATGTCATTCAGTCAAATACAAAAAATAGTGTATCCTGGAGGCAAAGTGCCATGAGAAAATTTGCATATTGCAAGGTGGTCCTTGCCACCTCATTGGTTTGGGTCCTTTTGGATATGTTTTTGTTACTTTACTTCAGTGAATGCAACAAATGTGATGAGAAAAAAGAACGAGGTCTTCCACCTGGGGATGGTGAGTAAAAACTTTCTTGTATACAGACTTCATTTGAACTTCATTTTATTGTATATGTTGAAGAAAATCTGATTCCGTGTTGAATCAAATCATTATGATCATACAATAAGTAAACATATAAACCAATTTCAAGGTCTCTGAACAGACAGGAAAATGCTTTTCTTGACCAGAATTGCAGTGGCAATTGTGTTTTTTTGTGTTTGCTTGCTTTTCTTGCTTCCTTAAAAAACAAGGTGCTTGACAACTGCTGTGTTCTTGTATGTGGGGAAGGAGACGCAGTGGGAATAAAGCAGTCCCCCCCCCCCTTCCAGCATCATTGGCTATGCAACAGCCTTTCTGAAGCTAAAGTGCTTTACCACAGCTTGTCTTGATCCATCAGGCTACAGTATAGCAACATTTATTTTTGTGTTTAGTTCCACTGTCTTTGTCCACATGGATCATAATATTGTTCAAAGAATCTAGTATTCTCAAATACCAGCTTCCAGGAGAACTGTAATTATCTGCTACAGCTAGTTATTGGTTGCCCAGCAGGGACAATTTCTCTAAAGCACAAGTTCCCCATGTTATAATAGACAAAGGAACCACTCTTGGGGAAAATTGAAAACCTGTAACCTTGCTCTTGTCCAAAAATTGTGTTATGAAAATTGGCAGCTTGTGCTTAATTTGAATTGCTACCATTCCCTCTGGGAGCTTAAACAATTCAGTCAGGTATTTAAGTAATGTTATAATACATTCTAGATATGACTCTTAATCATCAAACCAGCTAGCATTAAACCTTTTGATTATATATGCAAGTGCATTGAAGGCATGCTATTCATAATGTCCAGCATAATCTTTATGTAAAAACAGTTGACTGACCCAAGGATGTGGATAATTCACAAAACTTTGAATTGGACAGTTTTTCAATCCCCTAGAAAGATCATGATCTAATTTAGAATGTTTGAATTATATTTACTAAGAAAATAGTTTAACTTTCGAGAGGTCTTTGAACAGAAACAAGAAAAAAGCAGGCTTAATAGAATAGGGCCATCTAGTCCAGCTTCTTGCTATGCAAAAATAGACAACTAAAGCACTCCTGAAAGATGCCTATCCAACCTCAGTTTAAAGACCTCCAAAGAAAAGCGAGTCCATCCTCTGGGACAGTACATTAATTGCACTGTCAAGCAGCTCTTACAGTAAAGGACTTCTTTATAATGATCTATTTTTTATAATTTGAATTCATTGTTTAAATATCAAACAAATTTCAATGTATATTTGGATTTTTGTGTTTGTCAGGAGCGACTTGAGAAACTGCAAGTCGCTTCTGATGTGAGAGAATTGGCTGCCTGCAAGGTCATTGCTCAGGGGATGATGTTGATGATAATAATAATCTATATATATAAATTTGTTAGGGGCATCCAACGAGGAAACAAAACTCAAAAACCCCCCAACGAAACTTAACCAAAATTCCCATGCCCATAACACAACCCACAAAGTACAAACATATCTACTCAAAATGAAAAACAACACAACAACACACTCACAAAACGGCAAAACAACAAAACTCAAAAATCCCCCAACGAAACTTAACCAAAATCCCCGTGCCCATAACACAACCCACAAGGTACAAACATATCTACTCAAAATGAAAAACAACACAACAACACACTCACAAAACGGCAAAACAACAAAACTCAAAAATCCCCCAACGAAACTTAACTAAAATCCCCGTGCCCATAACACAACCCACAAGGTACAAACATATCTACTCAAAATGAAAAACAACACAGCAACACACTCACAAAACGGCAAAAGAACAAAACTCAAAAAAACCCCAACAAAACTTAACCAAAATTCCCATGCCCATAACACAACCCACAAGGTACAAACATATCTACTCAAAATGAAAAACAACACAACAACACACTCACAAAACGGCAAAACAACTGAGCATGCGCATTGGCGCCCAGCTGCAAGTTCCCTGGCGCGCGCACATTGCCTTCCAGCCAACGTTCCCTCTGCGGAAACCATGCCCACTCCAAGCCCTGCCGCGCCGCTTCCCGCACACACACACCCCCTGCCGCACACACACACGCAACCCCACGCTCCATCACTCCCCCCGCCGCCGCATACACACACGCAACCCCACTCCCCCCGCCGCCACACACACACACGCAACCCCACGCTCCATCACTCCCCCCACCGCCGCACACACACGCAACCCCACTCCCCCCGCCGCCGCACACACACACACGCAACCCCACTCCCCCCACCGCCGCACACACACACGCAACCCCACGCTCCATCACTCCCCCCGCTGCCGCACACACACACACAACCCCACGCTCCATCACCCCCCTGCCCCAATCTTACCTCCTTTTACTTCACGCCACCTCCAAACCCCACCCCGCCCCTTTCCGCCCTGTCAAAATCTAGGAAAGACAGGAAGGAAGGAAAGAAGGAAGAAAGAGAAAGGGAGGTAAAGAAAAAGGGGGAAGGAAGGAAAGAGATAGAGAAAGAAGAGGAGAAGGAAAGATGGGAAGGAAGGAAGGAAGGAGGGAGGGAGGGAAAGAAGGAGAGAAAGAGGGAAGATTGGCCACAGCAACACGTGGCGGGTAAAGGTTGTTATTTCTATTATTATTATGATGCTATTGTTCCTATGAGACCCTTTTAGGGGGAATGGGAGAGGTGTCAGGTCCCGGAGGCAATGCATTGCATTATTGTTATTGTTATGATGGTGGTGAAATAAAAGGAAATAAAAAGTAAAAGAAGGAAGCAAACAGGGAGGGAAGAAAGGCAAAGGAAGAAAGGGGGAGGGAATGAAGGAAAAAGAGAAGGATGAAACCAAGTAGTGAAAGAAGGAAAGAAAGAAAGAGGTAGAGAAGGAAGAAAGGAGAGAAAGGGGGAGGAAAAGGGGGAAGGAATAGGTAGGGGCCTCTCTTTCATAATAGTCCAGATATCTACCTCAACTTTGATAAGTTTTACTATAGGCCACAGCAACGCGTGGCAGGGCACAGCTAGTAATAATAATAATAATATAACTTTATTTTTATACCTTGACAACCATCTCCCCAAGGGGACTTGGGACAGCTTACAAGGGACATGATACACTGGCTGTCTACTTATCTGTTCCAAGTGTGTTTAACTCTCTTGGTTCTGGTATTTTTTTATGGCACTATCTATGGGATCAGTTGCTTCACGTATTGAGGGAAATCCATTTGAATCACCTCTTTCTAAACAACCCAGGGTTTTGTCTATATTACAGCTTAGCTATAACTTTCTGCTGATCTCTCTTCCACCTTTGGGGAAGCGGGGCTAGTTACACATCTAATTCCCTGTTGGTTTTTCTCATGTAGCCGTCAGTCCAGCAGTCTTACGTTTAATGCGTGATAGAGGAGTGAGGAAGAATCTTGTTTGCCCGAATCCTCTCTAAAAAGCAGACATCTAGGGGAGGAAATGTTTGAATGCATCTCAATGCTGTTGCAAAGCTCTACCCACCTGGCCAATCCAAACCATGCTTTCCCTCCTCCTGGTTAGGGGAAAGGGTAGATGCTTTGAAAGGGGCTTGAATATTAGGTGTTCAGCTGTTTTATTTCACCTCAAAAACAATATACCTGCTTCCTAGGGATTTCCAGTTAGTTTTGAAATGGTCAATATTGGATCGGAATAAATTCATTATAAGTAATAAATTTATAAAACTGGGTATTTTAAAAAATAATTTCTATTAATTAAAAGAAATTGCTATTTACAATATCATAAAAGGGGGAAGAAGAAGAAAAACTAGCGGGAAAGGAAAAATTGAAGGTAGTAAGGGTAAGATTTAAAGGTAAACACTTAAAACCAACATCTGTGTGCAGTTTATTATACTATAAAAAGTGATTAAAAAGAAAAAATACACACACACACACACACAAAACATACCAGGGATACTAGGGGTTTTTTTTGGGGGGGGGGGGGGGGAGAGAATAGGATAAAAAGAAAGAGAAAAAAACCCTCCAATCTTCTCCACCATGGTCACGATTTTCTGTTCTTATATCTTTATAGTGTTGCTCTCCCCCCTTAACTTCACATATGGATGACAATTTTCTTCTTTACTTCACTTTAAGTCTATTAATAGTTTTTTTTTCTTGTAGCATATAATCTCTTATTAGAGTCCAGTCTGTTGTCTTCTTAAAGCTTGGTATTTTGACATTGAAAGTTTTTGGTAGAAAAATTAAGCTCTAGATAAATTATATCCTATATAGTGGTCTGACCACCACAACAAGCAGAATATACTGCTGCATTTGTGTTTGTGCTGATTATTGCACTGATAGCTACCATGCACACCATGCTAAAGAGAAATGAGTTAAAACAGCAGCATAAAATCACAACACTTGCTGAGTATTAGAGTCCTTCAGATTTTAACTTATAGTTCAATGTCTGCATTCCAAAGCTGGAAAAAATAGGTTATTCCTTTGTGGTTAAGTGTTTGGAACAGTTAATTGTGGTTTGAAGTCTGAATTAGTCTATGTGAGTCTATTTAAAAACCCTTCATATAGTTTGGGTTTTAGCTTTTAAAAGCTAAAGACAAATCGCCTTGTTGTGCCATCTTTACAAAATTCTAGAGAGACTTATTTTGCGTAGAATTATGGAAAAAATAGACCCATGTATGATTCCACAGCAAGCTGATTTCAGGAAAGGCAAAGTTGCACATTATATGTGTTGAACCTGATTCAGCAACATAGAAGATGGCTTTGAAAGGCAGCAGATTACAAGAGATATCTTCATAGACCTGTCAGCAGCTTATGACACTGTAAATCATCGCCTTCTCCTGAGAAAAATTATAATATCACAAAGGACTACCACCTCATCTGCTTCATGGGGAATCGGCTACAAAACAGGAGCTTTTTGTTGAAGTCCAGGGCCAGAAAAGCAGATAGCGAAAACAGAAGAACGGCCTGTCACAGAGAAGCATGCTTGCTCCATCAATGTTTACATTTACACAAATTACCAGCCACTGCCAGAAGGAACAGAGAGTTTCATCTATGCTGACGATCGTGCCATCACTGCTCAACAAGGGAGCTTTGAAATGGTTGAACAGAAGCTCTCCAAAGCTTTAGGTGCTCTTACGGCCTATTACAGGAAAAACCAGCTGATTCCTAATCCATATAAAACACTGACAAGTGCTTTTCATCTTAAGAACAGACAAGCATCTCAAGCTCCAAGAATTACCTGGGATGGAATCTCACTGGAGCATTGCAGCACACCAAATACCTTGGAGTTACCTTGGACCATGCTCTGACCTACAAGAAGCACTTCTTGAATATCAAGCAAAAAGTGAGCACTAGAAAAAAATATACGAAAGCTAACTGGCACAACTTGGGGATCACAACCAGATACAGTGAAGACATCAGCCCTTGCACTTTGCTACTCTACTGCTGAATACACATCCCCAGTGTGGAAAGCTAAAACAGTGGATGTAGCTCTTAATGAGACAAGCCACATTATCACAGGATGTCTGTGCCACTGGAGAAATTATACTGTTTAGCTGGTATTGCACCACCTGACATCCGCTGAGAAGTAGCGCCAAAAATGCACCACCTGACATCCGCCGAGAAGTAGCGCCAATAATGAAAGGACCAAGGCAGTGACATCTCTGTCCCATCCTCTGTTCGGATATCAGCCAGCACACCAATGCCTTAAATCAAGAAATAGTTTCCTAAGATCTACAGAGATACTTGCAGGAACACCTCAGCAAGTGAGAATCAAAAAGTAGCAGGCTAAAACCCAGAACCTCAATCAATGGCTTATACCAAATGAGAGACTCCCTCCTGGGCACACAGAAGACTGGGTGACCTGGAAGGTGCTGAACAAACTGCGCTCTGGCACCACGAGATGCAGAACTAACCTTAAGAAATGGGGCTACAAACTGGAGTCCATGTCATGCGAGTGTGGAGAAGAGCAAACCACATCCACCTATTACAGTGCAGTCTGAGCCCCTGCCACATACACAATGAAGGATCTTCTCACAGTGACACCTGAGACACTCCCAGTGACCAGCTACTGGTCAAAGAACATTTAATATACAGTGTTCCCTCACCTATCGCTGGGGTTCCATTCCAGGAACCCCCGCAATAACTGAAAAACTGCAATGTAGGGACACTATACTGTATATCTACAGTATACCTCCTCCCACTCCTCCCTCCCCCTCCTCTCTCTCCCTCTCCTCTTTACCCCTCCCTTCCTCCCTCCCTTCTCCCTCCCATTGCTGGAACCACCCCTCTCCCTCCCTGCCTGCTTCCCCACTGGCATTGGGCTCTCACCGGATTGCCCGAGGAAGAAGCCCTGGTGGAAGCTGCCTTGGCAGCCCTCTTTGGCCCCAAAGGAAGAAGTCTGTGAGTAACTCTGCAACTCAAGTCTGTTATATACAGTGTTCCCTTGCTACTTGTATTTTAAGTTAACCTTTTTTGGAAAAACTGTGAAACGCGAAAAGCGAGTGCGCGGTTAGCAAACTGCAAAGCGACGAGGGAACTCTGTAATGCCAAGTTTTTAAAACTATGTTTTTAAAAATACATTACAACTGTACCCTTGGTTCACTTCTAATACAATAAAATAGTTTGGGTTGCTAAATTATAATTCTCTATACTGGTTCAGTGTTGCTATTCAGATTTCTAACAAACAGCCTATGGTAACTAATATTATTGCTTACTATTTATATTCACAAGGAGTCCTAAGGAATAAAATATGCTACACAGCTCCATTTAGTAATGAATTTGATTAAATTAGATCAAATACAATAAATATATGATATTGCCTATATCTCCTCTGTCTCCATTGTGTTCTCTTTTGAAGCATCATTTTAATTTTTATGATAAATATGTGTGATATAAAGCATGGAAAAGAAAGTAGGATTTTTAGGTACATATCAGATTTCTAGGTACATATCAAAGTAAGATTTTTCGGTACATATTATTTCCATAACACAATTAAAATATAAAACTCAGTCAAAGCAATTACCACAAATACATTCATTTATAGCTCATTTGTATATTGAACAACTAGTATACTGAAAAGTAAAGGGTAATTTTGAAGATTAGCCACAGTAATTTATAATGCTTTAATTGGCAAAGATTAGGATATGTGCATGGGAACTAAGCTAATCGGAGTTGTAGGCAAGAATGATCCTAGTCTCCCATAGTCCTACCGTAGTTTAATGCTCAAACCACTACCCCATGCTGGCTATGGGCCTCTACTATTTTTCAGTTTAGGTCTGTGCTACACTTTCATTTGTTCTGTTTGATGTGCACGGTTACCTTTTCAGTTATCATCATAGAATCAGAGAGTTGGAAGAGACCTCATGGACCATCCAGTCTAACCTCCTGCCTAGAAGCAGGAGTATTGCATTCAAAGCACCCCTGGCAGATGACCATCCAGCCTCTGTTTAAAAGCTTCCAAAGAAGGAGCCTCCACCACACTCCAGGGCAGAGAGTTCCACTGCTGAACGGCTCTCACAGTCAGGAAGTTCTTCCAATGTTCAAATGGAATCTCCTTTCTTGTAGTTTGAAGCCATTGTTCCGTGTCCTAGTCTCCAGGGAAGCAGAAAACAAGCTTGCTCCCTCCTCCCTGTGGCTTCCTCTCACATATTTATACATGGCTATCATATCTCCTCTTAGCCTTCTCTTCTTCAGGCTAAACATGCCCAGCTCTTTAAGCCACTCTTCCTAGGGCTTGTTCTCCAGACCCTTGATCATTTTAGTCGCCCTCTGGACACATTCCAGATTCCAGTATCTCTCTTCAATTGTGGTGCCCAGAATTGGACACAATATCACATATCACATATTTTCTTGTCATAATTAGCATGTCATTCTAGAACATTTATTTTAAAATACCTTGTAACCAAAGTCTCAATGAATTAGATAAGTGTGTGGTTTCTGTTTTTTAAGCTATGATGTGCTGTGACATCTGTCTTTTCTTTTCTTGGATGTCTTTACATTCCATGCTTATAAGACCGATGTTATGCCATATATAAATCATATGCCCCTCCAAGTAACAGTATGTTTTTTCTTTGTGGACTCTGTGAATCCACACATGTGGAGTATCTGCACCTGCGCAGGCTCCAATGGAAAACCTCCAAAGTTCAAACTCAAAGCTTTGGCGGTAACCCTGCCCAGTCCCCTCCGCAGGTCATAAAAGGTGCCCTGCAGTTTCTCTTTTTTTTTTTGCCGCAAAGCTTGCTTTGGAAACTTCCTTCACAATGTTGACAACGCGGTTTAAACACTGTTCGCAGTGTTCAAGAAAGATTCCAGACTCCAACAAGCACTCAAAGTGCCTTCTTTGCCTCGGCAAAGCCCATGTTACTTCTTCCTGCCGTCATTGCCAATTGTTGACGGCGCAAGCCAGGAAGAATAGGGCTGCTTTATCAGCAGACTCTGGCTCCTTCAGTTTCTTTGGGCTACACACCCTCCGAGCCCTTGACCTCGGCAGCAGCTAAACCACTTAAAAAACCATGGTCGACGATTTCAGCTACATCGAAATCCTCAAGGCAGACAAGGCAATCGAAGCAGCCGTGTACTTCGACGATGGAGACGGTACAGCCTCGGCGGTCGTCGACTTTGAGCTCGGTTGTGTCTGTTTGGTCCACGAGGTCGACCGTAGTGATGGCGCCATCTTCCACAGCAATGCGAATTGCCTTTAAAGAGGGTGCACAAGGAATCTCGCCGAGCACCTCGTCCCCTGACCCGCCAACACCAGGAAAGTCCCTTGCTGTGTTGACCACTGCCCTTCCCCAGTCTTCTTTCTCGACATTGTCAAAAAAAACGACGGCCTCTGCCACCAAGTCCGGCCTCTCGTCTCCTCTTTCCCTGGCTCAACCGCTGAGGCCAACACAGACTTCTCTGGGGCAAAACCGCTCCAATGATGTTCCCCAGGAGCTCCCGGAGTTGCCGGTACAGTCTGTCAAGACTGTCGTGCAGGTCGCTCAACAACCCCGTCCTACTTAGTCTTCAGACTGGAGAGGAGAAGGCAAACTGTTGCTGTTGGTGTCATCAAGGCAGTTGACAAGAAAGCGGCTGGTGCTGGCAAGGTCACAAAAGACGGCAAAAGAGAGAGGCCAAGAGAGCGAGTGGTGGTTCGCACTCGATCCGCCTCCGCCAAACAAAAGAGTCAGGCAAGAGCTCTTCCCAGCCACTTCAACACCAGAGAAGGGCAGGCAAACTGCCTGCCTGGCCCGTGCGGTCCAAGCTTCGGCTTCAAAGCAGCCTCCTCCACCGGCTCCAACCTCTCCGTCACCAATCCCGTCCTCCTCTTCTCCTCTCCAGTCTGAGGATGAAGACCAGAACAAAGAGATTCGAGAGTCAGTTCACTCCGGTTTGGTCCTTTCTCTTGGACTCGACCGCTCACCAACTCATGACTCCTATGAGGTCGACCCTCCTTCGCCAAACAACAACGTTAGGGCATTTGCAGACCAGATGGTGCAAATGGCAGATACTCTCGGTCTCAAAATCAAGCAGACTTCTAAAGCGGTCACTGACCCACTTTTTAAGAGAGTTCAGTCGGAGACCCCACCTGCTCCCTCCTGCCGTTCCTGCCTTATCTCCTCGACATCATCCAGGCATCCTGGAAGACACCATCCTCAATATCGCCAACCTCTAAAAGAATCGAGGCTTGGTATCGTACTGATAACGAGGGCCTCAAATAGTGGAAACACCATCCCAACCCAAACTGTGGTTGCCAAGACAGCTCAAACTTCAGCCAGGTAGTCATCGACTCTCTTGAACTGAGAAGGTAAAAGGTTCGATGCGGTTGGTAGGAAGCTTTATTCAGGTGCCCTTCTGTTGGCTCGAATGGCAAACTATGGTACCTCTATGGTGGGGTCTCCGACTGGTGGGGTCTCCGACTGACAACTCAAGGACCGTATTAAGACCCTTAAGGGCATTCAGGAACTCGAGCCGTTCTTAGACACCACACAGCATGCTGTCCTAGACACGCAGCCCATATCACATCAACATTATGGGGAGGCTCAAGAGGAGATCACCTCAGATGTGGACAACCCTCAGACTTGGAGGAATGTCACCCTTAGAAAGAGACATAGGACCCGGAAGCCTCCTCAGAATACTTCTGCTCAGCTGCAGTTACACAATAGATTCCAAATTCTCACACAGCTATCACTTGACCAAGAAACACATCACATTGAGGAAGACCAGAATGGCTTAGATACTGATCAGTGGCCCGTCCTTGATCAGTGTGTGGGGGATAGCCCTGTTTGGGACAACACTTCACAACATTCACACTTACACAATCATGCAGGTGTACCATCCCCAACCATAGACCAGGTGCAACAGGAACACATACAGGAGAATGCTAGGCTCTTGGACGAATCTCAATGAATTGTCCTTGATGAATGCACTGGGGATGTCGAGGAGGACAACACTTTACACCTACACAATTCACACCAACAGGATCACTTTTTTGGGGACCTACACACTACATTGCGCAAAAGGGGCCCTGCCAATCCTGAAAGTAAACAGGTCTTGATAGTAGGCGACTTCCGCCTTAGAGGAACGGAAGCCGTCATTTCCAGACCGGATGGGATGGCTCGAGAAATATGCTGCCTACTGGGGGCAAAAATACACCATATCACTCAGAGGCTCACCAGGCTCCTCAAACCCCATCACCGTCCTCCCCTCATGTTGATTCATGTAGGAACCAATGATACTGCTAGGCATACTTTTCAAAAGATCACAAATGATTTTCAAGCCCTAGCAACAAAGCTAAAGCAATGTAATGTACAGGTGGTCTTTTCATCCCTCCTCCCAGTCATAAAACACGGTCCTACAAGGGCCAGAAAAATAGCACAGGTCAATAACTGGCTTAGAAAATGGTGTCAGGAGGAACGCTTTGGCTTTCTTGACCATGGTCTGCTTTTCCAGGAGGATGGCCTACTGGCAAGGGATGGGGTGCATCTCACACAAGTAGGAAAACACCTTTTTGCTCACAGACTCGCAAACCTCATTAGGCGCACTTTAAACTAGGCCCACTGGGGGAGAGGGACAACAGCCTTGCGAACACTACTTTACCCACAATGTCAGGGAACCGCCAGAAGGCTAAACGGAGGGCTGCACAAACACAAAAAGGACCAAGTACCGAAAGCACAATAATCCCAATTAAACAGCTCAGGGGAAGATCTCAGGGGCTCACATGTCTTTACACTAATGCACAGAGCATGGGAAATAAACATGATGAACTCCAACTTTTAGCACAACACCACAAATATGATATCATAGGCATCACTGAAACCTGGTGGGATGACTCCTATCGCTGGAATGTAGACATCGAGGGCTATAACCTCTTTCACAGAAACCGAACAAAGGGGAGAGGAGGCGGAGTAGCCTTATATGTCAAAAACTCTTATGCTGCAGAAGAAATGCATGACAGCAATCCGGGAAACCAGCTTGAAAGTATCTGGATAAGAATCAAGGGAACTGGGACTCAAAAAGATCTTGTTGTAGGAGTCTACTACAGATCTCCAAGCCAGGAGGAAGAACTTGATGAAGTCTTCTGCCAACAGTTGACCAAACAGGCACAGAGAAGAGATGTAGTAGTCATGGGCGATTTCAACTATACCGATATTTGCTGGAAAACAAACTCGGCCAAGAGTACAAGGTCCAACAAATTCCTCGCTTGCCTTGCAGACAATTTCATGGTCCAGAAGGTAGAAGAGGCAACAAGGGGATTGGCTACTCTTGATCTCATCCTAACAAATGCGGAGGACCTGATCGATGCGGTCGAAGTGGTAGGATCCTTAGGGGCAAGTGACCATGTGCTCCTGCAATTTGAGGTACAAAGGAAGGCCGAAACTAAGACAAGTCAAATCCGCATTTTGGACTTTAGGAGAGCTGATTTCCAAAAAGTGAAGGAAACGCTGAGCAGCATTCCGTGGACACAGATACTAAAAGACAAGGGAGTTACGGATGGATGGGAATTTCTCAAGAGTGAAATACTCAAGGCGCAGTTGCAAACGTGCCAACAAAAAGAAAAACTAGGACAAGTGCAAAGAAGCCAGAATGGATATCCAAAGAACTGTGCTAAGACACAAAAGAGACATGCACAAGAAGTGGAAAAAGGGAGAAATCACCAAAGAAGAATTCAAACAAATAGCCAACACCTGTAGGGAAAAGGTCCGCAAGGCTAAAGCACAAAACGAGCTCAGGCTTGCCAGGGACATTAAAAACAATTAAAAGGAATTCTTTTCTTATATCAGTAGAAAAAGGAAAAACAAGGAAGCGATAGGGCCTCTTCGAGGAGAAGATGGGGCAATGCTGACAGGGGATAGGGAAAAGGCAGAACTACTTAATACCTTATTTGCCTCGGTCTTCTCACAAAAAGAAAGTCATCTTAAACCTCAGCAAGACAGAGTGGATGAGGGATTTGAGGACATCCAACTCCAAATTAGAACCAGACATCCTGAGGAGTGAGGTTGAATGGGCCTTAAGAAGCATTGCTAACAACAAGGCAGCAGGAGACGACGGGATCCCAGCTGAACTGTTTAAAATCTTAAAAGATGATGGTGTCAAGGTGATGCATGCCATTTGCCAGCAAATATGGAAAACACAAGAATGGCCATCAGACTGGAAAAAATCAACTTATATCCCCATACCAAAAAAGGGAAATGCAAAAGACTGCTCAAACTTCCGTACAGTGGCCCTTATTTCTCATGCCAGTAAGGTAATGCTCAAGATCCTGCAAGGAAGACTCCAGCAATACATGGAGCGAGAGTTGCCAGATGTTCAGGCTGGGTTTAGAAAAGGCAGAGGAACGAGAGACCAGATTGCCAATATCCGCTGGATAATGGAGAAAGGCAGGGAGTTTCAGAAAAACATCTACTTCTGCTTCATTGACTATTCTAAAGCCTTTGACTGTGTGGATCATAATAAATTGTGGCAAGTTCTTAGTGGGATGGGCATACCAAGCCACCTTGTCTCTCTCCTGAGGAATCTGTACAAGGACCAAGTAGCAACAGTCAGAACTGACCACGGAACAACAGACTGGTTCAAGATTGGGAAAGGCGTACGGCAAGGCTGCATCCTCTCACCCAACCTTTTTAACTTGTATGCAGAACACATCATGCGATGTGCGGGGCTTGATGAATGCAAAGCTGGGGTGAAAATTGCTGGAAGAAACATTAACAACCTCAGATATGCAGATGACACCACTCTGATGGCCGAAAGCGAGGAGGAGCTGAGGAGCCTTCTAATCAAGGTGAAAGAAGAAAGCGCAAAAGCCGGGTTGCAGCTAAACGTCAAAAAAACCAAGATTATGGCAACAAGAATGATTGACAACTGGAAAATAGAGGGAGAAACCGTGGAGGCCGTGACAGACTTTGTATTTCTAGGTGCAAAGATTACTGCAGATGCAGACTGTAGCCAGGAAATCAGAAGACGCTTACTTCTTGGGAGGAGAGCAATGTCCAGTCTCGATAAAATAGTGAAGAGTAGAGACATCAGACTGGCAACAAAGATCCGCCTAGTCAAAGCCATGGTATTCCCTGTAGTCACCTACGGATGTGAGAGCTGGACCATAGGGAAGGCTGAGCGAAGGAAGATCGATGCTTTTGAGCTGTGGTGCTGGAGGAAAGTGCTGAGAGTGCCTTGGACTGCGAGAAGATCCAACCAGTCCATCCTCCAGGAAATAAAGCCCGACTGCTCACTGGAGGGAAAGATACTAGAGACAAAGTTGAAGTACTTTGGCCACATCATGAGGAGACAGGAAAGCCTAGAGAAGACAATGATGCTGGGGAAAGTGGAAGGCAAAAGGAAGAGGGGCCGACCAAGGGCAAGATGGATGGATGGCATCCTTGAAGTGACTGGACTGACCTTGAAGGAGCTGGGGGTGGTAACGGCCGACAGGGAGCTCTGGCGTAGGCTGGTCCATGAGGTCACGAAGAGTCGGAGACGACTGAACGAATGAACAACAACAACTCCAAATTGGGAAACAAGTCGTCCAGGAATACCTGGCCGCTCTAAATGAGTTCAAGTCCCCAGGGCCAGATCAACTACACCCAAGAGTATTGAAGGAACTAGCGGAAGTCATTTCGGAACCATTGGCAACCATCTTTGAGAGTTCTTGGAGAACAGGAGAAGTTCCAGCAGATTGGAGGAGGGCCAATGTGGTCCCAATCTTCAAAAAGGGGGAAAAGGATGACCCAAACAACTACCGTCCGGTCAGCCTCACGTCGATATTGGGCAAGATTCTGGAAAAGATTGTTAAGGAAGTGGTCTGCAAACACTTAGAAACAAATGCGGTCATTACTAATAGTCAACATGGATTTATCAAAAACAAGTCATGCCAGACTAATCTGATCTCTTTTTTCGATAGAGTTACAAGCTGGGTAGATGCGGGGAATGCCGTGGATGTAGCGTACCTGGATTTCAGTAAGGTCTTCGACAAGGTCCCCCATGACCTTCTGGCAAGGAAACTAGTCCAATGTGGGCTAGGCAAAACTACGGTGAGGTGGATCTGTAATTGGTTAAGTGGACGAACCCAGACGGGGCTCACCAATGCTTCCTCTTCATCCTGGAAAGAAGTGACGAGCGGAGTGCTGCAGGGTTCCATTCCTGTTCAACATCTTTATTAATGACTTAGATGAAGGGTTAGAAGGCAGGATCATCAAGTTTGCAGACGACACCAAATTGGGAGGGATAGCCAATACTCCAGAGGACAGGAGCAGGATTCAAAATGATCTTGACAAATTAGAGAGATGGGCCAAAACTAACAAAATGAAGTTCAACAGTGACAAATGCAAGATACTCCACTTTGGCAGGAAAAACGAAATGCAAAGATACAAAATGGTGGACGCCTGGCTCGAGAGCAGTACGTGTGAAAAAGATCTTGGAGTCCTCGTGGACAACAAGTTAAACATGAGCCAACAATGTGATGTGGCGGCAAAAAAAGCCAATGGGATTTTGGTCTGCATCAATAGGAGCATAGTGTCTAGATCTATGGAAGTAATGCTACCCCTCTATTCTGCTTTGGTTAGACCACACCTGGAATATTGTGTCCAATTCTAGGCACCACAGTTCAAGAGAGATGTTGACAAACTGGAATGTGTCCAGAGAGGAGCAACTAAAATGATAAAAGGTCTGGAGAACAAGCCCTATGAGGAGTGGCTTAAGGAGCTGGGCATGTTTAACCTGAAGAAGAGAAGGCTGAGAGGGGATATGATAGCCATGTATAAATATGTGAGAGGAAGCCACAGGGAGGAGGGAGCAAGCTAGTTTTCTGCTTCCCTGGAGACTAGGAAGCGGAACAATGGCTTCAAACTACAAGAGAGGAGATTCCATCTGAACATGAGGAAGAACTTCCTGACTGTGAGAGCCGTTCAGCAGTGGAACTCTCTGCCCTGGAGTGTGGTGGAGGCTCCTTCTTTGGAAACTTTTAAACAGTGGCTGGATGGCCATCTGTCAGGGGTGATTTGAATGCAATATTCCTGCTTCTTGGCAAGGGGTTGGACTGGATGGCCCATGAGGTCTCTTTCAACTCTATGATTCTATAAGTTTTCTGTTGGAGCCTGCGCAGGCACAGATACTCCACATGTTTGAATTCACAGAGTACTACTCGAAGAAACATGGTCACAGGTAAGTAACCCACCATTCTTATTGGTTGTTGCTGAAGAACACAAGATGGAAAGTGCAGTTGGACTAATTTCCTACTGGTGGGGTGCATGTAGGCAAAATATTGGCCACTGTATGAAAAGAATGGTAGACTAGCTAGGCTTTTGATGTGATTCAGGATGGCTGATCTCATATTCTTGACATGATTAATACAGGTTTTTTCTTGTTCTAAATTAATTGGAGTAATACAAACATTTATTTTAGTTCCAGAACTGGTGCAGAAACCTCATGAAGGCCCAGGAGAGATGGGGAAACCAGTTGTAATTCCTAAGGAGGACCAAGAAAAAATGAAGGAAATGTTTAAAATAAACCAGTTTAATTTAATGGCAAGTGAAATGATAGCACTCAACAGATCTTTACCTGATGTCAGATTGGAAGGGTAAGTATGTTTACTAGTCTTTTATGAAATTGCTATCCGTTTCGTTTTGTTTCATTTGTTTGGCCCCGTTTTTGTTTTTGTTTGCTGCTTCCAAAAACGGGGCAACTATTCAAAGGGGAGTTTCGTCTCACATCTGAAAGGACAAACATTTTCGAACCATTGGTGGCAATGGGAGGGCTTCCTGGGCTCCCCTCCCCTCCCCTCGGTTTTAGGGCTAGAGCAGTGAAAATTGCCACACATGGAGGGCTAATCGACTACTTCTAACCCATTAACTTTTAAAATGTTTGGGTCTTCCCCTAATTTTTAGGGATTTTAAAGCATTCCCTCTTTCTCACAGCTGGCCCTGCCCTCTAACTTCCCCAGCAGCAGCAGAAAGATGCTCCACACACACACCACACACACACCTAGTGCCTAGTTCCAATATTTCACTTCCTAATAAAAATATAACAACAGCAAGCAACTTCTTTAAAAGCTTTTGCAGCAGCAGCAACAAGCTTTAGCAATAGCAGCATTGTCCCCTAATTTTACAAACACTGATCCTCTGGGCAACAAAATGTTCTTCAAAATATATTGTGTGAAATCTAGCGATGACTGGGGGTTAAGTGAAACATGTTTCTTCCAGCATGCCATGTCATGTCTTAGCAGTTCAGAGCAGGGCAGTCGTCAGCATCAGCTTCACTGATTCAGAATATTGTGGGGCAATAGAGGAGCTTGGGAACAAGGGGAGAAGCATGACTTCAACTCAGTGGCGTAGTGGTTGGGTGGCCACTTCAGAAAGAGCCACTTCGCTCACCCCCTTTAAAGAAGGAAAGGGGTTGGGGGTATAAGGCAGATACTCCCATGATGCCCGGGGGTCCGAGACTCTCTGGTCCCAAATCCTTCCAAGTATGGAAATTGGAACTTGCTGCTACTGCCTGTTTTCCTAGCCCCTGGAATAATAATGCAATAATAACTTTATTCCTATATCTTGCCCCACCTCCCTGAAGAGATTCAGGGAGACTTACATGGGGACCAGTCCCAGTAAAAGAAAATTAAAACATAGCACCAAAATGCATTGCATTACAATAAATTAAACACATACAAAGAAAAAAACCGTATAAAACATCTTAAAAACATAAACTCATCAACAGTAAGCTGAGCACAGTGGGCATGTAAGGCATACAAAAAAACAGCGGCATAGGCATCAGGTTCTCCTAAACCGTGCTCTGCAATGGTTTGATTCTGTAGCAAGCACATGGCCAACAGGTAGAAACTTGTCAGAACCCAGATGCCTTAAATAGCCAGACTCAGGAGTATGTCCAAAACAATAGTTTATTAAAGCAAAGAAATCAGGACTCAGAGACACTTGCTTTAGTGCCTCTGGTCAAAACTCAAAGTTTGCAGCAATTTGCAGCTTGAAAAACGAACTCAGAAAATAAACCGGATTAAACTGGCAAAAAATCTGGATTAAACAAGACTTCTACCAAAACACACAGTTCAAAGATAATGAGGAAACAAAGAGCCGCGAAGAGAAGCCGTTGTCCAGAAGCAGTCCAAAGTCGAAGAAATCCCAGTTGAAAGTTCCAAAGTCCAAAAGGCAGCATCGTCAGAAATAGTCCAAAGTCAAGGACAGGGGAAATCCGCACTTACGAGAATCCAAGCCGATCAGTAAATGAAGTAAGCAGCAACCTGCAGATCCAGGACCCAAGCCCAACAAGAAAAGCGGCAGCGACAAGACCCAAGACACGAAACCAACACTTTGCCTACTGCAAAGTTCTATCATTCCAGTGCCTTCATTTATCTTACAGCTCATCATCCGATGATGAGCTGCCCTCCACCCCATCCTCATCACTATCAGCTGGCTTAGCCTCTACAGCTGAATGCCAATGCCCATCCCTCCAACTCTTCCACCTCTTGTCAAGACTTAGGTCTCCCCACGATTCCATGGTATCACCAGATTGCCAATCCCCGCCACCAGAAAACCCCTCAAAAGTGTCACTGGACGTTGGCTGAGTACACACATTCCGAAGCTCCTGTACTTTGGTCCAATCCAATGGTTCCTCTTCATCCCCACTACTCCCAGACCCATAATTCCCAGAAAAACCCATGAAATCCTCTTCCTCTGTGGGAGCAGTAAGTATGTCCCAGATCTTCTTTCTCTGACGCTCCTTGTCTGACTCCTGCTCTCGAGTAATCCTCTTAATGCCTCTATTCCTATCTGAATCTCCTTCCTCCTATTCACTCATTTCACTCTCGGAGAAACCTTCAAAGGATTCTTCATCAGTGGGTGACATAAGTATCTCCTGGATTCTTTTCCTTTGCTGCTCCTCATCTAACACCTGCGCGCCTCGTTTCCCTCCTCTACCACTCCTACTACCAGTTGCAGCGTTGCCAACAGACTATACTACAACAAAACTAGTATATAAAGTGAAGCAATTAAAGGGGCCCAAGCCAGGTAGAGCAGGTAATGAAAGTGTTAAAGAGCTATACACTATAGTTTACAGGAAACACTGGTATGAGATGGTGTCATTTAGACCATTGGGATGTACAGTTTTAAGGGTAAAAATCCAAAAGGATTCACACTGTACTAATTTAGTACCCAAATCCAAATTAGAGGGGTGTGTGACAACTTCTAAAACCAGCACCCGGAGTGATTCTGCATTATGATTTAAATCAGCAAAATGTTTATAAAAATGGAATCAGTGGAGTTATTTATACGTTTAATATTGTATTATATAAGCTGAAAAAAACATTTACTTTTGTGATTTATGTACTATGACTTGTAGTGGATTTGTGTTTGTTGGGACCAGATGCTAATTGGGACAGGCCCATGGTTGCCATGGCGGACATGAAGTCCTGAGCCACACCTGACAAAGCGGTCTCAGCATGTACATTGAAGTCCCCCAGCACTAGGAGCCGTTGAGACTTCAGTGCCAGGTCCGAGACCACTCTGGCTAGCTCAGTTAGGAAGACTGTAGTGCAGCGGGGTGGTCGGTACACTAGTAGAATTCCTATCCTGTCCCGGTCACCAGGAGGTTGACTGCGGGATGGGGCACCTGGTCAGGGAGATAGAATCCCTATAGATCACTGCGACTCCGCCTCCCCACCCTCCAGGTCTTGACTGCTGCTACACAGAGTAGCCTGGGTGCCAGAGCTGGGAGAGATTAGCCCCTCCTGCCACATCCAACCAGGTCTCTGTTATGCAAGCCAGGTCAGCATGTTCTTCAAGGATTAAATCCTGGATAATAGATGTCTTCCCATTCACTGACCTGGCATTAAACAGCACCACTCTTAGCCTGGAGGGCCTGCCATCCTGGCACCTCAGCTGTATAGTGTCAGGAGAATGTTTTGGAATTGCCAATGTTCTCTCATAAATTTTGGGCTAAATTGGTTGTTTCATTCTCCTTTTTCCATATCTCCCCCTTCCCATCACCACCTCTAGGGTGGTAGCATTAATAACATTAACACTAATAAAGAGAGTTGGAAGAGACCCCTCGGGCCATCTAGTCCAACCCCCTTCTGTCTTTCCCTTCTCCCCTCCTGTGCTGCGCAAGTCTTGCTTGGCAACGGCAACAGCAGTGACAGAGGTGGAAGGAGCCGCCACAGCAGGGTTTTCCACAGCCTCACTCTCCTCCTTTGGCCTGTGTGCGGCGGGGGCAGTGGCAGGAGGAGGAGGAAAAGCTGCGCATGGGGCAAGGGAGGAGGGAAAGGCACATGCCTCTCCCTTTCCTCTCTCGTCCCACACGCACCTACCAATGGGATTTTGGCCTGCATCAATAGGAGTATAGCGTCTAGACCTAGGGAAGTCATGCTACCCCTCTATTCCGCCTTGGTTAGACCACACCTGGAATATTGTGTCCAATTCTGGGCCACAACAAAAAATAGAGAAAATATGTGTCATCTTGAGATGACCGTGGCCTGGATCAACGTAGCTAGGTCGTCCCTGGACAGATAGGGGGCCAGCCGTCTAGCCTGCCGCAGATGAAAAAAGGCGGTTCTGCTAACAGCAGAGACCTGAGCCTCCATCGTCAGCAGAGGATCCAAAAGGACTCCCAGATTCTTTACCAATGATGACGGGCGTAGCGCCTTTCCATCCAGGGTAGGCAGCTGGATAGCCCCACTGCCCGTTCGACCCAGCCATAGGATCTCCGTCTTTGCCAGGTTTACCCTCATCCTGCTGGCACGCAGCCATCCAGTAACGGCCTCAAGACATTGATGAAAATTATCGGGTACAGAGTCTGGCCGGCCTTCCATCTTCAACATAAGCTGAGTGTCATCAGCGTACTGGTAACACTTAAGCCCAAAACCTTGAACCAGCTGAGCAAGTGGTCGCATATAGATGTTAAATAACAGAGGGGAGAGAATGGCCCCTTGAGGAACCCCACAACGTAGAGGGGACATCTCAAGAGACCAGGCCTCCTCTGTCCACTCGCTATCCACGGTTGTGAAGAAAGGAGGACAGCCAATTTAAAGCTGTCCCCCTGACTCCAGCAACAGCAAGGCGATGGATCAAAATATTGTAATTGACTGTGTCAAATGCTGCTGTGAGTTCCAATAACAAAAGCAGCGCCGACCCGCCTTGGTCAAGCTGGCATCGAAGGTGATCCATGATGGAAACTAACACATTCTCTGTCCCATGCCCCACACAGAAGCCGGACTGGAAGGGATCTAATCCAGCAGTGTCGTCTAAGAACTGCTGCAACTGCTCAGCTGCTGCCCTTCACCTTGCCCAGAAACGGAAGATTCCAATCACCTTGCCCAGAAACAGAAGATTCGAGACTGGACGGTAACTGAACAATCTAAATCTGGTTTTTTCAGCAGAGGAGAGACCACTGCCTCTTTTAAGTCCTCTGGAAAGACTCCTTGCTCAAGGGAGCCGTTTATGATCTTCAACAGAGGGTCACGTAATCCCTCCAAGCAGGATTTCACCAACCAAGAGGGACACGAATCAAGGGAGCAAGTAGTCTGCCTAGTTGCAGCTATGAGCCTATCGACAACCTCTGCGTCCAGTGGGATGAACCGGTCGAGGATGGGCCCGGCAAGTGGCCACGGAGTCTCAAGTTCTCTTACTGTATCAATTGTAGCAGGAAGATCCCGGCGCAGTAAAGAGATCTTGTGTGCGAAATAGCTCCGAAAAGCCTTGGCTGAAGGGGCCTGATCATCACTTTTTGGGATGGTAGGGACCGTAGTTAAAGATCGGATTATTTTAAACAATTTTGCCATGCGTGAGCTAGCAGACGCTATCAAAGAGGCATAATATACTTGCTTTGCTTCGATGATAGACTATTCATAAGACTCCTTAAATGCCGTATAAGCTGATCTCGATGCTCCGTCACAAAGTTCTTGCCACATGCCCACACGTCTTTTCCTGCTTCATCAGTCAAAGTTCCTCAATAAACCAAGGAGACCGATTTCGGTGAGGTTGGAGAGGGCGTCTAGGGGCAATCTCGTTGAGTGCATTGGATAACCTGATGTTCCATGTGTCCCCATCGATCGAGTTGCTGGCAGGCTCCAGATCCCTCAGAGCCTGCCAAAGAAACGGTGAAACCAGAGAAACTGTGACCCCCACCAATGACTGACCTAGACCAAACTTGGCATATAGAACCCCCCATGACTAACTCAACCTACTGGAGGAGTTTGAGAGGGCTGACTCATCATAGTGGGAGTTGCTTTTCACCCTACAGCCAGAGAGCACAATAATGCAGCTAGAGCAACCTTGCCCAACATAACAAACTTTAACCACTGATGGAGTTTCAGGGATTTAACCTGGCATGATGTGAGTTGTAGCTAATCCACAAACTTATGCATTTAATACAATTTAAAAAATTACTTTCAAATAATCTGGCCAAGCTACCCAAGGAAGGAAGGAGAGAAGGAGGAAGGGAAAGAAGGAAAGAGGGAAGGTAGGAAAGGAGAGAATGTGGAAAGGGAAGAAAAAGGGGGGGGGGCAGGAAAGAGGTAGAGAAAGAAGGAAGGAACAAAAAGGAAGGAAGGAAGGAAGGAAGGAAGGAAGGAAGGAAAGAGGGAAGGAAGGAAGGAGAGAAAGAGGAAAAGAAGGAAATACAAGGAAGGATGGAACCAATGAGTGAAGGAAGGAAGAAAGGAAGGAAGGAAGGAAAGTGGTGGAAGGAAAGAGAGAAGGAAAGAAAAAGAAGGAAGGAAACAGAGAAAGACCGAGGGAATGAAATAAAAAGAGGTAGGGAAGGAAGTAGAGAAGATGGGATGGAGGGAAAGAAGGAAGGGGGTTGGAAGCAAAGAGGGAAAGAAGGAAGGAAAGAAAGAGGTAGAGAAAGAATGAAAGAAAGTTTTCATTTATCAGAACCCTGGTGTTTCTCTTTTCTTTCATTACCATTAATCTACTCTTGGCTGCAGCAACACATGGCAGGTACAGTTAGTAAACAATAAGAATAATAACTAAAATCATCAACTATCACAAACATATACCTTGCAACACTTGCACTAAAGGGACCTGCAAGATCTGCATGTTTGGATGTCCAAAGAACTTCTAACTGTGCTAAAACACAAAAGAGACATGCACAAGAAGTGGAAAAAAGGGAGAAATCACCAAAGAAGAATTCAAACAAATAGCCAACACCTGTAGGGAAAAGGTCCGCAAGGCTAAAGCACAAAACGAGCTCAGGCTTGCCAGGGATGTTAAAAACAATAAAAAGAGCTTATTTTCTTATGTCAGTAGAAAAAGGAAAAACAAGGAAGCGGTAGGGCCTCTTCGAGGAGAAGATGGGGCAATGCTGACAGGAGGTAGGGAAAAGGAAGAACTACTTAATATCTTCTTTGCCTCGGTCTTCTCACAAAAAGAAGGTCATCTTCAACCTCAGCAAGATGGAGTGGATGAGGGATTAGAGGACATCCAACCCCAAATTGGGAAACAAGTCGTCCAGGAATACCTGGCCGCTCTAAATGAGTTCAAGTCCCCAGGGTCAGATCAACTACATCCAAGAGTACTGAAGGAACTAGCGGAAGTCATTTCAGAACCATTGGCAACCATCTTTGAGAGTTCTTGGAGAACGGGAGAAATTCCAGCAGATTGGAGGAGGGCCAATGTGGTCCCAATCTTCAAGAAGGGAAAAAAGGATGACCCAAACAATTACCGTCCGGTCAGCCTCACGTCAATACCAGGCAAGATTCTGGAAAAGATTATTAAGGAAGTGGTCTGCAAACACTTAGAAACCAATGCAGTCATCGCTAATAGTCAACATGGATTTATCAAAAACAAGTCATGCCAGACTAATCTGATCTCTTTTTTCGATAGAGTTACAAGCTGGATAGATGCGGGGAATGCCGTGGATGTGGCGTACCTGGATTTCAGTAAGGCCTTCGACAAGGTCCCCCATGACCTTCTGGCAAACAAACTAGTCCAATGTGGGCTAGGCAAAACTACGGTGATGTGGATCTGTAATTGGTTAAATGGATGAACCCAGAGGGTGCTCACCAATGCTTCCTCTTCATCTTGGAAAGAAGTGACAAGTGGAGTGCCGCAGAGTTCCGTTCTGGGCCCGGTCCTGTTCATCATCTTTATTAATGACTTAGATGAAGGGCTAGAAGGCATGATCATCAAGTTTGCAGACTACACCAAATTGGGAGGGATAGCCAATACTCCAGAGGACAGGAGCAGGATTCAAAACAATCTTGACAGATTAGAGAGATGGGCCAAAACTAACAAAATAAAGTTCAACAGTGACAAATGCAAGATACTCCACTTTGGCAGGAAAAACGAAATGCAAAATACAAAATGGGGGGCGCCTGGCTCCAGAGCAGTACGTATGAAAAAGATCTTGGAGTCCTCGTGGACAACAAGTTAAACATGAGCCAACAATGTGATGTGGTGGCAAAAAAAGCCAATGGGATTTTGGCCTGCATCAATAGGAGCATAGTGTCTAGATCTAGGGAAGTAATGCTACCCCTCTATTCCGCTTTGGTTAGACCACACCTGGAATATTGTGTCCAATTCTGGGCACCACAATTGAAGAGAGATATTGACAAGCTGGAATGTGTCCAGAGGAGGGCGACTAAAATGATCAAGGGTCTGGAGAACAAGCCCTATGAGGAGCGGCTTAAGGAGCTGGGCATGTTTAGCCTGAAGAAGAGAAGGCTGAGAGGAGATATGATAGCCATGTATAAATATGTGAGAGGAAGCCACAGGGAGGAGGGAGCAAGCTTGTTTTCTGCTTCCCTGGAGACTAGGACGTGGAACAATGGCTTCAAACTACAAGAGAGGAGATTCCATCTGAACATGAGGAAGAACTTCCTGACTGTGAGAGCCGTTCAGCAGTTGAACTCTCTGCCCTGGAGTGTGGTGGAGGCTCCTTCTTTGGAAGCTTTTAAACAGAGGCTGGATGGCCATCTGTCAGGGGTGATTTGAATGCAATATTCCTGCTTCTTGGCAGGGGGTTGGACTGGATGGCCCATGAGGTCTCTTCCAACTCTTTGATTCTATGGTTCTATGATTCTAGTGGCTTTATTAAAATGTCAGCAAGGTTCTCTAAAGCACTGCAATATGTTAGTGAGATTTTACCATCTCTAACAGCATCCCTGACACACTTTATGTCCACATGCTTACTTCTTTGCTTGACCCTTGCTTGTGTAGCCATCAAAATGCAAGTTTGATTGTCTTCAAAAATATTTGTTGGTTCTTCAACAGAAATTTGTAGGCCTTTTAACAATCATTTCAAAACACATAACTCTGTGTATGCCAGAGATAAAGCACCAAACTTGGCTTCACTGGAACAAAGGCCACAAAACTTTGTTTCTTGGATTTCCACTCAATAACAGCACCACTAAACTTAAACAAAACTCCGGTTGTTGATTTTCTATCTGGGCTGTTTCCAAAATCACTATCTACATAGCCTTCTAAAATTAATGAATCATCTAGATTCAAAACTAAACAAATATTTTGGATTTCTTTCAAATATCTCAGTAGTCTCTTGAGACCATTCCACCCTGCTATTGTTGGATTACTTGAGTACCTGCTCAAGAAATTAACTGAAAAAGCAATATCAACTCGGGTGTAATTACTAATATACAACAATTGTCCAATTACACTTTCTTATAATTCCCTCCATCGAATTGGCTTAGCTTTTTCTACTTCGTTCCAAAACCCTAAAATCATCGGCGATTGGACCCCTTTACAATTTTCCATATACATGAGCCTTAACATGCAAAATTTTACCTTTTTGACTTAAAACCTCCTTGTTCAATCCTCATTATATGTAACCCCAGAAAATATTGTATTGGCCCAATATCTTTTAACTGAGACTGTTGCTTTTGACTGTGCAGCAAAATGATTTACCTCACTATCAGTCACAGCAATGAAAACAAAATCATCAACATAAACTAAAAGAATCTGATAATCACAATTAACATTCCTGGTGCATACACACCAGGAATATATAGTTAGAAGCAGTCTATTTTCAATAAACCTTCATTAAGGCCATGCTAATCCAGCCTGTTTCAACCTATAAAGAGTCTTGCTTAATCTGAAAAACTCATTTCTCTTGAGTTCTGGAGGTGCTTTAATTTAAATATCCTTTAAATCTGCAATGAAGTATGCAGTATTAATATCAAAGTGGTTGGCTATAACAACAAGGATCACACATACGGGGAAAGAGATCTCCAAAATACTACAGATCCCACAACTATCAATCTGGTGGGATATGTTACTTGGCAAATGATTGATGAGGTAACTTGTATGGACTGATTGTAGTAGCTGCCAGCACCCAAGGGAAATTGGGAAACCAAAGATGTTGTTGTCTCTGAGGTAAATCTTCCTATACACCAGCTTTTCCTTTTGGCTCCCTTCAAATGACTGAATTGTAAAGATGTTGAAAATCACTGGAACTAATCTTATAGAATGAATCAATGCTGAGGCTGTTTAAACAGTGAACTAGAGAATAAGTTTATTAAGATATTTGAAACAAACAACTATCTTCTTACCGAGGCACATAAGCTTAAATGGTTACAGAGCACAATAATCTCAGTGGTTACTAGAATAGGTTCCTGAACTTAATTGTGAATTGGATCACTCACTCTACCCTGATCCAGTAGCCGTGAGTCCCTCAGACAAACCAAGCCCGGTTGTCTCCAGAGTAAATAGCTTCCCTCTTAACAGAGTTCACTAACAGCTAAACTACTCTGATCCCCAGAGAGTAAAACACTTGTGTTTTCAATCCCACACACGCCCCAGGTGTCTACTTTGACCCTTCTGGCCAAATAGATGTAGACCTGCCCTAAAACTCTCTGTCAGTAAAAATCTGTGCTCACCCAAAAATCTGTCACCCTCTCCCTTCAAAGCCAAATTCCTTCTCCCTTTGTGACAATCTGACAGCCTTTTTTCTCCCTGGGCTAAAACTCCTCCCAGCCTGCCTTAGCCAATCCAGAGTTAGCTCCAGCTCCACCCCTCTGCTGTTTTAACACTCCCAAGATGTCTGCCTCACTGTCTTACCTTCCTAACATGGAGGCTGGCTTACTGACTTCTAGGCTTCGGCCTACGAAGGTACGAATCATGACATTAGCCTTTAACTTTAAGCTTGCTGCTGTATTCAAAGTTATCCTTAATGAATTAGGGTCAAGAGTGGGTGAGTGCACTTCAGAGTAATCAATGTCCTTCCTCTGAGTAAACCCCTGTGCCACTAAATGTGTTTTGTAGCGCACTTGATCCTCAGAATTTATTTTATTTATTTATTTCCTATATTTATACCCCGCCCTTTTCCTCCCGAAGGGGGACTCGGGCGGCCTAACAAAAGCATTATACAATGCTAACAACATAAAAACATCCACAGTAAATAAAAAAATTAAAAGTTAAAACAACAATTAAAACAAGACACATCCATTAAAATTGAAATCTAAAAGCCAGTCCGGGTCAATTCATTGCCATAAGTTGTGTGATCTTCTTCCACATTGACCTTCTGTTTGTATACCCATTTGGTTTCTATTGGCCTCACAGGTAACTTTGCAGGTTTATAAACATTCAACTTCTTCATATTTTCTAATTCCTCTTCCATGGCTTGTAGCCACTTTTCCCTCTCCTCCTGAGGCATACTCTCAACTTCCTCATAGGTCTGAGGCTCATTGGTAACCAAACACACCCTAACATGTTGGATTTTAAATCTGTCAGGTGCCTTCCTTATTCTGGTTGTATTTCTAAGGCCTGTACTTTGGCTAGTTCCTTCCCCAGGATCTCCCTGTTCTTCCTTTACTTCATCCTCATCTGATGACCTAGATCTTTTAAATCTTTTAGTCACGGGTCTACTTGTGAGTTGAGGAGAAGCAGGAGTTGCTGCAGCAGCACTTTCCTGCTCTAAGGCTTGTGTCTCCTCATGGGTTTCCTCACTGGAGATAGGAAGAAATACCTCATGGTTAGCATGGATTCTATCCCAACTCTGAGGACATGCAAAGTTAGCAGACCTGGAAATTACTATAGACTCGCCCTTATCCAGAAATTTCCCTGCCTTAGCTCCACCATGATTAACTTCCTGGATTTCTCTTGGCCTTTCCTCCTAATTGCTTTGGGCACAAAAACCCATTCTTGAGTCCCAAAAGCTCTCAGGTGTCCCAATGGAGGTTTCTTGCTATACAAAAGAAAATACGGAGTATTTTGAATAGGTGCAGACCATATTCTGTTAATTAAATAATTGTCAGTCATCATTGCCTCTCCCCATAAGTTACTGGGTAATCCTGAGTCTGCCAAAAAAGAATCCTTTACAGTTTGTATCTTTCTGGTAAACATTTCAAACTTCCCATTTTCGGCACTTTGGTATGCACATGTTAGCCTGTGCTTAATCCTCTCCTTCTTTAGGGAGTTTTCCAAATTGTGTGATGTGAATTCGCCCCCTCTATCTGTTTGCAAGGCTTTCACATCAACCGCAAACTGTCTCTTTACATAAGCCACCCAGTTTTTAAAAGTTTCAAACACTTCACTTTTGTGTTTCAACAAAAAAAACTCCACGCAAAACCAGAGTAGTTATCTAAAATACATAAACAATAAACTGGCCCTCCTTTACTGGGGTGAAAAGGCCCAATTAAGTCAGCATGCACCAGCTGAAAAGGCTTTTCTGAATTTCTTAAGCTCTTCTTGCTTATTGGCGCAGATCGGGCTTTTGTCATTTTGCATACAGTGCAATCCAAAAATGCTTACAGTCATTTAATTTTAGACCCTTACTGCACTCCTGCATTTTGTACAGAACTTTAAAACTTGGATGACCCAAAACTCTGTGCAGTTCATGGATGCACCTATGATGCAATGGAGTATTCTTACTTATGTTAAAACTGTTTACATCTCTTAGCTCTAACATATAAATACCACCCTGTATTTTCCATGTTTCATACAGTTTGGTCCCTTTCAGGATTTTAACCTTGCCTCCTGAAAAAATAATATAAAACCCCTCACTATCAAGTTTACTCACTGATAGAAGATTATAATCAACCTGTGGAACAAAAAAATACATTTTCTAAGGTTTTACTCAAATTATTAAAGAAACCTCTCCTTTCCCTTGAACAGAGTAATGTTGCCCATCAGCAAGTGTTACATTTAAGCCATCCAACTTATTAAATTTTTGAAACACCCTGAACACCCTGAGTCAACATAAAAATGCCCTTCTGTTCTGGGCTTGTGTTTGTTTGCATAACTCTTACATGTGAGTAACCCCCCTCCCCCCCTCGGAGATTGCTGCTTCCTCTTCTGCAGCCTTGGGCAGTCTTTTTTCAAGTGCTTTGGAGAATTGCGAACAAGACATCTCCTCACAACACAAACTCTCTCTCTCTCACTCTGCCACATTCCCAGCTGGCTGTTTGTGTTGAACACACCCAGCTGTGCATGTAGCCTCCAAACACCGATCTCTCTGATGCTCCCAGTCTGCAAGCAGCCTGAAGATACATACTGCAGATTAAGCAGTGAGTTTGAAGCTTTGCATTGTTTGTAAATGGTCTTTCAGGTGCCAAATTCACTCCTGGATCCATCTTCCAGAGTTCAGTCCCACAACAAAAAATTAATGTCAAAAATAAATTCCTTAATTGTGCTCTTTGCAAAAATAAGGACTAGGCTGGGCTAAACTGGGCTAGTCTGGGTTAAACTTGGCCCATAACCTGTTGCGCAGCAAGCAGATCTTAGCCATGTCCCATGCACAAGACACACAGACAAGAGTAGAAATGAACAGAAAAATGTTTACTTTTAATAACAGAGATGAAACAAACTTGCAATGTTGCATACAAAAAACAAACAGTGCAAGAAGCTTACAGTCTTTGTAAGTACCACAAAGTAAGGCATCTTCATCTTAAGTCAAACGAGAAAGCAAAACATAAACCTTGAGCAAACAGCTATTCCACCATAGCCTCCTTTAGAGCAGCATAACAGCTTCTCTCCAATCTGCTCCTCAGAGCAGAGCCTTTGAGCATAGATCTCCTCCGAGAAAAAGCTCTCCAGAACTGTATTCTAAAAACCCATACAGTTATTCCCTATCGAGTGTGGTCCAAGATTGCTGGTTGACCTACGTTACCGGCTGCACATAATAATTAGCATCATAAGATTTTTCTTCAACACACACACACTTGGTCCTGCTACAACTTACTGTAACAGCCTATTGGGTCTTGAGGGTGTAATTTCAGTCTGACAATTAGAGGGTGGATCAAGGGATCCACAAATACCCTTCTGATGGTGATGCCCCAACCTTTTAACCAGGGCCGAAGTGTAAGCAGCTCCTCAGCTAACAAACTGTCTTCAGGGGTAATAAGAAGGCATGTGGAGCAGTCTTGTGATTGATAGTCTCTATGAAGCCAATCAATGAACTTAATCTTGACTTCCATCTGGCTTTTGGACAAAATTTGAGCCAGGGAAATCTGGACTGGTCTCCTCGAAGTCCATCTGCCTCTGTTAACAAAGAGTTTGAAACTTCCACCACTAAATTGTTCGTTCACAGAAGATGTTGAGAATGATGTGAAGTGTCCAAAGATTCAACGACAGACTCATGTTACATTATTGATTGGCCTCTGTAGTTCTGAGGCTGTCTTCTCCAGTCCAGACCTCCTCTGTCCCCTTTGATAAAAAGAAAGCTCTCCCTCACCCTCAAAAATCTCAATTCCTATCTTGTCTTCAGCCTTTTGTTCCTCTAGCCTTCCCCTCCCCAGGCCGTCCGAAGCCACTGACCAGGAGTCCTCAAAAAGGTTGGTAGGCACTAGGGCCTCATCTTTTGGGGGGTCATATTGAATAGGATTTTTCATAATGAGGGAAATCCCATTAAAGAAATGGTCTATTTTCTCATTCAGTGTCTCGAGTTGTTGTGGAACGAGATTGAACAACTTCCCCATGAGGTCACATAGTTAAGAAAGTTCACTTTTCCTATGAGTTTCCATTAAGTTCATATTCCTATGACTTCCAGAAAACCTTCCTATAGTAACCACTCTTACTCTGTCATTAACTTCTTCCACTGTCTGCCCAAATTCCTTGTCTGCCTAACTTAACTGAAACTCTTAAAGACTACTTCACTAGAAGTCTTCCATTAACCCTCCATTAACCCATTCAAAATACAATACATTATATACACAAACCATCATACACATTTCAAGGACCACTATAACCACACAAACTTAAACTCATAGGAAACTCTCATGGGAGCTGTTCCCTCCCCAAAATCCTATGTCATTTCTCTTCCTATGACCTTAAATCCCACCTTTTCCTATCCGAACCCCCTCCCCCCATCCTCGTTCCTAAAAGAAAGCTGATAGGCTCTCTTTCAAAACCTATCTCAACCAGCTAAATAATAAAATAGACACAATACAAGAAAAGCAAAACTACTCTTAGAAGAAAAAGTGCAAACCAGAGACAAAAGAAAAATGAAATAAGATAAAATAAATAAAAACCATTTGCACAGGGCCCAAATGGCGAAAACACCCGCAACCTCAGGCCCTTGGGCCACGATGGGTGTCTCAGAGCGGTGGTGGCGCCTCCCAGTTAGATGGTAAAATATCCAGTCACGGTGAGAGAGCAACCCAGTTTCTGTCGATGTCAGTGTAGTTGTTAAACAACAGGAGACAGAATCAAGTCCAGATATTATATCTCATCAGTCTCTTTTATTTGGGGCAATGTGTTGGGAGTACTCCAGCCATGATGGAATGGTGGCAGTGCTCAACCTTGCCTCCCTCTTCTCCATTCTTCTATCCCCTTCCTCAAACAGCACTCCCAAACAGTTGAGGCAGGAAGGATCGGGGGAGAGGGGGGAGGATTGCTTTGGAATAGTTCTTACTTCCGAGGATGACTTAAGAACGAGCAACTCAGGTTTCTGTTGATGTCAGAGTAATTGTTGAGCAGTAGGAGACAGAATCAAGTCCAGATGTTATATCTCATCAGTCTCTCTTACACTGTTTTATTTGGGGCAATGTGTTGGGAGCACTCCAGCCGTGGTGGAATGGTGGCGGTGCTCAATCTTGCCTTCTTTTTCTCCTGTTCTTCTCTCCTCTGTCCTTAAACAGCACCCCCCACATCAGGTCTAATCAGGCCCCCAAAGCCTTCAACAAGGACCCAGGAGACCAATAAAGGCAACCAGTTGAGGCAGGAGGGATAGTGAGGTGGGTGGGAGGATTGCTTCAGATTAGTTGTTACCTCCGAGGATGACATGAGAGGCTGCTGTCTCATCACCATCTTGGGCAAAACGCATTGGAACATTTTCAGTATTGGTAACATTTAACACATTTTCTTTCTTTATCCAACATAACATATCCAACATAACATAATTTTTCATGAACTGCACCCTTTGCACATACTTTACACCCTTGTGCATTTAACTCGATTTTGTGCCCATCTTGAGTTAATCTGGCTGTGCTTAATTTTACTTCTGGTACACATGAAACATTGTTCACATTTTTCCAGAAACAGAAAATACACGTTACCAATCCAATTGCATTTTTCATGAGCTCCATTTGCCAGAACAATATTACCAGTTCTGGTCTTCCTTTTATCAAACAGCAACTCCATAGAATTTACTATATGTTCACAACAAGCTGAATCAAGAAGCCATTTTCTTTCACTCCTGGCAACTTCCATCAGCACAGTAAATGCATTGCGGTAGCCATTTCTTTCTTGTTACCTTTCGAAGCCTTGGTGGTTTCTCTTTTCTTCTTTTTATTTTCTGGGGCAATCCTTAATTAGGTGATTTATAGCTCCACACCCGAAGTATTTTCTTATATTGAACACTCTTGTGTAATCCTGGATACTCACAGCTTCACTAACTTTTCTTGAAGTAGCAACTCAGTTGTCTTCTTTGCAGGATGACTCAAAATTTACCCTCCTTTCCTGCTCCAAAAGCCCTGAAGGCACATAGTCAAGGGATAAATCCTTATTATCCACATTTTGCATAACATAACAAAAGTTGTCTAAATCTTTGGATAATGAAGAAATCAAAATATAAGCTTTGTTTTCTTCATTGTAAAACATGCCCCTTTCTTCCAAGTTCACGAACATAGATTCTCCACTACTTTCCACAAATTGTATCTCTTTACAAAAGATTTTTCATTTTAAATTACCATGTGGCATAATTGCTGGTATTCAATCTTTCAAAAGGCAATCCATTTGCTTGAAATGCCATTGCCATATTTCTATTTCTTTAGCCTCAATATGGTCTCTATTGGTCTATACTGGGTTATACCGGGCCCATAACCTTTGTTGGGTGAGTGAGCTTATTAACAAAAGACCCTCCTCATAAATGTACATATCAGCAACAGCATGACCCAGCACCAGTAACCCAAAGTGATAAAAAGAACAAAAACAAAAAGACCAATGTTACCTCTTCCATAGAAGGCTTTTCTTTGTAGTAAAATAATATAGTTGAACTATTTACAATAACAAGGTTTCTATGACACAAATAAACAAATACATAGTATCTTTACATTCAGCAGTAAACACGAGGCATTTAACCTGGGGCTTCTTTCACCAAAGCTTATCAAACAGACTGATGAGTTCCCTCACTGAGACAAACTAACACTAACAGGCTTTGACCTGTTCACTCTCCTCAGGGCAACGCTAGTTTTGGCCCACTAACTCTTACAGGTTTCAGCGTACTGACTCTTTCAGTACTTGTAATAAAAATACCCAGTTAATTTTTAATATCTCTGACAGAGGACACTCTCAGGATGTCAGGGGGTCCGAGACACTTTGGTTCCCAATCCTGCCAAGTATGGGAATTGGGTGTCACAGTTATTGCCAGGTTTCCTTGCTCCTGGAAGGCAAAGGGGTCCCACTGGCTGGCCTCCCCTAACACCCCACAAAGACCCACTCACCCCCTTAAAGAAGGAAAGGTATTGGGGGCATAAAAAGGACATCCCCAGAACGCCCAGGAGTCTGAGACTCTCTGGTCCCAAATCTTCCAAGTATGGAAATTGGAACTTGCTGCTACTTCCTGTTTTCCTACCCCCTGGAATAATAATACAATAGTAACTTCATTTCTATATTCCACCCCACCTCCCCAAAGGGACTTGAGGTGGCTTACATGGGGACCAGGCCAAGTAAAACAAAATTAAAATATAGCACCAAAATACATTGTATTACAATAAATTAGACACATGTAGAAAAAGAAAAAAAAGTATAAAACATCATAAAAACATAAACTCATCAACAACCAAAAACCAGTAGCCGAACACAGTGGGCAAAGAGGTCACACTGGCTGGCCACCCCCACCGCCCCATAAAGAACGACTCACCCCCTTACAGAAAGAAAGGAGTTGGGGGCATAAGGAAGATACCACCAGGAAGCCTGGGGATTCGACTCTCTCTGATCTCAAATCCTTCCAAGTGTGGAAATTGGAAGTTGCTGCTACTGCCTCCTTTCCTAGCCCATGGAAGGTAAAGGAGTCCTACTGGCTGGCCACCCCCACAGACCTTTCAAAGCCTAACAGCTCACCAAACAATGGCAAAGGAACTGATGGCCTTTGGAGAGGTGGTGGCCAGTCACCTCCCCCACAAAGAGTCACCCACTCCACTTCCCTAAAGAAGAAAAAGGGTTGGGGGGGGGGGGGTAAGGATGACGCACCATGGATGCCCTTTGAAAGGAACTCTAATCAAGGTAGCGCTTACCCAACACACTATAACATAAGTCGTAGTAAACAACTCTTCATGTAAATATTTCAAAGCATTTACATTGCTTGTTCCCAAAGACATAAGGGGAAGGGAGAAAAGCAGAACACAGAGAAACCAAACTATACATAAAGATAAAAGACCCCCAGGACTCACAGGGGGTGGGGTGAGGTTCATTGACCTCAATCCCACCAACATCCCATAAACTGGACAGGCTTTACTGTGTTGATTACTCTTCCCTGGAGTAGATTACTTTTAAGGGTGTCTCTCAATACAATACTCATTTCCCATTTCCATACTGCAAAGTATTTGGTTCACTTTTTTCCAGAGACGTTGTTATGAACCCAAAGAGGTTCCTGTTCTTTTGTGCAGAATGTTCAAGGAACAGTAAGGGAGACCAAATTTGAGACCAAATTTGGTTTTGACATTATTCATATAACATTTATTGAAATACAGTCATCACAGAATCATATCAGAATCACATCAAGGGAAAGCTCTCATGCACACACACATTCACGCATACTCACGCACACACAGGCCTCCTCCGGCAAAGATGATCAGTCTTTTACGAGAAGGTGCGGATGCTCCATTGCCATGGATCAGGAAGCGTGCATCTTCTTGGTCTCCCCTGCATTTATAGGCAAAAATCCATTTTTCTTCTTTTTAATAATCAGGTTGTTCTGTTCCTTTCAAGTCCTTGTTCTTTTCCAAAGTTCAAGATATTCACATTCCAGGCCTCATGACTTATGGGGTACACCTGCACACTCCTTACTTGCTTGACCGCAAACCTTATTGTTCATTGTCATTCAGTTATGCCTTGCTGCTTCCTCGCTTCGACTGCCAAGGCCATCCCATATCATGCCTTGCGAGAACTCCATGTTGGTTTTCCTTTTATCTTCTTTAGGCCTGTTTCTTCTGTTCCTCTGCATGCATCCAAACATTCACTCTTTACATCATCAGGGGAAGGGGG
The DNA here is from genome assembly GCF_037176765.1 of Anolis sagrei. Taxonomy (NCBI): domain Eukaryota; kingdom Metazoa; phylum Chordata; class Lepidosauria; order Squamata; family Anolidae; genus Anolis; species Anolis sagrei. Next base: position 58,287,396 of record NC_090026.1, read on the forward strand.
AAAAGCGGGAAGGCAAAGGGATCCCACTGGCCGGCCGCCTCCACCACAGATAAAAGTGGGACACAAACAAAAGGAGAAACAAAAACTAGTGAGATTAGTTGTAAGATCTCTGCAGAACATGCATTGAAGGAGTACATGCTCAGTTGTTTCTGTGTGTCTGGACTCATGTGGTCATAATCTCTTCTTGAAGGGGGTCTTCCGATACCTCCCCTCCAATATAGCCGATGGAAGGACATGGCATCTTGCTAGGGTAAAAGCCCTTTGGACACCTCCAGGTCTGTAATGTATGCCATGGGGGCGGTGAGGTATCTACTGGCTTCACTAACAATAAAGGCTGGGGACGGGTCTAGGTCCGATTGGCACTCTATGTCCAGGATCCATTGCTTAATGAGATCTTTGGCTTGGTCCCATCTCATGCTTAGCAATTGGCCTTGGGAGAAACCTAGTTTTGCAATCTTTATTGCGATTCCTGTTGTAATTGCTAGACCACAAGTTGAACTCACTCATCAATGTTATTGCAGCATGATCACCTGGGCGTAAAGATGTAAACTGATGCAATTTTTGAGAGAGACATCCTGTCTTCCATTTTCAATTGATGCATATCCTCCCATTCTCCCTTGTTAAGCTCTTCCCATGAGTGTGATGTGTGGAAAACATAAAGGAACAGTATAGGTTGCATTCCCATAACATATGCTTTTTAAAGTGTACATACAACACAACATGCCCTTATCCTCTCATTGGCACATCTGGTACTGTTTTCCACTCCTACCACTTTACAAGACAATATGGAACTGGGGAAATGGTTGGAGCATATGTGTTAAGATGAGAGGCTGGAGCTACTACCAAATACCTTGCTAGCCAGGAAGTCACAAAGTCTGTGCAGATCCAAGACCCATGATGATCACTCAAAGAACATCAGTAATAAGTAAGCAAGCTGTCTATATAGAATATGTTACGTACTGCTGTGCTTCCTTTATATATTTTCAGGTGTAAGACAAAGGTGTATCCAGATAACCTTCCTACAACAAGTGTTGTCATTGTCTTCCATAATGAAGCTTGGAGTACTCTTTTACGAACTGTTCATAGTGTCATAAACCGGTCACCCAGGCACATGCTGGAAGAAATCATTTTAGTTGACGATGCTAGTGAAAGAGGTGAGAGATTTTATCGTATACCATTTCTGCATCCTGCTCAAATACAGGCTTCCATTGTCATTGATATAGGGCTGCTTAATACTGGCTGTTTGCTATACATGTATATGTTCCTGTATAAAAATTTTACTTGTGACTTCAATACCAGAAGCAAGAATTGCTTTTCTGAATAAATATTGGGAGTATGGGCATGATTATTCTTTAAATATGTTTTAACACTATTTCATTAACTTGCATTTTCTTGAGGCTGTACCACAAAATAGTATGAGATCTTAGTGTACCTTGCTTGTAATATACTAGAATATATTATTCAGCATATCTCTGTCCAAAAGAAGTTTTTGCATATAGCCATAAATGTATTTCACGTAATGAATCCCTTTATTAGAAACAGTTATTTCCACATCATACGATTCATATGTTGAAATAGAGATTAGTCTGCATGTATTAAGCTAAATCATGCTCCTTAAGGAGCCTAGGGTCCTCTTAGTGCTCATAAATGCATGAAATTAATATTAATTAAATCATGACTATTGAACCTCTAAATGACTTTTAAATCTGTGTTTGTAATTCTAATAATTACAGTGCATCTATGTTTTCTGCCACCTTTGAAATTGTCCTGAACAGCGTCTTAAGTAAAGTTTACTCATCCATTTAAAAGTAAGAATTATGAGAAACCTACCTTTTTTAAAAGAGTAAAAAAAATACAGAGTAATTAAAAAATACTTTGAGGCTAAGCGGATAAGGTAGAATCATAAGTGTTGAACAGGTTTGAGGGTAGTGATTGTATTGCTATCAAACACTAAAAAGCCCTACCATGCTCCAGTAACGAATCATCCAAGAATATTTGTCTTTTCAGAAGTTCACAACTCAGCAACCCGCTGTGAAGCATTTGCTCTGATCTGCTCTGGCTTGGATGCCATGTTAACAGCAGTCTCTGAGAATGTAACATGAGCACCTGCTTGTCCGGTTTTGATGGATTCATTTTAATTTTTTTATTCATACCTACATCTCAAAATATGCATTTTTCAAATGACATTTAATTGAAAAATGGTTTGTTGAACATTTAAGACACCAGTTGACATTTTAAAAGCAACTGAATGCCATATGCCATAACGAAGAGGCAGATAAATATGATTAAGGTAGTATATATAGATTGATGTGAGACAGAACAAATCTATATAAGTAAAAATAATGTTCATTTGTGCTACCATCAGAACTCAAAAACCACTGGGGGAATTGACACCAAATTTGGACACAAGACACCTAACAGTCCAATTTATGTCCTCCACTCAAAAAACCCCCCAAAGAAACAGCACTAACCCCAAAAATCTAAACAAAGGAATAGCGGCCATTACAGCACTGAGAGCCAAGCGCGTGCGCTCTCAGACCTCTTTTCCCCGCGCAGGCCTCCTCAGCCAGCCGCCCTCCATTCCTAACAGCCTCAGGCCCCTTTTAGCGGCTGAGGGGGAAAAGAAAAGGGCCTGAGGCTGTTGGGAATGGTGGGAGTTGAAGTCCAAAACACCTAGAGGGAGGGCTCAAATTGGACCAGAGCTGGGTTAAACCCCACCTACGAGAAATGCGCAAGACTGTGTGTGTTGTTCCTTCGCCCTCAAGCCCGGGCTGCATCTATTCTGCACTGTCTAATCCATGCTGGACCATGGTGAGAGTTTTTGAAGTTTCCTCTGCCAAGGCGTGTACCTATTTCATTGCCTTGAGCCACGGCCATTCCAGTAGGTCAAACTGCCTTCACTCCACAGTGCAGATGAACCCTGTGGACCTCCCTCTCTACCTTCTTTAGGGACGGATTTTTCTCTCCACCAAGGGGAAAAAACACGTCTCCATTCCCGCCTCCTCCTTCGTGCCACCCACCCACGTGACTCTGCTCCTCTCTTTCTTCTCCTCCCGGTTTCAATTGTAGAAGGCTTTTCCCAAAGAGGAGAGGGAAAGCTGGAAGGGGTGCTTTGATTGTGATTTCCCTGCATGCCGTAAGTCTCTTCCCGGGACTTTCTCCCCTTCCTTCCCAAGCCCTCCATCGCTTCTCTCTACCCTCTTCTCTGATTCGCCTCAATGCTCCAGGAAACTCACCAAAGTTAGCTTTGGAGGAAAAGAAGGCGGCAGGGGAGGGGGAGGCGTCCGAAGGCCAAACAAGCGTGGTTTTTCCCCCCTTCCCTTCCAGCGGTCTTTTCCCCCCTTCCCTTCCCTTCCCTTTGATTGTGTTTTCCCTGCATGAAGGCAGAAAGGGGTTTCTTCTTCTTCTTCTTCTTCTTCTTCTTCTTCTTCTTATTATTATTATTATTATTATTATTATTATTGAGGCTGGGTGACCATCTGTCAGGAGTGCTTTGTTTTTGCTTTCCCAGCATAAAGGTAGAAGGGAGTTTATTATTATTATTATCATTATTATCATTATCATTATTATTACTGAGTCTGGATGGCCATCTGTTAAGGGTGCTTTTATTATGTTTTCCCTGCATGAAGGCAGAATGAAGGGGGTTGGATTAGATGGCCCAAGGGGTCTTTTCCAGCTGCTGCTGCTGCTGCTGCTGCTTATTATTATTATTATTATTATTATTATTATTATTATTATTATTATTATTATTATCATTGAGGCTGGATGGCCATCTGTCAGGGGTGTTTGAATTGTGGTTTTCCAGCATGAAGGCAGAATGAAAGGGATTGGACTAGATGGGTTTTAGAGGTCCCTTCCAACTACACAGACTGGGCCACAGCAACGCGTGGGAGGGGACAGCTAGTCTATATAAATAAAAATGTAATGTTAGTTCATGCTACCATCAGAACTCAAAAACCACTGGGGGAATTGACACCAAATTTGGACACAAGACACCTAACAGTCCAATTATTGTCCTCCACTCAAAAAATTGATTTTGTCATTTGGGAATTGTCGTTGCTGAGATTTATAGTTTACCTACAATCAAAGAGCCATCCAGTCATAAATATAGATAGATAGATATGATTCTCACACACACACAGATATAGTATCATAGATTTGAAAGAGACCCTTAAAGAAGGACTATGATATGTTGCATATTCCAGAGTAGGCAAACCAGACACTCTCCACATCAATACTGTCAAAGAAACAACAAGAAATACTGTTTACTCACAAACATAAAGGAATTACATATATTAGAAACCAACACTTTCTCATTACTTTATTTTATGTTGCTGTGGCCCATCACCATTATTTTATGTTGCTGTGGCCCATCACCAGAATGGGCCACAGCAACACGTGGCAGGGGACAGCTAGTTGTAGTTATAAAAGATTTTCCTAACAGAATGTAACATGTACAGTGCGTTCAAACTATACTTGGATGCAGGAAAAACAATACATTTGGGAAAAATAATTTAATCCTGTTTAAGGAGAACACGTAGGACTTTTATTACTTAAGCATTTATAATCTCAACATTGCAACTAGAGTTGTACAAGTCACTTTTCAGTATGCGATCAAACATAGTTTCAATGACTTAGAGGGACCATCATTCTTCAGTACTTTAGCATTTAGAATGGAAGAACAGTTTAATTTGGCCTGGAGCTAAAATGATATGTGAAACATGTCTTTGACAATATCCTTGATTTTTTAAAAAGACAATTGTGAAAGCTCCACTTCAGATTGGGACTGTAGTGCTTGCAGAAATCATTATTCTATCCCACTGCAGTCTGTGTAAATGGTTCAGGCTGAGATTACTCCACCATTACTGCTTTTTCAACACCAGCACTGGAATTACAAAGACGCATTTAACATAACATGGTATTTAGAATAAGGGGCACCTTTAATATAAAATTAAACCAACTTTCCTTTGTTTTCTGAGCTATTGATTACAAAATGGTGTTTTTGGATCACTGTTATGAAGCTACATTGAAACATGGAAAGAAATACACAAATTTCTGTCTACTGTAGGCACAAAGAGCTTTCACATAGTGAATGGGATTTTTTACTTCCTCCTCATCCAATACACTACAAAGATATTTTAGGATTCCTCAGTTTCAAAAAGCAGGCTGCTCCATAACTAATGGTTTCATGATAGAGTCTGGTTGAACTTAGTGCTCTGGGTGTGACAAGTTGTCCACAGTTTGGATCCTGTTCCTCTACTGTGAAGGAGATACAACAGTACATTTTTCTTCATGGTCTCTGTGAATGCACACATGTGGCGTGACTGCGCCTGCGCAGGCACCAATGGAAAACTTCCCCAGTTTAAACTTTTCATGTTTTGATGGTAGCCCCGCCCAGCATAAAAGGCACGCATGCTCCTCAGTTCCTGATTTTCCGCCGCAAGGCTTGCATCGGAACTTCCTCGCTATGTCAACAACTCGATTTAAACACTGTACTCAGTGCTCTTGTAAGATTCCCGATTCCGACAAGCATTCAAAGTGCCTTCTCTGCCTCGGAGAGGCCCATATTGCTGCTTCTTGCCATCACTGCCAGGCACTGACGGCCCAATCCTGTAAAAATCGGGCTCATTGGCTGAGGTATCTCTTGTATCAGTAGACCTTGGCCCCTTTGACATCAGTGTCAACAGCTCCACCCTCGGTGTCGACCTTGGCAGGTCCATCTTCGGCGGGCCCGTCCTCGGCATTGACTTCGGCGGCCCCAACTTCTTCAGCCCGCTCAACCTCGAAGGAGAAGAAACCGCCATCAAAATCTCGCTCGATGATGTCGACAGTGTCGAAATCCTTAAGGCAAATGAGGCAGTCCAAACAGCCATGTACAGTAATGACTGAAACTGTACAGGCCCGGCAATCATCCACTGCGAGCTCGATAGCGTCTGCTCGCTCAACGTGATCCACAAGGTCGGCTGCAGCTGTGCCGCCATCTTCTACAGCAATGCGAATCGCATTCAAAAGGGCGCATGAGGAATCTTGCCAGGTGAGTACAGTGGCGCCTTTGGTCCCACCAACCCTGGGGAAGTCTCTCACGGCGGCCTCAGCTCAACCGCTGGCAAAGAGAAGGGCTCTGCCACAATCTTCTTCCTTGTCTTCCTCAAGGAAAGCTACTACTTTCTCTTCGGCCACCTCGTCGGCAAGATCCTCTCCGATCCAACTGGCCCAGTCTTCACCCATCTCAGGATGACCAGCAAACAGAACACACCCCTCAGGAGCTCCTGGTCTCCAGTGATGTCAGTCGAGCCTGGTGCAGGTTCAGCAACAGCCTCCACTGAATGTGACTTCTGCCAGACAAGAGCTCTTCCCGGCGACATCTACTCCAGAGAAAGGGAGGCAGAAGGCATCCTCTCGATGCTGATGTCAGTACAGAAGTCTCTTCGATGTTAGGCCTTGGCCTGCAATTAAATACGTAAAAGTTTCACTTGACTCCAACAACCACCATAAAATTCATCAGTGCCATGTTCAATTCACGGACTCAGACTCTCCCTTCCCGAGGCCAGGTTTCAAGCCCTTCAGCACAAGGTTCGACGGTGCAGACAGGCCCGGACATCTACGGCCAAGCACATTGAAGTGCTCCTTGGCCACATGGCGTCTACAGTCATTGTGACCCCACTGGCCAGGCTCTGATTCAGTGATGGTTTCTTGACCACTTCAACCCAGTTCGCGATCGCAGCTCCAAAGTCCTCTCGATGCTGATGTCAGTACGGAAGTCTCTTCGATGGTAGATGCGCTGCTTCTGGACTGGTCGGAGAAATTCCTCTACCTCTTTCCTCCATTTCCTCTAATCCTCAGAGTGGTCGAGAGGATCCAGATGTCCTGGGCAAAATGCATCTTGGTGGCCCCGGTGTAGCCGAGACAGTCCTGCAGATTTCCAAGAGTCGGTAGCGGGCATTTCCTCTGCGGCAGGACCTCACGAGAGAACAGGGTCTCCTGCCACACCACCTGATGGCATGGAGGATCCAGCTATGACGGTGCTATGACCGGCCATGCGGTCCATCTTGTCAGCCCACAAGCCGGCGACGGTCAAGGCCTACGCTTCTTGTTTTGCTCGGTTCCAGAAATTTCTTCGGGATTGAGGTAACCAGTCCTTCCCACTATCAATACCGACAATCTTCGAGTTTCTGTTCTCCCTGGCTGAGCGCAACCTGTCCCTGTCATCGCTGAAGTCCTACTTGGCGGCCATCTCCTGACACATCAAGCAGTGCGGAGGGACATCCCTGTTCCACAGTGCCATGGTGAAAACGTTCCTGAAAGGGTACAACAATCTACATCCTCCAGTCCCTCCCCCAACCCCTGGTTGGAGCCTCGATCTGGTCCTCTCCCGGCTGGTGGCACCACCATTCAAGCCGTTGGCGACGATTGACCTTCGGCTGCTATCCTGGAAGGTTGTCTTTTTAGTGGCAATCACCTTTGCCTGCCGTCCTTCTGAGCTTGCGGTGTTGAGGGTCGACGAACCTTATTTGCCTTTTCATTCGGACAGAGCAATTCTCCACATGGACATTTCCTTTCTGCCAAAGGTGGTCTCTCCATTTCATGTAAATGAGGACATTGTCCTTCCATCGTTCTTCCAGACTCCATCCATCCCGACGGAGAGGAGACTGCATCTCCTTGATGTCCGGAGGGCCCTGGTTTACCGGGACAGAACTTCTCGGTCCCGTAGGACTCCAAGGCTGTTTGTAGCCTATGCGCTGAACAAGCTGGATCTGCCAGTTTCGTCCTAACATTTGTCCATCTGGATTGTGTCGACCATTGAACTGTGTTATGAACTGGCCCACCACTGGCCCCTGCCGGCCGGCCGGGCCCAGTCGACTAGAGGCATGGCAACTTTGACTGCCTTTCTAAAGGGCATTCCCCTGGACTCTATATGTAAGGTAGCCATTTGGTCCAATCCCTTGACTTTTGTCTCTCATTATAGATTGGACACTAGGAACCGCCTTTGGCCGATCTGTTCTTTCCTCCTGCCCTCCAGGAACTCTATTGACTGCTGAGAGTCCATTGCATTTCAGGTGTACCGGGTGTTAATTTTGCATATGTTGCTCCTCTCCTGGTTATCCAGGCAGCTGTCAAACCCAGACTGATGATGTTGGGTTTGTTTATGATGCTAGTTATGTCTGTATGCCATGTTCTCCCTTCTCAGGGACAGCCATAGGTGGGTGTTTTGGACTCAAAAAGCACCCGGATTACGATTATGAATAGAGTGGTTTAACAGTTAAGATATTGGTTAATGCTTTAAATGTTCTGATGTATTTTATAATCATATTTTTAAATGTTTATTGTAATTTTATATTGTTTTAATGGCACCCAATAACTGCTTATGTTGTAAAGCCGCCTTGAGTCCCCTCTGGGGTGGAGAAAGGCAGGGTCGAAATGGCATAAATAAATAAACAAATACTTAAAGTTAAGGTGAAGGTTTCCCCCAACATTTAAGTCCAGTCATGTTCGACTCTGCGGGTTGATGCTCATCTCCATTTCTAAACCAAAGAGCCGGCGTTGTCTGTAGACACCTCCAAGGTTATGTGGCTGACATGACTGCATGGAGCATTACATTAGCAAAATGTAATGTCATGTGGCATCTGTTCTAGATTTGTAAGAGATTTATTTTTTATTTATCATTTTAGGAGCGAGCCAAGGGTACAGATGTATTGTATTTATTTTTAAAAACACATAGTTTGAAAGCTTGGCATTATATTAAATGTCCTTTGACCAGTTCCTGGCTACTTGGAGTGCCTCTAGTGTTGCTATAAGGAGGTCCTCCATTGTGCATGTGGCAGGGCTCAGGTTGCGTTGTAGTATGTGGTCTGTGGTTTGCTCTTCTCCACACTCGCATGTCATGGACTCCACTTTGTAACCCCATTTCTTAAGGTTGGCTCTGCACCTTTTGATGCCAGAGCACAGTCTGTTCAGCACCTTCCAAGTTGTCCAGTTTTCTGTGTGCCCAGGAGGGAGTCTCTCATTTGGTATCAGCCATGGATTTGGAGCCCCCGGCTGCACAGTGGGTTAAACCCTTGTGCCGGTAGGACTGAAGACCGACAGGTCGAAGGTTCTAAACGGGAGAACGTGGATGAGCTCCCTCTGTTAGCTCCCCATGCGGGGACATGAGAGAAACCTCCCACAAGGACGGTAAAACATCAAAACATCCAGGCATCCCCTGGGCAACATCTTTGCAGATGGCCAATTCCCTCACTCAAGAAGCAACTTGCAGTTTCTCAAGTTGCTTTTAACACAAAAAAAGCCATGGATTTAGAGTCTGGGTTTTAGTCTGTCACTTTTGGACTCTCACTTGCTGAGATGTTCTTGCGGGTGTCTCTGTAGATCTTGAAAAACTATTTCTTGATTTAAGTCATTGGTGTGCTGGCTGATAGCCGATGGGCTATCGCTGTCACTATCGCTGTCGCTGTCTTGGTCCTTTCACTGTTGGTTGCTACTTCTTGGCGGATGTCAAGTTGTGCAATGTAAGGTAAACAGTATAATTTCTCACAGACATCCTGTGATAATTCGGCATGTCACATTAAGAGCCACATCCACTGTTTTAGCATGGTGAGATGTGTTCAACACTGGACATGCATACTCAGCAGCAAAGCGCAAGGGCAGATGTCTTCACTGTATCTGGTTGTGATCCCCAGGTTCTGCTGGTCAGCTTTCCTATGATATTGTTTCTAGCACCCACTTTTTGCTTGATATTCAGACAGTGTTTCTTGTTGGTCAGAGAACGGTCCAGGTATTTGGATGTGCTGCAGTGCTCCAGTGGGATTCCTTCCCAGGTAATCCTCAGAGCTCGAAATACTTGTCTGTTCTTAAGTGCATTGAATGCAGTCTTCCTGCTTCTTGGCAGGGGGTTGGACTGGATGGCCCATAAGGTCTCTTCCAACTCTATAATTCTATGATTCTAAGATGGAAAGCACACGTCTGTGTTTCAGATGGATTAGGAATCAGCTGGTTTCCCCTGTAATAGGCAGTAAGAGCACCTAGAGCTTTGAAGATCTTCTGTTCAACACTCTCAAAGCTCTCTGCTTGAGTGGTGGTGGCACGATCATCAGCATAGATGAAATTCTCTGTCCCTTCTGGCAATGGCTGGTCATTTGTGTAAATGTTGAACACTGATGGAGCATGCATGCTCCCCTTAGGCAGGCCATTTTTCTGTTTTTGCCATCTGCTTCTTTGGCCTTGGAGCTTAACAAAGAAGCTCCTGTTTTGTAGCAGATTTCCTAAGAGGCGGGTGTAAAGAACCCTTACCTTATTAGAAGCCAGGGTGCAGGGCCTGGAAAAGCCTGTAGGTCTAGAAGGATAAGTAATGGGCAAGGCGAAGCATCAGCGGCCATTTTAGAGTAGGGAAGACGCCATCTTAGAAAGTTGCAGAGAGGGGGGCGTGTCTTAGGCTTTAGACAGCAGGGAATGGCCGGGATTGGTAGAGAAAAAGGGGGCGGAATTTAGGAGAAGCTGAGAGGGAAAAAAGGAGCGTTTTAGAAGGGGGAATGAGGCTTGTGTGCTAGAGAGAGATGAGTTGGGAGTTTGGGGTTTGAAGAGGAAGGGGTGTTTAGGAGTTTGGTGTTAAGGGTTAGAAGAAAAGGCAAAGGCTTAGCCAGAAGTTTGCCAGCAGGTTAGCTAAAGCAAACTGACAGCTATTAGGAGAATAGCTGGGTAGTAGCAGGGTAGAATCAGGCTAGATTTATCTGGGCTACTGAAGAATCTCTGGCAAAGACACAGTCCTGTTGGGATTCTTGTTTTGTTTGGAGGGAGAGAAGAAACTCTTTTGTAACAAAGATAGAACCATTCTTGTAACCATCACGCTTTTAAGACACAACTTTCTGTAACAGCCAAGATATTGAAGCATTTGTACCCATTTGTCATGTAAGAGATAAAAGAAGCCTAACTGCCAAGTTTTGGGGTTTGATTAAGCATTTGTTTGTTAAAAAACATTTTTAAATGAGTGGGCAAAAAGGCTTTGTGGAATGACTCAAAGTGCAGTCTTTACTTTCCCCATGCCTGTTATAAAAATGTTAATGAATTGTTTCCATATACATTTTTCACATGCAATCATGTATTGTTTTCATGAAAAAAATCAGAAGTTTATGATACAAAACAAGTTATTTTTAAATTAAGAGAACATAACCTCCTCTGAACATAATTAAGAGTGTTTTCATGGAAATTTGTAGAACAATGTTCTTATTACATGTGGAGAAATTCGCTTCAGTCAAAGAAGCATTAGGATTACTGAACAGTACAGACAATTTTGATGTTAAGATCTGTACTAAAAAGGTGAAATACAAATGTTAATTGCAACTAAAATAAGCCCATTAAGTCAGTGTGAACTTGATATATCAATACTTGCATAGGTTTCATTGATTCATTGAATCTTCCCTTGGTGGTACTGAAGATTGGATTTAGGCCTAAATGGATGTGTTTTCTTTTGAAGACTAGAAAATAATGTTTGAAATATACTAAATGCAGAAAATGCTAGCATTTATAATGCATTTAAGAGCTAACTAAACTTGTATTTAATCCTTCTATTAATAATAAAAGGCCTAAGATACTATTAATATTGCTTTCTTTTCACTGCTCTTTAAATGACTATTTAGAGCAGTGGTTCTCAACCTGGAATCCCCAGAGGTTTTTGGCCTACAACTCCCAGAAATCCCAGCCAGTTTACCAGCTGTTAGGATCTCTGGGAGTTGAAGGCCAAAAACATCTGGGGACCCCAGGTTGAGAACCATTGATTTAGAGGGTATTTTAGTACTGTCAAGTACTTCAAAGTAATTTTAAGTCCATGCATCCAAATTTGATTTTATCTTTAGAAATTTAGGACCTGCAATTGTAATCTTAGGCATATTACCTGAAATTACTGAACAGGGATATTTACCTACAAATAGAAATGCAGGATTGCCCTGTAAATAGATGAATTGAACTTTTGAAAAGCTCTTTTGTAAAAGATGTCCTTTGGACAGAATCCAACATAAGATTCCATTTATTGCGTTTGTTATGTTAGTGATACATTGCCCCCATTTGTTTGTTCATATTTTTCAGACTTCTTGAAGAGACTCTTGGAGAACTATGTGAAAAAGTTACAAATACCAGTCCACGTGATTCGAATGGAGCAGCGTTCTGGACTAATCAGAGCCAGATTGAAAGGAGCTGCTGCTTCTAAGGGCCAAGTCATTACCTTTTTAGATGCTCATTGTGAATGCACAGTAGGATGGCTCGAGCCTCTGTTAGCACGCATAAAAGCTGACAGGTGGTTATTTTATAAAACATATTGAAGGTTAATATTTACTAATTCAGCTAAACTGTTTTTGCAAAGCTGGAATCCTTGGAAGAAGTGGGTACACTATGTAAATCATTAACATTTGGGGAATTTGTAGTCAAGAGGTGCCTACAAAATGATTAATTGAAGATGAGGTGGGCAACATGATAGTTTTCACATTTTAGGCAAGTGTAAGCTATACTAATGAATCAGAAATTTCAGACACTCTACACTTTTATTAATGTTGTTATGAGTTGCATTTGCTTTCTATCATTTATCTGGAAAGCAAACATAATAGAAAGCTATTGAATGGTATCAGATAAGAGTCTTTCCTTGGTCTACTGTAGACATAAGGATTAAAACAGAGTGTTTGGATGCAAACAACGTGTATTTTTCTTCGTGGCCTCTGTGAATGCACACTTATGGAGAATCTGCGTCTGCGCAGGTCCCAACGGAAAAACTTACCAAGTTGAAACTTTTAAGTTTTGGCAGTAATTCCGCCCAGCCATCCACAGGGCATAAAAGGCGCCCTGCGCGCGCGCTCCGCCATTCCTGTTTTTTCCGCCGCACGTCCCGCTCGGAATTTCCTATTATGTCAACGATCAGATTTAAGCATTGTGTTCAATGCTCGAGAAAACTGCCTGATTCAGATAAGCACTCAAAGTGCCTCCGGTGCCTCGGTGAGGGCCATAATACTTCGACTTGTCGACACTGCCAGGCCCTCATGGCACAATCAAGAAAGAATAGAGCAGCTCGGCTGAAGGTGTTGCTTTACGGACAGACCTTAGCCCCTCAGCCGTCGACGTCGACAGCCGCGATGTCTCAACCGTCAGCTGCTCCTTCAACATCGTCTGCCTCCCGACCAACTAGACCGGCCTCGGTGGCCTCGGTGGCCTCTACTGCGTCGAGAAGACCTCGCCAAGCTAAACAACCATGCACCCTCATAACGCAAACAGTGCCGGCGAGGCATCCGTCCACGTCGAGTTCTGTGGCCTCGGTCCGATCAACAAGGTCGAACTCCGCCACTCCACCTTCGACCTCGCCCATGAGAATTGCTTTCAAACGATCTCATGAGGAGGCTAGACGGGCCAAATCAACTCTGCCTGCGGTTCCCCCAACCTCGGGGAAATTCCTTCAATCCTCACAGCCTCCAGCTAAGAAAAGGGCCCAACCGCGCTCTTCTTCCTCTTCTTCATCGAGAAGAGTGGCTCAGACCTCCTTGGCGACTTCTTTGTCATGATCGTCGCCAATTCAACCGGCCCAGCAACAACCTCTCTCGATCGAGCCTACACCAAAGGTTCAACCTGAGGTAGAGGCCCACGTCTCACCGGAGCAATCGGTTCAGACCGTGATAGAACTCCCTCAGCAACGTTCGACCACGCAGCAAGAACTCTTCCCGCCTCCGTCAACACCAGAGAGAGGGCGCCAAACTACGTGATTGACTAGAGCTGCCCAGGCCTCAGCTTCCAAGCAGCCTCCTCCCCCGTCATCTCCAGTGGGAGTTGCTAGGCCGCTTCCAGCTGCTTCCAGACAACCTTCTTCGTCTCCTCATGCATCTGAGGAGGACGACCAAGACAAAGACATCGAAGGCTCGATCCATTCAGAGTCGGTTCTTTCCCTCGCCATCGAGAGATCGCCGACACACGACGCTTATGAGGCAGACCCTCCATCACCCACCTACAACGTTCGAGCTTTCGCCGACCAGATGGCCAGGATGGCTGAGACTCTCGGTCTCGAGGTCAAGCAAACGTCCAAGGCTGTGACCGATCCTGTGTTTAAGAGGGTCCAATCTGAAGCGCCTCCGGCCCCCCTCCTGCCTTTTCTCCCCTATCTGCTGGAAGTAATACAGGCATCTTGGAAAACTCCTTCCTCGATACCACCGACGTCCAAGCGCATCGAAGCCTGGTACCATACCGACGACAAAGGGTTAGAATGGCTCAAGCACCACCCAGACCCTAACTCCATCGTTGTCAAAGCGGCTCTGTCCGGAAGACAGTCTAACACCCCTTCGGACCGAGAAGGAAAGCGTTTTGACGCTGTGGGCAGAAAACTGTATTCGGGAGCCTTCCTCTTGGCAAGAATGGCCAACTATGGAGCCTGTATGGGGGCCTACCAGCAGATCATATGGGAAAAGGCCCAACCCTTTCTGGCAAAATTGTCTGATGAAGATCGAGCAGTCCTTTCTGCGTTATCTCAGGAAGCGACTTCCCTGGCTCACCATCAGATGCAGATGGCTAAGCATACCGGCGATACTGCGGGCAAGATGATAGCCCATACCATAGCTATCCGAAGACACTCCTGGCTGCGTTCCTCTGGCTTGTCTTCGTCGTCCCGCCAAGTCATCGAGGATTTTCCCTTCGATGCCCTCGGCTTGTTCAACGCTGGAACGGACGATAAGCTAAAGTCAAACCAGGACTACAAAATACTTGCTTCGAAGTGTGGTGTCGAGACTCATCCACAAACCCAGTGTACATGGTGGTATGGATACCACCAATGCCGCTTCAGATCCTATCGTCACCAGTCGACGAGGCAAAGTCTTCGCCCACTTCCTGCAGCTTAGGCACAGCCCCAGCAACAACAACAACGCCGAGCGCAACAACCCCAAAGGGCCCAGTCTCGTCAAACTCAGACCAATGGCAACTCCAGACGTCGGGTTTGACGTCTTCCCCGACGATACCGAATCCGTGTCCGTTATTTCTGCCGTGCCCACCTTGCCCTCGTTGCTACACCTTCTCAACACTGTGATCGACAATCCTGTCAAGTTTGGAGATCATCTAAAAAAATTTCATTCATGCCTGGCACCACATCACATCCGATGCATGGGTGCTAAAGATTATTCGAGACGGTTACACGTTGCAGTTCAAAGACTTACCTCCAACCGGAGTTATTGTTCGAACCGACCCATCTCCCCCGATTTTGGCAGAAGTCAACTCCTTGTTGGAAAAAAGGGGCGATCCGAAGGTCTCCATCTCGCTTAGACGGTCGTGCCTTCTTCTACAGGTACTTTACAGTACCAAAGCCGGACGGCTCTCTCCGACCAATCCTCGACCTCAGGGCACTGAAAAAGTTCATAAAACCGGCCAAGTTCAGAATGGTGACGGTATCGTCAATTATCCCCATGCTTCATCGACTTTTTTGCATCAATAGACTTAAAAGACGTATACTTCCATTTATCCATCCGGGAAGGCCACAGAAGGTTTCTCTCCTTCAAGATAAGAGGAAAAGACCTTCTCATTTACCGTCTTCCCGTTCAGCCTCGGGACGGCACCCAGAACATTTACCAAATGCATGTCCGTGGTTGCCGCGTATCTCAGAAGAAGGAAAATCCGCATTTTTCCTTACCTGGACGACTGGTTGCTGGCCTCAAGATCATCAGACCTCCTCTAGGACCAGATCGCCTTCACCCTCAACCTGCTGCAGGAGCTCGGCCTACAGTTGAATGCCGAAAAATCTCACCTTACACCGACGACATCAATAAAGTTTATAGGCGTCGACTTCGATTCAACAAGAGAAAGGGTGTCCCTCCCACCAGTCAGCGCGAGATCTCACGATGCCTCTTCCCCTCCAAACTCAAGGCACACCAAGTCCAAATTCTCCTGGAACATATTGCTTCCACGGTAATGGTCACACCGTTTGCCAGTCTCAAGATGCGCCCCATACAACGTTGGTCCCTCGACAACTTCGATCCCTGTCGAGACACTGAAACAAAACTCCTGTCGATGCCGACCGCAGTTCAACGCTCCCTGGACTGGTGGAGGAGTCATCGAAACGTCTGCATAGGTCTTCCCTTCCATGCGAGACAGCCATCAGCCATTCTCACAACCGACTTGTCGACGTTTGCCTGGGCGCCCACACAGGCCACTTCTCCATACAAGATGTGTGGTCCCCAAAAGAACAATCTCACCACATAAACTATCTAGAACTGTTAGCCATTTTCAAGGCCCTCAAAGCCTTCCTGCCCCTCCTGACAGAATACGTGGTCCAGATCCAAACAGACAACATGGTGGCCATGTATTATATCAACAAGCAGGGGGGCACTGGCTCGAGAAACCTTCTGAAGCTAGCCGTAGCGCTGTGGGAGTGGTGCAACCAGCATGCGATTTTTCCATCGGCACTTCACCTTCCAGGTCACCTGAACGACCAGGCCAACTCCCTCAGTCGCTCAACGTCGACATCCCACGAATGGAAGCTCGACACGATGGAGCTTCATGCCCTGTTTGACATGTGGGGCATTCCCACGGTCGACCTTTTTGCTTCTCCAGACAATTGTCAGCTTCCCCTTTTCGGGGCCCGCCTGACCCAAGACGCCATTCCGGGGTGTCTAGGAGATGCATTCATGCTGGACTGGTCGACTCAGTTCCTATACATCTTCCCACCGATTCGTCTCCTACTGCAAGTGATTGAGAGAATCGAGATGTCCCAGGCCAACTGCATCCTCATTGCACCAGAATGGCAAAGACAGGTGTGGTTTCCCGTACTCCTGAGACTCTCCAACTCTAGGATTATCAGATTGCCACCTCGCCCAGATCTCTTGTCGAGAGAGAACGACCTCCTTCTACACCCAGACGTCTCATCCCTACATCTGGCAGCATGGAGGATAACGTTCTAGGATCCTTCGGTCCCGAACTCCGATCGATCCTAGAAGCGGCCCACAAGCCTTCGACATCGAGAGCGTATGCATACCACATCGGGCGCCTTTGAGAGTTCCTTCGGGAGCGAGCGATACCTGAATTTCCACCGTCGATACCGACGGTCTTGGACTTTCTCCTTTCCCTAGCGACTCAGAAGCGTACCCTGGCTTCTTTAAAGTCTTATGTCACTGCAATCTCCTGGTACTTCCAGAGACTGGAAATCATCTCATCTCATCAAAATGTTTCTGAGAGGCTACAATCACCTCAACCCGCCGGTTCATCCACCGACACCGGGATGGAGCCTCGACATCGGTCCTTTCCCAGCTGACTGGCCCTCCCTTTGAGCCTTTGGCCACAACAGATCTTCGGCTACTCTCATGGAAGGTTTCCTTCCTGGTTGCTATCACGTCTGCCCGTAGGCCTTCAGAGTTGGCAGCTTTAAGGGTCAACGAACCTTACCTGCTTTTTCATACTGACCGAGTAGTCCTAAGGACTGACATCACTTTTCTACCGAAAGTGGTGTCCTCCTTCCATATCAATGAGGACATAGTTCTACCGGCTCTCTGGATGTTCGGAGGGCATTATTGTTTTACAGGCAGAGGACTGCTGCCTTACGAAAGACTCCCAGACTTTTCGTTGCTTATGCGACGGACACATTGGGGATACCACTCTCCTCGCAGCAGCTTTCTCAGTGGATTGCCTCGACAATCGAACTTTGCTACGAACTGGCACGTAAGTCTCCGCCTTCGTCGGCTCAATCAAGGTCGACCAGAGCCATGGCTGCCACAACGGCATTCCTACGGGGGATCCCGTTGGACTCAATCTGTAAGGCGGCCATTTGGTCTAACCCAATGACTTTCATCTCCCATTATCGACTGGACACCCCGTCTCGAAGAGAAACCGCCTTCGGTCGGGCAATTTTGTCAACTTGCCCCCTTTGAATACAGTCACTCGGGTTTCCTGGGGTTTTCTTCTCTTACATTGCGCTACCAGTTACGGTGCAAAGAAGTTTGTGTGTTAACATCCTGCTCTCCCCTCCTTTTTCCTGGGGTTTTCTTCTCTTACATTGCGCTACCAGTTACAGTGCAAAGAAGTTTGTGTGTTAACATCCTGCTCTCCCCTCCTTTTTCAGGAGAGCAAATTGTACTGTCTTCTTCTATGTAACGTTCTTACAATATTATATGCCTGCAATGTACATTATGATGCTTGCATGTACTGGATATTCACATCGCCCCTGCTTGTTATCCCTAGAAAGACATTAAATGCTGGACTCATTTAATGTCTTTCTGTCCTCAACCGAGGACATGTGTTTACCATTGTACCTACCAGTTTTTTATTGTCTTGATATCAAGATCTTAGGTGAGATGTGTTGCCTGTTGGTTGTATATGCGCTTATACACCATGGTGATGTATACAGATATGTATATGCTTGTGTTACACTTGATATATACATGTGATGTGCAAGATTTTTGAAATGTTAATAAAACATGTTTTGGTCCTTCAAATGGTGTTGGTTTGTTTCCTGCCATCCGGGACCTAAGATTGCTAGCTTTCCATAAGTGTGCATTCACAGAGGCCACGAA
This sequence comes from Anolis sagrei, assembly GCF_037176765.1. NCBI lineage: Eukaryota > Metazoa > Chordata > Lepidosauria > Squamata > Anolidae > Anolis > Anolis sagrei. Next base: position 58,305,899 of record NC_090026.1, read on the forward strand.
GAAAAATGGTAGGTTACTCACTTGTAACCATGTTCCTTCGAGTGGGCCTCTGTGAATCCACACTAACCTGCCCGGCCGTCCCCTCTTGCAAACCTCCCCCTATTCCTCGCTATGCGGCGTAAGGTATGGCGAAGCGCGCGCGCGGGGCGCCTTTTATGCCCTGCGGACGGCTGGGCGGAGTTACCGCCAAAACTTAAAAGTTTCAACTTGGGAAGTTTTTCTGTTGGGACCTGCGCAGGCGCAGATTCTCCATAAGTGTGGATTCACAGAGGCCCACTCAAAGAAACATGGTTACAGGTGAGTAACCTACCAATGTTCTTCCACTGTGCCCTTTCTCTTCTTCTGGTCATTAATACAGTACTTTGTTTTATGAAGTAACGTTTTAAATATTATTATCTTAATCTAAAATACATTTCCTACTATGCTGTTTTCACAAGAAACATGCAATGTGCTAAATTTGGATGTAAACTGCTGAATCAGTAAAATATATAGTAAGCAGCATTGCCCTCTAAAGCATTCTTAACTGTGCAGTAGGGTATGCTAGATATACCGTAATATTATATTTTTTAATTTACACACAGAACAACTGATGATTTCATATGCTCTTCATGAGTTTGCAACAAGAGCTCTTCTTTTAATGCTTCAACTGGTCATAGTTAAACACCAAATACATTGTTAAGATCCGTTGAAGTAACTAAAATTGATAGAACTTTCTGCTGAAGTAAAGTGCTTAGCATTGACTCGACCATGCCTATTTAACTGTTTTGGAAATGCATGTTATCTTGGAATGTTTGATTAAAAGCTCTAAAATATTCAAGTTTACAACCTGGTTTTCATCTCTACATCCTGTAAATCAGTATTATACATTCATTATACAAAATATTTGGAAGGATGAGGCATTATGATGCACATAAACAATTGTATTGTTTAAAACTCAGTAACAGAAATATTCACCCTCTCTCCTGAATGCAGCAGGAGGTTGACTGTTCTTCGATCTGGCATTCTGTTTTAAATGGGCAATTGTTCATTCAGTTTTCCTTTATGCCAGTATTATTTAAAACTTGAAGATATAAAAAGTGTGTATTAACAGCATAATTCAATGTGTATATGTATTCTTTCTTAGGCAAAGAATTCTCAGAGATGGTTTGTCAGGTCCCGTCTCTGAAATATTGCTTGCTGCAGTTGGTATTCCGTGTCGGCACATATATTCAGATGTACAAACCCACTACGTTTCACGGAACTAGCTCTAGAAAATGTGCTTAAGATTATAATACTGCTAAGGTGTTATTATGTGGTTGTGATAACGGCATGTAAATGAGGTTGTCCTATATTATACAGTGCAATACATTGTCGTTATTTTTAATCTGTAACAATGTGTACCATTTTTTTTCTGTAGGAGAACAGTGGTTTGTCCTATCATTGATGTCATCAGTGATGATACCTTTGAATATATGGCAGGTTCTGATATGACGTATGGTGGATTTAACTGGAAGTTGAATTTCCGATGGTATCCTGTCCCTCAAAGAGAAATGGATCGAAGGAAAGGTGACAGAACTCTTCCAGTCAGGTGGGAACATCGATTACTGTGATTAGTCTGTGATTAGTCTTTAGCATTTATTTTTAATTAAAAAATAATATCTGAGTTGGTTCGCCTGATAGTAACTATGAGGTAAAAATCTGTATTAGAAAAAACTAAAGCTGGAAGGGATTGTGAGAAACATATCATTAGAAGCTATTAAGTGGATAGAGAACATAGTAAAACAAGGTGTATTTTTAAAAGTCAGCTGGAACCAGAAGATCCTTCATGCTTTACTCAGTACTTGCAAGAGTGAACAGTTTGAAGTCCCTTGCACAAAGGGTAGGTGGGATATACTACCTGTACTTGAGTGTACTTTATTATCAGTAATTTTATTCTATACTAGCTTGGGGACCCAGCAGTGCCCGGATTATATGAGAAAGGCATTGCTTGTTTGTGCTGCAAGTTTAGTCTAGATCAAATGTCAGCTTGGTTCAGTGGGTGCAGGTGAACTATAGTCCTCATATGCAAGTCCCATTGTCCATGGTCCATCCTCCTCCAAACTGTGTGCCTAGTTTGGTCTTGATCAGCCATTGATGTGGGTTGCAGTGGTATCAGGAGGCGATCGAAAGTACTGCAAGTCCATGGTACTGAAAGTACTGCAAATCCATGGTCCACTGTGTCACAAACTGCACCTGGATGTAGGTCATGGGGGCTCTGTATGCTAAGTTTAATCTTGATCAGTCATTGGTGTGGGTTTCAATGAAGAAGTGAGTGAAGGTACTGCAAGTACCATCATCCCTGGTTCATCCTCCAAACTGCACCAGGTTGTAGAGTGGTTCGTGGGGGCTCTGTGTGCCAATTTGGTCTTGATCAGTCATTGGATGAGGGTCACAGTAGGCTCAGGAAGTAAGTGAAGGAACTGAAAGTCCCTTCATCCATTGTCCATCCTCCCCCAAACTGCACCAGGACATAAAGGGGGTCTTGGGGGTTATATGTGCCAAGTTTAGTCCAGGTCTGTCATCCGTGCAAGTCGCAGTGGCCTGTGGAAGTGGCAGGCAATCTGAAAGCTGCCACATACACCACCCTCCCTCCCGCCTCACAAAAACATAGAAACATACAAATATTGACTTTTATTATATACTAGCTTGGGCACCCGGCGATGCTCGGGTCATTTGAGAAAGGCATTGCTTGTCTGTGATCCAAATTTAGTCTAGATTCCATGTGAGCTAGTTCAGTGGGAGTGTGTGAACTACAAATCCCATATGCAAGTCCATTGTCAATGGTCCATCCCCCTCCAAATAGCACCAGGACATACAGCGGGTCAAGGGGGCTTTGTGTGCCAAGTTTGATCTTGATCAGTTGTTATTGGGGCGCACAGTGGTTTCGGGAAGTGAGTGAAAGTACTTCAAGTCCCATCATCCATTGTCCATCATCCCACAAACCACACCAGGTTGTAGAGTGTGTCATGGAGTCTCTGTGTGGCAAGTTTCATCATGATTTCTCATTGGTGGAGGTTGCAGTGGTTTCAGGAAGTGTGTGAAGGTATTGCAAGTCCCATCGTCCATTTTCCATCCTTTGCCAAATTGCACCAGGATGTAGAGTGGATCATGGGGGCTCTGTGTGCCAAGTTTGGTCTTTATCGGTCATTAGATGAGGGTCGCAGTGCTCTCAGGATGTAAGTGAAGGTACTGCAAGTCCAATCACCCACAGTCCATCCTCCTTCAAACTGTGCCAGGATGTAGAGTTGGTCATGGGGGCTCTGTGTCAATTTTGGTCTTTATCGGTCATTGGATGAGGGTCTCAGTGGTCTCAGGATGTGAGTGAAGGTACTTCAAGTCCCATCATCCATTTTCCATCCTTCTAAAAACTGCACCAGGATGTAGAGTGGGTCATAGGGGCTCTGTGAATCAAGTTTGGTCTTTATTGGTCATTGATGAGGGTCTCAGTGCTCTCAGGAAGTGAGTGAAGGTACTGCAAGTCCCACCATCCATGGTTCATCCTCCCCCAAACCACACCAGGATGTAGAGTGAGTCATGGGGGCTCTGTGTGCCAACTTTGGTATTGATCACTCATTGGATGAGGGTCGCAGCAGTCTCAGAAAGTGAGTGAAGGTACTGCAAATCCCATCATCCATTGTTAATCCTTCTAAAAACTGGACCAGAATGTAAAGTGGGCCATGAATGCTCTGTGTGCCAAGTTTGGTCCAGGTCTGTGATTCGTGGGGACTGATGTGGAAAGTGAATCGGATGAAGGTACTGCAAATCCCATAGTCCCTGGTCCATCCTCCCCCAAACAGCACCAGTTTGTAAAGTTGGTCATGGAGGGGTGGGAGGGTCTGTGTGCCAAGTTTAGTCTTGATCTGTCATTGGTGGGGGCCACAGTAGTCTGTGGGAACCAAAAGTTTGAAAGTACTGCAAATCCCATCATCCATTGTTCATCCTTAGCCAAACTGCACCAGGATGTAAAGGGGGTTATGGGGGTTATGTGTGCCAGGTTTGGTCCAGGTCCGTTATTGTTGGGGTCATTGATCAGTCATTGAATGATGGTTGCAGTGGTCTCAGGAAGTGAGGGAATGTACTGCAAGTCCCATCATCCATTGTCCAAAACTCACCAGGATGTAGAGTGGATCATGGGGGCTCTGTGTGCCAACTTTGGTCTTGATCACTCATTGGATGAGGGTCACAGTGGTCTCAGAAAGTGAGTGAAGGTACTGCATGTCCCATCATCTGTGGTCAGTCCTCCAAACTGTACCAGGATGTCAAGTGGGTATTTAGATTAGTGTCACTGTGGCCTCAGGCAGTGAGTGAAGGTACTGCAAGTCCCATCATCCATCGTCCGTCCTCCTCCAAACAGCACCAGGATGTAGAATGGCTCATGGGGGCTCTGAGTGTCAAGTTTGGTCTTGATTGGTCATTAGATGAGGGCTCCGTCTTGGGAAGTGTGTGGAGGTACTTGAAGTCTCATTATCCATGGTCTGTCCTCCTCAAAAGTGCACCAGGATGTAGAGTGGTTCATAGGGGCTCCGTGTTCCAAGTTTGGTCTTGATCAGTCATTGGTGAGGGTTTCAGTAGTCTCAGGAAGTGAGTGAAGTGACTGCAAGTCCCATCATCCATCTCCAAATTCTTCCAAACCATTCCTGTAGAGTGGGTTATGCGGCCTCTCTGTGTAAATTGTGGTCCTGATCCATCATTGTTGGCAGTTGTAATAGTCTAAGGAAGGGAGTGTAGGTATTGCAAGTCCCATTGTCCATGGTGCATCTTCCTACAAACCACAGCAGGATGTAGAGTGCATCATGGAGACTCAGTGTGCTAAGTTTGGTCTTTATCAGTAATTGGATGAGGGTTGCAGTGGTTTCAGCACTTGAGTGAAGGTACTGCAAGTCCCATAATCCATGGTCCATCCCTGGCCAAACTACACCAGGGCATAAATGAGAGGTCTATGTGCCAATTTTGGTCTTGATCAGTCATTGGATGAAGGTCACAGAGGTCTCAGAAAGTGAGTGATGGTACTGCAAGTCCCATCATCGATGGTCCATCCTCCTCCAAACTGCAGTAGGATGTAGAGTGGGTCATGCGGGCTCTGTGTGCCAAGTTTGGTCTTTATTGGTAACTAGCTTGGGGACCCGGCACTGCCTGGGTTATTTGAGAAAGGAATTGTGTAGCAAAGGTGTTCTTTATCAGTTATCAGTTAGTGAAGTTACTGCAAATCCCATCGTGCATGACCCATCCTCCTCCACACAGTCCCTGGATGGGTTATGGTGGCTCTCTGTGCCAATTTTGGTCTAGATCAGTCATTGGTGAGGGTTGCAGTGGTCTCAGAAAGTGTGTTTAGGTACTGCAAGTCCCATCATCCGTGGTCCAACCTCCTTGAAACTGCACCAGGATGTAGAGTGGGTCATGGGGGCTCTGTGTGCCAAGTTTGGTCTTGATTAGTCATTAGATGAGGGTCACAGTGGTCTCAGAAAGTGAGTTAAGGTACTGCAAGTCCCATCATCCGTAGTCCATCCTCCCTAAACTGCTCCACAGTATTGAGTTGGCCATGAGGGCTCTCTGTGCCAAATTTGGTCTGTCTTGGTAACTGTATGAGTGTTGCTGTGGTTTCAGGAAGTGAGTAAAGGTACTTCAAGTCCAATCACCCGTGGTCCATCCTCCTCCAAACTGCACCAGAATGTCTAGTGAACCATGGGGGCTCTGTGTGCCAAGTTTGATCCTGATTCATCAGTGGTGTGGGTCACAGTGGTCTCAGGAACTGAGTGAATGTACTGCAAGTTCCATCATCCATGGTGCATCCTCCCCAAAACCACACCAGAAGGTAGAGTGGGTTATGGGGGCTCTATGTGCCAAGTTTGGTTTTTATCAGTCTTTGTTGGGGGCCGCAGTGTTCTGTGGAAATTGAAGGGTTGGAAAGTAGTACACATCCCATCATCCATTGTCTATCCTCCCCCAAACCTCACCAGGAACTAAAGGGGGTCATGGGGGTTATGTATGCCAAGTTTGGTCTTGATCAGTCATCGGGTGAGGGTCGCAGCGGTCTCAGGAAAGTGAGTTGAAGTACTTGAAGTCCCATTATCCATGGTCTGCCCTCCTCCAAACCACAGCAGGGAGTAGATTGGGTCATGGGGGCTCTGTGTGCCAAGTTTGGTCTTTATCGGTCTTTGTTGGGGGGCACAGTGGTCTGTGGGAGCCAAAGGGGTTGAAAGTACTACAAATCCATCATCCTTTGTCCTCTCCCATACCTCACCAGGACGTATAGGGGGTCATGGGGGTTATGTGTGCCAAGTTTGGTCCAGGTCCGTCGCTCGTGCAAGTTTCTGTGGCCTGTGAAAGTGAGAGCCAATCAGAAAGCTGCCACATACACTTCCGCCCTCCGCATACATACATACATACATACATACAAACATTCACTTTTATTATAGATATAGAGATAGAGATAGATATAGATATAGAAGATATATATAGAGAGAGAGAGAGAAATACAGAAGATTTGTACAGCATAGAAAAGAGAAGTTCATTTCAATTTAAACTTCAGGAAAGCATTCTTTTTTTCTATAGAATCTGTCTGTGTGCCCATCAGTTTAGCAGGGGCGGAATTATTTGCAGACATGCTAGTGATTTTTTCTTGTCTGGCACTTCTCAAAATGCAGAAATATATTTGTAAATTAAGCAAAATTTCTTAAATTCACCAAAAGAGCATTAAGTATGTTCATTGCTTACAAGGAACAACAGGATGTTGAGGGTTTTGGAGAGGAAGAAAAGTGGGGTCTGATCAAGCCCATACCAGCTTATGGTATCCTAGAACTTATGGTATCCTAGAAGGGTGTAGGATGAATGCACTCTATAGATTAAAAACAAGAACAGCAACTATAATATATTCATAGAATCATAGAATAATAGAGTTAGAAGAGACCACATGTGCTATCTAGTCCAACCCCCTGCCATGCAGGAAAAGCACAAAGTACCTCTGACAGATGGCCATCACAACTGACAGCAGATCCCAACTTCCTCCAACTTAATTCAATGGCCCCGCTAGGTAGATATGAACAAGCCACCCTCCAGCTCCCGATCCCAAGGGAACAGACCTTAGAGCTCTTCTCCCATGACATTCATGATTCTATCCTATTATTCCTAAGAGAATTGTCAGAAGAACTTGTTGGGAGTCAAGCAATACAATACTGACTAATTCAGCAGGAACTTCTATCCCCTATTCCCTCAGTGTGAGATTCCCTATTTCCTATCCCCCAGCCCAATAGTCCCCTCCTCCTTATCTCCCAGTCTATCAGACGATCAGACCTCTGTACCCCATCCCTTAGCCCAGTAGCCTCCAATTCCTCACCCCCTATACAAAAAGCCTCCTGCTCATTTCATTTTGTAAAACTCAAGGATGTTGACAGGATTCTTGGAGAGGTGAGGGCGACCACATGCATCTTGGACCTCTTCCTGTCCTGGCTGATAAAAGAAGCCAGAGGGGGTTTAGCAGAGTGGGTAAAGGTGGTGGTTAATGCCTCCTTCCGGGAAGGCAAAAATCCAGCAAGATAATAATAATAATAATAATAATAATAATAATAATAATAATGATAATAATGATAATAATAGGCCATAATAATGGGTCATAAGATATACTGCTGGCATCATAAACTGGACACATGCAGAACTGGAGAATTTGGACAGAAAAACAAGAAAACTCATGACCATTCATAATTAATTACATCCTCGCAGTGATGTTGACCGGCTCTATCTGCCCAGAAAGTCTGGTGGCAGAGGACTTTTCCAATCAAACAAGCAGTTGAAGAAGAAAAACATGCCCTGGCAGAATATGTCAAGGAAAGCCAAGAACCTTCTTTAATTAAAGTCAGTAATTGGAAACTTCTCAAAGCACAGCAAAGAGTCAGTACAAGAAAACTGCACTCCAAACCAAAGCTGATAGCTGGCACAACAAAGCCTTACATGGGCAGTTCCTTGAGAAGATTGAAGGAAAAGTTGACAAGGAGAAGACCTGGTTGTGACTCATGAATGGAACCCTGAAGAAGAAGACAAAAGGCCTGATTCTTGCAGCCCAGGAGCAAGCCATCAGAACCAATGCAATTAAGGCCAGGATCGAAAAATCAGCTGATGACCCAAAATGCAGACCGTGCAAGGAAGCTGATGAAACCATGGATCATATCCTCTACTATTGCAAGAAAATCGCACAGACGGACTACAAACAAAGACACAACTCTGTGGCCCAGATGATTCACTGGAACTTATGTCACAAGTACCACCTGCCAGCAGTAAAGAACTGGTGAGATCATAAACCCTCAAAGGTCGTGGAAAATGGACATGCAAAAATACTGTGGGACTTTCGAATCCAGACTGACAAAGTTTCAGAACACAATACACCAGACATCACGATTGTGGAAAAGAAAAAAGTCTGGATAATTGATGTCGCCATACCAGGTGACAGTCGCATTGAGGAAAAACATCACACAGTCCTAGACGCTTAGGAAGTGTTCGACTTGTGATTTTGTGATATGAAATCCAGCATATAGATCTCGTTTCTGTGACATACTGTGCTTTTGTGTCAATAATAATAATAATAACAACTTTATATTCCGCTCTATCTCCTTTGAAGGGACTCAGGGCGGATTCCAAACATAAAAGGCAAACATTCAATGCCCGAATACAACAATACATCCATATTAACAAAATTTAAACAATCCAACATGTAAACATGAATTATAATTTAACAAACTAAAATTAAATAAAAAACACAGCCTGTTATAACAGACATAAGACAAAACATCAAACATAGAAGAAACTGTGATAAAACCACTGTTGAAAAAGCCATCACTGGACCCCACTGATTTGAACAACTTTCAGACAGTTTCCAATCTGCCCTTTCTGGACAAAGTCTTAGAATGTGTGGTTCCCTTGCAGCTCCATGGGCTCTGAATGAAACTGACAATCTGGATCCGTCACAGTCTGGTTTCAGGTCGGGTCACGGAACTGAGACAGTTATGGTCGCCTTAGTGGATGATCTCCTCAGAGAGCTTGACAGGGGGAGTGTGTCCCTGTTGGTTCTCCTGGACCACTCAGCGGCCTTCAATACCATTGACAAACGGTATCCTTCTGGGTCGCCTTGCAGGGATGGGTCTTGGAGGTACTGTTCAGCAGTGGCTCCAGTCCTTCCTAGAGGGTTGTACCCAGAAGGTGTTGCTGAGGGATTCCAGCTAGGCCCCACAGCCATTGTCCTTTAGTGTCCTGCAGGGCTTGGTATTGTCCCCCCATGTTGTTTAACATCAACATGAAGCTGTTGGGCAAAATCATCTGGGGTTTTGGAGTCAGGTGCCATCTGTACACAGATGACGTCCAACTCTATTATTCCTTTCCACCAGATGCTAAGGAGGCTGCCCAGATCTTGACTCGGTGCCTGGCCGCTATTACGGTCTGGATGACGGTGAGCAAATTGAAGTTGAATCCAGACAAGACAGAGGCCCTCCTGGTCAGTTGCAAGGCCGAACAGGGTATAATGTTACAGCCTGTGCTGGATAGGGTTACACTTCCCATGAAGGCGCAGGTTTGCAGCTTGGGAATCCTCCTGGACTCATAGCTGAACCTGGAATCCCAGGTTGCGGGGGTGGTCAGTGGAGTTTGTGCATAATTAAAACTTGTGTGCCACAGTTACGCCCGTATCTTGGGAAGTCAGACTTGGCCACGGTGGTCCATATTCTCGTTACATCTAGGATAGATTACTGCAACAAGCTCTACGTGGGGTTGTCTTTGAAGACTGTTTGGAAGCTTCAAATAGTCCAATGAGAGGCAGCCAGGTTAATAACTGGAGCGGCATACAGGGAGCATACAACTCCCATATTACATCAGCTTGAGTGGTTGCCAGTTTACTACCAAGCACAATTCAAAGTGCTGGTTTTGGCCTATAAAGCCCTAAACAGCCCAAATTACCTGTCCGAATGCATCTCCCTTTATGAACCATCCCGGAGATTAAGATCCTCCAGGGAGGCCTTGCTATCTGTCCCGCCACTGTCACAGGCTCAGTTGGCGGGGACAAGAGAGAAAGCCTTCTCAGTGATTGCCCCTCAGCTTTTTAACTCCCCGCCTGATGAGATTAGATCAGCTTCCTCTCTCCTGATCTTCACAAGGATGGTAAAAACTTGGCTGTGGGACCAAGCTTTTGGGACAGAGCAATAAGGCAGCAATAGGAAACCTTACCATGCCAAGTAGATGCGGATAATTGAGACAGTTTTAAACAGTGGATTTTAATGTCGAGATAAATGATTTTAATGTTTATGTATGTGTATAATCTATTTATATCCCAGCATTGAATGTTTGCCGTTTATAAGTTGTGCTCCACCCTGAGTCCCCTTCAGGGTGAGAAGGATGGAATGCAAAGGTTTTAAATAAATAGGAAGCTTTTAAGCAGATATTTTTTTACAATTAACTCTGCTTACAATTATCAAGAAGTGCAGGGAGAGGAAATAACATACCATAAATGTAGAAAATAAAATTATAACACCTTTAATATGCAACATTTTGAAATAGAATCCATGAGATATGGCAATATTTTTAAATGCAGTTTGTTCAAAACAAAAAAACCTCATATACTACACCACCCAATAAATGTCTGTGTTTGTGTATCTGTTGCAGAAAAGTCAAGCAGATCATTAAAATGTGAACTTTTTTTCCATGTCAGGAGTGACTTGAAAAACTGCAAGTTGCTTCTGTTATAAGAACTGCATATGTTGAGAATACAGCAGGAGCAAGTTGCAGTTGCTTCTGTTTTCAGATTAGCCCAGTGTCAGATTAACATCCAAACAGAATATTTACCCCAATAAATGCAAACGTTTGGTTTTGGTGTTTTGGGGAAAAATTGATCATGTAAGATTTATATATTTGACTTTACTTAAAAGTATTTATAACCTGGCCTTCAGCTGAATAGGCTTCCAAATCACTTTACAAATAATTAATTTGAAAGTTCCCTTCCCTCAGATTTACAGCCTAAATAAGGCACAAACATATAAGGAGGAGATGTTATGGAAGAGGGAGATTAGGTCCAGCAGATGCTGGCTGTTCTTCCCTGCCTCAGAAGCCAGTTCAATAGCAGTTGAAATGTGGAGGAAAAGCTTTGCATAACTGGAAAATACTGACTTACATATTTATCACTCTGTGGATAAAGAGGTTTGACCTTGGTATCCATCAGTGGTTGGATAACAAAGTCCAGGTATGCTCAGGCCCTTTAATATACAACAGTAAAATGATTTACCTTAAATATAATGGCAATATATATTTAATGGTTTGGAAATTTTAAAAAAAAATCAAGCTGTGCAGAATTAGTGGATCCAACCGTATACAACCTAGCAGCTGTGCTGCAACAGACGACAAATGAACTAATAGCTTCCCTAAAGACTTTTGTTTTTTTTTAAATGTTAAATAGTAAAATTTGGCAAGGAGAATCAGAGACCAACTACAGATATACTAAGGGCCGTGCTTGAATCATGTAGTAAAGGCAATGCTTATTTTGACTTCTCACCCTTAGTCATTAAAACATGTCAGAGGAACTAAAGAGCTGCACTTTCTGTGCAGCTCTAAAGAGCTGCACTTTCTGTGCAGGTTCTGTGAGGTATTTTAAAAGTGAGCCATTCCACCCAAATCCTCTAGTGAATTAAAATGGCCATGTTACATGTCCCAGTTTTTGATCATGTCTGTGAGTGCTTTGGACTTTTTCCAGAATATTTGGCAGTACAGGAAAAATGTGGAAATGCTATTACAATTAACTTTACTACCATTCCTTTCTGAGTCAGGCATTTTATTATTCGTTGTTAGTGTAACCAACTTCCCTTTCAATGAATTGTTTTCTCCCTAAAAGGTAGGGAGATAGAAACTAAGGAAAATATAATTTCATTTATGATATACTCTTGAGATACAGCTTCTATGTGGGTTGAAAAATACAGGAACACTCAGAAGTACATGCCCATCTTCTCTTGTCACATTTCACTGAGGATCAAAACAGATTTTATTTTTCATGTGATAGGTGAACAATATTCTGATATCGACTCTCTCTAAGATAAATTCCCAGGTCTATATAGGGTAAAGTCTCCACCTTTCTGGTTCCCTTTCTCTTATCACCAGCCAAAGTATCTTTTTCCATACCTCACCCACTCTTATGCACTTTTGGTTGAATCTTAGCATGCTTGGTTTTTTCCTTCCCAGAAGCACATTGTTTTTCATCATCCATAAACCCTGGTGATCATTCTCTTCATCCTATACCTGCCTATAACTTTTTTCCTTTTTGAATAGTTAGGGAGCCCTATGAAGAAAAGGAGCAGTTGTATCTATCTGGTGTTTCCTCTGCGTTTCCCTCCTTGCTGGTTAAGAAAATCCGGCACATCCTGACTGAATGCGGTCCACAGATAGCTTTAAAATGTCCTACATCTCTATGTATAAATCTAGAAATTGTACTTAAAAACCAACCCCCAAAAGAGCAATTACATTTAAGTTCATAATGATGTAACTACACTGTAGGTATGCTGTAGCTTTAGAGTGAAAATGTAGAATTGGCAATATTCCAATATTTTGTATACAGCACCTTTCTAGGATCCCTTTGTGTGTTGATAGTTTCTCAGTATTCCCTCTTTGCAATTTTTGGCATCATCTTTGTTGGCACCCCAAATTGATTGAATTCACTGTCAAGAAAGAATGAATCTGAAGTATTTTTTATCTTATCACAGGACACCCACAATGGCAGGAGGCCTTTTTTCTATAGACCGAGACTATTTTCAAAAAATTGGGACATATGATGCTGGCATGGATATATGGGGAGGAGAAAACCTTGAAATTTCATTCAGGGTAAGGCAGCTTTCTTTTAATTTATTTATTAAGGTATAATATACTGATCCCCCTCATGGCGCAGCCGGTGAAACCCCTTAGCTGCTGAACTTGCTGACCGGAAGGTTAGCGGTTCAAATCCGAGGAGTGGGGTGAGCTCCTGTTGTCAGACCCAGCTTCCTAGCAGTTCAAAAACATGTAAACATGAATAGATAATAGGTCCTGCTTCTGTGGGAAGGTAACAGCGCTCTGTGCAGTCATGCTGGCCACATTACCTTGGAGGTGTCTACAGACAACGGTGGCTCTTCGGCTTAGAATGAAATGAGCACCACCATCCCCAGAATCGGACATGACTAGACTTAATGTCAGGGGAAACCTTTTCCTTTTTAATATACTGTAGACCAAAATTATTTAGCTGTAGTACAGATATTGTATTGGGCAGTATTGACATCATACCAGAGGACAAATGAAAATGTATATAAACAATTCGTGGGGTCACTCAATGATTCACTGTTCCTTAAAAGAAGTGCTCTTTAAAATCAATCCAGGTCACAGACTGCACATCCAAATATAAAGCTTTAAAGTTTAATATGTGTGTCAGATTAAAATTAAGCAAACTCATCATGCTGCTTCATTGACACCTTTGATGATCTAATGGCCTCAAATTGCACAGGTTATATATTACAAATTGTACCCCTTTGTACTTAACCCCAGTTATTTTTCAAATTATACAGGTCAATAGTCTCTCGTGCAGCGTGCTCACCTCAGGGTAAAGAGGCAAAATATATGAAGTACTTCTGGTGAAGCTTTAATTTGCTGATTCATACTGAACAATCTTCATTTTTTCTTTTAATGGTGGCTTCTTGATGATTTCAGATTTGGCAGTGTGGTGGAACTTTGGAAATTGTGACTTGTTCACATGTTGGACATGTTTTTCGAAAAGCCACTCCTTATACTTTCCCAGGAGGCACAGGACAGATTATAAATAAAAATAATAGACGACTTGCTGAGGTTTGGATGGATGAGTTCAAGAATTTCTTCTACATAATTTCCCCAGGTGAGCAAAGTTACTCAGATGGTTTCTAAAATTGATATAGTGAGCATACGTAGCTGATATGCATAGCCCATTGGATTAGTCCATCAGTTCTTCTAGCAGCAGGTATCAAACAACATTTTCTCCAACTTTTCTGTATGGGGTCGTATTAAACTGAGATACCATTAATTTGATCTGAGGGCCTTCTGCGTGCAACTAGTTTTTATTTCTAAGTTGTAATCCTTTATATCCCCCTTCCCCTTAATGGATGGGTGTTTGGATTGGCAGTTAAAACATGTACATTAGAAGGACAAACTTGTATATGTGGGTTTTTTTAATGTTAGGGATTTCCTTTTAAAAAAAATCATAGCCAGTAATTGAGAGTGGGTCACTGATTTGTTATTTGAAATAGAATAGTCTGGCTGAAAGTATTTGTTGTGACTCAGGCCCCAAAGATTGCCAAACACAGCAGATTAAGGGTTAACAAAAGTCTTTAATGAGTCTTTAACAAACTAGCAGGACTTCACCAGCAATGCTACTTAGCAAAACAAAAGGACCTTCGTGCAGGTAAACAATAACAGAGATAAACCGGATTATCCCAGAACTCAGTCTCAAGAAAAAGGAAAGCTGGAGCAAAAACAAACAGTGGCAAAAGCGGAGTCAAAACAGTCCTTTGGTCGAGCATGGAGACAGGCAACAACAAAGTCCGGCAGGCAGATGACGTGGTCCAGAGACATTCCAAAAATCAGAGGCAAGGTGAAGTCACTTACGTAGTCCAATCCGAAGTCAAGGTACACGAAGACAAGATAGCTGGATTCCCAGGACCCAAATGGAGGTTAGGCAGAACAAGACACCCGATTCAATGCTTTGTCCTCTGCAAAGCTAAACATCCCAGAACCCCCATTTTATTAGTAATCGCTATCGCTAGATTGATCCTCATCACTAGCATCTGGGTCATTTCCTTCAGCTGCTGGCTCGTTACTCCGCCATTTCTGCCAGCGTTGATCCAAACCCGGATCCTGCCAAGATGTACCTTCCTGCCATGTATCTTAGAATCCCTCAAACTCATCATTGGACGTGGGCTGTGTACATATGTCCTGAATTTCCCTAACCCGAGTCCAGTCCAATTCCTCCTCGATTTCCTCATTACTGGCTTCCAGTTCATCTGGACTGGAATTGTCAGCTGTATCTTTAAGCCGTTTACTCATAGTTTCTTCATCACTATCAGACTCACTGGCAACCCGCTTTACTCCCCGGTAATCCCATTCCTCCAAATCCTCAGGTCCAAACCCTGCAAAATCTTCCATGTTGCTAGGTGCCAAAATAATATCTCGAATACGCTTCAGCTGACGCTGATCCAGCTCTGACTCAGCATCACTCCTCCTTCTCCTACAACCGGTAGTAGTTTCACTGCCAAGACGCTGAGCCTCAACAGTATTATTCTGTTTTTCAAAACAGTATTTGTCACGATTAGAGTTTAGACATCTCAGGAATTGGAAGCTATTGAGATACAATTTAGTTTTGGGAAAAGGCCAGTTCTCATTTTTTCCACTTTGACACATTTATATGGCTCATCCCCAGGGAACCGCAAAACAATATACCACTATTTTAATGGCAATTCTATCTTTTACATCTTAGACATTTTGTATGGTTCTATACATTGCTGGACCTATTGCTCAGAAATCTACTGATGCTGACTTCTCTTATGAAATTTAAGAGTATCATTTAATTAGAATCATCTTTGATGTCAATTGTGTAGTCTCTTATTGCAAGCTTTCAGATGGCAGCAAGCCAGTCAAGATTATGTTTACCAAATAGGCTGGTTTCATAGTAAACATCATCATGCTGAGTGCCCATAGACAGTACCTAAAATGCCATGTGAGAGAAGAAACAAAGAGTATATCTATGTACAAATCATTGATTTTATCTAAAATGGGTGTGGATGGGTTTCCTCTTTCATGTACCATTTTAAATTACTGTATACGGGCACTCAGCATATACAACGGCTGAAATTATTATTGAGAAGATTTGTGCTAATATATGCCATCAACCTAAAGTCCTTCTAAGATACCAGTGATGTGGTGTAGGTCGTTTAAAAAACACAATCCGTAAAGCCTAACACAAACTAATTGCCTGAAGAATGTGCATTCAATACAAGCAAGTACCCCTCACATTTTGATTTTTTATTATCTTTTCTCTCTAAGAATCTCTCATGTACTGTTAAAGGTAGATTGCAAGGCTTTTCTTTTTGCAACATTTTAAATTTAATCCTTTTTCACATGTGAATAAAACCTAGGTCCACTTTGTTTTCAGAAAAACATGGCATGAAGGAAATAAGTTATTTCAGAATGATTCTGATAATGTATGCTGATGTTTTTGGGAATAGTAAATAGGCTAAGACAGTATTACTCTGAATATCCCTATCCTTGCCAGGTACTCAGAAAATGAGTCTTAATAGTAATCTCATAAAATATTTGAATCTTAACAGTCAAAACCAAACATAGAGAGCAGGTTTTCTGAAACTAGATGTTCTCAATGAGCTGGGTGTCTGAACAAGACAATTATGTTAATGTACAGTTACATGTCTTTTATTGTGTTCAAACTTGTTCATGATTTATCTTAGCAGTTAGATTTGAAACAATCACCAAAACAGTAGAATCATAGAATCAAAGAGTTGGAAGAGACCTCATGGGCCATCCAGTCCAACCCCCTGCCAAGAAGCAGGAATAATTTGAAATACCTATTTCTTTCATTCATCCCTGGTACATATGAAGAGAAAAGTAGTTGAGTGGTTCTACTATTTTGAATGGGATGTCTACAATGTTAACTGGTTTTGTACTTCGTTTATTTTATTTATTTATTTACAACATTTATATACTGCCCTTCTCACCCCGAAGGGGACTCAGAGCAGCTTACAAGTAAAAAGTTAATACAATATATTACCATAGCATAATATTAATATTATATATTACATTGTACTATAACATTATACTGTAATATTATTAGTAATATTACATTTAATATAAAATATATAACTATAATATCATATTATTAGTAGTAGTATTATATTTTATTACGTTATAATAATATCAATATTATATTATATTATATTATATTATATTATATTATATTATATTATATTATAAGCACAGTGCAGGAGACAAGATGGAACTGCCTTCTTAGTCCTCTTTTCACTCTGATCTCAGAGCAGCAGTTGGTGCTGGAGGCTCCCAACTGATGACACTAGAGGCAAGATGGCCCCTCTCTTCATACTTCATACAGTTTATACCAGGGGTCCTCAAACTTTTTAAACAGGGGGCCAGTTCACTGTCCCTCAGACCATTGGAGGGCCGGACTATAGTTAAAGTAATACATGTAATAACAATAGAGAAAAATAATACATGTAATAATAATATTAATAAATGTAATAACAACAGTAGAGTAAAATAATAAATGTAATAATAATAGAGAAAAATAATACAAATAATAATAATAATAAATAGAATAAAATAATGTAATAATAATAACAAAACCAATAATAATCCAGTAATCACCATAGTTTATTTTAACTACAGTATATATTTTGGGGGATGCTGTGTGTATATGAATGAGTAAAGTGGGAAAGACTGACTTGGGAAGGGGGTGGGAAAGAAAGAATGGGAAGGGGAATTAATAAGCAATATGTTTAAGAGTTTAAAGTGCGACGTAGTAGCGATGCAGGAAACGCACATCATGCAAAAACACTCTGCACACCTGCAAAATAAATATCTAGGAAAGCTATTTTATTCATCAGCGCCCCAAAAAAAGAGAGGGGTGGCATTATATATTAAAGAAAATCTGGAACCCGAATTGGCTTTTAAGGATAGTGATGGGAGGATGGTAGGTGTGAAATGCAAAGTAAAGGGGTTAAATGTACTTATATGTAATATATATGCCCCCAACGGAGCTAAGTCCAACTATGTTAAAGCCCTAAAGAAAGAACTAACGGAACATAGGATGGAAAATATCATAATTCTAGGGGATTTTAATGGAGTATTGGATAACAAAATAGACAGATCCGGAAAGAGAACGAGAGGGGGGGACCCGAAAGGAGGGAACCTACCAGCAGCCTTTATACAGATACAAAAAGAGTTCCATCTCCAAGACATATGGCGAACATTGAACCCAGAAGCAAGGGATTACACTTTCTTTTCAAATAGACACGAGACATGGTCTCGTATCGACATGTGCTGGATGTCCAAATCTTTAGTTATAAAAACCAAGAAGATAACAATAATGCCTAAAATGCTCACAGACCACTGTCCACTGAAGCTCAAAATGGTAATTAGTCACAAAGAGAAAAGATGGAGATTAAATGACTGGCTAATACAATCAGAGGAGGACATAAAACATAATAAGAACATATTAAAGGAATATTTCGAGAACAATATGGGCAAAGGAACTAAGTTAGGAATAGTGTGGGACGCTAGCAAGGCGGTTATCCGAGGACATCTAATACAGCAAGGAGCCATCAAAAGCAAAAAAAAAAAAAGAGGAACAGGAAAAATTGGTAGAGAAGCTAAAAGCTAAAGAAGACACACTAAAGAAAAGACCAGGAAATAAAAAACTTCAATTAGAAATAGAATTGTTAAGGAAGGAAGTGAACGAGGCACAGATAATTCAAATGGCCAGGAAATTGAAATATTTAAAGGCCCAATTTTTTTTCTAAGGCCAATAAGCCGGGCAAATTCCTGGCAAGTAAGTTGGCGAAGAGAAGACAACAAAAGTTCATAACACAAATAATAGAAGAAGGTAAGATCTACACAAAAGAAAGAGAGATTGCAGATCAATTCAGAAAATACTACCAAAAATTGTACAAAAAAGATGAAGTTACAAAAGAGGATATCATGAAGTATATTTTAGACCAAAAAGTTTCTAAAATATCAGATATAGAAAGAGAATCATTAAACAAACCAATAGAAGAGGATGAAATAGTAGGAGCAATAAAGAGGATGGCCAACAATAAGGCCCCGGGCCCGGATGGGCTGACAGCAATGTATTATAAAACTTTTAGAGAAGAACTAATTAACTGTTTGAAAGAAATAATGAATGGCATCCTGAGTGGGGAAGAAATGCCGGAGACCTGGCATGAAGGTTATATATCGCTAATACATAAAGAAAACACAGAGGCTACACAACTTAAAAACTACCGGCCCATCACCCTGCTAAATTGCGATTGTAAGTTATTTACAAGCATATTAGCTGAAAGATTTAAGCTACTACTAAATGGGAAAATCAGAGAAGACCAAAGAGGCTTCTTACCGGGCAGACTAATGAGAGACAATGTAAGGACAATACTTAATGTTATAGAGTACTATGAGAAAAACCGCCAAAAGGAAGTAGGATTGCTTTTTCTTGATGCAGAAAAAGCTTTCGATCAAACAAACTGGGACTTCCTATATCTAATGTTAAAGGAGTTGGATATTGGCTACTCTATATTAAGCGCAGTTAAGACAATTTATTCAAGACAGACAGCAAAAGTACTAGTAAATGGCCTGCGCACAGAAAATATTGAGATAGAAAGAGGGGTGCGACAAGGGTGCCCCCTGTCCCCTTTATTGTTTATCTTAGTGCTAGAAGTCCTGTTAGAAGATTTAAGAAATGACAAAGAACTAAAAGGTCTTAAAATTAGAACGGAAGAATACAAAACTTTAGCTTTCGCAGACGATGTGGTCTGTATTATGGAAAATCCAGTAGAATCCATTCAAAGATGGATACTAAAAATCGAAAAATTTGGGAAACTTGCTGGGTTGAAGATAAATAGGAATAAAACAAAAAATATTACAAAAAATGTCAAGATAGAGAGAAAGGAGAAAATCTTTATGAACTCAGGAATAGAAGTGGCAAATAAAGTCAGATATTTGGGCATCATAATCTCATCCTCTAATATACATCTGTTTAGGGACAATTATGACAAGGTATGGAGTAGTGTACAAAAGAAGTTTAAAAACTGGAAGTACCTAAATTTGTCCATACTTGGGAAGATTGCAGCCATCAAGATGAGCGTGTTGCCTCAGATGTTACACCTGTTCCAAATGATTCCAATTATCAAGACGAACTCATGCTTTCAAAAATGGAACAAAGATATTAGGAACTTCATATGGGATGGAGGAAAGGCAAGGATAAAATTTAAAAATCTTACGGACGCTAAAAATAGGGGAGGATGGGGACTACCAGATATACAGTTATACTTTGAAGCCTGCGCGTTATCGTGGGTTAAAATATGGGCCACTTTAGAGCAAAAGAAAATGTTGACATTAGAAGGCCACGATATAAGAAGAGGGTGGCACGCCTACCTTTGTTATGGGAAAGCGAAAATAGAATACAACTTTACCAATCACTATGTCAGAGCCGCCCTATTGAAAATCTGGAATAAATATAAAAATGTCATGTACCCTCAAATACCCATATGGACGTCGCCAGTTGAGGCTCATCACAAAAGAGAAATACCGGAAAACAGATGGCTCAATTACAGACAATTGCTGACAAAAATTAACAACGAATGGCACCTGAGATCAATGGAAGAACTGAAGGGAGAAGACAAAGAAATAAACTGGTTACAATATATGCAAATCAAACAGTGCTTCAAGGAAGATCTAAAGGTTGGGTTCAGTGAAAAAGAAAGCTGCTGGGATATAATCATGAAAAAAGACAAAAAATTGATTAGATTATTATATAAGAACTTGCTTGAATGGAACACTGAGAGGGAGGTGGTAAAAGAGAATATGGTCAAGTGGGCTAGGGACGTAGGTCACTCCATCTTTTTAAGTGAATGGGAGCAAGCATGGAAAACCAAACTGAAGTACACCAAATCCATCAATATTGTTGAGAACTGGTTTAAGGTTTTCTATAGGTGGCATCTGACTCCGGTCCAACTAGCCAAGTTTAGCAAAAACCCTAATAACCGATGCTGGAGGTGCGGAAAAGAAGCTGGCACTTATTTTCATATGTATTGGAGCTGCAAAAAAATAAAAGCTTTCTGGAAAATGATACACGAACATACACAAATCATTATAAAAACGAAATTTGACATAAAACCCGAATACTACCTACTAAATATAATGGAAATCGGGCTAGGGAAAAATGAAGAAATTTTTTTTTCTATTTATCATCGGCGGCTAGAATACTAATAGCGCAAAAATGGAAAAGTAAAGAGATTCCCTCCAAGGAAGAATGGATAAAGAAGATAATAGACTACAGGAACTGTGATAGCCTATCGTGCTTACTAGAGGAGCAGAATAAGAACAAACAAACAAATTGGAAATACCTTAAAGAATATTTAAAAGGAAAAATCAAACTGGACTTATAAATTTCTATGGGGAAAGAAACAAGAATTACGAGAAGAAGGCAAAAGAATAAAGGAGACAAACAACTACCCTCTGTGGACTGAACGGAAGTTGTATATACATGTGTGTATACCCCTACCCCAACAACCCCTCCCACTATCTTCTCATCCCCCTCCTTTCCCCACCCATACCCACCCACAATTCTGTCCTTCACAATCTGTCTAAATTCTGTGACTTTCTATCACAATGATTGTTCCCCCTCTTTCGTTGTAAAGAAAAACTGTATAAAAATATCAATAATAAAAAAAAAGAATGGGAAGGGGTGTTAGAAAAAGGGGAAAATGAGGTGGAAAGGGGATAGCTGGAAAAGTAGGACAGACTGGAGTGGGAAGGGGGCAACAAAGAGGAAAGATTGAGGTGGAAAAGGCGGTCTGGAAACTGGGAAAGGTTGGGATGGAAAGCGGGGGCTGGAAACTGGGAAACTGCAGTGGGAAAGGGGGCAAGGCTGAAATGGGAAAGAGAGGATGGTACCTGGGAAAGGCTGGGATGGAAAGTGGAGAGAGAGGGACTGGGGAATGGGGGTAGTAAAGACTGGGATAGGAATGGGGAAACTAGAAAAAGGTAAGACTGGGGTGGGAAAGGGGTGCTAGAAAAGTGGAGGGGAGAACTGAGGTGGGAAGGGAGGAAGGTGTTGTCTGGCTCGGCGAAGGAGAGAAAAGCATGGGGTCGCCTCCTCCTCCTCTCCCCCATCCCCAGAAGGGAGACCTGGAAAGCAGGGAGGAGAATGGATTGTGGGAGGTGGCTCTCCTCCTCACTTCCATTCCCCCCCCCCCACTTTCCAGGTCTCCTTTCTAGGGGGAGGGAGGGAGAGAAGAGGCGACCCCAAGTAGCTGGTGGATCGCGGGAGGGAAATAGAAGCACTGAGGAGATTCCTCCTCCTGCGATTCACCAGCTGCCTGCCTAACTGGATGGCCAACTGTAGAAGGAGGAGGAGGAAGAGAAGAAACAGCAGTAGCACCCTTTCTCTTCTTCCTCCTCTTCTTCCTTCTCGATAGCCAATTGGAGGAGGAGGAGGAAGAAGAGGAGAAGGGGTGCTGCAGCTGTTTCTTCTCTTCTTCCTCCTCTTCCTCTTCGATGGCCAGTTGGAGGAGGAGGAGAAAGGCAGGAACAGCCCTTCTCCTCTTCTTCTTCCTCCTCCTGCCTCCAACTGGCCATCGAAGAGGAAGAGGAGGAAGAAGAGAAGAAACGGCAGCAGTGTCCCTTCTCTTCTTCGTCCTCCTCCTCAATGGCCAGCTGGAGCAGGAGAAGGAAGAAGAAGAAGAGGAGAAGGGGCGCTGCTGCCTGGGTATCCTCGGAAAGCGAGTGCTCCAGCTCCCAGAGCAGGCGCTGCTGCTGGACCGGCCCTGTGTGAGCTGCCTCCCGGAAGCCAAAGCCAGGAGGGCCGAGTGGAGAAGGGGAGCCCAGCTCTGCTTTTTCCTCCTCTCCAGCTTCCTGCTCCTCCTCCTTCAGACACCGGTGCCCACTTCTCCCCTGGGCCTGACAGCACCTATTTATCCGGCTCTTTCTTGCTGCTCTTGGGAGGGGCAGCCCTTCAGGGCATGGAGGTTTGAGGACCTCTGGTTTATACTGTCTTTCTGCCAACACTAGTGGTATACTGTGGGCCTTCCATATCTGCTCACTCAGGGTAAGCAGATTCAAATGTACACAATATTGAACATTCACATGTTCAGCATCCACAGTGGGGAGCAATGGGGTTTCTTCTAAAGGAAGAAGTATGCCCGTGCCCCACACAATTTTTAAATGAATATTTTTGCAGTGGATGTACAAGCCTCATGAGTTACATTCACTTACATAAGGCATAGCGGACACATTTTTTCTCTAAGCTGATACAGAGCAGTGTGGAAGCCCTGATTGCCCACTCTATCTGCTGACTCTGTGAAGGTTCTTTGTGCGTGTGTTGTTCAGAAACAGCCACCCAACCAGTTAGCAAGTTGGGCACTCCCTGAGTTTTGGGTTCCAGAAAAGAGAACTTACAAATAGCAGTTGAACAAGCTGTAGTTGGCAGCAATAGCACACTGATCTCCATCCCGCTCTTGGCCTTGCTCTGCAGGGAGAGCACACCCAACTCACCTACCCACTGACAACTAGCAGTAGCAGCACAGTTTTTGTGCAAACTGATAAGTGAGTGAGCAATAGCAACATATGAACAGCCTCCAAATCTTGCCCCTGTATGTTTTGTGACCGCAGCAGTAGAAAAAATGCCTTACTGACACTTGGCTGGAAATGAAGAGACATATGAGTCAGATGTCTGGGAAATATACAGTGATAGAGGTGTACTCTCTCCTCTTCTCCAGTGAATTGGCCTTGAGGCATTTCTCCCATGGCTACCACAAAGCATACTTGTATGCCACCTGACTTGATGACTGTTTATGTAGACCAGCACTTTCCAGACATTTCATGTTGGTGACACACTTTGTAGACATGCATCATTTTGCGTCACAATAATTCAATTTTACTAGCAAACCACAGGTTAAACTACCCCCTATAAAAGATATAGACACATACATCAGTTGTAATAACCAAAGATACAAAATACCTCATGAAAACCTTTGATATATACACACACGCACTTATGTATAAATATCTGATTTGTAAGATAATAACATACATTTCCAATATTTTAGTCATTTCTTGTTATATTCACATGACACACCTACACACTGCAGTCATCACACTTAAGATGTTGCTGAAAAGCTCTGATATAGACTCACATTAGCAAGGTCATTCACTAGTTCTACACATGAGAAATTTGATCATATCAGATAGAAATATTCTTAAACAACCCATGTCTCTTTTAAGACTGGATAGTAACTCAGTGAAAACTACAGTGCATATTAACTTTGCTTTTTAACCTGCTTTTTGAGGCATGTATAAAGGTAACTCTTCTATTTCTGTACAAAGATTTATCTCCCATTTTATTAAGGTTTGTAACTAACGGTCCTATTCACTTTTCTACAGGCGTTACAAAAGTAGATTATGGAGACATATCCTCACGACTTGGTCTGAGACACAAACTACAGTGCAAACCTTTTTCCTGGTACCTAGAGAATGTTTATCCTGATTCGCAAATACCACGTCACTATTTTTCTTTAGGAGAGGTAAGGATTGAATGCTTCACATTTCTGAGAATTTAATGTATCTTCAGGTAACATACAAGTATATGTTTGTTTTTTTACAAAATGCATTAAGTAAGGCAGGTTTAATTCAGTTGTCTCTAATGCTGGTATTTAAAAATATACAGTTTATTTATATCAGTTCTAATTAAATATTCCAAATAGCTACAAATGAGTTTTACTTATGTTGATGTGTAGGTAATTTATTTGCCTTGTTTAAATTTTCAAGCTTATTTGAATGCCCCATTTCCATGTTTCTTTCTCTCTAGTTTTACATTAATTCCTTGCTCCTATGTTGCTGCTATACTCTGTAAGACAAATAAAGGAGGATCATTGAAAGAGCATGCATCTTAGAATTGTTCCTGACCTGGACAGGATGACTACTTAAGCCCTTAGTGATGCTAAAGGGCTCCTTGCTTACAGTGTTTTGATTTGTCCATCTGCATATATTAAATGCAGTATGCTGATTTCTAAATTGTTTATTTTTATTGTCTTCAGATAAGAAATGTGGAAACAAATCAATGTCTAGATAACATGGCAAGAAAAGAAAATGAAAAAGTTGGAATATTTAACTGCCATGGAATGGGTGGTAATCAGGTAAAAAGACAGATTAATTTAAACCTTTGTGTTAGACATTAGAATTATTGATAGCCTCAGAGATTATTAAAACTCTTTTATAAATATAGTACTTTGGAAACATAGATACAAATCACCTGAAATACTGTGTTCACTGTGAATATTGTGCCCAGTTCTGCACACCACGATTCAAGAAGGATACTGATAAGCTGGAATGTATCCAGATAAGGGCAAAATAATCAAAGGTCTGAAAATCATGCTTTATGAGGAGCAGCTTAGGAATCTGGGTATGTTTAGATCGAAGAGGTGTTTATTTATTTATCGTATCAGGAATGAACCAAGCAATTGTATTGTATTTTTAAAAAACAAGCAAACAAACAAACCTCAAAGTTTGAAAACTTGGCATTCTGTTAAATGTCCTTTGACCAGTAGCTGGCTACTTGGAGTGCCCATGGTGTTGCTATAAGGAGGTCCTCCATTTTACATGTGGCAGGGCTCAGATTGCATTGTAACAGGTGGCCTGTGGTTTGCTCTTCTTCACACTTGCATATCTTGGACTCCACTTTGTAGCACCATTTCTTGAGGTTGGCTCTGCATCTCGTGGTGCCAGAGTGCAGTCTGTTCAACGCCTTCCAAGTTGCCCAGTTTCTGTGTGCCCAAGGGGGAGTCTCTCATTTGGTATCAGCCATTGATTGAGGTTCGGGGTTTTAGCCTGCTACTTTTGGACTCCCACTTGCTGAGGTGTTCCAGCGAGTCTCTGAGATCTTAGAAAACTATTTCTTGATTTAAGTCATTGGCATGCTGGCCGATATCCGAACAGGGGATGGGCCGGAGATGTCACTGCCTTGGTCCTTTCACTATTGGTTGCTACTTCCCGGCGGATGTCAGGTGGTGCAATACTGGCTAAACAGTGTAATTTCTCCAATGTTGTATGGTGCAGGCACTCCATGATAATGCGGCATGTCTCACTAAGAGATATACTGTTTTAGCATGGAGATGTGTTCCACACTGGGCATACATACTCAGCAGCAGAGTAGCAAAGCGCATATGTGCTACAAATAAAGACCAAAAATTTGCTTTGAAACATTTCACTGCAGGGACTATCATTCATAATGGTGTTAAGGAGGCTACAAAGACCATATACTAAATTCATTATTGTATGTTCTACTGTTGTACAATGGCAGCTCTGTAACTCCACTTTTTAAGCCAGTCCTGCCAGCTAGTAATTTCAGGAAGAGACGTGTTTGGGTGCACAATGTCACATACTGTATTTGCTTACAATCTACAAACCTCTCCAATTGCAAACAATGCTACTTCATATTCCCATAGTATTTACCTACACTATATAGTGGTGTAGGTAAATACTAAGGGAATATGAAGTAGCATTGTTTGCAATTGGAGAGGTTTGTAGATTGTAAGCAAATACAGTATGTGACATTGTGCAGTACCATTGCTGACACAATCACAGCTGTGGATGGAGAGCCAGTGATGTCAAGGAGTCTCATGTATATGTTATCCCTACCAGTATTTTTATATTTGTCTCAGTTTTGTAAGATCAGTTTGAAATTTGGCACAATTGTAGATCTGATTGAGTAAGTCGTGGAAATCAAGTTTCAAATAACTTGCTCTAAGAGGTCTCATTTTTATAAACAGTACAACTTTGACGCTTGAAATGACAAAACCTAATTCACCTGTTGTCATTGAGGCCCATTGTTATCCCATAAAACATGCAGGTAGTATGTGAGCTGTACCTGATTTTGTGGTTCTTGGAACTCCCAGAATCACATCTACCACAAAACCAGCAGTGGACATTGAGTTGCTTCCACTTTGATGACAGCGTAAGAAGTGGAGATTGCTCATTGCTACAGAGAGGAGGGAAAGATAGAATACTTCTTATCCTGTATTAAATAATGGAATGTGTTGCTCTGTTAGGGCAAGAAGTACTATTGCATCCAATATTTCTATCGAGTATTTCTGTCTTCCCTAATGCTAATATTTAAATAGACAATAAAATGTGGGATAAGAGCTTGTCTTTTTCTTTGTGTTTACCAAGTTGTGCACTTCTAATGCTTCACTTGATAATTACTTTTATTTGTACATTATGAATATTTTCACCAAATTATGAATAGTATAGTCTGTAGGTACTCTAATATAGAAGTAGGCAAAGTGTGGTCCTCCCACAAGCATTTTGTGGCTCTCAAGGCCCTCAGCTGTCCAAATTTTACAAATTTTGTAAACATTTTCTATTTAAGGGGGAAAATGTGTAGTGGTCCCTGAAAAAATAGATAAGCATTAATGAAAAGGAAGTTTTTTCAGTATCTCTTCTCACATTAGAACATTAAATATTTTACAATATCCTTTTTATGTGCATAGTATATACAGTTTCAAAAATATATTTTAATACTCATATGTTATCAATAAAGGATATGTTGTGCTGTAATAATTGGATATTGTTTTCTGTCAAGGTTTTCTCATATACAGCCAACAAAGAAATTCGAACAGATGATTTGTGCTTAGATGTCTCTAAGCTCAATGGTCCTGTCACAATGCTTAAGTGCCACCACTTAAAAGGCAATCAGCTTTGGGAATATGATCCCGTGGTAAGTCTGTTCATGACCAGAATCCAAAAAGTTAAAAAGTTCTGTGAACATATCTATGTTTTGATATGGGTATGTGAATTGGGTAGTTGCTGGTTAGAACTGGGAGACAGAATAATTGCAATCTTATATAACATCAAGAGTCACGTTTTGTACTGTGTTCAAATTAAATATTGTATGTCAATGTTGAAAAAGAACTGGTACTAAGAACAGCTTCTTAAACTGTGGGTCCCAACCCTGAATGGGCTCCCTATAACTCAATACTGGGGTCGCAAAATACTTCCTCCCCCACAGAGTAGAAGCTGCGGCCTTCTATCAATATTTTTTAAAGTTTTTTAATTGTATAATACATAGAAACATACCATCTTTGAAATTAACATTCAAAATACCAGTATTTTCCTCAATCCCACCACCAGCACACACACACCCCCCCCCCCCCGCCGCCGCCGCCGCCCAGGAACAGTTAAGTACATTTGTGGTTTATTATAATTGTTCAATCAATATCATCACATTCACGTTTTAAAGAGGAGGTTTGCACTCATTTTCAATCTTGTGGCTGCCTCTTGCAGACTTCTTGGGTTGTAGTTTAGGGAGGAGCCTTTAAACTGCTCAGTCAAGAGAGGTCCAGGCCCCTTCCCTTAACTACAAACACAGAATTCTGCACAGGATTGGAGATGAGCCCAAACACTTTGCCTGCTCTTTAAAATGCTAATGTGATGAGGTCAAAGCGAGAGAGGAGGAGCACAGATTAATCTGTTAAGGTAAGGAAAATGGGCCCAAGCAGGCACTGGCAGCCTGGAAGAAATGAGGGTGCAAGAAAGCAGCAAGGAAACAGAAGAGAAAGAATGAGGATGAGCAAAGAAGGTATGTAAGCACAAAGAAGGAAGAGGAGAAGGAACCCTGCCAGCCAATGCAGGCATCTCCTGCCCTTCCTTCTCCTCAACTGTACCCCCTTGCTTCAAGGAAATCTGATATTTTTGTTTGTTTTGTTTGTTTGCACCTTAATCTTCCTACTAAGTTTGGCTTGAAATAGAATGAACCCTTTGTATCCACAGATTCAGCCATCCACGGCTTGAATATCTATTATCTATATCTCTCAAACTTTGACTTTGCCATTTTATATAAGGGATGACATTTTACTGCACCCTTGTATATCATGGGATTGGAGCATTTATGTGTTTTGGTATCCACTGCGTGTCCTGGGAACCAAACCCCAGCAGATACTGAGGGCCACTGGACATTGTTTAAGAGGTTTGATTTTTATGTACTTGGAGTTCATAGTTACCCTATTTGTTACTGCTGTGGTACAGTTGGTCCTGGATATCCATGGATTTAACCATCCAATACTCAAAAAAGGTTTGATTTGTTTACCTTTTTAATATACTTATATTCAAATTCAAAATATTTATTTCGGTCATTGACCAGCACATATATATTTGAGGTCACAGAAACGTTTCTTGGGCAAAAAGGGATTGCAAGTTGAAAAGTTTAAGAAACCCTGTATTAGGAGACACTTTTTTTCATATTTCATAACCTGTAAAGGACTTGGGTATGAATGAATTAGAATTGAATCCTGTCAAATGAAAGAAAGTCAAATGAAAGATTTTCCACATAACTCCTATCCCAGGGAAGGAGAGAAGTAATATATACATTAATTGTGTACCTGTGTTTTGTATTTTGTACTTGTCTGTAATCCAAGTACAGAATAGTATTAATTGTTCTTGAGATAAATTCTCTAGATGAGTTCAAGACATCCAGACTACATGACACAAGTGTAGAAGAGAGTAGTTTATCTAAAATAAGTGCTGTGGAAGTGGGATACTTCTCTAAGGATGTTTACCATATTTTCCGGCATACAAGACGACTTTTGAACCCAGGAAAATAATCTCCAAAATGGAGAGTGGTCTTGTACGCCGGGTATCACGGGGTCCCTTTGGTCTCTGCTTCAGGTGCCCTGCTCCAGCGGGTACTTTGCTTGGTTGTGGGAGGAGTGCGTACGTGTTTGCGGGGCGTAGTCTCTCCCCTCCTCCTCCTCCTCCTCCTCCTCCTCCTCCTCTCCCCACTTGAGATGCCATTTTACAGGCGCCCTGCTTTGCTTTCCTTTCCCTCTGTCGGCAGCAAGAAGAGTGCGTGGAGCTGCCTGCTGCACCTTTGCGGGCCTTGAGGCAGGCAGGCATGGAGCCCTGGCAGCTCCCGCGATAGGCAGACCTTGGCAGCAGTCGCAATGCAGTTCTGTGAAGGCGGCAGGCAACAGCCAGGGCTTTGGGAAGAGGCACAGTGGCATGGCAAAAGCGGTGGTTGAGGAGGCAGCAAAGACGACTGAGGAAGTAGCGGAAAGGCTTCGGGCTCGGTGGCAAAGGAGCTGTGTTGAAGGAGACGAGATAGGAGGCTGCTCCGAGCACGAGGAGAAGGAAAAGGCGTGGCTTTCCGCTTCTCCTCCTCCTCCTTGTTATATGGTGTGCTTTGGAAGAGGGGTGGTCTTATACGGCAAACATATCCCAAAACCTGTATTTTAACTGTAAAAGTCGAGGGGCCGTCTTATATGCCCAGTTGTCTTATACACCGGAAAATACGGTAATACCATTTAAATTTAACAAAACTATGAGGACCAGTGCTATAAAATGTTGGGAACCTGAATGATGTGATATTCTGCCTTCACCTTTTAGTGAAGTCATTTCAACACATTTTATAAAAGTAACTTCACATATTACAGTCACACTACAAAGTCATGTTACAATTCTAATGTAACTTGGATATACTTTCATTATTTTTAAATGTTTTTATTATTCTTATAAAACAATTATACATAACCATCATTATCATGCATTTTGTCCTTTTTCATTCCCTTCTCCCTCCTCACTCCCACCCCTCCCTCTTCCCCATTGACAATGTAATCCTTTTTTTCCCCTGTTACATGAGCCTTCTTTCGATTCTAATCAGGCTGAGAAGGGTGGTATACAAATATGGTAAATAAATAAATAAATGGCATTATATCTACATTCAAGCTTGCATCTAAATTCAAACCCTAACTAAACAGAACAAACTAAACAGAACAAACAGTGGCCTTCCAGATGTACCACAACACCCATCAGCTTTATTCATGATATCTAACAATGAGGAACACAGGAATTGTAATCCATCATCTGGGGGGTTACATAGAATGACATGAATGGCTGACCGCTGGCCTTGAGTTTGACACATGTGATACATGTGCTTCTTTCTTTTTATCAGAAATAAAGGTCAGTCCATTTCTTAGGTTAGTACACAAAGATGTGTACTGACTAATAGTCAAAGACAGTGCTGTATTTGAAATAAATTTGCTGACTTTCAGTGCACTTTGATCAACTCTTCCATTTCCTTAAAATGTTTATTCCTTTCTCCTTCCTTCTTATCCCCTTCCCCGCTGTAACACAGAAATTGACCCTGTTGCATGTGAACAGCAACCAGTGCCTGGATAAAGCCACTGAAGAAGACAGCCAGGTACCCAGCATCAAAGACTGCAATGGCAACCGTTCTCAGCAGTGGCTTCTTCGCAATGTCACCCTTCCAGAAATATTCTGAAAAATTTCTAAGAGGAGAATTGACTGGACTACCTCAGCAAGTACATCTGCTACATTCCTATGTAGCTCAAGAAAATGCTGCAAGGTTTCATAGGGGTTTTTTTTAATCCTGTGGAGCAGAATCTTCTTAATTTTCAAGAGCTGACAGCTACCATCCTGGTGTTAATGTTTGTGGAACTAACTATATGAGTACTTGTGAACCTGTACACAACTGCTGTTTACAAGATATTTCTTCAAAGAATCACTTTATAGAACACTTAATCGGTGAAAAGATAATCAAGGATAAACACTCCCAAAAGAGTGGCACAATCTAGTTTGCTTTTACATCGGTAGCCTGGTTCCAAGGGTGCTGTCATAAAGATTCTCAAGATTTTTTTTTTGTAAGATTCAGTGGTAAGAATGGTAGAATTTGCAAATACGATATGGAGCAGATTCAGTATCAGAAGAGAACAAATCAGTGAAGCAAGAAATGTGAAAAACATGGTTGAGACGCAAGAGACCAGAACTATAAGAAGTACAATGTGTACAATATCAAATTTATATGTAGATTTTTTTTACCTCTGAAAAATCTCCAAGTGGAAGAACAACATTCTGTTCAGTTGTGTGTTAGTCATTAATATATTTTTCCTCCCTTAATTGTTCTGAATTTTGAGAGGGCAAAACCAAAACTGAACATAGAAAATTGGATCTTTGAATGTGAGTTCATTAAAAAAACTATTTTGGCTTGTAGGCTGATGAAACTGTTACAACATTTTAAATTACCTGACAACGAGGTTTCTGTATCCTTTGTGTTTTGCTACTTCAGTTGAATTTGAGTCAGCCAGCTTTTGACTGTCCATCACCTCTCTTAAAAATTTGTTAGTGCATCTTCACTGATTATGCTTAATGTCCAGGTGTCTTACTACTGTACTACCAATTTTGTTTCAGAGCAATAAATCTTTCATTCTTTGATTTCATTCATCAGAACCTGCAGATATGGCTTATTCAGATATTAAGTCGTTTTCATCTTAATGTTTCTTAAAACCATTTTTCATTCCATACTTGAAATTCATGTTTGGATTTTTGAATTGTAATGTTGAGCTCTTTTTTTCTAATAAAAGCTAAGGAAAATAGTTAGTGGCCTCTTCAAAAATGAAGTTAATATAGCCAAAGGCCTTATCAAAAATGAAGTTAATATAGCCAAAGGCCATGCTAGTCTAGCACTTTGAATTGAACAACTTGATTGAGAAGAAAAACTTAGTTTCTAACCTATGAAATGAGCTGCTATTTTTCCAAAAGAAAGGACTTGATTAGTAAACAAAATAATTTTGATATAAATCAGTATAATCACTTTTGTATGCAACAGATTAATATATGTCTAGTGGAGGAAATACGCAGTTCTGACTCATTCCAGTTGGCTTATATTTAATCGGATGTTGTCCTATAGGCCCACTTATGACTGTTCTACAACTATGTTTTTCTGCATAAAATGGTGAACCTGTGTCACCAAGGTGACATTGTTATTATTACAGTCATATGAGCAGTTTGCTGCATTCAGCTTCATTGCTGAGAATTGTATGTTATTTTGAATTGTATGTGTTGATAATGATCTCCTTAGTTAAATGGTAGCTCCTTTGAACTGTGCTTTAGTAACATTCAAAAGGATGGGAGCCTTATTATTGATACAGTTTTTCTTTTTTGATGTTTGCCTTGAGTCTGGCTCATGTCTTCTGTGTGCCTTTCAGATGTGAACATTAAATTTGGTACACCGTACAAACCAGGAAGGGGGGAATCAAACCAGGAAGGGGGGAATGATTGTAGTAGTAATTATTAAATGTGTACTAAAATTATTGTGTAACTTTTTTTTCAAGCAAGCAAGGCAGTGATATAAGAAGGAGTAAACAATGGGATAGTTATATCTGATTTGTTGTATTTATATCCCTCTACTTTTAACAAAAATGTAAATTATATTACTTTGGAAGACTGAGGTTTGCCAAAAGCTTCAGTGATTTTCCCAGCCAGTTCTATAACATGTAATCATACATTACATCTAGCGCCAAGCATAGTTACTTGATATCCCATTCCTTTATGTTGTTGACAAATGCAACTACATTCATAATCTTTATCTGTATAATTACAGTTCTATGTTGCTAAAGCAACCAATCCGATTGTGATTGCTGGCTAGTTAAAGAAACTAGTAAAATTAAAAAAAAGTTAAACTGAGT
Organism: Anolis sagrei; assembly: GCF_037176765.1. NCBI lineage: Eukaryota > Metazoa > Chordata > Lepidosauria > Squamata > Anolidae > Anolis > Anolis sagrei. The sequence continues at coordinate 58,339,201 of NC_090026.1, forward strand.
AATCTCAGAACAAATCAAACCTTTTTTTTTCTATTTGCACTATTGCATGGCAAAAACTTAGGTAAAGTGCCCAAATTATCATTACATTTCCTTCCCAGGTTTTGAAATCTAAACTTTAAAAAAAGTTTATAAAAATTACTATGAATATAGCTTAATTTTCTTCTAATATATATATATATTAAAAAAGTGTCTGAAAAGTGTTATCAATCATAATAGCCTAAATCCAGTTGCTACAGGAGACCTTTTGAATAAATAGGATTTACATATACATTGAATTGCTATTGAGCAAGTGATTGAGTGGATAACCAGTGCAGCTGGTGTAAAATAGGTTCTAGGTTACATATTTTCATCTCTTGGATTCAATTATATCCAAGTCACTGCGTTTTGAACCATTTGGACCCTCCAAAATGTTTTCAAAAGTCACTCATTGTAAACCTAGCCATAACTAGAACATCAGTGGGGATAGGTTCGATCAATGTAATTAGAGATGTACCTCTTAAAGGTAAAGGTTTCCCTTCACATTAAGTCTAGTCATGTCAGACTGGGGGACAGTGCTCATCTCCATTTCTAAGCTGAAGAGCCAGCATTGTCCGTAGACACCTCCAAGGTCATGTGGCTGGCATGACTGCATGAAGCACCGTTACCTCCCCGCCAGAACAGTACCTATTGATCTACACACATTTGCATGTTTTTGAACACCTAGGTTGGTGGGACCTCACCCCCTCCCCAGATTTGAACCTTTCAGTTAGCAAGTTCAGCAGGTAAGCAGTTTAACCCACTGCGGCACCAGGGGGCTCTACCAATATAAGGTGCTAAAAGGAATTTCGGGCCACCAGCCACTAGTGCAGAGGGATACCAACAAGTTCAGAAGAATTTTCAAGTTGCAGACTTGGTCCTTTATATGTTTGTAGTAGAACCCCTTCTAGCATTGGTCACACAATTCACAGTGCCCAGTTTTGTAGTCTATGATATTTGTTTGTTTAGGTTTCAGTTTGTCCATCCTCAAACATGTTCAACTACTTGTTCAGGAATGCCAGAGTATCCTTTTAGTTTACAAATTAGGAATTTTGTCCCGGGAGGCCATCAAAGGTATTTCCTCACCCGCACATGGGTGCTCAGTCTTTTGTATGAAAAACAGAAACTGATAGATAGGAAAGTAAGATAGAGGCAATGTTCCAATTTTTGAGCTTCTTTTTCACAAATAAACTCCGAAGATATTACACACACAGAGATATGAAATATAGCAAATTTAAAAATAATGAACAAAGAATAGAGAATTCCCAAATAAAGAAACATCTCTCCACAAATTATAGGGGCCATCAGTTGGCTGCAATTTTGAAAGCAGCTCAGACAATCCTATCAAAATGCCTAATCAGAACAGAAGTGTTTTAGGATGGTAATCTGATGGATTGCTTGGTTGAAATAGTGCTATGTTGCCTCCTTGTCACATGGAAGGTGATAACTCTAGAAGGGAAGGATCTCCAAAAAAAGAAACTTGTGCATATGGAAGGAAATAACTTTGCTTTCCTTGCAGCCACTTCCAGCTCTAAAATTCTGTGATTCTTTCATACTCCTCAGAATGTTTTGATGGGATCTGAAATGAACTAGGAAATAGAAAAGATGTGGAGGGGTGGGGAAGAAAATTGGCTTCCAAGCAAGGAAGAAGTGTTGTGTTGCCAAGGTGGAAAAGGGAGATATTGGCTCAGACTATTGACGGAAAAGGAGGGGGGAGGAGGTCAAGCTGCCATTGAAGCCACCATCCAGGCCCTTTGCACATTCCTTCCCTCTTTCTCCTCCCCTCCCCACCCCCCGCCTGCCTCTTTCTCTCTGAAACCCTTTTGCTGCAGCCCCACCACCTCACCTTCCTCCAGAGGCATCTCAGACCAGTCCCGTGCCTGCAGGTGAAGTGGCTTTGGTTGCAAGGTCTCCCAGGTCTAAGGCCTTTCTAGAGCTGAGTTTCAGCAAGGGCTAGTTAATCAGCAGCTACAAACTCACAAATAAGCAAAGGCATGGAATGCAGACCCACAAATGTTGGGTAAATGTAAGCAGCAGCACAGAGTAATCCCAGATATATATTTGCCTTCGGTTATGTGAAATTGTCATGCCAATTTTTCCATCACCTCAAGTCCTCTGAATCTCAACAAATTTCTGTGACCTATGAAGATGCATAGGGGAGTGATTGTATGGATAGCTTGCTTTCCATTCCCTTCCAGAGAGACACCAGGGACATCAGCAGGAAGACTACAGTAAAATTCTCTTTTTTATTTATTACTTATGTCAGACATTTATATTCCATCCTTCTCACCCCTGGAGGGGGACTCAGAGCGGCTTACAACCGGCAGCCAACAACAATAATAACACAGTTCAACATTAAAACATCATAAGTTAAAAAGACAATTTAAAAAAGACAAGTTCAAGTCCAGAGTCATAATTCAAAATCCATCCATTGTCAACCACATGATTCCTTTATAAATTGTTACTGCTGCGACTGCTGCTCGAAAGCTTGGTCCCTTGGTTCATCTACATTGATTCTGTTGATATACAGTTGTTATTTTGATTTTAATAATTTTATTGTTTACTGATCCCAGTGATGTTGTTGGCCATATTGGACCGTAGCCAGGATTTTTATGAGGGGGGGGGGCTGAGTCTGAGTGAAAGAGGGTCTACCCTAGCAAACCTTTTGTATCGTTACCCCAATACCCCCATGCATATGAGTTATATTGAGCATGGTGATCAGATCATGATATGAATAAACATAACAGTTTCAATAATGTAACAGTAAGGCCTTTTTGCAGACCACCATGAGAATTTCGGGGGAGGGGGGCTGAAGCCCCCAAAGCCCCCCCCCCCCGGCTACATGCTTGATGGCAGCCCTTCCCAATCAATCAATCAATTTCCTAATGTTTAGACCAATGGTCATATTTCCTTTAGTGGAAAGATATAATAAAAGTAATTCTCTCCTTTCCTCCCTATGTGCAACAAATAGCATGGCAGTCTAGCACAGGAATGGATAATCTGTATGGAGCAAGTATTAGATTGCCACCCAGCAACCCCAAGTGCATTGGGACCCTACTCTCATACAGTAATCACCCGTGATGTCCATAACATTCTGTCTTTCATTTCCACGGATTCTCATCATAGCTCCTTTTTTTCAGTTTATTTATGTGCATCAGGATTTCTCAGCTGTTTCCTCTGATTCATGCTGAGGAAGGATGGTGTTTTCATTTCCATTGTGGCATGCTTGGCAGAGATGCTTTAGTCTTTCCACTCCGTATGCCATGAAGAAGGCAAAAAATTCTAGTTTTCATCCTGAGTGCTGAGGAAGGAATCTTTGCTGATCAGAGATAATAACCTTTTTCTGCAGAGGGAGAGCTCTGGAAAATGAAGGGGAAGAATTCAAGTGTCTAGACAAGGACCCCACAGTGAGAGTTTTCCTTTACCATGACTGGCTTGATCAGCTAATGATCTGATCACAGCAACCGCATAGTTTTAAGGCTCTTTCCCACATATCACGTAGTTCACTGAAGAACACAAATTTCAGCATTTGCTTCACCCGGCGGGTCAGAAAAGGCCAAATTCTTGAAATTGTCACGTTTGGAAGATGTCACGTTTTGTCAAAAATTTGAGCGTTTGCCTCTCCCGGTGGGTCAGAAAAGGTGAAATATATGAAAATGGTCAAGTTTGGAAGACGTCAGGATTTCCCAAAAATTTGAGCGTTTGCCTCACCCGGTGGGTCGGAAAAGGCCAAATTCTTGAAAATGGTCGTTTGGAAGGTGTCACATTATTTCAAAAATGTGAGTGTTTTCCTCACCCGGTGGGTCAGAAAAGGTGAAATCTATGAAAATGGTAAAGTTTGGAAGATGTCACGTTTTATCAAAAATGTGAGCGGTTTCCTCACCCGACGATTCAGAAAAGGCCAAATTCTTTAAAATGGTCAAGTTAGGAAGGTGTCACGTTTTGTCAAAAATGTGAGCTTTTTCTCACCTGGTGGCTCAGAAAAGGTGAAATCTATGAAAATGGTAAACTTTGGAAGATGTTTTGTCAAAAATGTGAGCGATTCCCTCACCCGGTGGGTCGGCAAAGGCCAAATTCTATAAAAAATGGTCAAGTTTGTATGGTGTCACATTATTTGAAAAATGTGAGCGTTTTCCTCACCCGGTTGGTCAGAAAAGGTGAAATCTATGACAATTGTCAAGTTTGGAAGGTGTCACATTTTGTCAAAACTGTGAGCGTTTTCCTCACCCGGTGGGTCAGAAATGATGAAATGTATGAAAATGGTCAAGTTTGGAAGGTGTCACATTTTGTCAAAAATGTGAGTGTTTGCCTCACCCAGTGGGTCGAAAAAGGTGAAATCTATGAAAATTGTCAAGGTTGGAAGGTGTCACGTTTTGTTAAAAATGTGAGCATTTTCCTCACCCGGTGGGTCAGAAAAGGTAAAATGTATGAAGATGGTCAAGTTTGGAAGGTGTCACGTTTTGTCAAAAATGTGAGCGTTTGCCTCACCCGGTGGGTCGGAAAAGGCCAAATTCTTGAAATGGTCGAGTTTGGAAGATGTCAGGATTTCTCATAAATATCAGCGTTTTTCTCACCTGGTGGGTCAGAAAAGGTTAAATTTTCCAAAATTTGGCATTTTCTGACCTGCCAGGTATGGAAAATGCTCAAATTTTTGATAAAAAGTGACATCTTCCAAACTTGACCATTTTCAAAAATTTGGCCTTTTCTGACCCGCCGGGTGTGGAAAACACTCAAACTTTTGATAAAACGTGACATCTTCGAAACTTGATCATTTTCAAAACCAAGGGATTTTCTGATCCACCGGGTGCAGAAAACGCTCAAATTTTTGATTAAAAAGTGACATCTTCCAAAGTTTACCATTTTCAAAAATTTGGCCTTTTCTGACCCGCCGGGTGCGGAAAACACTCAAATTTTTTATAAAAAGTGACATCTTCCAAACTTGACCATTTTCAAAACCAAGGAATTTTCTGACCCGCCGGATGCAGAAAACGCTCACATTTTTGATAATAAGGGACATCTTCCAAACTTGACCATTTTCAAAAATTTGGCAAAACGTTTTTTGACAAAACGTGACATCTTCCAAACTTGAGCATTTTCAAGAATTTGGCCTTTTACGACCCGCAGGGTGAGGAAAACGCTCACATTTTTGACAAAACGTGACATCTTCCAAAGTTTACCATTTTCCTAGATTTCACCTTTCACCCCTTCTAAACTTCACCATTTTCAAAAATTTCACCTTTTCTGACCCACCCACCGGGTGAAGAAAATGCTCACATTTTTGACAAAACATCACCGCTTCCAAACTTGACCATTTTCAGGAATTTGGCCTTTCCTGACCCGCCGGGTGAGGCAAACGCTCAAATTTTTGACAAAACAAGACCTAACCCTAACCCATAACCCTAACCCATTTTTGACAAATCCTGACATCTTCCACACTTGACCATTTTCAAAAATTTGGCCTTTTCTGAGCAACCAGGTGAGGAAAACGCTCACATTTTTGACAAAACATGACATCTTCCAAAGTTGACCATTTTCATAGATTTCACCTTTCACCCTTTCCAAACTTTACCATTTTCAAAAATTTCACCTTTTCTGACCCACCCACAGGGTGAAGAAAACGCTCACATTTTTGACAAAACGTCACCCCTTCCAAACTTGACCATTTTCAGGAATTTGGCCTTTCCTGACCCGCTGGGTGAGGAAATTGCTCACATTTTTGACAAAACGTGACATCTTCCAAAGTTTACCATTTTCAAGAATTTGGCCTTTTACGACCCACCAGGTGAGGAAATCACTCACATTTTTGACAAAACGTCACCCCTTCCAAACTTGACCATTTTCAAAAATTTGGCCTTTTCTGACCCACCGGGTGCGGAAAACGCTCAATTTTTTGATAAAAAGTGACATCTTCCAAACTTGACCATTTTCAAAAATTTGACAAAACGTTTTTTGACAAAACGTGACATCTTCCAAACTTGAGCATTTTCAAGAATTTGGCCTTTTACGACCCGCAGGGTGAGGAAAACGCTCACATTCTTGACAAAACGTCACCGCTTCCAAACTTGACCATTTTCAGGAATTTGGCCTTTCCTGACCCGCCGGGTGAGGCAAACACTCAAATTTTTGACAAAACAAGACCTAACCCATAACCCTAACCCTAACTCATTTTTGACAAATCCTGACATCTTCCAAACTTGACCATTTTCAAAAATTTGGCCTTTTCTGACCCGCCAGGTGATGCAAAGCTCAAATTTTTGAAAAATCCTGATATCTTCCAAACATGACCATTTTCATAGATTTCACCTTTTTTGACCCACCGGGTGAGGCAAATGCTCAAATTTTTGACAAAATGTGACATTAAAAATTTACCATTTTCATAGATTTCACCATTCATCCCTTCCAAACATTGTATCATTCCAATGTAAACCAATCAGAAATGACCAAATACATGCAGTAACAGCACTCTTTCTGACACTTTGTGTGATTTCAATGTAAACCAATCAGAAATGACCAAATACATGAGGATTGACATATCTGCAGTAACTCCATTGTTTTTGATACATTGTATCATTTCAATGTAAACCAATCAGAAATGACCAAATACAGGCGGGGCTTCCTGAGTTTAAAAATTAACTGCTTTGTTTGAGAGGCGGGGCTTCCTGGTTATCCTATATAAACCAGCGTCTGAACCCAAGGGGCAGCTGGGCTTTCCACAGAAGTTGAGGAAGCAGGAATCCATTTTGTTTCCTTCTGCTTCAGGATAAGCTTTGTTTAAATTTAACTGCTTTCAGTGCTGCTTGTTTGAGAGGAGGGGCTTACTGAGTTTAAAAATTAACTGCTTTGTTTGAGAGGAGGGACTTCCTGAGTTTAAAAATTAACTGCTTTGTTAGAGAGGAGGGGCTTCCTGAGTTTAAAAATTAACTGCTTTGTTTGAGAGGAGGGGCTTCCTGAGTTTAAAAATTAACTGCTTTGTTTGAGAGGAGGGGCTTCCTGAGTTTAAAAATTAACTGCTTTGTTTGAGAGGAGGGGCTTCCTGAGTTTAAAAATTAACTGCTTTGTTTGAGAGGAGGGGCTTCCTGAGTTTAAAAATTAACTGCTTTGTTAGAGAGGAGGGGCTTCCTGAGTTTAAAAATTAACTGCTTTGTTTGAGAGGAGGGGCTTCCTGAGTTTAAAAATTAACTGCTTTGTTTGAGAGGAGGGGCTTCCTGAGTTTAAAAATTAACTGCTTTGTTTGAGAGGAGGGGCTTCCTGAGTTTAAAAATTAACTGCTTTGTTTGAGAGGAGGGGCTTCCTGAGTTTAAAAATTAACTGCTTTGTTTGAGAGGAGGGGCTTCCTGAGTTTAAAAATTAACTGCTTTGTTTGAGAGGAGGGGCTTCCTGAGTTTAAAAATTAACTGCTTTGTTTGAGAGGCGGGGCTTCCTGAGTTTAAAAATTAACTGCTTTGTTTGAGAGGCGGGGCTTCCTGGTTATCCTATATAAACCAGTGTACACTCATTAACATATACTTTCACCCCTGCATACAGACAACATCAAACACACACCAAGAGGAGGTCATTAGCAACCTCCAGATGGAACAAACACGAAAACTTCAACATGCTTACAGGTTTTCAAAGCCTTGAGGAGCGTGAATGATCTGCAGTTTAATAGTAATAAAATCACAGTTTTCCAGGACTTAGCAAGAGCTACAAGGTAGGAGAGAGCCTCCCTCAAGCCTATAACGGATAGACTCAGATCAGCAGACATCAAATACACATGGGCCTTTCCAGCAACACTAATCATTTTCAGAGAGGGAAAAAGCATACTGCAAAGTCTATAGAAGAAGGGGAAAGGCTTCTGAAAAACTTAAACCTGACTCAACCTTCCCAGAGGAAATCGTCAAGAGAAACAGGCGTCCCAATAGATGAAGAAAATGTGTCTGAAACAGAGGAAGAGCAACCAAGAGAAGATCATCCAACTAAAGAAGAAACCACAAGGAAAAGACATGGGAAACTTCGATAGAGTCCCTAACAGAAGAAATTACAGATAACTATACATAATAGATTGTCTCTATAGCTGGGTTTAAAGAAATGCTTATTGGTACTGGCAAACACATTCTGTAAAGATTTACAACCAGCAAAGATAGGAATATTTTTTTTTCTTTTTTGGTCTAATTGCTTACATAATTTAAATTAAAAAGTGGGATAATGTTTGCTAACTATACATGAAAAAGGAGAAGGTGGGATGGTCTGGAATTAACAATAGGGATGTAGAAGGTGGGATGGTCTGGAATTAACAATAGGGATGTAGATTGGGTTAAGGATCAGGGATTAATTGATAGAGATTATTATTATTATTATTATTATTATTATTATTATTATTATTATTTTAAAAAAAGAAAATTAAGCCAGGAAGGGTGAGTAATGTGAGATTGTTATCTGACGGATAGGAGGAGTGGATGCAGGGGCCTCTGTCCATCGTTATTCTCTGGATGGGTGCAAGGATTCTTTTCCTAGCAACCTCCTCAAGGAGGAGGGGGTCATGGGTTCCAGAGGAGGGGTTGTTTTGGGGTAGGGATCTGGGTTCTGTAGGGATATGGGATAATATAATGGGAGGGCCTGCGACAGAAAGTTGTGAAGGTAAACAACTGATCTATGATGGAGGAAATTAAATTTTTGTCGGTCAACATAAATGGCCTATCTTCTCCGGTGAAAAAATATAAACTGGCTAGAATGTTAACTGAACAGCATGCTGATATATGCTTAATCCAGGAGACTCATAAGAAAAAAGATAAGGAAAAATTGTTAAACTTAAAGAATTGGGACTTATAATTTGAATCAAGAGGATCAAATAAATCCAGAGGAGTAGCAATCATAATAAAGAATACTAACAGTTTTGTACTAGAGAAAAGGATATCAGATAAGGAAGGGAGATTTATAATGATAATGGGAAAATTAAACAATAGTGATATCTCTATTGCAAGTGTATATGCGCCAAACAAAAAACAAATAAGTTTCATAAATAAAACATTTGCCAAAATTGAAAAACATACAAAGGGCGAAGTAGTCATTGGGGGAGATTTAAATACGGAGTTATACATGAATAGAAGAAGCTTAGGAGTTAGTCCCCCAAAGTTAGAATGTAAAGTCAATTTTTAAAAATGGAATCTAATCGAGGCCCATAACAGAATAGGTGAAGAGAGTATGGCACCAACTTTCTATTCACACAGACACTCTAAATTCACAACTATAGACTACTTCATAGTTGGAATTAATAACTCTAGAAAAATTAAAGAGATAAAAGTAGGGAAACAATGGCCAGGAGATCATGCTCCGATTTCGCTTAAATTGGGAGAATCTGTAAGGAGACTCACAAAGAAATGGAGATTTAATCCAAAGGTAACTTTCAAAGAAAAGGACAAACAAGATATTAAAAATTAGATAAAAGATTTTTTTTAATAAACAGACAACCAGAATTAAAAGAAGAGTTAATATGGGATGCTTTTAAAGCTATTATTAGGGGTACATGTATCACTAAAGAAATTGGGATTAATAAGAAAGAAAAATCCACTCTTGAAAAAACTAGAGGTGAGGTAGAGAACTTCCTCCAACAATTTCAAAATTACCCAACAGCAGATAATAAGACAAGATGGATAGAGAAAAAACAATATTTGGAGAATTTAGAAAAAATTGACGCCACCAAAAAACATCTGTGGATCAAAAATGATTACCAATTCAACTCCATCAATAACTCAAAACATTTGGCCAGATTCCTAAAAAAAAGACAAGCTAGAAAGAGAATACTAAAATTAAAAGATTACAGGGGTAAATTAAAATCAACAGATAATGAAATTAGAGAAATTATGGCAAGTTTTTATGAGAAACTTTACTATGATAAAAATACAATAGAACAAGAAGTATATTTACATGAAAACATAGACTATCACTCACAAATAGAATTAAACAATACAATATCAAATTCAGAAATTGAAACAGTAATAGACAGTTTAAAAGTGAACTCAGCCCCCGGGCCAGATGGCTTTACCACAATTTTTTACAAAAATTTTAAAGGGGAAATTACTCCAAATTTGGTCATACTTTTCAATGAAATCATGGAAGGAGGTAAAGTTCCAGACTCCTGGAAATACAGTGAGATAATAACAATTCCAAAACCAAATAAAGACGAGACAGATCCTAATGCATACAGACCTATCTCCCTTAGTAATGTGGATTATAAGATATTTACAAAAATCATAGCAAACAGAATAAGAGAAAAAATCCCAAAAATAATCCATGAAGATCAACATGGATTTAAAAAAAAATAGGAAAATAGCAGACCCTATCAGGATCATTCTAAATACTCTAAGTCATGCTACAGTTAATAGATCCAAACTGCTTATAGTAAAGCTTGACTTTCAAAAAGCATTTGACTCAATAAACCATAAATACCTGAATAAAATATGTGAGGCAAGTGGAATGGGGGAAAAATTATGCAAAGTAATAAAAGAGATATACAACAGAAATAAAGCAGTCATAAATGTAAATGGGGTTGATTCGAGACAAATTAGTATAAAGAGTGGAACTAAACAAGGATGCCCACTCTCTCCACTATTATTTGCATTGGCCATTGAACCTTTAGCAAATTTAATTAGACAGGACCAAACAATCAAAGGATACAAGGCGGGCAAAGAAGAAATAAAAATAAACCTTTATGCGGATGATGTTATAATAATTTTAAGCGACGTGAAAGAGTCGCTAAGTTCATTGGTCAAATTAATAAAGGAATTTGGGGAAATCTCAGGGCTTGCAACTAATTTAGGTAAAACAGAAATTCTCCATAAGAATTTAACATCAAAAGAACTAAAAATCGCCCAAAATATTATAGGAGTGAAACTGGGAAAGAAGTCATTAAAATACTTAGGAGTAGAAATTCCAAAGAATTTAAATAATATTATCCAATCAAACTTCAATCATTTATGGAAATCTACAAGCAAAGCACTTAAAACCTGGGGGAAGAATTTTCGGGACATCACTTCTAGACTTAAAATTTATAAAATGAAGATTCTACCCAAATTCTTACATTTATTTCAAAGTCTGCCAGTAAACATCTCGGCAAAACTCTTTAAGAAGTGGGACAATTCCATCAAGAAATGGGTAGTGGGAGGGAATAAAAATAGAATTTCTAAATTTATATTCTATGGCACCCAAGAAATGGGGGGATGGGGAGCTCCATCTCTGGAGCTGTATTATGAGACATGCCATATCGCTAAATTAATAGAATTGGAATTGGAAGGGGGGAGAAAATGGGTGATATTAGAGAAAGAATTAAACGATTGGAAAAAGGGCTCATTTATGGGAGAAAAAATTGATAAAAAAGAGCTTAATAAATTAAGAGAGGGCCCCCTCCTCTCAACATTGTATGTTTGGAAGAAATGGCAAAATATTAAATTACAAATAAATAAAATAGATCCCTTTCCACTAGAAACCCTAGAAAATAAAGATAAAACATTTAGGAATTTAATCAAGTCCCTGAAAGAGAATGGAATAAAGAAGGTAGGAGACCTCTTGAAACCTAATGGAGATATTAAGAAATGGGATGAGATAAAGGACAAATGTGGTTCAAAGTATTGGATAGCTTGGTTGGGCTTGTCGAAAAGAGTACAAGAAATAACAAAGAAAGAAACATCAGAAGCTCCATTGGATAGAATAATAGGTTGGAAAATAGAAAAAGAGAAAGGCATATACAAGGAACTAATAGCCTTATCCTACAATACAAAACATACTTTAGTAGAGGCCTGGAAACAGGATATAAACTTTAATGAAAACTTAGTAAACTCCTGGATCAATAAAACTCAAAAAATTAAACATCTAAGAATCAAAGAAACACAAAAGAAAATAATTTCAAAATGGTATAGGACCCCCTCTCAATTGGCTCACATTATGAAAAACACTTCTAACAAATGCTGGCATAAATGTGGGGAGACTGGTACTTTCTCACACATGTGGTGGGACTGCTCTGAAATCCAAAAATTCTATAATACTGTTAGAGAAGTAATAGAGGAAATAATAGGGCAAAAACTACATTGGGATAAAGCTCGATTTCTGTCCCTCAACATAGAGGTAAAGGAGGGAAACAACGAATGGTCAGAGATATTGAAATTTATGATAGCTGCTACACATGCCACAATCGCCAGAGGTTGGAAAGATAAAACAAGGTGGGATCTGAAAACTTGGTGGTCTTATCTTTCTGAATATTTAATTAGTGATTTCATTTATGAAAAAAAAATATTTGAATATTCAGTCAAGACAAGATTGGTTTAGAAAATGGTCTTGTTTAATCGAAAAAACGGAAGGAAAAGATAGGTACAGAACTTTAAATCAGGCCTTCCAGACAATTAAATCAATGAATTGATTCAAGTAACCCAGATGGGGGTGGGAGGGAGGTGAGGAGAGGGTGGTAAGGGTGGGTGGGTGGGGAGAGGTTTTTAAAAGGGTGATTAATCAAGATTTATGGTTAAGGGAAGCACAATTGGAACCTGTATCCTAGACATAAAAATTGTAATCAGTTTTTGATATTGTCTTTTGATGCTAAGGTTGATATTGTATTGTTTTGTTATCCAAAATAAAAATTAAAAAAAAAAACACGAAAACTTCCCGTCTCATGCACAAGCTGTGGCATGTTCAGCTTTTTCACACTACAATTACTCAATTACATCTGCCCCAAGTGTAAACAGATCACTCGCATGGAACACTGTATCCGACAACTCGAGGACCGTATTAAGACTCTTAAGGACATTCAGGAACTTGAGCTGTTCTTAGACACCACACACCACACTGTCCTAAACACGCAACCCATATCACACCAACATTACGGGGAGGCTCAAGAGAACAGCACCTCAGATGTGGACAACCCTCAGGCTTGGAGAAATGTCACCCTTAGAAGGACACATAGGACCCGGAAGCCTCCTCAGAATACTTCCGCTCAGCTGCAGTTACACAATAGATTCCAAATTCTCACACAACTATCACCTGACCAAGAAACACAACATATTGGGGAAGACCAGAATGGTTTAGATACTGATCAGTGGCTCATCCTTGATCAGTGTGCAGGGGATAGCCCTGACTGGGACAACACTTCACAACATTCACACTTGCACAATCGTGCAGGTGTACCATCCCCAACCATAGACCAGGTGCAACAGGAACACATACAGGAGAACCACAGGCTCATGGACAAATTTCAATGGATTGTCCTTGACGAATGCACCGGGGATGTCGAGGAGGAGGACAACACTTTTCACCTACACAATTCACACCAACAGGATCACTTTTCTGGAGACCTACACACTACATTGCACAAAAGGGGCCCTGTCATTCCCGAAAGTAAACAGGTCTTGGTAGTAGGCGACTCCCTCCTTAGAGGAACGGAAGCTGTCATTTCCAGACCAGATGGGATGGCTCGAGAAATATGCTGCCTACCGGGGGCAAAAATACACCATATCACTCAGAGGCTCACCAGGCTCCTCAAGCCCTATCACAGTCCTCCCCTCATGTTGATTCATGTAGGAACCAATGATACTGCAAGGCATACGTTTCAAAAGATCACAAATGATTTTCGAGCTCTAGGAGCAAAGCTAAAAGAATGTAATGTACAGGTGGTCTTTTCATCCCTCCTCCCTGTTGTAAGACACGGACCCACAAGAGCCAGAAAAATAGTACAGGTTAATGACTGGCTTAGAAAATGGTGTCAGGAGGAACGCTTTGGCTTCCTCGACCATGGCCTGCTTTTCCAGGAGGATGGCCTACTGGCAAGGGATGGGGTGCATCTCACACAAGTAGGAAAACACCTTTTTGCTCACAGACTCGCAAACCTCATTAGACGCACTTTAAACTAGGTCCACCGGGGGAGGGGGACAACAGCCTTGCGAACACTACTTTACCCATAATGTCTGAGAATCGCCAGAAGGCTAAACGGAGGGCTGCACAAACACAACAAGGACCAAGGACCAAAAGCACAATAATCCCAATTAAACAACTCAAGGGAAGATCTCAGGGGCTCACATGTCTTTACACTAATGCACAGAGCATGGAAAATAAACAAGACGAACTCCAACTTTTAGCACAACACCACAAATATGATATCATAGGGATCACTGAAACCTGGTGGGATGACTCCTATCGCTGGAATGTAAATATCGAGGGGTATAACCTCTTTCACAGAAACCGAACAAAGGGGAGAGGAGGCGGAGTAGCCTTATATGTCAAAAACTCTTATGCTGCAGAAGAGATTCAAGACAGCAATCTGGGAAACCAGCTTGAAATCATCTGGATAAGAATCAAGGGAACTGGGACTCAAAAAGATGTCGTTGTAGGCGTCTACTACAGACCCCCAAGCCAGGAGGAAGAACTTGATGAAGTCTTCTGCCGACAGTTGACCAAACAGGCACAGAGAAGAGATGTAGTAGTCATGGGCGATTTCAACTATCCCGATATTTGCTGGAAAACAAACTCGGCCAAGAGTACAAGGTCCAACAAATTCCTCGCTTGCCTTGCAGACAATTTCATGGTCCAGAAGGTAGAAGAGGCAACAAGGGGATTGGCTACTCTTGATCTCATCCTAACAAATGCGGAGGACCTGATCGATGCGGTCGAAGTGGTAGGATCCTTAGGGGCAAGTGACCATGTGCTCCTGCAATTTGAGGTACAAAGGAAGGCCGAAACTAAGACAAGTCAAACCCGCATTTTGGACTTTAGGAGAGCTGATTTCCAAAAAATGAAGGAAACGCTGAGCAGCATTCCGTGGACACAGATACTAAAAGACAAGGGAGTTACAGATGGATGGGAATTTCTCAAGAGTGAAATACTCAAGGCGCAATTGCAAACCGTGCCAACAAAGAGAAAAAATAGGACAAGTGCAAAGAAGCCAGAATGGATGTCCAAAGAACTTCTAACTGTGCTAAGACACAAAAGAGATGTGCACAAGAAGTGGAAAAAGGGAGAAATCACCAAAGAATAATTCAAACAAATAGCCAACACCTGTAGGGAAAAGGTCCGCAAGGCTAAAGCAAAAAACGAGCTCAGACTTGCCAGGGACATTAGAAACAATAAAAAGGGCTTCTATTCTTATGTCAGTAGAAAAAGGAAAAACAAGGAGGCGATAGGACCTCTTCGAGGAGAAGATGGGGCAATGCTGACAGGGGATAGGGAAAAGGCAGAACTACTTAATGCCTTCTTTACCTCGGTCTTCTCACAAAAAGAGAGTCTTCAACCTCAGCAAGATGGAGTGGATCCTCATGGAGTGGGCATGGAGGACATCCAACCCCAAATTGGGAAAGAAGTCGTCCAGGAATACCTGGCCACTCTTAATGAGTTCAAGTCCCCAGGGCCAGATCAACTACACCCCAGAGTATTGAAAGAACTAGCGGAAGTCATTTCGGAACCATTGGCAACCATCTTTGAGAGTTCTTGGAGAACGGGAGAAGTTCCAGCAGATTGGAGGAGGGCCAATGTGGTCCCAATCTTCAAGAAGGGAAAAAAGAATGACCCTAACAACTACCGTCCGGTCAGCCTCACGTCGATACCGGGCAAGATTCTGGAAAAGATTGTTAAGGAAGCGGTCTGCAAACACTTAGAAACAAATGCAGTCATCGCTAATAGTCAACATGGATTTATCAAAAACAAGTCATGCCAGACTAATCTGATCTCTTTCTTCGATAGAGCTACAAGCTGGGTAGATGCGGGAAATGCCGTGGATGTAGCGTACCTGGATTTCATTAAGGCCTTCGACAAGGTCCCCCATGACCTTCTGGCAAGGAAACTAGTCCAATGTGGGCTAGGCAAAACTACGGTGAGGTGGATCTAGAATTGGTTAAGTGGACGAACACAGAGAGTGCTCACTAATGCTTCCTCTTCATCTTGGAAAGAAGTGACAAGTGGAGTGCCGCAGGGTTCGGTCCTGTTCAACATCTTTATTAATGACTTAGATGAAGGGCTAGAAGGCATGATCATCAAATTTGCAGACAACACCAAATTGGGAGGGATAGCCAATAGTCCAGAGGACAGGAGCAGGATTCAAAACGATCTTGACAGATTAGAGAGATGGGCCAAAACTAACAAAATGAAGTTCAACAGTGACAAATGCAAGATACTCCACTTTGGCAGAAAAAATGAAATGCAAAGATACAGAATGGGTGACGCCTGGCTCGAGAGCAATACGTGTGAAAAAGATCTTGGAGTCCTCGTGGACAACAAGTTAAACATGAGCCAACAATGTGATGTGGCGGCAAAAAAAGCCAATGGGATTTTGGCCTGCATCAATAGGAGCATGGTGTCTAGATCTAAGGAAGTAATGCTACCCCTCTATTCTGCTTTGGTTAGACCACATCTGGAATATTGTGTCCAATTCTGGGCACCACAATTCAAGAGAGATATTGACAAGCTGGAATGTGTCCAGAGGAGGGCGACTAAAATGATCAAGGGTCTGGAGAACAAGCCCTATGAGGAGCGGCTTAGGGAACTGGGCATGTTTAGCCTGAAGAAGAGAAGGCTGAGAGGAGATATGATAGCCATGTATAAATATGTGAAAGGAAGCCACAGGGAGGAGGGAGCAAGCTTGTTTTCTGCTTCCTTGGAGACTAGGACGCGAAACAATGGCTTCAAACTAC
Source organism: Anolis sagrei (assembly GCF_037176765.1). Classification (NCBI taxonomy): domain Eukaryota; kingdom Metazoa; phylum Chordata; class Lepidosauria; order Squamata; family Anolidae; genus Anolis; species Anolis sagrei. The sequence continues at coordinate 58,355,856 of NC_090026.1, forward strand.
AAGAGAGGAGATTCCATCTGAACATGAGGAAGAACTTCCTGACTGTGAGAGCCGTTCAGCAGTGGAACTCTCTGCCCCGGAGTGTGGTGGAGGCTCCTACTTTGGAAGCTTTTAAGCAGAGGCTGGATGGCCATTTGTCAGGGGTGATTTGAATGCAATATTCCTGCTTCTTGACAGGGGGATAGACTGGATGGCCCATGAGGTCTCTTCCAACTCTTTGATTCTATGATTCTATGATTCTATGAAGATTGACATATCTGAAGTAAGTGCACTCTTTCTGACACTTTGTGTGATTTCAATTTAAACCAATCAGAAATGACCAAATACATGTAGTTTAACATATCTGCAGTAACTCCACTGTTTTTGATACATTGTATCATTCCAATGTAAACCAATCAGAAATTGCCAAATACATGCAGTAACTGCACTCATTCTGTCACTTTCTGTGAATTCAATGTAAACTAACCAGAAATTATCAAATACATTAAGTGACATATCTGCAGTAAGTGCACTCTTTCTGACACTTTGTGTGATTTCAATGTAAACTAAGCAGAAATGACCAAATACATGAAGTTTAACATATCTGCAGTAATTCCACTGTTTTTGATACATTGTATCATTCCAATGTAAACCAATCAGAAATTACCAAATACATGAAGTTTAACATATCGTCAGTAACTCCACTGTTTTTGATACATTGTATCATTTCAATGTAAACCAATCAGAAATTACCAAATACATGGAGTAACTGCATTCTTTCCGACACTTTGTGTGATTTCAATGTAAACTAGGCAGAAATGACCAAATACATGTAGTTTAACATATCTGCAGTAACTCCACTGTTTTTGATACATTGTATCATTCTAATGTAAACCAATCAGAAATGACAAAATACATGCAGTAACTGCACTCTTTCTGACACTTTATGTGATTTCAATGTAAACCAATCAGAAATGACCAAAAACATGTAGTTTAACATATCTGCAGTAACTCCACGGTTTTTGATATATTGTATCATTCCAATGTAAACCGCTCAGCAGTAACTCCACTGTTTCTGATACAGTGTATTATTCCAATGTAAACCAATCAGAAATTACCAAATACATGGAGTAACTTCACTCTTTCTGACACTTTGTGTGATTTTAATGTAAACTAAGGAGAAATGACCAAATACAGGAAGTTTAACATATCAGCAGTATCTCCACTGTTTTTGATACATTGTATAATTCCAATGTAAACCAATCAGAAATGACCAAATACAGGAAGTTTAAAATATCAGCAGTATCTCCACTGTTTTTGATACATTGTATAATTCCAATGTAAACCAATCAGAAATGAAAAAAATACATGCAGTAACTGCACTCTTTCTGACACTTTGTGTGATTTCAATGTAAACTAATCAGAAATGACCAAAAACATGTAGTTTAACATATCTGCAGTAACTCCACTATTTTTGATACATTGTATAATTCCAATGTAAACCAATCAGAAATGCCCAAATACAGGAAGGTTAACATATCTGCAGAAACTCCACTGTTTTTGATACATTGTATCATTCCAATGTAAACCAATCAGAAACAAGCAAATACATGTAGTTTAACATATCTGCAGTAACTGCACTGTTTCTGATACATTGTATTATTCCAATGTAAACCAATCAGAAATTACCAAATAAATGCAGTGACTGCACTTTTTCTGACACTTTATGTGATTTCAATGTAAACTAATCAGAAATGACCAAATACATGAAGATTGACATATCTGCAGTAACTGCACTCTTTCTGACACTTTGTGTGAATTCAATGTAAACTAATCAGAAATGACCAAATACATGAAGATTGACATATCTGCAGGAACTGCACTCTTTATGACACTTTGTGTGATTTCAATGTAAACTAAGCAGAAATGACCAAATACAGGAAGTTTAACATATCAGCAGTATCACCACTGTTTTTGATACATTGTATAATTCCAATGTAAACCAATCAGAAATGACCAAATACATGCAGTAACTGCACTCTTTCTGACACTTTGTGTGATTTCAATGTAAACTAATCAGAAATGACCAAATACATGAAGATTGACATATCTGCAGTAACTGCACTCTTTCTGACACTTTGTGTGATTTCAATGTAAACTAATCAGAAATGACCAAATACATGAAGATTGACATATCTGCAGTAACTGCACTTTTTCTGACACTCTGTTTTATTTCAATGTAAACTAATCAGATATGACCAAATACATGAAGTTTAACATATCTGCAGTAACTCCACTGTTTTTGATACATTGTATCATTCCATTGTAAACCAATCAGAAATAACCAAATACATGGAGTAACTGCACTCTTTCTGACACTTTGTGTGATTTCAATGGGATCTAAGCAGAAATGACAAAATACATGAAGATTTTCATATGTGCAGTAACTGCACTCTTTCTGATACTTTGTGTGATTTCAATGTAAACCAATCAGTAATGACCAAATACATGTAGTTTAACATATCTACATGGAGTAACTGCACTCTTTCTGACACTTTGTGTGATTTCAATGTAAACTAGGCAGAAATGACCAAATACATGTACTTTAACATATCTGCAGTAACTCCACTGTTTGGATACATTGTATCATTCCAATGTAAACCAATCAGAAACGAGCAAATACATGTAGTATAACATATCTGCAGTAACTGCACTGTTTCTGATACATTGTATTATTCCAATGTAAACCAATCAGAAATTACCAAATACATGGAGTAACTGCACTCCTTCTGAAACTTTGTGATTTCAATGTAAACTAAGCAGAAATGACCAAAAACATGTAGTTTAACATATCTGCAGTAACTTCACTATTTTTGATACATTGTATCATTCCAATGTGAACCAATCAGAAATGACCAAATACATACAGTAACTGCACTTTTTCTGACACTTTATGTGATTTCAATGTAAACTAATCAGAAATGACCAAATATATGAAGATTGACATATCTGCAGTAACTGCACTCTTTCTGACACTCTGTTTTATTTCAATGTAAACTGATCAGAAATGACCAAATACATGAAGTTTAACATATCTGCAGTAACTTCACTGTTTTTGATACATTGTATCATTCCAAAGTAAACCAATCAGAAATGACCAAATACATGGAGTAACTGCACTCTTTCTGACACTTTGTGTGATTTCAATGTAAACTAATCAGAAATGACCAAATACATGTAGATTGACATATCTGCAGTAACTGCACTCTTTCTGACACTTTGTGTAAATTCAATGTAAACTAAGCAGAAATGACCAAATACATGAAGTTTAACATATCTGCAGTAACTCCACTGTTTTTGATACATTGTAACATTCCAATGTAAACCAATCAGAAATGACCAAATACATGCAGTAACTGCACTCTTTCTGACACTTTGTGTGATTTCAATGTAAACTAAGCAGAAATGACCAAATACAGGAAGTTTAACATATCAGCAGTATCTCCACTGTTTTTGATACATTGTATAATTCCAATGTAAACCAATCAGAAATGACCAAATACACGTAGTTTAACATATCTGCAGTAACTCCACTGTTTTTGATACATTGTATCATTCCAATGTAAACCAATCAGAAATGACCAAATACATGTAGTTTAACATATCTGCAGTAACTCCACTGTTTCTGATACATTGTATTATTCCAATGTAAACCAATCAGAAATTACCAAATACATGGAGTAACTGCACTCTTTCTGACACTTTGTGTGATTTCAATGTAAACTAAGCAGAAATGACCAAATACAGGAAGTTTAACATATCAGCAGTATCTCCACTGTTTTTGATACATTGTATAATTCCAATGTAAACCAATCAGAAATGACAAAATACATGCAGTACCTGCACTCTTTCTGACACTTTGTGTGATTTCAATGTAAACTAATCAGAAATGACCAAATACATGAAGTTTAACATATCTGCAGTAACTCCACGGTTTTTGATACATTGTATCATTCCAATGTAAACCAATCAGATATTACCAAATACATGCATTAACTGCACTCATTCTGACACTTTGTGTGATTTCAATGTAAATTGATCAGAAATGACCAAATACATGAGGATTGACATATCTGCAGTAACTGCACTCTTTCTGACACTTTGTGTGATTCCAATATAAACTGATCAGAAATGACCAAATACATCAAGTTTAACATATCTGCTGTAACTGCAGTCTTTCTGACACTTTGTGTGATTTCAATATACACTGATCAGAAATGAACAAATACATGAAGTTTAACATATCTGTAGTAACGCCATTGTTTTTGATACATTGTATTATTCCAATGTAAACCAATCAGAAATGACCAAATACATGAAGTTTAACATATCTGCAGTAACTCCACTGTTTTTGATACGTTGTATTATTCCAATGTAAACCAATCAGAAATTACCAAATACATGGAGTAACTGCACTCTTTCTGACACTTTGTGTGATTTCAATGTAAACTAAGCAGAAATGACCAAATACACGTAGTTTAACATATCTCCAGTAACTCCACTGTTTTTGATACATTGTATCATTCCAATGTAAACCAATCAGAAATGACCAAATACATGTAGTTTAACATATCTGCAGTAACTCCACTGTTTCTGATACATTGTATTATTCCAATGTAAACCAATCAGAAATTACCAAATACATGGAGTAACTGCACTCTTTCTGACACTTTGTGTGATTTCAATGTAAACTAAGCAGAAATGACCAAATACAGGAAGTTTAACATATCAGCAGTATCTCCACTGTTTTTGATACATTGTATAATTCCAATGTAAACCAATCAGAAATGACAAAATACATGCAGTACCTGCACTCTTTCTGACACTTTGTGTGATTTCAATGTAAACTAATCAGAAATGACCAAATACATGAAGTTTAACATATCTGCAGTAACTCCACGGTTTTTGATACATTGTATCATTCCAATGTAAACCAATCAGATATTACCAAATACATGCATTAACTGCACTCATTCTGACACTTTGTGTGATTTCAATGTAAATTGATCAGAAATGACCAAATACATGAGGATTGACATATCTGCAGTAACTGCACTCTTTCTGACACTTTGTGTGATTCCAATATAAACTGATCAGAAATGACCAAATACATCAAGTTTAACATATCTGCTGTAACTGCAGTCTTTCTGACACTTTGTGTGATTTCAATATACACTGATCAGAAATGAACAAATACATGAAGTTTAACATATCTGTAGTAACGCCATTGTTTTTGATACATTGTATTATTCCAATGTAAACCAATCAGAAATGACCAAATACATGAAGTTTAACATATCTGCAGTAACTCCACTGTTTTTGATACGTTGTATTATTCCAATGTAAACCAATCAGAAATTACCAAATACATGGAGTAACTGCACTCTTTCTGACACTTTGTGTGATTTCAATGTAAACTAAGCAGAAATGACCAAATACACGTAGTTTAACATATCTCCAGTAACTCCACTGTTTTTGATACATTGTATCATTCCAATGTAAACCAATCAGAAATGACCAAATACATGTAGTTTAACATATCTGCAGTAACTCCACTGTTTCTGATACATTGTATTATTCCAATGTAAACCAATCAGAAATTACCAAATACATGGAGTAACTGCACACTTTCTGACACTTTGTGTGATTTCAATGTAAACTAAGCAGAAATGACCAAATACAGGAAGTTTAACATATCAGCAGTATCTCCACTGTTTTTGATACATATTCCAATGTAAACCAATCAGAAATGACAAAATACATGCAGTACCTGCACTCTTTCTGACACTTTGTGTGATTTCAATGTAAACTAATCAGAAATGACCAAATACATGAAGTTTAACATATCTGCAGTAACTCCACGGTTTTTGATACATTGTATCATTCCAAAGTAAACCAATCAGAAATGACCAAATACATGGAGTAACTGCACTCTTTCTGATACTTTGTGTGATTTCAATGTAAACTAATCAGAAATGACCAAATACATGAAGATTGACATATCTGCAGTAACTGCACGCTTTCTGACACTTTGTGTAAATTCAATGTAAACTAAGCAGAAATGACCAAATACATGAAGTTTAACATATCTGCAGTAACTCCACTGTTTTTGATACATTGTATCATTCCAATGTAAACCAATCAGAAATGACCAAATACATGTAGTTTAACATATCTGCAGTAACTCCACTGTTTCTGATACATTGTATTATTCCAATGTAAACCAATCAGAAATTACCAAATACATGGAGTAACTGCACACTTTCTGACACTTTGTGTGATTTCAATGTAAACTAAGCAGAAATGACCAAATACAGGAAGTTTAACATATCAGCAGTATCTCCACTGTTTTTGATACATTGTATAATTCCAATGTAAACCAATCAGAAATGACAAAATACATGCAGTACCTGCACTCTTTCTGACACTTTGTGTGATTTCAATGTAAACTAATCAGAAATGACCAAATACATGAAGTTTAACATATCTGCAGTAACTCCACGGTTTTTGATACATTGTATCATTCCAATGTAAACCAATCAGATATTACCAAATACATGCAGTAACTGCACTCATTCTGACACTTTGTGTGATTTCAATGTAAATTGATCAGAAATGACCAAATACATGAGGATTGACATATCTGCAGTAACTGCACTCTTTCTGACACTTCGTGTGATTCCAATATAAACTGATCAGAAATGACCAAATACATCAAGTTTAACATATCTGCTGTAACTGCACTCTTTCTGACACTTTGTGTGATTTCAATATACACTGATCAGAAATGAACAAAGACATGAAGTTTAACATATCTGTAGTAACTCCATTGTTTTTGATACATTGTATTATTCCAATGTAAACCAATCAGAAATGACCAAATACATGAAGTTTAACATATCTGCAGTAACTCCACTGTTTTTGATACGTTGTATTATTCCAATGTAAACTAATCAGAAATGACCAAATACATGGAGTAACTGCACTCTTTCTGACACTTTGTGTGATTTCAATGTAAACTAAGCAGAAATGACCAAATACATGAAGTTTAACATATTTGCAGTAACTCCACTGTTTTTGATACATTGTAACATTCCAATGTAAACCAATCAGAAAAGACCAAATACTTGAAGTTTAACATATCTGCAGTAACTTCACTGTTTTTGATACATTGTATCATTCCAAAGTAAACCAATCAGAAATGACCAAATACATGGAGTAACTGCACTCTTTCTGATACTTTGTGTGATTTCAATGTAAACTAATCAGAAATGACCAAATACATGAAGATTGACATATCTGCAGTAACTGCACGCTTTCTGACACTTTGTGTAAATTCAATGTAAACTAAGCAGAAATGACCAAATACATGAAGTTTAACATATCTGCAGTAACTCCACTGTTTTTGATACATTGTAACATTCCAATGTAAACCAATCAGAAATGACCAAATACATGCAGTAACTGCACTCTTTCTGACACTTTGTGTGATTTCAATGTAAACTAAGCAGAAATGACCAAATACAGGAAGTTTAACATATCAGCAGTATCTCCACTGTTTTTGATACATTGTATAATTCCAATGTAAACCAATCAGAAATGACCAAATACACGTAGTTTAACATATCTGCAGTAACTACACTGTTTTTGATACATTGTATCATTCCAATGTAAACCAATCAGAAATGACCAAATACATGTAGTTTAACATACCTACCCCTAACCCGAACCCTATCCTGAAGCCGAAGCCGAACCCTAAACCTAACACTAAACCCAACCCCAACCCTAACCCTACCCCTAACCCAAACCCAAACCATATCCCGAACCCGAACCCTAACCCTAACTCTAAACCTAACAACAACTCTCTTCTGCCTTGGTCAGACCACACCTGAAATCACATTACGTCTAACCCTAACGCTAACCCTAACCCCAAACCTAATTCTCTTTTGCCTTGGTCAGACCACACCTGAAATAACATTATGTCTAACCCTAACGCTAACCCTAACCCTAATTCTCTTCTGCCTTGGTTAGACCAAAATTGGAATCTAACCCTAACCCTAACTATAACCCTAACTCTAAATCTAACTCTCTTCTTCCTTGGTCAGACCACAACTGGAATGACATTGTGTCTAACCCTAACTGTAACCCTAACCATAAACCTAACCCTATCGCTAACCCTAACCCTAACCCCAACTCTCTTCGGCCTTGATCAGACAACACCTGTAATCACAGGTCAGACCGCCCTAACCCTAACCCTAAGCCTAACCCGAACACTAACCCTAACCCTAAGCCTAACCCTAAACCTAACCCTAAACACAACTGGAATCACATTGTGTCTACCCTAAGCCTAAGCCTAAGCCTAACCCTAATTATCTTCTGCCATTTTCAGACCATAACAGGAACCACATTGTGTCTAATCCTAATCCTAACCCTAACTCGAAATCTAACTCTCTTCTGCCTTGGTCAGACCGCAACTGGAATCACATTGTGTCTAACCCTAACTGTAACCCTAACAATAAACCTAACCTTATCGCTAACCCTAACCGTAACCCTAACCCCAACTCTCTTCTGCCTTGGTCAGACCACACCTGAAATCACAGGTCAGATCAACCTAAAGCTAACCCTTACCCTAACCCTAACCCTAACCCTTACCCTAACCGTTACCCTAGCCCAAACCCTAACCCCAACCCCAACCCCAGACCTAACCCTACCCCTAACCCAAACCATAACCTGAACCTGAACCCTAACATTAAAGCTAACCCTAACCCTAACCCTAAAACTTCCCCTTACCCTAACCCTAACCCTAAACCTAACCCCAACCCCAACCCCAACCCCAACACTAACCCTACCCCTAACCCAAACCCTAACCCTGACCCTGACCCTCACCCTCACCCTCACCCTCACCCTGACCCTGACGTAGACCCTGACCCACACCCTAACCATAACTCTTAACCTAACCCTAACCCTAAAAACAACTGGAATCACATTGTGTCTAACCCTAACCCTAATCCTAAGCCTAAGAATAAGCTTAATTCTCTTCTGCCTTGGTCAGACCACACCAGGAATCACATTCTGTCTAAACGTTACCGTAACCCTAAACCTAACCCTAACCCTAAACACAACTGAAATCACATTGTGTCTACCCTAACCCTAACCCGAACCCGAACCCTAATTATCTTCTGCCATGGTCAGACCACACCAGGAACCACATTGTGTCAAACCCTAATCCTAACCCTAACTCTAAATCTAACTCTCTTCTGCCTTGGTCAGACCGCAACTGGAATCACATTGTGTCTAACCCTAACCGTAACCCTAACGCTAACCCTAACCCTAACCATAACCCCAACTCTCTTAATCAGACCACACCTTGGTCTTGGTCAGACCACACCTGAAATCACAGGTCAGACCACCCTAAAGCTAACGCTAACCCTAACCCTACCCCTAACCTAACCCTAACCCTAACCCTAAACCTAACCCTAACCCTAACCCTAACCCTAACCCTAACCCTAACCCTAACCCTAACCCGAACCCTAACACTAACCCAAACCCTAACCCTAACCCTAACCCGAACACCAACCCCAACCCCAACCGTCACCCTGCCCTACCCCTACCCCTAACCCAAACCCTAGCCCTAACCCTAACCCTTACACTTACCCTAACCCTAACCCTGAACCTAACCCTAACTCTAAAACTAACCCCAACCCCAACCCTAACCTTTCCCCTAACCCAAACGCAAACCCTAACCCTAACACAAACCCTAACCCTAAGCCTAAACCATACTCTTACCCTGACTTTAAGCCTAACCCTAACCCTAACCCCAAAACCAAACCCCAACCCTCACCCTAACCCTACCCTTAAACCAAACCCAAACCTTAACCAGAACCCGAACTCGAACCCTAACCCAAACCCTAACCCAAACCCTAACCCTAACACTAATCCTAACCCTAAACCTTACCCTAACCCTAACCCTAACCCTACCCTAACCCTAAGCCAAAACTAAGCCTAACACTAACCCCAACCCGAACCCCAACCCTCAACCTACCCCTAACCCGAACATGAACCCTATCCCGAAGCCAAACCCGAAACCTAAACCTAACACTAAACCCAACCCCAACCCTAACCGTATCCCTAACCCAAACCCAAACCATATCCCGAACCCGAACCCTAACCCTTACTCTAAACCTAACAACAACTCTCTTCTGCCTTGGGTAGACCACAACTGGAATCACATTGTGCCTAAGCCTAACCGTAACCCTAACCATAAACCTAACCCTATCGCTAACCCTAACCCTAACCCCAACTCTCTTCTGCCTTGGTGAGACCACACCTGAAATCACAGGTCAGACCCCCCTAACCCTAACCCTAACCCTAACCCTAACCCTAACCCAAACCCAAACCCAAACCCTAATCCAACCCTAACCCTAACCCTAACCCTAGCCCTAACCCTAGCCCTAACCCTAACCCTAACCTTGACCCTAAACACAACTGGAATCACGTTGTGTCTACCCTAACCCTAACCCCAACCCTAAGCCTAATTATCTTCTGCCATAGTCAGACTACACCAGGAACCACATTGTGTCTAAGCCTAACCGAAACTAACCCTATTGCTAACCATAACCCTAACCCTAACCCCAACTCTCTTCTGCCTTGGTCAGACCACACCTGAAATCACAGGTCAGACCACCCTAAAGCTAACCCTAACCCAAACCATAACCCTAACCCTAACACTAACCCTATCCCTAACCCATATCCTAACCCTAACCCCAAACCCAAACCCTAACCGTCACCCTAACCCTTCCCCTAACCCAAACGCAAACCCTAACCCGAACCCGAACCCTAACCATAAAACTAACCCTATCGCTAACCCTAACCCTAACCCAAATCTCTTCTGCCTTGGTGAGACCACACCTGAAATCACTCTAAATCTATAAGCTTAACCCTAACTCTCTTCTGCCTTGGGTAGACCACAAGTGGAATCAAATTGTGTCAAACCCTATCCCTAAGCATAATTATGTTCTGCCATGGTCAGACCACACCAGGAACCACATTGTGTCTAACCCTAATCCAAACCCTAACTCTAAATCTAACTCTCTTCCGCCTTGGTCAGACCACAACTGGTATCAAATTGTGTCTAATCCTAACCGAAACCCTAACCATAAACCTAACCCTATCGCTAACCCTAATCCTAACACCAACTCTCTTCTACCTTGGTGAGACCACGTCTGAAATCACAGGTCAGACCACCCTAACCCTGACACTAACCCTAACCCTAACCCTAACGCTAACCCTAACCCTAACCCTAAACTCTAAACCTAACCCCAACCCCAACCCCAAACCTAACCCTTCCCCTAACACAAACGCAAACCCTAACCCTAACACTAACCCTAACCCTAACCCTAAACCTTACCCTTACCCTAACTTTAAGCTAACCCTAACCCTAACCGCAAAGCCAAACCCCAATCCTCACCCTAACCCTACCCCTAAACCAAACCCAAACCCTAACCAGAACCCAAACTCAAACCCTAACCCGAACCCTAACCCTAACACTAATCCTAACCATAAACCTTACCCTAACCCTAACCCTACCCTAACCCTAAGCCAAACCTAAGCCTAACACTAAACCCAACCCGAACCCCAAACCTAAACCTACCCCTAACCCGAACCCGAACCCTATCCCGAACCCGAACCCTAGACCTAACACTAGACCCTAACACTAACCCTAACCCTAACCCTAACCCTAACCCTAACCCTTACCCTAACCCTAACCCTAGCCCTAGCCCTAACCCTAGCACTAACCCTAACCCTAACCCTTACCCTAAACACAACTGGAATCACATTGTGTCTACCCTAACCCTAACTCCAACCCTAAGCCTAATTATCTTTTGTCCTTGGTCAGACCATACCAGGAACCACATTGTGTCTAAGCCTAACTGTAAACCTAACCCTATCGCTAACCATAACCCTAACCCTAACCCCAACTCTCTTCTGCCTTGGTCAGACCACACCTGAAATCACATGTCAGACCACCCTAACCCTAACCCTAACCCTAACCCTAACCCTAGCCCTAACCCTAACCCTAAACCTAACCCTAACCCTAACTGTTTCCCTAAACACAACAGGAATCACATTGTGTCTACCCTAAGCCTAATTATCTTCTGCCATGGTCAGACCACACCAGGAACCACATTGTGTCTAAGCCTCACCGTAAACCTAACCCTATCGCTAACCATAACCCTAACCCTAACCCCAACTCTCTTCTGCCTTGGTCAGACCACACCTGAAATCACAGGTCAGACGACCCTAAAGCTAACCCTAAACCAAACCATAACACTAACCCAAACCCTAACCCTAACCCTAACCCTATCCCTAACCCATACCCTAACCCTAACCCCAAACCCAAACACTAACCCTCACCCTAACTCAACCCCTAACACAAACCCATACCCTAACCCGAACCCAAACCCAAACCCTAACCCTAACACTAATCCTAACCCTAAAACTTACCCTAACCCTAACCCTAACCCAAACCCTACCCTAACCCTAAGAAAAACCTAAGCCTAACACTTAACCCAAACCTAACCCCAAACCCAAACACTAACCCTCACCCTAACTCAACCCCTAACCCAAACCCATACCCTAACCCGAACCCGAACCCTAACCCTAACACTAATCCTAACCCTAAAACTTATCCTAACCCTAACCCTAACCCAAACCCTACCCTAACCCTAAGAAAAACCTAAGCCTAACACTTAACCCAACCCTAACCCCAACCCTAAACCTACCCCTTACCCGAACCCCAACCCTATCCCGAAGCGGAAGCCGAACCCTAAACCTAACACAAAACACAACTCCAACCCTAACCCTACCCCAAACCCAAACCCAAAAAAAATCCCGAACCCGAACCCTAACCATAACTCTAAACCTAACAACAACTCTCTTCTGCCTTGAGTAGACCACAACTGGAATCACATTGTGTCTAACCCTAACTGTAATCCTAACCATAAACCTAACCCTAACCCTAACCCAAACCCTAAACCTAACCCTAACCCTAATCCAAACCCTAACGCTAATTCAACCCTAACCCTAACCCTAACCCTTACCCTAACCCTAACCTTAACCCTAGCCCTAACCCTAACCCTAACCCTAACCCTAACCCTAACCCTAACCCTAACCCTAACCCTAACCCTAACCCTAACCCTAACCCTAACCCTTACCCTAAAAACAACTGGAATCACATTGTGCCTACCATAACCCTAACCCTAACCCCAACCCTAAGCCTAATTATCTTCTGCCATGGCAAGACCACACCAGGAACCACATTGTGTCTAAGCCTAACCGTAAACCTAAACATAAACCTAACCCTATTGCTAACCATAACCCTAACCGTAACCCCACCTCTCTTCTGCCTTGGTCAGACCACACCTGAAATCACAGGTCAGACCAACCTAAAGCTAACCCTAACCCAAACCCTAACCCTAACCCAAACCCTAACCCTAACCCTATCCCTAACCCAAACCCTAACCCTATTCCAACCCTAACCCTAACCCTAATCCTAACCCTAACCCTAACCCTACCCAACCCTAACCCTAACCCTAGCCCTAACCCTAAACCTAACCCTAACCCTAACCCTAACCCTTACCCTAAACACTACTGGAATCACATTGTGTCTACCCTAACGCTAACCCTAACCCCAACCCTAAGCCTAATTATCTTCTGCCTTGGGTAGACCACAACTGGAATCACATTGTGTCTAACCCTAACCGTAAACCTAACCATAAACCTAACCCTATCGCTAACCATAACCCTGACCCCAACTCTCATCTGCCTTAGTGAGACCACACCTGAAATCACAGGTCAGACAACCCTAACCTTAACCCTAACCCTAACCCTTACCCTAACCCTAACCCTAACCCTAGCCCTAACCCTAGCCCTAAACCTAACCCTGACCCTTACCCTAAACACAACTGGAATCACATTGCATCTACCCTAATTATCTTCTGCCATGGTCAGACCACACCAGGAACCACATTGTGTCTAAGCCTAACCGTAACCCTAACCCTATCGCTAACCATAACCCTAACCCTAACCCCAACTCTCTTCTGCCTTGGTCAGACCACACCTGAAATCACAGGTCAGACCACGCTAAAGCTAACCCTAAACCAAACCATAACACTAACCCAAACCCTATCCCTAACCCATACCCTAACCCTAACCCCAAACCCAAACCCTAATGCTTACCCTAACCCTTCCCCTAACCCAAACGCAAACCCTAACCCTAACACTAATCCTAACCCTAAAACTTACCCTAACCCTAACCCTAACCCTAACCCTAAACCTGACCCCAACCCCAACCCTAACCCTACCCCTAACCCTAATTATGTTCTGCTATGGTCAGACCACACCAGGAACCACATTGTGTCTAACCCTAATCCTAACACTAACTCTAAATCTAACTCTCTTCAGCCTTGGTCAGACCACAGCTGGAATCAAATTGTGTCTAACAATAACGGTAACCCTAACCATAAACCTAACCCTATCGCTAAACCTAACCCTAACCCCAACTCTCTTCTGCCTTGGTGAGACCACACCTGAAATCACAGGTCAGACAACCCTAACCCTAACCATAACCCTAAAACTAACCCTAACCCTAAACACAACTGGAATCACATTGTGTCTAACCCTAACCCTAACCCTAAACTAACCCTAACACTTACCCTAACCCTTACACTTACACTAACCCTAACCCTAACCCGAAACCTAACCCTAACCCTAAACCTAACCCCAACCCCAACCCTAACCCTACCCCTAACCCTAACCCGAACCCAAACCCTACCAATAACCCAAACCCTGACCCAAAACCTTACCCTTACCCTTACCCTTACCGTAACCCTAACCCTAACCCTAACCCTAACCCTACCCCTAACCCTAACGCTAACCCTAACCCAAACCCTAACCCTAACCCAAACCCTAACCCTAATCCAACCCTAACCATAACACTAAGCCTAACACTAACCCTAACCGTAAGCCTAACCCTAACCCTTCCCCTAACCCTAACCCTAAACCCTAAACCTAACCCTAACCCTAACCCTTACCCAAAACACAACTGGAATCACATTGTGCCTACCCTAACCCTAACCCCAAGCCTAAGCCTAATTATCTTCTGCCATGGTCAGACCACACCAGGAACCACATTGTGTCTAAGCCTAACCGTAAACCTAACCATAAACCTAACCCTATCGCTAACCATAACCCTAACCCTAACCCCAACTCTCTTCTGCCTCGGTCAGACCACACCTGAAATCACAGGTCAGACGACCCTAAAGCTAACCCTAACCCAATCCTTAACCCTAACCCAAATCCTAACCCTAATCCAACACTAATCCCAACCCCAACCCTAACCCTACCCCTAACCCAAACCCTAACCCTAACCCGAACCCGAACCCGAACCCGAATCCAAACCCGAACCCTAACCCGAACCCTAACCCTAACCCTAACCCTAACCCCAAACGCAAACCCTAACCTTCACCCTACCCCTACCCCTAACCCAAACCCAAACCCTAACCCGAATCCGAACCCTAACCCTAACCCGAACCCTAACCCTAACACTAATTCTAACCCTACACCTTACCCTAACCCTAACCCTAACCCAAACCCTACCCTAACCCTAAGCCAAACCTAAGCCTAAGACTTAACCCAACCTGAACCCCAACCCTAAACCTACCCCTAACCCGAACCCAATCCCGAAGCCGAAGCCGAACCCTAAACATAAAACTCAACCCAGTTCCAACCCTAACCCTACCCCTAACCCAAACCCAAACCATAACCGGAACCCGAACCCTAACTCTAAACGTAACAACAACTCTCTTCTGCCTTGGGTAGACCACAACTGGAATCACATTGTGTCTAACCCTAACCGTAACCCTAACCATAAACCTAACCCTATCGCTAACCCTAACCCTAACCCTAACGCCAACTCTCTTCTGCCTTGGTGAGACCACAACTGGAATCACATTGTGTCTAACCCTAACCGTAACCCTAACCATAAACCTAACCCTGTCGCTAACCCTAACCCTAACCCGAACGCCAACTCTCTTCTGCCTTGCTCAGACCACAACTGGAATCACATTGTGTCTAACTCTAACCGTAACCCTAACCATAAACCTAACCCTATCGCTAACCCTAACCCTAACCCCAACTCTCTTCTGCCTTGGTGAGACCACACCTGAAATCACAGGTCAGACCACTCTAACCATAACCCTAACCCTAACCGTTACACTAACCCTAGCCCTAACCCTAACCCTAACCCTAAACCTAACCCTAATCCTAACCCTTACCATAAACACAAGTGGAATCACATTGTGTCTACCCTAAGCCTAATTATCTTCTGCCATTGTCAGACCACACCAGGAACCACATTGTGTCTAAGCCTAACCGTTACCCTAACCCTATCGCTAACCATATCCCGAACCCTAACCCTAAACCCAACCCCAACCACAACCCTAACCCTAACCCTAACCCTAACCCCAAACGCAAAACCTAACCCTCACCCTAACCCTCACCCTACCCCTACCCCTAACCCAAACCCAAACCCTAACCCGAATCCGAACCCTAACCCTAACCCTAACCCGAACCCTAATGCTAACACTAATCCTAACCCTACACCTTACCCTAACCCTAACCCTAACACTAACCCAAACCCTACCCTAACCCTATGCCAAACCTAAGCCTAAGACGTAACCCAACCTGAACCCCAACCCTAAACCTACCCCTAACCCGAACCCGAACCCAATCCCGAAGCCGAAGCTGAACCCTAAACCTAAAACTCAACCCAGCTCCAACCCTAACCCTACCCCTAACCCAAACCCAAACCATAACCGGAACCCGAACCCTAACTCTAAACGTATCAACAACTCTCTTCTGCCTTGGGTAGACCACAACTGGAATCACATTGTGTCTAACCCTAACCGTAACCCTAACCATAAACCTAACCCTATCGCTAACCCTAACCCTAACCCTAACGCCAACTCTCTTCTGCCTTGGTGAGACCACAACTGGAATCACATTGTGTCTAACCCTAACCGTAACCCTAACCATAAACCTAACCCTGTCGCTAACACTAACCCTAACCCGAACGCCAACTCTCTTCTGCCTTGCTCAGACCACAACTGGAATCACATTGTGTCTAACTCTAACCGTAACCCTAACCATAAACCTAACCCTATCGCTAACCCTAACCCTAACCCCAACTCTCTTCTGCCTTGGTGAGACCACACCTGAAATCACAGGTCAGACCACTCTAACCATAACCCTAACCCTAACCGTTACACTAACCCTAGCCCTAACCCTAACCCTAACCCTAAACCTAACCCTAATCCTAACCCTTACCATAAACACAAGTGGAATCACATTGTGTCTACCCTAAGCCTAATTATCTTCTGCCATTGTCAGACCACACCAGGAACCACATTGTGTCTAAGCCTAACCGTTACCCTAACCCTATCGCTAACCATATCCCGAACCCTAACCCTAAACCCAACCCCAACCACAACCCTAACCCTAACCCTAACCCTAACCCCAAACGCAAAACCTAACCCTCACCCTAACCCTCACCCTACCCCTACCCCTAACCCAAACCCAAACCCTAACCCGAATCCGAACCCTAACCCTAACCCTAACCCGAACCCTAATGCTAACACTAATCCTAACCCTACACCTTACCCTAACCCTAACCCTAACACTAACCCAAACCCTACCCTAACCCTATGCCAAACCTAAGCCTAAGACGTAACCCAACCTGAACCCCAACCCTAAACCTACCCCTAACCCGAACCCGAACCCAATCCCGAAGCCGAAGCTGAACCCTAAACCTAAAACTCAACCCAGCTCCAACCCTAACCCTACCCCTAACCCAAACCCAAACCATAACCGGAACCCGAACCCTAACTCTAAACGTATCAACAACTCTCTTCTGCCTTGGGTAGACCACAACTGGAATCACATTGTGTCTAACCCTGACCGTAACCCTAACCATAAACCTAAACCTATCGCTAACCCTAACCCTAACCCTAACGCCAACTCTCTTCTGCCTTGGTGAGACCACAACTGGAATCACATTGTGTCTAACCCTAACCGTAACCCTATCGTTAACCCTAACCCTAACCCTAACCCTAACGCCAACTCTCTTCTGCCTTGCTCAGACCACAACTGGAATCACATTGTGTCTAACCCTAACCGTAACCCTAACCATAAACCTAACCCTATGGCTAACCCTAACCCTAACCCCAACTCTCTTCTGCCTTGGTGAGACCACACCTGAAATCACAGGTCAGACCACTCTAACCCTAACCCTAACCCTAACCCTAACACTAACCCTAACCCTAACCCTAGCCCTAACCCTAACCCTAACCCTAACCCTAACCCTAACCCTAACCCTAACCCTAACCCTAACCCTAGCCCTAACCCGAACCCTAAACCTAACCCTACACCTAACCCTTACCATAAACACAAGTGGAATCACATTGTGTCTACCCTAAGCCTAATTATCTTCTGCCATGGTCAGACCACACCAGGAACCACATTGTGTCTAAGCCTAACCATAACCCTAACCCTATCGCTAACCATAACCCTAACCCTAACCCCAACTCTCTTCTGCCTTGGTCAGACCACACCTGAAATCACAGGTCAGACCACCCTAAAGCTAACCCTAAACCAAACCATAACACTAACCCAAACCCTAACCCTAACCCTATCCCTAACCCATACCCTAACCCTAACCCCAAACCCAAACCCTAACCCTCACCCTAACCCTTCCCCTAACCCAAACGCAAACCCTAACACTAATCCTAACCCTAACCATATCCCGAAACCTAACCCTAAACCTAAACCTAACCCAAATCCCAACCCCAACCCTAACCCTACCCCTAACCCAAACCCTAACCCAAACCTGAACCCTAACCCTAATCCTTACCCTAAACCTAACCCTAACCCTAACCCTAACCTTAACCCTAACCCTAACCCTAACCCTACCCTAACCCTAACCCTAACACTATCCCTAACCCAAACCCTAACCCTAACCCTAACCCTAACCCTAACCCTAACCCTAGCCCTAACCCTAACCCTAAACCTCACCCTAACCCTAATCCTTACCCTAAACACAATTGGAATCACATTGTGTCTACCCTAACGCTAGCCCTAACCCCAACCCTAAGCCTAATTATCTTCTGCCTTGGGTAGACCACAGCTGGAATCACATTGTGTCTAACCCTAACCGTAAACCTAACCATAAACCTAACCCTATCGCTAACCATAACCCTAACCCTAACACCAACTCTCTTCTGCCTTGGTCAGACCACACCTGAAATCACAGGTCAGACCACCCTAAAGCTAACCCTAACCCAAACCCTAACCCTAACCCTAACCCCACCCCTAACCCAAACCCTAACCCGAACCCGAACCCTAACCCTTACCCTAAACCTTACCCTAACCCTAACCCTAACCCTAACACTAAACTCAACCCCAACCCTAACCCTACCCCTAACCCGAACCCGAACCCTAACCCTAACACTAAACCCAACCGCAACCCCAACCCTAACCCTACCCCTAAACCAAACGCGAAACCTATCCAGTACCCAAAACTGAACCCTAACCCTAACTCTAAACCTTACAACAACTCTCTTCTGCGTTGGTCAGACCACACCTGAAATCACATTACCTCTAACCCTAACGCTAACCCTAACCCTAAACCTAATTCTCTTCTGCCTTGGTCAGACTACATCTGAATTAACATTATGTCTAACCCTAACGCTATCCCTAACCCTAATTCTCTTCTGCCTTGGTTGGATCACAATTGGAATCATATTACATCTAACCCCAACCCTAACTATAACCCTAACTCTAAATCTAACTCTCTTATGCCTTGGGTAGACCACAACTGGAATCACATTGTGTCTAACCCTAACCGTAACCCTAACCATAAACCTAACAGTATCGCTAACCCTAACCCTAACCCTAACGCCAACTCTCTTCTGCCTTGGTGAGACCACACTTGAAATCACAGGTCAGACCACCCTAACCCTAACCCTGATCCTGACCATGACCCTAACTCTAACCCTAAACCTAAACCTAACCCTCACCCTAAACACAACTGGAATCACATTGTGTCTAACCCTAACCCTAACCCTAACCTAACCCTAACCCTTACCCTAATCCTTACACTTACCCTAACCCTAACACTTATCCTAACCCTAACGCTAAACCTGACCCTGACACTGACCCTAACCCTTACCCTAACCCTAAATCTAACCCTAACCCTAAACACAACTGGAATCACATTGTGTCTAACCCTAACCCTAACCTTAACCTAACCCTAACCCTTACCCTAACCCTTACACTTACCCTAACCCTAACCCTAACCTTAACCTAACCCTTACCCTAACCCTTACACTTACCCTAACCCTAACCCTAACCCTAAACCTAACCCTAACCCTAAACTTAACCCCAACGCCAACCCTAACCCTAACCCGAACCCGAACCCGAACCCTAACCCGAACCCTAACCCTAACCCTAACCCTAACCCCAAACGCAAACCCTAACCCTCACCCTACCCCTACCCCTAACCCAAACCCAAACCCTAACCCGAATCCGAACCCTTAACCCTAACACTCTTCTGCCTTGGGTAGACCACAAGTGGAATCAAATTGTGTCTAACCCTAACCCTAACCCTAAGCCTAATTATGTTCTGCTATGGTCAGACCACACCAGGAACCACATTGTGTCTAACCCTAATCCTAACCCTAACTCTAAATCTAACTCTCTTCAGCCTTGGTCAGACCACAGCTGGAATCAAATTGTGTTTAACAATAACCGTAACCCTAACCATAAACCTAACCCTATCGCTACACCTAACCCTAACCCCAACTCTCTTCTGCCTTGGTGAGACCACACCTGAAATCACAGGTCAGACAACCCTAACCCTAACCATAACCCTAAACCTAACCCTAACCCTGAACACAACTGGAATCACATTGTGTCTAACCCTAACCGTAACCCTAACCATAAACCTAACCCTATCGCTAACCCTAACCCTAACCCCAACTCTCTTCTGCCTTGGGGAGACCACACCTGAAATCACAGGTCAGACCACTCTAACCCTAAGCCTAACCCTAACCCTAACCCTTACCCTAACCCTAACCCTAACCCTAGCCCTAACCCTAACCCTAAACCTAACCCTAACCCTAACCCTTACCATAAACACAAGTGGAATCACATTGTGTCTACCCTAAGCCTAATTATCTTCTGCCATGGTCAGACCACACCAGGAACCACATTGTGTCTAAGCCTAACCATAACCCTAACCCTATCGCTAACCATATCCCGAACCCTAACCCTAAACCTAACCCCAACCCCAACCCTAACCCTACCCCTAACCCAAACCCTAACCCTAACCCGAACCCGAATCTGAACCCGAACCCTAACCCGAACCCTAACCCTAACCCTAACCCTAACCCCAAACGCAAACCCTAACCCTCACCCTACCCCTAACCCTAACCCAAACCCAAACCCTAACCCGAATCCGAACCCTAACCCTAACCCGAACCCTAACCCTTACACTAATCCTAACCCTACACCTTACCCTAACCCTAACCCTAACCCTAACCCAAACCCTACCCTAACCCTAAGCCAAACCTAAGCCTAAGACTTAACCCAACCTGAACCCCAACCCTAAACCTACCCCTAACCCGAACCCGAACCCAATCCCGAAGCCGAAGCCGAACCCTAAACATAAAACTCAACCCAGCTCCAACCCTAACCCTACCCCTAACCCAAACCCAAACCATAACCGGAACCCGAACCCTAACTCTAAAAGTAACAACAACTCTCTTCTGCCTTGGGTAGACCACAACTGGAATCACATTGTGTCTAACCCTAACCGTAACCCTAACCATAAACCTAACCCTATCGCTAACCCTAACCCTAACCCTAACCCTAACCCTAACCCTAACCCTAACCCTAACCTAACCCTAACCCTTACCCTAACCCTTACACTTACCCTAACCCTAACCCCAAGCCTAAGCCTAATTATCTTCTGCCATGGTCAGACCACACCAGGAACCACATTGTGTCTAAGCCTAACCGTAAACCTAACCCCAACTCTCTTCTGCCTTGGTCAGACCACACCTGAAATCGCAGGTCAGACCACACTAAACCTAACCCTAACCCAAACCTTAACCCTAACCCAAACCCTAACGCTAACCCTAACACTATCCCTAACCCAAATCCTTAACCTAATCCAACCCTAACCCTAACCCTAACCCTAACCCTAA